>NC_083097.1:142163043-143540566 GCF_949774975.1 Lagenorhynchus albirostris
AACTAATGACATTTTTAGTTCTAAAGTTGTAAAATCAGAAACTTCAAGAAACTTGTTCTCAAATGGATAGTTTTTCATTGACATTCTACTTCCAAAAAAAATTTTTGAACATATTGATTTTTAAAAACCTTTCTATTGAACAATATGGTTTTCAGTTGAAACTGAAACATGTTTATAGGTTTTTACTGCGGTATAAATCTCAATTATACACCAACTACTTGTCAACACCTGAAACTTTATTTAGGTGAGGAGGTAGGGTTTTTCTAAAAACTTGGGCGTAGTGTCCTCGAATTAATGGGGCTTTTCAATAACGTAATATATAAACACACTTCATAAAGTACCCATTGAAATGAATTGATTCTACTTCCTGAGTTGTGTTGATATTTGCAGTATATTAGAGCACATTGCACTTGGTATTATCTGTAATTCATTATAGCAGGAAGAAAGCACCCAGCAAATGTTGAATAACTGTACTTTCTCAGTCAAACTTACTACAGAGTCACAATATCCTGTCTAGCTCTGAACCCTTTGTTTTCCTTATAAGGAACATTATTCATGGTGATGAAAATCAGAACTTACAAAAAAAAAGAAAAAAAGCTTATATGCATACATCCAACCATAAGACATAAAAACTCCTCCAAATCAGCACCAGAGTTAAGGGTGCAGAGAATGTTTTCTAGGCCCTGCTAATTTCATACCCCATCCCCTTTCCACCTTTTAAAAAAAAAGTACTTCAACTTGCTCTGTCTGATTTCTCTCAAGTCCCTCAGTCTGTTACAAATAGCTTTGATATTAGTTATTAACCATGCCAGAAAATATTATTTACTGTGTTGAAAGTGATCTTGAGTAAATGATCTTTCCCAATCCATGAATATATTCCACTAGAGAGGAATATATTTTAAGGTTTTATGGACCAATTGCTGAATTAGAATTGGGTTTATTGGAAAAATCATTTAAATTAGTTTCTTCTGTTTAAAAAGTTATGTGTTGAATAGCTGGCAGCCAGGAAGTGATTTCACAAAGGAAATCTAAATGTATTATGATGAATTTAAGCAGTACAAAGAATACAAAAAGCTTTGCATGTAAATTGAGTTTATAAATTAGATACCATAAGTTGGTAATAGAACATAATAATACCTATGGACAAATTCCAGTCAACATAAAATTTGAGCTCTTTGAAGATATGGCCAAATCCGTTCTTTTAGAAGTAATAGAAAATTTCTGCCAGTGATGGACTTAACACAGTGGATAACCTTTTCATTAGGCAATTATGTGTTTCAGTTCACAGGATATTCAATATATATTTTTATTGTACGTTTTCAGATGTCAGTGACCCCATTTCATAAAATTTAAGTCACACTGAGGTTTTAAACATCTGAGGAAAATCAATAGATGAGACATTGAAGACTATTATATATCTGCTGAAAATATTTTTTATTCTCTTTTAAAAAAAAATTTTATTGCTCAAAGCTCCACCTTAACATCAAAAAAATCATTGAAAACCTGGATGATAATTACCCGTGTCTTGAATTTTACAGTAAAGTGCTTTTGTATCTCTGCAGCATTTGAAGTTCTAATCCACTTGGTACAATACCCTAGGAAAGAAGGCAAGGAATGTAAAACCACACTAATCCATTGAGAAATGTTTTAAAAAAAGGGGGGAAAAAGGTATTACTCTAAGTCAGGCTTTATTACCATCACAATCAATAGAAACAAATTTGTAGTCACAGTTCACCTTAACTGACACTAATTAAAAAGAAAATGGTGTGTAATTAATGTGTAATTAAATTGCAGTTCCTAATTAGTTTATTTGGGCTATTAGGAACTTACCATTTAGGCTTTGGAGAGAAGCTAGTAGATTTCACGCAAGTCTAACATAAAATATGTTCAAACAGTACAGAGAGTATTGTGTTGCTTTAGAAAGTAGATCTGAAACCCCTGAGTAAGAATTATAAAGGACTTATACGTTAAATTAGAACATTAAAAAATGGACCCATCTAAAAGTGAAATAAATTGCCTGCTGTAGATGGGTGACCCCGCCACTGGAAGTAAGCAAGGAAAAGTGAGGTGACTAATAGACTGACCTAGAGTGCATAGGTGGAAATTTAGACCAGGAGGCTTTAAGACTGTGTAAATCATAAGCTGCTATAATTGTATGGTCCTAGTAACTATCTCAGGGACACAAGTATTGGACTGAGAGTTCCCAGGCATGTTCTGTATTGCCTGAACTTGCCTCTCACAATCCTGGCTAAAGTTATAAATGAAGATGTTTGTGAGTCCCTCTCTAACTTAAAGTAGTCCCTGTGTCTCTTCCCACTATCTTCACTGAAAAGCTAGAGAAGAAAAAGAAAACAAAAAGGATTATAAGGATAACCATTTGTGCTTCATTGTATAAATCGATGAAGATCTCATCCCCCTTCTTTGGAAACTTCCAACAGCAGATAGGGACATGGGTTTGTCACATTATAGGAGATGCTTAAGCAATTGTCTCAGACCTGGCCCTAGATTTTAGAAAGAGGGTTTAAGCAGCTTTCCAACATCACTCTGTAACTCAGAGAAAACCATGTGGTGTCTTAATAAATTAAGTATCAGAATTTTATTTCACTTAGTTAATTGAAGATGCCTACACCGTGGGCACCCAGTAACAGAATATCTAAATTATAGAGAGGCAGAGGTGAGAAAGTGCTAGCAAACCCCAGATCTCCTAAGGGAGAACGACCCTGTGGTCTTGGGAAGGATGATTAGAATAAGAGCTTTTAGGGACCCCACGTGAGCAAAGTGTGGAACTCTGGCTCAAGTGGTAAAGCACAGCCATCACAAATTGTCACAGTCCGTCCCCAAGATATTTCAAATAGCTCTGCCTCAAAAGTCCATCTGTTAGGCTTTTTTGTTTGTAAGGAAATTGAGAATAAAAAGATGAGGTGTTGCTCTTGTTCTATTTTGTTGGTAACCATGGGGTAGAATTAAAAGAAGAGCTGGAAAATGCCAAGCAATTGCACACTGGGAAATCCAAGGAACCAGAATGATTCTGATGTATCTAGAAAACAGGATTTAATGGATTGCCACACAGGGCAACAGCACATGAGAGAATCGGCTTCTCTAATTTTCCTTTTGTGTTGTTCTACTTTGAATTCGAATGTCCAGGAGACACAGTGTGAGTAGTCTTGGGTTGCATGTTTATCCTCTGGCCTGGTGGGGTCAGGGCTCTTCAGTGTCAAGATCAAGAACACCTTTGAAGCCAGCTCCCCTAGAAAATCTTTATACTCTTAATAAATGAGGAGGAATTGGATGCTGGGCAGGGAAAATAATCAACTACCAAGTAAATAGGAAACAAAATAAAAACAAGAACACTTGTCTACAAATAGGAGCAGAAAAATAGGCTTTCAGCATTCATTCCACAGTTATTGATTGAGTGTCTGCAGAGTGTGGGACACTCTGCTCACATTAAAACAAACTTTTCTTTCACACAGCTGCCTATCAATGAGGGATCCATTATGAAAAGAGACCCTTTGCTTTTGGTGGTCATTTCATGTTGACTAAGCGTCCATGTCTATGTTCCCGTGTTACTTTTCTCCAGTTGAAAATCTTCCTTTTCTCATTTGAAATTTCTTTTTTAGAAGAAGTTTTTTATGTTTAAATGACTGTAAATTATAGGAGACAGAAGGCTTCTATCTCATCCTCAGTGACCAGTATCACGATGCGCACTATATTCACACACACGCGCACACACACACACACACACACACAATCATGATAATATCATGGCAGGCATTAGAATACCTACAATCTAGTTTTCTAGTCTTGATCACCATTCTTCATTTGCAAGAAATAAAAGAATAGGCTAAGTTATGATGCTAGAAATAAAACTCATTCAAATTAGAGTGAGCACAAGAAGAGAAAATATTGGAAGGCTACAAGATATCTTATAGCAGTTAGGGTCAGGAACACAACTGAGCCTCATAATTGACAACTAAGGACCGAGAAGAAAAACTCAAGTCACCACCACCCAACACCCACGTATACTCATTTCCTCAGCTCCTTTGAGTCTTAGATGAAATGACACTTCAGCATGGGCTTCTCTGATTTTTATAGTAAAACCTACCTCTCTCCCACTGCAGTGCTCTCTCTTCCCTACTTTCTTTTTCTTCTAAAGCACTTAACATCCATATCAGTTATGATAGACTAGGATTTGCTGCTATACGAAATAAACTCAAATATAATAATGGCTTGTAACAACAATAGTTTGTTTCTCATTCAAACCACATGGCCATCATAGCCCACTACACCTCTGCTCTAGGTGGATACACACACATACACATGTATATGTACATATAGATATACGTAAGTATGTGAATACAAAATTACTTTCAACTTAATTAATTTAAAATTAAGAGACTTCCCTGGTGGCACAGTGGTTAAGAATCCGCCTGCCAATGTAGGGTACATGGGTTTGAGCCCTGGTCCAGGAAGATCCCACATGCTGCGGAGCAACTAAGCCCATGTGCTACAACTACTGAGCCTGTGCTCCAGAGTCCACAAGCCACAACTACTGAGCCCACCCACCACAACTACTGAAGCCCATGCACCTCGGGCCTGTGCTCCGCAACAAGAGAAGCCACTGCAATGAGAAGCCTGAACACCACAATGAAGAGTAGCCCCCGCTCGCTGCAACCAGAGCAAGCCCGTGCGTAGCAACGAAGACCCAACACAACCAAAAATAAATTATTTTAAAAATAATAAAATTTAAAATTTTGGCATTTGTAGCACAATATTGACTAGGACCTCCTGGATTGTGGTTGAGGACAGAGACTCAGTGGGAATTCAAAGAATTGTGCACTTTGTACTAAGAAAGAGCTTATAAGGTGCCCCTAGCCTCTGGGGCTAGAAAACCCAGGGTTAACCAACCATAAACATAACTTGTACTTTTTCTATCAATAACCCCACCCCAGCCCCTTTCTTACTCTCACTGGATATAAAAAGTGGATAGGAGGGCTTCCCTGGTGGCGCAGTAGTTAAGAGTCTGCCTGCAGATGCAGGGGACACGGGTTCGTGCCCCGGTCTGGGAAGATCCCACATACCGCGGAGGGGCTGGGCCTGTGAGCCATGGCCGCTGAGCCTGCGCGTCCGGAGCCTGTGCTCTGCAACGGGAGAGGCCACAACAGTGAGAGGCCTGCTTACCACAAAAAAAAAAAAAAAAAAAGTGGATAGGAGAAAAGAAAGGGAGCATCAGTGTCACAGGCCTTGTTGGGAGTAGAGGATTGGTGATGTGATGTTTTCTTCTCATCCCCACGGGATGTTTCTTCCCTAAAGAGCCAAGCAGGTATGTGCTTGAGGTGAGGAAAGGTGACTCCAGGTGAATAAATAGTGAAAGCTTCAGTGAGAAGGAGAAACTAGCATTCCTTCTGTTCCATGGTTGGATCTCTTCTTTAGTAATATGCTTACTGGTCTGTGCCCATGCTAATCTGAATGGAGGAAAGATAATTGGTAAGATATTTCAGGTGAAATACACTTGAACAGCCCCTGCACGGCTACTGTCTTAGCAAGGATGCAAATTTCCAATAGGTCAAGTAGGAACTAGGGAAGTAACTGGCTTAAGCCATCCTATTGGTTCCCCACCCTGAAGAGGCAGAGCAACTTGAGTTTTGTAGGGAGGTGGAGGAAAGAAATGGCCTGGAGCTGAAGCTCCCATGGCAAGGGATTAGGTAAATGTTGAGACTGTGTGGAACCTCGGAAGAATCTACATCCATGTACTTATGAGAGCCAAAGGATGCCTGCTACACAGGAGCACTGATGGTCAGTATTAGCCAATAAAATGATGGGGCTCTAGCCTCAAGGAATTAAAAGAAAAGTTGACTTTTTCTCTCTTTTCCCACCCTCACACACTAAATACATATGAAACCTTACAAGAAGAAAGAGGGCATGTCAAGCTTTGACTCAGTTAAGAGCTTAGAATTTTGAGCTGGACAGCCCAAATCTGTAATATCAAAACTTATCCAGAATATTATAGAACCTACCGAAGATATTGTTAAATCACCAGATTGGGGGACTTTGACAGGGATGAAATCAACAGTTGGAGATAAAATCACTTCATTTGTACCCACCAATGATTTGAAGACTTCTCAATAAACTTGTTATACATGAAACCAAATAAATGCCACTATTGTGCTCAAAGTCTCTTAAAGCTTTTCCATTGTCTTTGGAAGAGTATTCTCCAAATTATTTTGCTAAATGGGTATACCACAAGAAAATGTTCTGTGGTATGTTAGAACAAGCCCTTGTGTACTGCATCCTCAATCCAATGCACACTGGCTTTTTAAAGGCTATGAAAAGTCCTATAGCTAAGACATCTGTTGACTTCGTTTAATCCAGCCTCTCCCCAATTACCACAGATGCTATTTTAGCAGTATTGCTATTAACGTCCTAGAAAAAGGTCTGGGTTACAAACATCAGCTACTTTAAAATAACAATTCAGTGTTTAGTGTCTTATATATGTTCCTGCAATATTTGGTCACTACCTAAATTCACAGCCTTGTCCACATCCCCATGTCCTGCTCATATCAGACGATTTCACTCTTCTATGCACACATCCGTCATTTTTATTTCCACAACTTATTTTTTTTGTTTGACATTTTCATCATCAATATTATTTATTTCTATTCAGATCCATCCACTGTCATAGTCTTGTTTCAAGCACTATTTTCTAATTCATAAAGACTTCCCTAATCTAGTTAAGAATTGCTCCTTGCTTTTCTTTACACTCACAGCACCTTACTTACAATGCCTTATTTAACCTACTATTTAACCCAGGCTACCTTTTATTACTATTACTGATGTTACTTCTAACAATATTATTACAAGATTACAGAGTGATTATATGAATCAGACACCATGCTCAGTCCATGTCAAAACAGCCCTATAAGTTATATTATTGCCATTATTTAGATAAGGCAACTGATGCTTAGAAAGGATAAACAACTTGACCAAGGTCTCAAAGCTAATAAAAGGCAGAGCCAGTACACTACTCCAAGTCTATCAGAAGCCAAGTCCTTGCTCTGAACCACTGTATAATAATTATTATGCCCCTTTGTGTGCATGTCTTTCTCCTCCACTTGATTATCAGCCCTCAGAGGGCAAGGATCCTCTTCAGTTCATGTTTATACACACTCTGTGCTTAATAAAGTACCTTTTAGATACCCAGGAAACATTTCTAGAATTAAATCAACCCATATGCAATCAGCATCATGAGGTAATGGAAAGGTATCTCCATGAGAATCATTTGTCTGCAATGAGTTCTTTGCACTCTACCTGCTTTCGAAATCTACCTGCTTTTGATTTCTCCTCCTAGGGTTTCTCATTATGATGCATCACCTAAGTTCCTTTTAGTTACAACATGTAATGCAACATGACTAGCGCAACATGAGCACATAAGCCCCAGAGAATGAAGAGCAGGAAGGTTGTTTTCTCCACACTGTGGATTTAAGAGAAGTTATAAAAAATATATGTTAGAGGTCAGCAGTGAACCTCCCAGTTAAGAGCACTGCTATGGAAGGGTTCCATCCTTGTTCATAGTGCACCAAACTGCTGTATTCCCATCGAAATTGAGTTGAATAAGCCATGCAAGCAGCCCCGCTTATTTTTCCAAGAAGATTGCCTTATTAATGTGCATTATGTAAATAGTGCTCCAGGTCAGACCTAACAAGAGGAATTTGGACTGCATGGGCACGTGAAAAATTGCCTCCTGTGCTTTTCATCCCAGTGGATCTCTGGAAATTTTCTGAAACTCATTTTCAGGCTCTGCCTGCTTCCTCAACTATCCCTTCCTCTGAAAACAATCCCCTCTGAAATGACCTCCTTCCAAAACACCCCAGATGCCAACCAGACATGGCAACCAGCTCAGCAATTCAGTGACCCCAAACTTATATTTCATGGGGACTGGGTCTCTAGTCCAGGAAGAAATCAACCTAAAATAACAGGAAAGTCAGTTCACTGTGGTGGTTAGCTTAGCCACATGAATTGTGGAGCCCTGCAGACCTGGGCTCAGATTCTGGCTCTGTCCCTTAGTAACTATGTCACGTGGGGGATTAATACGTGCTCTCTAAGCCTCACTGTGTAAATAAGTAGAAACATTAGTAGTACAATTCTCTCTTCCTCTTCTTAGACTTATTGTGAAATTAAATTAGATAATATTTGTGAATGTATGTCTAACAAAATAAGCCTCAGCAAATAATGGCTAATAGGTTTAGTAACAATAAAATTTTATATTAAAATCTGCGGTACTTAATATATTACCTGCAGAAATATTTCCCTTTTAAAAAAGCAATGGGAGAAGTTACCTTAAAGATGAAGCCTAACAAATAAATCTAAAATGGCAGAATTTCATACATTGGGGGCACCACCCGCATTTTCATGTTAAGGGAGGGGGTGATTTTTCAGGTTACAGAAAGCAGACTGTGAACCACCTCTTCATTCACCAAATATATCATAGTTACCTTGTCAGTTGCTAAGGCACAGTGGTTCAGAATTAAAGACTGACTTGATGTTGCAAAGTGAAGAAAATATTTCTCCAGCAAAGCACTTTATTACTACCTTTGGTGTCCTTAGGGCAGGCTGACAGAAACAGCCTTGTAGATTTCTAATTCCATTGGCTATAGACCTTTTGCTCTTTTTCTTAGCAAATCTTCTTTGCCCATTTCTTATGTGAAAGCAAGAAAGTCATTACTCACACTTTCATATAAAATACACTAACATAAACATCTTTTAAATATCCCAATTTTATACTCAATTTTATACATCTGGATTCATAGGCTTCCTCCCAGGTAGTCTAGATTGTGTGTACAATTTTTTTAATGTTTTTACTGATGTGCTCTGAAATTGTGAAACTGTGATAATCTCCACAATAGTGGTAATCTATTATTCTAGGTTGTCCAACTTATATTTAAAATTCAAAGGTAGATCTTAGAGGAAACATCATACAAGATAATTTCAAAATTACTTATACTATTAATTATTGTACTTTCTGTATTCTCTCCATTTTCTTGTCAGTTTACTATTGAAAAAATAATGAAGGGAAAAAGGACAAGGAGAAGGGAATAAAAATGCAAAGATTTTAAAAAGAAAAAGAAATAATCTAAATCACAGTGTGTGGGATATAAAAAGGAGAAAAAACATGAGAAAAGAGAATTGTACTAAATAAATTGTCATTCAGATTTCTGGTTCCTGGTAGTAAAGAGCCTTTACATGGTCCTATGAAAAAGTTTCTTAAACCCCCTTTTCTCAAAGATTTTGCTTGTGCTTTTTCAGTGGATTTAACAAATAGGATGCTTTTGAGATATTGATTAGTGCAAATGTGGCTTAATAGCAGAATCATTACTTTTTAAATCTTGGAAATGCCAGTCCCTACTATTTCAACTGAACTTCAAGTTGTTCGATTATAGGCTACCATTACTAATTGTATTTAAATTTTGTGGGACATATCTAGTTCAGGAAGTTTTGTTCTTCAGCAATAGATTTTTTTTTTTTTTTTTTTTTAAGGTCACAGTTTTTAGAGCTTTATCTGCTCAGACTTCTGGGCATCTCATTTTGGATGTCTTAATCTTGAAACAGATTGAACTTGGATCACAGAAAAAATGTGGTCTCATTGACTCCTGAATAAAATATAATTTGGGTCACAATCCCCACTTGCTCAGAAGCATTAAAATGATGCATTTCTGTAGGTTTACATGGGCTGGTATCCCTGTCTGTCCTACAGTTCTTTACTGGAATTGAGCAGAAAAGGTCAAATGGGGGGTTATATGTCAAAAGGCTGTAATTAAGATTTAGAAAGATTAATACCGATGGTATTTAATGAAATTGGCTTTTAGAGGAAAGCTCATCTATTACTTTGATATTTAACATTTTTTTCTTATTAAAATGTTAGTGCTGAATAGAAGCACACAATCAGTGGCAGGAATATGAGTTTATACAGCCATCAGTGAAGGGGGCCACAACTAGTAAACAATCAGAGGTTTTGTGTGTGTGTGGTACTGATGATAAAATTACTCAGCTTTTCCACTTGAGATATATATATATTTTTTTTTTTCCAGAGCTGGCAAAAAAAAATTTTTATTGCCATAAGCAGCAGACTGACATAACTGTATCACTTCACTGCACTGATGCAGTTTTTTTTTTAATTAGTAATTTCAGATATTTATAGCAATCTCAAATACACATAGAAAAAAAAAATCTGTCAATTTTTTACCGACGGGGGTTAATTTTTCCTCTAAAGGGAATACTGCGGTTAAATCCAGCATATCACATGGAAAAAAGACTCTGTAGTCTAAAGTAGCGGCTGATGCCTTTTGGTGTTTTGAAGAAGGAGCTGTTTCAAATTGCAAGGAAATTTCCATTTCAAAAATAGCTACTGAACTATCACAATGACTGCTTTGCATATATTTTTGGTCACAAAAATACCATTGTTATTTTTTACTATGGGTATGCAAATGAGATGTTGATAGGATTAAGTTCTGTCACCTTCTGAGACAGTCTTATGCTTGCACTATTGAAGTTTTCCTTTTCCACCCACTATTTCCTTTACATTTAATTAAAGACATCAAACTCATTTTGTTTTCCATTCTGCATGAGGTTTTCCTTTCCCTTCTCCTTTTAGCTTTTTCCCTAGTGATTTTTTCCCTGAGTCCTATTCAGTCTTCATATTTGCTCCAGGTGTTGCCTTATTTCACTGCATGAAATCTTCTATTTTCAGTTAAGGAAACTATTTTCTACCTTATACTTAAAATACAAGAAAAATGTAATAGTTTATCATCATAATCTTATTTTGACTGGTTATATCCCCATTAGATTTGCTGGGTGCTTTGATATCATGTAAACTGTTTATTGCATTTGTTTATGAATGAAAACTAAAATATGCAGTTGGGAAAGCTCATGACGGTATCAAATATATGTGTGTTGGGGGGGGTGAAAAACAACTAATTCTGAAAGTTGTTATATCTTTGCCTGTTTCTAAATCCTGCCAACTATCCAACTTTTATAAAATACACATACACACACATATATTCATACATACACTCTCCAGTAATCAGTGTTCAGATTTAAAGTGTTGCATACTATATTCCATTCTGTAAGCTGGCTAAACATATATTTATAATAAAGTCTTGAATAACCAGCATTTTTTTTAAAGTGTTGTTTTTGTTGCTTTTTAAGAAAACCAATTTGAGTGTGAATGGAATTAGAAAGACTCACTGAATTAGACAGAATGAGAACTACCTCCTTTACAGCGGGAAGAACTTTCACAGCTGAAGCATATCAAAAAAAATTTCATGGTGGGGCAAAGAAAGGGACTGGGGAATATGAACACACTTCCTGTGCGGGTTATTCTCAAGTTTAAATAGCTGATAATTAAATGAGTTGCTACACTGCATATTTTTTATATGCATGCATGTGTATGCATACACATGTACATGTATTATCATAGTCCAGTCAATGCAAATATATATTTTTATGTTAAAAGCTATTTCATACACTTTATTAAAACTATGCCATAAACATCCCTACCCTTACATTTGTTTTCTCTTAATCCAATTAATATCAAAATTATCATTAAAATAGTTCTTTGTATTCAAATGTTATATGAATATATACTTTGATTAAATCACTAACTGTTGAAGTTTCACTGATCTTGACAAAGTGTTTGGTACACATTCATTTTTCCATTCATATTCTTTCTTTGGAAATGGAATTTGGTAGATGCTTCTAAAATTTATTTGCTTTTGAAACCTCTAATCTGCTCCCAAGGCTTGGAATTATGTGTAGATTATTTTAAAAGTTAAAATATATACATATGCAATTTTTAAATATTAAAATATCTGTGTCAAACTAGGATATTGTGACCATTGGGAGCAAATGTTCTTAAACTAAAGAATGAATAAGAGTGTTTGTAAAAACTTGCCAGTTCAACTGAATGTTCTGTCTGGAGATGAAGAAATTGTGAACACTCATTCTCAACATTTTTCCAATTTTGAATATTCAAGGACTATCAAATAATCTGTTTAAAATGTAAAGTTAAAGGTCAGGTTGGTTGACAAAGTTACCCTCAATACTCAGTATTTTTACCATCAAGCATTTCATTGTGAGATATACAATCTTTTTGGAATTTTCTCTTTGTTCAATATCCATATCAATTTTTTTGTTGTACTTGTGGAGAAAACATAAGGAAGTTTCTCTCTTTTGGTTTAGTTCTCTTTGGAGATAGATGAACTATGTTATAGAAAAGGTATAATTTCAAAACATTGAAATATAATGTAAGGAAGTGCATTGAAAAACTAGAATTTAGTCAAATGAGCTATTTTGAGAATTACTGAATTGTAGTGAAATCTTTACCATTCACATGTTATCATTTATCTTTTTATTCCTTCCTTCCTTCCTCTCTTTCTTCCTTCCTCTCTTTCTTTCTTCCTTCCTTCCTTCCTTCCTTCCTTCCTTCCTTCCTTTCTTCCTTTCTTCCTTTCTTCTTTCTTTCTTTCTTTCTTTCTTTCTTTCTTTCTTTCTTTCTTTCTTTCTCTCTCTCTCTCTCTCTCTCTCTCTCTCTCTCTCTCTCTCTCTCTCTCTCTCTCTTTCTTTCTTTCTTTCTTTCTTTCTTTCTTTCTTTCTTTCTTTCTTTCTTTCCCTTCCTTCCTTCCTTCCTTCCTTCCTTCCTTCCCTCCCTCCCTCCCTCCTTCCCTCCCTCCCTCTCCCCTCCTTGCTTGAAAAGTTTTTATATGTGGGTGTGGCATAGTATAGGTCACTGGTTTAACTTGGAGCAAAGACAGTAGTCAATTTAAGTTATGTTACAGAACTGAACTCAGGCCTGCTCACCCAAAGTGCAGCAAAGGAAATCTACTGACACCAGGTTGCAGTGAAGGAAAGTACAGTGTTTACCGCAGCGTGCCAAGCAGGGGAATGGGAGACAAGTCTCAGATCCACTCCAAATTGGTCTTTGATTTACGGGATTGTTTAAAGGGGAAGAACAAAGAGGCTGGGATTAATCATCATCTTGCAATTCTGTGACATTTCTTAATTGTAGTTTCGGTAGTTGGAATGTGTCTGGTTTATAATTTTCTAGCCAGGCGTTCCATGGCTTGGGGGTCAGTTAACTCATCTTGCCCTAGGGAAACAACCTGAGTTTGTATGTTAATGATAATATCTATAATAGCAATTTTACTACATTAACAATGTTATCAACAACAGCAATTTTGGTCATCTGACTCTGGTTGATTAGTGTTCAGGTAGCACAGGACTGAGGTCAGAAGGGACAAGAAAGGGAATAAAGTTTTGGTTAGAGAGATTAATCAAAAACTTGGTAAGGGAACTCAGTTTTAGGCTGACTCAGTTTTCACTGATGTATGAGCACTATTAATTTTAAATTGGACTCATAAACTATTCAGTTATATATGATTATGTAAAGAATCAGGTCACAAAATAGTACATGTGGCATATCACTTTTATTTTAAAATATATAGAATTATATAGAATATGTGCGTATACACATGTATGCCTGCACACATGTGTATCTTACAGATGAAAAGAGATTAAGGAAAACATTAATATATTATTACCTATGGTTTGTTGCATTACTGATTTTTATTTTCTTCTCTGTGTTTTTCCATGTTTTTTTTAAATTTCTACAATGAATGTGTATAATTTTTATATTAAGGGAATAACACATTTAAAAATGAAGAAAATAAAAAGGAAGATAGAGAGGGAGTTAAGAAGGGAGAGATGGAGAAAGGAAGGAAAGAAGGAAGTCTAACGTAGCAGGAATGTCTTTGCCTTTGTGAAGCTGAGTAGGGCACTGTTTACTTCCCGGCTTATCAGCTGTCCTCTTTGGTATCTGGATATTGTAAAGAGCTAGGAATTTTAAATTATAGAATTATATGTGCTAAAAAAGAAAAGTCATTATTAGCACAGATCTACCAAAAGAGAGAATAACTAAGTATAAGAGTATATGTGTGAGTACACATATTCAGATATGGCTTTCTGACATATTTTTCTTTAATATGGTCTAGTTTAGCATTAACTATAGTTTGCTTCCTCTAATTCTCTATAAACTCTTACAGGCAAGAAGGGAAATACATCTGAAACCGTGACCTTACTGTGCGAGAAGATGGCATATGATTGCCTTTTAGCCCAAGACTATCCAGGTTTCAGCAAGTAAATAGTTATGAGTCAGATAAAAAGACCTGAAAGAGATTTCCCTGTACATTCATGGGTCAGAGACCATGTATTGCATGATGTATGTTTTGCAATTACAGCGTTTGGCACACAGGAGGTTTCGGTAAATCTTTGCAGTGTTAAAAAAAAAATTTGAACGATGTCTTAATCTAAATCATTTTTTTTTTCTGATCAGTTAGAAGCTCACTAGCTCTTACTTTAGAAGTATAAACCATGCAAACATTGTTCTCAGACAGTAGAGAAATGTTCAGGTGAATGCAGAGGCAGCCACTTCCAGCACAAGGATGTCAGAGATGCCAGATGAAAGACTTCCACTGTCAAAGCCTGCCTTGTGTCTCTGGGCCACAGTACCTGTGTTGTCCATGTGGAATATCCATTTTCCTGCTTAAAGTCAGTATTTCTGGAAGGGTAACCTATGTTTAGATTACCTACATCATAATCATCTAAAGTGTTTATAAGTATGCAGATTCTTAGAACTTACTCTAAAGTTATTAGTTTGAGAAAATTGGGTAATGGTAATATTCCCAAATTCAGACTCTCAAATACAATATTAGCAAAGTCTCAAAGTAAGAATTATACCAGCTCTCTTACCCCCATATCACAAAATCTATATTTCAAATAGATTTTCATATGTGGCAAAGAGAGTTTGTGCTCTACAGTGGAAGAATGGTCTGGAACAGCTGGGGTAAACCTGGAAAAAATTTAAAAGTTAGACAAGTATATTTATTGATCAGCAAAATCATAAGGGAAGGTTTTTTATTTTCTTTTTTAAGCTTCTTATCATAATTTAACAAATAAAAGTACACAAATCATAACTGTGCAGCTTGGTGAATTTGCACAAATCTAACCTATTGGTGCACTCAGCAGTCAGATGTGGAATCAGAGCATCTCCAGCATCCAAGAAGCCCCTGTGCCCCCCTTCCTTTTATCACCCTCCCCCTTACCAAGGGTAACTACTATCCTGACTTCTAGTACCATAGATTGATTGTGCATGTTTTGGAACTTTACATAAATGTCATCAAACAGAATAAATTCTTTCGTAATTGACTTACTTCAGTCCACATTATGTTTGATTCATCCATATTATTGTTGTAGTAATAGCTCTTTCATTCTCATTAAGGCATGCTATCTTTTTTGGTTAAATATGCCAAGATGTGCTTGACCGTAGATGGGTATGGATGAGTGTTTTAGTAGTTTTCCATTTTAGGCTATTACAGAGAGTGCCGCTATGAACATTTTAGTACATGTCTTTTAGTAAACATGTACACATTTCAGCCGAATACGTACACAGGAGTAGAATTATTGGGTCACAGGGTATGCATAACACCAGTTTTAGCAGACACAGTCAAATAGTTTTCCAAAGTGATTGTATCAAATTGCGCTCTAGCAGTGCTGAGTGTTCTACTTGTTCCACATCCTTGCCAGCACTTGGCATTCTTCTGTTCTTTCATTTAAGCCACTCTGGTGAGTATATAAACATCATATACTAATTTTAATGTGTATTCTACATGGGAAGTTGGTGTTATTGTAGTTGTTATTTGTTTAAATATCTATTTTCTACACTTCAGCCTCAGAATTCTGATTCAAAAGGACGACAGAGGGTTTTGGGATGCGATATACTTTACAGCTCTCTAAAGTAATACTGGTACCCATTCAGGTATTTGAACCACTGACCTAAGATCCTGGCTTTCAAGGACAAGTAAGGGAATGGGTTCCTTGATGGATTCATTCAAAACGTTCCCATTGGGAGGTGAACATAAAGAACTCCTGGATAATTGTCTTAATGAGGGAAGATTGTTTTCAAATTTGTATCAGCCATTTTAATGGTCAGAGGTTTTTAGATATTCTACCAAGATATCCATCAAAGCACGTTTGTACCCAAAGTGTACATTCAGTTTTTCAAAGGTGATTTAAAATGTGGCATAGGGCTCTGTATTAGGAGAGAAAAAAGCCAATAGATTGTGTGTGTGTGTGTGTGTGTGTGTGTGTGTGTGTGTACATATATGTGGGGGGGGAGAGGGAGGGAGAGACAGAGACACGGAGAGACAGAGAGAGGCAGAGAAATTAATTCTAGGAATTGGCTTAAGTAAAGTTGAGACAAAAAATTTACCATCGCAGGCTTTGAATATAATATTTAATTTTATCTTTGTAATTCTGAGGACAAAATCTTTAAATGATTCCAGGTATCTTTCCTTTAGTGAGTTCTTATCAAGCTTTACAGGATCTACCAAGATTAAGTTGACAAAGGAAAATAACCACACCCACAAGCTTTTTAGTAGTCTGCATGATATCTGTATATTAATACCAAATTAATTGGTTGGGGACTAGGCAGTAAGAATCTAAGCTTCGATACCAGAAGCTACTGCTGAAACCCTGAATGGGCAATGGATAATTTTTTTTTTTTTTTTTTTTTTGCGGTACGCGGGCCCCTCACGGTTGCGGCCTCTCCCGTTGCGGAGCACAGGCTCCGGACGCGCAGGTTCAGCGGCCATGGCTTACGGGCCCAGCTGCTCCGCGGCATGTGGGATCTTCCCGGACCGGGGCACGAATCCGTGTCCCCTGCATCGGCAGGCGGACTCTCAACCACTGCGCCACCAGGGAAGCCTGGCAATGGATAATTTTTGCTTTCTGGTTTTAGAACTCAAGAGAGAAATGTTAGGGATATCAAATTATCTTTATGTATGTCATCAGATCACAATGTTTTACCTGACAAGGAATCAATTTTAAATCTCATCCAGAGAGTGAATGAGAGTATTGCAGTTGCTCTAAGTTTTTCCTTTGTATCATTCTTTGATACATGTTGAGTGATTTCAGTGGGCTTTATTAGAGATATTTACTGTAGCCTCAGTTTAAGGCAGTAAATGTGTATTTCTTCTATTACATCACACCACACTTATGTGAGTGTAATAAAACAGCAGAGTTTGGCACCATCCATTTCTTGTTATGAATTGCTGAAATGATGCTGGGGAGTGTATTTATAAGTAGTGCATACTAGTGTTTCCAAGTATTGACTTTGCTTGTGCTAACTCCATCCCATAAAACTTCTGACGACAACCTAAGTAAAGTTCAGTTGAAGATTAAATATTGCAAAATAAATGCCATAAATGGAAACCATTTTTCAAAACACTAAATTAGGAAGTTAAGGAATCAAGGCAATTAATCAATATTTCAAAATGATAAATATATTTTACAAAACACCACTTAAACTGAAAAGCTCAAAAAGGAGTTTTTTTGTGTGTGTTTAAAACAATGTTTATTTTAGTCTTTTGTGGGAGATTTCTGATGAGGCTTTTGAAAAACACTTTACCTAAAATTTTTGCTACAATTATATTCTTCATCAAAGTGATCTGAAGGAATACAGGTAAATCATTTAGGTTTTGGTGCTAATAATTACGCTTGTCATTTATTGAGAACATATGTTCCAGGTGCTTTACCTAAATGTATTAAATTCTCTTTACAAGCCTATATCATTATTATCCTGATTTTAGAAAATACACTAATGTTAAAACAACATTTGTTCAGTCCGTCATTCCAGTAAGTTTCATTTGGTGCCAAACAATTCCAGAGTTTAACAGGGAGTCCAAGTCTCCCAGGCTTGTGGGCTTACATTCATTCAGGAGAGAGGTGGTGAGGAAAAGGTAATAAACAAATAAGGAAAAAAAGAAAATGATGAGTTAAGAGAGAAGACAGGGAAGTGTGGTCATCTGGCAGATAGGCGGGGGCAAAGAAGGGAGGAGGTGAGGCAGCATATCACTGTGTGCATGCAGAAATCCACATGGAGGCAAACTTGGCATATCTAAAATAACCAAAGGAAACAAATATATGGTCACAGCTGAATTTAACATTTAGTTGGGAAGATATGTGAATATAAAATATTAAATAAGAAGACTTAATAGTAGCTTTAAATACCACCTATATGCTGATGACACCTATATGTCTATCTCCATCCCAGTCTGATTCCTAGACTTATAAATCCAAGTGCCTATGGGGTGTTTTGATTTAGGTGCCACCTAGCCATCTCAACCTTTCACATACTAGTTTATATATCTGCATCTTATAATTTTAATTAACATGAGTCATTACTCCTAGATCCTGGTTAAGTATGGCCCCATTGAGAGGATTAAATTTCTGGGCTTGCCAGAGGATAACCATAAACAAGTACTACTAATAATTGTTCAGGAAACTTACAGAGAACGCTCTGATTTCCTTACTAATGCTCCAGATCATTGGGGCCCTCTGAGAGCCAGTCTTGAGTTTATAGTGGAAGAAATCGAATGCCTGTCTCCTAGGAGCTTATATTTTAATGTGGAGTAGAGTGGAGCAAAGACAGTGAACAACAACAAAAACAAAAACCTACATATACATGTCTCACGTTATGCCAGGTAGTGATGAGTGCTATAAAGGAGGAAAAGAAAAAAAAAAAAAAAAGAGCAAGATATAGCACATACTTATCCCAGCTCAGGGAAAAGACACTGGGAGTTGCTGTAGTCAGGAAAGACTTCATGAAGAAGAATGCTTGATATAAATTATAAAAGAGGAAAAAAGCATTATCTCTATTGTTTGATAGATGGGGAGCTAAAATTACATTTTTAAAAGCCCTAAACATCACAAATTAAGTTTAACATGAGCCACTACATATCACTGTCTTTCAAACTTTATGCTACAACAAGTTGTTTTTGCCCACCTCTCCTTCTGCCATGTGGAATTTTGTGTTGTAAACTAAGGTATAACAAGCTATGAGTACATTTTCTTTAAAATTTTAGGAATCTCTTTAATCGGCCAGCAATAAAGTGGTTAAGAGGATTACTAATTTAGATATTAAACCCATCACTGTCATCTTATTCTTCCCCTTCCAGTAATCATCCACACATTTTTTTTAGCAGTAATTAGCCAACTTTTATTATTTAGCGCTTTGTAATTACAAAATAGCTTGCAGTCATCATTTAGTTATTCTTAACGGCATTCCAATTAAGTTATTGGGATCTGTGTCTTGCATACTATCTGGAAAAATATTAAATTTCTTCCATACAATTTTGCTGTTTTCCATGGATATCTTTAGCTGTATTTCACTTCACTTGCTTTATATCTCACATCTCCTAACTTGAAGGTGCAAATTTTCTTGATGCAAAAACACCAGTGTTGAGGCTCAAGGCAGGCCACCCCAAAATATGCCAAAATGGAATATTGATTATTTTTGAATTAAAGTTACTTGAGAAACAGCTGGTGCAAGAAGGACATTCTGACCCTCTCCTCTGTCTCCTTGAAAACAGGAAATAAATCTCCCCTATGAAAGTTACCCTCCCTGTACCAGGAGGTAGAGAGACATCCTTACCATCAGAGACAGGAAATTCAGGGCTGAGAAGGCTGTAGAGATGAATCTGGTTACTCCTTTATTAATTTACTACGCCAAGCCCAAGCTCTGTTTAGAGTCTACACTACTTAAGCACCCAAGCCTAAGTTTCTTCATCCTGTTTATTCCTCACAAATTCATTTCTTTGTCTAGAAAATATAAAAGCTGCCTCCCCTGGTCACTGCTTAGGTTCTATTTCTATGAAACCTCTGTACACACAAATTAAATGTTTTTCCCCTGCTGTTAATCTGTTTTCTGTCAATTTAATTATTAGGCCAGCCAAAAGAATTGAAGGAGAGTAGGGAGGAAATTTCCCTCTCCACGTCACCAGTTTGTAGCTTAACCTCTGATTAGAAAAACAGAACTTTTAAAAACATTTAAATAATTCATTTTGATGGGATTCAACATTTTGATGATTGTAGTATTCTAGTATGATTATACATGCTGATTTTCTGGCACAAAATTTTGGAAAAATAAAAGTTTCCTATTCCTTAATTTTTGTTTTCACTTTAAGTTATACCATTCAAAATACATGATTTATAATGATTTAATTGAAATCAAGAAACTCAGCTATAAAGTGAAATCATTTGGTGCACTTCAAGTTCACAGGAAATAATTCTAATTAAAAATTGGACACAGAAAAAGTTTAATATAAATGGAATAATTAGAGACGTATTTTGTGTTACCTTGGGTGCATGTTTGATTAAGTTCTTGTGATTTGGAATCAGCTTATTTGAATCCCACTTTACCAAGTGCCAGTTGACTCGGGCTGTGCCCTTTTTAAGTCTCGGGGTCAGGATCTGTACAGTGGGATTAAATAGAGTAGTTAATGCAAAGGATTGCCGTGAGGATGTTCATGACTGCTCAGTAAATGTCCCTTTTATGCTTGCAGAAGTAAAATTTCTCCAGAGATAAGGAAGACCTTCTTCCTGATATAGGATTACATATACAGACTGTATTTTAGGAGTATATATTGATACGATGATGATGTTGTTACTTAGAGAAATTAGCAGATTTTACTTAGACACTGTGAGATTCACAGCCCAAGAAAGCCAGTGCTCAATCCTTAAACAAGTCACAGAATTTCCAATTCAGTAACACACACTCTGTTTGACACTTATTATAGAAGAAAAGGATTTTAAAAGCTGAATCCACCAGTTCATTGGATCAGTTAAGTCTTTATTATATCCATACACCCTTAAAGCTCTCTTTGTAATCAGCCTGTTCTATCATTTAACAGCCTTATTTTGTGTTTTGGCAACGGACCCCAAGTGAATGGGTCTATCTGGGGATGAGAAGAAAGGAAGCCACCCAAAGGCCCTTTTTTGCCTTTGCAAACTGATGGTTTCCAAGCAGTTTTCTGGTGTTTGGAAACACTGCATAGTAACTGGGGGAAGAGGCAGCTGTGCTTTGGCCCACATGAGGTAATTTGCAGACACATTTTAATTGCCTTTTAGGGAGCATGAAGGAGTTCCAAATAGTCTAATGAGTTCCAGCAAACACCTGTGAAATGCTTTTAGACGGCCATGTAATAACTGAAATTAAGAATGTAACGCAGCAATTGGAGGCATGGTGATTTTTTTTTTTCCCCTCCACTGAAAAGGATAGCTGGAGATGTTTGAAAGACCCCTTGCCTATATATAGTAGGTTTTCCACTCACCAAATGACCTTTGGGAGTAATCTAATGAATTCAATAATGTTTGATAGAACCTTCACATCAAACTTTATATTAAAAAAAAAATAAAAAATCTTGATCAGACAGTAATACTTAAATGAGAGGGATATCAGATAGTTATAAATCTAAAACTATACATCTATTAGTCAATAAACAATATTAAATGAATAGATCTGAAATACGCAAAAAAATCCTAACAATATGGTGATAGATGGAGATTGTGAAATACTTTATGGTTTCTCTCCCTCCCTCCTTTCTTTCCCTCTCTGCTGCCTCGCTTCCTCCCTTCCTTCCTTCCTACATTTTTTTAATGGTTCATCAGTGATTTAAATGAAGATAGTTTTGAGAGATGGATGACATTTTAATCTTCCTGGTATGCATTTGGGAGCTGCAACAGAGGAAAGATTCGTATAATTTGGAGATTAAGAAAAGAAAAAATTCAGAAATTATATCCTCATTCTAACTTTAGACTAACGTTATTATTTTGTGAGTGTATTTGTGTGTGTACCATTATGTAAGTGCATTATGTAAGTGCATACTTCTAAGTAACAACAATACTGAAATGTGTGTTCACATTCCAAAATTCTCCTTATACTTTTAATATATGTGGTATATGATATCACATATGCATACATACACACACATGTACTCCAACAAAATGAAGTAAAAAGCTCTAAAATCAAATCACACTGCATTGTTCCTCTGCAGGGCTATTTTTTCTTAACATAGTTGTAGGATACCTTAATAGATGTAGCTATAATTCATTTATTTTCATGATTGTATAATGTGCCACTGTAAAAATATTCACACTTTATTCCTTTGTGATAGACATTTAGGTTGTTTTCACTTTGTCACTATCACAGGCAATGCTTCCCTCATATATGGCTGTAAAAGTATTTCTTTAGACTCCCTAGAAATGTAATTGATAGGTGACAAATTATAAGCATTTTCAGCTTGACTAGCTTCTGCCACCTTTCTCTTAAAAGCGGTTATAATAATTTGCTTTCCTACCAGTGTTGCCTAAGAATTACTATGGATTTATATGCCTGCCAGTTCATGAAATTGTCAGTCAGTTTTAAGTTTGTCCATTTGATTGATAGGAAATTCCAATTTGGTTTATCTTGTATTTCCTAATGATTGGCAAGTTTCCGTATCTTTTGTATACATATTGACACTTCACATAGAATCTTCTGTGAATTGCCTTTTTCCTTTGTGTTGTTTCTTTAATTTTTTAAAGTGGATTTTATGAGTCTTTATTTGGGACACAAAAACTTTCTTGGTTATATGGGCTACAAATACCATCTCTCTATCTATGGTTTATCTTTTGTCATTGGGCTTATGGTAACTTTTGACACACACAAGGTTTAAAATGTAATTCATTATGGTTTGTCTTTTTATATCTTTTTAAATATTTATTTATTTGGCTGCGCCAGGTCTTAGTTGCAGCATGTGAGATCTAGTTCCCTGACCAGATCAAACTGCAGCCCCCTTCATTGGGAGCACAGAGTCTTAACTGCTGGACCACCAGGGAAGTCCCTATATCTTATTTTAGAAAGCCTTTCCTACATTGGGGAAATAATAAAGTTCCTATCTTAGAGTTTCTTCTGTATATAATACTGTTTTTCCTGTTTTTAAATTTAATGCATGTGAAATTTGGGCTGTATTTTGTGAGGTAGGGATCCATGAGGCTAATCCATACTTTTAGCACCTATCCTGTTTATCTGCAATGACCTTAAATATTGTTTCCACATATGCGTGCTTCTAGAGCTTTGCTGACTAATATGGGAGCCAGTAGTTAAAGCAGCTATTTACATTTACATTTAATTAAAATTTAAAAATTCAGTTTCCTAGTCTCACTAGCCACATTTCAAGTACTCACTAGCCATATATGATTAGTCTCTATTTTATTGGATATTGCAGATGTAGAATATTTTCATTATTACAGAAAGATCTGTTGGACAGTGCTATTAAGGAATTCAGCTCTCTTAGCCTTAATTCACCTCTGTCTGCCCCTGTCCCTGCCACTGCTCTAATGCAACAGTGTTTCTATAATCTTAGTATTTCATGGGGCAAGGTATTCTCCCTTATTCTTATGTTTCAGAAGTGTCTTCTCTATTCTTGGTTTTTTGTTCCTCTGTATATTTTTAATATCACCTTTAGGGAATTTGATTGAACTTTCATGTGTTTATACAGAAATCTGGATATAATTTATACATATATATCATTGCATTTCTAAACCTTGGTCAGTATACACCTTTCTGTTAATTTATAATTTATTTTTTAATTCATAAAGTTTTCTCTATGTATATCATCTACATTTTGAATAGCTTTAATCATAAGTACATTAAAGGTTTTGTTACTATTGTAAATTGTATTTTTCTTTTACATCATCTGCTTATTGTTGGTGCATAGTAATACTATTAATTTTTATGTATTGCTCTTATACCCAACTACCTCACTGAATTCTAAGTAAACTTATTTTGTTCTATAAACTCTCTTAAGTTTACAAGGTAGACAAACAATATTTGTGAGTAAGATCAATTTTGTATCTTCCATTTCAATTTCTACAACCTCTCTCTCTTTTTTTTTTTTTTCTTTAGTAGTACCATGTGGACTAGATTTTTTGGGGGGAAATGAGGTGCTAAAATTGGATGTAGTTTTTTGTTGTATATTTTTAGTATTTTCTGTACAATTACCCTTCTTCATTTTCCTTTGGATTTATTCTGTTTGTTTTCTAATTTCTTGAGTTGGATAAATTCTGAGATCATTAGTGTTCGGCATTTCTTCATTCTTAACATAAATGTTAAGGCTGTTTTTTTTTTCTAATAGCTACCTAACTTCATCCCATAATTATTTACAACACTATTCACTTCTAACTATTTTATAATTCTTATTTTCATTCCCCCCTAATGCATGAAGTATTTAGAAAAACGTGTTTAAATTTCCAAATGTTTTTGGAAGTTTAGTTCTTTTTTTCTATCTTAATTTTCATTCAATTATAGAATGTTGTCAGTGTGATTCTGATGCTTTTAATTGGACGGAGATTTGTATTATAGCTTAGAAAGCTTTTACTTTTCTAAAAATAGCATTCTATGTATGTTTGGGCAGAATGTCTGTTGTATAACTGTTGAGGACAATTTTCCATTATATATCCATTTGATCGAGCTAGATAAACAGGCCATTAAAATTTTATCTGTCCTTACTATTACTAGATTTTTAAAATTTATTTATTTTTGTTCTGTTTGGTAAAGGAATTAATAATAGAGGTGTGTTAAAATCCCCCAGTATGATCGTGGATTTGTCAAATTCTATACATTTTTATTACATTTTGAGGCTTAGTTATTAGGTTCATGAAATTTAGAATTCTTTTACCTTTCTAGTGAATTGAGTCTTTTATTGTTAGACAGTAACTCTCTTTATTTATAAAGATGTTTTTAACCTTATGATTTATTGGTCTAATGTTAAAATATTTACAACGTTTCTTTTAACTAGTATTTGCATGTTAAAACTTTTCTCATTTCTCTTCAATCTTTGCATATCCCTGTTCACATTATATAAATTGGATACTACATAGATTGTGTGTGTATGTGTTTATTTTAGTTCATTTTGACAATCTCTTTATTTCATCCAGATTATTGAAGTTCCATTTATAGTTATTGCTTATAAAGGTAAATTCTCTTTTACCATTACAGTTTATGCTATCTTTCCTCCTTTTTAATTCTCTTTTCCTATATTTTAATTGATTCACTCTTTCATTTATTCATTCATTCCAAATGATTTATTAAGTGCTAAGTGAATGCCAAACACTACCTTAGCTGTTCAGAAAATAGCAGTGAAACCCCTGCCTTCAGGAAGCTTACAATATAGGATGATGATAGACAATAAACATAAATAATCATAAATTACGGTTTGTTAAATGTGACAAGCAGTAAGGAGGAAAATAAAGCAGGAAGTTGTCAATAAATAAAAGGATTATTAGCCATCTAATTCAAGACCTTAAAGGAAAAAAAAGCAGTACTTCCTTTCAGTGAAAATAGCAAAGTTCTAGGCTAATGCGTAGACAAAGACTTGGCAATTTACATTGCTTAATATGAGAAAGAAGATATTCTCTTATTCTTATCCCCCTTTCCCCTAATCTTACTCATTTTAATAATAACATGACAAAGTCCATCTATTCAGTCCTTGTTTTCTCTTGAGCATTTCATATGGGAAGATGATGACTGCCTCCTCTGTCAGTTCTTCAAGAATGATTGTGAATGTGTCCTGGACATCACTATCTATCCTTTAGTCAGGCTCTATAATTTCAGAAATTACAAATTAGATTTTATAAAATATGCTCCAAATCTGTATCATTGGAAAACTGAGTGTTACTGGGATTATGCTGATAATTACAATGAATCGTTTGAAATGCTAGTATTCAGTCATTTTGACTTTAAAACATGGACATTTCTTATCGGTTGGCCCTATTCAGGCCCTAATAATATACTTGTAATGTTCAGATCTATTGCTTGCTGTGATTATTCTACATATTGTTATTGTTTAAAAAATTTAGCTTGATTTTCTGAAAAAAAATAATGCTTATGTCTTAAAATGTGTTTTCTGCTTTATTTGTGCAATATGACTTTCCCCCCATCAAGCATCAAGCATTTTTTCTTATTGGTAAGTTAGAAAAAATAAATAGGTACATTAAATATACAGTGAATACTATCATTTTAACAGAAGTATGTATTTGACTTTTCATATTTTGTCACTTGATCTTCCCAGATTGATTTATGACAGACAGTAAAGTTGTCAGAGGCCTTTTGTTGTTGGCAATGTTTTAGTTCTCAAATTATGAGAACATGGAGTTTTGCTATACAGGGAGAAGAAAGTAGTTATTTGACTGATATAGATGAAATGACAGTTCATCCTGAGAATAAGGCTTAGTGCTGTGAAACTGGGGTATTGCTACTTCCTTAGCAGTGAAAAATCTTATTAAAAAATCACCTCTATCACATAGTTGGACATACTGTGCTGTCAGCTTGGCTACCAGGGTTAAAGCTGTTTAGAAAATTGAAAATGAGGAAGGGAGTAGTTCGACATAGCTTCCATATAATAAAAACTATTTGCCCTTGGAAAATGTTTAATATCTTGTTTCTCTGGTCTGAATAATCTAGAACATTGTTTTACTTTTATCTCTGGTATCTTGAACACACATAGAAGCTCTGCCATTTAATTTTCTTTCTCTGAAATTATTTTGCTTTTGAACAAAGTAGACATTTTATCTCTGCCTCATTTACAAATAAATAAAAAATAAATAAATAAGGTCCCATCAAATTCTTTTTGCCAGATCTTTTATCAGAATCAGAATATTCTAATATAAGTAGTGAGGATCTCTACTAGATATTTAGGAAAATCAGAACATGTTGACAGCCCACAGAATAACTGGACTAATACCAATTTATTAGAAGCTGTCAGATTGCATAGCATAAGTAACATAAAGGCTGAAGCAATATGATAAAAAAAGACCCTTAAATTCTTCAGGATGAAGAAGAGGAGGACCAGAGGCCATCATAGTGGGGAATCTGAAGACAATTAGCTTTTTCTTATTATGAAAGTTAACGATATGTTAAAATTTCTTGTATATCTTATTTTACTAAAATTATATTCCTCCCTCTCAAACTACAGTACCATTAGAAAATTCCTCTGACCCCACCATCAAAAAAAAAGGAGTGGGGATTAAGGAGATGAAGAGGGAAGATTACTTTTGTTTTTGTATGTAGGGAATATAATAAGGGAGGTAGTGATTATGAAGAAAAGAAATTCAGTTATTTTACTAACTCCAGAAGAAACTGAATCTTGACAATCCTGGAACAGTCCCGTGATACCTTGTAAAAGAACCAAAATTGAGAATATCAATTCTTATATCCTGGCTAGTTCTTATTCATTTATTACATTCTGCCCTCATAAATTTTTGTTTAGAATTTTCAAAAGTATGATGTTTTTCCTCACTTAAACCAAACTTTCTCCTGTGATTCTTGAACCAAAATAGGCCAAGTTTAAATTGTCTCAGGTATCATTTACTTCTCACAATAGTTTTGCATAGCACTTGAGATAGGACACTGCATCATGACAGTGTCTGAACACTCTCACCATGCTAGTATAAAAGTGCTATTGTCAGTCTTCCCTGGTGGCGCAGTGGTTGGGAGTCCACCTGCTGATGCAGGGGACGTTGGTTCTTGCCCCGGTTCGGGAGGATCCTGCGTGCCGCAGAGCGGCTGGGCCCGTGAGCCATGGCCGCTGAGCCTGCGCGTCTGGAGCCTGTGCTCCGTAACGGGAGAGGCCACAGCAGTGAAAAAAAAAAAAAAAGAAAAGTGCTCTTGTCTTCTAAAAGCATAGCATATTTGCCTTTGCCATAGAAGTTAATATTATCGCCAAACTCAGAGTTTGATAGAGTAGATGACATTCGTTCCTTGACTGTTGATATGTCATGTATAACTATTTCTTGCTACAGTTCATTGTAGGCCTAGATGGGAGGGTTTGTGTCAAACTTATTCACTCTATGAACATTTATTAAGTGTATCGTAAACTCTAGACCAGGTAGTTACATTTTACTTTTTCCCCATCTGACAATCTTGGTTTTTAACTGACATACTTTATTCACTTATATTTTGTGTACTTACTAATATATTTGTGTTTAAATCTAATAATTTGCTCTTTGATTTCTTTTTTTCCAACTGTTTTTCTTCATTTTTTGCTCCCAACTTTCTTTCTCTTGGAATAATCAAACATTTTTATTAATTCATTTTATTTTTAAATCTTTTAGCGATTACCCTAGAAATTACAACATGCATTTTTAAAATTATTAGCATCTACCTTAAAATAATAATTTTATAACTCTCTGTACTTTAGGACCCTATAATACTTTAGCTCCATGTATATTCCCACCTCCTTTTGTACTGTTTTTTGTCATGTATTTTAATAATAAGTATGTTTTAAACACACAAGAACTACTTATTGTTGTTTTAAGAAGTCAGTATTTGTTTACACTGAACACATATATATCCTTTTAGTGCTCTTCATCTCTTCCTGAATTAGTCTCTCCATCTGGAATCAGTATTTAGTATTTTTTGAATATGGGTCTGTTGGCGACAAATTCTTATGTTTGTTTGTGTAGCAATGTTTATATTTTACCATAATTATTAAAGAATTTTTTTGTTGTTGTTATGGAGTACTAGCATGATAGATATTTTCTGTTATTAAGTAGTTGTTCCATTGTCACCTAACTTTCATAGTTTCTTTTGAAAAGTAACCCATAAGGCTTATTTCTTCTTTGAAAAGAATAGTGCATCCTTTTTCCCTATGGCTGCTTTAAATATTTTTTTCTTTGTGTTAGATTTCAGAATTTTTTTTAAAAAAATTCTGCTTGGGGTTTATTGAGCTCCTTCAAACTATGACTTTATATATGTTAATGTTGGAATAATTTTAGCCAGTATCTATGTTAGTATAGGTCTTACAAGAAGGAAATACCAAGATGAAATTTTGTGCAAGAAGAAATTTATTTGAAGAAATGTCTGTGAGAGAAAATAGTAAGGATCCAGAAGAAAATAGAAGATCTATTGGACTAAAGTTCATGTCTGAGTTGAATAAAGGAGAAAGAAGAGAAAGTTTGAGTGAAAGTATCTTAGACTTACAGTGAAGTCCTAAGGAAAGCTTGCCAAGGTCATTGGACAGTCCTTGAGCCACAGTCACCCATAAGAGACTTGTCTCTTCCAGAAACATGTCTGTCTTAGTATTCATGCAGGATATAGTCATTGTCTGGGATCAGGCTATTGAACTTGTGGCCTCGATGTGAACAGGGTGTTATTTTCTGATGAATTGTATGTCTCTTATGTTCCCTGCAGTCAGAGATCTGAGAAGCATTTTTCTCATGTTCACTGTGGTATCTCTTCATATACTACTTATGCTTTATTCTATCTGTGGTGGGTAACCTCTAGGATGGCTTCCAATGATACCTTCCTTTGGTAATTCATCATGTTATATATTTACCTTCCTTTGAGTGTGGGAAGGACATAGTGAGTTGCTTCTAATGAGTAGAATATTGTCAACTTAATCGTAGGTCACTTTGCAGACTGGATTATAAATAGACTGTGGCTTTGGTCTACTGTTTCTTTCTTTCTTACTTCCTCTTTAAGAAGTCAGCTGCCATGGTATGAGGTATAATTTTCCCAATGAAGAGACCCATATGGTAAGGAACTGAGTGATTGCCAGCCAATAACAAACATGCTTGGAAGCAGACTCTCCATCAAACTTTCGGATGAGATTGCAGCCCTAGTTGTTAATGTGACTGGAATCTAACTAGGGATGTTGAAATAAGGGCATCCAGATAATCCTCGCCCAGATTCCTGATACATAGAAATTTTGACATAATAAATACTTTTTGTTATTAAGCCACTAAGTATTGTAGTAATTTATTACACAGCAATAGGAAACTAATACATCCTCTTTCTTCTCCTTTTGGAATTTAACTTATAGATAGGATAGGCCTTTCAAGCATGTCTTATGTATTTCCTACTCCTTTAAAAAAAATTTGTTCAGTGTGCTTCAGTATATTTTCTATTGATTTATAGTTCAGTTTACTAATCCTCTTTTCTGCTATATCTAATCTAGTGCTAGATAATTCACATTTGACTTCTACAATTTCTGTTTGACTATTTCATACTGATTCTACTCACCATGTAAATATCTCCATTTTTCCATCTATTTTTGATACATATTTATTTTATCAACTTAAAACTCTATATCTGATATTCCAATATCTAGGTCACTTGTGGTTCCATTTCTGTTGTCTGCTCCCACTCCCACTTGATCACTTGGTTCTATACATGATATTCTTTGTAATTTTTTATTGAATTCTAATCTTTCATGAATAAAATGCTTCTTCAGACTGTCTATTACACATAAGTTAAATATTAAATGAAACTTTTTAATATTAAAAATACACAGTAATTTGTAAAAGCTCATCTTCCTGTGTAAAATAACCAAAATCATAGTATGTCTAGATTGACATAAATATATTAATCACTACCTAGGTAAATGTAATCAATTGCTATAATCTTTATGCACAAGATGGAATATAATTGAGGTTTATGTGAACTGTAATGGGCAACATTTAGTTACTATTAGTAATGGTAAAAATAAAATGCATAGAACTTTAAGTGCTCTGTATTATTTTATCAAATTTCCCAGTGTACCAGATGAATGCCATGCATCAAAAGATCTACATCCTTATTATACCTCTAACACTATTTGGCTTATGTCCTTGAACATTATATATAACTTGGTTTTCCTTTTTTAATCTATCACATTGCATATTCTCTAGCATGCCTTTCATAAATGTTAGAGTGAGAAACTGACTTTATAAGAGAAAATGAGATTTAAAAAAACAATACATCACAGAAAACAAACTTATGGTTACCAGAAGGGATATTAGGGATAGAAGGGAGATAAATTACAAGTTTGGGATTGACATATGCACACTACTATGTATAAAGTAGAAAAACAACAAGGACCTACTGTATAGCACAAGGAACTATATTGAGTGTCTTGTAATAACCTATAATGGAAAATAATCTGAAAAAGAAAAAAAAAATACATATATGTGTGTGTGTATGTATGTGTATAAATGAATCACATTTCTGTATACCTGAAGCTAACACAAAATTGTAAATCAACTATACGTCAGTTTAAAAAATTGGTTAAAAAAAAAGAGATATAATTTGGTAGAACTGGAGCTGTAAGTAAATGGTGAGCCCAAGTAGTGGGAAAAAACAAAAATCAAGACAAAACAAAACAAAAAAAAACCCAGAAAAACATTACATTAATGGATTTCAGCCAGCCCCAAAAGATATTAAGGGAGTATAGCTGTAAGTATGGATTTTAAAGTTATACAGTTAATTTTGAGTGCTGATTTAGCCATTTACTACATCATGGTATTGGCAAGTCATTAGATTAATATATGCTTTAGTCTCTAAATCTGTATAATGGGGATAATAATAATAATATCTATCTACCAGGATTGTTTTGAATAAATAAGATAATTCATGTGAAGCACTCAGAAAATTCTGAACTTCAAATAATTCAGTAATTATATGTAATAATATAGTGATTATTATCAACATTATTATTATCATCATTATTATTATGTGCTTAAGTATTTCTTAGACCTGAAAAAAATCTTGAATATAGTTAATTATAAAAGAAAAGGAGATTTTTCTAAGTGGAACATCATGGAATAAGAGTATCTCTGTACTTCTGCATTGATTTCATTATTCTAAAGCAAGAAAAATGACCCTGCCCAGGCTATGACGCAAAGGTAATATAAGAGCTGTGCTGCATATTCTTATTAAAACCAAACTAGGCTCATGTCTGCATATTTGTCTTTCCATCCCAAGACATTTTTACTGCAGTGGTGAACAATAACTATATGCTCAGTCCCAAGTTAAGTCTGGTCTTTCTAAACTATGTTGAATTAAAGGTGACTGGTCCACTCCTATACCCTTTCCATTTACAGAGTGAGATGCCCACAAACAGCACAGTACCCATCATTGATTACCTAATTACACAATCACTCCATCAGTAAATTAGTGCAACATCTATGACCCTATGTGTCACCACCACAACCCGCTCTGTCAATTCCCCTGGAGCTTCACTGAGACAGTCCTACTGACATAATATATTCATTATCCATTAGATCTGGCAAACGCTCTGCAGTGCTCAAGTATGATACAATTGAGCGAAGGGTCTGGTGTCAGCCAGTCTAATGACTTTCTGATTATCTGTCTTTAAGTGATGAATGAAATGAAAATGTACTGGTCAAACCAAATATAAGATTGATAGGATGCCAAATGAAAATTATACGTAGCCTTATTTATGGGAAAATGGCAGAGACCTGCTTTTATTCAGCAATAGCTCCCTAAAGAGAGTTTTCCAAGTCATTCCCACATTTCAGTTATAAGATTACTATGAATCCACTGAATTTAAGTCCTAAATTGACATTTTGGGGTTATGGCAATACCCTTTGACTAGGGATTTAATTCACAAGAACTTTCAAATACTTTTGCATTTGCCTAGTCTTTCAGCTTTACTTGTGTAATCTGACCTCCCACTAATATTCTTCTTGCTTCTAGTTTGTCACCTGGATGAGATTATTTTTTGAGCTGTTTTTGTCTCGTGGAGAGCTGTAAAATAATTAAGCAGATTGATACATAGACAGGCATTTAAAAAAATGTGCCAGGATTATAAATAAGTGGGAGGCTCAAAAACATTTTGTTGTTCAAATAATTATGAAGTAGGTGTTTGATAGTACCGTCATTTCTGTTTCTGTTTAAATCTTTAGTTATTATTCTGTTAATTATAATTGAAAATCCAATAAAGCTTCATATTTGAGCACTCGCAAATCTGACTTAAATTACAGCTTCTTAGTTTATTCCCTTAAATAGAACACGTTGGACTTTGGTTATAAAACAATTTTTAAAATCCAATAACCTTCCCAACTCTTTAAATCTTATATAAAAATTGAGCCTTTTGAAATATACAGACAAGAAAGAAACATAAATGTCTTCATTTTCCGTGTCACAATTAGGCTTACAGAATGTTTTTTTTGTTTTTTGTTTTTTTTTGGTATCAGGAAAGTTCCCATAGTGGCCCCACCATGATATAGCTATACAGGCTCAGGGCAAATCCCTGCCACACTCTGTGCTTCAGTTATGTAAAGAAATTACAGAAAATACGAGACATTCTGAATTAGAATGTCTGAATTAGAATGTCTAAAATAAATCTCAAATTTATCTTCTTACTTTAGTTTCCCTATTTGAGAAGCTGGTCTGAAATTCAGACTTGATATTAAAATATAATTTGTTTGGATCACATTTAATTAGAGCAAAGAGATAGTCTTTGTGCTTGTGGGAGACTGATAACTCTAGGCGTAAGGGATTGATAGCTCAATGACCACTGAGAATAATTTGAGAGGTGATGTCCTTTCTGTTTGTTTTCATTTGCAACAGAATTAAATCTACTCTAGGGTGAAGAAATGTGCATGTGTGTACAAGATGTTCCCATTCCTAGGATTATAACTGCCTTCTTATCTTTTGCTGTAAAAAATGACTACACTAGGTATTGGTTAAATGTCTTGAGAACTTTTAGGTAAAGTAAAAAACAAGGAAAAATTGTCCCTAAGCACACTGGTTAAAGGAGCTCACTAATTGATTAAGTACATCTCAGCATTCTTGATTTGGAAACCCTTAACAAGAATCTTATGAGCTTATATTTTGTAAAAATAGATAGGGTAGGTAAATATTGTTTTTTCCTTTTGATTCCAGGCAGAATGTAAAATATTTAAATGGAGACATATTAGAATCCCTAGAGAAATGTGAATTAATTTTAAGGTCCTTGACTGCTTTATTTTTATTTAATATTTGTTTATTTATTCAAAATAATAATACTAATTTGAAGGATTTACTGATTTTTATTTACATAACTGATACAGTAGCAAGAAGGTCAAAATTTCCTTTTACTTTGTAAAGACAGAATTTTCTTGGCATATGTTTTTTAAAGGTCTAATTCAGCATCCTCTTCACTGCCTCTCAATATATTGTTGGCTAGGAAGTAAATACAAAACATACAAAAATCAGAATCTTGAATGTGTTTTTCTTTTAATCACAAGACACAAATATGTTGGAAAGAGATAATTTAATTATATCAATAGAATGTCCAAGGTCATGTGAACTCTAACTTTCTGTCTCTAGGCTAGACTAAACACAATTTATTCCAGAAAGATACCTGTCTAGTGTCAATAAATGTCAATTTAGACTTCATGTAAAACTGGATCAGAGAAAAATAATTTTATTTATCATAGAAATAGCAGGAGCCAGAGTATCAGCATTTTTATGCCACTTCTAGAGCTCCAAGTTCCACAGGGTGATGCCTGGCAACACCTGCATACACAGTGGGTTGTGTTATAGGTGTTATAGGAGAGGAACCCTGGTCTTAGGGAGCCCAAATCTTTTATAATGGAAAGTAAGCATGCCTATCCCTTATTCCAAAGGGAGACACTATCTCTCTCTTCCAAGGTCCTAAGGAATTCTGCCCTTTCCAGAAGAAAATATTGTTTCTATAGTCCAAGGCTGTTTGCTATACAAACACCCTTGAAAAGATACTACAGAACAATAGCTTGCTCCAAGACATGCCAAAATATGACAGATCCATGAAGAATTGTCTCCAAACACCTATATTTTATATTTTCTAGAAAATAATAATATTGTCTTTATATTGGCTTAAAAGTTCATGGTTTAAAGAGCACATTCACAAACATTTTATATTTCTCTGTCAGCACACCTCTGGGCCAGGTTTTACTAGGTCCATTTTACAGATGAACACACTGAGCCTGGTAGACTAAGTAAATTGTTCCAGATCCCATGGCAATAGCTGATGAAGCAGAGACCTCATTCTATATCTTCTGCCTCCAAATGCACTATATTTTCCACAAGACCAGAATGCTCTCTTCATCTACCATACTTATTCACAACTGCATGTAAAGGGAATCAGTTAATTATGTGATATGAGTTGAGAAATGTTTTGGGAGGCCCTTCATCAAAGAAACAAAAAATTCCCCTGACTGCCCTTTGTATGTGCCATAAAATATATTCTTGATTTTTTTTTTTTTCCATTTGAAATACTATCCCAGGGCTCTTCAAACTTTGAAGATTTGGGGTATCCACTGGAGTTCATCCAGCAACGCTCTCAGTATAAAAAAGGTATGAGGGAGAAGAGGCTGAGGATCAGCTTCTTAGCTATTCTACTCAGGAGCTGATAGTAGAAATGTTTCATTCTCATGTCTAACTGAGAACCCAGGGACATGGAGAGAACCAAATTGGAGAAGAAGATACAAGTGTACACATACTTTGCCCCGTTTATAACGTTTCTCAGTCTTGACTTGCATCTCACTCTTGACTTAAGCAGTTTCCTCCAGAGTCCCACTTTTTTTTTTATCATCAGGAAGGCTTTTGTCTACTATCTTTAATATAATCACTTTATGCAATGTCAACTTTCCCACTTGTCCTCAAAAGTTAGAGAAAAATTTGCTATTATACTACCACTACTAAACACACCTAAAGAAGTATTTTCCAAACCTCAAAATGGTAATGAGTGAAGCATCAAAGTAAGCCCTTGATCAAGTAAATGTGGAAAAAGTGAGATTAAAAGAGTTATTCATGTCTTCGCGTGAGGGCTTCTCAGAGGGTTTAATATGCTGATGTAAATTGCGACCCTCCGAGGGAAGGAGGAGGTAGCTTGCAGGGTTTTCCAAATTTATTCCATACTGGAGCCCCTCTTTCATGCAGTGTACTTGGGAAATGCTGTCTTAATCAATGTATATAGGAACAAAACCACAACGTATTAGTCAAAATATTTTTTTGGCACTTCATAATACCAATGTGCACCAGCATAATGGAAAATAAGAAGTTGCGTCTGTTTTCAGGTTGCCTCATGCAGCATAGACAAATATATAGTCTGGAGATATATGTGTATTTGTATAAATGTATGTATATATATACATATATAATTTATAATATATAATTTGACTATATATATATGTAATTCTGTATATTTTTTTCAATTTAATCACAAGTCCAATATATTAGAAGGAGGTAATTTAATATCAATTATATATCTAAGGTGAGCTACATAACATCTGATACTTTATTTTGCTATATGTAGACACTTAAGATTTTTTTCCGTGTTTATTTTGAAAAAAAGTCTAATGGATCTGGGGAAGTCCCTATAAATGTTTATACAATCAGACATTATAAATGTGAGTCTCTCTCATAAATTATTATGCCGCTTTTAAAGCAGAATTTGGAGGCCTTGACAATCTATACTTAGGAGTAATTCCTGTGTGTCTCATTGTAATGCAAAATATTCATTTAAATATTTTTAATAAAGTTTCACTTCCAGCACGATGGAGTAACCATTATGCCCTCATGCCAACTATAAAAATGAACAAAGTATATAAAGCAAGTGATTTCAAATTCCACAATAGGAACACAGGACTGTAATCCCTCAGAGCAGAGAAAAATGAGGCAAGCTCCATAGTCATCCCAGATTTCTGCCTGGAGTCAGTCTCCACACTGCAGCATAGGCAGGTAAAGTCCATGGCAGTCCTCACTGAGCTGAGGAGGTAGAGATGAGTTTGGGACTGCTGGAATAACTGGAATTATGGGACAATATAAGAGAGGAAGAAGCTGTGTAGAGAATGAGCGCAAAATATCTGCGTTTATACCCCTCAGTATCTTTGTCCCGATATTAAACTATGCATGCTGAGGCAAGACGCCAAGAGGGCTGTTAGATAAGAGAGACTGAAGAGTTTTGAGCTGAACAAATATTCCAGGGGCTGCACAGTGCTTGTGGACTTTGGCACTCTAACCAAATGGTTTGGGGTTTCTAACCAAAAAGGAGAGATTTTCCTGATCACCCCAGTCATTCAAACCAGGTCATTCACCCTCGTCATTCAACACACTCAAATGGACATGCCTTAGTTGTAGTGCACTCTAGATAACATTACACCAAGTCTTAATATAATCAGGAAAAATCATCAATAAATTAACTGGCTATTCATATAAAACTCAAAACTACTTAAAGAAATACCACTCAATCCAGACTCTTAACAATATAGCATCCAACTGTCTAACAGTTAATAAAAAATTACCAGGCATACCAAAAGGCAAGATAAAGTGACCCATAAAGAGAGGTGGGGGCAAGAGGAGAGAGTTGAGTGTAGTAAAATAGTCAGTAGAAATAGACCTAGTGATAAGAGATGTTTGAGCTACCTGACAAGAACTTTGAATGGTCTTTATAAATAGATTCAAGAATTTAAAGGAAAAAATGATGGGTTCAATAGGGCATAACAAGTGAGCAGATGAGGGACCTCAGTATGTAAAAAGACAGGGCAATAGAAACTATCTAATCTGAGCACAGAAAGAGAAAAGGCTGGAGAAAAAATGAACAGTTATCTCTGATATGCTATGATAAAATGTCAAGCAATATAACATACGTGTAGAGTCCTAAATGAAAAAAGAAACTCGGGAACACACGTGAAAAAAAAAAGAAAATGACAAAAATATTTCCTAAATCTGTTGAAAAAATATCAACACAAGATGCTGGAAGCTCAACAAGTTCCAATAAGAATAAGTGGACAGAAAACCACCCATGTAAAAGCATAGTCAAATTTTTGAAAATCAATGATAAAGAAAAAGAAATACTAAAATTATCCAGATTGGGGGTGGGGTGACTTCAGTACTTACAGGGGGAAATATCAGCTAGAAAATGATGAAATGACTTGAAGTGCTGTTGACCTTGAATTCTATGTCCAATAAAAACACTCTTTAAAAATGAAGGCAAAATTAAGACATTTTCAGCTAAATAAGAGCTAAGATTGTTTATCACCACAGACTTGTTCCAAAAGAAAAGTTAAAAGTCCTTTAGCCTGAAGGAAAAGAATTTACCTCTAGGAATGAAAAGCTGTGAAATTGTAAATATGTGGGTAAATGTAAGATTTATATCCCTCAGTTTTATGTGTATTTAATAATTTATTGTTTTCAAAGCATAAATAATAGCAGTATATCTTGTGGTTTATAATTATGTGTAAATAAAATGTATTACAAAAATATTACAAAATATGGGAGGGTATAAGTTGAATTACATAATTGTGAGGTTCTTATATTGTACATACAAGTGATACACGGGTTGTGTAATATTAATATATGGTAAACTGCAATAAGTTAAGGATGCACATTGTGGTCCCTAGAGCATCCACTAAAAAAGAAAATCACAGGGGTATATCTAAAAGCTAACAGACAAGCTAAAAGTAAATTACTAGATTTCTCTAATGAGAAGTTTTTACTCTCTAGGGGAATATTAAATACAAGAACAGCAAGGTAGACATCTTCAACTTTAATCTTGGTTTATATATAAATTTGCTGTTGTTTATTTCAGAGCCAGGGAGTGGTTTGAGGTTATGGGAATTTTATTTCTTATCTAACCTTATTCTCTTTTGCTTTTCTGTGAAATACATTTTACAGAACTAATCTAATAATCCTGGAACCTACTCTTAGTAGTGAACCAATCAATCAGTCAGGTTGGGTATAAAGGGAAAGTTTGAGGACAAATGGACACAATTTATAGAAGGATGTTGACTTCAAATCTTAATCACATATTCCAATTTTCAGTGACCCATTGTGCTGAATGCAACTTAATTTTTATCTTTTAATTTTGTTAAAACAAATAACACTAACACATCTTTCTTTAGATGATTAATATGATCAGATATCTCAAACATTTGTTTGTTCAATTGAAGGACTGGAATCATTAATTTTTGGCCATTGCATCAAACACACACAAAATCACATGAGTCACCCATGTGTAATGTTTACTTGGTTATGAATTCCCAGATGTGGAAATTGGCTATCTTTGCCATTTTGTCTCCTGAATTACATTTTCATTACATGCTTTCTTTATCCCCACCATTCTTTTCTTTCCCACTCCCCGTAGACTCTATTTTTTATTATTGTTATATTCATTAGACATAAAATCACTGTCAACTTACTATATGTCTCTAAACCTTTACTCTCAAATTTTTAACTTCTTTTACTATAAATCAGAGCAAACAGCTTGTGGACTGGCACTGATTCATGCACTATATACTTGGAGTAGAAATGGTATAAACTTTATGAGATGACACTGATGTGTTTCTAAAGAAAAAATGATCAGCTATAGGATATTAACGTCTGTCTGCTGTAGACACTAACTCAATGTGCTTGCATCATTATATTTTTCTCTGAATTTCACTACTGACGCAGTCACTTTGGAAGCCCATGATGAGTAGAAATTAATTCATATATGAGCAGCAACGTATTCTTCGGTTTGAAACTACAAAGAGAGTAAAAAGGAAGATGGTTTACATACGTGAAAGCAAAGATAAATGAAGGGTTTCACCCTGTAAAGTCCTGTAGGTCTGAATGACAAGCACACCTCTTGACCCAGGAGGATTAAGCCTTCAAAGACCATAGATTCCTATAAGAACAAACCACTGTTTTCTCCATAAATCAAGTTTATTTATCTTAGCACCAGCGTACAGAATCAGGTAATAGTCCTAAAATAGTAGGAGCAGGAACAATGCAAAGGCCCTTCCTGAGAGAAGAAAGGGACCCATATGCACTGACATATGATTAAGCTAACATCCCATTGCAATGATGGTTTGTTCATCTTCACATTAAAAAAAAAAAAAAATCAGGGTCCACAAAAGATTTCAGAGGTGATGAACTGGACAAGAGAATCTTCATGAGATGCTGTCCAATTCGGAAAAGAGCTTTTTGCAGAGTTCCATAGCCAGGGCCATCAAGAAAAGATTAAGGACCAAACAGCTAAAATTTTATAATATCTCTAATTGCATAATCACTTGATTAGTGTAGGGTGAATTACATAATTGCACAGTGAGACTTGACATTTCAAGACAGAGCATGCTATTCAAAAAGGGAAGGAGGGAGGGGGTTGGAGATGGAGTTAACAGGGAAACGTCACTGCCTGGCCAAACACTGTATACCAGGGAAAGCTGCTGAACACCATCAGAGTTTTCATCACACCTTCTGACTTCCTTTTTTGCCAGGTGAACAGATCACCATGGCAAGATGTTTCTCCACTTAGTGAACTTCAGAAAAGTTAGTTCACTTTGGGTATGGGGAAGTTCTGTGCTGTTACAGAAAGGACAAATATCTATCTTTGTCTATGTATCTATTTATCTATCACTTATACTGGTCTTCTTACCACAGCTTAACTTCTTAGTGTTGAGTATAATTGATAAGGCATTTAACACTTTACACACTTTAGAAAATAAGCTCATTGGTGTTCTCTTTTTTCCTTTTCGTTTACTTTCTCTCTCTTCACTTTTTTTCTGTCTTCCTAATGGCTCTCTCTTCTGAACCCAACACACTTCCATAAGTTGAAATGAACCACAGTATGTGAGTGTTTGAAATTTTAGAGTCATATTTGTTCTTATTCAGGGTCTTTGATTTTAATAGTTTTTCACCTTTTACTCAATGAATATTTTTTACCACATTATATGTGTTTTAATTATTTGATATGCTCCCAACAAGGTATTGTGATTCTTAAAGATATGAATTATTAGTCCCTAAGAGAGAATTCAATAAAAAAATACCACTTTTGCTTTTTAATTAACACTAAAACACAACTCTTCTTAATTTATTCTTACTTCCACTAGAAGAAACCTGAACAAGCATTTGCATCTATTATTGCTGAATAATACCTGTACAATATATTTTTTCTCCTCAATTTCTGTGTTTTATGAGATTCAGGTTTTTAGATTTTTCCTAACTATATATTTTATATCCCATAAAAATGATTAGTTGAGCAAAACCCATATTTTAATGGGAACTCACAGTTATTGCCCTTTAAAAAAGAAACTGTTGGAGTCTTTTCAAGTCACTAACATGGGAATCTCACCTGCTTTCAGCAGTTTGTGAGCCACACACCCTCAAACGTGCACACATACACCCCTAAGGCATCACAGGTATGTCAATTAAGTTGCTTTTGCTTGCAGGAGAAAATCTCAACTCAGACTTCCTTAAACAATAAAGGTGTTTATAGCTGGAATACAGTGCTGGATATGGGCATAGTTCCTCAGCCTTGAAACTCTCCTTCTCTGTGATTTTCTTGACTTTGTTCTTCTTCTTGTGATGACATCATGCTTAGGTCATTAGTTAAATGACTGCCTCAGTACTATTAATCACATTCAGACATGAGAATGTCTAGAGGGGAAAAAAGTGATCATTTCTTCTTGTTTTTATTTCTTAGTAGTGGGAACCCTTTTCTAGAACCCCATTTCTACACCCAGATGACTATACTTCATGCCTCACTGGCTGAAGTTAGTTCACGTGCTCATTCCTAAACCCTTCACTACTGAAAGGGGTGGGGTTATAATATTTGGCCTAGACATGTCAGGATTTATTCCTGGCCCAAGAATAAGCTCACTGTCCCCTGAATCACATGGAGGAATAAATGTTTTAACAAATTCAAGGTTCATCTAAGAGTTGGGCAAAGGAAAGGAACAAATTTTAGTTAGATAACTAACAGTGTTGTACAAACAAAGCAAGAAAAATCAATAAGTGAATTTCATTCTGTACGACAAAGCAGTAATGAACTTTGGCCCAAAATATTCCAAATGAGAGTCAATCTTGGGTTTTTTAGTGGGAAATATTTAGATATATAAATTCTCTACCTAAGCCCATTATGAATAAAACAGTAGGCAATACAAAGAAATACAGGGAAGGGGAAAGTCATGTTGACATTATTTGAGTTCTAAATGCATCCAGGCATGAAGCCAGATTTAAATCTGGACTTCCAGGTATTTGAAACAATCATCTTTTGTACATGACCCTGTTTGAATTGGGTTTCTGCCATCTGAATTCCCTCCCACCCAAATTATTTCTAATACATACAAGGTTTCAAAATAAAAAGAAATTATATCCTCCTTCAGACTGGGTCTTTGCACCTTGAACCATTCATAATGGGAATCGTATCATGGCAAATTCAAGTTTCTGCTGTACTATCGAGAGCTTTGATGTAATCTTCTGGAACTAGAGTAGACACAAGGCCTCTGTACTGTTGTGTGAGAGAATAACTGGGAAAATTTACCGCCAGTTTAGAAACAAGAGTTGAGTTTTCAAACTCAGGTGGGGAAAAGTGATGATGGTGGACCCAAGACAGAAAGCCAAATTAGATGAGACCTGACAGGAGAAAATGTTTAAATTTTATTTCAAAGGACACATCGAAAGTGAACGAAAAGAAGACAAAGTCTAGAAGGATTCTAAGGCAGAATTCTGCTGCTGACTTGTTCTGAATTTGGATAGTGACAGTTTTGAATGGAGGCATGATAGAAACATTTAAAGCATCCTCGACTAATTGGACAGTAGAGAGTTGCCAACATGATCCAAGTTGGGTTTAAGAAAAATCATTCTACAAAGTTGCTTGAGATTAATTACTGTAGGAGGAGGCTAGAGATAGGGAAGCAAATTAGGACACTTGCATTCTTCCAGCTAAGAATAATAAAGGCTGACCTACATACTAACAAAAAGAAAGAGAAAATGTTATAAGGGTAAAATGTATTGAATTTATTGTAATAGGAAAAACATTAAAATTATTGTCAGATGATTTGGTTTATACTTCTGGCTCTAATAAAAGCTGTACAATCATGATCAAATGTATAAGGACAAGAAATAGTTTATAAATACCCATTAAGCTACCAAAATTATCAGTTCTTACATCGTGTTTTTTTCTACTTATTATGGTCTTCCAATTAAAGAACAATTGTTATATTTCTTGCACAGAAAATATAGCAAGTAATTCAAATATAATGGCCCTACCCACTTCCATCTACAGTAGAATAGCAGAGCAATTAGGGCCATTTAATGTTAGAGTGTCAAGTATAACTCTTCAAAAACTTTCAGTGTACTAAGAGTAAATGTTGCTAAAATAAAAATACTTAAAAGAAAAATATGCCTTTAAATGAGTTCATTGGTACTACCATATTAATTTACATCTGTCAGATCTACAATCAGATGCATTCCACAGAAGCCAAATATAATGTGACTCCATGGAGACTGTTATTTTTTAAAATATTTATTGTCTTCTTTTTCTGTTCACATGTGAAGTGAATAAACTGGCAAAAAGCAATCTTGCCAAAATTAACTGAATAACAATATGAGAAATGTTCCTTTTCTTGGCTTCTCATAAAACAAAAGCTATCATCTGATCTCTAGAAACTTAGATATAATCAAATATGTGGTAGGAAATAGGGAGGGTTCTCCCAAATAAAATGGAAAATCTTAAAAGACAATGAAGACATAGGGCATAATTAAACTTATGAAAAAACAAACAAAAATATAAGCCAAGGGTCAAAGCACTCCATTGACACACTGCACATTAAATGAAGATCATTTGTGTAAAGTAATTTTGCCCATTTAAAGTAACTTATTAATATACCACCATTGTCTTCTTCAGAATAGTCATGTTTATTCCAATGAAGATGCTGTTGGTCACACATATCAGAATTCTTCTTTTTTAATTGTTTGCAAAGACTTCATCATATCCTTTTGAATGTCCATAGGAATGGTAAATGAACTCAATACCTTATTTAAAGAGAAGGATTACCAGAATTATAAAGCAAAACCCAACCATATGCTGTCTATAATATATGCATTTAAAATGCAAAGATATAGATAGATTGAAAGTAAAATAATGGAAAAATTATACGGGCAAGCCATAAGCATAAGAAAGCTGACACAGCTAAATTAATATCCAACAAAATAAATTTCAAAAATAGAATATTACAAGACATAAAAGGGGACATTAAATAATGATAAAAGAAACATTTCATCTGAAAGGCATAACAGTACTCAATATATCTGCACCTAATAAGTGAGTATTAGAATACAAGAAGCAAAACTGATAGAGCCAATAGGAAGGAAAGAAAAATTTAGTCAGAAATTATAACATCCATTTCTCAATAATTTATAGTAAACATACAAAAAAGTCAGTGGGATATATAAACAACACAGTCAATCAGCTGGATCTAATTGACACTTATAAATCCCCAAACCCATATTAACACATATTAAGCCCCAAAACTACAGAATATACTTTATTTTCAAAAGACTTCACATAGATATTTCACAAAGGTTGACTACATGCTAGGTCATAAAATAAGTCTCAATAAATAATTCCATTTACCATTGCATCAAAAAGAATAAAATACCTAGGAATAAATCAACCTAAGGAGGTAAAAGACCTGCACTTGAAAAACAATAAGGCATCGATGAAAGAAATTGAAAATGACATAAACAGATGGAAAGATATACTGTGCTCTTGAACTGGAAGAATCAATATTTTCTACAGTATTTTTTTTAGCTTTTTTTCCTTTCTTTTAAATGAAATGTTGATTTACAATGTTGTGTTAGTTTCAGGTATATAGCAAAGTGATTCAGATATATATATATATATTCTTTTTTACATTCTCTTCCATTATGGGTTATTACAAGATATTGAGTATAGTTCCGTGTGTTATATAGTAGGTCCTTGTTCATTTCTATTGTATATATAGTAGTATATATATTTGAATCCCAAATTCCTAATTTATCCCTCCCCCACCCCCTTCCCCCTTTGGTAACCATAAGTTTGTTTTCTGTATCTGTGAGTCTATTTCTGTTTTGTAAATAAGCTCATTTGTATCATTTTTTTAGATTCCACGTATAAGTGATATCATATGTTATTTGTCTTTCTCTGACTTACTTCACTTAGTAAGATAATCTCTAGTTCCATCCATGTTGCTGCAAATGGCATTGTTTCATTTTTTTTATGGCTGAGCAATATTCCATTGTGTATATATAACACATGTATGGTATTCTTAAAACATATCCTTTCTTTTGGTCCTGTAACCTGCTTAACTTCTCTCTCTGCTCTCCCTTGTATTATCAGACTTCGAAAATTAGTTGTAACAGACATATTCATTAATAGAAAGGATATGCATTCATGGACTACAGATGTATTTTTCTTTGCCATCCTAGTAATGTTTTTTTAAAAATGGAATGACTTTATGGAGTATGATGTCTTCTGCTTGTCACAGTCTTCACCACTTGTTCTTATCATACAATCCAGTATTTCAAGTACTTTAGTTCGTAGGTATTTAAATTTAAATATGCTTCTTCTCACACCACTACACTGAAACTGACCCCTCAGAGATCACTAATCAGTTCTAATTATCAAAGAAGATAGGATTTGCTCAGTCTTTATACTCAACGATATCTCTACAGTATTTAGACTATTGACCATTTCCATTCATAATTTTGAAACAATCTGGTTATATGTGTGTGTGTGTGTGTGTGTGTGTGTGTGTGTACATGTATGTTTTCCAATAAAATCTCTTGGTTTGCATTCTGAATTAGTTTCCTAGGGATGCTGTCACAAAGTACCAAAAACTAGGTGGCTTAAAGCCACTTCTTTTTACAGTTCTGGAGGCTTGAAGTACAAAATCAGGGCTTTGGCAGGACCATGCTCTCTCTGAAAGCTCTAGGGAAAAATACTTAACTTACTTCTTCTAGCTTCTGATATTTGCTGGCAATCTTTCACATTTTTGGCTTGGAGATGCTTCACATCCAGTTACATAAGTGGCTTTTTCCTGTGTCTTCTTTTTTTTTTAATATAAATTTATTTATTTATTTTGGGCTGTGTTGGGTCTTCGTTGCTGTGTGTGGGTTTTAGTTGTGGTGAGTGGGGGCTACTCTTCGTTGCAGTGTGTTGGCTTCACATTGCGGTGGCTTCTCTTGCTGCGGAGCATAGGCTCTAGGCACGTGGGCTTCAGTAGTTGTGGCACACAGGCTCAGTAGTTGTGGCTTACGGGCTCTAGAGCACAGGTTCAGTAGTTGTGGTGCACAGGCTTAGTTGCTCCGTGGCATGTGGGATCTTCCTGGACCAGGGTTCGAACCCGTGTCCCCTGCATTGGCAGGCAGATTCTTAACCACTGTGCCACCAGGGAAGCCCTCCTGTGTGTCTTCTAATCGTCTTCCCTTTGTGGGTGCCTGTCTCCAAGTCTCCCCTTTTTATAATGACATCATTCATATTGAATTAAAGTCCACCCTAATCTTAACCTGGTTAAATCCATAAAGACCTCTTTCCAAAAAATTCACATTCTGAAATATTAAGAGTTAGGATTTTAACATGTCTTTTTATATGGACACAATTCAACCCATAACACCTTCTGTCTCTTTTGATACTCCTTGTTTCATTCTGTTTGCCCTTTCTCCTCCCATCCTGTGAAACATTCTCAAAGATTGGTCCCTGGCCCTCTGTCCTGGTTTCGTATACTCTCTATCATGGCAATAGTGTGATTTCAAATATTTCCTCTGTGCTAACATTTCTAAATCTCCGTTCCCAGACTCTCTTTTGAACTTTAGTCTTACATTACAAATTGCCTACTAGGACTCTCCATTGGATACCCTGGAGGCATCATGAACCAAATATATACTAAATATAAACTTTCCTTCTATTACTATTATAAATTTGAAATCTTACAGGTAAAATAGGAGAAACCCCCCACTCTTTTGACTCCACATCTAGAGAATTACTTAGGACCTTGGATTTAACTTTTAAATAACTAAGAGTTGCTTTGAGCTTAGGTTCAGGAATCACATTATCTGTTTCAAGTTCTGGCTCTACCAATTGCTAAGTGTGCCCTGGGTGCTTCACGTTCTCAAGTGCAAAATAGGGTTAATATTGTACACCTGATGAGGTTGCTTTGTAGAAAAAAAATGATGCAATAGTGGTCTTAGTCTAGTGCCTAGAACAATAAATGATCGTTGTAGCTGTAATAGTCGTTAATAATAAGAATAATTACATACGCCACTGTATCTCCCTCCTCCCTTCCTGTACCCTGTTTTCAGGCTTCGTTGTTATTCACTTGTAATTTATAGCTAACCTGTCCCCTTACCTCCAATCTCTCCACATTCTAATCCAGTCGGCAGACATCTCCCAGATTAATCATCCTGTACCACAGCTCTGTTCATTCCTCAGGGCACCATCCTTCACCAACTCCCATTGTCTACAAAATAAAAGTAAAATTTCTTAGATTGAAATAAAAGGCCCTCTGGTCCCAAACCTCCTTTCCAACCTCATTTTCCATAACTCAGCTTCATATATCAAATACTTCAACCAAACTGGTTTTTGACATTCTTCATACCTGCTTCATATTTCAGCACCTGTGTGCTCCTGTTTATGCTGCTCCCTTCCTCAAACCCAATCTCATTCAAACCCTGATTAGTCTTGCAGACCTAGGTAGAATGCTGTCTGCTATTAAAAGAAAAAAAAAACCTTCCTTAATCATCCCGGCTAGAAGTAACCTTGCTCTCTCTTAACACCGAGTAGTGCCTCTCATTTATGCATTCACTGCTCAATTATTTATTGAATGATAATTATATATCAGCCACTAAAGTAGGGACTCAGAAACAGTGGTAAAGAAAATGAACATGGCTCCTATCTTCATAAAGCTTGTGATCAGAGAGACGTATATTGAGCAAACTTAGAAATGGGAAAATAATTTCAATTTGTGACAACTACTATGAAGTATTATTTATTTTTTATTGTATTAATTCATTTATATTATTTCCCTAAACTAGAATATAACTCATTTGAGGATGGGCACACATACTAATAGTATCTAGATCAAAGGCAATATTTTCCCCCCTTTGGCCGAAATCAAATGAATGAAGGCAACATGGAAGCTTAATATTAGAACCATCCTTTAGTATTTCTATCTAATGAAATATTTTGTTTTGTTTAGAATTTAAATTACTAAATCATTGTTGACAGACTAACTTTTGGTGTATTTCAATGACTGCAAAGTGAGATACAAAACAGAGTCACATTGGAATTCTATGGTAAACAAGAGAATAACGTAGACAAGTTATCTATGAATAAAGATACTTGGTAGAGCAAACAGAGAACAAATTACCAGATCAACTAATGAAGCATATGTTTTTAGTATTCTGGCAACAATTTATGTAATCTAGGTCATATTGTTTAAGTCTTTTGCGTCATAATTTCCTCATCTGTAGAAGGAGGGTGATCACAATGATTCCAAAGTCCTTCAAAAGTATGGTTAAGTGAAGTGGTTCTGTAACAGTACTATAAAATTCCTAAATGTGGTTCTTTCCTTTATTTTTGCATTGGTTTTAGAAATCATGAGTTGAGAAGAATTCTCTGGAACCAATGTCATGAGCCAATTTGATAGTTATAATAGAGTAACTAAAATCTAGATATTTTATTACAGAAAAAGAAAGAGTCTAGTCTAAACAATCACAGGACTTGAGATTGCCAAGTGACAGAACCTAGCTCAGAGCAGTTAAAGAAAAAAACCTTACAAAACAGAGGGAGAGAGAGAGAGAGAGAGATGGGGGTAGAGCTAGCCTGCAGGTCATCTGTCCTCTGGCTCTGCTCCAGTTAGGCTTCACCACACATGAGAGGTTTGGCTTTTCTCCTCTTTCTTCTCAGTGTATGAAAAGTCCAGGAAAGAACACCAACTAGCTCTTATAACTGCATTATTGACTAAAAATGGGGTATGATTTTTATCTAGGCTGAGTTCCTATGCCTCTCTCTGTACAACCCCATCAAAATAATATAATTGGATTAGGTGAGGAACACCTCCCCAGATGGAAACTGAGAATATTTTCTAGAATGAGGAATGGGATACCATGTTGTCAAAACCAATAGATAACTCCAGCAACGTTTCCTCATTTTCTACAATTCACCTTCATGTTCCAAATTCTTTAACCAAACTGAACTAGTTAATATTCTCCATACATGCTGCCTATTTTGGCATCTGTGTTTTGTTTATTCCCCCTTCATATATAGTTGAATTCTTCCCTCAAATGTGGTTGAATTTCTTACCTAAGAATTAATAAATAGAAGAGATTGCTATTTCAGGTGATTGTAGAAAGTTTCAAAATATGACCTACTGATCCTAACAGTGATAACTGTCCAGATGAGCTACAAAAATCCCAGAGTTTTAGAAGTACATCTGAGAGCAGAGGACACAAAGATGATTAAATGAACTAAAATCTGAACAGTAACAAGTCATTCCTAAGAGAGAAGGACTTACAACTGAAAGAGATGCCCCCTCCCCTCCCAGAGGATCACAGGCCTTTAAGGAGTGTAAGACGGTGACTAGTCGACTCAAAGTTGGGGCAGGGTGTGAGAGCCAGGAGAAACTTCTTAGAGCCTCACGTTCTTACTGAGTGTGATCCAGTGGCTTCAAAGACTGGGGAGGGGGCAAGAGAACTGAGAGGAAACCCCACTGAGGCATTCTAGGCCTTCATCAATGGTACTGCAATGACCCTTCAAAGGTTGGCGAGGGGAACAGGGTAAAGAAAGTTTTCCCCAGTCACAGAAGTCCGGGTGTGAGAATGGAGAGAAAAAAGTACTAACTCCCCAGTGATCCTCCAGACATTTAAAACCAATAGTGAATTGCGTCTGTTTAAAGCTGCAACCAAACCTAGATCCAGCCCCACTAATGTTTAGATTGATCAACCCTCCTCCTCCCCAACACTGTTGCCTGACAGAAGAAGAGACATGCCATGTTCTAGGGGTAAATATCATTTAATTTAATCTCTACTGTCTGCATATATATACAATCTATAGCATACAAACCAAAAAGTATGAAACATGTGAAGAAGAAAGAAAATGTTGACTGATTGTCCAAAGAGGAAATACTCAAGAAGCAGATCCAGAAATGACACAGACATTGGGATTATCCAACAAGGATTTTACAATAACTATGATAAATATGTTAAAGGATTTAGTGGAAAAAGCAGACAACATGTGAGAAATACAATATGGGAAAGAAAATGTTTTGATAGAGTTAGCAGACTGTACACAGAATAAAAAAGATTCAGTTAACTAATAGATCAATATGTTATTCAAACTGAAAACATATGGAGATGCTGTATTAGTTTCTTAGGGCTATCATATCAAAGTTCAACAGACTAGGTGGCTTAAACCACAGAAATTAATTTTCACATGTTTCTGGAGGCAAGAGGCCCATGTCAGCACAGTTGGTTTCTTCTGAGGCCTCTCTCCTTGGATTGGAATGGTCATTGTCTCCCTGTGTTTTCACATGATCTTCCTTCTGTACACGTACATGTGCAAATTTCCTCTTCTTAGAAGAATACCAGGCACAGTGGATTATGGCCTACCCTAATAACCTCATTTTAACTTAATTATCTCTTTAAGACCATGCCTACAAATTTGGTTGCATTCTGAGATACTGTGGGTTACAATTTCAACATATGAACTTTGGAGGAACACAAGTCAGCTCATAGCAGATACATAGGAAAAACACCAAATGGTTTAATATACATGTCATTACAGTCTTAGGAGTGGAGACAGATAGTGGTGCAGAAGAAATAATTAAAGAGATTACAGAGGAGAATTTTCCAGAATTGATCAAAGACATCAACACTAAAACCCAAGTGCAGAAGATCCCCAAGCTGGATAAATATACCCAGATGCATCATAGTCAAACTACTGAAAAGATAAAAAGAAAATTTTAAAAGCATCCATAACATGGGGAGAGATGCATTGAATAAAGGGGAACGTTTATAAGAGTGACAAATGATGGCTAAATTCTCATCACAATGGAATTCCAGGAGACAATGAAACAATATCATTTAAGAGGTGAAATGTGGGTGGGGGGAGGGGTGACTGTCAACTGGAAATCCCATACTGAGGAAAATTATCTTTCAGAAATGAAGGTGAAATAAAATATTTTTAGACATCCAAAGGTGAGTGAATTTGTTTCTGTAAACCTGCACTACAGGAAATACTAAAATAAATTCTTCAGGCTGAAGTGAAATGATAGCCAATGGAGCCCTTGATCTGTAGAAATGAATGAAGAATGTCAGAAATAGTAAATGTGTGGGTAGGTCTACAAGACTACTATTAAAAGCAAAACTGATAACAGTGCATTGTGGGGCTTATAACACATGTAGAAACAAGCAAAAAAAGAAGTTTTCTAATATCAAGATGGGTAATGCCTTAAATACCTAACCATCATAGTTTCTATGAGGAAATTTTTATTACAAACTCTGAAGTACTATTGAGCATCTATCAAGAGGGAATTTCTTCTTACAAATTAACCAAGAAAAAAAAAGTAAAGTATTCATCTTTCACTTCTTTTACTTTTTTCTTAAATGTCTCTCCTTTCTTAAGTTCTGTAAATAATATATAACAATACATATTATACATTAGAATATTATGTATACAAACATATATATATATGTATATGTATATAGATAGATATATCTCATGAGTTGATACCAACCAATACTGTACAAAATTCTCTGCTCAATAGGAAATTGACAACAAAGTTTGGAAGCAACATCCACACCAGCTAGAGAGCAGAATTTGAGCACACACAATTTGCTATAGAAGTCTTCAGTGGAAGCGCTAAATTTCTTTGGATAAATTATCTCTCCCCGAGCCACGGGCTTTGCCTTGCCTTAGTGCAACAGAGGCCTCATCATCCTTCCTCTTACACTGGGCACTGATTATCAAACATCCTCTGTTGTGCTGCTTGAACTACCATCCAATTCCCCTGCAGTCAATCTCAAGTAAAACTGAAAGGCTATGTTAAAAGAGCACCAACCTTCAAAGTTGCATGTGGAAAATATTCATTTTCACACTCTGTGATTGAAGTCAGAGATGTCTTACTGTCAGAATTCTCAAATGTCACTCCTTCTATGAGAGAGTAGAGGCCATAGGAAGTGTATGAAACTTTCCTTTTAAAAGAACTCCGAGTGAATACTTAGTGGCAACAGAAGGTGCCAGGTTGAGAAATGAAAAGCAACCGGGTCCTGTGAAAAAACAGAGCTCTAGGATCTCAGCTGTCTTGGTTCCGATAATGATGATATCACTGTATAATGTGGCATTAATTTCCTGATCCTCATTTCAAAATTGGAGGTTAAAATGATGACCTGGTTTCAGGAATCAAATGTTGAAAGCCTTGATGGGTTAAGCACTATGAATTAGAGATGATAACTGGGGCTGGTACCCAGGAGACTCGGCTCCCTGTCTCAGTTCTTTCATGATTTGTCTCTGTGCCCACAGGTGTTTTACATCTCTGAGGTTCCATTCCCTTGTCACAAAATGAGGCGTTGGAATTGAAGTGCCGAGATTCCTTTCAAGCCTGAAATTTTATGAGTAAATGTTCTGAATTTTCTTCGTAGAGAGTTATTTTTACATGGGGAGTTTTACATAAAGCAAAAAATGGCTTACAGTCAAAATTAACCTTGAAAATTCCATGTTGGAGACTAATTTGACACCTATCATTTTTATATAATTTCAAGACAACCTCCATATTAGATTTTTTTTCTTTTTTGTCTATGAACACAAGTTGGAATGGTTGGCTTCTGTTCAAGAGTTTATGTGAAAAATACTAATCCTTATACACTTAGTCCAGAAATGTCAATTTTTTTCCTTGTCTACTGTGTAGAGTTGGACTACACAAAAGGTATTCAGGTATTTATTTAAATTAAAATTCAGTGCATTAATAACAAATTCATAAACATGGTTCTTCCTTAAGCTTTTCAATTCAGTGTGCAAAAGTTACTATTCTATTTAAAAGTATAACAAATTTTAGCAACTACCTTTAAGGAAGCCTTTGATTACTATTTGATCCCATTTACACATTTAGTTAATTAAACAAATTCACACTTTTAAATTGCATGTATAAATTTAATATACTTGATTTCCTTTTAATTATTTCAATTGTTTGATGAGCCTTAAGAAGTTAAATAATACATATTCTATAAATAAAACTTATAAATATAGTAATTTTTACAAAAAATTGCTGCATATAAGAACAGTAAGATTTTAGCTTAAAACATATTTAAACTAATTCCTCCATTTCCCATTTTACATTGGAATTGCAAGAATGTCCAGTTACATTATAAGGTAAAAATCTTGTATATATTGTAAATACATGAAAAAAGTCAAATAGACATAATTTTCTTAACACAAAAATATTAATATTATAGTTTTATTCTCTTAAGAATTTTCTCTGTATTTCATTGTAAATATACCCGGGTTTAAAAATATTACCCACTAAGAAAACAATTATGTCAATTTAGGCAATTTAAGGGATCTCTTCATAGCCAGTTGAAATCAAATAATGAAAAAGATATTAAGTAATAGAGATATCTAGATGTGAAGACATCCAGGGTAATTTATCTTGACCTTAGTTGCTGGGCTGAGCCCATTCCTACAGTCACCATACCTTAAACTATGTAACAGTAAAGAAGATGGTCAGAAACCCCTCTTCCTTCCGTTTGAGACATAGTACTACCCAATTAACTAATTGTCTCACAGAAATCTGCTATTCCACCAAGACTACCACATTACCTGATTGAATTTGCACCTTTATGCTTCTTAAGATTTTGAAATATTTTTCTATATAGTTTCAAAAATACATTTGGAATGATTTGCACAGAAATATTCTTCCTGTCTGGTGGGACTACATAACTTGTAAAGATATTACAAAAACTTCTGACCGATTCTGTGGGTCACACATCTTTATGGTCTGACCCAAGATAGAGAAGGCATTCTCACTATCAAAGTCTTGTAGAGACTAAGACTGACCGAAGCAACATCCAATTCTTATCACACTTACTCTGGGTACTGGGGTACACATCCATTGCAGAGATCGAAAACAAAATCACCTGCTTTATTTATTCATTTTTATTTTCTCTTATTTCTCGTTCATTCACATAAAGGTGAATTCTCATAAGATAAAACCACTGTGATGCAATCCCTCTGTATTTTCTTGTACTTAGTGTTATAGTTCCCAAATACTGCTCTAGGAACTTTAGGGCTTTAGAAAAAGACACATCCCTAGGATCTTTCCCCAGAGATTCAGCTTTCCAAGATCTCAGTTCAACCAAAGATTCTGTACATTAAAAAAAAAAGATGTTTAAGAACAGTTAAGATATACATTTAGAATCTGGCCTGTTGGGCCAGGAGCCAGGAATTCTTAATACTCACGTTTGGCAATGATATAGATATATGACCCTGAGCAACTGGCTTGGGCTCTCCAGGTATAACACCTTCATATTACACATGAAGAAACTGAGGAGAAGGTGCCATTATGATCTGAGCCTATTGTCTTCCCCCAGTGTTTAAGCAACAAGCTGATTGTAAGCAAGTATATCAGTAATACATTTCAAGCAGAGAGAAATTAAAATCAAGGGATTGAATACAGAGGTATGAAAAGAGCAGGAAGAGTAAAGGACGGTTTAAAGGGAGCAAAGAGGTGAGGAAGGTTGTTAAAGCATGACTAGGAAGCTGCCGTTACTCCAGAGCCAAAGATAACACACTCCCTCGAGGAGTCAGAGGGTCAGAGTGGGGCTCTGGAAGTTATTCAGTATGTCTATTCCAACTGGAATCTAAGAACTGGGTAAACAATGCCAGAGTGGTCTCTGGCCTCGCTAGGCTAATTACAAGATGGAAATGTGCTAAATTCCATTTATCGTCTAACCTCTCATCTTATTGATGATCATAGCATTTGGGGTCCTCAAGGATTAGCAACAACTCAGAGCCCATATCTAGTAATGCCCCAAAGATTGAGTTTCATTTTCCTCAGTGCACAGTTATCTGGCCAAATAGATGCAGGCTACTTTATAGAAGGTCTAGAGGAATATTTTCAGTATATATAGCAGGGTCACTTGGAGCATGTGTTGGGGGGCGGGGTGTGGTCTTTCTGCAAAAACCCAGGCTTCCTTCATTCAAAGGGTTCCAGATCTGCTAACCTGTTCAGGTCTAGGAATTGGTTAAGAGGCCATTATCTACACTATAACGACTCAAGTAAAGTCCCTGTATTTCAGACCTAGATGTTTGATTGATATTATACGCAGTAATCAATACAACAGTCAGTTAACCATCTAATTTAATGTTAGCAAATACTTTTTCTGTAATGGACCAGATAGTAATTTTCTTAGGCATTGCAGGCCATATGATCTCTGTTGCCATTGTGATGTGAAAGCAGCCATAGAAATGTGTATATATGTGAAAGGGCAAGACAGAGTTCCAGTAAAACTGTTTACAAAATGGCTAACATGCTAGATTTGGTCCATGGTCCATAGTTTTTCAACCTCTAAAATCTAATTCCTTCCAAAGGACCTTTGATTTATTAGCCACTACCAGAAATCCCTTCTTAAAGGGATCTAACAGTCACTCCAACCCTGCTGCCCATTTTTGTAACTGCATTCTCCTTGCCCTTTGACCTCTGCCACCTTATTATTCTCCGTGAAATCAGGGAGCTCCTTCAGTGATGTCAGCTCTTATAATAATCACCTGAAGAGGTCAGCCAACTAAGCTTTTCAAGGATCCTAGTAGTCCTGTCATACAGACTTTCTCAATGCTATGGTCAAGATGAAGAATTGTCTGGACTCTGGCAGGGGACATGAAAGGCAGTGAGCAAGGCAGTAGGAAGCAGGTAGCATATGATAAATATACTGCAGCATTCCTATCTCCTAAATCATTGGATTCCTCTTAAACATTATTTCAGGCAAGTTCTGTCATCACAACCTCATTAAGTGTCTATCACTATTGACTCAATGCTTCAGTCAACCAACGAAGCAAACTGTTAGAGCTACTACTGCCTGATCAGTCTAACACATTGAATTCATTATTGTGTTTTGTCCTCCTTGGCCTAACAATCTCAGAAACCTTTCCTAAACATATTACCCAGATTCTGCCAATATAAATTAAATGGGTCTTACAATTCCTTCAGTGTATAAACTGTTTCCTTCGAGGCCAAGCTTTTGCTTTCATAATCGTGGGCCCATTGGAATATGACTCTAGTTTTGAGCATGAAAGCAATAAGTCAGGAAGAGGGTGTATCCTGAAAATAACGGGCACCATCTTGCAAAGTGACTGCCTCAGTTGAGTTAACTCTAGGTTCATAAAGCAAGTGAAGGCTTGCTTTCCTCTTCCTGGGGAAATAAGAACTGCTCCCTCAGAAAAGGAGGCTCAGAGGACTTGGAATTCCAAAGCTTTCAGATTAATCTGAATCCACCCCAGGTCATCATTACAATTTTCAGAGTTCTACTCCTTGTTAACCAATGCCCTGACATTTACGTAAGAGATATCCTGAAGCTGTCAATTCAACTTATGTTGTTCTACAACTTACAGGATCAAATTTTGGGTCTGATTTTTCAGTGACTTAATTCTATGACCTCATGACTTAGAGACTCTATTAGGACCATCATATAACCTCTCTGTCCATATTTTGAGGTGAGAGAATTTAAAGCCAGGAGATTGCCATTTTCTTCCTTGAAGCTTTCCAGTATAGTCAGAAGCTACCTAACTGCCCCTCAGTCCTGTAATCATATCCACACAGAAGCAGCCACTTGGAATTTTCAAGCTCAGCATTACCAGGCACATCATCCTGGGTGATGACAGGGAATAATTCCAGTTACCACGTTGCCACTACATGGTATGAACTACCAGTTTCCCATTTTCTGTTGGCAATAAGATCATGACAATATTTAGGTCCAATCAGATTACATAACCAGTTCCAACTGTTTTTGTTTGTTTCTGAGAACATTCTCAGTATAATGCAGCATCAGTTAGGGTCCAGTAAAGAAAACAGAAACCATTATAGACATTTCGAGAAGAGAGAGGTTTAACACAAAGAACTGGAGATGTTGAGGAGCTAGGATAGCAACAGAGCAAAGAAAGGAGGGCTAGAGGAGCAAGGGAGAGATTGGTACTGCTTAAAATTCAAGGAGTTGCTCCACATCTGTGATTGCTTCTAAGGTGCTGGAGGTGGTGCTGATGGTGCTTTTGGAGCCCCAGCATTGTTGCTCAGAGAGCCTGCACTGCGTGATGTTGCTAAACCTGCCACCTATTGCTGCCTCTGGTCACAGTCCTTTGCTCACTGCTTTTGCTTTACTGCCAGAGGCACTGAAAATAAGCATCAAACAAGAAAGAAAGAAAGAAAAGAAAAAAGTAGAATAAACTCTCTTTTTTTGCTGTAATCTTCTAATCTCCAGCTGGTACCTCCTATTGGCAGAACTTAACAAGAAACCAGTTGGCAAAGGGACCTGAAAACAAGAGTTTTCTGGCTTCCAGCTCCAAGGATAGAAAGGATAGTACCAACAGGTAAGTGTGAAGCCAAGGGACAACAGACAATATCTAGAATTACAAAGAATCCTTAGGGGTTGTACAGACTATCTCTGGCTGCCTAAGGTACTGGAACAACCTTTACTATTTTACATATGTAACTATCACTGGATTTAGTTGTCTCATCATTTTTGCTTTCCACATGATATTACCAGTGATCCTTGTTTTATATGTGGGAACTAAACTTTTTGGCATTTCGTTTCTGTTGTAACTGAAGCAATGAATTCATTATACATACACTAGTTGGCTCTGTGGAATTCATTTTCCTATTGTAACCAATCACTACAAATCTTCACATGACAGAGTCTTTCACCATTTCAATCCCCTGAGTCATTCATTATGGCTGCAAATGAATAAATTGCTTGGGGCCCAATTCTGCTGGTGATATGTGAGAGTTAGACTAGTGAATATAAATCCCCCACATATTGACTAAAAGAAAAAAAGAAAGAAGGAAAAAAGGAGATGGATCCTGTTTTCGTTTAGCTCTTTGCACTGTTAATCAAAGCTAATTAAAACGCAGTGGGAAAAAAATAGCACCAAGTTAGTCTTTTGTAATGGAGAGTGCATAGCTGCCTATTCAGAAGGGTTTATGTGTATGTGACCCCCCAAATAATCTTGTACCATTCTGATATTTTTACTTTACTCTGAATTCATTACATACCTACTGTGTACAATGAAATTTCCCATTTTCTAAAGGATTTTACAAACTGTAGAACATGTTCTCTGATCCCAAAAACCTATCATTAATTTGTGAAGGCAAAAATGTACAAAAAGGGGTAATAATACTAAAAAAAAAACACAAAGAGGTGACATTTGATACTAGCTGTATGAAGCTTAATGTGTTACCATCATTTGACTCCTGTGCCTTAGCAAACTCCACTTTTGTCGTTATGACCCCTAGAAGCCCTGAGATACTACTGGAGCAGAAAGAAACACACGTAGTACGCAGAATCTCAAGATTTTTTTTTTTTTTTTTTTTTTTGCGGTACGCCGGCCTCTCACTGCTGTGGCCTCTCCCATTGTGGAGCACAGGCTCCGGACGCGCAGGCTCAGTGGCCATGGCTCACGGGCCCAGCCGCTCCGCGGCACGTGGGATCCCCCTGCACCGGGGCACAAGCCCGCGTCCCCTGAACCGGCAGGTGGATTCCCAACCACTGTGCCACCAGGGAAGCCCCAAGATGTTTTATTGAATATATGTTGTGCTTCCCCTGGCCCTACTCAAGAAGTAAACTTCCCTCCAAATTTATATAAGCTAGCTTCTTTCTCTGGAATAGTTACATCTTCTCTGAACCCTATCTTTAATTCATGTTCTTCCAGCGACCCAGTAACCCACTCTATTAGTTTGCTAGGGCTGCCATAACAAAGTACCAAAAAATGGATTGCTCAAAACAATGGAAATTTATTCTTTCACGGTTTTGGAAGCTAAAAGTTTGAAATCAGGGTGTCTGCAGGGATATGCTTTATTTTCTAGGGGAGAAGACGTTTCTAGGGGAGAATCTTTCTTTATCTCTTCTGGCTTCTGATCTTTGCTGGAAATCCTTGCTATTTCTTGGCTTGTAGATGCATTGCTCCAATCACCTGGACCATCTTCTCCCAAGTGTCTTTACTTTGCATTCTCCCTCTACATGAGAATGTCCAAATGTCTGTCTCTGTGTCCAAGTTTTCCCTTGTTATAAGGGCCCCAGTCATATTGGATTAGGCCTACCCTAATGAGCTCTTTTAACTTGATTACCTCTATACAGAACCTATTTACAAATAAGGTTACATTTTGAGGTACTGGGGGTTAGAACAACATATTATTTTGGGAGGGATACAATTCAACCCATAACATCCATCTTCCAAGGTAAATATTCAGAGATGTAGTTTTGTCATGTGTTTTGGCATATCTGATTTACTGTACCACCAATAAGGCTGAAAACATTCTAGATTCCTCCAGGAGCTACTTTCTTGGCATTTGCTACAGCACTAAAATTCAAGGTGTCCTTGCTCCTGAACCAGACTGCATTAAAATATTAAGTTACAAAAAGCATACCTTACAAATAAGGGAGGTAAATATAATGTATTTATCTGTGCTTTTTATATGTCTTAATCATAAAATAGTCTTTAAAAACTCTAAGTTAAAAGTCAAATAGCTAGAATGTTTTTTTGAGATAATGTCCATCATAAAATTATGCACAAAAAATACTGGGAGAACTGTTAGAGAGAGGGCATGTGATCATGGAGAACTGTGGCTGGAACACAAAGAGAAGAAGAATCTAAGCAGGTTTTAAAATTTTGTTTCTACTCTACAAGCTGGATGCTCAGAAAGATTAACCAAATTCTAATCATTCCCTTTGTAAGCACCTTTACCAACCAGGTGAGTGCTATTAAATAGAAGGAAAGTCAAAAGATAGGGGAGTGATCCCTCTCTCCCATCTATTCCACCTGTTGTAGCTGCCCCAATTACTAGCATCCAACCACAACCGACAAAAGTGTCTACAAGAAACAGCACCACCAACTGCTAGCCAGCAGACTGCCCCCCCCCGCCCCGTCTCCCATGGAACAATGACAAGTAGGAAAGGTGAAGTAAAAATACATGTGTAGACTCGAATGAGATCAGGTCAGTGAACAAACTAGATTTGTAATCATATAGCAATTTTATTTTTGAAACTTGTGTTATCTTTACGTCTGTTTAACGGGTTTATTTCTTTCCCAGCTCCTCTACGAAAACTTAGGCAGGCACCATAACTTTTCTGGGTTCATAAAATAAATAAGTTTATAAGTAAAAAACCTGTGGTTGCTTCAGGGTCACTAAGTCACAAATGCAGTTTTTATTTGGAAATTAGAATGTATATCCTCTTACAATAACAAAAGCACTACATTTGATTAAAGTTAAATCTTCTCTCCTCCAGGTTGGGTCTTTTACAGCTGGAAATGGCTTTCAGTAAGGGGTGTTGGGGGAGGAGTGGGAAGGGGAAAGGAGGGAAGACAACAGACAAAATTCTCACTTCGTTGATAAACTTGGGAGGTGGCTTCACATTCCCTGGTTCTGGCAGGAATTTAAAATTGCCTTTTCCCTGATGAGGTGCTTTTGTGAACTCTTCATAGAAACCCTCCTCTCCCCCACCACTGACCTCTCTCACCCACAGATCTCTTGATGCTGGAAATGTCCTCTTACCCAGTTTGTCCTTTATAGCTTCTTCCTACAGCTTCTATCAATGAGCAACACATGCCACTCTAGATGGTCCCCTGGAAAAGACATAAACACATCCATGATGATTCTCTCACACGTGTGGATCACTTCTGATCTATAGGACTAATCACACAGCTTTCACTCCGACAGACTGAGAAGGCAGGTTGTCCTGTGCCAGTCCTGTCCTATGCCACTTCCTCTTCCTAACCCACCATTTGGCAGTAGCCATCCCATTTCACTTTTAGATTTTTCAGGTGCAAGTCAGATGCCAGTCCTCACAGAGCCTAAGCATGGAGGGCATATATCAAGTTCCCTGAAATGGTCTCATTGAAGTATCTCCCAACCCAGCGTGAAATGAGAGTCATTTAAATAGGATTAACAAACAATAACTCAAGTCACAAATCCCCTCTTCTCCAGGCGCTTTCAGATCCTTGACACAGATAAGGGTGTTCTGGGTGATCTCATAGATTCACATAAATTTACTCTGAAAAATATGCATCTTTACTTAGCATCTCGCTTGGGAATTTGTTATTGATTTTCTTCCCTTCTTGGCGGAAACTTCCATCTTCATACACCAGGGCGCTGGGGTATTGCCCCAGGTGTAAGCAATAAAGGGCTGCACTTTCTATAGAAAATTTAAAAACATATTTTATGTTGTAGAAACTATACCAATAGGAGAAGGAAGACACAGAAACAGTGGCCAAGCAGTTCTTGAGCTTGTAGTCTCTTCATTTTCATTTTCTTTACCATCCACAACTGCTCCATGTGTTTTCGTGCTTTGCCGCGCGCAAACTCAAACTCCTCCGAAACTCTTCTGCGTCTGTCGCAGAAGGTGAAGCTCACAAGAGCGCATGTCTCTCCCAGCAGAGGGCGGGGCGGCGCGGGGCGTGGCGGCGCGGCGCGGCGTGGCGTGGCGTGGCATGGCGTGGCGCGGGGCGGGGTGGGACGGCGTGGGGCGCGCGCAGACGAGGATGGTGTCCGCCAGTCTCTGTCCTGAAGAGCACCTCAGCAGTCCCCAAATATGAGTCAAAGCAGATACCTGCATCTCAGGCTGATGCTCCAAGACAAGCAAACGAGCCTCTTCCAAACACAGTCCGGGAGCCCCTTGCCGGGCCACTTCCCTCCTGGCCCCTGAGGCAGGTGAGTCTGTGCTCGCGAGCTCGCGAGCTCGCGAGCTCTTTACTCAGATGGTCTTGTGGACGTGAGCCTTGTTGGTTTTCAAAGCTACACTGTTTTGGGGGCTTGTCCCTCAGGTGCAGGTTTTAAAAGTCCGAGGTGCTCCATGTGGGGTTCAAGACCTTTTCTCCTCAGGAAGAAGTTCGAGGTTTTGACCGTGAGTCACTGCCAGGGCTGGGGTTTACTGCTCGATTGTGTCCCAGCGTCTCCTACCAGGTTCCACCTGGGCCTTCTCTCCTCCCCCCACATGTAGGAGTCATGTAGCCAGTTTTTTTTTTTGTTTTTTTTTTCCAGATAAAGTTGTTCCATATGTAACTGTAGATTCGGTGTGTTCATGGAAGGGGATGGGTTCAGGATCCTTTTGTGTTGCCATCTTGAATGTAATATATCAATATTTATTTGAATGTGGACATATGCTTTATGTTATCAACAGAATGGAGGGTAAGTCCTTTAATAAAGAGCAACGGGGAGATTCTCTTCTTTCTTGGTTGATAGATTTATCACTCTGTCTTTGCCTAATTCTATTCATGTGATGATAAAAATTTATTTCCATTACAGTCTCCTCCTCATATATTTCCTGTGTCTTAATATGTCTTTTGACCATGTCAAGGCAGTGGGTATTATGATAAGGCGCTGGTGTATTGCCCCAGGTGTAGGCAATAAAGGGCTGCACCTTCTGTAGAAAATTTAAAAACAATTATAAGACCAGCTAAAAGTCAATCTGCTTTTCATTATTACCATGTGCTAACAATTCTATGCGATGCTGTTACAAATGGAATTGTATTCCCCCAAAAGAGAGATAGTTTAAAAGATATTTATTTATTTATTTTATTTTTAATTTATTTTTTGACTGCGTCGGGTCTCAAGGGATCTTCGTTGAGGCATGCGGGATCTTTTTTTTTTGTTGCGATGCCTGGGCTCTTCGTTGCAGCGTGCCGGCTTCTCTCTAGGTGTGGCCTGCAGGTTTTTTTCCTCTCTCTCTAGTTGAGGCAAGCGAGCTCTGTAGTTGTGGGGCCCACGGGCTTAGTTGCCCCAGGCATGTGGGATCTTAGTTCCGCGACCAGGGATGGAACCCGCATCCCCTGCATTGGAAGGTGGATTCTTTACCTCTGGACCACGGGGGAAGTCCCCCCAAAAGAGCTATTTTGAAGTCCTAACCTTTAGTACCTCAGAATGCAACCTTAATTGGAAATAGGATTGTTGCAGATGTAATTAATTAAGATGAGGTCATACTAGAGTAGGGTGAGCCCACCCCAATATAAGGAGTGGTGTCCTTACAAGAGGACAGCCGTGTGAAAACATGAAGACACAGGGAGAATGCCCCGTGGATATTGTAGGCAGGGCTTGGAGCGATGCATTAACAAGGCAATGAGCACAAAGACGGCATTCCTGCACCAGAAGCTGGGAGAGAGCTGTGGAACTTACTGTCCCCCAGAGCACTCAGAAGGTACCAACCCTGTAGCACCTTGATTTCAGACTTCTGGCCTCTAGAACTGTGAGAGCATACATTTCTGTTGTTTTAATCCACTCAATTTGTGGTACTTTGTTACAGCAGCGTTAGGAAACTAATACAAATAGTAATGATAGAGTACTCCTCTGTCTCTTATAATCACTAATTTAGTTACTGATGTCACAAAAATAAATAATAAATATTAGTAAATAGCTAGAAATTCTTCAGCCAAATGCATTTCATTTCCAAACCTAACGCTCTATTGCAATATAATAGATTTCCCTTTTGATTGAAACTTCACCTTGGATTTGGACAGGAAGTCTAAAGGTAGGAGGAGGAATTTGACAAGCAGGAACAGTGGGTAGATGAGTGGAAAGCCATGTCTGCCATGTATTGGCAATGCCTAAAAGAAGTAGGTGTGCTGACAATATCTATTAGTCACAGTATAAATGCCAAAATAATAAATACCCTGGCATTTGTATTATGATGTCCTTCCCTCACCAACCAAAACCATGATAAGAATATTTGTAGTGTCTTGTTATCCATTTTTTTTCTTTGCCTTAGCACCCACTTCTGTACTGTGTAACTTCCAAACCCAGCTCTGTACTTCACAAAATTCTGGATAAAATCTGTTTTGTTTTGTTTTTTTGGCCTTAACTGACTGCCCTCATGTCTAAAAATCTGTGAACAGCCATTCTAGAACAATGTAGAAGGATGCCAACATGACCCAAAATGTCACGTGACATCTTTTGAAGCCAGAGAGGATGATTTCCCAAGTAAATTACTAAAATTTATAAATTGCTGGTTTGCAAAATTAACAGAACAATTTTAAAAATAAAAAGAGGAAATAACTGTAAGTAATTTTTGTGGTTTTATTTTAGGTCTTCCCTTTTATCCCAGTGGCCTGTTTTGACCAGCAAATACTGCTTGCCCCATACTTTCCCCCACATTCAAAATACCTAGGATGGATATTATGCATTCCCAACCTGTCAGCTTTGGCTGAATTACAGAGTGCTCAATTATACTCTAATCGAATAGCTGCCCAATGCAGGCCACGTAATGACTTCCTGATTATCTGCCTTTAAATGATGAATGAAATGAATATGTAACATTCTGTTCAAATATAGCATACTTAACATGCCAAATGAAAACTGATTTTGTGCTCCTCTCTCTGAAAAATGTATATTTTATTGTAATTCAGTTCAATGGTTGTTCTGCTGCTTGTTTCCCAGTCATCAAGATAAACGTTGAATGAGCTATCTAGGAGAACGTTAGTCTTCATTTTTGCTTTCCAATAGATGCTAAAGGTGTTAAACATTGTTTAGATTATTTGCGTTCCTCTCTTTACATCATCTCATTGGGAGAAAAATGAGGAAGGTCATATTTTTAAGAACACTTCTTGTTGGCAGTGTTCCAATACGCACCGGCCCAAAAAACAAGTATGTTATGATGAATGTGTTGCAAAGACAACAACATTAAAATATGAATAAATTATTTATTCGCAAGAGTATTTTTTTTATAAACCAGTAGTTTACAATATTAGCACCATAAAAGAGTACATGCTTTGAAACCCAATTGTATGTCTGGTCTATAATAATAGTAGTTTGCATGACTACAGTAGTTCATTTTATTATCTTTTAAATGATGTAAATCATTTGTAAAAATTTTTAAATGCACTCCTTCCTGAGAATTTGCAAATACAATAGTAAAACTTTTCACATAAATGGTAGATTAGATTATCTTATAAATATATCTTCAGTATACCAATTTCCAAAAACCAACTCAAGAAACTGCATGGGGGAACTGATTATATGAATAATAACTTTTAAGAGACAAAGTTTCCCACTCACTAGAAACAGAGAGAGGACACTCAAGTAAGTAAGGAGAGAATAAACTATAGAGGGAAGAAAAGAGAGGAGGAAGGGAGAAATTTTGTTACCTATTTTCCCTAATATATGGTTAATAATTGCACAATTAAATGGTGCTTCCATGACGGCCTTAGAAAAGGTTTTGCATGATCGAGATCAGCTTTCACTAAAATGCTGTCTGAGTTAAAGAAGACAGCATCCTCTAACAGCCTTTTGAAAATTTCCCTTAATTTTATTTGTATAAGGGGAATTTTTTAATTAAAATGGGGAAAAAACTCTTTTACATATGATATTTATTTCAAGATGTTAAAATAATTGATTTAGGACTCTCCTCAGATTATATTTGTTCTCCTTTTTTCCCCTCCTCATTCTCCTCCTTTTTCATGTTTTTTTTTTCTTTTTTGCTCTTTAAATTTTTTTTCTATATATCCTCTTTTTTTCTAGTTATAAGAAATGAACTGGAAGACCCATGGGTAAATTCAGCCCATAAATGCTTTTGGTTTGGTCCATTAGAATTTTATAAAAGCTTTTCACTTATTTTTAGCATTTCCAAATGGACAGATTTTATATAAATATGTGGCTATCCAGTTTCTCAGTAAAATTCAGATCTAGGAATACCAGGCCTATATTAATTGTCTCCTTAGATAAGCCATGTACTGTCTAGTTTGCCAAAAACCCAGCCTATTTTTCTCATTTACATTGTAAAACTGGCACCCATAGGCTTTTGGGTTTGCAACTTCTAGGACCCATTTCACAATCCCTTGTGGGTCCAGTGGTATCCAGCAAGGGATGTATCCAGCCCAGGGACACATAGGGCCATTCACTAGGTTCCAGAAGACAGTATTAGAACTTTTGCTTACAATTATTTTTATATTAAAATGAGAAAGAAATTGTGCTTTGTTAAGGTTTAATACACCTGTTGACATGGTGCCCACATTCACTGCATGTATCAGATGGTGATGTGTCTTATGTGGCTCATGGACTATTTGGAGAATAGTAAGCTTTCCACATTGTGGAGCACTTGACAGTTGCAACATCAATTTTAGGTCACTTTCAACATAGTATGATGTTAGAGTTTAATTAAAAATAAGAATTATATGATAAACTCTCAGAGAATGGATAGCTGACATTAAAAGTTTCCTGTAAAGAAATAGAGGTAATAAATAACATTGGTAGTTTGGAGCAAGTGAACATGACAGAGCTGGCTGTATTCCTAGTGCAGTCTTCATCAGCCACATTATGAGCTAAAACATTATGATCTGATAAGGTCTGATAAGAAGTTGTCCACTAAAAATGAATTTTTCAAGGTAAAGGTGACATTTTAACACTGAGCATGAAAAGTGACTGTTTTTGTATTATGAAAAAAATTTTTGAAAAAGGATGCTTAAAAAGGCTTTCATTGTTCCATTCTGAAAGCCATAAATGTGTTAGCTTTAAAAGAAAAATGTCTAGTATCTCTCTCTCTCTCTCTCTCTCTCTCTCTCACACACACACACACACACACACACACACACACACACACACACACACACACACACACACACTCTTAGATGCAGAATCATTGAACCTGTTTTAAAATCTTCCAGATACAAAGCTTCAGAGCATTTTTAAGTCATGTAAAATTTTTTTTTAAAATGTACTCCTTCCTGAGAATTTGCAAGTACAACAGTAAAACTTTTCACCTAAATGGTAGATTGGATTGAAAAGTTTTAGTACTGAAAAATGATCCACTGTTTTATTTCTTATATTTGGATCCATAAATATATTTGTGAAGTATCTTTTACCTTGCTATGACAGTTGTGAAACCTAAGATTAGAATCCAAATAACTTTATAACAAGGAAGTTTAAGAGTTGTATCATGGTTTTAAAACATAATTTTCAAAACTAATGAACTATATTCAATTTGATTTTCCCTTAAAAAAATTGCTTCATTTCTTTGGTTGTAAGGTGTGTATTTTAACATCTCTTAAATTTAGAGGAACACCTTAGGATCGATGGGTACCGTGTAATAGTTAAATTGGCAGTATTTTTCCTTCCTTAGCGGTGCATGAAATAATAGTATATTTTACATTTAAAAGAAGGTTGCACTAATAATGCTAATGGTAATACCCTTAATGAGAAAAAAATCAATTTTGTGCAATTAATATATTAATACAATTTCTGAAATATTTTAATTTCACATTTTTATAAAAGTACACTTTGTACATTTCATTATCTTAAAGGTTTTATAGTGTGTAAAATATACTGCTTACAGTAAGTGTGTATAGTTCATAAGTATTTACATAATGAATACGTATCACAAAAAAGATTTATGGTTGGGGCAAAGAATCAAAACATTTGGATCCATAGCTATAGCCGGTATACCACATTGTTTAGTACTTTTTCTCTTTTGAAAATCTGGTCAATCAAGATAAAAGCAAAGAAAGGAAAACTACAGTATTTGTAGAAGAGAATCTGTGTCCCTTTTATGGACTGGACCTGCTTTTGTGGAAGAGAGCTTCAAAGATAACAGTAATGGTTTATTTCTTAAGACAGCTGTAGCCATATGGGTTTTTATTATTCAAACCACACATATACATTACCTAGACTTTTGATGTATAGTATATTAAAATGTATGCTTATTAATATATAGTTATTTAACATATACTGTAGTAGACTTTTCACTGAAATATGCCATACCATTTAAGATATAGTTGTTTCTATGTTGTTTCTATATTCTGCTTATTGCCTAATAGTGCCAAGCATTGTTCTTTGGTACTAAGACATAGGAGTGGAAAATCCAGAATTCTCTTGTCTAAGAGCTTACATTCTAGTGGGAGAGACAAACAAGAAATAAACAAGATATTTTTTATAACTGATAAAGGCTAGGAGGAAGGTAGAATCCGGGTAGTATAATAAGAGTTGACTGGGTTTAGTCTGCAATAAATACTAGTTAGGGTGACTGTAGAAGGCCTAAGTTTGCAGAGTTTCTAAAGTGAGATTGATTGGTTCTTTAAAATACATCCCAAATCTGTCTACTGTCCCTCTCCCAAGCAGGATAATCTGTCTTCAAGATCAACAGCAGCTTCCTCCCTGGCAGCCTTGCTACCAGTACATCTATAACTATGATTTGTCCTTCTCCACCCAGAGCCTTTGAGTCAGGAGATTTCAGGTTTCCTGGGACTTTGTACCTTCATTGTTTTCAGATTCACTATATTCTGTCTTCTCAGCTGTGGTTGGTGAGATTCAGGTGTAACATGTTCTATTAAACCAAATGAAGCGTGTCCCATACACATTCTCACTACATAGAACAAGAAAGGACAGTGACTTCTCTCATGGAGCCAGGAGGTACAGCTGGGAGATTCACTCCCTTCAAAGGCAGATCTCCATGACCTGTTAAGGATTTGTTGTGTTCTTTAGACTCCACCTTTAGAATTTTCTAATACAATAACACCTACATACTGGGAACAAGAATGGACTCCTCTTACATTTGCTCTGGCATTTTGGCTTCAGTAATGTTATTTATTTTTTGAAATGATTGTTAATGAAAAATATACATATATAATTTTTAATCAACTAGTTTCCTTTGACATCCTGCTTCCTGATGTGAGCCAGTACAGTAAATAGTGATGGGTTTTCTACAACATATTCCCTGGAAAAAAAGGGCAAGTTGAGACTGCTCAGCCATAATGTTTCCTGTTTCAACCTATGGCTTGTTTTGTTTGTTTGTATTAAAGTTCTCAGTGTTCCTGGCCTCTGTATAGATAATAAACTCTCTGGCTATAAGCTTTCCTTTTGAGTAGATAAATCATCATCTTTTGTTTAGCAAAGCTAAATGGAGGGGAAAAAATGAAGGGAAAATATTTCCTAATGATATTTAGCAGTAAACTTACAACTGAAGATATATACATTTCTGGGTGGAGTCAAGATGGCGGTGTGGGAAGATGCAGAGTTCGCATCTCCCCACAACTAGGGCACCTGCTGGATGCTGGTGGGGGACCTTGATGCCCAAGGAGATGGGAGGAACCCCCAAGTGAACCAGTAGGACATGGGGGCACTGAGGGGGGAGGAGAAGTGGAGGCCGGACAGGACCGGTGCCCCTGAGGGGTTCTCACGCCTGGAGGGACCCTCAGGGGCTTGGATCGGGGGGGAGCATGCCCAGAATTTCCCCTGCCCAATCGGCTGGGGATGTCTGCCTGGCTCTCGGGGCTGGGTCCTACACCCTCAGAGGCTACCTCCAGGCCACGTTGGTCCTGGGGGCCTAGGAGGGAGGCCTGGGGAGGATAGGAGAGGCAGGAAGGAGGGGCCCTCCAGGACCAGAGGGGTAGGAGAAGGAGCAGAGGGCGTTTGCCCCACCCACTTGGGCCCAGGAAGCCTGCTGGGCTCCCAGGCTGGGTGCCCCACCCTCCAAAGCCCCCTCCAGGCTGCGTGGGTCCTGGGGGCATAAGAGGGAGGCCAAGGGGAGAACTAGAGAGGCAGGCAGAGGAGTCCTCCAAGACAGGAGGAGCAGGAGTGGAAGGTGTTTTCCCCACACACTGAGCCTGCTGGGCTCCCAGGTGGGTCCCCTGCCCTCTGAGACCAGAGGTGGGAGGCACGCCTGGGCTTCTTCTGTTCCGTTGAGCCTAAACCCCACCCCCCCACGCACCCCAGGGCCTTTTCCAGCCCTGTGGGTCCTAAGCACAGGCCCCGCCTACTGCCCAAACCCTGCCCCTGCTTAGGCCCCGCTCTCTGCAACCAAGGCCTTTTCCACTTTGTTTTTCTTCTCTTTTTTATTATTGTGGTTCTGTTTTACCTTCCAATTGTCTCATCTATATTTTTATATTATTTCTAAGATATCTGTTAGTTTCCTAGTCTAATTTTATTTTTTACTTTGTTATTGTACTCTTTTTTTTTTTTTTTTTTGCTGCCCCACGCAACTTGTGGGATCTTGGTTCATGAGCTGGGGGTTGGGCTGAAGCTCCTGTGGTGGGAGCTCCAAGTCCGAACCACAGTGTTAACAGAGAACCTCAGACCCCAGGGAGTATTCATTGGAGTGAGGTCTCCCAGAGGTCCTCATCTCGGCAACAAGACCCAGCACTACCCAACAGCCTACAAACTCCAGTGTTGGAAGCCTCAGGCCAAACAACCAGTAAAACAGGAACACAATCCCACTCATCCAAAAAAAAAGGACGGAAAATAATGTCACAGACGAAGGAGCAAGGGAAAAACTGACAAGACCAAATAAATGAAGAGGAAATAGGCAATCTACCTGAACAAGAATTCAGAGTAATGAGAGTAAAGATGGTCAAGAACCTCGGAAATAGAATGGAGGCACAGATTGAGAAAATACAAGAAATGTTTAACAAAGATCTAAAGTATTAAAGATCTAAAGTATTAATACTTTAGATTAAAATCTAAAGTATTAAAGTATTAAATAATACTAAAGTATTATTAAAGTATTAAAGTATTTCTCACAGATTGAGAAAATACAAGAAATGTTTAACAAAGATCTAAAGTATTAAAGTATTAAAGATCTAAAGTATTAAAGCATTAAAGTATTAATTTAGTATTAAATTAATTAATACTAAAGTATTAATTAAAGTATTAAAGTATTTAATACTAAAGTATTAAAGATCTATAAGTACTAAAGTATTAACAAAGATCTAAAGTATTAAATACTAAATATATTTAGTATTTAGTATTAAAATACTAAAGTATTAAAGTATTAAAGAACAAACAAGATGAACAGCACAATAACTGAAATGACACTAGAGGGACTCGATAACAGAATAACTGAGGGAGAAGAATGAATAAGTGAGCTGGAAGATAAAATGGTGGAAATAACTGCCAAGGAGCAGAGTAAAGAAAGAAGAATGAAAAGAATCGAAGACAACCTCAGAGAGCTTTGGGACAGCACTAAATGCACCAACATTCAAATTATAGGGGTCCCAGAGAAGAAGACAAAAAGAAAGGGTCTAAGAAAATATTGGAAAAGATTATAGTGGAAAACTTCCCTAGCATGGGAAACAAAATAGTCACCCAAGTCCAGGAAGCACGGAGAGTCCCATACAGGAAAAACCCAAGGAGAAACACACCAAGACACATATTAATCAAACTAACAAAAATTAAATTCAATGAAAAAATATTTAAAGCAGCAAGGGAAAAACAAAAAATAACATACAAAGGAATCTCCATAAAGTTATCAGCTGATTTTCCAGCAGAAACTCTGCAAGCCGGAAGGGAGTGGCAGGATGTAATTAAAGTGATGAAAGAGACAAACCTACAACCAAGGTTACTCTACCCAGCAAGGATCTCATTCACATTTGATGGAGAAATCAAAAACTTTTCAGACAAGCAAAAGCTAAGAGAATTCAGTACCACCAAATCAGCTTTACAACAAATGCTAAAGAAACTTCTCTAGGTGGGAAATACAAGAGAAGAACAAGACCCCCAAAAACAAACCCCCCAAAATTAAGAAAATGGTAATAGGAACATACATATAGATAGTAATCTTGAATGTAAATGGATTAAATACCCCAACCAAAAGACACAGACTGGCTGAATGGATGCAAAAAGAAGACCCGTATATATGCTGTCTACAAGAGACCCACTTCAGACCTAGAGACACATACAGACTGAAAGTGAAGGGATGGAGAAAGATACTCCATGCAAATGGAAATCAAAAGAAAGCTGGAATAGCAATACTCATATCAGATAAAATAGACTTTAAAATGAAGACTGTTACAAGAGATACGGAAGGGCACTACATAATGATCAAAGGATCAGTCCAAGAAGAAGATACAACAATTATAAATGTTTATGCACCCAACATAGGAGCACTCATTACATAAGGCAAATGCTAACAACCATGAAAGGGGAAATTGACAGTAACACAATAATAGTAGGGGACTTTAACACCCCACTTACACCAATGGACAGATCATCCAAACAGGAAATAAATAAGGAAACACAAGCTTTAAATGACAGACCAGATAGATTTAATTGATATTTATACAACATTCCACCTGAAAGTGGCAGAATACACTTTCTTCTCAAGTACACATGGAACATTCTCTAGGATAGATTACATCTTGCATCACAAATCAAGCCTCAGAAAGTTTAAGAAAATTGAAATTGTATCAAGCATCTTTTCTGACCACAACGCTATGAGATTGGAAATCAATTACAGGAAAAAAAAAAACTGTAAAAGTCACAAATACATGGAGGCTAAACAGTGTGCTACTAAATAACCGAGAGATCACTGAAGAAATCAAAGAAGAAATTTAAAAAATACATGGAAACAGATGAAACAGATGACAACAAAAACACAACAACCCAAAACCTGTGGGACAGAGCAAAAGCAATTCTAACAGGGAAGTTTATAGCAATTCAACCTCACCTCAAGAAACAAGAAAAATATCAAATAAACAATCTAACCCTACAGCTAAAGCAACTAGAGAAAGAAAAACAAAGAAAACCCAAAATCAGTAGAAGGAAAGAAATAATAAAGATCTGAGCAGAAATAAATGAAATAGAAACTAAGAAAACAGTAGCAAATACCAATAAAACTAAAAGCTGGTTCTTTGAGAAGATAAACAAAATGGATAAACCCTTAGCCAGACTCATCAAGAAAAAAAGGGAGAGGACTCAAATCAATAAAATTAGAAATGAAAAAGGAGAAAGCACAACTGACACTGCAGAAATACAAAGGATTATAAGAGCCTACTACAAACAGCTGTATGCCAATAAAATGGGCAACCACGAAGAAATGGACAAATTCTTAGAAAGGTACAATTTTCCAAGACTGAACCAGGAAGAATTAGAAAGTATAAACAGACCTATCACAAGTAATGAAATTGAAATGGTAATTTAAAATCTTCCAACAAAGAAAAGTCCAGGACCAGATGGCTTCACAGGAATTCTATCAAACATTTAGAGAAGAGCTAATGCCAGTCCTTCTCAAACTCTTCCAAAAAATTGCAGATAGAGGAACACTCCCAGATTCATTCTATGAAGCCACCATCACCCTGATATCAAAACCAGAGAAAGATACCACACACACAAAAATTATAGACCAATATCACTGATGAACATAGATGCAAAAATCCTGAACAAGATACTAGCAAACAGAATCCAACACTGTATTGAAAGGATCCAACACCATGATCAAATGGGATTTATCCCAGGGATGCAAGGATGCTTCAATATGTGCAAATCAATCAGTGTGATACACCACATTAACAAATTAAGGAATAAAAATCATATGATCATCTCAATAGATGCAGAAAAAAACTTGACAAAATTCAACATCTATTATAAAAACTCTGAAGAAAATGGGCATAGAGGGAGACTACCTCAACATAATAAAGGCCGTATATGACAGACCCACATCAAGCATCATACTGAATGCTGAAAAACTGAAAGCATCTCCACTAAGGTCAGGAACAAGACAAGGATGTCCACTCTTGCCACTCTTCTTCAACATAGTTGTGGAAGTCCTAGCCATGGCAATCAGAGAAGAAAAAGAAATGAAAGGAATACAAGTTGGAAAAGAAGAAGTAAAACTGTTGCTGGTTGCGGATGATATGATACTATACATAGAAAATCCTAAAGATGCCACCAGAAAATTACTAGAACTAATCAATGAATTTGGTAAGGTTGCAGGATACCAAATTAATGCACAGAAATCTCTTGCATTCCTATACACTAACAACGAAAGATCAGAAAGAGAAATTAAGGAAACAATCCCATTTACCATCGGAACGAAAAGAATGAAATACCTAGGAATAAACCTACCTAAGGAGGCTAAAGACTTGTATTCAGAAAAATATAAAACACTGAAGGAAGAAATCTAAAATGACATAAACAGCTGGAGAAATATACCATGTTCTTGGAATGAAAGAATCAATATTGTGAAAATGACTATACTACCCAAAGCAATCTACACATTCAGTGCAATCCCTATCAAACTACCAATGGCATTCTTCACAGAATTAGAACAAAAATTTTCACAATTTGTATGGAAACACAAAAGACCCTGAATAGCCAAAGGAATCTTGAGAAAGAACAACGGAGCTTGAGGAATCAGGGTCCCTAACTTCAAACTATACTACAAAGCTACAGTAATCAAGACAGTATGGTACTGGCACAAAAACAGAAATATAGATCAGTGGAGCAGGATAGAAAGCCCAGAGTTAAACCCACGCACATATGGTCAACTAATCTATGACAAAGGAGGCAAGGATATACAATGGAGAAAAGACAGCCTCTTCAATAAGTGGTGCTGGGAAAACTGGACAGGTACATGTAAAAGAATGAAACTAGGACACTCCCTAACACCATACACAAAAATAGATTCAAAATGGATTAGAGACCTAAATATAAGACTGGACACTATAAAACTCTTAGAGGAAAACATAGGAAAAATGCTCTTTGACATAAACCACAGCAGGATCTTTTTTGACCAACCTCCTAGAGTAATGAAAATAAAAGCAAAAATAAATGGGACCTAATTAAACTTAAAAGCTTTTGTACAGCAAAGGAAACCATAAGCAAGATAAAAAGACAACCCGCAGAATGGGAGAAAATATTTGCAAATGAAATATCGGACAAAGGATTAATCTCCAAAATATACAAACAGCTCATACAGCTCAATATCAAAAAAACAAACAATCCCATTAAAAAATAGACATTTCACCAAAGAAGACGTACTGATGGCCAAGAGGCACATGAAAAGATGCTCAACATCACTAATTATTGGAGAAATGCAAATCAGTATTACAATGAGGTATCACCTCACACTGGTCAGAATGGCCATTATCAAAAAATCTAGAAACAGAAAATGCTGGAAAGGGTGTGGTGAACAGGGAACCCTCCTGCACTGTTGGTGGGACTGTAAATTGATACAAGCACTATGGAGAACAGTATGGAGGTTCCTTAAAAAATTAAAAGTAGAACTCCCATATGACCCAGCAAGCCCACTGCTGGGCATATACCCTGAGAAAACCATAATTCAAAAAGAGTCATGTACCACAATGTTCATTGCAGCACTGTTTACAATAGCCAGGACATGGAAGCAACCTAAGTGTCCATCGACAGATGAGTGGATTAAGAAGATGTGGCACATGTGTACAATGGAATATTACTCAGCCATATAAAGAAACAAAATTGAGTTATTTGTAGTGAGGTGGATGGACCTAGAGTCTGTCATACAGAGTGAAGTAAGTCAGAAAGAGAAAAAACAAATACCGTACGCTAACACATATATATGGAATAAAAAAAAATAATGGTACTGATGAACCTAGTGGCAGGGCAGGAATAAAGATGTAGACATAGAGAATGGACTTGAGGACATGTGGTCGGGGGAGAAGCTGGGGCGAAGTTAGTGTAGCATCGACATATATACACTACCAAATGTAAAATACCTAGTGGGAAGCAGCAGCATAGCACAGGGAGATCAGCTCGGTGTTTTGTGACCACCTAGAGGGGTGGGATAGGGAGGGTGGGAGGGAGGCCTAAGAGGGAGGGGATATGGGGATATATGTATGCATATGGCCGATTCACTGTTGTACAACAGAAACACAGTATTGTGAACCAATTATACTCCAATAAAGATCTATTTTTAAAAAGTTATATACATTTTGACCTTGATAAAATATAAAAATTCAATGCAAAACAAAACAACTTACACCTGAAACCTGAAACTCCTACAGTATAAAATTATTAACTGCAGGTATCTGTATTATACAACCACTGACAGCACTTGGGGGATTTTGTTTCTGTTTGTCAACTCACAACCTCCCAAGAAATTTATTGGTTCCAACAAAGATGGTTGTCGAGTCCCAGTGTTCATCTTAACTCCTCAGTCTGTTTTCTAACCCTGTCCCTGCAATCTAGGTTTGCCATCAGCAAGAGCAGGTGCCTTGGCTTTGTCAGTGTGACAGCTCCCATCCCCACTAAGCTTCTTAGCATTTCATTTGTATTGTTGTGAAAATCCACCGCCTCCAATTTCTCCCTTTCTTACCCTTTGTATCTTAACGCCAGTGATGTTCTGTTTTTATAAGTGTCAGTGAATTCATTGGGACTTCCAAAGCCTCAATTCTAGTCATACGTTTTGGGGAAAATTGGTGACAATGCTTATTGCTCCTCTTTTGCTAATTCTTTTCACATTGATGGAAGAATGTCTGGAAAAAGATAAACTAATACATTAAGATGAGCCAAATAAGAAATTTTAAAAACTTTTGCTTATATTAAAATAGGATTCAGTAAATAGACTTTTAATTTACTACCATAAGAACAATGCTTTCTTGAGTTTCCACAACTTGATGCCTCACTAAGAGCTTTATATACATACACACACACACGTATACATACATATGTGTATATATATGTATATATATATAAAATAATGTATTATATTATCATTATGCTGTGTGTTTGTGTGTGTTTATAATGTAATGCATTATGTTATCATCAGAATTTCCTTTTTGGTAAATAGGAACAATATCTGTCTCCCAGGGCTTTGCCACAGTACTGACATAATGCTTATTCAAAGAGCTTGGCACATGGGTAATACTCCAGTAGGTTACTATTGCTATGATTTTGATTTACTGTTGTTTCTCTCATTCTTACTTGATAGATGAGGAACCTGTTTCACAGAAATTAACTTCCTTCAAAAAGTTCACCTAATATGACAAGATTCAGATTTGAATCAAAGAGTGAAATCCTGGTTTCTGGAACCATTTCCCTCCCACCTTCCACCTAGGCATTTTGATTGTTTTACTTTTTGTTTTGTTTCAGTGAGTCAGTCATATGCCTTCTTAAGTTCTGTGCCTTATGCATGCTGTGTTTCTTTCTTTTTTACTTTTCTTTCTTCCCCAAATCTACTCGTTTTTTTCCCTAGCACAACTGACTGCTTCTGTCCAGTGCACCTCCTGCAAGGGCGGGGAATGGGGAATGAGGTTAGGAAATAGCCTGCAAAGCGTTCTCTTTTCACACCTTGCCTCATTTCTCACCCCTTCTACTTATTGTAGATCTCTCCATTGATTTTCTCTATCATATGTGTCAAAAAGTATGTTTTCTTATTAAAGTTGCAATTGTGGAGAACATACTGTCTTAGAATTCTCTCAAATACATGATACATATTTTTGTTATTTTCATGTTTATCAGTAAAACTGGAAAATTAAATCCCATCGTCACAAGTGCCAGAGGACTTAGGGCCAGGACCTGGCTAAAGTGAATGAGGTGCCCAGGGTGCAAAATTTAAGGAGACCTGTCCTGTGAATGTCATGCAAGTGGAGAATCTCAGCACCTCTGAGCAAGGGCCTGCTTCCGATTTGCACCATAGCAGCTTCACTTGCTTCCCCTAAGCCCAGGCCCTAGAAGTATCTAGGCATTTTTTCTTAGAATCAGTTTCCTTAGATCATTCCTGGATTGAGAAGGAGGGCACTTTGTTACTTTGGCTTTTTCATAATAATGGGCTTAATTTACAGCCCTCTTGGAATTTGCTATGGCAGGATAACAAGTTTAAAATCAGACAGCGTGCTACCAAAGGCCAGGTGTTCAAAGTATAATAAACACCTCCCTAAAGATTAGAAGATGAATATTTAACTAGATGACTCCATTTGATTTCCTTCATTCATTTTTTATTATTTCAGTGAAAACCTTCTTGATAGAAATCACATTGACAGGATTTTAATATTTTCTGATAAATGAAACCTGTCATTCTTATGAGCTTATCTCTTGACAGTAGTATTTGGTAAACTCTGGTGGCCAGTGATTTTCTCCCTAAATTAAGACTAAAGGAATTCCTTGCACCTTGAACATCAAGAGTACAAAATTTGTCCTGAGAGGTTGACAATTATGAGGAAACCAGTTGTATTAATTAGGTCCTGTTTGCAAAGAGCCTGATGATTTTTTTTTTAATAGGAAAACAAAATAACCTCATCCATGGAAGCTTTAAGTGCTTAATTATTATTATCTTCCTTTCAAAGGCAAAGAAAACTATCATGCCCATCAAAACAGTTTTATGCAGAGAGTTTCAGTTTCCTTCTTGAAAAACTAGGCCCAAGAAGTAAAGCTATCTAGAGCTGACATTCATTAAACATTAGCGGTTAGGACGGTTACTTTGGAAATAGGGGCCAACATATCTGTCTTTTTCCCCTGGGTTTATTTTACGATTATAGTTCCAGAAATGTAGTGAGAAGCATTTTAGAGCTCCAGTATCAGATTTTGCTAAGTATTTTCCAATGATCACAATTGACAATTTTCATTCGATTGCCTATCAGAACTCAGAGAAAAGTCCCAAAGTTATGCAAAAGCCTGATAAAGTCATCAGGTTTCTCTACACTTGCGCATATCCCTAAATTGTCACCTTCATTTTCATGCTTATGCTTGGAGAGGGCCCAAATGTAATTCTGTTGTTGCTATTGTTTCTAACTTGTGTTACCAACATTAGGGAGATTCACAAGTATGTTACTGTTGTTTGTTGTAAATTCTCTAAGATTCTCATGTAAGATTGAACGCAATATAAAGGCGTACTCAGGGGATATCGACACAAAATAAGGTGTCCTGTTTTGCAGCTTTCATAATGCTTGTTTCATTGCATTCCTTTGCGCTAGATTGAATTAAGTCTGAACCTAAGATAAATAATGACTTAATGATTATCTCTCTATAAATGATGAAATGTATACAGTCACCCAACAGAGAGACAAATAAATAGCTTGGGAGGAAAGCAAAACTATTAAAAGCTAGAGATGTGGTTTAAAAAAAAAAAGTTTGTTTTTTTTAAGACATTTTTTTCTTTACTTTCCGTATCATGTTTGTTAATGGTTATAGTGACAGGCATTGCATTTCAGAATCTGCTCAAATTCTCATGGAAGCAGCAACTGAGACAGAAGAAAACTGGCTCTATCGGGTTAATCTAGTATTTCCAAACTGAGTTTAGATCAAAAAAGAAACCCAAGATTTCCCAGTGAATCGGGATCTTGGTTTTATTAATGCAAAGCTCTTCCATCACCCACTCCGGCATGATGCTTCTGAAATGCAGAAACCTGTCAGTTCTGAGATAAACCTGTAATCCACATCTGTCCTTGGTGTTAGGTGGGCAGATCTTTTTGGTGTGGATATTTCCTGTCACTTATTCTCAGCACTACCTTTGTGTCTGAGGTAAGCTGATAGCTTTAGTCGATGCTCTTCGTGTCTTCCAGATTCAACGAGGACATCCAGACGGCTCTGTATGGTGTTTTGAGAGCAGCCCCCGTTGAAGCTCTTCTCCAGGTAATCCCCTGGAATGACAGCACGTGTGTCATAAACCAAAAGCCCACTTCTGGGTTCACGCAATCGAAGCATCTGTGAATGCTTGTTCCTAAGTGAATATGCAAATCAGCAGTAGCCTCATTTGGTATTTTTCTTGTTCACGGTCAGGATTCTAACCTTTCTTGCTGCTCACGTATATGGGGGGAAAAGGCATGCCAAGAGCTGCTCCTCCCTCCTCCCAGGCTAAGTTAGTTATCCAGGGCCTCATTATGCTCTCAGTTTATCACTTATCATAATTCTCCTACTCCTTGATTTCATCTCTAGGCCAGGAGCTTCTTACTGATAAAGATGGTGCGTTAATCATTTTGTAACCCCCAGGGCCTGACATGTAGGTGCTTAAAGAAAGTTGGTTAAGTGATTGAATGAACTGATAACAAAAAACTTGAAAAAAATTATACTGATATCCATACACATCATAAAGTCCACCGTCTATGCCTCCATCAAGTTTCGATTTTATATGTTTACATTTTTCATTGGTGTGGTCTTGCTTTCCAGCTAAGCAACCATCCTGACTTGGCTATTCTGTTAAATGCGCACATGACCATGTGCCCTTTTCATTTGTTGTATATATTATTACACCTTTGCACAGGAGAAAGAATGTTCATATTGGAGGGGAGACTTGACGTGTTCTAATGAGGCTGTCTCAGAGCTGGTGGTTCTCACCCTGAGAGTTCTTCCTGTCACCCAGTGTGTTTCAATCGAAGTGTTAGCCAGTTGGTGAATGAGATTTTGGAAAAGTTCCAAGCTGTAGTTCATTTTGTGCTTTTTCGAAGCTCAACTGTCTTTGCTGTCTTCATGGATGCCTTTTCTGTCTTTAGTACGTGGTTTGTTTTGCTTTTTTGAATATCTAACCTTATTTACAGTTTTCTTTCATAAAATAGAAACGTAATATAATATCGAGGCACATTACACTAGACTTGTTCAAAGGTTTTAAAAAGGCAATGAGATAATACATGTAACAACACTCTGAAAACTATAAAGAATCCTACAACTAAAAGGAATTCATCATTGTTTATTGTCATTCATTTTACTTTTTAAAAAACATGGGAATGTCTGACTTTTGAACCTGTGACATGAGACAATTTTGTATTTTTTTTGTGGAGTTTTTGGTCTTTTTTGTTTTTCTTATAAGATGGCTTGTTTGTGTGTATGTATATATGTGTGCTTTCTAGAGATTTCCAGGGTTTTTTCTTTCTTTTCATTTCTTTCACTTTGTTTTGCTTTTTCATGCCTACAGAGAATAAACTCTATGATAAAGCTGATACTTCAACTCTAAAACTGACAAGTCTGTGGGATTTGGGGAGGAGGGGTTAGGAAAAAGAACAAGCTGAGGAGAAATTAAATAGTTCCCAAAGAGAGTTTTACTTAATGCAATATAATCCCAAAGGAAATTGCTATAATGTAAAAGACTTGGAATAAGAACTCTTGATATTAGGTACATGTAAGCCATGGTCAGAGGAGCTAAGAAATTTATGAGTTGCAGATCATCTCAGTTGCTGTGTTTGAAGACATTTCATTGGTGAATTGTGAAATGGAGTCCTCTGTTGGGTAGATACTTTGGCAGCCTCAGTAGTATTGATCCATTGAAGACAAAGAGGAAAATGTTCTGATCGGTATGCTAAGAGTTTGCTTCCTGGGGAAGGTAGGCAGTCTCATGCTTCCTGACTTTTCATTGCAATTGCAAAGCCCACCTAGGAAGACAGAGGTTTGAATTATTAAAGAAACTGAGTTTTCTAGCCATGAAGCAGAATTTCCAATATTCTGCAAATTTTATAACACCTTGTTTGAAAATAAACATTTTCCCATCATGTTTAGAGACAGAATGAAAGATAATTCACTCGAGTGAGAAAAGTTAGCCATGATGCTAAAATTGAGTTGAATATATTAAAGGTGTAACTTGGGTTTTAGACACTTTTCTTAAGAATTGGTGATTTATAATTTGAACAGCTGGCCTGCTGTTTGACATTATGTCAATCCCAGAATAATCTGTGGGGAAAATTAATGTTGTTATTAATACTTTAAATCTTTTTGTCTAGATAAGCTGGTATAATAATAATTAAGCTTTCAACTCATACATGACTTTTTTTCCTTAAAACATCCTATTTTTGTGTTATGGCATAAATTAAATCTTTTTTTAAACAAAAGAATAAAGCATGGTATATAGCATGGGGGAATAAGCATTTCACTTCTTTCCTGGATGACAGTCTAGCTAGTAGCTAAGTAAGGGTGAGTGTTTTAGAGCAATACAGGCTTGAGATGAAATCTGTGTTGACCATTTTTCTAACTGTAAAATACTGCCCAGCCATTTAACATAGTCAGGTTATAGTTTCTTAACCTGTAAAGTGAGAAGTATAATAGAAACCATCTTTTGACCTTGTTATCATGATTAAATCAGGAAATAGATGGTAAACGGAGTAGTGTCTGGAACGCAATAGATACTTTAAATATGTTGGATGTTCATTTATTCCAGTAACTCTATGAAAGATACAGTGAAAAAAGGTAGAAATTTGTTTGACTCAAATGCTGTGGGCTTCTGCTGAGTTCGTAAGATATATCCAAAGTAGAACCTTTTATTTGTGTGATGACAAGTCTGTAAATATATTTTGATCCCAATGTTCTTTGGATTTGTAGTGAGGCCTGGCAGTACATAAGTTCCAAGAGAAGTAGAAGTGTGACGAGGTCTTCTTTCTGCTTTGACTGAAGTGCTCATTAGTGCCTGCTAATGAGAAAAGCTTAGGTCAGAAGCCAAACGAGTACTACTCTTTTGGTAAGAAATGGGAGAGGTCAAAAAGCCAAGGTCAAAAATCAGGGATCAGGGTGAAATCGTGACTGTGGATAACCTAGTGTCAAGAATCAGGTGGCCACAAGCAGAAGGTACACTCTCTGATGGGGAAAAGAAATGAACACAAATTGTCACACTTGGAATGAATTAAAACAGTGTGTTCCTTGACATCAGTCAGAATATCATTAGAAGAATTTCCTTTGTAGTTCCAGTAAAAAGTTAATCTGAAGCATGCACTTTTTTTTGATGCCAGATAATAGACAAATATTGCTTTCAAAGCAATATGCCTATATATAAATATGAAAATATTTGCCTGATGGAATGGGAATTAAGGATAGGATCATGTTACAAGTTATAGTTAGTATCAAAAGCACCTTTGTGAAGCTAGGTATTCTACTTGTGATGCCTTGTATGAACAAATGCCTCAGTTCATGTTTGGGTTTGATTTGCTCATTTATTCATTCACTCATTTATTCATACATTTTTTACTTATTTTGTTTCTGTTAGATAACTTGATCATGCCATAATATTTTTCTGGCAAATGTTTCATTTTCACCTCAGTATGTTGACATGTTTGTTCTGCTTTCTTTCATTTATCCCTTGCAGCCAAAACAGAGACACTTTCTCTGTTTACAGAGCCATGTGATCACTGGTGATCAGGGTATATTTTCCTGCTATCATGCTTGCCCCCCTGCAGTGCAGTTCTTCTACATCAAACATTTGGAGTGATCCTTGTGAAATGTGTCATTCCCCTGCCTGAAACTCTTTATTCACTTCCCCTTGGTCTCAGAAGAAAATCTAACCTCTTCACCTGGACCTAAACAGCCCTGCATAACTTGCTTAGCCCTCCAGCCCCCTGACACACCTCTCTCCTGCTCGCTCACCACTCTCCAGCCAATGTGAGCTGCTTCTTTTCCTGGAATATCCCAGCCCTTCTTCACCCTGAGATTTCTATGTCTGGCATCTCTTTGTCTATGCCTCACCAGAGGGCATTTGTCCTCATCCTTCAGGTCTCAGTTCAAATATTACCTAAGTAGAGAGGGCTTTTTTTTTTTTTTTTTTTTTTTTTTTTTTTTTTTTTTTTGCGGTACGCTGGCCTCTCACTGTTGTGGCCTCTCCCGTTGTGGAGCACAGGCTCCGGACGTGCAGGCTCAGCGGCCATGGCTCACAGGCCTAGCCGTTCCGCGGCATGTGGGATCTTCCTGGACCGGGGCACGAACCTGTGTCCCCCGCATCGGCAGGCGGACTCTCAATCACTGCGCCACCAGGGAAGCCCGAGAAGGCTTTTTTGACCAACATATGTTGTTCTGTCATCAATCCATTTATTATCGTTAGAGCATTTACACAATCTACCATTTTTGTTTATTGATTTAATTACATTACTGTGATCTCTTTTGACCCCATTAACATATATATCCTTCATAAGATTAAAGACTTTTTCTGTCTTGATTGTGATTCTATCCCCTTCTATCTGTCTTGATTGTGATTCTATCCACTGGAACCAGGAAGAAAAAAAAGTTTAGCAGTTGGTAGCTGCTCAATAATATTTTTTAACAAATAATACGTCATAGCTTATGATCTTGTCACTGTCATAGTTCATGATCTTCCTTTGTGCTTTGAGTTACTCAATGTTTATTGAGGACTTAGCATATGAAAGGCACTTAGACCTTGGGGAACTACAGGTTAGTAAAGACTCGTTTCCTTCCTTCTGTGATAGGGCTAACAAATGGGATGTTGCTTGCTTTGGTGAATTCCTGGATTGCTATGTGTAGAAAGATTCTGGAGCTATGTCTCAACACAGTAAAGGATGCCAGCAGCACAGTATAGAGAAGAGGAAATACTCATGTCATAGATTGGCCATTCCTGATTAACAGAATCAGCACACTTTCAAAACACCTTTGTTATGGGAAAAAAGTGGCTTTTTTAAGTCCCTCTTACGTGCCATGTTACCTTTAGCCGTGGAACTTTTTTGCACAGGCTGAAATCACCCGACTCCTGTCCACCTCCTGCCCCTCTTCATGGCCCCTTTACCTAGTAGTCATGTTACATATCTCAGCAAAGAGCTCTCCTTCAGGGATTCGTCCTCTGACTGCCTCTCTACCTTCCGCTGACTAGGCTAATTCTTCTGCCCTACATTTTTCTGGCCCCCTGGACTTCTGTGTGTAGCACTTAGCGTTGTCATTGTATGTGGATCAGTGTCCTTAGTAGATTAATGTCTGTCTCTCACACTGGACTGTGAACTCCATGAGGACAAGACTTTGTTTTGCTCACTATTTCCAATACCAGCCACCTGAGATTACCCTGTGTTTCCTTTGGAAACTCCCTGTTAATACAATATTATTGCTGATTCCAAAACACTGTATCTAATACGACATTTTTTTTTTAACATCGCCCTTAATGATTTCGATACATTCTCACTGCTAGGGTTTTGTGCTTGTATCTAGAGATGATAATTTCATCAAGTATACAGTTTTTAAAAATATGACAATAAATGAAACAGAGAACTACAACCGTAGGTATTTATACCACACAGAAACGGGTAGAACTTTCTCAGCCTAATCAAATCTCACCTCTTCAGCTTAGCATCATTCAACTACTTTTGCCTACATTATTCATCACCATTTCCAAATTTCTTTCATGTGTTATATCATGGAGGTTAGCAATTAGAACATTCCTTATCCAGATAGAGAACACAGTGTAAACAAACTTTTCTTCCCCCCTCAGGATGCCTTGTGTCCTCTCTCCCCAAAACCTCTTAGGAAAAAAAAAAAAAAAATGAGTGACTTGCTTCACTTGTTAGCTGATTTTGCTCATTTTTTAAAAACAAGCTCCAAAAGCCCCTTACCACTTGCTTTTTAAAAGGTAAAGATGTGAAATGAACTAGATACTTAACACTTTCAGAGCCGGCGACTTAATGTTTATAACCTTGAGGTTGCCTTTGATCCTAAATCAGCTTTTAATTACTATTGTAGTTACATTGGTGAAAAAAATAATTCTATTATTTCCAGAACACAGCAAGGATATGACGAATACTATCTCACGAGTACAGTTATTTTAAGGCTTTTATTACTAATTATAGTTGGTTTATTTTAATTCATTGTTCACTGGCCTCCTAGGCTATTAAGGTTCTATTCAGCATTACAGCTGCTACTGCAGCTGCTATTCCTCTGAGATTCCATGACTCCAGGAGAGTAGCAGGGTTCCTGTTTGCAAGAGGGTGTAATTGGGCTCAAGGGAGATACTTAACTTGGTGTCCTATGGAATGTGTTACAAGAGGATGCATTATTCCCAACTCTAAGAAGAGGATAGGAATGTAAAGAGAATGGTACATGAACTCTTTAACCATTACAAACTGACAGAAGCAACAATGAAACCAACCATTCAATTATCTATCTACTTATTCAGCTAGCTAGCTACAGCCAATTGTCACTTTGTACTAGATTTCACTTTATAATTTTTTCCTAACTGCTCAATTCTCAGACCACCCTCATTTCCCTTTTGCAAACAAAAAAAGTAGTAGGTATTTTAACATTCCTATGCAATTCATTTATTCAACAAACATTATTGAGCACCTACTATGTGCCTGGGACAACTTTTGCAACTCATGCAAACTTTATTAGCAAGCAAAGATAGTCATACGTCCTTTTCTGTAAGCTTGAGGAATTCCCACTATATTAGGTATTTTGACAAGTGGTTGCATGAAGAATTTGCAACAGCGCTCTGATGGCATGATCACCTAGTGTTCTAATTGAATCAAGTTAACAATCCTTCCATGGGTTTGAAATGGGGGAAGGGCAGGAGGGAATATAGGGTTATGGACTAAAGATATTTCTCTAATTATGTTAGGCTGTGAGGGTGGCCGTATTCTTTCTGTTTCACCCTGTTTATGCAAGGGCAGACATTTTAGCCACCCCCAGAGTTAAACTTTACTCTTTTCATAAGTAAAAACTTATTTTCAAACACTTTATCCTAGTTAAAAAATCCTCTAGTGAAGATTTATGCAGGGATATTTACAATACTTGTCTTAGCCATCCAAGGATCTCTGATTGAAGTCTTCAGATGGTAGCTAGTCTTCAGTGGACTATGCATTTCTGATTAAAGTGCATAAAATGTAGACTGTTTCCAAGAGAATGAATTCAGTACACAAGTCATTATATCCCACGGTCTATACTGAAATATTTTGAAGTAAATTACAGGCAACATTAAAGAGAGGTTGGCATCTCACTCCCTGCCTGGATACTTGCTGAGTTACAGAATTAGCAGTCTTGCTACAGGACTGCAGTGAGAGCAGAGCCAAGCAGAGTGAGAGAAATCTTGGAAGAGCACACCACACCTGGAAACCAAATCCCAGCAGAGGCCACCACACGCAGTCAGATCAGACCAAGCCAGAACAAGACATGAAACATCCCTGCCAGAATTGACTGGCTTATTCCATTGAAATTGGCCCTTATGCCTCTCTCCTCCCTTTTAGACTTGAACTCTGGACATCTAGAACTAGAAGAGGATAGGAGGAGATGAAAAAAAAACAAATACAAACAACAGCAAACACAACTTGCTTTCTTCACCCAACCTGTCCCCACTCTAGGACCCTAAGTTTGAGATCTACTTAGTGACCCAGAGAAGATCATTGTTCCAATGGATGAATCCTAGGATTTAAACTGGTCTGGAATCAGGTGTTTGCTTATACGGTGTGTGTTTATTTTATTGTGGTAATACGCGCATAACATGAAGTTTACCATTTTAACCAAGTGCTGGTAACTAAGCATGGAATTCAGTATATTTCTGTCACTGTGCAGCCATCACTGTCATCCGTCTCCCTAACTTTTTAATCTTCCCAAACTGAAACTTTGTACTCATTAAATACTAACTCCCCATTACCCTCATCCCCAGTCCCTGGCAGCCACCATTCTATTTTCTGCCCCTATGAATTTGACTACTTTAGGTATTTCATTTAAGTGGAATCACACAATATTTCTCCCTTTATGACTGGCATATTTCACTTAGCATAGTGTCTTCATCCATGCCGTTCTTTTATGCGTTGGAATTTCCTTACTTTCGAATAATATTCCTCTGTGCATGTGTGTGTGCACATTTTGTTTATCTATTCATCTATCAATGGATACTTTGTCTCCACATTTTGGCTATTGTGAATAATGTTACTGTAAACAGAGACGTTCAGATATCTAATTTCTCCACCTTCTCACCAACACTCGGTTTCTGTTTTTTTATTTTTATTTTTGGCAGTGGCCATTCCAGTGGGTCTAAAGTAGTATCTCATTATGATTTTGATTTTCATTCCCCTAATAATTACTGATTTTGGTCATCTTTTCATGTGTTTATTAGCCATTTGTGTATCTTCTTTGGAGATACGTCTATTGAAGTTCTTTGCCTTTTTTTTTTTTTTTTTTTTTTTTTTGTGCAGTACGCGGGCCTCTCACTGCTGTGGCCTCTCCCGCTGCGGAGCACAGGTTCTGGACGCGCAGGCTCTCAGGGCCATGGCTCATGGGCCCAGCCGCTCTGCGGCATGTGGGATCCTCCCGGACCGGGGCGCGAACCCGCGTCCCCTGCATCAGCAGGCAGACGCTCAACCACTGGGCGACCAGGGAAGCCCTGCCCATTTTTTAAAATACTGTTTTTGTTGTTGCAGAGTTCTAAGAGTTCTATATATATTCTGGATATTAATCCATTATCCGATATATGATTTACAAATATTTTCTCCCATGTTGTGGGTTGCCTTTTCACTTTGTTGACAGTATCCTTTATATACAAAGCCTTTGGAGTACAGTTTGTCTAACTTTTTTTCTTCTGTTGCCTATGCTTGTGGTGTTTAATCTAAGAAATCTTTACCAAATCCAATATCATGAAGTTTTCCCCTTATATCATCTTCTAAGAAATGTAAAATTTTGCTCTTACACTTATGTCTTTGATCCATTTTGACTTAATACTTACATATAGTGTAAGGAAAGCATCCATTTTCATTCTTTCATATGTGCAGACCTAGTTTCCCAACATTATTTGTAAAAAAAAAAAAAAAGACTGTCCTTTCCCTACTGAATGGTCTTGACAACCTTGTTAAAAACCATATGACCATTTATGTGAGGGTTTATTTCTGGGTTCTGTATTCTTTTCCATTGATATATATATATATATCTGTCTTTATGCCAGGATCACTGTTTTGCTATGTGCTTGTTGTTGTTGTTTTTTTTAATACAGCAGGTCCTTATTAGTCATCCATTTTATACACATCAGTGTATACATGTCAATCCCAATCTCCCAATTCATCCCACCCATACCCACCGCTGCTTTCCCCCCTTGGTGTCCATACATTTGTTCACTACATCTGTGTCTCTATTTCTGCCCTGCAGACCAGTTCATCTGTACCATTTTTCTAGGTTCCACATATATGCATTAATATACAATATTTGTTTTTCTCTTTCTGACTTACTTCACTCTGTATGACACTCTCTAGATCCATCCACATATCAACAAATGACCAATTTCCTTCCTTTTTGTGGCTGAGTAATATTCTATTGTATATATGTACCACTTCTTCTTTATCCATTTGTCGATGGGCATTTAGGTTGCTTCCATGACCTGGCTATTGTAAATAGGGCTGCAATGAACATTGGGGTACATGTGTATTTTTGAATTATGGTTTTCTCTGGGTATATGCCCAGCAGTGGAATTGCTGGATCATATGGTAATTCTATTTTTAGTTTTTTAAGGAACCTCCATACTGTTCTCCATAGTGGCTGTATCAGTTTACATTCCCACCAACAGTGCAAGAGGGTTCCCTTTTCTCCACACCCTCTCCAGCATTTGTTGTTTGTAGATTTTCTGATGATGCCCATTCTAACTGGTGTGAGATGATACCTCATTGTAGTTTTGATTTGCATTTCTCTAATAATTAGTGATGTTGAGCCGCTTTTCGTGTGCTTCTTGGCCATCTGTAGATCTTCTTTGGAGAAATGTCTATTTAGGTCTTCTGCCCATTCTTTGATTGGGTTGTTTGTTGAGCTGCATGAGCTGTTTATATATTTTGGAGATTAATCGTTTGTCCGTTGCTTCATTTGCAAATATTTTCTCCCATTCTGAGGGTTGTCTTTTTGTCTTGTATATGGTTTCCTTTGCTGTGCAAAAGCTTTTAAGTTTCATTAGGTCCCATTTGTTTATTTTTGTTTTTATTTCCATTACTCTAGGAGGTAGATCAAAAAAGATCTTGCTGTGATTTATGTCAAAGAGTGTTCTTCCTATGTTTTCCTCTAAGAGTTTTATAGTGTCTGGTCTTACATTTAGGTTTCCAATCCATTTTGAGTTTATTTTTGTGTATGGTGTTAGGGAGGGTTCTAACTTCATTCTTTTACATGTAGCTGTCCAGTTTTCCCAGCACCACATATTGAAGAGACTGTCTTTTCTCCATTGTATATCTTTGCCTCCTTTGTCATAGATTAGTTGACCATAGGTACATGGGTTTACCTCTGGACTTTCTGTCTTGTTCCATTGATCTATGTTTCTGTTTTCGTGCCACTACCATATTGTCTTCATTACTGTAGCTTTGTAGTATAGTGTGAAGTCAGGGAGTCCAATTCCTCCAGCTCCGTTTTTTTCCCTGAGGACTGCTTTGGCTATTCGGGGTCTTTTGTGTCTCCATACAGATTTTAAGATTTTTTGTTCTAGTTCCGTAAAAAATGCCATTGGTAATTTGATAGGGATTGCATTGAATCTGTAGATTGCTTCGGGTCGTACAGTCATTTTCACAATATTGATTCTTCCAACCCAAGAACATGGTATATCTCTCCATCTGTTGGTATCACCTTTAATTTCTTTCATCAGTGTCTTATAGTTTTCTGAGTACAGGTCTTTTGTCTCCCTAGGTAGGTTTATTCCTAGGTATTTTATTCTTTTTGTTGCAGTGGTAAATGGGAGTGTTTCCTTAATTTCTCTTTCAGATTTTTCATCATTAGTGTATAGGAATGCCACAGATTTCTGTGCATTAATTTTGTATCCTGCAACTTTACCAAATTCATTAATTAGCTCTAGTAATTTTCTGGTGGCATCTTTAGGATTCTCTATGTATGGTATCACGTCATCTGCAAACAGTGACAGTTTTACTTCTTCTTTTCCAATTTGTATTCCTTTTATTTCTTTTTCTTCTGTGATTGCCGAGGCTAGGATTTCCATAACTATGTTGAATAATAGCGGTGAGAGTGGACAGCCTTGTCTTGTTCCTGATCTGAGAGGAAATGGTTTCAGTTTTTCACCATTGAGAATGATGTTTGCTGTGGGTTTGTTGTATATGGCCTTTATTATGTTGAGGTAGGTTCCCTTTCTGCCCACTATCTGGAGAGTTTTTATCATAAATGGGTGCTGAATTTTGCCAAAAGCTTTTTCTGCATCTATTGAGATGATCATATGGTTTTTATTCTTCAATTTGTTAATATGGTGTGTCACATTGATTGACCTGCATATATTGAAGAATCCTTGCATCCCTGGGATAAATCCCACTTGATCATGGTATAGGATCCTTTTACTGTGTTGGTGGATTCTGTTTGCTAGTATTTTGTTGAGGATTTTTGCATCTATATTCATGAGTGATATTGGTGTGTAATTTTCTTTTTTTGTAGTATCTTTGTCTGGTTTTGGTATCAGGGTGATGGTGGCCTCATAGAATGAGTTTGGGAGTGTCCCTTCCTCTGCAGTTTTTTGGAAGAGTGTGAAAAGGATGGGTGTTAGCTCTTCTCTAAATGTTTGATAGAATTCTCCTGTGAAGCCATCTGGTCCTGGACTTTTGTTTGTTGGAAGATTTTTAATCACAGTTTCAATTTCATTTCTTGTGATTGATCTGTTCCTATTTTCTATTTCTTCCTGGTTTAGTCTTGGAAGGTTATGCCTTTCTAAGAATTTGTCCATTTTTTCCAGGTTGTCCATTTTATTGGCATAGTGTTGCTTGTAGTAGTATGTTAGGATGCTTTGTATTTCTGCGGTGTCTGTTGTAACTTCTCCTTTTTCATTTCTAATTTTATTGTTTTGAGTCCTCTCGCTCTTTTTCTTGATGAGTCTGGTTAATGGTTTATCCATTTTGTTTATCTTCTCAAAGAACCAGCTTTTAGTTTTATTGATCTTTCCTTTTGTTTTCTTTGTTTCTATTTCATTTACTTCTGCTCTGATCTTTATGACTTCTTTCCTTCTGCTAACTTTGGGTTTTGTTTGTTCTTCTTTCTCTAGTTCCTTTAGGTGTAAGTTTAGATTATTTATATGAGATTTTTCTTGTTTCTTGAGGTAGGCTTGCATAGCTATAAACTTCCCTCTTAGAACTGCTTTTGCAGCATCCCATAGGTTTTGGATTGTTGTGTTTTCATTGTCATTTGTCTCTAGGTGTTTTTTGATTTTCTCTTTGTTTTCTTCAGTGATCTCTTGGTTTTTTAGTAACGTAGTGTTTAGCCTCCGCGTGTTTGTGTTTTTTACGTTATCCCCCTTGTAATTCATTTCTAATCTCATAGCGTTGTGGTCCAAAAAGATGTTTGATATGATTTCACTTTTCTTAAATTTACTGAGGCTTGATTTGTGACTGAAGATGTGATCTATCCTGGCGAATGTTCCATGCGCACTTGAGAAGAAAGTGTAATCTGCTGTTTTTGGATGGAATGTCCTATAAGTATCAATTAAATCTGTCTGGTCTATTGTGTCATTTAAAGCTTCTGTTTCCTTATTTATTTTCATTTTGGGTGATCTGTCCATTGGTGTGAGTGAGGTGTTAATGCCCCCCACTGTGATTGGGTTACTGTCGATTTCCTTTTTTACGTCTGTTAGCAGTTGCCTTATGTATTGAGGTGCTCCTATGTTGGGTGCATATATATTTATACTTGTTATATCTTGTTCTTGGATTGCTCCCTTGATCATTATGTAGTGTCCTTCCTTGTCTCTTGTAACATTCTTTATTTTAAAGTCTATTTTATCTGATATGAGTATTGCTACTCCAGCTTTCTTTTGATTTCCATTTGCATGGAATATCTTTTTCCATCCCCTCACTTTCAGTCTGTTTGTGTCCCTAGGTCTGAAGTGGGTCTCTTGTAGACAGCATATATATGGGTCTTGTTTTTGTATCCATTCAGCAAGCCTGTGTCTTTTGGTTGAAGCATTTAATTCATTCATGTTTAAGGTAATTATCAATATGTATGTTCCTGATACCATTTTATTAATTGTTTTGGGTTTGTTTTTGTAGGTCCTTTTCTTCTCTTGTGTTTCCCACTTAGAGAAGTTCCTTTAGCATTTGTTGTAGAGCTGGTTTGGTGGTGCTGAATTCTCTTAGCTTTTGCTTGTCTGTAAAGGTTTTGATTTCTCCATTGAATCTGAGTGAGATCCTTGCCAGGTAGAGTAATCTTGGTTGAAGTTTCTTTCCTTTCATCACTTTAAGCGTATCATGCCACTCCCTTCTGCCTTGTAGAGTTTCTGCTGAGAAATCAGCTGTTAACCTTATGGGAGTTCCCTTGTATGTTATTTGTTGTTTGTTTCTTGCTGCTTTCAATAATTTTTCTTTGTCTTTACTTTTTGCCAGTTTGATTACTGTGTGTCTCTTCTTGGGACTCGCTGTGCTTCCTGGACTTGCCTGGCTATTTCCTTTCCCATGTTAGGGAAGTTTTCGACTATAATCTCTTCAGATATTTTGTCAGGTCCTTTCTCTCTCTCTTCTCCATCTGGGACCCCTATAATGTGAATGTTGTTGTGTTTAATATTGTCCCTGACGACTCAGGCTGTCTTCATTTCTTTTCTTTCTTTTTTCTTTACTCTGTTCTGCAGCAGTGAATTTCACCATTCTGTCTTCCAGGTTACTTTTCTGTTCTTCTGCCTCAGTTATTCTGCTATTGATTCCTTCTAGTGTAGTTTTCATTTCAGTTATTGTATTGCTCATCTCTGTTTGTTTGTTCTTTAATTCTTCTAGGTCTTTGTTAAACATTTCTTGCATCTTGATATTTGCCTCCATTCTTTTACCAAGGTCCTGGATCATCTTCACTATCATTATTTTGAATTATTTTTCTGGAAGGTTGCCTATCTCCACTTCATTTAGTGGTTTTTCTGGGGTTTTATCTTTTTCCTTCATCTGGCACATAGTCCTCTGCCTTCTAATGTTGTCTATCTTTCTGTGAATGTGGTTTTTGTTGCATAGGCTGCAGGATTGTAGTTCTTTGTGCTTCTGCTGTCTGCTCTCTGGTGGATGAGGCTATCTAAGAGGCTTGTGGAGTTTTCCTGATGGGAGGGACTGGTGGTGGGTAGAGCTGAGTGTTGCTCTGGTGGGCAGAGCTAGGTAAAACTTTAATCCATTTGACTGCTGATGGGTTGGGCTGGGTTCCCTCCCTGTTGGGTTTTTGGTCTGAGGCAACCCAACACTGGAGCCTACCTGGGCTCTTTGGTGGGGCTAATGGAAGACTCTTGGAGTCTGGAGTACTAGGAGTACTTCCTAGAACTTCTGCTTCCAGTACTAGGAGTACTTCCCAGAACTTCTCCTGCCAGTGTCCTTGTCCCCATGGTGAGCCACAGCCACCCCCTGCCTCTGCAGGAGACCCTCCAACACTAGCATGTAGGTCTGGTTTAGTCTCCCCTGGGTTCACTGCTCCTTCCCCTGGGTCCTGATGCACACACTACTTTGTGTGTGCCCTCCAAGAGTGGAGTCTCTGTTTCTCCTAGTACTGTCGAAGTCCTGCAGTCAAATCCCGCTAGCCGTCAAAGTCTGATTCTCTAGGAATTCTTCCTCCCTTTGCCAGACCCCCAGATTGGGAAGCCTGACGTGGGGCTCAGAACCTTCACTCCAGTGGGTGGACTTCTGTGGTATAAGTGTTTTCCAGTCTGTGAGTCACCCACCTAGCAGTTATGGGATTTGATTTTGCTGTGATTGCTCCCCTCCTACCATCTCATTGTGGCTTCTCCTTTGTTTTTGGATGTTGGGTATCTTTTTTGGTCAGTTCCGGTGTCTTCCTGTCGATGATTGTCTAGCAGCTAGCTGTGATTCTGGTGTTCTCACAAGAGGGAGTGAGAGCACATCCTTCTACTCTGCCATCTTGGTTCCAGTGTGTTTGTTTTTTAATATATGACTGAAGAGAGTTTATAGAATTTGCCCAAGATGCCTGGTAAGTAATGGGATCATGGAAGGAAGACATTGAGCAGTATGATTAGAGGCAGTGATTTGAAAAAATGAAAAGTTATTTTAAAAAAGTAAAACTTAATTTTAATACCCCCACAAGTTGGAACCCTTTGTATTGATCAGCTTTTCTACATTGAAACTGCAAAGCAAACAAACATAAACTTCAGTGGCATATGATGTTAAGCACATAATTGACACATAACTCTGCAGGTTGGACACTGGCTTTTTCTAGGTTGGGCGACGCTGCTCAGCTGTGGTCACTGTGTTCCACGTGTCTCTTTTTTCTTCTCTTAAGACCAGAACGCTAAAGTGATCTTCTTATGGAGAAGACAAAACCTTAAGAGGGCAAATAGAATGAAGGAGCCTCTTAGGTCTCAGGCTTGTAACTGTCACACTGCCGGGTTTTATCTCATTCTGTTGTCTAAAGCAAATCCTATGGCTGGATCCATTGCTGGGAATAGATAATTATGGTCCATCCCTTTAGCTGGAAGAGTGAAAGGTTACATGGCAAAGGGGAAGAACTTAAGTCACCTAGACCAAGGTCCTTGATAGGTTTTAAAATAAAAAATTAACTTCTCTTATTATTTTATCTATGATTTCCTTTAGGGGAGAATGGAAACTAAAGTTTAATTTAAAGGAGGGAGGGGAAGTGGTAGAGTTAAATAAGAAGTCTCTACCTCCTGTGGTATGTGTTTGAATTTGTCTTCACTAAATGTACAAGTGTTGCTACTTCACTGCGCACATGTCTGGTTTCCTTACAAATGGTGAACTACTTGAGGCCAGATGCCTTATTATCATAAAAATACAACTACTAGTAAGTAATGTTTATAAAGCACTTACCATGTGCCAGACTCTGCTATATGCAGTACAGATAGTATTCTATTTCATTGTTAAAACAACAGTCTTAGGTAAATGATAGAATCCTCATTTCACACATAGAAAATTAAGGCACAGAGAAATTTCATTACTGGACAAATTATACAACTTCTTTATCTGGTAGATACTCCTGAGTAGTAAATCCATAAGTGTACATGGGGGCAGAACTACCATAATGCAGGGGAATGGGACGCTATTTTTAACAACTGTCCCAAAGTAAGTTTTCCAAAGGGAGAAAAATTATATTTGTCAGAAATACTATAAAGCAAAAAAAGTACATCAAAGCAATGATAAACAAAGTGAAATAGTCCATCATATTTGATGTTCAACATTGTGAATAATTCACAACTGCCCATTGGTATAAAAGTAATCCATTGGCATACAAGTAAAGGCAGGCTATTTCTGCCTTTATACAAGTAAAGGCAGGTCTCTTTCTCTTGGAAAGAGACCTACTGCTGCTATATACGTGTGTGTGTATATCTATATATATATTTTTTTTCTTCTGCTTCTCAGGTTTTCTTTCACATATATTTTGTTTTGTTTTGTTCTTTTCACCTAAGCTTTGCATGCTTAGTAAATCTTGACTGAATGAATAATTGTCATATATAATTTAAATGACTAAGACATGCTCTTATATTAAGATATATATAAAACATCTCTTATGAGCTAAAGTCCTTACATTTTCTTTCATTAAAACAAAGTTACAGTAGCTTCACATTGAGTTATAATAAAATCTTTGGATCCAGACATGTCCTGTTTTGCTTGATCCATTAACTTATGCTTAAAGACTTTAAAAAAAAAAGGTTCTGTGACCATTTTTATACATCCTACACTTACTTGGATTCAGAATAAGGTATAAGAATTTTAACATTTATTATGAAAATTATTTGGTGGAATAGAATAAGATGGTCTGAATGATTAATTTTGTATGGCCAGAACACTGTGCGAATTTAAATGATATTAAATTAATGCTTTCATTTTTCATAGTCAATATTTGCATTTCTTAATAGTGAAAATCTGTTTTAAAAAATCAAATGAATCATGATCCTGAAGCCATGAGCAACAGGGAATTATTTTAAAAGAATTTCAGGCTTAGCTACACATCTCTTGATCGAGGTCAAAATTCTAACATTGAGATGTTAGAGGTCTAATTCAGCTGTCCATGCTTTCTAACATGGTTGAATGTTAGCAATCATTATATTCGGAACCAATAAGCATCTAGAGCTGTTCTTTTTTTAGAATTGCCTTTGGTCTGCAGAGGAGAAACAGCCTCAGTTAAGCTTTTAGCAGTGCTATTTTTATGATGTGAATTATTTAGATAGTGATTCTTTCGATCTGGTATTCTTCCACCTCTAAAAAAATAGTTCCTCTTTAAAAAAATTCAATAGGATAGAAGTAGAAACCCTTTAAACATTATTAAAGCCTGAACAAAAGCATATTGGTATCATCAAATATTATCATTTTGGGAGGTGATCATATTCAGAATTCTTCCTGAGACCCTATTTTCTGTTGCAAAGGAGTGGAGTACCACCAGAAAACAGTACCCTGAGCTAAATACAAACCAACTAGTTCATATTTTTCTGTCTACTGGAAATAAAATTAATTTATTCAAGAAGAAAATTGTTCTTTTAGTAATTTTTCTTTGGAGCATAGGTAAAGCTAATTTCTCCCCACATCAAAGATTTTTAAGATTCCTCCTTATAGAATAAAATGCAAAGCCTTTGAAAATCGACAGTAGCATTGTTTGAAAGGCACAATATGGTCCTCACTTTCCCTAGTTTAGGAAAGAAAACAAGAAAGCTTATTAGAATTGTGTATAAAACAAGGCTAAATAGTCTCTAAAAGAGACTAAGAAACAGACCCCATAAACAGATACAGCATAAACTATGTGATATTTATTTTGACCTTGTTTCTGTGGTTATTCTGTTCCCAGCATTTGCAATGTTATAAATAGGAGAGTGAAGGAGAAGGGTGTTAACTCTTTTAACAGTAGTGGAACCATTCTGACTGGGCTGCAGAGCAGCATGATTTATACAGTGGAGTGTTAGTGCTTGATTTAGGACTATCCTTTGAAAAATATATAAAGCCCTGCTTGGACTCCTCCCACCTAGGTAGTTATTGTCATTTCAATCCATTTGGTTAGCTTAAGTTTTCTACTTCAGTCCTATCTTAGAAAATAACCAAAATAATAGGACTAATTCTTCATCTCACCATACCGCTACTCCTTTGGAACTTATCTGACTTGTCACTGACCTGTATTCTGTTTGTGCTGGTCGTGCTCATTTCACACAACTCAGTTTGTGTTTCAGGGATAAAACTTTATGTTGGGCTTCCCTGGTGGTGCAGTGGTTGGGAGTCTACCTGCCGATGCAGGGGACACGGGTTCGTGCCCCAGTCCGGGAAGATCCACATGCCGCAGAGCGGCTGGGCCCGTGAGCCATGGCTGCTGAGCCTGCGCGTCCAGAGCCTGTGCTGCGCAATGGGAGAGGCCACAACAGTGAGAGGCCCGCATACCACAAAAACAAAAAACAAAAAAAAACTTTATGTTACAATCCTGTTTCAAACAAAAAATTTCAATAATTTGAATTTCCTCAAAGCCCAAATTCCTCAGCAAGACCTAAAAACGTGTCACAAGGTACATGTAAAGTTCTTCACCCCTGGAGATAGTTTGCAGACCCCTCCCCACCCTCAGGTTTCACATAAGATGTCACCTCTTCTCTGAAGCCCTCCCTCAATTCCCTGGGTAAAGTTTACTACCCTATGCTATATCTTTTGTTTTCTTTATACCAAGTACATAATTATCGTGGAATACTTATTTATATTCTAATATTATAGTTCTCATTAGATATTGTAGCTCTTCAAAATATGGATTGTATCATGTTCATCTTATTTGTTACATGATTAGCCTCTCAAATAAATACATGTTCATTATTTGAAAGAGTCCTTAATAAATATTTATTGAGTAACTGTAAATATATATTTGGCTCTTTATTTCTTTTTATGTTCCTCCCCAACCCTCAGACTTTAAGTTCCAAGGGATGAGTGTTCATATATATTTTGTTCACCACTGTGAATCAATGCCAAGTACAGTACCTGGTGTATAGTTGGCATGCAACAAATGTTATAAAGTGAGCAAATACACTGATAAGTAAGAATGTCAGTGGCTGATAACGGCTTTTAATGTTTAAGAGAGTTTTTGTATGTGAAATTCTTTGACTCAAAAGAATGAACCTCTACTGATAAATATTTTGGCATCATGGAAAGATGGTTTTAAGATACAGCTGTGGTTTTCAGAATGTGGATCATGGCCCATATATTTGACATGCTGTCAACTTAGGTGACTGTGACCAGCATTTTTAAAAAAGAAAAGAAGTTGGATTTTATTAGTTTTCTGCTACTGTGTAACAAATTACCACAAACTTAGCAGCTTAAGACAACATTAATTATCTCATAGTTTCCGTTGGTTGGGTGTTGGGGCACAGGTTAGCTGGATCCTCTGCTCAGGGTCTCACAGGCTGCAATAAAGGTGTGGGAATGGGTGTCTGGCTCTTATCTTAGTCTCAGTGTTCTTTTCTGTGACATTGTGATTTATAGTAAGAAACAGATATTGAAATAGGTATTTACTCTTCATCGCATTTCTGGCAGAGATCTCCTAAAACCCTGGAATTCCCGAAGTGATGACGAAAGATGCCTTTTGTTATATTAATGGTGACTTGCGGACCACCTAAGGATGAGGTGAGGGCTGGTTGCCAGGAGAGCCAAACATGTGATTAGAGGGTTGGAACTTTCAGTCCTACCTCCTGACCTTCTGGAATGGGAGATGGGCTGGAGGTGAATCACTTACCAATGGCCAGTGATTTAATCAGTCATGGCTAGGTAATGAAGTCTTCATAAACCCCCCAGAGGTCTAGGTATGGAAAACTTATGGGTTGGCAAACATGTGGAGATTCCAGGAGTATGGCACACCTGGAGAGAAGTGTGCCTTTCCCTGCCCCCCCCCATTCATCTCTTCCATCTGGCTGTTGCTGAGTTGTATCCTTTCTTTTTTTTTTTTTTTTTTGTTGCGGTACGCGGACCTCTCACTGCTGTGGCCTCTCCCGTTGTGGAGCGCAGGCTCAGCGGCCATGGCTCACAGGCCCAGCTGCTCCATGGCATGTGGGATCCTCCCGGACTGGGGCACGAACCCGTGTCCCCTGCATCGGCAGGCGGACTCCCAACCACTGCACCACCAGGGAAGCCCCCTGAGTTGTATCCTTTAATAGACAGCAATCTAATGAGTAAATGGGTTTCTTGAGTTATGTGAATCATTCTAGAAAATTAATTGAACCCAAGGAAGGAGTTGTGGGAACCTCTGATTTATAGCCATTGGGTCAGACACATAGATGACAACCTCGGCTTGTGATTGGCATCTGAAATGTGTGTGTGTACGTGTGTTTGGGGGGGGGGTAGTCTTGTAAGATTGAACCCTTAACCTGTGAAATCTGATGTCAGAACTGAATTGAATTGTAGGACATAAAGCTGGTGTCTACAGAGTTGCTTGGTAGTATGGGGGACCCCCCCCCTGCATGCTGGAATTGGTACCAGAACCCATTTATGTTCCAAGATCAGGTAGTTGGTGGAAGAATTCATTTCCTTTCAGATACAGAACATCCGGCTTCTTTAAGCCTAGCAGGAGAGAGTCTGCTTCAAGTCTCTGACCTCTATACTCAGTTTAAAGGGATCACCTGATTAGGCCAGGCCCACCCAGGATGATCTCCCTTTTGCTTAACTTAAATTTAACTGATTAGGGGCTAGAGACTTTAACTATATCTGAAAATTTTCTTTACCTCTTCATATAATATTACCTAATCAGCACGTAGCATCTTGTCATTCACAGGCATCGTCCTTACTAAGGGGGAGTAGGGATTATACAAAAGCATGATTCATTGGAGCCATTTTAGAGTTTTGCCTACCATATTGCCCTAATAATATGTGTGCGTGTACATTTACAGGCTCATGTGTTGAATTATGTGTGTATAGCTGTATAAGTAGCGGGTCATAATGCAAAATCTATTTTGCAAATGTGAGTCACGTTCAAAAAACTTGCAAATCACTGAGTAGAGGATAAATTTACAGTGCTTCTCATATTCCCCAAAGTAAGGAAATATTCCAATCACAGCCAGTGCTAAGCAGCTTTAGAAGTTTATTTCCTGATATTCATTACTGACTATTGCAATTTTTGCATTCATTTGTTCCATCAATCCATGGTTATTGAATGCACACTGTATGCAAGCCTTTGCGTTAGGCAGCAAAGACCATGGATTCCTTGAGATCAGCAGTCATGATATAAGATACTATGTGTACGTAAATAAATGACCAGTATAATTCCAGGGTAGTAATGGGGGGGAAGTGGTAGAGAATTTTGAAAAGAAAACAAAGGTAAAGTTGATATTTTGAAAGAGGTTTTAATCTTACTGTATCTGCTAAAAGACCACATTTCTTTCCCAGCTTCCTAAAACTCAGCTTCATAGTTCAATAATAGCAGAAATAAGGCAAGTAATTAAAAAGAGAAGAAAGGAAAAGATTAAAGAACTTATAAAGGAGCCAGTGACTAGAATATGCTTCTCACACATTTTAAAGAAATAATATCACTCTACTCGGCAATTAAAACAGAAATTAAAGTGCATTTCTAATATCATATCTTTTATTTTTTATAGTTTTATTACTTGCCTCAAGTCACTTCAAGTCTCAGGAATGGGGGTGAGCACCCACTCAAGTTGCTATCAATAAGGCTTATGAGTCTTTGCATTTGCTGTGCTGACAATTGGTCTGGCACAAGCTGTGAAAACCCCCCATATCTAGCACAAACCCTGCTCTCACCTGTCTCTGCCACCAAGCGGAAGCCAGTGGCAATGAGGAGATCATACATATTATACTTTGATTGTTATCTGGACACGCAGACTTCCCGAAGTGCTCATAAATGAATGTCAGTTTCCCTAAACCAAAGCATATTTTGATTAGCTCATTTTATTGTTACACCCTATCCATTGTTAATGCACTGGAATACCATTGTATTTCAAAGCTTAGGTCGAAATTTTAAAGCCTCTATCTCATCTTCGAATATGCCACCTATGGAAAGGGCTGCTCTGTCTTTAATGTTGAGGTATTGTGTGCTGTGCAAAGAAATGTTTTTCCTTAGTATCTTGTGACTTTCTATTTCCAAATGAATTGAGATTCAAGGCTATCACACAGTAATCACTTCCTTGGCAGTTAGGTGAGGACACTCCAGTTCAGTGATTGTGAACCAATTGTCAGAGGACTGGCTGTCTGCAATTGTCATAAAGTGCCCTTTAGTTCCTTATTGCCTTAATATTTCTATCAGAGTCATTGTCTTTCATGATCCATTGATATTTCTCCCATAATATTGATAGATTTTTCTTTTAAGGATCTCAAAGAACTTAATGTGTCACAGACTCCTTTATTAATTTTGTCGATTAAATTTATGGATTCATAGTTTAGACTCATGAAGGATTTATTCCCATTGAGCTACAAAGCCTGAGAGATTAATTACCACTCCCCCCATCCTCATTCTTCCGTCATGTTCCACCTCTATTAGAAAAAGTAAGCATGGAACGCAAAACAAAAGAATTATAGTTGTCGCTAATTGATTGTTTTTCAGCAATCATTTGCAGTATGTAATTATCCAAAATTATGTTAAAATTCATAATTTTATATGAAACTGAAAAAAGAAATAGACGTTCCATCTAGAAGGTAGTCTAAATATTATAAACCCAATTAAATCTAACAAAGTTAGATTTAGGTTGTCTAGAATGACAACCTTGAAATACTTGAGTCAACCCTTTATCTCCTGCCCATGAGTTCTGTAAAGATAGCTAAAAATAAATTGTTTACTCATTTTTCTGTAATAGAGATCTCAATTCTCTTTGCACAGCTTTTCTTAGTGATGTTGCAGCTATTTCAACCTCTGTGTGTATTAATGCAAAAAGAGTTCAAGGGTAGATGTCCTTCAGATAATTCAAAATACATGTTATAGTTGTAAAAGTTCAGTTTCAAATGAATAACCTGCACTTAGTACAGAGTGACATTTAATTTAGATGTTCAGTAGTATAGATTGTTGGTTCTGGGGGTTATACCTTGGCCGGTAATGAGTGCAAAAGTGACATATGACTGATGTTATTGTTTGCAAATTATTGTACTGCCAGGGAAGGTAACTATTAAAGATAATCAAATAGAACCCAGCTGTATAGTGAAATCATTAGTTTCAGCAAATATCTTGTGATTTATTCAAAAGCTTTTGCATTATGAAATGCTGAAGAATTTGAGAGACTACTCACCGTCATCCAAGGAGGTTGTAACCTCATAGATTAAATGGAATGATGAGTTTCTGTTGTCACAGTGACACTGACTTGAAGACACAGCCTTGGCAGCATAAGGTTAACTTGGTGGGATTCAAACAATGAATGGATTTACATAACATTTGAAATGCTGGTATAGGGTTTTGTTTGTCACATAAAATATTGACTTACCAGAGGTTGATTTGCTGTTAAAAACATTCATTTCTGGTGTAGAATAAAATTCTGAAAAACATTTATCTTATTAATAGCTCTTACTCTCCAGATATTTTTTAAGAAAAATTTCTATTTGGCTGGACTACAGCTCCATCAATCTCTGGACTCTTACTATATTCAAATTCCTTACCATGATAATATTCTCTTACTACTCCCACTTTTCTCTCCCTGAGATCCACAGAATAACTTAGCAAAGATGGTGATTGGCAACTTTAAAAATGATCTCAGGTTTTCATATTTTTTTTTACTCATATATAATTGAGCTCTTACCTGAGGTTCATCAAGACTGAGTAGCTTGACTCATCAAGAGAACCCCCCCCAAAATCAAATGCCTTCAATTCTCCAGTCCACCATTTCACTAGAAGGATTAATGGCATGTTTAAATTTTCGGTTTTCCAGAGAAGCTCTTTCATTGTTCTTCATCCTACCACAGTGCTGAGTTAATATTTAAATGTTTCCTTTTGTGCATTTCAAACTGTCAGACTGAAGAAATACCAATAAGTGTGTTAGGTTTAGATAATCGAAAATTCCCTTTACTCAGCCTCTCAGTCTATATTTATCTGTCTGGCTGTGAAATCTATTCCAGGAGTATTCATCTACCACCCAAATCTATTCACCAAGCATCAAGACTCATCAGTGAGATGGAATAATGCCATTTAATTAGTCTTTGATATACAGCTTAATTAGGTCTTAATAAGGGGTAGTGCATCCTAAAATCAATTATCTTGCTCTTTTTAATAAGAGCAACTAATTAGTTGGAAAATCACCACAGTTCTCTTTTGATCCTGAAGCTTTCCATGGTGCTAGGAAGAAGGTTATGAAGAAAAAAAAAAATTCCCTAAAATATTTGGGAGAAATGTCATATTGAACCTAAAAGGATATATTCAAAACTATTGCAATACATTAGAAATATTTTACAGAAAATGCAATGCCACCAGTTCAGCATCTTTGCGTGGTATTTCATAGTGTTTTAGTTCATGCGATAAAGAAAAGTCAAGTGCTTTTCTACCTGTGTGTCTAGCTTTTCCCTTTGCATTGTCCTAGATGTAGTTCCACCGCAACTTTGTCTACAGTGGTCAGGGTGCCACATTTACAAGGAGTCATCTTCATTAACTGGCGCCTCTTTTAGCTCTAACCTAGGAAATGCCCCCATGAGCTGCTGAAGGCAGTTACTATATGAACGGCTATGTGTTCCAGGTCTTAGGGTTCTTCTGTTTGGATTTTGTTTGTTTTCCCCAACGCAGTAGATTCTACTTAGCTGTGCAAAACAAGGATTGTCTTTTCATGATACTCATAAGTTCACTCTACATATATTTATTCAACCCGTACTATGAACTAGGTCCTACTCAAGCCACTGAGATTTGGTTGTGAGTAAAAGAGCCAATGACCTTGGTCTTGTATAGCTCACATTTTAATGAAATGAGATAGAGGGGGTATGAACACAAAAACCCATTAACATTAACAGACACGCCTGCTCGTCAAGTTTGTCAGGAGTTGAAACGGTACTTCGTGGGGATCAGACTGAGTCTGTGGAGTGTACTCTGGATTATGCTCCACTGCTTATGAAATGAAGCCGCACTGCACTGTCTGCCCAGGTGTATGTGACTTGTTTTAGTTCGGCTCTGCTTAAGGATACAATAAGGAACTTGGAAGCCACGTTCAGGCTTAGCCTAGCTCCCTTTGGTAAAGTCACTCATCTCAGCAGTCAGCCGGCTTCCAGAAAAGTTCTTCAGAGAATGCATTAATAATGGCTGCTTGCTGCTAACTACTTCCTGGAAATACACACTTCATAGAAGGGACAATAAATGAGGGACTTTTTTGAAGAGCTTAGTAATCAAGCTCAAGAAGGTATGGGTCATGGGCTTTCTGCTTGGCCCCAAAGAGAGTCATGTATAATTGCTACTTAATAAAAACAACTTTATGATGATAAGGGCTCCCTGTACCAGGGAGAGCAAACACATTGAAAGGTTTCTTTGGTACCCAAAGCTGTAAGCATCCTCTCCCTCTTGCTGGCCTCAATAGTACAGCATCAAAAGATGCACGGATACCCACACAGCTTGGGCATCCGTCACATTCAAGGAGTCCTTACTGGACTAAGGCCTTCAATAACTTTAACCTACACTTCTACCTTGAATAATTTTGGAGCGCATACTGAATCCTCTTATAGAACTCATTAGGTCTTACCTGGCAGATTTAAGAAAGCAAAAAGCCTAAGAGTCAAGTTATGCCATCAAGGAACTGCAGTAGTTTTAGTTACTCAGAATTGAAGAGACTATGTTAAGGACAGATGTGTTCCTGCTTCAGTCTCCATCACATAATACTACACCTTTTGGTCTTTGTCTTCCAATAATAGTCATTGATCACAGCACACCACTACTATTTAACAAGCATTGCATGCCTCTTTGTTTCTCCCCACCAATGTGTTCACCATGCTTTTCTGAGGGAAGAATTATTCTGAAAAGCTGTTCACTCTCATGAGGTCTTGTAAATTGTTGCCTTCCATTGATAGCTAATCCTGATTCAAATGTTGAACTTAACATCCTTGTGAGTAGTAACTGCTGAATGGGAAAAGCCAGTGAGCTCCTGTGAGACAAACTGCATCACAGGTGCCACAGAACAGAAGAGTGGATGTTCTAGCCTCATTTAATCCAAACACAGTGGGATTTGGGGAGAGAAAGTGAGTAGGGGTGAAAGGCGAGCCTAATGTTGGAAGAAGTGGGTAAACAGCTCCAAGTCTTTCTAAGAGAAAGATTGGATTGAACATGGCATTTATACATTATAAGGAACTAGATATCTAACCTAAGTAAGAACAAGGGGTTTAGGGAGAATTCTTGGTTTAAAAATTAGAAGATTATCAGAACGAAGTTTACTAAACTAAAATGCTTAGGTTTATTAGTGTTCTGCCAACATGCACACACAAGTCACACTCAAGTGTAGGGCCTCAGTACAGACCTCAGCTCCGTAAAGGACTGACTATTGAAAAGATGGATTGATAAATACAGAGGGGAAGGGAGGCCTTCATAATAGAATGAGTGAACACAGTTTCTGACCTTAAAATCCATTATTGTTACAGTTTAGAGATGAAAGTCAGAATTCTACTTCATTATTGTAGCCATATGCAGGAAACAAAGATTTCTGCCAGAACCTAATCTCTTCCCAGGCATTTTGGTGAAATGTCACATTTGCTTTGTCCAGAGTATGCGAAGGAACTTCTGATACTGGAAACTCTGGATAATCAACACATATCAACCACCTAGAGGAACTTGGCTCCAATCGTAAGCTCGTAGAGGCCTTCAGTTGACTAAGGCCTTAGCCGTTGGCTTGGGCTCATTGTGGCCTCTGTTTCTAAAGATTCAACATTCACTCTCTATGGAAGCCTCAGTAATTGCCTGTTCCATGCCAGTTAGCACTTTATTATAAGCTTTCATACTCATTGTTTGTATAGTGGATTATTGTCATGTCTGCATGTCTTATCTTTGATAACAGAAGGTTAGAAGATACAGTTAAGTATGAAGAGTTGTCTGCAGTGTTTCAGATTCAGGCTGTTCATTTTCTTTGCTTTGTGACAGTGAGTGAGGAAGTTAAGTTCTCTGAGTCTCATGGATTGCGGTGAGGAAGGAAAAGATGCTTGTAGAATTCTTAGTGTAATTATTTGGCAATAGTAAGCCCTCAAATGGTGGTTCTTATTTTAAGGTTTTAAAGGCTGTTTTCCCTCTTTCCACATTATTGTATTATGTAACTGAGCGTAATGTTAAATACTTAGGTGCTCTGGCCCTTTTTGTGTTTTCTAGAGAAAGCATTTTGTTCTTCTTCCTATTATCTTTCTTTATAAATTATACACTTGAGATATATATATATATATATATATATATTTTTTTTAATGTCCACACATAAACCTTGAAAGTTAATACATAACAGTAGGTTCGCTATAACCTTCTCTTCCTACTCCTACACTGGGTTGTTACAGCCAAGCCTGTTAGTGTTATTTCCTTATAATCTGTCACTTAACACACCATGATGGCATTCAAGTCCAAAGGACTTCGCCATATGACCAATAACTAAATAGTCTTAGGTATCTGTTTGGCCTGTGTGGATTTTCAAATAACACAATTTTATTCAAAAGTAAAATACCTGTAGATTACAATGATGATAGGAAGCACAAGAATTCCTCTGTCATTGTTTCATTTCCTCCTTTTTAGAGATCTAGGAAGAACGGAAGCCAAGGGGAGCCTGTTTCTCTACATGGCTCACTTCTGTTTAGTTCATGTAGCCATTTATGGCTTCTTTTGCTTTTCTCTTTAATTGATTCCTTATTCAGCAAATAGAAGCAAGATGCAATTAACCTTGTGAATAGTTCTTTATGGGGGTACATATTCAGATTTGATTGGGTCTCAGTTGGGTCACTCTCATTGACCTCAAGGTTAAAAAAAGAGCATGCTCGCTGCTTTTGGGTAAGTAATATTGAATTAAATCTCTTCAGAGACGAGTTTAAAGCCTGGTGGAAAAGTCTTCTGGCTTAAACAGAGAGAGATAATTGGAGTGTCTTGTGTCATCGTTTGAGTACAAATTAATATTTTGGTGTGATTGCTTGCTATATGTTTTTGAAGGATTCCCAATGAAAGTGAGTTTAGTATACACACAAGCCTCACAGTTGTCTATTGAGAACAGTTGCAAGTAGTAGTTACAGCACTAATTACTGGACAGCCATTCTTTTAAGATACAAAGATCATGTCATGTTTTCATGACACCTTAAACAAGTATCTACATAAGCCAGAGTGTTTCAAAAGTTAAATGCCTTCTGGAGACATATAGTTAATTGAAATGCCATAGGGCAATATTTCTGTTTTTCTCTTGTTTTGAGATAAAGATTTCCTTCTTCTGTCACTGAAGAATGAGTTGTGAAATCTGGGGCTTCAAGGGTAGATAAATTAAGGGCAGACGGGATCCCTGTGAAATCCTGGCATACAGTCTGTGAAACTACCCCAAAATGGAATGGCTTTCTTGAAGGTTTTTAGCCCCATGGAGCCACCAACTTTGTCTTTTCTGCACTCTGATTCTTCTAACTTGATGAAAGGTTTCAATTTAATAAAACAGTTTCTCAGTTCATTTTCTTGACCCCAACGTATATTTTAACTTTAAAACATTTCTATTCCTCAGGGTAACACTAGACACCCAACAGTAAGGAAGGACCACTTCTAAATCCTTTCATTTTCTCATATCCCATATTAAAACCTAGAGTCTTAGTTTTTACCTAGTTTTAAAGGTGGGATATTTGGTCCTCAAGGTGTATCCTATCCATTAAATACTGGCTGCATATGGACTATGACCTTATCAAAAGACTTAAAGTATGTTTGCAACATGAACAAAATGTATTGCCTCAAATATGGGAAAAAAAACCCAAAACCTGAATTGGAAATCAATACACATTAATTCAGGGTCCATAACACAGTATATCAGTTCCATTAATTGTTAGGTTTAAAGATACAAGCCACTAGTTATAAAATAAAAAAGTCACAGGGATGCAAAGTACAGCACAGGGAATATAGTCAATAATATTATAATAACTTTGTATTGAATGTAATCTGTAAAAATATTGAATCACTGTGTTATATGCCTGAAGCTAATATAATGTTGCAAGTCAACCATCCGTTAATAAAAAGATAATAATAATAAAAAATACTAAGTTTAGTATCATCAAAATTTCATAGCATTCAGAAATAACTTGCATGTTAGGTACCCTTGTTTTATAAGAATTCTTGGGTATGCACAATGACTGTTGAGGAATCATGGCCAGTCATAAATTAAGTTACTGACATATAGCCAAATAACTTCCAAAACAGTGTTATAAACAATAATTATTCACCAGTTTAAAACCATTTTAAACATGGATGCATGTTAATATTTTCAATATGATATCAGGTAGTACCTCCAAATATGAGTACCTTGAATATCTAAAGAGTGACCTCTTGACCCTCAGCACATGGAGGTGTTTTCTACTTAACCTCTTATCATAAAATGTTTGTATTAAGAATTGAGGGCTTCCCTGGTGGTGCAGTGGTTAAGAGTACACCTGCCAATGCAGGGGACGTGGATTTGGGTCCTGGTCTGAGAAGATACCACATGCTGCCCACACGCAGCAATGAAGACCCAATGCAGCCAAAAATAATAAAATAAATAAATGTAAAAAAGAATTGAAAGCAGGATCTTGAAGAGATATTTGCTCACTCATGTTCATAATAGTATTATTAACAATAAGCAAGAGATGGGAGCAACTCAAATACCTACCATGGCTGAATGGATAAACAAAATGGGACATACTAATACGATGGGATATTATTCAGCCTTAAAAAAAGGAAATTCTGTCATATGCTACACCATGGGTGAATCTTGAGGACATTTTGCTAAGTGAAATAAGCCAGGCACAAAGGGACAAATATTGTATGAGTCAACTTATATGAGATATCTAAAGTAGTCAGCTTCATAGGAAAGGAAAATAAAATGATTATTCTAAGGGACTGATGGGAGGGGGAAATGGGGACTTAATTGTTTTATGGAGTTTCAGTTTTGCAAGATGAAAAAGTTAGAGCTCTGTTGCACAACAATGTGAATATATCTGACACAATTCAACTGTATAGTTACAAATGGCTAAAATGATAAATTTTACATGTTTTTTACCAAAATTTTAAAACATGTATTATAAGAAGATACTCTTTTTTTAATTTAATTTTTTATACAGCAGGTTCCTATTAGTCATCAGTTTTATACACATCAGTGTATACATGTCAGTCCCAATCGCCTAATTCATCATACCGCCATCCCCACCCCACCGTGGCTTTCACCCCTTGGTGTCCCTCTGTTTGTTCTCTACATCTGTGTCTCAACTTCTGCCCTGCAGACCGGTTCATCTGTACAATTTTTCTAGGTTCCACATACATGCATTAATATACGATATTTGCTTTCCTCTTTCTGACTTACTTCACTCTGTATGACAGTCTCTAGATCTATCCACATCTCAACAAATGACTCAATTTTGTTCCTTTTTATGGCTGAGTAATATTCCATTGTATATATGTACCACTTCTTCTTTATCCATTTGTCTGTCATGGGCATTTAGGTTCCTTCCATGACATGGCTATTGTGAATAGTGCTGCAATGAACATTGCAGTGAATGTGTCTTTGAATTATGGTGTTCTCTGGGTATATGTGGGATTGCTGGGTCATATGGTAATTCTATTATTAGTTTTTTAAGGAACCTCCATACTGTTCTCCATAGTGGCTGTATCAATTTACATTCCCACCAACAGTGCAAGAGGGTTCCCTTTTCTCCACACCCTCTCCAGCATTTGTTGTTTGTAGATTTTCTGATGATGCCCATTCTAACTGGTGTGAGATGATACCTCATTGTAGTTTTGATTTGCATTTCTCTAATAATTAGTGATGTTGAGCCACTTTTCATGTGCTTCTTGGCCATCTGTAGATCTTCTTTGGAGAAATGTCTATTTAGGTCTTCTGCCCATTTTTTGATTGGGTTGTTTGTTTCTTTAATATTGAGCTGCATGAGCTGTCTATATATTTTGGAGATTAATCCTTTGTCCATTAATTTGTCTGCAAATATTTTCTCCCATTCTGAGGGTTGTCTTTCCGTCTTGTTTATGGTTTCCTTTGCTGTGCAGAAGCTTTTAAGATTAATTAGGTCCCATTTGTTTATTTTTGTTTTTATTTCCATTACTCTAGGAGGTGGATCATAAAAGCTCTTGCTGTGATTTATGTCAAAGAGTGTTCTTCCTATGTTTTCATCTAAGAGTTTTATAGTGTCCAGCCCCAGTCTTACATTTAGGTCTCCAATCCATTTTGAGTTTATTTTTGTGTATGGTGTTAGGGAGGGTTCTAACTTCATTCTTTTACATGTAGCTGTCCAGTTTTCCCAGCACCACATATTGAAGAGACTGTCTTTTCTCCATTGTATATCTTTGCCTCCTTTGTCATAGATTAGTTGACCATAGGTACATGGGTTTACCTCTGGACTTTCTGTCTTGTTCCATTGATCTATGTTTCTGTTTTCGTGCCACTACCATATTGTCTTCATTACTGTAGCTTTGTAGTATAGTGTGAAGTCAGGGAGTCCAATTCCTCCAGCTCCATTTTTTTCCCTGAGGACTGCTTTGGCTATTGGGGGTCTTTTGTGTCTCCATACAAATTTTAAGATTTTTTGTTCCAGTGCTGTAAAAAATGCCATTGGAATTTGATAGGGATTGCATTGAATCTGTAGATTGCTTCGGGTAGTACAGTCATTTTCACAGTATTGATTCTTCCAATCCAAGCACATGGTATATCTCTCCATCTGTTGCTATCTATAATTTCTTTCATCAGTGTCTTATAGTTTTCTGAGTACAGGTCTTTTGTCTCCCTAGGTAGGTTTATTCCTAGGTATTTTATTCTTTTTGTTGCAGTGGTAAATGGGAGTGTTTCCTTAATTTCTCTTTCAGATTTTTCATCATTAGTGTATAGGAATGCAAGAGATTTCTGTGCATTAATTTTGTATCCTGCAACTTTATCAAATTCATTGATTAGCTCTAGTAATTTTCTGGTGGCATCTTTAGGATTCTCTATGTATGGTATCATGTCATCTGCAAACAGTGACAGTTTTACTTCTTCTTTTCCAATTTGTATTCCTTTTATTTCTTTTTCTTCTGTGATTGGTGAGGCTAGGACTTCCATAACTATGTTGAATAATAGCGGTGAGAGTGGACAGCCTTGTCTTGTTCCTGATCCGAGAGGAAATGGTTTCAGTTTTTCACCATTGAGAATGATGTTTGCTGTGGGTTTGTTGTATATGGCCTTTATTATGTTGAGGTAGGGTCCCCCTATGCCCACTAACTGGAGAGTTTTTATCATAAATGGGTGTTGAATTTTGTCAAAAGCTTCTTCTGCATCTATTGAGATGATCATATGGTTTTTATTCTTCAATTTGTTAATATGGTGTATCACATTGATTGACCTGCATATATTGAAGAATCCTTGCATCCCTGGGATAAATCCCACTTGATCATGGTATAGGATCCTTTTACTGTGTTGGTGGATTCTGTTTGCTAGTATTTTGTTGAGGATTTTTGCATCTATATTCATGAGTGATATTGGTGTGTAATTTTCTTTTTTTGTAGTATCTTTGTCTGGTTTTGGTATCAGGGTGATGGTGGCCTCATAGAATGAGTTTGGGAGTGTCCCTTCCTCTGCAGTTTTTTGGAAGAGTGTGAAAAGGATGAGTGTTAGCTCTTCTCTAAATGTTTGATAGAATTCTCCTGTGAAGCCATCTGGTCCTGGACTTCTGTTTGTTGGAAGATTTTAAATCACAGTTTCAATTTCATTTCTTGTGATTGGTCTGTTCCTATTTTCTATTTCTTCCTGGTTTTGTCCATTTTTTCCAGGTTGTCCATTTTATTGGCATAGAGTTGCTTGTAGTAGTCTCTTAGGATGCTTTGAACTTCTGTGGTGTCTGTTGTAACTTCTCCTTTTTCATTTCTAATTTTGTTTTGAGTCCTCTCCCTCTTTTTCTTGGCTAATGGTTTATCCATTTTGTTTATCTTCTCAAAGAACCAGCTTTTAGTTTTATTAATCTTTGCTATTGTTTTCTTTGTTTCTATTTCATTTATTTCTGCTCTGATCTTCATGATTTCTTTCCTTCTGCTAACTTTGGGTTTTGTTTGTTCTTCTTTCTCTAGTTCTTTTAGGTGTAAGGTTAGATTATTTATTAGAGATTTTTCTTGTTTCTTGAGGTAGGCTTGTGTAGTTCTAAACTTCTCTCTCAGAACTGCTATTGCTGCATCCCCATAGGTTTTGGATCATCGTGTTTTCATTGTCATTTGTCTCTAGGTATTTTTTGATTTCCTCTTTGATTTCTTCAGTGATCTGTTGGTTATTTAATAATGTAGTGTTTAGCCTCCACGTGTTTGTGTTTTTTTACGTTTTCCCCCCTGTAATTCATTTCTAATCTCATAGCATTGTGGTCAGGAAAGATGCTTGGTATGATTTCAATTTTCTTAAATTTACTGAGGCTTGATTTGTGACCCAAGATGTGATTATCCTGTAGAATGTTCTGTGCGCACTTGAGAAGAAAGTGTAATCTTCTGTTTTTGGATGGAATGTCCTGTAAATATCAACTAAATCTATCCTGTCTGATGTGTCATTTAAAGCTTCTGTTTCCTTATTTATTTTCATTTTGGAAGATCTGTCCATTGGTGTAAGTGAGGTGTGAAATTCCCCCACTATGATTGTGTTACTGTCAATTTCCTCTTTTACAGCTGTTAGCAGTTGCCTTATGTATCGAGGTGCTCCTATGTTGGGTGCATATATATTTATAATTGTTATATCTTCTTCTTGGATTGATCCCTTGATCATTATGTACTGTCCTTCCTTGTTTCTTGTAACATTCTTTATTTTAAAGTCTATTTTATCTGATACGAGTATTGCTACTCCAGCTTTCTTTTGATTTCCATTTGCATGTTATATCTTTTTCCATCCCCTCAGTTTCAGTCTGTTTGTGTCCCTAGGTCTGAAGTGGGTCTCTTGTAGACAGCATATATATGGGTCTTGTTTTTGTATCCATTCAGCAAGCCTGTCTCTTTTGGTTGGAGCATTTAATCCATTCACGTTTAAGGTAATTATTGATATGTATGTTCCTGATACCATTTTCTTAATTGTTTTGGGTTTGTTTTTGAAGGTCCTTATCTTCTCTTGTGTTTCCACTTAGAGAAGTTCCTTTAGCATTTGTTGTAGAGCTGGTTTGGTGGTGCTGAATTCTCTTTGCTTTTGCTTGTCTGTAAAGGTTTTGACTTCTCCATCGACCCTGAATGAGATCATTGCTGGATAGAGTAATCTTGGTTGTAGGTTCTTCCCTTTCATCACTTTACCATGCCACTCCCTTCTGGCTTGTAGAGTTTCTGCTGAGAAATCAGCTGTTAACCTTAATGGAGTTCCTTTGTATGTTATTTGTTGTTTTTCCCTTGCTGCTTTCAATAATTTTTCTTTGTCTTTACTTTTTGCCAATTTGATTACTGTGTGTCTCAGCGTGTTTCTCCTTGGGTTTATCTTGTATGGGACTTGCTGTGCTTCCTGGACTTGAGTGGCTATTTCCTTTCCCATGTTAGGGAAGTTTTTGACTATAATCTCTTCAAATATTTTGTCAGGTCCTTTCTCTCTCTCTTCTCCTTCTGGGACCCCTATAATGTGAGTGTTGTTGTGTTCACTGTTTTCCCAGAGGTCTCTTAGGCTGTCTTCATTTCTTTTCATTTTTTTTTTCTTTACTCTGTTCTGCAGCTGTGAATTCCACCATTCTGTCTTCCAGGTCACTTTTCCGTTCTTCTGCCTCAGTTATTCTGCTATTGATTCCTTCTAGTGTAGTTTTCATTTCAGTTATTTTATTGTTCATGTCTGTTTGTTTTTTTCTTTAATTCTTCTAGGTCTTTGTTAAACATTTCTTGCATCTTCTCGATCTTTGCCTCCATTCTTTTTCCAAGGTCCTGGATCATCTTCTCTATCATTATTCTGAATTCTTTTTCTGGAAGGTTGCCTATATCCACTTCACTTAGTGTTTTTTCTGGGATTTTATCTTCTTCCTTCATCTGGTACATAGTCGTCTGTCTTTCTGTGAATGTGGTTTTTGTTCCACAGGCTGCAGGATTGTAGTTCTTGCTCTGCTCGTTACTGAATCTTTAATCCTAGAATTGCCCTATATATGGAATACTTTGTTAAACACAAAGAGTTTTCTTTTCTTATTCATTTCACTTTTCCCAATATAGTAGAAAAGAACACCATTAAAAAGCTTTAATATTTTTCCTCAACCTTGAGTAATATAAATTCCATGTTAAGTTAAAAAGAAAAATAAAAGTTATGACATCTATTAATTTTGTTATAAAGTTAATCCAATACATACATAAGTAAAACCTAAATTGACAAATAATATTTAACATTTGGACAATTATAAGGCAATCAAAAGTTATAAATGACAGTATTCTCGTATTACCTTTGTTTGCTTTAAATACCTGAACTCTTCTTTGTATGGCAATGTGATACATTTATTAGGCCTTCACTTGGGAGAAATTTCTACATTGCTTCATTTTTACATTTCTGCCTCATGTTCTGTTCTTGTTAACACACAACAATAAAAATAGTATGATGTCTTGAACATCATTAAAAATGTAAATGCAGGTTACCTTATGTTTGATAAAGGAGGCAGGAATGTACAGTGGAGAAAGGACAGCCTCTTCAATAAGTGGTGCTGGGAAAACTGGACAGCTACATGTAATATTATGAGATTAGATCACTCCCTAACACCATACACAAAAATAAGCTCAAAATAGATTAAAGACCTAAATGTAAGGCCAGAAACTGTCAAACTCTTAGAGGAATGCATAGGCAGAACACTATGACATAAATCACAAGATCCTTTTTGACCCACCTCCTAGAGAAATGGAAATAAAAATAAACAAATGGGACCTAATGAAACTTCAAAGCTTTTGCAGAGCAAAGGAAACCATAAACAAGACCAAAAGACAACCCTCAGAATGGGAGAAAATATTTGCAAATGAAGCAACTGACAAAGGATTAATCTCCAAAATTTATAAGCAGCTCATGAAGCTCAATAACAACAAAAAAAAAACCAATCCAAAAATGGGCAGAAGACCTAAATAGACATTTCTCCAAAGAAGATATACAGACTGCCAAGAAACACATGAAAGAATGTTCACTATCACTAATCATTAGAGAAATGCAATTCAAAACTACAATGAGATATCATCTCACACCGGTCAGAATGGCCATCATCAAAAAATCTAGAAACAGTAAATGCTGGAGAGGGTGTGGAGAAAAGGGAACCCTCTTGCACTGTTGGTGGGAATGTGAATTGGTACAGCCACTATGGAGAACAGTATGGAGGTTCCTTAAAAAACTACAAATAGAACTACCATATGACCCAGCAATACCACTACTGGGCATATACCCTGAGAAAATCATAATTCAAAAAGAGTCATGTACCAAAATGTTCATTGCAGCTCTATTTACAATAACCCGGAGATGGAAACAACCTAAGTGTCCATCGTCGGACGAGTGGATAAAGAAGATGTGGCACGTATATACAATGGAATATTACTCATCCATAAAAAGAAATGAAATTGAACTATTTGTAATGAGGTGGATGGACCTAGAGTCTGTCATACAGAGTGAAGTAAGTCAGAAAGAGAAAGACAAATACCACATGCTTACACATATATATGGAATTTAAGAAAAAAAAACATGTCATGAAGAACCTAGGAGTAAGACAGGAATAAAGACACAGACCTACTAGAGAATGTACTTGAGGATATTGGGAGGGGGAAGGGTAAGCTGTGACAACGCAAGAGAGTGGCATGGACATATATACACTACCAAACATAAAATAGATAGCTAGTGGGAAGCCGCCGCATAGCACAGGGAGATCAGCTCGGTGCTTTGTGACCACCTAGAGGGGTGGGATAGGGAGGGTGGGAGGGAGGGAGATGCAAGAGGGAAGAGATGTGGGAACATATGTATGTGTACAAGTGATTCACTTTGTTATAAAGCAGAAACTAACACACCATTGTAAAGCAATTATACTCCAATAAAGATGTAAAAAAAAAAAAAAGTAAATGCAAACTTCAGCATTTAAATAGTACCATAGTACTTCGTCATAAATACTCAACCTGATTTAGAAATGCTTATATTTATTTTTTTTAGATTATTATTGAAAGGAAAACATAAACTGTTTGAAAAAGAATTCCAAGACACATTCTGAGAATACAAGTTTCCCAGTTTGGGAAAACCTAAGTTATAATCCAGTGAGAGAAGAGGTATTAGAGAGGTATATACAAAATGACATTGGAATATAAGAGGAAGCAATTAATTCTCCTAAAGGGACCCATGGAAGGCTTCAGAGAGAAAGTGTCAATATTTAAATTGGACCTTGTTAGCAAAGTATGAGAAATGCCAGTGGGATAAGTTTTGGTGTATTGCCAGAGCAGAAAATTGCAACAGAGGAAGTAAGTTTAGCAGAAGCCCGGACATGAAAACAAGTGGTACATACGAGGCAGCAACATGTAGTATGTTTGGAATAGTAGCTGGGGGTATAAATAGAGAGGTACAGAGGGCCAATTTATGAGGGACTTCGGTACCATACTTAAGGATTCTGAACTTTAATGGCATATGGCATATGGCATAATCAAAGACGATTGCATTATAGGGAAAGGTTGATCATATTTCTGTCTTAGAAATATACAAAAAAAGAACTACATAAAGACAGGTATTATAGCAAAGAAAATCATAGTTGCCACCAGGAGTTTCCAGTATACCTAAGAGATTTGTCAAGGCTGAAGGTAAATTAATGGCAGTTACTTCATTTATTGTTGAGGAAATGATTTTTTTTTTTCCTTAAGGCGGGACCAAAATTACAAAAGAAACTTGTGTATTGCTCTTATCTGGTTTTTGAAATATAGTGAATACCCCATAAAACTCTTTAAATAAATAAACTGAAATTTCAAACTAAAAGGACTGAGAGGACGTCTTCTCATATTTATAAATATTTTTCAAGTGAAAGCAGGTCACTGAATTACAGATGTGAAAGAGATGAAGTGCCCAACATTTTTATGACTCCCAATGCTGTGTTTTTACCACTGAGTATGATTCATGCTTCCTTCAAGAGAAGTGAGAAGATCTATCTTTTTGTGATAAGCCAAGTTGAGAAAAGTGCAGGTATGGGCATTTAGGTGGGGGTCATAATACACTGATTTTGGTTACTACTTGAATTGGAAAGAGAACAGATGAAAGAAAGATTCTCACTCATTCTTGGTGTGATAAGCCATCACTTAGTGAGAAGTTAGAACAGTCATTAAAAACACATTGCTAGCCTAACGTCCTGGATGTCCACAGATGATTTTAATTCATTATTTCAAATATTGAACTCCTAAACTTCCCCCTCTCAAACACTGTTCCTTTTTCTGTGTTTTCTGAATTTTACTTTTGGTTAATAGGATGGCTATTCCTCATGGACATTCCCTCCTGCTTGATGAAAATATAACCCTGGGAGTCATGCTAGAAGCTTCCCTCTCCCAAATTCCCTTGCTTCTATGTTTATAGAATTTATTCATTCTGCTTTGTACTCACTGCAAGCAGCTTCCTGTATGTAATTCCTTATTATCTCCAGTCTCTGTTCTTGGAATATTTTTGTCTTTGGTCTTGCCTCCTCCTTAATTCATCTTTCACAATCTACCAGAATAATATCCACCTAAAATGTAATCATTCCTTTGTAGTATATTGGGACAATATGGTTTCATTCTCCTGCAGTCATCTAATGTGTGTAAATATCGAGCACAGCCCTTTCTGGCTGAGAATCATGAGACAGTATTAGTTACCCTTTGTGTCTCAGTTTTTCTCAGAAAAGTTGTGAGGATTAAATAACACTTAGAACAATGCCTCATACATAATAAATGCTCAACAGTGTTGTGATTATCTTCATTAAATTCCTTCTGGCTCTCCATCTTCATATCAAGAATATCCAGTGTGATAATCAAGGTCATTTATAATCTGGCCACTGCTTACATTCTCCTGTGAGGTTAGGAACTATGGGCTAAAAACATACGGAGAGCTTTGTATGTTCCTGAATGAACCATGGGTTCTCAACCCTCCAGGACTTTGCACATACTGTTCTTTTTGAGTTAAATGCCTTTTCCCCTGTCAAAAACAATTTAATCTCTAGTTTCCTTCTTTGTTCATATTAAGGGGAGCTTTCTTAGAAGTTCCTGAGCCCTATCAGAGCATAGTAGTCCTAATGCCATACTCCTGCAGCTCCCAATACATATACCTCTACCATGACCATTACTATGTTGTCTGGTTTCTTTTCTATCACATCAACCAAGCTGGACCCCCAAAAGATAGGATTCTAGGCCTTACTCATTTCTAAAATCTCAGGATGTAGGTCATTTGTATCTTGAATGAAAGTGACGTGGATTATGTTAAAAACAGTCCAAAATTTCATGAGATCCTCAGAAGTCTTTCTGTGGAGAATAAACCCATTTCAGTAATAAACTGTTATTTATTTACATAATTCAACATTATGAAATTGATGAACATGTATGAGCTATTAAAAATTAGCCTCATTATTTTTATATTTTGCCTGTTTTCCAATTTAATGCTCTAAATTGCTCACTGAATATAGTTTGAACAAGTTAAATATAATTGACAAAGTATATTTTTTTTAAATGAGAAAAGATGGACGTATATTTTAAAAGGATAGTGGCCACAAAATATTTGAACACAAAGGAAATTTGGATCAGAGGTCTCTTGGAGGCTAGCTAAAGAAACTGAAATGATCTGGTAACTGGAACAATTGAGATTAGGTAAACTAATTCCACGGTTCTCCTTTCTCAAAATGGTCTATTATTGCTTTAGTTCAGTTTACAAAATAATTTTTCAGTTTCAGAGAAAGCACTGTATTGATATTGGCAGGGGAAATAGCTGGGAATTGTAATTAGATTGTGGAGAAGAAATTATTATGATGATGCATCTCCTCTTATGCAGTATGTTAGATTTCTGTTTTCCATTTTTCTTTCATTCTTTTTGGATTATTGATTTGTTTTCCTTAGCTCCCTTTTCCTGTTTTTTTAAACTCCAGGGTTCAATGAAATCCCCCAAATAGTCTATGTTCTGGTTAACTTATTTTCTTCTGAAAGAAAAGGTCCTAAGAACAAACTGGAACACTGGCATTGCTCCACAGCCCCAAACTAATTCCCAAAGTAATACTGAAATCATTTGTGACCTCCTAAAGACTATGTGGTATAAATGTGGACTCATTCCTTACTCTAGGGAAAAAGTTTAGCATGGAACCCTTTACATTTATTATATGTGTATATATATATATATGTATATATATATATATGTGTGTGTGTGTGTGTATACACACACAATATCTATATAGATACAGATGTATACACACAAGTATATATTGTGTATATATATGTGTGTGTGTGTATATGTAACATTATATATATATATCCAGATATATATATAGAAAGGGGGGGGAAGAGGAAGGAAGGACAAAAAGGGAGGAAATTAATTTATCTCTCCCTGCAGGAGGGCTGGGCAGGTGATTCAGGCCTGTCCATGTAGAGCATCAAAATCCACTAACTCCTGTGACTGGTTTAGAGCCAAAGAGAGTAAATGAGCATGTGGGATTTTTAACCACTCCTCTTAGTAACAATATGATCAATCTTGAGAAGATTGATCCAACTTGCCACCACAGGGCAAGAGTCAGATTGAAAAGAGAACAAGTTGAATATTAGGAGAACTGAGTCAGAAAGACAGAAACCAGGATCTGTTTGAGCCCCTCCATCACTTTGTCCTGCAGCAGGCACAGCCTGAACCTTGAACTGAATTTTCAGTTATATGTGCCAACATATATATTGGATTTTCTGTTGCTTACAGAGAAAGGAATCTACACCATTACATGAGTATTAGGTAGTTATTCATAGGTTCTAGAGTTTTGCAGCATGTAAAAAGCCCTCAAGGAACTTGATTAAAACAGATTCTCAGTCCATAACCACAGAGTCTTTGATTCATTTGGGAGCAGGGAGAGATGGGGGAAAAAGCACTGGATTCTACATTTTAAGAAGCATATCCTATTATTCTAATGCTGATAATCTATACCCTACCTGCTGGAAAAACTAATGTAGTGATGACCTCTTTCCTTTTTCAGAATTGTTCAAAAGCTCTGTTGAGGGAATGTTTTAGACTAATATTAAAACCAGAATGAAAAGTAAATTGTATTTATGTCCCTTAATTACTTACCTTTCAAATGTCCACTCTTTTTGGAGATAACATCATCATGCTCATAAGGGGCTTGGAAAAATTAAAAAATATCATTAGCTCTACTGTAAGTTATGAAAATCACCTGTACTTTTAATTTAAATTAAAATAATCTAAGACTCAAAGATTATTTTTTTCTTTGCAGTTTTGAAGAGCAATTTATTAATTTACTATCACATTTAAAACCTTAAGTGAACCATCATACTCAGGACAGTTGACTAGCACATTTCTTGTTCAGCCAACAGAGCAAAAGAAAATTTTACTACCCAAGGTTCAGATAAAAGAGTTTGAAAAGCTGTCATGTTTTTTTTTCAATTCAGAGGAAAAAAAAAAAAAAGAGAAAATGGAAGGTAGGCAGGAGGGAAGAAATTAATTGAGGAAGAATTAAGACAGCTATTGAGAATTCATTATATTGACTATGGAGTCTGTCAAGAAGGGTAGATAACTATTTTTCTAGTAATTACATTCTACTAATTTCATTTAATTTATTGACTTGGTCAGTGAATATTTACAGAGCGCTAGCTATGTTCCAAGCATTGCCCTAGGAATTAAACGATGAATACACACTGTGCTGCCTTCAAGTAGTTCAGTCTAATAGAGAAGTCCAAATATATTCAATGACTAGCATATATGGATTCCATAGGGCTAGACATGGTGGGGTTACAAAATGGAACTTTACATTTATAGGAGATATGCACTACTTCTTATAAAGATGCTTAGAGATAAATAAGTGCTTAAAATAGTTACTAATTGGGCACACATCAAAGAATAAAGGAATTAATCAGTGAAAAGATAAATAACTACATAAATTATGAATCATCTCACACGCTGGGGTTGGCTCCCAGAAATGATCATTTCAAAGGATAACAGCAAAGAAAGCAATTTCTCTACATTGTTTTTTAAAAGGAGGGCAAGCTGACACATGCTTAGCATAATCCATTGACCCACTTCTGTATCTTGGAAAAGCTGTGTGAGTTCTAATAGTGGTGCTGTTGTTTACTAGTTGTCACTGAACCTTTCTAAACCTCAGTTTCCTCATTTGTAAAAGAGCTGTGAAGTTTATTGCATTGGGCATTTCAAATGCTCTTCATTCCTCTGTGTAGATCCATATTTTCATCTGGTTTTGTTTTCCTTTTGCCTGAGGACTTTCTTTAGCATTTCTTGTAGTGTAGGTCTGCTGGTGATTAATTATTTCAGTATTAGTGTGTGCAGAAGTCTTTATTTCATCTTCATAGAGGTGTATTTGCTGGGTATAGAATTCTAGCTTAACATTGTTTTTCACTTCTTTAATGATACTGTTCCATTATCTTCTTGCTTGCATTGTTTCCAACAAGAAATCTTCTGTCTTCTTTATTTTTGTTCCTCTGTAGGTGGGGTGTGTGTGTGTGTTTTCTTTGCTGGTTTTAAGGGTTCTCTTTATCACTGGATGTTGGAAATTTTATTATGACATACTTTGATGTAATTTTCTTCATGTTTTTTTGTATTTGGAGTTTGTTGAGCTTCTTGGGCCTGTGGGCTCAGTTTTAATCAAATTCGGAAATTTTAGTAATTATTTCTTCAAATATTTTTCTGCCCAATCAGAGTCTGGAACTCTGATTGCATTATATTAGGCCCCATAAAGTTGTTTCACAACTCATTGTTTTCTAGTTCACTTTCAAAATTATTTTTACTCTATGTAGTTTTATAGAGCCTTATTGTTCTGTTTTCAAGTTCACTAATCATTTTTTTCTCTAATATCCATTTTGCCATCAAAACCATTCAGTGCAATTTGATCTCAGACATCGTTGTTTTCAGCTTTAGAATTTTGATGTAGGTCTGTTTTTGTATCTTTCATGTCTCTACTTTTGGGGTATAGAGTGTATAGTAACTCTTTTAATGTCCTCATCTGCTAATTCTGACATCTGTGTAAGTTCTGAATCAGTTTCAGTTGATTGATTTTTCTTCTCCTTATGGTTTATATTTTCTGCTTCTTTTCTTACCTATTTTTTTTTTTTTTTTGGATGTCAAACATTTTGAATTTTACTGTGTTTAGTGCTGGATATTTTTGTATTCCAGAAATATTTTTAGGTTTGTTCTGAGTGGAGTTGAGTTACTCAGGAACAGCTTGATCCTTCAAGTCTTGTTTTTAAGATTTAAGGAGACTAACAAGGCTATAGTCTTGTTAGCCTAGAGCTAATTATTCTGCACTATAGAAGTAAATTCTTCTGGGTCCTTGACCTAATTCTCTGTGACTTTTGAGGTTTTTCCAGTTTGCCTCTTGGGAAGAGGTACTTTCCTGTCCCTGTCTGAGCACTGGATATTATTCCCTCTAATAATAGGCTATTATTTTCCTGGCCTCAGCTAGTTTTGTTGCATGCACGCACTGATCATCACCTGCCAAATACTTGAGGGGGTACTTGCTACAGATTTATGGAGTTTTCTCTCTGTGTAGCTCTCTGTAGAACTCTGACTTGCAGACTCTGACTTCCTTAGTCTCCCTACACTCTCATCACAAACTCCTTAACTCAAGGGTTCTGCAAGTTTTGGTCTGGTTTTCCCTTGCTGTGCTACAGTTGGGAAACGTTCTCAAAGCAGAAAGCTGGGCAACTGTTGGGCTCACCTTGCTTTCAGGAAGCATTGTCCTTTATTACCTGGTGTCTTAAAAATCATTGTTTAATGTATTGTGTCCATTTTTGGGTGTTTTTAAAGGGAGGACAATTCTCGTCTTCATTACTCCATCTTAATTAGAAGTAAACATTCCCTAAGGGTAATTTTTAAATACCAAAACATGTTTACTCTCAGGGCAAGATAGGATACAGTTTCATATTTCATATCCCTAGAAGGGCAGACAGTATTCCCCTGTTCATTTTCTCAGGAAAGGTACACTTGCAGAGGGAGATCTCATTATTTTGATAGACTCTGGAGAAGGTCGCAGCAGCACAATATTTGGTGACTTGTTTGAGCTTGCTTCTTACCAAGAATAGCACACACTTTGGGAATCTTAGCCAAGGCTTTAGTGTTGTTTTGCACAGTGCCCTGCTGATTGCTGGAATCAGCTGAATTGTCTTCTGACTTCTCATATGATTCTTTCAAGATACATATGAGGAGTGTTTGTTTTGGTTTTACATTGCTCTTCTAGGTACTGGAAGGATACTGAGAGAATGGAAATATCAGCTGTTGATTCCCGGAGATGAAAGTATGGTGGACAATGGAATATATTTCACTGAAGAATAATAGAAAATGAAGATAAAGGCTACATTACAGTTTGCCAGAAACTTCATTTTAAAAGTCGTATTAAAATACCTTACTTTTGGGCTTCCCTGGTGGCCCAGGGAAGTGGTTGAGGGTCCGCCTGCCAATGCAGGGGATGCGGGTTTGTGCCCCGGTCCGGGAAGACCCCACATACCGCAGAGCGGCTAGGCCCGTGAGCCGTGGCCGCTGAGCCTGCGCGTCCAGAGCCTGTGCTCTGCAATGGGAGAGGCCACAACAGTGAGAGGCCCGCGTACAGCAAAAAAAAACCAAAACAACAACAAAAAAAAACCCCTTTTATTAATGTCTTTCTTTGAATATATTAACTTAAACTGGTAGGACTTAGGGTAAAATTATTGTAGTTTTAATGTTTTATATTTATATCTGAATGAATATATGTATATACAGACACATTTGTGTGTATATATTTATAGATAAATATTGATTATTATTAAGATAAAAATGTATGTGTATAAATTTTAAAGTTTAAGGACCTCCATGCATTCACCCCCACATCACACAGTGCTGTATAGTCTAGATGGCCCGTAATTTATTTCCCAGTACTCTTACTGATGACATTCGTGTGTCTCTACTCTTTATCTTCTACAGTTAATGCTTTGACACACATCCTTGGTCATATATCTTTATGAAGATATCTTTATGAAATTGAATGAATATTATACTAAATATTTCTATGAATTAGATTTTTAGAAGACATAGAATATATACAATTTTTCTCTGATTGTAACTGCCAGACTGCCTTCCCCAAATAATTGTTCTTGGTTTATATTACAGTGGATATAATAATAATAGTGCTTGCCACCTGGATCTTGTTATGAAAATATTTACTTGAGATATAATCATTGTACAACATAATCCACTATAATCTTTAGTTTATTATTATTATTATTAAATATATAAGGATAAGGTGTCAATTACTAATTTAGAACTACTACACTGAGTTGACAGTCTAAATAATCACTATCCGTTATGAATCCATAATCACATGTAATCAGTTTATTACAAAATAGATGTATGAATCTTTGGTGTCAGTGTCTTAAGAGACCAAATGAAAATATTAACCTTTATAAATAGATTTGTATGCTAATGATTTATATTAGCACACAAATACTTACTATAATGATTTATAGTAAGTATTCCATTGCTTCTTGTTTTGTGCTAAGAACTAATATCATACACAATTCTTTCCATTTTGAGAGGTCTGTCCTATAAGTAGGTGCATTCCTGTATACAGCCGTTTCCATATTTGTGTCAGGAGAAATATTCAGAATTAGATAAAATTATATTGTAAACTCACAAGAAAGGAAGCTTGTAGGAACAAAATGAGAAGTTGTAATGTAATAAAAGCAGAGTTTCCAGACTAGCCTTTTAGGGTGTGTGAGAAGAATCCAGACCATATTTCTTTTCAGTTTAAGTGTGGAGAACTAGACATTACTGACCATAATGTGGACAAAACATGCCACTAGAATCCATAATACTGCTACAAATCCTTCTGGAATTGTTACCCAAGAAGCATTTTTCATTAGTGTTACTAAGTTACCTTAACTATTGTGCAGACAGCACCCTCAGGGACCATGTCTTTATTTACATCTGTTGTTCTTATTGCTAATCACGGAAATAGCAAATGGAGAAAGATAAGAATAGACCCATTTGCTCTCTTTACCAACAGTAATACAGATAATAATCTGAGAAATATAGGGTTATTGCAATTTATTGGACATTCTGCTTCCTATGGGCACAGAATGAAATAAACCAACAGCCTGCATTTTAAACGTTGCGTTTTCCTAGTAAGGCAGATGTGGGTAAATAGATCATATCCTCTTAATGAGGACATATTAAACTTCAGCCTTCTGCCTGACCTACACTATTGTGAGCCCATATTTTTTTTAGCATTGACAAGTGCTACTTATGAGGAAACCAGTTGTGAAATCATAGAAAAGATCTTTTGTTTGGAAGCTAACATGAGATACATAAACACTGAGAATTAACATGGAAACTTCAGGAAACCTATACTGTATATGTTAAAATCTACCTCTCTTGAACAGTTTTTACACTGGAACTGCCTTAAAAGAAGGTAGCATAAAATGTTAAGGTTACTGTTTTTCCTCTCTGCACGGAACAGTTGTCGTTTGGTATTATGTCCGAATTTCAGTAGGTGAGAATTCTGTTGAAGTTGAATCCCCATCAGGAAGTAGTCTGAAACCCAATTTTATATACACGTTCTAATCATGATAGCGGAAACTTGTGATGACAGTAAACTCTTGAAGCAAAAATCATTCGTATGCATTCAACTGCCATTGTGATATTTACGTTGCTATTTATTCAGGGTACTGGAGAACAGACTGCCTACCTATAATTCAATCAGGAAAAAAATAGCCAATCCAGGAATTATCAAGCACGCCCACACTTCCAGTACTAATTTGTGATGTAAAATAATCTCTGCCTTTTCCTTTGAATAAACTTAAGAGAAAAATTTTAACATACTTTATACCAAGTAAGATACAGATATCATCATGGGATGCCTGGAAATTGGTCAACACCAGTACATTTGGTTAAACGGAAGCTTTTAGATGCAGACTTGGGTGCGCTGTTTCCACTGTGCAGCATGAAATAATCCATTTATATTCATTAATAATTAATGAATCCTCCCCTGGATTTTTTTTTCCCCAAGGCTCTCTTTTGGCTTCTGTATTTTAGTGTTTTATAATAGTAAACTATTACATGTATACATCCCTAAATCCATTCAGACATCAACGCACTTGGCTAGGAAAAAATCAAGGGAGAGAATCCATTGAACTGGGAGACTATGGGAGCTTTGTTTTAAGTATTTTCCTTGGAATAATTGAAAACACCATTTTTTTTTTCATTAACTTTCACTTAGTGGTGATTTTTTTAATGAAAAGTCTGATTTCCACTTTCTGAGATGTATGTTTGGATGTAAGCACTAGGAAAACAGTAAGTTGTTTCCCAAACATCCAGTACTGTGTATTCTTTTCAAGAAGCCTGAATCCATGAGACCCAGGCATGATATACTTGGTAGGTAAATACATTGCAGCCTAAGAATTGAAATTAAGCTGACCAGAAGTTATGGACACATTAATAGACAAGTTGATGAGGAAAAAGCATTCTGAAAATTATTTTAAGTCAGGAAGGAAGGAATATGAACAACTTTAGAAATATGTGGCAATCTCTGTCATCAGCAAACCAGTGAGCAAATACTGGTATCAAGAAAGCAAAGTTACCACCACTGCCCCAAGTTGGGAGAATGGAACTTAGCATTTATTTAAAACCACATTAATTAAACTTTTAGAGACATGTTATGCTTTCTTTTCATAAATGATCTCGATTTAGATTCTGTGGTCTGTAGTCCTCTGAAAAATATCAAGAAAATAATTGACAGAAACTAAGTGGTGTTGGATCATATGAATTTGCCTTTAGAAATAAAATTATATTTATAAATCTTAAGAAAGGCACTGAAAGCTCGGTTTCACCTTTCAACAGAAATTTGAGGGGAATCTCACTTAGGATAGTGGGGAGACTGTTGATTGACTTAAAATTGATCTCTGCCCATATAGGTTGACAATATTTATGGTGCTATACATTAATTATAAGATGGATTGCTAGGGTCAGACTGTGATGGGTCTGTATGTCTATCAGAATGAGGGCTGATGAGGTAGACTTAGATGAAAAATAGAAAGCAGTTTTTAAAAACATTTTCTTGGGTTGTAAGTTGCCTGTACTTTTTCATCTTTAAATGTCCTGTGTAAATATCTTCCAAAGAATGACTCCTTTTATTTCCTTTGAGATGGGCAATGAATACATGTAGAAACATGAACTTTAGACACTTACAGGACACTCTCCATTACTCAACTGCCATTTTGATTTTCTACCTATATAGGGTTTTGTTTTCCCTAATTCTCATTTTTGATGGTAAGTAGATAACCAAAATAATTTTGACCTACCAAGGCATGTGTTTGCAATATGCTGATGTTTCCATGAATATAAAAAGACATTCTCCTACAGGCATTGGTTTTAAAATGCCAGAACTATCCATTTTGAATGTAATTATGCAAAATAAATGAAAGAAATCTACCCTGCTGATATTTATGTAACAACTTCTAGAATAAATCTTCTGATTTACAAATATACTGGGACCATTAGCTAGAAGCCACACCACATCATTATTTAACAGAACTTTAGGCAATTGTGTTGACTTTTTTCAAATCAGCATTATTTTGCCAAGTAAAATAAAACAGAGAAAACCAATTGACTTTTTCCCCAGCATTTTTGAAGAAGAAATAAAGCTGCTTAAAAATCAATGAAGGTTGCACTTTCAGAAATATTTTTAGAAGTGCATTTTTTTTTGAAACTAGGATTCTTTTTCCACAATTCATCTTATTTTTATCGCCACTTAATATTCTTGAACCGTATTTAACTTCCCTGGGAAACTGTAAAGAGTGGGTTGAAATCCATAATTGTATTAGAGCCGTGGGTCCCAGTAACAATAGCTATTCCACAAGTGCTGGCAAATGCCTGTCATAAGAATATAAAAGCAGAAAGAAAGTGAGATTTTTCTCTACTTACTTTTAAGTAGTACTGATCCAGAAAAGGAGGTTGAAGGATTTTGGAAAAGAGATAGATGGAAAGGAGGGGTTTCATCTAGAGAAGAATTGTCAGTAGTCAAGTTTGTCTGTAGTCACAAACATCTAGACGTGCACACACTTAATATACTATATCAGCATTCCTGGGGAGCTTTCATGTTTGTCTGCCCATTGCACACATATCTGATGCCCTGCCCACTTCACAAATGAACCTTTCTTTTTTCAAAAATAGAATTTTGCCTTCTGAATAAAATGGGTTCATGTCTCTATATCTGTTTTGATATCCCAGAGTTTCAAAATAGCACAAAAAAACAGTCAAAACATTAAGGCTAATGTAGAAAGGGAATCGAAGAAATTATTATTTACTTCAAGTATCCAAGTTCTCCTAAGTCATAACAAAGAATATGTAGAAATAATAATGATTGTCAACTACGTTAAATGAATTCTCCAGGCTGCAAAGGTAATGGGAATAGGTAATTTGAAAATTAGAGACTTACTTGTTTGAGTAACTCTTTAGTTATTATTATATGTGCTTCCTATATGCCAGGTTTTATTTTGTGCACTTCACAAATGCCATTTTATTTAGTTTCCGAAATAACTTTCAGAGCAACATTCATGATACACTGAGATCAGTACTATTATTGTCCTTTTTTTTTTTTTTTTTTTTTTTGAACAAATGAGAAATCTGAGATACAAAGAGGTTAAATAACTTGGCAAAGACCACACAGCTGATAAGTAGTGGAGCTGAGCTGGGGTTCAAATCCAGACAGTCCTGCTTCAAAAATCTTCCTTTTACGCACCACAGGGTGAGGTCTAAGGTCTAAGGCAATGGTTATCAAACTTTTGTGTGCTTAAGAATGGCCCAGGAAACTTGTTAAAACACGAATTCCCCAGACATTGTGATTCTGTAGGTCTGGCTGGGCCTGAAGATTTATAGTTCTATCAGGTTCTCAGGTGATGCTGATGTTGCCCACCTGCAGACCACATTTTGGATACCACTGACCTAAAGAACTATGCAAATAAACAAGATAGAGAAGGTTTGCTAGTGGGTTATAAGTATCCAGGCTTAGATTCTTTACAGAGTCTTGTAGTTTTGGCTTTAGCTACAAAATACAACCATGCTTCCCTTTATAAACCCAAGTGATTGTGGCATGAGTCTCTACTAGTCTAACTCCTGGCAATGGTCCCCTACATTTCCTACCTCAAATCTTAGCTATGATGAAATAAAAGTTTTCTATGACAAGTGTACACAAATGCTTAGGAAAAAGTTCTTCACTATGTCCCACTAGGCCAGTTTACCTTGCTGTTAGGCCACTGGTTCTGTTGCAGATAGCTTGGCTTCCTTGGACATAGCTAGCATCTTCAAGGAGCCCTGATGGCACCACACCTCAGGCTCCTGGGAAGCCCCAGCTGCCCTTTCCTGTCTCCCTTTGCTCAGAGTGGATGCTCAGCCCTTTTAAGTACAACATATGGGTCTCTGCCCACTAGCTCTCACAGTCCCTTGCTGGCTTGCACACACAGGACCAGATACAGTTTCCCTCGAGCCACAGCGATGGCTCCATATACCTGCATGGTCAGGCTGGCTTACTTCCCCACTATTGTTTTAGGTCCAACACTTTTTCATTGGTTTCATTTGGAGTTGAGTTTTCCTGAGATGATTGATGGTGGGGAATCTTTTCTTTTCAAGAGAAAATGTTCTCTTACCCTCAGGAGTGTTGTGTGACCCTAATGGCCTTAACAAGACAAGCTTAAAATACTCTAACGTTTATATATCTCCCCTAACCTGAGTTACTCAGCCATGTTCACGATAACCTTATTAGAAAAAGAACCACCTCCTGAAATATGAGATGGCTTTCTTCCCTACACCCCACATCTGGTAGAAATTTCTGATGATTTGCTGTGATTTCTAATCTCCCACCTCTAGGATTCTTCAACCAGTTTAGGAAGTAGAAATTAAAAAAAAAAAAAAAAGAAAAGAAAAAGAAGAAAACCAGAAGAGCTCCCTAAAGTGAAGAAAGTAACTTCTTGAGCACAAAGAGAAGAAAAACAAAACAAAACAACACTATAATACCTTTAACATTTTTAGAAAAAAAAAATAGATGTTATTGTTTAAAGCAATTTTAAAAATTACACTTTAAATCTCTGTAGCAACAGACTTACTAAACAGATTGATTTACAGATTCTATCCCAGGGAGAGTTTACTTATTGTGTTTGTTTTATTTCTGATATACAGCCATAATAATAAGACATGCATAATGTTGGATTATTAAAATATCACAATGTCTTTGTACCCAGTCCTGAAGCATTAGATAGAACTATGATGATATCTAATCCACCCATTTACTGATTAATTGCATAAAGACAAATGTCATTTTCTCTTGAAAAATTAAAAATCTCATCTAAAAATCTTTTTTGGGGGATTTATGTAATCAGTGGTATTTAAAGGTGTTTTCAGAATTGTCATAGTATTAAAGAACACAAAAACAGACAATAATTAAGCCCTCTAAATCTAAAGAACACATGGTCATGGAAGATACCTGTGGATCCTGTTAACATATACATTCTACCTGAGCTGTTTTCTCCTAAGATTTTTTTTAACATATTTTTTCTATGGAACAGAATGAGAGTATACAATGGATCTATTCTGTATTCAGAGGATGTTTTTCGTAGCTCCTCCATTAAAATACCTAGCTTCTCCTCTCCAGGGCTGGTTCTTAGCCTTGGTAAATAATACAGGTCAGACAACTTGATTCACATCTAGCGAAAATGGTTGCTACAAAAACCACCTTCAGAGTTATCCGATTTGCCTGCTTCTCAGGATGGTGTCTGAGGATTAGTGTAAGATTTGCAGTGGACCATCCTTAAAAATTCTGCCTTGTGTCATAACAAAGAAGAAAAAAAACTTAGTTTATTTCTTTCTCTGGCTGCCCATTGGAATTCATCATTTTAAATGTCTTGATATATCCATGTATTCATCTGTCCACTTGTACAACAAACTTCAAGTATCTGCCATCTTACCTAACCAATTATGGCTCATATTGCAAAACCCAGAGGAAATATGTGGCCCACATCTTCCATTTCCTCTATATTCTAGCTGCAGGCTCTATTACCTGAATCTTAAAACATCACCTTCCCTCCCCTATCCCAATCCAAATATAATTTTAAACTGTCTCTGTTAATGATGCCATCATTCTGTGTGGGTATACAAGTTCTTGACCTACAGCTGTCCTTGACAATTCCTAAATACAATCCAACATATGAACATAAAGCCTGTGTGTGTATATATATATAGAAATCCTCCAGATGTCCAGAGAGGTAATTTGGGAACCTGTTCCTGAATGTTTGCAAAATTATTAATATGGAGCAAGGCTTTCTTTTTACATCAGAAGCTACATTCTGTGCTAGCTGATTAAACTAGTTGTTCTTTCACTTTGCATCCTCTTCTACCAATGACTATAGGGGAGGGGGAAAAAACCCTCATATAAAACAAATTCAATATACGAGTACTAATGGACTCAGTAACATTTAGTATTGGAAAATTGCTGAAAATTTTTCAGGTAATGTGATTTTGTTTTCAATTTATGCCACTGAAAAGTAATGTAATGTCTAATGCCAAGAAGAAGAAAAAAAAACCTACACTCCATAAAACTGTGTTACTGTATATGGGTTTGACATTTGAGAAGCAAATGAGAGCAAGTTGTCCTTTTCTCTATTTCTTAAACAGTGTGTAAAGTTGTTAGATTATACTGTAACATTTTAAGAAATCCTTTGTGCTATGAGAAAATTGCTTTAGAGAGCGTGGCGATGTGTACCAAATGTAAAGCATGTGAGTGAGAACTCAAATGGCAATACGAGGAGGGAAAGACCTGGAGCTGAGTGCAGAGAATAGGGGCCCCAGCATTCAATAATTATGTCAACGTGAGATTTTAGTTTCTTGACCAAGAAAGAAAAATCGTTCGCCTCCAGATCCCTCAATGAAATTCTTACTAATGTAGATCTAAATCAAGTACCTAGTTAGGGCAATTTTCTATTTTAAAAAAATACTACAAATGCAAATGATTCAGACTGAGATGTTAAATGTTTTGTTTAATAATCGAATATGCTGCTTTGAGAGAGAGAAATGAGTACATATTGGGAGTCCATTATTTGGCGATAGCATGTATGGAAGTTCTAGAAAAAAAAAAAATCTAGGTTTTAGTTTCTACTGCCATGTACTTTATTAACTCAAACAGCTTTCTTACTTCCTAAACCTGTTTCCTCTTTGGAGATGCTGGGATAATAAGATCTTCTCTACTCACAAAGTTGTTATGAGGATCAAATTAAATGTATGTGAGAATGAATGCCTTAAAAATAAGGTATTAGAGTCCTCTATTTCTAAAATGTCATTTCTTGATATACACAGTTGTCTAGACTTAGGGCTTAAGGGGTGATCTTCACACTTATTGCCTGACTTCATATGTGTTAAAGCAGAGGAAGGCCTGGAATGAGCGTCAGCCCACTTGGATTCTAGTCCCAACTCTGTCCTAAGTTCATCGTGCCAAAATGACTTAGTGGGCATTGAGAATAACTCTGATTAAATGATAATAAAAATATGGTTTGACTCAACTCCTCAGGCAAATTTTGGAAGGTAAATCCTGTGTTCACTTAATAAAGATTTCTTCAAGGCTTGTAAAATTCAAAGATGGCTTTTAGCAGTTTCTACCAACTCTTGATACTTGGTAAAAATGGTGAACTCATCCCATTGAGGAACTCTAGACAGGCCATATAAACGTGTGAAAAATGATTCCAAATGATGCTTGTGTACTTAGAGATATAGCCCAGCATCATCTCAGGCATGGTTTCAAACCATCCTTTACTTGCCCATTATCACCCTTTCTTATTATCAAACTAATATACCACATTTCTTTTGATCTTCTGCTTTTCTTTTCCTTCCTATCTTTTGTGCTCTTTCCTTAGGCAGTTTTTTTTTTTTTTTTTTTCGGTACGCGGGCCTCTCACAGTTGTGGCCTCTCCCGTTGCGGAGCACAGGCTCTGGACGCGCAGGCTCAGTGGCCATGGCTCACGGGCCCAGCCGCTCTGCGGCATGTGGGATCCTCCCAGACCGGGGCACGAACCCGCGTCCCCTGCATCAGCAGGCGGACTCTCAACCACTGCGCCACCAGGGAAGCCCTTTAGGCAGTTTTTGAATGTTTGATTTCCAGGATCTCAAAAAGTTAACTTTCCAAACTGACTTCAGTATTTTTCTAAGCTATATCTAAAAGAACTGTCTTGAATCTAACAACTTTGTTAACAAGTTTTGAATTTAACAAAATTTAGCAAAGTTTGAAAGGTAGCTTTGCTATTCAGCTTTTTTCCTATTTTTTTTCTCTATAATATCTCTCAGGTTTATTTTCTCCTCTTATTTAGCAAAGCTTTTTTGGTGAATATTTCATCAAATAAAAATAATTTATTCATGTGTTTGTTTCTTTAGTTTCCCAATTTTTAAAATGCTGTCCATGTTAGTTTATATAAATTTCCTATATTTTACTATCTCTATATTGCCTCATAGTATAATCATAACAGTAAAGGAGTTTAAAGTTCAGTCCTGTGTACTAGAGTGGGTTTGTGAAGTAGATTAGCATGCCCCATCCCTCACAGTACCAGCAATTCATTTTATTTTATATTTTAAATTTTAAATATCCAGTGTTGAGTAGACGTATCAGGTATGACCAGTGACTGGTCCAAATTTCTACTTGTCTCAAATTGTGACACAGTAATATTTTAGCATTCTGTATACATAGAATTCTCTTTAGCATCTGATTCTCTTTGCACTTGTTCATTGCTCATATTAAAAAAATTCTTAAACTTTTTAATCATGTTTTATGTTGTTTCCTATTTAGTACCAGTGTCTTTGTACCAGCATCTCATAACAAGTTACTTCAGAAAGCCAATAAATAATTGAGAAAGGTGCCCTTCTCTGCAGTTCCTTCTCTCAGTAAGCTTTTTTATTCCCCTAGTTCCTTTCAGCTTTCTCTTGGCCTTTTATCTTTTCAAAAGCATTTCTGCAATTTCTCTGTTGCTCTTTGACCTACCCATTAAAGCAAGCATTTGTTTCCATGTGTTTCTTTTTGGTTTTTGAGCAAGATGTTTATCTCATCTTATTCAGTTTAAAAAAAAAAAATCTTCCTGAAGCTTTTCATTACTCATATTCTTTGTAGAGTTCAATCATTTGTTCTCATTTGTGTGTTTCAACTTATACCAGTGCATTGTTAACTTAATTCTTCAGAATCACCCACAATCTTTTCATCTTTGCCTTGTTTTTAACCATTTTGGGGTTTTTTGTCCTTTTGTCATTTGCCTTTTCAGAATTTCATATTAACCTTTTGCCATGTTTCAATTTCATGCTACACTGAAGTTGTGACTCTTCTCAAGTCCATTTTCTTTTTGTCATTATTTACTTTCTTTTATCTGTTCCTGTTCTATTTTCAGCTTTTCATCTTATACCATTCCAAAATTACATGGACATTTTCACCATTGTATAAGTTTTTGTTACCTTTTTCACCTTCTTTGTTCTTGATATGAGTTCTGCTGCCACTTTAGTTACCACACTTATAATTTAGAGTTTTTATGGAATTATACTTAATAGAGTTACTAGTTATAACTTCACTTACTTGCACTTTAAATTCCCACTTATGTCTTAGAATCAAATTTTATATTTTTTTCTAAGACTGTTTGAAACTAATTTTACTGTCCTGAAAATTCCCATTTCATTTATATCTCTTCTTTTGTTTAAAATGGAAACTTAGTCCCTGATCTTAATGTTATTTTAAATATTTCTGCATTGATTCCATCTATTTCTGTCTTTCAGATGACACACAATATTAACAAGCGTAAACACATTTTAGGTTTGAATCTGCCTAGATCTTTTATATTTACAGTATAGAACAATAAAGACAAAAGAACTGTTTATACTACCAATGCATTAAAAATGTTTCCACAATATAGCCCCTTCCATTGCATGTTATGTTTTATATGTATCTCTGATCCCTTTACCTCTAACAAGAGTAATTCTACTAACCACTTAGCCTTCCTGTAACAAGCTACCAGAGCAAACCTGTTGTAGAAGAACTAACATTTGTAGCATCATTGATATTTTCCTCATGAGTATCTTTAAATTAATTGTACTCCCCATGAATGTTTTGATGGGGAGGATCATCTTTTCCTGAAACCTTGAGATAACAAGGTTGGTTTTCAAAACCACTTTATTGACCACATAATTCATATCTGGGCTGTGATGACATATATGGAGGAGGAATCAAAAGTTTAAGAAATTCAGGTGGTTCCACATTTGTGTCTTAAGTCTTAGCCCTGTAGATGTTTCTTCTTTGAGTACCTTTCCTTCTCCTAAGATCTAATTATTATTTTCTATATATATATATATATATATATATATATATATGTTTTTTTTTTTTTTTTTTGCGGTACACGGGCCTCTCACTGTTGTGGCCTCTCCCGTTGCGGAGCACAGGCCACGGATGCTCAGGCTCAGCGGCCATGGCTCACAGGCCCAGCCGCTCCACGGCATGTGGGATCTTCCCAGACCAGGGCACGAACCCGTGTCCCCTGCATTGGCAGTCGGACTCTCAACCACTGCGCCACCAGGGAAGCCCTCAATATTGTTTTTAATGATTTTTCACTTTCATTTATAATTTTGTCATCTTGCTATCCCTATTGTTTGGTTTTGTCTGCTTTTGAGTTTTATTTAAAAAAATGAATAATCCTGTATGTAGTCTTCTATGACTTGCCTTTTTCTCAGAGTAGTATGTCCAAGATTGATCCATGCTCAGGTACGTAGCAGTAGTTGATTTGTCATCACTACTGTGTAGTATTCCAGTGGATGGAAATATATATGTCTGAGTGCTTTTCTGATTTCTGTCTTTAGGATACATTCCTAGAAATGAGTTTGTTAGATCAAAGATCAACTTATTTTAAAGATTTTTGATGTGTATTAAAAACTTGTCCTCCAAATATTGTACTCTAGTTAAAATCATTTGAGCTGCCTCTCAGAACCCCCGTGTCTCTGCCATCTCACCAACACTGATTTTGCAATCTCTCTATTTTTTTTCATTTAAAATTCCATGGCCATTCCCTTAAGAATTAGTTCATTACACCGTGAATGAAATTTTATTCAAGAAAATGGTGCATTTAGGCATGAAGATAGAATGTTAAGGTTGTTTGATAATGTGTGCCTCTGGGAAATACTATTTAGATGTGACCAATAAGGCTACAGTATCTGGCATATCGTCATCAAAAGGAGAAAATCAGACCTTGGGCTTTTATTGGAAGGAAATTGCTGCCACAAATCTAGTTTTGAGAGATACCAATTTTGTTCAGTTTTAAATCCGTGCATATAAAGCTCAACTGCAGTGTGTGACTGGCATCTATTTTCTGGTTAGACCTGCCTTCTGCTTTCCCTTATCACACTGTGACCCTTGTTAAGTAAATGGCATCTTTCCAGAGGAAATTATTATATCAAAAGGCTGCTTAGCCATCAGAATCATTCAAAATAAAAGCTTAACACTCCTGTTACAAGCTAAAAGAAAGGGTAAAAAAAAAAAAAAAAAGAAAAACCCTGTTGATGATAAACTAATATTTCGGGGGACTTTTTTCTCAAAAACTTGGATTGATAAAATGTATCTACCAACCTTGTATTTCAAGACTTAAATATGTTTCCTCTTCAGTTCCCCTTCCTCCATGTAAAATTTAATTATATCCTAAATTTTGCATTTATTAATCCTTTCCTTGTAACTTTGAGCCTGATAGTCAGAAGAGGATTCAATGATAAATTTTCTGAGGAAAGAGAATTTGAGATGTCAGTTTTTTTCTCACCCTTCTTAGAAATCTTACAAAAAAACAAAAAAGGTTGTATGACAGCAGCAAACAGCTTAGACCTTTCTCTAGGTAAGGATGAAAATGATGTTACAGATCTTAATCTGCTTCGACTATTAGATTTAAATTTTCCCTTAATCTGTTGTTGACATGACTGAAAAAAAAAAGCCCTCTATGGATAGCTCTATCATTGACTCCATCTGGCAAGTAGGAAAGAAAAATGGCAAGTGATTCTACCTCTAACCTCTGCAAATTACTTCTCTCAAATTAATGCAAAGAAGTTTACATAAAACTGCCTTTTAATTGATACTTTTATTTTAGACAAACAGTAAGAGGCTTCAAAAATTTAAAATTATATTCATATTTTTATATTTATTAACTTTGGATGAAATAGCATTTTATGTGTGGAGAAATCTCCAACAACCCTGTATTGACCAAATTATGTTGGAGAATATATATAAATTCTCCAACATATATATATATATATATATAGAGAGAGAGAGAGAGAGAGAGAGGTGTTTCCAAGCACCTAGAATATAGCATGCCACATAAAAGGCACTGAATAAATATTTGTTTAATAAATGAAACTAGGATAGAAGTTCAAACTATATTCTTCCTTTAGGGCAATTCCTTCAGGGAAATTAATCGATTTCCTCCCTTAAACTTTTAGTTATTTAAACCAGGCTCTGTTAAACTACAGAGGACTGCATAATGTTAAACATTATCTCACACTGATATTTGGACTAAATGAACCAATTCAGCCAGGGCTGGAATTTCTGTAGTATATATATGCCCACTTAGTTATCTTATCCCATGGCAAACTTTGATTCTTAATTCTGGTTCTGGCCTCTTCACTCACATACTTTGTGATTTTAGGCAAGTTACTTATCTTTCTAAGTCCCAGTTTCCTGATCTGTAAAATAGGGATAAGAATTCCAAGTCTATGATGAAAATTAAATGATACAACTTATGAATATGTAAAACCGTATAACATGGATGTCCAAAATATGTTAATTCATCATTATCAACAAATAGATCCACTGTTAATATATTTTCCCCTAAATATGTAGCCAAAGCATCTGGTTTGATTAAAATCAGTAGGGTTATTGAATGTAAGCCTTGTGCTAGGTTCAGTGGTGAGACATAAAGACCAACATGACATCAACTCTACCTATAAGTGACTGACAATCTGCAAGTGGGGCAAAACAGAGATGGAAAGATACAAATCATTACATTTGTGGCATAATCCAAAAATTTATGAAAAGATTGCAAGTGGGAGTATATTTGGACTGGAATTGGAAAAATGAGTAGAATAAAGGAGGAAAGAATTGTTCATGCAAGGAACTATTTCAAAAAGTATTCAGAGGCATTCATGTGTGCGAGGTCTTTGGGACTCGCAAGCCAGCAAGTATAGCTGGACCATAATGTTTATGAAAGATCTAGAAGCACCTTACTCTAGAAAACTAGTTGGTTCATATATGAGTTCAGAAACTTTGACTGCAAGTAAAAGTATGCTCAAATTAACTAAAAAGTAATGTATTGGCTAAGTACACTGTAAGTAAGGGTTGATTCATGGATTCAACAGTATCAACAACAAAAAAGTTTTATATCTCTGTTCCCTGCCACATAGGGTATCAGCTCCCATGAGGAAATTTTTTTTTTTTGTCAGAGAATGATTGTCAAGAGCAACAAGATTCAATGCTTTTTCATTTTTGCCTTCTGAGAGAGAGATCCTCTTAATTCAGTGATCAAAGTTACATGTTTTGTCTTGATTTAGCTGACTTGTATCACACAGTCATCCCTGAAACTAGCAGGGTAGCTTGGGAATTCCATTCTTATTGGCCTGATTGCCACTCCCATCCTTAAGCCAAAGCTGTGTTGAGGGAGGTAGAATGACACTGGCCAACAAAGGCCTCGTCCGGAGTTGGCGGTGGAGGCAAACCTGCCAAATGTCCAGGCTGCTATACAACTGGGAAGTTGACCTGAGATGCTGCTGAAGCAAGCATCATATGCTTTCCAGTCTTAGCAATGAGGGCCTTGAATGCTGTATTAAAGAGCTTAGAATTTATTCCATATGTAAAGAGAAAGTATCATGTCAAGTGAGATTTTTATCTGGGACTGTATATAGCCTGCTGTGGTGGGCTGTAAGGATAGAAGTAGACATCAATGAGCTGTTGTCCCTGCTTTCAAGGAAACAACATTCTCACGTTCCTCATGTGACCCAAACTATGTAGTTTGAGGTGATATTAAGTCTAAGCTATAGAGCAAGTGTATGCATTCATCTAGTTTTTCATATATTGACATTAGTGAGATTTTTGCTTGACATTTTTGGAAATGATAAGAGTAGTAACTAACATTTATAGCTATGTTCCAGATGTTAAATTCTGTCCATAGGTTATGTCATTTAATTTTCCTAACAACCTTATAGGCTGGTATTTTTCCTTTGCAAATAAGAAAACTGAGGCTTAGGGAAGTTAAATAATTTGTCCAAACAGGTGGCAGATTCAGGATTCAAAGAGAAGCTTTCTGATGATCTAAAATCTATACACTTAACCTCTAAATATGGTGATATTTGATGAAAAATAATGCATACTAGCTGCTGTGAATGATTATCAGACTCACATTTTGGGGAAAAAAAAGATAAAATGAACCATGAATCTCTCTCAATATGCTTTTGAAGGCTCATGCCTTCAAATGTGTCTGTAATCTGTGTGAAATTTTCAAAGGTATAGATGAGCAGTGGCTAGTTAGGTTAGTTCTCAAGCATAAAGAAATTTCTGATATTTTCTCCAAATATTAAAAAATACAATTATTTGGATTGAATAAGTCCTGGAGAACTGGGGGAGGAGTCAGGCATGGGACAGAGTGAGGAGCTAGGAAGTAGTTTTCTTTTCATTAGTCATTGCTTTCTTGAAAGAGGCCAAGGAAAGCTAACAAGTGATGTTGGCGTACTCTACCAAATTATTTTGGTTGATAGAAACTTGGAATTCTGGGAAAATTCCAAGTGGATGTAAGCACTTTAGGGAATTGGATAGTATGTGAAATATAACCTAGAATAATGTGAAAAAATAATGGATATTGGCCAAAATAGTCTCAAAACCCTTCTCTTCTCTGATAGGCTCTGATTTTGATAGCTCCTTTGAGGAGAAATATTTAGGAGTCATTCTGTCTAGAGAGAGCTCTTTGCACTTGATGCCCAGTCCATGTCAGCAGTTAAAGCCAGAAATAAGATGCCAGGTACATTAAGAAATGAATAGAAAATACTTAAAATATTATAAATTAATGACATGATCGAACAAATGCAAACTGTAGTATCTGGAATAGAGTATTCCATTCTAGTCACTTTGGTTTATAGTTGCCTAAGATTATATATATATACTTTATAAGCACATAATCTTTCAGACAAAAGAAAAACTTTAGAATTTGCCTCTGGTATTTAAAGTCGGTAAGGCATAATATATCAGTCCAATTCTCTTAGCTTTTAGAAAGAGAGTGTTATTTCAAACAAAAGACCCTTATGTTATATTTTTAAAAAACAGATTTACATTTTCTGAAGCTTTGATTTTTCAGACCAGAAATCCCAAGTTTATATGTAAAAGGGGTCTATTAGTGTTCAACTGTGCTTCACTTTTCAGGCCAGAAATACTATGAGTGATTACCCTTATTTTGTGTAATGTATATCTTAGTGGAAGATCTTTTTTTCTTTACTTCTTAGGGGTTGCTTTCTTTTTCTTTTAAGATTTAAAATATTTCAGTCACCAAGTTTTGAGTGATTTCAACTCTACATTCCCAAATTTGAGTGTGTCTGTAAGCATAGCCTCTAATAAAATTGCCCTTAGTCCAAATTAGAATCAAATTGAGCAGTATTTTCAGAGTCATTTAAAGGTTTTGGATTTCATTTTAAACAGTTCCTAGTCTCAGATACATGTCTAAATGATGTGCATGTATCAAGACAAAATGGTAAACATTTATTGCATGTCTTAAGATTTTGTTGACCTGACATTCTGACATTCAGATAATTGAATGAATTTCTCTGATTTCATTGGCATACTTGGCATTAAGCATCCATAGCCTTGCTCTATTACGTAAAGACAATGACTTCACCATTATCAGGTGTCAATCTGGTGCTTTTTCATGAGGAATAAATTATGTACTGTTAGAGGTCAATATGACAAATTGTGTTGCTTTATTTTTAATGAGTGTAATTCTAAGACCACTAGCAAAACTAGTAATCTTGAAAGTTGATATAATGCTAAGTGTAATCAGATCTTACATTTATGGTAGATCATAGCACTAATATCTCAGTTTGTATCCTTGCTTCCACATATAGCTACTATGGCAACAGAAAACTAAAAATATCCAACTATGTAACAGACCTATATTGTAGAGTTGGATTATTGTTTTCAATGGAGTTTTTCAGACTCATTAATGGATACTGTCATAGACTAAAGGTACTGGTATCTACTGGCTATAGTCATAAATGTGTCTTAAAGACAGAGATCACAGCACCAGAGTTCAAAAGTCCACTGAGTTAACAATTACCCACCTTGTGCATTTACCCAGTTACTGGTTTCTTAGCCAGGAAATCAGTCAAAAGGACACAGCACTCTGGTGTGTACGTACATGGCCAGAGACAGAAAACAGGGTTCCCCTTCATTCAGGTTTTTTACTCTTTGGTATGTGTTTTGTTTCTCTCAGGTTTGAGGTCATACCCCAATAATAAAAAAAATAACAATAAAAACAAACAGAAACAAAGATCTGTCACTTGTTAAGCACTTGTTTCTGTGGAAAAATGAAAAGCTTCATAGCATGGTGGTTGAGAGTAATGGCTAGTTTTGTAATCTAAAGATGGTCTCCTAACCTCTCTGTGCCTCAGTAAAATTGTAAAATGGGGATATTAACAGTTTGGGTTGTTGGGATAATAAATGATAATGTCTAAAGTGTCGAGCATATGCTAAGTTCTTCATCTATTTAATTATTATGCTTTGATATTTTTAAATCTAGTAAACCTTGAAAGGTAGATATTATTAGAAAGGGGGTTAGTTGACTTAATGAAGACCCGTAGCTGGAATGCAGCTCAAATGCAGACCTAGCTGATGTATGAGCACACCTGTTGCTCCTACATCACATGCAACCAAAGCCTAGAAAACAGGGCACCTGTCAGCACCATTCCACAAGTTGACATTTAGGTGCTTACTGGCGGAACTAATTGGTCACTAGCTTGACTTTTTTCCCCCCTGTTTTATTTTCTTTAAACAAATATTACATATCTTTATTGTAAAGGAAAATTTAAAAGGACTTTAACAGGGTGTTTGCAATGTGCTATCCATTTTTCTCAAAGATTTATATGGATTAAATTGTTGAATCCTCACCCCACAGAGTGGTTAAGTAAATATCCCCAAATCATATAGGAATAAAAAGACAGCTTGCATTCTGTACTACTACACTTTAAATAAATGAAAGGGCATTATATCTCTGGATATGAAGAGTCAGTATTAATATGAATCTATAAATTCAGTAGTCTCAATCTATATCCCAACTCTATCAGTATGTAAGTGGAACTTGAGAAGATGATTTTAGAATTTATCCAAAAAAAAAAAATGTTCAAGAATTGAAAACAACCAAGAAGAAAATGGGGAAACTTGGTATTAAGATAGGAAAACATACTATAAAAACGGTCATAATTAAAACATCTCTGACCTGGCATGATAACAGACAATAGTTAACAATGGCAGACTAGAGAGTTAGACATGTATAATTTTGAAAATCTACCATATAATCAGTGTAACATTTTAAATCACTTCAACTTGCAAGAAAAGGGAATGGTGAGTTCTTCAATAAATAGCGTTGGTTAAATAGCTGTGTTTTGGAAAAAATGTTCAGTTGCTCATTCACAAGATATAAAACCAAACTCCTTATGAAATCTAAACATAGGAAACTATGAACATACTAGAAGAAAAATTGGGATAATATTTATACAATTTTGGTGTAAGAAAGACTACCTTATGCAAAATATAGAGACTATTAAAGAAAAACTAATAAATTTAGCTATATATTTTCCATTATATGATTTATAATTTTAACAAAGTGTACATTTACAGTGCTTACACTGAATTCATTATATTGAATTATTCAGCAATCTCATACAGAGACTACTTTTATATTTATCCTATTTGTTCAAATATAATTATATGCACAGTAATAAGGAATTTAAAAAGTAGCTAATTCTTGCGTGTAAAACATAGACGTTCCCTCTTTTTATACTTACCTGGATAAACAACATAATGAAATTGATTCTCTCTGTCACAGGGTACATGGACTTACTTGGGGAGAATGAGGAATTATTAGAATCATAATATGTTAAATATCTTTATGATCATCTAGTCTAGCCATTTTTCTAGGAAGTTTAGCTTCTATGTAGTTACCTTTTTCAGAGTTCTTTATTTCTTATGGCTTTGAGTTACTGTCTAGTGGCCTTTCATTTCAGCCTGAAGGATTCATTTTAGCATTTCTTGTAGGGCAGGTTTACTACCAATGATACTCTTTCAACTTTTGTTTACCTGGGAGTGTTTTCATTTCTTCTTCTTTCTTTGAAAGATAGTTTTACTGGATATAGTATTGTTGGCTAACAGTTATTATTTTGTTTTTTTCATTAAAAAAATATTGTATTCCCTCTGGCCTCCATGGCTTCTGATGAGAAATCTGCTATTAATTTTATTGAGGATACCTTGTACATGATGAGCTGCTTCTCTCTTACTGCTTTCAAGATCTTTTTTTTTTTTTGGCCTTGGCTTTCAACAAATTGACTATAATGTGTGTCCATGTGGATCTCTGCATTTATCCTTCTTGGAGCTCATTGAGCTTCTTGAATGCGTAGATTTCTGCTTTTCTCTAATTTGGGGGGTTTGGTCCATTATTCTTTCAGTCTTTCTATCTCTTTCTCTTTTTCCTCTCCTTCTGGGATTCCCATTTTAAGTATGCTGTAGTTTTCTTAATAGTGTCTCATAGGTCTCTTAGGCTTTGTTCATTTTTGTTCTTTCATTTATCTTTCTGCTCCTTGGACTGGATAACTTCAACTGACCTACCTTCAGCTTTGCAGATCCTGTATTTGGCCTGATCAAATCTGCTATTTGAAACCCTGTAGTGATTTTTTTCATTTTGATTATTTTGGTTTTCAGAATTTATATTTAGTTCCATTTTATAATTTTTAATCTCTTTATTGGTATTCTCTGTTTGTTCATACTTTATTCTCCTGTTTTCTTTTTCTTTTTTTGCTGAAAACTGAGCATTGTGAATATTATAATGTAGTAACTCTGGAAATCACATTCTTCCCCATCCTCACCATTTGTTTTTGTTTTTGTGTTTTTTACAGCTCTAGGCTGTATCTTTTAGTTTAATGACTTTTCTAAAATATTTTGTTAAGTAAGTATCCCTTGTCTATAATCTATAACACATTTGGTAAAAACTGTATTCTTTATATGAAATCTGCATTCCTTTTGCTCATAGCCAGGTAGGTTTTGACCTATGTACTTGGAGGGCAGAAGTTGAGTGAGAGAAAGAGAGGGAGAGAATAAAAAGACAGGGAAAAGTTTCCTAGTCTTTGCAGGTTGTGTATCTGTGCTGGGGCACTCCTTTAATGTTTAGCCATGCCATGGACAACTCTGTCATGACCTTCCCCTCCAGCTTGTGTTGAGTCTAGATATTCAGTAGAGGTGAAAGTTTAGGGTCTTCTCAGGTCTTTTCTGAGCATATATCCTATCCAGTGGATGTGAATGGCTTTTTAAATTCCAAAGTATACACAGGAGGCTATCAAATACTGTAATTTCTCAAAAACACCCTCTCTTCCCAGATTTTCCTCCCAGGTTTTCAGTGCTCTGTTGTATAGCTCAGTCAGTCTTTTGCTTCATTCAGGTGGCTGTGGGTTGTTTCATTTGCCTTACAAATTTTCGAAGATTGCTGCTTTGCTGCCCTGAGTGAGTTTTGATTTAGGTGACACAAAATCAAGCTGCTTGTACCAGTCCTTCAAGCAGTCTCCAAACATCTGCAACAAACACAATTATTTGTTTATATGGTCTTCTCTGCTTCTCCTGGAATCAGAGACGGGGGTCCACACTGGGAATATTGGCTGCCATCTTTAATACCACCACCGAGCCAGAGAAGGAGGTAAGGCAAGATCCAATAAAAATGCCACCAAACTTTTCTACCAATTTTTATTTGCCATTTTCTTGATTAGGGATTCACTTGGTTGTTGTACACTTTTGAATTCTTTACAGAGATCTAAGTTGAGTTCCTAACAGAAACTTTTGGCTTGATTTTTTTGGTCTTTCTCTGGAGGGATGGAGCTTCCTGCACTGCTATTTTTACTGACGTCACTCTGATTATATAGATTTCTAAACTTACATATGATGGAGTACAGTATAAAGAACATTACAAGGTGAGAAACACACTGAACGTATTTGTAAAATATTTGATAGACAAAAGATTAATATCTAAATTCATAAATTAGCTCCAGTTAGAAAAAGACAAACCAATAGAAAAATTAGGCAATGGATGTGAACATGTAGCTTACAGAAAAAAAAAAAACACAAAAGGTTAGAAGCATATACAATCTTAATAGATTAGAGGGTAATTCACTAGTTTATGGGATATCCATTCTCTAGAATCCTCTCTGTAAATATTACATACTGAGAAGGAATATCAGAGAGCAATACATACAATGCGACCCCATCTTTGTCAGTCAAGTGTTTGTTTTACAACAACTTTAAAAAATATTTTAAAAATTAGCAATATAAGAAACCAAAATTTTAAAAGCCATCTGTATACTATGCTAAACTTATCTCATGCCCATAGAAAAGAAGTGGTGTTTAGATTGGCCCAGTGGCCTTAATAATTATTTAATTGATATTTATGAGCACCTTGATGGGTCAGTTAGTTAGGAAACCTATTGAAAGTGGTAAGACTTCACCCATGCCCCTACACTATTTTTCACACTTCTCTGTGCAAAACTTTCTTTTAACTTTCACCTTACACAGCTTAAATGTCAGATGTCATACCATGGCTACAGGGCCCTAGCCATGATGCCTCTCTGACCTTCTGTTCTTTCTTGCCTCTCTCCCGCTCTGCCCCAGCCATACAAGGGCTCCTGGCAATTCCTTGAGCACTTCAAGTATTCTCCAGCCTTAGGGCTCTCATACTTCTTTCCTCTGCTTAGGATACTTTTGCCCCAGATATCAAAGAGCTTGGTCCTCTCTTTTCCTTGAAAAGTCACTTTATTACAGAGGCCTTCCCTGTTCACCATATATAACATTCCAACATCCCACCTGCACTAACATGCATACTCCCTAAACTCATTATCCTGTTTTATTTTATTGTCCTAAAGTCATTATCCTGCTTTATTCTCCTTCTTACTATCTGATATTCTATATATTTGCAAGTATACTTGTTTGTTCTCTATGTCTTTCACTAAGATGTATGCTTCTTGAGGACAGGAATTTTGTCTGTCTTGTTAACTGCTGTATCCCCAACGTCTACAATAGTCACTGACATACAATAAAAAAAATTACTCAATACATACTTCTAAATAGCTGCATTAATATTTAAATAAATTGAAATAGTAATAAGACAGGCACTCTCTAGGAAACCAGAGATTGGTAGAGTATACCTGCATGAACAAACACAATATAAAACATGATAAGATGTCTAAAGAGTTATACAGAGGAAATGATGCAAGGCAGAGAGAAGCAGGGAAGGCTTGACTTTAAGGAAGGTTTTAGAGTCAACATACCTTCTCTTTTAGATGGTAGAAATGTCCGGGCGTAGGGAGTTAGTGTGAGAAAAAGCCAGTCAAAGCATAGAGAAAAGTTTGTGCAAAGGCCCTAGAATGAGAAACAGCTAGTAGATAGTTCATTTTGACTGAGTTATGGAAAGTGATAGGAAAGGCTAGAAAAGTAGGTACTGACCAGATTATAAAGTCTTTGATCACTTATGCTTTTAGATTAATTCTATCCTGAAGGCAGTAGAGAGTTCCAAAGGAACCTTAAGCAAGGGAATGATGTGTTCAGAATTCTGTGTTATAAGAGGAGCATAAGATATGTTGCATTTATGCTTTGGAAATTTGAGTGGCCAGCAGTGTACTTAGGCAAGATATACCAAGCCCTTTAGAGAGAAGATTTGGATGCAGATGATAAATAAGGTGTTTAATTCTGATCCTGTGAGTTTGAGGTACTTTTAGGCCATTAGAAAGATCTGAGCAAGAGGCAGTCAGAAATACCTGTGTACAGTGTAAGGGACCTCAGTATAATAAAGGCTGGAGGCTTGTGGGTGGGATAACCCAGAAAGAAGTTCTAGATTGAGAAAACAGAGCAGAAGACCAAAGGCCTGAAGGGATTGAGAATGTTTTACCTGACAAGAAACAGAAAGATTTACTATCATCTAGAATTTGCCATCATATGAAAAGGGAATTTCATTGATTTCTTAAGTCTTCAGTGGGTGAGTGAGGAATAACAAAGTGCAATCTGTGTCAGCCATCTATTAATACATATTCTCTATAAAAATGATCTCAAACTTAATAGCTTAAAACAATAATAAGCATTTGTTATCAACAATTTCTGTGGGTCGGGGAGTTGGGAGTAGCTTAGCTGGGTAGTTCTGGCTTGAAATCTCACAAAATTGTTGTCAAGTTGTTGGCCAAGGTTGTAGTCATCTGAGTGCTTAAGCAAGGATGGATGACCAACCCCCAAAGCTGTCAGCTTACATGACTGGCGAGTGGCTACTGGTTGTTGACAGGAGGCTTCAGTATCTCTTCACAGGTGCTTCCCCACATGTGGGCCTCTCCTCAGAGCTGTTTGAGTGTTCTCATGTCTTGGAAGCTGGCTTTCCAAAGAGCTATTGATCCAAGAGATAGCAAGTCAGAAACTGTAGTATCTTTTATGACTCAGCCTCAGAAGTCAAATCTCATCACTTCCACAGTATCCTGTATGTTACTAGGTAAGCCTTATTCAGTGCCAGGAGGTGGAGACTACTAGGCAAGAACACACATACCAAGAGGCGAGGATCATTGGGGGCCGTCTTGGAGGTCAGCCACCATGATGGAACTGTCCCATGACAAAATGATAAGTCCCTGGGTACTGGAGGTGCAGAAGCAAAACCTGGGCCAAAACTGAGTAAATGAGGAAAGGGGGTGGAGGAATTCTAGAACATGTAATGATTAGACTAGACAAGCTTCCTCCTTTCAGAACTCACGGTTCTGTTAGGAGTATTTAAACTGACTTGGAAAAAGGAAAAGAGAGAGAGAGAAATGAAGTGAGTTGAAAACACCAAAACAGTTTTCATTTTTATAGTGAAAATATTTGATAAATTATTTGAGGGTTACATGTATTAAGTGAGCCTGGAGGTGAGGGCAAAGCAGAGCAATCCCCCAAGATGACATGATTGGCAGTATACTCTGGAGAAGGTAGCAAGAATTTAAACACTGAGAATTATTTAATTAGCCTAACTTCATTCAAGACCTCTCAGCCTAATTTTCATTGTTTGTCTTACATACCATAACATCCTTTGGTATCAGCCCATCTTTTTGCAGCATCAAGCCCCAAGACTCCGAAACAGTGTTTTAGATAACCTACTAGGCATTTCATTCTGTAAAGAAACCAATTATATATGAAATTAATAATTAAAAATTATAAATAGAAAGAACAAGAAAACATGCATACTATATGTCCTGCGGGTAGATTTTTGCATGGTGAATAGGGAATTAGGTGCAAAAAAATCCATTTATGTTAATGGGCATTGCATGTCTAATTTCTCATGCACCACACTGCCAATTTCCCCTGTGCCTTTGTCAGTACATGGGACCGATGGAGGGGGAAAGAGAAGTGAATGATTTATTTGATGGTCTGTCAATCATAACGGCAACCAGAGAAATTCCAAAGCCATTTTTAACCTCTTTAGAAACAGTTAGTTAGACCATATGCTTTTTTCTTCTTGCCAGATGCTGTCATTCATCAATTTCCTATTAAGAAAATGGGATTCTGCAAAAACCACTGAGGTTCTTTCTCATTTGTACTAGATATGCCACAAAATCAGATTGCAAACATATTCTGCAGCTTCCACAAAATAACTTCTGACACTTGCTAATCTCCATATTAATTCTGACTGACCTTTAATGGTGTTTCTTATGTGTGGTCAGAACAGCATCCAAAAATATTATTTTAAAATTACCCTTACCCTGAGTTTAAGCCTAGAGGTTAAATAGATTTGTTTGTGATTATCCAGTCTATAAAAAAGATAGAAATTAAATGGTCATTTAAAAATACCAGCAACCTCATAAAATACTCTTTAGACAGTAAAGAGAGATAATAAAACGTTTGAGAATTAAAGGAAGCAGCATGAGTCGAACGTTGATTACCCAATAGGGAGGGGGGAGGGAGACGCAAGAGGGAGGGGGTATGGGGATATCCCATATATCTCCCCATAGGGGATATGTATACATATAGCTGATTCACTTTGTTATAAAGCAGAAACTAACACACTATTGTAAAGCAATTATACTCCAATAAAGATGTTAAAAAAATAAGTTGATTACCAAAAAATGTCAAAGAAAGTGAAAATTTTTTTTAAAAAAAGCTATATTGACCCTCTCCCACTACACCAAGTAGAAAGATCATTTTGTTTAGAGCAGGTGGATACTTAATTGCTATAAAATCCTGGGTGGATTTGTTTGCTTGTTTGTTTGTTGTCAAGGATGAAGACACCTAGGAAACCTAAGGGCTCCTTTTCTTAGGGACAGTAAAATCCTTTCATCCTGTACAGGCAGCAGTCTGTCTTCAGGCTTCGGCACATGGCTCTAACAGCAATTGGATTTGGGGTTTTAAATTTGAATGCTCTAGGTTGTTGGAATGTATTGACACTTGCCATGATTTCTAACACAGATTTTCTTGAAGTATTCTTACGATAACACTGGTGGCTTTAAATGTTTGCTTGTCATGCTGAATTCACTTAGCAAACCAACTAACACGGAAGTTTAAGGGAGAAGAATATCATTGCATAACTTTCGATCTGCAGCATTTTGCATTTCTTATTAATAGGAACTGACTCTTTGACACCCCCTGCAAATAGCTTATAGGAGAGAGGAATGCTCTGAAATTCAAGGCAAATTTCTTTCAAGAGTTAGGCACTGATCGAAATTCTGAATTTTCTCTGGCTGTCAGCCAGCGAGAAACATGCAGGGTCTGCTTATTATTTAAGATTTTGGTAGAAAGCCATTCAGAAAAAAGAAAAAAAAATCTATGACTTTACAGACTTTGTTGTATCCACTTCAGCCTAATATTCTCAAGTCTAATTTTTTTAAAAGGTCACAAACGAGCTGAAATATAGTTTTTTAACATTTTAATTTTCCCTTTTCTGCCCCTGCTGTTTTTTTTTCCCCTGCTGGGACTCTCCATTCATGAAGGTCAAGGGAATGATATTGCTGAGGTAGCTCTGTCTTTTTATTCATAGACCAGGTGTAGAGAGTGCATAGAGCCATAAACGTGTGCCACCATCACACGGTGCTGCTATTGACCCCTGCCCTGAGCTGAAGATTCTACCTTCTCAGGGGATAACAAATGATTCACTTCGCAGGTAGGCAGAGGCCTGGAGCTCCCTCCACCAGACACTGCCAGTTTTCCTGAATGATCTCTTGTGATTGGTTTCCTCATAGGAATAGACTGTGAGTCCACCACTGAACTCTGTGTATTTAGGAATATGTCTTTGACAAGAACAGCTGTCCTAGAGTTAAAACGATTAGTACTTTATCTGCTAATGCAGGTTCCCATTCGGCTGTTGGCTAAAAACACATTTTCATCCTGGGAAAACATCGCTGTCCCTTTTGGGCACCAAAGCAGATTTTTGGTGTTTGATCAAGTTGAGTCATTAAAAAAAAAAAAAAAAAATTCTGTTCAAGATCACTTTGGCTTGACCTCTACTTGCCAACTAAGGTTCCAGTTCTGTAAGGTGACCTAGAAAAATGAGCTAGCTCTATACATATAAATAGTAGCCAAGTTTCCTCTTTCTTATCCAGTCTCAACTGGGAGCATGGTTCTAATAAGGAGAGAAGTGAGCAAAAAGAGCGACCACACTTTGATTCTGACCTTGACTTAGAGAGAAAGGCCTTTGACAGGTCCATGGAGAATGAGAGTAGATGGAACTAGAGGCCCACCGCCAGAGGATTATTTAACCTGCAGCCAATATTCTTTAGAACTTCATATTTAGGAGTATTGTTATTTTTAAATGCAGTTTTACAAATACATATACATTGTTAGATACAAATATACTTAGTTTGTTAAATGAAATATTCAAAAAACACTACTTTTTGAAATATTCTGTCATTTCTTTAGTTTTTAACATCTTTGAGTGCCTTAATTTTTTTAATGGCATCTGCCTGAGCCCACTTAAAGACATTGGTCTTTAAGATTGGTTTAAAATAAAGCTAAAATAACCCACTAATAGCATAGCTCTTAACAAATTAACCAATTGTCACAAACTTGGTGGCTTAAAACAACAGAAATATATTCTCTCACTGTTCTGGAGACTAGCAGTCTATAATTAAACTGTCAGCAGGGCCGTATTCTCTCTGAAGGCTCTAGGCAAGAATCCTTCCTTGCTTTTCCTTTTTTCTGGTAGCTCCCAGCAGTCCTTGGTATTCCTTGGCTTGTATTCAATAGATGCATCACTCCAGTCGCTACCTCTGTCCTTACATCATCTTCTTCTCTGAGGGTCTGTCTCCTCTGTGTCTCTCTCTGCATGTCCTCTGCTCTCTTATACATCAGTCATTGGATGTAGGGTCCACCCTAATCCAGTAGGATCTCATCGTAGGTACATCTTCAAAGATCCTATTTTCAAATAAGGTCATATTCCCAGGTTCTGGGTAGACTTGAATGTTGAGAAAACACTTCAACCCAAATGTCTCTTTGTCTAATTGACCTACTGGGATAACTGACATAGCTAGAAAAACAGCAGGAGCAGTGGCCTGCCTTTTTCTTTTCAAGGTATTTGATGACTTGACAGTTGTGGAGACCATAACAAAGGCACGTAGAATAAATAATGTGAAAATGAGACTGAGAGACACAGAGACAAAGTGGTCTCTGCATGCTTTCCTTGTAGATTCCACATATTCCCCAACCAAAGTTTTGGCTGCACTTCACACTTGCCCCCAACAGAGAAACTGCCTTCACTATGACCCAAGGCACAGGAAAGTGCCATGCAGGGGCTGGAAGCCATTGTAGATGTGCCACATCTTGGAGCATCAGTTGTATTAATTCGTAAGTTACTGAAAACCATATTTTTAGGTTAAAATACACATGACAACTTTTAAGCATTTCTTAATTTTAATTTTTAATTACCAGGGCTTCACATTTTTTAAAAATTATTCAGGAAGCCCATTCACTGTCTTCTGACACGAGGATGATTTCATTGGAAAATTCTCTATCTATTCTGTATGACCACAATCAGCTTAATCTCAAAATGATGGTCATGTAGTAAAACTTCAACAAAGACTTGTTAGGTTAGTAAAGCACTCTAAGAAATTGCTCTGATTCTCCCAGTCCTAAACCAAGAAACTGTTCCAGAGTGTCTCATTTTTTGTAGAGACCCACGTCTCTTTCTTGACATCTGAACCTCTTTGTAATTGCATCTTCCATCATTTCCCCTGAACTCTGAACCGTTATTCCACTGCCTAAATCAAGCAGGAATGAGGTACTTCTGCTTGAAAGAAGTCCTATCTACCTAGAACTTGAACACACTCCATTGTTGAGTCTGATGGTAGAAGTACCTTAGAGAACTACCAGGTAAGAATGATTTTATCATTTACTGTTTTGTCCAAAATCTAGTGACTTCCCCTCTGCAAATTCAGACTATAAATAGAATAAGTTGCACACAGTGGTCTCCTCAGTAATTCTCTGTTACTACCACCACCTCCTCCCCCTGTTCTTTTCTTCTCTTCTCTCCACTTCCTCCACTTCTTTGTTCTCTCTCTTACTTTTTCTTCTTCCAAGCCAGAAGTCTATAGATCCCCCGGCCAATTCATTTTGTCCTATTTACTAGTTTCTTGTGGTATTGAGTTTGTATTTCAGCTTGAATTAATGAATTAATTATTTCACTAACTCCTTACTCTTTCCTTATCTAAATACAAACCAGGGAGTGTTAGCTGAGTGCCTCATCCCTTTATCACTTATGGTGCAACCAGAGTGAAGATAAACCAGAGGTACACCAATGCACTCTAACAATACAGAAGTTGTATTTATCTCTCCTGTAGCAGTCTGGAGATGGGAGAGTGGTTCAGGAAGTTGCAGTTCTGTGAGATCATTCATTCAGGGACCAGGGTTACCCCCATCTGATACCCCACTACCTCCTAGAGGTATTGTCTTTTCTGCCCAGTCAAACCAGCTTATCAGCACCAGATCCACATTCCATCCTATTGGATGGAGAAAGAGAGGAAGTGGTGGACAAATAATATCCTTTTAAAGCTCAGCCTGGTGAGAGTTCCCTGGTGACCTAGTGGTTAGGATTCTAGGCTTTCACTGCTGTGGCCCGGGTTCAGTTTCTGGGCAGGGAACTGAGGTCAAATAAATAAAAATAAATAAATAAAGCTCAAGTTGAAAGTTGTGCGTACCTCTTCTCAGTAACCAAAATATAATCATGTGACCTAGCTTTTAAGGGAAAGTAGGTCTCTAACTAGGAATTTTCTTTCTAAAGGAAAAGGGAGCTATTGGATCCAGGGAGCATTTAGCAGTGCCCACCTATTCCCTACTCACTTTGACAGTCACAATCTGGTCTCATCCCCATCAGGAATTCTCCTTGATGATTTCAGCAATAGTGTATACCCTTCACTTGACACTTACTGTACCGTGCATTTAATTGCTAATTAAAATATTGTTCCTAATTCTTAACCCTAAATGAAATTTTAAATATTAGGGAAGGAATTATTATTCATTTCTTACACTGCACTGCGATTAGCACACAGTAGGCATTCATCAGATATTTCCTGGTTCAGACAATGTATTGCAGTGCAGTTAGGGATCCTTAGGCATCCTTGATCACTTTTTATGACACTTACCCTAATGTGTTTCAAACTTGAGCTTCTTCATTAATATTCAAGAGAGAGAACTGTTGTCTTAAAGCAAACTAAACTTTGCTGGCTTCAAAAGAAGAGATAGGGCTTCCCTGGTGGTGCAGTGGTTGCGAGTCCGCCTGCCGATGCAGGGGACACGGGTTCGTGCCCCGGTCCGGGAAGATCCCACATGCCGCGGAGCGGCTAGGCCCGTGAGCCATGGCCACTGAGCCTGCGCGTCCGGAGCCTGTGCTCCGCGACGGGAGAGGCCACAACAGTGAGAGGCCCGCGTACCGGAAAAAAAAAAGAAGAAGAAGAGATAATAAACTATGGAAAACACTAAGGGTGAGTGTCTTTGAAATGATTATATAGGAAACGGGAATTAATGGCCAGCATTAAATGTTTCTTGGAGGGTTAGAGAAAGCACTATATTTGCAGAAAAGAGTCACTCGGTTAGGAGAATGATAGAGAGATTGGTTAAGAGAACCATAGAGGTCAGTAGCATGTGCAGTGAGCTCTGCATAGTGAGGTTTAAGAAGGTGTAACCCGGAAGACCTAGAGACTGGGAAGTTGAAGGGCCACTGCACAGGAAATGACGAATATGAATCTGGAGGTTATGAGCCTTCATCTGTGTGAATGATGAGAGCTGGGTCATGCGGTAAGAGGTGCTTTTTTAGACTCAATTTATTTTTTTCTCTATACACTTAAGACTTCTTAGAGTCTGCTTTATTCAGCTTCCCTATGTTGTGCTGGTAGCACATGGACAGTACCCCACATTGTAGCCATCATAGTGGCTGGTGTATCTAAAGATCAAATGTGTTTCCTGACCTAAAAGATCAGGCTACCCTTTGTCTCTGACAAAGAGAACCTTCTGTGAAAGCGGAGTAAATCAGAGAAGCAATTTCTGCGCATTTGCAATTGTTTTAGGTTGACTTATTAACCGATAAATGGGAATAATGTTCTAATAGCACTGTTAACTCCTATCACCTGGAAGATGCAAAGACTAATGCTATGGCCACATCCTCCTTTTCTGGTTTTATGTCATTCTCAGCAAAAGAGGGAGTCCAAGAAGTAGAAATGGTTCTCTCCATGCTCGACTATGGGAGACAATGTAGTTTACATAAGAGCCAAGGTTCTGGAGTCAGACTGATGAGGTTCTGATCAGGGTTCCCCACCCTCATAGCTGTGGAACTTTGGGAAAATCACTCTAAGGTCTCAGTTTCCTCTTATAAAGTGGGTCTAGCAATAGGATTTACTTCCAAGGTATTGCCCTCAAACAAGTCATCATCCTCTCATGGAAATCCATTCTTTTGGATTCCCTCCTCTACCCAGCTCTCATTTTTGCAGCCTTCCTTTTCCTCAGCACGGGGAACTATTGAACAGCTAGAATGATTTTTTTGAAATGGTAAATAATTTCACTTATTTAATGACACTCACCTGCATAGGACTTTCTCTTGATTTCCCATTTACTCAGAATAAACTAAATCCCCATCCAGGTCTGTAAGGCTATAGAATGATTTGTCCGTGGTCCCCTCCCTGACCCAGCTTCAACTGCACTGGCTTTCCGCCTGTTTTCTAACACATTAAAATTATACTCCCCTTATGGCTCTGTGCCAGGAACCCTCTTCTCTCTTCTTTCTGTGGTTGGCTCCTTATAACTTTCAGACTTGAGCTCAGATGTCACCACACCTTACTCAGACCATCCATCTAAACAGTTCCCTCACATGGACTGTCTAGCGCATCACCTTATTTAATTTCTCCCAGAGCATATATCACTATCTTAAATTATCTGTTTTACCTATTTGTTTACTTGTTTATTTTCTGCCTCCCCCATGTAGAAAGAAAGCAAGAACCCTCTCTACCTTGTTCACTCCTGTTTTCCCAACACTTAGAGTGCCAGGAACATACTAGTCACTCAATAAATATTTGTTCAATTAAGGAATGAGTGAATGGCTAAATTGACCTCTCAGATTTGTATTACAAATTAACTGAGAGTGCATAAAAGGCATTTTTTATTGGTGTCAGACACACAGTGCTCAAGAAATACGAGTGACTCTTACATTATGGACTGTCAGTACTCTACCACCTACCAGCCCCCACCTGCAGGCACTTCCCACCCATAGTTCCTTCCAATCCTCCTGACAACATTCTTTCCCTGATAAGGATCCACAAAGCAAAACAGAGTCCTGGCTTTTTGGAATTAAGTAGCAGTGATAGTTATCCACACTTATTAAACCAGTCATGGTGGTGGTGGTGGGTAGGGGGTGCATGTGTAAAATCATTGCCTTGGGGGTGAGGCATTGGTGTGAAGTAGGGAGATACGAGCTTTGGAGTAACTTAGACATAGATTCTAATCCCTGCTGTTTCAACACTGGCATTTTCTATCCGTGTGGGCTCCAGAAATGTACTGAACTTTTCTAGTCTCTATGATGTTCTCCTTTAGGCTTGCTTTTAAAGGATTAAATTTAAACAGCTATTACATATAGATTATCAGTGGCACACAGTAGGAATCCAATAACTAGAGCTATTAAGAATACTAAATACTGACCTTGATGTGTGTAACCAAATGTCCAAATCTCAGGCATGGTTATTGTTCCAAATACCTTTCCAGCTTCAAGCAGCTTCAGGGTCATTCTCCCCAGAGTAAGTGACCGGTGGAATTAAGTGAAGGTGAAAAGACTCCCACCCTCTCCCCGCCCCCCGCCCCCAAAGGATATTGCTTACTTTTGACAGTCTTAGTGACTGTGAGGCTAAACCACCAAGCTGGTAAAGAATGAGTTTTCCCCTGAATCGCAGTTGATGCAATCCAGCATTATGGTCCAACATGTTTATAAGTCATGGGAGATAAAGACATTGCCATTTTCATGTCAGAAAATGTCTTTTCCTGACTGGGAAAGATAGTAATTGAGATAGTGCATAAAATGAAATAATCACCTCTTTAGGTCTCCTTTGTGCACAGTTTACTACAGGCTTAGTTTTGCCTCCATGATGTAGAATGTGCTGAATGGGAATTAGACGCTAAGATCCCCCTAGACCATGTTGTAGGGAGTGTGATGTGATTTTAAACAATATTCTTGGCTGTGCTGATGTACTTGGGAATATTTTAAGACTAGCTCTGTATTGAGGAAGCAAGTGCTGAGTTCAGACCAGTGTTTACACAATCCAGGATTTAAAAACTCAACCCTACTCTTGAGGATAATTGGGACTTTAAAAACATTCTGTTTAAGGATCCATAAAGAACAGAGTCCATCTATAGGACGTGAAGAATGGCCGTGTTGGGGAAGAAAAAATTTTCCCTCTACCCTTTCTGGGTTATTCTGGCTGGTCTAAGAATAAAACTGACATGAGACAGAATAATAAGAGAAAATCAAATTTAATTACATATGTGCAAGGACTCCATAAGAATATGAGGCCCACGGACAAGTTAGGCAATTGAGGCTTACAATATAGCCACCTGAGAGAAGGAGAAAGGGGGTAGGGATTTGAACTGCAGAGCGGGGAGGAAGGCAACTCACATAGAGATGGAAAAACAAATGTTTGATAAATGTATGTTTTCTGAGCCCTGCAGAGACAATGGGACACACAAATGACTTCGGTGTCCAGCTGCTGCAGAGTTCCCCCCACCACACATAGCCCATATTCTTGTGGATATCTCTGTTGGTAGTGCTCTTCCGGGACCAGGCCCTTTGTGTAAATTCTTTGAGGCAGTTAAGGGAGAGGTAAAGAGAAAGACTTCTGAAGTGTTCTGTTTTTTAAAAATAATCATCCTCATGCCAGAGACACACATTTTGGGGTAGTGAATTTTGTTTCCCTACAGCTGTTCCAAACATATTTATGAGGGTTCACCCTGGGCCAAGATAAAAAAGATGAAAAAGGCATGGAGAATGCAGTCGGTGGTGGTGATGGTGACTGGGAGAAAAGGGTTACGTGTTAGACAGACATCTCAGTAAAAAAAATAAACAGTAGAAAGCAGAGGTTGTGTAAGCATCCATTAGATTGATTCACAGCATTCATGGAACAGTTCCTTGAGTGCCTCCTTTACTGGGGCTAGGTGGTAAGACGTCCATCCCAAATGGAAACAGATGGACTAACAATGAATTCCGTCATGGAAGTTGTGTTAAGGAAGTTCTGTGAAGGAAAAGCAGGTGAGCTGTGAGGACCTAGGCAAGCCACACAGTATTCAGCTGCTTACCTTTCCTTCTGTCAGTGATGACCATAGAGCCATCCAAGTAAAGAGCATGCATTCTTTAGGCAAAGGAAAAGAAAAATTGGTGATGTTCTGGCTCAGACAGGAAAACCTACCTCCTAGATCCTCCCTCCACCCTCCTATTTTGTACAAGAAAGGTGTAATCTGGCCCCAGGTGGGTTTTTTTTCCTCTCGATGCCAAAAATTGATGAGCTTTTTTTTCTTTTTCATAAAAATTCATGCTTAATACAATTAGGCACATTTATATTTTTTAAAAGATTTTAAAAAGATCTTCACTATCACCTACATACCTAAGTATTCTCTAGCTATTCAATTTTAAATTTATCCTTTTTTTTTTCTTTTCAATTGAGTCTTTTCATAGATAGGCAATTAAGGAATGGTTCAAAGTGGCATTTGAAACCCACTGTACTTTTTTCAAAATAGAATTCATCGTTCCCTCAGCTAATGTGTATGAGACATTTAAATTTTAAAAGATGGCCTCGCTGGTTGTACATGACACTAAGAACAGGCAGAAGCTGAAATCCTGTAAGGTAGCATACCATGTTATCAAATGCTCTTTTCCCTTCTGGTTCGTATTACTTACATTGTGCAAATGTGTTATGCAAAATAATTTAAAAACTGATTCTGCATCTTCGCCTCAGGTTCATACAATATTCATTGAAAGCTTTACAAAAAAGAAATTAATTTAGTATAAAAATCAAGCACTTAAAAATGCCCATGTATATCAATGCAACAACATTCCAAAGGGAAGCTTGGAAAAAGGAAGAGAAGCTCAAATCAGAATTTCATACATCTTATTTAATTACCTGTGCGTATATATCTATATTTATGTTTCTAGCACAGTAAAACCCCATGGAAACCTGAACATGAGAAATTCTCACTCATGCTGGTTTCATGGCCTTGGACAAGTCACTGTACATCAACCAAATTCGTTTCCCTCAGTCATTTAAATGGTGCTACTAATGTTAATCCCAGTTATTTTATAAGGTTGTTTTAAATATAAAATCAAATTGTATCAAAATTAAACATGTTTTACACACTGAGAAAGTGCTGTGTAATTCTGACTCACCTAAATTATCATGAGTCTTCCTTTCTGACCTGTGGATGGAAGTTTGGAACTTCTGATAAACATATTTTTGTTATTACATCTAAAGGCAAAAGCAAGTCATCGAAAATTTTGGTCTCTCTGTATGTGTAGAGTGTAGGATTTTTGTCATTTGGCTGGGCCAGAGAATTAAGTTAATGTTTTCATTTGTGCAGAGTAATGTATATTTACCAAAGTTTCTGCAACTTTAGGAGTTTTTATTCTAATATTTATTAGATAGGTATATAGTAGGCCCCTGAATCTTCTATAATTTTAGTATTTGAGACCGGTAAGCTTAGTATTTCTAAAATTGCAATTATATGGGTTGCAAAATATTACATGATTGTGAATCACCCTGTGTACATAGCAAATTTTTAGATGAATTTTCATTGTGTATTATATCTTATAATCCTGAGATACAGAATTACATCAGATGCCTCATCTTTTGGAAGGAGATTTTTTTTATTATTAATCCCTTACGCAAATCATAAAATGAAATTCTCTCTTTTTTTTTCTTTTTTTTAAATTTTCAACTAAAGCTGCTTTGCTCGTTGACTTTTGTGCTTTACAAGTTAGTTTCTATATGGTTTCTTTCTTTTTTTTTTTTTCTTTTTTGCAGTACATGGGCCTCTCACTGTTGTGGCCTCTCCCACTGCGGAGCACAGGCTCCGGACGCACAGGTTCAGCGGCCATGGTTCATGGGCCCAGCCGCTCCGCAGCATGTGGGATCTTCCCGGACCCGGGCACAAACCCGTGTCCCCTGCATCGGCAGGCGGACTCTCAACCACTGCACCACCAGGGAAGCCCTCTATATGGTTTCTTTTTATCAGTTAGTGAATTTATGTTCTTTGTCCAAAGTATCATTGAGCTATCATTCCACTGGGAAGTCTTGCAGGCCCTGTTGATTCTTTCTCTCTTGGGACCTGATTTTATACGAATAGATTATTCTTCCCTTTGGCAATTAGACATATTTTGGTCTGAAGGCAAAATTGTCACTACATAAGTAAGAAAACATTATTTATCAACCACCATTACACCCCATTTATGCGGGGAGAAAAAAACAAAACAAAACACTTTACCCTTCTAGATTCTTCTGGATGGTCTAAGAATTAAATGACATGAGGCAGATTAAGAAGAGAAAATCAAATCTTATTAAGGACTTACGAGGGTTCCATAAGAATATGGATCCCAAAGACAAGTTAGGCAATTGAAGTTTATATGCTGGCTGAGAGAAGGAGAAGGGGGTGGGGGCTGGAGATTTCAAAGGGAAGGAGGGCAACTGACTGGAAGATGCAAAGAGCAAATATTTGGTAAACAAATGTTTGCTGGCCCAGAGGCAATGGGACAGAGAGGACTTTGATAAACAGGCCTTGCTAAGTTTCCCCCAGTCTACCACACCTACTTCATATTATACTTTAGTTATCTATGGTGGTAGTTCTTTTTTTTTTAGAGTAAGCCCTTTATCTAAATTCTTTTAGGTAGTTAAGGGCAAGAGGTATAAGCTCCTCCTGAATCTTTTATTTCTTAAAAGCAATCAGCCCCCAAAATCCTGAAGCTGAAGAGATACATTTTGGGGTGGGCAGTTTTGTTTGCCTACATTTGCATCAACATTTTGTAATGACAGCCAGTGACTTTGCTAATATAAGTATTTCATAATAGGTTTCTTGTTTCTGACCTACATGAGCAGCAGAATAAAGCAGATTTAATTTACACAATGGGGGTGAAGAGAAGTTACACGGGGAAAATAAAATATTTTGGATTTTTCATAAGACTGCCAGAATCTAAGGGAAAAAGTTATTTATCCATATAATTTGCTTTCTTAAAGACCACTCTTTTATATACGTTTATTTATATCACTAATTGATACTCATATGCAGATGACTCAACAGTTTTAGGATTCATTGGCAAAAGGAAATGCAGTAATCCTCATGCCTCAGGTACCAAAGTACCTAATTGAAATGCACTATGAGGAAAAGTCAAGTTTATTACACTTGCCTACAACGTGCAGTGTGACATTTTGCTTTATAGCGTTTGGAATCTCTCACCTCCCAAGAACAATGAACTTCAAAAACATAATACAAGTGGGAGAATTGCCTTAAAAATGTAATTTTAGAAATGATTATCTGAAAATACTGTTAAATGAAAAAGTTTGGTGAAAAGATGAAACTAATATTTCATTCATCTTCTGTTGATTCATATTTAAGCCCAATGTAAAGTTCAGATGTTTAGGGGAAAGAGAAGAAAAAATAAGCTGATTAAATAAGTCAGGATGACTCCTTAAAGTTTAACTCAGATATTGTTATTTGATAGTCTATGGTGTGTGGCTTATGGTATGTGGCTTTTTTCTTTGTTATTGTTGTTGTTTCTGTAGGTAAAACATCTTTTCAAGGAAAATATACAATTGTTAAATCTATAATTTCTTTGGGGGATTCCATTTTCATTTAATGTGGACAATTTACCCATAAACAGCACAAAAATAATCAAAAAAACTCTGTCGTGAAGGAGGGGTAACCTGATTGAGCATATGAGTAGTGGTAATCCTAACTGTTAGTCTGGGGCTGCAGACGGGTCTTTCATCATACAGTACTTATAATAGATAATAGTTCTTAACAGTGCCAGGCACTAAGGACTTTACACACATTAAATCATTTCATCCCTGCATCAATATTAGGAGATGGATGTATTTATTATATTCATTTTACACATGAAGAAATCGACGTTTGCACCTGTGACTGTGCTCCGTGTTTCAGCACAGACTTCCTCCCATAGGGTCCATCAATTTATACCCCAAGTAAGCTTCCAACAAACGACCTCAAATAAATATACAATCTAAATAAAAACAGCCTGTTGTCTATGCAGGCACTATTTTCAAACTCCCACACTCCTTGTGGCTCCCACCTACCCCCTCCTCCAACTTCCAATCAACTTTTATTTACTTCCTTCCCATATTCACATGATGGAGCCAACACTAAAGAGGAGTTGGTCTAATGTTTCTCATTACCACAGCAACCTGCAAGTTCTATAATTTATGCAGGGTCGGCTTCCAAGTTTTTTTTTTAATAACCTGTGAGAATTTTAGTCTTTCTTTTTGCTTCTTCTACTGAGAACAAAAGAGAGAAATCAGAATTCTGAAGCTCACCTCCAAACACCCTAAAAAAGATTGACCCAAGCTGTGGCACTAGGTCTAAGTTCTAAGAAGCACAGGGATTAAGAGAGTGCCACCTGGCCAACACCAAAACCCCAGACAATTTTCATAAATTGATTATGTGAAAACAAAACAAATAAATGCTCAGGGAATCTGTCAAATTACTTCAAACAACATTTATAGCTTCCCGCCTTTGCCTGCTACTTTATTTTTATATGTGAAATTTTAAAATAAACTGAATTCTGAAAATGCCTAAGGGCCAAAGATTCAAAATGGAATTGATTCAGAGAGGCCACCCTCTCCTGCTGTTTAAAGAAATTGTTAATGGTGGAGCCACTTAAAAGTTTCGTGAAATGAAAGACCAAAGAAATGTTATCCAGAAATCAAGACTGAATAATCTCACCATTTTCATTGTTTAAAATCTCAAAACTATAAGCCAGAAGTCATAATCAAGTCCATAAAGAAGCTTATGGATTATAGGGAAGTCATCCAGAATTTGAATTCAACTGTTAGCTAGTCCCCAGGAGACAAAATTGCCTTGGACTGTGATAATTAAAGGGATCCTTTACTTCTATAAAGATTGGAAATACCAAGCTGTTAAACTTGGAAGTAAATAATATCCCCAATCTAGCATTTTATGTATTCTTCATACAAAACCAATATAAGTATCTCTACAATTCATGGAGTACCTAGACACGATTTCAGGAGGAAAGGTATTTTGTCTGAATTATGTTTCAAGGAGAATGTTTTATTTAGTGAAGAACTGACACACATGGATCTATGGGAATGATAGAACTTAGAAAGTTAGAAGAGCTATAGAATATTTTAATGGGTACCATAAAAATCTTTTCAAAGCCAGACATGCATTTCTATAAAGAAATGAACTGTGCAAATAATGTGACCCATCACAAGCCTGCTGCTTAAAGCCCCAGATGCCATATTCCAGAGAGAATAGACATCAGCCACTGAATTGGATGCCTGGACTCAACTTGGATGTGCATGTTTCATAGCAAAAAGCGTTGGTTTGTTTAAGAGTCAGCTGTCTTAAAAGTTCATGAAATGTGCGCATGATTATTATTATGTACCAGCCACCTCCCAGGCACTGTATTAGACTGAGGGGACAGATTGATATGGAAGATAGCCATGGCTGTGGCTCTCAAGGAGTTTCCATTATAATGAGAGAAATGAACAACAGTGAAGTAATAATTCAGTTAGTAAGTGTTGTGAAGAGAATCAAATAAGGCTTACCCACTGGGGACCTACTTGAGATGGAGTGATAACTTTCTGAGAGGGGACATTTGAGCTGTGACTTGGGTGACAGGAAGTGAGAGCATGGAAAGATCTAGGGAAGAGACTGTTGGGCAAAGTGATCTGCAGTAAAAAAAAATCACACAGAAAGACACTTTTCTTTAGAAACAGGAGATAGAGACATCCCTCTCCCTGCCACCGCCATCTTTGACCAACAATGAAATGGAGGTGCATATTTGTGGGTAAGACGATAAGAAAGACCAGCTCCGGATTTAGCCTGGAAGGGGGTTGCTTTCTTTTGCTTTGGAAAAAAAAAAACGTGGGTTAACAATGATAATGCCCTCCTCAACTTTCTCTGGAGCGTTGCTAGGGTGACACTGTAATTCAAAGGACAGAATATCAATAAAGCCAGGATGTACAGGAATGTAAACAAGCTTTAAAAAAAATAGTCCAAGTGTTTGTTAAATAGACCACAATGGGACAGGTCCATTATCATTGCAGAAAGCTCTGTACTTAGTATGTCCAATTATCTAAATAGCTCAAAAACATAATCAATCCATCAGTAGTATTCAGCTTTCTAGCTCTGATATCTGATTCTGAATTCTCTGTGTTTATTCATACTTCTGCCAAATGTCGATCCAGAAATGTATTAGCATCTGCCAGTGATGAATAAACATAAGATTGTGCCCCTCCTGGAGTTCTTAGTCGGGCTGATGAACAAAGGCTAGTCCCATCCATACCCCATGGATGTTTCTTCACATCACAGAACTGTGTCCTTTTCTGTAATAGAGTCAGCATAGTCAAGGATGAGTCTGACCTCAAATCCTTGGCCGTTAGTGGCAGCACCTCTCTTTTTTCCCTTGCTCAGCCTACCCAGAGTTATGCATTTTAAAAGACCAGCTCTGCTGGCTTCCTTGTCCTTCAGTTTTCTTAACAGGCACATATTTGTGGGATTCCAAAGGTACTGGGTCTGAAAACCCTGGGGAGCTGAGAGCAATCCACCGGTGCTTGGGCAGAGAGGAGCGTGAAGGCAAAGGGTGAGGCCAGCAGCATTCCCCAGCCACCCAGGCTTCTGAGTGTGAACGTGTTCAACATCTCTGGGAGTCTTTCTTTTCTTGGGTGACATGCAATGTGGTGTGCTGAATGCCTGTTAATTAGTCCCTTATGTCTGTAAGTTGTGGGATCCGATTGTCCTGGTGATAATTAAAGGGATCCTTTACTTCTATAAAGATTGGAAATACCAAGCTGTTTAACTTGGAAGTAAATAATATCCCCAATCTAGCATTTAATGTGTTCTTCATACAAAACCAATATAAGTATCTCTACAATTCACGGAGTACCTGGACACGATTTCAAGAGGCAGACGACTATGGTAGAGATGAATGAGTCACACACAGCCCTGTGTGGACATACCCCATCATTCATTTTCTTGAAGCTCTTTGCATGGCGAGTATCAGCAAGTCTTCACATCGCCTCCAGCCCATGCCATTTGCTGGGCTAAAGCGAGCCATGCACCCTTCTTAATCTCAATAACATTGTTTTTATGGTGTACGTCCTGCAGTCCAGATTAAAATGTCACTGAGGAGAATTGAATCAGAAGCTCCATCTCTCAGCCTGTTTTTTGCTAGTCTGAGTGGCCAAACGCTTTTCAAAATCAGTGTCAAAATAGGTGCTTATAGCGGTGCTGGGGCCCTGACCCTGTAAACATTGAGGTCTCCAGTTTATGTAGAAAGACCTGACATAGTCATGGTGGTCATCCAGCATATTCGAGAAAAGGGCATTCTTAGTGGCATTTCCTTATCCATGGGTGTGTGTGTGTGTTAGGAGGGAAGGGTTTTCACTTCACCAGTGCACCAACTTGCCCATTGTTACTTACCTATTAATGTCTATGATACTGAGCTACCTGCTCCCACCTATTAAGAGAGTGTGAAAACCCATCATTACCATGATAACCCTTTCACTATGGTCATAGGTTAGTAGTGAATTCTCACTACTGAGCATTCTAACTTCTTTTGTATCTTCTCATTTGCTTTTCCATCTACTAGTAAGCCCTTTTCCAAATAATGAACTTCTTCTCCTTGTCTTTTCAGGCCAGTTTAAATGCCATGACTTTAGGAAAGCCTTCCAGATCCCCAGACCCAGATGATTTCCTTTTCCTAGGAGTCCCTGGTAGTTTTTATATACCACTACCAAAGTGCTTAATACTGAACTTCATAACTATTTGTTTACATATCTGCCTCATTGATAGACTGCAGCCTCCAGAGTCAGTCAGCAGGCAAGTTTGTGAAAGGATTAGGTAGGAACTGTCTAACATTTGATGCTATTTAGCAAGAAAGCTTATTTATGAAGAATCAGAAAATGTTGTTTGGCTAAATTGTTTTCCGTTAAACTTTCATATCCTCAAGTGCACGCATTGTATCTTTTTCATCTCATACACTCAGAGACCTAGCACCATATCTGAACAGTGCTTGGGAGCTGTTTGGTCAATGAATAAATGGTTGTCACTTTCTAGCTGCAAATATTCCAATGACACTATACTATGTGCCAGAAGATATTCAAATACATTAGGCCCCTTATAGTCAGAGGTTAAAGAAAGTAAAAAATTTGTTAACCTGGAAGGAGAGAATGCAGTCTTTGCATTTTCACATATTTGCAGAGTTGTGTCTTCTAAAAATGATAAAGTCTGCTCTTTCTCAAAGACGCAGCTCAGGGTTGCCCTCTTTGCACCTTCACTAAATTCCTGCAGGCAGAAGTGTTCATGAGCATGTTCTCTCTCTCTCCCTCTCCCTCGCCCTGTACCCTCCACTCCTCCCTTCTCCTTCTCTCTCTCTCTCTGTCCCCCCTTGCTCCCTCACTGTCACTCTTTCTTTCTCTCTCCATTGTGTTAGCACCATTTCTTAAATGTTTCTTAATTATCAACATTTTTGCATTGTATTACAAATATTTGGGAGCACATTTGCCTTCTCTGCTAAACCAGTGATTCTCAACCAGGATTGTTTTTTCTCCCAGGGACATTTAACAGTGTTTGGAGACATTTTTGGTTGTTAAATCTGGAGGATATGTAGAGCTTTTGCAATCTAGTGAGTAGAGGCCAGGGATGCTGCTAAACATCTTACAATGCACAAGACAGCCTTCCACAACTAAGAATTATGCATCTCATAATGTCAGTGGTGCTGAGGTTGAAAAATTCTGCACTAGACTACCAACTCTTTGAAGGCAGGGAATGTGTCTGAATTCACTGCTAAATTTTTTGGATCTCCAGAGTTTAACATGGCTTGACCTATCTGTGTTCAGATAATGTTTGATAAATTAATAATTGAATAAATGAATGAATGGTTGGTGGATGAATGAACGGTTGGTGGATGGATGAATGGGCAAGCAGATGGATGAATCAGTTGATCAATCTAGGACCATCTTTCAGCCCTTTAAATTCTTGGCATCCTTTTCTTTCCAAGTCAGAATTGCTATTTATTATCCAAATTACAGAGTAATCAAGTCACCAACCAAGATGTTGACCTGACCAGCTCTAATTTTGAGCAAGTAAGTACTTGACTACAGATCTTGAGACATTCATTCTCAGCAAATATTACGTGTCTGGTTGTTTGGTAACTGGGTCATTTGTATGCTGTCCTTTTGTGCTGATCATGTGTTTCCCCTATTTTATCATCTGTATTACTTTTGTAATGCTTCTTATAACTGCTTTATTCTCTGAGGCTGTTGAAGAATCTGATGTGACTCTCACTTTAAAAACCCTCTGAAAGGTCTGCTCTCTGGGTTTCTCTTAGGCAGTAGGACTTGGTCACAATCTTCGCTGTAGAAAACAAATGCATTTTCTTTTGGTCAGTGTCAACAACTTATCTTTCAGTCAATTGTTCTGTGTGTGTGTGTGTGTATGTGTATGTGTGTGTGTGTGTGATTTTTAAAATAATCAAGCATATCTACAGATGAGAAAATATTACTTCACTGAGAAGGTCCCCAAACAAAAGCGATCCACGTATTCTGAAGTCTTTACACCTTTTTTTCACTTGTATTATTTTTGCATTTGCTACAGCTAGCGCCCTATGGATTTTAGGTAAAAGAGTATGTGAGTTGCATGCGATTTTTCTTTTGGGCTTCTGAAGTGGTTTTCATCTGTGCACATGCTCACTGCATTATGAGCTGGCTCTGGACAGTGAATACAGAGACATTATCCAACACATACACATCAGTCAATACAGAGACATCATCCAATACTTGAGTCACTACCCTTCCTTTCAGGTTGGTTCTACTTAAAACAACAAAAAGCATCTTTATTTATTTTTGGATTTAAACTTTAAGTAAAAACAACACACACACACACACACACACACACACACACACACACACACACACACACACACACACACACACACACACACACACACACACACACACACACACACACACACACACACACACACACACACACACACACACACACACACCCCTTCCGTGAAAATAAAGAAGTCACCAGGAATTATTTGGATTGATTGAAATTTTTACTAATGCTGGGGAAAATTCTCCTCCAAGGGAAGCTATGTTTAGATTGACAAAATATGAATTAATTACATTGAACATATATTTTTTTTTTAAAAAGATGAAGGAAAAGATTGGAGTTTAGATATCTTGGCAAATTTATACTTCCTTTATCCGGCATGCTTTACCTCATTTTTTTTTTTTTTTCGTTGTGAGATACAGTACACATGAACTGTTGCATGAAAATGCAAGCATATTATTTAAAGGACAAAATTAAATGATCACTTTGTACCCACTACAAGGCTAGAAAATAAACATTATCATATCTGAAACATCATTATGTGCTTCTTGAATTGACATTTTTCTTCTCCCCGTCTCCTGTAGTAAGTGCTACCCTGAGTTTTGTATCATTTCTTTGCTTTTATTTGTAGTTTTTACCCCCATGTATGTATGTTTCAATAAACAGTACATTGTTTAGTTTTACCTGCTTTTAAAAAAATACATGGAACCATACAGTATATTTTCTTCTGTCTTAATTCCTTCACTCACTGTTATATCTTTGAGACCTGTCAGTGTTGAGGTGTAGTTCTAGGTCATTATCCCATTGTGTGAAAATACCACAACTTACTCATTTCATTCTGAATGAAGATTTGAATTGATGATTCTTTTTTTTCCCTTTTACAAACAGTGCTATTGATACTATAAATATTTTGAACAATATATCCTGGTGTACCTTTGCAACAGTTTCTTGAGGATGTATGTTTAGTAATTAAATAGTCGAGTTGTAGAGCATATACACATGTTGTAAGTCAGAATATGTTGGATGTGCCAGACTGGTAATTAAATAGCAACCAGAGCAGCAAATCTCAGAGGCTCACGCTAACAGAGGCTGATTGCACTGTCCTGTTGCACATGCATCATTTGTGAGCTGGGGGTTTGCTCTGTGTCCTCTTCAGTCCAGGACCAGCTTCGAAGAGAAGCCCCAGATGGTAACACTGCCAGAGTTGTGCCAGAGAGAAAAGACCACAGCACACACAGCTTGGAAGTAAAATCTTCTACTCAGACGTGATACACGTCCTTCCCATTTATATTTTATATGCTAAAGTAAGTCAGGTAGCCTAGTCTGAATTCTACAGGATGGGATTTAAAATGCAGGGAGGGGCACTGCAGAGAAATGTGCCAGTACATTTGGTGACAGTAATACAGTCTACCACAATGTGTGTTTAACTTTACGAGTAATATCAAACTATTTTCAGAGTGGTTGCATCATATTGCTTTTCCACCAACAGGATCAGAATTCTTTTGTCCACATCGTCACCAGTGCTCCCTATTATCTGACTTTTAAATTTTTATCAGTCTAACAGGAGTGAGTGATATCTCGTTGTTTTAATTTGCACTTCTCTGATTATTAATGAGGTTGAACATCTTTTCATATGTTATAGGCCATTTAAAAAATTCTCTGAAGTTTCTGATTAATCATTTGCCTATTTGTTAAATTGGACGAGTATCTATCATTCTTTTTCTTTTTTCTTCCTTAATATTTATTTATTGTGACTTCGCTGGTGGCACAGTGGTTAAGAATCTGCCTGCCAGTGCAGGGGACACGGGTTCAAACCCTGCTCCAGGAAGATCCCACATGCCATGGAGTAACTAAACCCACGCACCGCCACTGCTGAGCCTGTGTGCTGCAGCTACTGAAGCCTGCGTGCCTAGAGCCTGTGCTCTGCAACAAGAGAAGCCACGGCAATGAGAAGCCCGCGCACCACAACAAAGAGTGGTCCCCGCTCACCGCAACTAGAGAAAGCCTGCGCAGCGACAAAGACCCAGTGCAGCCAAAAATAAATTAAAAAATTTAAAATCTTTTATTTATTTATTTATTTATTTGACTGTGTCGGGTCTTAGTTACGGCACATGGGATCTTCGTTGCAGCATGTGAGATCGTTCGTTGTGGCGCACGGGCTTCTCTCTAGTTGTGTTGCAAGGGCTAAGTAGTTGCAGCCCATGGGTTCTTTAGTTGTACTGTGCCAGCTGCAGAGCACACGGGCTCCATAGCTGTGGTGTGCATACTTAGCTGTCCTGTGGCATGTGGGATCCTAGTTCCCCGACCAGGGATCAAACCCATATCCCTTGTATTGGAAGGCAGATTCTTAACCACAGGACCACCAGGGAAGTCCTTTTGTCATTCTTTTTCTTACTCACTCATCAGAATTCCTTTTCTGGGTGTTAATCCTTTCTCAGTTGTGTGGTACAAATATCTTCTCCCAAACTGTAGCTACAATTATGTCTTGTGATAAGAGAAGAACCTAATGTTTTTCAGTTATTTTAAAATAAGTTTAAATTTAAACTTAAAAGTTGTAGAAAATATGTATAAAGATCCAATATACTCTTTGCTCAGAATTCATTTTTCTTTCTTCTGAAGCATTTGAGAGTAAGTTGGGACACGTTGCCTCATTGCCTCTCAATACTTCAGTGTGTATTTCTTATTTAAAAGAATAATCACAGTACATCCATCAAGATCAAGAAGTTAACATTGATTCAATATTGCTATTCATTCAAAGATACTATTCACGTTTGGCTATTTGTCGTATTCATACTTTTTATAGACCCAGGATCCAGTCCAGCAACACATTTAATTCTAACATCTCTAGTTTTCTTTAATCCAAGAACAGTGTCTCTGTCCGCATTTCTGTCATACCTTGACATTTCTGAAGAGTACAGATTAGTTACTTGGCAGACTGTCCCTTAATTTGGAATCTGATGTTTTGTCATGGCTCATGCTTTTTGCTAGGAATTCCACAGGAGTCATATTGTGCTATTCTCAGTGCATCATTATCAGGAGGTACACGACACTGACTTGTCCCATTACGGGTGATGTTAACTTTTATCACTTGGTTGGGATGTTGAATAACAGGACCCACACTCTTACATTAATTAATTAGGATGTTGTATGTCAATTGATAAGTAATTCATAAGTATAATTGGAGGAGATTCTTAGAAGTTATGTACGTGTCCTGTTCCCCCTTCACCAACCAGATTTATCATCCACTAATGATTCTTGCCTGGCTTAATTGTGACAAAAGTGCTTGCCAAAGGGTGATTTTCTAATTCCATCTAGATTTGCTGGTTGGTATTCCATTGGAAGGTAGAGCTTTTCCCTCCTTTCTAATTAAGTAATTAATTAATGCATTTATTTACTTATATCAGTATGGACTTGTGTACTCCTATTTTACTCAAAGGTTTACAATTCTATCATCACACCATCCAAGATGTGGCCAATGGAAGCCCCTTCAAACTGGCTTCTGTGACTTTTGACATTTCCCTGATTCTTTGAGCACTTTCTTACTTTCTGGCTCAACTAGTTGTAGGCTCATCTTATATTTCTTCTGTCGAGTCAGACATTTCTCTAGAGAGTCCAAGTTCTTTTAGTGGAAAATGGTATTCAGCAACCAAGAGCAAGTACGTCACTGCTACTGAGGTGTCATTGCTTCTAGTTCACTCAGCAAACACAGATAGAAGATGTTAAGTCTATATGCACATACAGACACACAGACACACCTGTATGTTTCTGTATGTAGATAGACAAGTTAAAAACCATGGGTTCACACTAATGATTTCTGAAGCTAATCAAATACCACAGAGTTTATTCAAGTCTTTTCTGCTCCATGTTCCTAACTCCCTTCTGCAACAGTGAGAAATCTGGCTCCATTACTCTGTCTGTTTACTTATTAGATCAGCCTCCCCTGTATGTAAACAAAGTTGTGGATGAGTCAGACCAAAGGTGAGCCCTAACAACCTGCTAACTATTCTCCTCCACTGACACCCACTCCTTTCAGGCTTGCAGACCAAGAAAGGAATAAGGAGGAAAGGCCTGTCAGAAAGTTCAGCCCTGGACATGAGCCCTGCCTATCTGGAGTGCCAGCTGAAGGCCTGGCCCCAGTCATAGGCACTGTTCAAAATCTCAGCTCCCCATAAAGGACGAGAACATGGAAAAGAAGTACTTAATTATAATGTAGACAAATGAATCAAACTTTTCCTTTATAGTTTCTACTCTTTTTTTTTTTACATTTTGTTCAAGAAATCTCCTACACACAAGAACATTAATATATTCTCAAATATTGTCTTTTTTTTTTTTTTTTTTTTTTTTTGCGGTACATGGGCCTCTCACTGTTGTGGCCTCTCCCGTTGCGGAGCACAGGCTCAGCGGCCATGGCTCACGGGCCTAGCCGCTCCGCGCGCGGCATGTGGGATCTTCCCGGACCGGGGCACGAACCCGTGTCCCCTGCATCAGCAGGCAGACTCTCAACCACTGTGCCACCAGGGAAGCCCCTGTCTTCTTAATGTTATATATTTTTGCCTTCACGTTTAGGTCATTTAATGTTCCTGGAGTTGATTTTTTATTGATTGGTGTGAATTTGGTTCCCAAATTATTTCTCTTTTTCCATATGGATAACCAGTTCTCTCAGCAGCATCTATGCAACTGTCCATCCTTTCCCCACTGATCTGAAATACTATCTCTGTCATATTTTTAGGATCTTTGTACTGTTTTATTAGTGTATTCACCAATTTTTGTACTAGTACCAATGTTGTCTATTTATTGCCAGATCCAGGATAAGCTACATAATTTGAAGGCCCACAGTGAAATGAAAATGCAGGGACCTTGTTCAAAAATGCTCAAGAATTTCACAACAGTGACAGCAGAGTGTTAGTCCAAGCACAGGGCACTTCGAAGAACAGGCCTGTATGCTGCACAGGTCACACACCCATGATGCCACTCCTCTCTAGAGCTTTATAATATGTCTTCTTGTTTCTGTTAGAGAACTGTGTTCCCAGAGTGTCTTTCTTCTTTGAAATCACTGCAAATTTATTTCCTTTCTCTAGGAATCCACTAAGTCTCAGATGTGAAGATTTTACTCCTTAAAATAAGTCTACCTCTCATATTATGCTCTTCCAGAAAATCTTTTTTTTTTCCTTTTCCAAGGGCTACCTTAGCAAAGTATCACAAACTCGGTGGCTGAAAATGATAGAAATGTATTGTCTCACAGTTCTGGAGTCCAGAAGTTCAAAATCAAGATGTCAGAAGGGCCATGCTGCTTGTGAAATCTTCAGGGAAGATAAACCCCTTGAACTTTCTGAGCCTCCACAGGTGGCTGTTCGTTTTTGGCATTCCGTGGCCTACAGATGCTTCTCTCCAACCTCTGCCTCCATCTTTGCACAGTGCTCTCCCTACATGTCTCCTGTCTTCACAGAGCTGTCTGCTTATAAGGACACCAGTCACATTCAATTAAGAGCTCAACCTACTCCAGTTTGACTTCATTTTTACTAATTACATCTGCAAAGACACTATTTCCAAAGAAAGTCACATTCTGTAGTGCTGGGGCATTAAGATTTCAATGTATCTTTAGTTTTGTGGATGAGGCACAATTCAACCCATGTCAGATACCAGGAAATTCAGAGCTAAATATCAAGCTCAGTGACAACAACTTTGATTTCCATAGCTGTATTTTGTCCTTCATCCTTATTTACTAGTTCTTACTTATATTTTACCCAGACCTAATTATTTATATCCATTTCTGTCTATCATATATCTTTTGTGTATATCTTTGTAAGAACTATCCTCAGTCTTTTGTGGAATGATACAGGTGGTGAGTGGATATTTAAAATTTTACAGTTAAATCTCATGGTATGGTTCAGTCACCACACAAACCTACCAGTCTATCCACAAGTTTCATTTTGAGGAGGAAGACTATGTGATGGTTACCTGCAGACTGCTTGATTATGCACATGTTTAAACTTTTTAAAGTTTATAACCTTCTTAGTTCTCAGGTTTCCTAAACTTACAGTGAGAATAAAAGTTGTAAGTACTTCAGGTGCCCACCACGACATAAGTACTCAATAAACATTAGCCTTCATTTGATGTTTTTGTATACTTGCTGTGCTTAACAATAATGGATATATAAATTGCACAAAGTATCACCATAATTCTGCTCCAACTGGCTTAGGGGAACTCATTCATTTATTTATTCAGCAGCTATTCATTGAATGCCTAGTATATGAAAGGCATTTTCCTAAGTAAACTCATTTGTCTTCTAATCCTAGAACAGTACCTAGCAAGCACATAGTAGGTGCTTGATAAATCACTGTTGAATGAGTCCCTAATATCACAGAATTTATATTTAGTTAAAAGAAAGATGCATGAAATAAATACATAATGCAAAGTGCTATTACATTCTGTGAAGAAAAATAAAGCAAGATGAGCGAAGAGCAATGGAGTGGAGATAAAAAGTAATTTTACAAAGTGTTAGGGAGAAAAAGTGTTTCCTCTACCCTTGTAGGCTCTTCAGATTGGTCTAAGAATCCAGTTGACTTGAGAGAGATTGAAAATCAAATTTAATTTCATAAGTTTGGGGACTCCATAAGAATCTGAGGCCCCTGGGCAAGTCAGGCAGTTGAGGCTTATATGTCATCCAGAGTTAATGAGAAAGGGTGTAAGGCTCTGGGACTTCAAAGGGGAGGAAGAAATTCACAAGGAGATGGGAAGAGAAAATGTTTGATAAACAAATGTTTGCTGTGCCACATGGGTAAGTCTTTCCTGTGAAACAAAGTTATCTTTAGTGATAGCTCTTTCTGGTGCAAGTTCCCTATCTAAATTATTTCAGGCAGTTAAGGTGGAGGTAAAAGAAAAGCTTCCTGAGTCTAATGTTTCTTAAAAAGAATCAGCCTAAAATAATCCCCATGCCAAAGAGATATATTTTGGGGTGGTAAATTTTTCTCCGTTCCAAAAGTGAGGTCAGGGGATGTATTGTTAAAGAGGGAATATCTAAGGAAAGCCGCGAATGACATAACTGCTTGCTGGTCAGCAGGAACAAAATGCAAGAGCTCTGAGGTGGGAATGTGCTTGTGCAAGAGCTCTGAGGTAGGAATGTGCTTGTGCAAGAGCTCTGAGGTAGGAATGTGCTTAGGGAACAGCAAGAGGCCATTAAGTAAGATAGCAATTGAGATATTTAATAATGTCAAATGCTATTACATAAATGTAAAATTAGCACTGTTTGTATTATAGTATAGGAGGTCAAAGAAGGGAGGGAGAATTTATTGTGGTCAGTGAAAACCTTGCAAAGGAGGGAGGATTTAAACGTGGGTGGAAGAGAATCCCCTAGTGTCTTTCAAAGCGTGATCTGGAAAGAGCAGTGTCAGTATCTCTTGGGTGCTTATTGGAAATTCAGACTTGGTCAGAATGGCCATCATCAAAGGTCTACAAGTAATAAATGCTAGAGATGGTGTGGAGAAAAGGGAACCATTCTACACTGTTGTTGGGAATGTAAATTGCTGCAGCCACTATGGAAAACATTATGGAAGTTCCTTAAAAAACTAAAATATAGTTTCTGATCCAGCAATCCTACTCCGGGCATATATCTGGAAAAGATGGAAACTCTAATTCAAAAAGATACAGGTACCCCAGTGTGCATAGCAGCACTATTTACAATAGCTAAGACCTGGAAGCAACCTAACCATCATCAGATGAATGGATAGAGAAGATGTGAGATATATGTGTGTGTGTGTGTGTGTGCGTGTGTATTTTATATATATATATGTATATATATAAAATGTACCCATGCACACAGTATACATGCATACAGTATTAATCAGACACAAAAAAAGAATGAAATAATGCCATTTGCAGCAACATGGGTGGACTAGAGATTATCCTACCAAGTGAAATAAGTCAGAAAGAGAAATACAAATATCATATGATATCACTTAAATGTGGAATCTAAAAAAATGATACAAATGAATTTATTTACAAAACAGAAATAGACTCACAGACATAGAAAACAAATTTATGGTTACCAAAGGGCAAAGGGGGGAAGGGATGAATTAGGAGTTTGGGATTAACAGGTACACACTACCATATATAATATAGCTATTCAAGAAGGACCTACTATATAGCACAGAGAACTATATTCAATATCTTGTAATAACCTATAATGGAAAAGAATCTGAAAAAGAATATATATATATAATATATATATATATATAAAACTGAATCACTTTGCTGTATACCTGAAACTAACACAACATTGTAAATCAACTATACTTCATTTTTTTTAAAAAAAGAGAGAAATAGAGACTCTCAGGCCTTACTCAGTTTATTTCCTTGAGATGGGACTCAGGAATTGGTACATCCACAGACTCTCAGGGGGATTCTTCTTCATGCGAAACTTGAGAAGCACTTCTCCAGCTTCTCATGCCTGCACATCACCTGGGGATCAGTTAAAATGTAGATTCTCATTCCGTGGGTCTAGAGTGGAGCCAGATGTTCTACATTCTCTCTCTGCTCCCAGGTGAAGCAGACACTATCAGTCCACACACCACACACCAGTGCCTGAGAGTTGAGGTTGAACAATGTTTTCTGTGAAGGGCCGGACAGTAAATAGTTTATTAGGCTTTGCCAACAATACAGTTTTTGTTGCAACATGAAAGGTGTCATAGACAATATGTAAACGGATGGACATGTTCCTATAAAACTGTATTTAAGGACACTGAAATTAGAATTTCATAAAATTATTATGCATCTCAAAATAATCTTCTTTTGATTTTTTTCAACCATGTAAAAATGTGAAAACCATTCTTAGCTCCCAGGCCGCAGTATGCTGACCCCAGCCTAGAATAATGTTACATAGGGCAGAGCGATTCTGTTTTCTTATCCCCCAGTTGTATAATGAGTGCCTAGTGTTTATACAGGAGAAAGTTTTAAAAACTACATTTTTCTAAGTGGAAAAAAAGCTTTCAGGAAAAAAATATGTTCCTATTGCTAATGGCATGTAAGGATCAGTAAATGCTAATTATTTATTAAAATATAATACATACTCGATACAACCATGTAAAATATATGGGTTAAAGGAAATGGAGGAGTGTTAACCTACATATGACAAATGATAAAAATAATAGTTGGTTTTGAATGTATGAAAGGTTGACTTTGTATTAGAGGAAGGTTACGTAGTTTGCTTTTCTTCAGAAGGTAAAACTAGCATCAGTGGGTCCTAGTTACAGGGAAGCAGATTCCAATTCAACCTACAAAAGAACTTTCTTAAATAGTTGAAGTTGTGCAGCAGCAGAATTGGTTTTCCCAGGAGGTAATGTTTTTCCTGTCTCTAGAGGTAGTTTAGAGAAACTCCATCATCTGATGAGCCATGTGGAAAAGGAAATTCTATTTTGGATAAATGACAGATTCCATGTATAAGATTTTTCTCAACCGTATTCTCTTTTACATCCTCTCCAGTAGTCCCTTTGTTATGTCCACTCTGCATAACTGTTTTAAAAGCCTCTAACTAGCCTCTTCACCTCCAGTCTTACCAACACAATTCAGTTCAGCAGTCAAGTGTCAGAGAAATCCTTTGAAATCTCAGCTCTGATTATTTCCCTGTCCCCAAACCTTCAGTGGTTCCAGATGAACTATTCAATAGTTTTCTTGTTCTGACGTTCAGTCCCATTCACAGCTCTCACAAGCTTTACATTTCCCAGTTGTTGCTCACCCACTTACAATGGACCACTTGTTACTCACAGAACTGCCTTATACACTGTCACCTATTTGCCCTTACACAAGCTGTTCCTGCTAGCTGCTGTACTCTTTTACCACTCCTACTCCTATTTTTCATCTATCTATGTCCTACCCACCTTTCAAAGCCCATCTCAAATATTACTTCCTCCGTGAAGATGGGTGGTATTTTTCACACAGACACACACCTTTATTCTCCCATAGCATTATAGCATTTTGAACTATCCTCATAGTAATTAAAAAACATTAGTTTTCTGAGCTATTTCTTTGGTAACTTGTCATAATCTGGCTCCTTTCCATCTCAAGAGGTTCATCTCTTATAACTCCTGCCTTTCCTGTTATATAGTCTTTCCATTCTGGCCTCTGTTGGTTCCTCAAATGCTCTCAGCTCATTTCTAACTCAGAGCCTCTCTGCCTCTAATGCTCTTCTTCAAGTCTAGACCTCAACATGGCCAGTTCTTCTTCTCACTCAGCTCTTCATTCAAATTATCTCCTTTGACTAGACCATCTGCTCTCTATACCATTATTCTGTTTTTATGTTCTTATTAAGAGCATTATTACTCTCTGACACTATCTTATTTATATGTTTATTTATGATCAGCTTTGCTGCAACATTACTAGAAAGTAAGGCTCATAAAAGCAGATACTTTTTCTAATGTGTAGCTACAGAAAAGTGCTGGGAACATGGTAGGTATTGAATTGAAGGGATGGTTAAATAAATTAACGATTAGACTCTATGTGATTTAAGAGCAGGTGAATTACCTGTGCATCTTTTCCTTCTCACTCAGTCAGTATTAGCTGAGAGTGGGCCAAGGGAGCTAGCAGAATGTCATGAATAAACTCTACCATCTGGTATATTGCCATCAGAGTTTTTACCTGTCTAAGCAATGAACACCCATGATAAGGAGCCCAAGAACAAGTGAGGTGAGAGATACTTAAAAATAAGTAGTAAAATTGTGTGAATGAGGAAATAAAGCAAGTTGCAGAGCAATGTGGAAGAATATGATGTCTTTTTTTTTTGTGAAGTAAGCAATGATTAAAACTTAACGTGACAGAGGACAATGTGGAAAGATACATGTCAGATTACTTTGGCAGGATGGGGGATAGAACATAGTATGGGAAAAAAAAGGAATAAAAGGACAAGTAAAACAGTTAAAAAAAACAAACCTTGGAAACGAAAAGCACTGTTGAACAGCACACATGGAAAAATAAGTTTTTTTTTTAATTTCCATAACACATGGGTAAAGGTTAGGGGATGTAAAGGCTGGAAGATTAATGTAAATCTAACTTCAGGAGTATAGGTCAAGCAGAGAGGCTGGGAATAGGCTCTAATTTTTCTAGTACTCATCTGATTTGATGTTTCCTCAATAATATATCAGTGACGCTTGGGCAGAAATTACACTGCTGGACATCTGCTTCTGCTGAACTTAAATTCCTTGGCAAGGAGAATAGTTCTCTTTCGGTCTTTGCCTTCTGAAAAGTTATGATGAAAGTCATAGCAAGAGAATAAATAAGGAAAGCTAGTCGGCCACAGTTTCAGGAGTCACTTCCCTGATTACTATGGCAATTTTAAGTACAGGGAAGAAGTCTAAGACAAGAAGGAAATACTGTCAGAAGCAAAAAAACTGTATTTAAAATATAATAAAGACAAATCCTTGTAAGGTCTCCATTCCAAGTCATTTGAGGGCATGTGTCACTGCCAGAATCCTGCGGGCTCTCCAACTTGAGAGGCAGCCGAAATGTCCACATCAGTTCTTGTGGCGCACACATCAAGCGCTCTCAGCGAATGCCCAGTGGATGGCACACGCCTGGAAGACAACGAGCCATCCACATTATCTCTAATTGCACACCATGTGCTTTGAAAACCACCCACAAAAATCTCACACTGGAATTACAAAGGAGCAGTCCTCATTATCCCTATTATCTTCCTTTTATGGAATTAAAGAAATAACAGCATGCACAGTAATTTACAATTTTTCTTAGCCTTATAAACACATCAAAACCACACTTTGTTGAATCAAGGCAAGTTCAAGAAACAAAGGCAATGTAGACAAACTCTCAGGTACTTATATTTCCACTCTGCCTTAATGTACTTGGTGTTTAAGAGCGGCAGCTCTGGACTTGGAGAACCTACGTTTGAAACTGTGTGATCTTGGGCAATAATATCAACCCTCTGAACTTTGTAAAAATCACTATAAAATATGCATAGTACAGTAGACATATCAGTGAATGATTATTAGGAATTATATGAAAGAGTGGGTATCAAGTCTTAGCATATGTTAAGTACATGATAAGCAATAGATGTCAGCTATTCTTACTGTTTTCTCATTGTACAGAATAGCACTCAAGTACATCTTTGTTGAATGGGCTTAATAGTGACTTTCAGAAGAAATGAAATGCTGGTGTAGGGCAGTCTCATTTTATGCCAAAGGTATATTCCTGAAAAGGTCTCATAATTCAAAACTGACATAAGTCAACATCCATTTTGCCATTGTGACAAACAGAATGTAATTGGAGTGAATTTGCAAGGTGTTTATATCTGTAATCGCTATAGCTTAGGGGTTGATTTTGTGGCCATGTCACCAGCATTTTTTTCTACCTTATTTACCGTGTTACATAAGACAGTTTTTGCAAACTCAACCTGTAGCTAGATTAGAGTTGCTTTTTATTTTGTCACCATCATCTCCAATAATTTGCACAGTATCCTCTCCTAAATTCATAACATTTTGTATCATGGTAGTTCTTTGGCCTTCGTAGCTTTCATCACACGTAAAGTCTTTCTGAAGTTACTACTTTTCAGCTGAAGCACTATCACTGGTAGAAAATGAACATTTCCTTGACATTATTAAGGCAGTTTAAAAATACAATAAGAATGAATGCTAAAATAATAGTGCCGTAAGCTGCCAGATCTTTCAGAAGTTCTGTTACTCATAAATAACAGCTTGGTTCACCTGATGTTGAAAAAGGATAGTAGGTATTTCCCTTTATCAGCCAAAGTGAAGCCAACACAAGTCAACAGCAGTAATGCAATTTATAACCCACTTGATCTAAAATTTCTAAAAGATAAAATGATTGACAATTTAAAAACATTGGTGAAATATTTGTTTCAAAATGTATATATATGATATGATTTATTTAAAGTATATATCTTATTCAAATGTTTATAAAAAATGATCAAACTCTAATAGCTCCACCAAGCCCAGTTAAGTACCATGACTACTGCGACCTGTTACATGATTATAAGCCAACATGGTCCGAGTTGCCTGTAACTGAGTCTAGTAAAGTCTCCCAACTCAATAAATCCTTACCGTAATGTTAATGCGCCAGCAGCTCTCAGGGCTTAATTGTTTTACAACATTCATAAATGTGTCTGTTGTCCTAGCTATGTTCAGAATAGAGGTATCACTGTGTTTCCTAGCCTATGAATAGTCATGAGGTAAAGTAGTTGACAAATCTCTTTCCTTCTGCAGTGACATGTGGGTGAGTCAGTGAAACTTCCTTCTAGTGACTGAGTTCTATAGCTCTTCACACTTAAGGATAGAGGCACACATTCCTTGCCATGTGTTCTTTCCATACTCTCTCAAATAATGACAGGAGACCTCTTCCCATAAGATTCCTTTGGTACCAACCTAGGGCCTAAAAATCTTCTAACAGGGTAGGCTGCCTGTCTCCTGAATATCATTGGATATAGTAATTTTGAAATGAGGTGGAAAATCACATAATTATGTAGCCACATTTTTTTTTAATAAACCTGTAATGTGTTAGTGGGAAGATGTTTGTTTGTCTAGCAGTTGACGAGGAAACCTCTAGAACCTTTCAAGTTTGTTGGTAAATTTCCATCTTAAACTGTAGTGCCGAAAGGTTAAAAGTGGGCAAATTGAACATTTCCGTGAGGGGTGGGTTTTCCACTCTTGTCTTTCACCATCTTTTTTCTGAGTCCTCTAAAAGCCAGTGTCTTTCAGAGGGGTCAAGATGGCCTGCAGAAAACTCCATGCTTTGATTCTCTCCATTCTCACTCAAAATGAATTGTTCTACAATGGCCTTCCATTTGAACCTTAATTTCTGTTAGTTGACAATGGTTGCTAAAGTGATTATTCAGATAAAATAGCATATCTCCCCAAAATGTTCCCCCAAACCCTAATTATACAAGATACTCTGCAGAAAAAGAAAATGAAGAAAAAAAGAAGCTTTTCTTTGTGGTTTCTTCACTGTGGGAAATGCCTTATACTGCATCCTCTCTCTTGGAGATTAAAAGTTGACATTCTCATATTAAAAGTTCTAATCAGTATGGAAGCTGTCTTAACTTTGCTTAACCTAATATTTCCCAGAATTTCACCTTGCCACTACCCCTCGCTGCCACCTTTCTTTTTGTTAAATGTGACACCTTTAGAAACACTGAGATAACAATTCTTGCTGAGACTCTGGCTCAGGAAGATAGAATAAGCAAGGTGGCACTTGCAAATAATGGGTAATTGATAACTGTCATTATTTTTAGTCCCAGATTAACAGTTAACAAATCAAACCTTGAGTGTGTGCCTTTGTATCCACCCATATATTTTTATCTAAGACAGGTGTCTCAGATTCTCTACACGCAAGGTTTTATTGTTTTAATTGCCTGGTCAGTGTTGAAGCACCATCTCCGTAGCTGCTAAAACTGCAAGTGTTTGTCTTTATTTTTACCTTTCCTGTCCTGTACTTATTTTATGTTTTGTTATCTTAATTTTCTAGAGACTTCTTTGTGGTTTCATGGCTAGCTGCCAACATTCTGGGAGTGTGTGTTTTAAAATTATTTTTCAAAGATCCACACACTAAAAACACTGTTCCCAGTAAGAAAAGCCACCTCCAAAGCTGGCATTATTTTACTTTGCAAGAGCAAGTTCGAGTTGAAGGAGACAGCACTGTTTATTTCTCATGGGCCTGTCTTTAGTCCTGTCTTTAGTCCTGTCTTTGGCTCACCCTTGGGGGAAAATCCTCATCCCTTCAGATCAAAAAAGAACTGCCTCCCAATGAATTAGAATACAATCTGCATTTGACGGCCATATCACACAGTGATTTCCGAAATCTGGGCTTGTTCACGTCTGGGGAATGATGGCAGGATGGCCCTAGTTAGAAGGGCTTTCAGAATCTACATGGGTGATTTTGATTCCCTAAGCCTCATTTTTTCATCTTTGCCTGACTTGATTTCTTGTTCTGTTTTGTGCTTTACTCTTGCAAAAGTGTCCTTCCTCTGCCCAGCCCTAACTGATTCACGTGCACACACGTACACACACACACACACACAAATACACACTCAGACAAGTCGCCAAGGCCAGGGGGGAAAAAGTGAAAGGTCATCTTCACAATGGATTTTACAGGATTCTTTAGATGTAATGAATAAAATTGCAAATTCTATTGAGGCTTTTAGAACTAATGAAAATTATCAATGTGTTACACAGCTGCATTTCAGTTTTGTTTGTCTGAGCCTGGAACAGAATAGATTTTATAAATAGAACTTAAATGTGACCACAGAGCATGCATACTAATCAGTTCATTTTAAGACATTGTTTTTGCAATACTTTTAAGATGCACACATGCTGGGAAAAATTACTTGTCAGAGGAACAATGTGGAGCAATTTCTTACCAAAGTTGCTAATGGAACTACTTTTTTCTTTTTTCCTTTTATTATTATTATTTTTTTAAAAAAACACGAAGCATCTCTCCTTATCCATCTTTTCTTTTAGGTAGATGATAAAATAGGAAGGATTTAGAGAGAAGGAAGCCTTTGTTGCAGGGAATTTCTATGAGAAATGTGACTTACTTGTGGGAAAGCATCCACTAATTTGGGAAGGTTAAGATGAACATAATCAAAATATATTGGGTAGCACATGCTGAGTCGTGTTATCCATTACACACTTTCTAGGCTCATGTAAATGCGGAGGGTCTTTTTTCTTCCTCACTGGCTCTAAAGAGGTTGGAAGCCTGTGGGATGGAGTGCTAAGTGGTCCCCCACTGAAAGTATTCTCTATCAGCCACCGATTTCCTCTAAGGAGGCAATCCTATCTGAATACTTCTGATATCTGGATCGCTTCCCTCCCCTTTGACAGCACGCCCCCCTGCGGGAATGCATTTGTTTCACTTGTTTGAAGGTGGAAATCCCAGGGGTGAGTTTTGATGTGGGATGAGGCAGTCAGCCCAGAGCTTCCCATAAAGGTGAAATGCAGACACTCTTTTAGAAAAGGAAAGGTGACTCAAAGGAAAGCTTCACTTCCCCAGTCATTAGCAGAGATGAATGTGAGGTTGTTAAAACTCAAATATATTTTCAAAGCCAACGGTGGCCTCGGTAAAGGTGTGCCTCCTCCAATTCTACACTGGGCCTCGTGAAGGGATTCTCAGCTTCTGAGCACCAGTAGAGGCCACGAACCACTAGGAGTTTTTAGGGACTTGTTATTACTGGTGGTGAGGTGGGGTGGGTGAGATAAATGACCTGGATCATTAAAATCCGTGGAAAAGCGAGGCATTTCCTGTAAGCCATTCCCCACCACTCAAACTCTCACTGAAGCTGTTGACAACGAGAAGAAAACAGACTTGTGAATGCCAATTCCTCTCCAAATCAAACCAACAAATATCTATCGCATGCCCACTATGCCTGAAGTATTATATTTTTACCAAACTCTGCTGGACAAGTCGTTGTACCATCCCAGTCGTCAGCAACTGTGGCCAGGGGGTCAAATCCAGCCCGCAGCCTCTGTTTGGACAGCTTAGGAGCTGAGAGTGGTTTTTACCTTTATAAAGCATTGTAGAAGAAGACAAAGACTAACATGAAGATAAGGGAAAGGGGACCCCCCCCCACCAAAGTCTAAAATATTGACTGTCTGATCCTTGACAAAAAAAAAAATAATAAGCTTCCCCTGCACTGAACAATATTCAGTAATCAAGAAAATCGTCTGGAAAATTGCACAGTCCCTGAATAATTAAATGCAACATGAAGAACTGAGCAAGTAGGAAAAGTTTGTTCGATAAAAAGCACCAGGGTGGCTAATGTTTTCTTTCCAGAACTTGTAGAATCTTAGGATTGAAAGGAATCTTGGGGGTCCACCAATCAAAGTTTTCCAAAACGCAGCTCCCATATGAGATTGTGCAAAATAATTGCAGTGGTGCCTGGAAGGACAGGTATTTATTTTAGTATAACTAGAATTTCCAACACATCATTTCCCAGATTTTATTGCTTGGGATGAAGCTAAAATATTAAGTAAACAATTATACAAATGGCAGTAGATATGTTAGTCAGCATTAAGGTGGTTTGTGGATGAGTACAGCCTTCAAAACACAAAATTTAGTCTAATCTCTTTCCTATTTTTGAATGGTGAGGGGTAGGATAGGAAAATATCTTCATCTTAAAAAAAACCCAAACATACTTAAGTATACCCTGATTATAAAGCAATGCATGCTCTCTATTTTAAAGATCAAATATTGTTAAAAATATATAGTATAGAAAAAGAGAGTTTCCAATTATCCCTTTGCCAGAATCACCCACTATTAATTTGGTCTATACCTATCCAGATCAAATTTTCTAGGCACAAAATTAGATACTTAATAGCTATTATATCTAGACCATGATTTTTTTTTTTTTAGTTTCTGACATTGCTGAGCTATAAATTATTATTACGATTGACTCTTGAATCATGTTTAGATTTTTAATGGAATGTAAAAGGGGCTTTACTATGGTATTGGTTTGCAATCCAAGTAGGTGCATATTGGGAAGCAGAGTGCAAATTGGGAAGAATTTTATCCATTAATTCCAGACACAGAAAAGGTTGGGAAGCTAAATGAGTGATCCTGAGTGGCTCATGCAGGTCTTCCCTACATTCTTCATTTCTGCCTAGGCTGCAAGTTAACCTGAAAGGTTAATATCATTGCTGACAGCTTGTGGGCCCCCGCTGATGATGAAATATACCACCTCTTCCTCAGCGGGGTTCCTGCTTCTCTTCAAGGTCTCCTCACTTCGCATTCACATTAGCAATTCTCCAGTTTTTTAGATTACAGTCCATTTTTAGACAGGGCAAAGAATATGAAGAGCCAGCTGCCCCCACTACCACCCAAGGGTGTTTTTCAATGGAAGAGAAACTTGTGATAAAAAGTTAGTTCAAAAGGACAAAAACAATGACAATACAGTTTTGCCAGTGATATGGAAGAATTGATATCATTTACTTGATAAAAAAAAAAAAGTGCAAGCTTATTTACAAATGCAGTGTCCTAGGGGTGTAAGCTGATGTCCTGTAAACTTAAAATACGCACTCATCTCTTATAGTCCTTCACAAGTGTCACAAAAGTGTCACAAAGGTATGAGTGACACCTCACCACTGTAACACACCTTCTTTAGCAATAGGAAAGTGAAATGTTAGTTATTTGGTAAACTGTAACAAAGAAAAAAAAAAGGACATTCATTTCTCTGTCTAGATTTCCTGCAACACTAGTAGCTGCCCTACATCCTATACAGAAGGCTTGATTACTTGATCACTTTACCCAGAACAGATAGATTGCAGATAATATGTTGAATATTACTGACCTTGACAATTTCAGAATCTGGTCACTAGGTCTCCTCCCCCATTACCATCCCCTTCATATGTCCAAATCAAATTGTCGTTTTTTGGATTAGAACCATATAATAGAGCATGCCCTCTGCCCACATGACAAAGCATAAACCCCTTACTGGGATAAATGGGCCTCACTATTTATGAACATGCATATTTCTCCTGACTTACTTTCCCGATGATACCTCTGGGGCAGCTGTGTTTAAAAACATAACTTGCAAGTTTTCAAATGCTCGGAGCTCCTTCAGCCAGACTCTAGTTCTGTCCTGAGTCCACCTTTGCTGAGTTAACTTGCTCTGTGTTCCCGTGATATACTGTGCATACCTCACATAAAGTACTTTCCAGAGTGTATTTTATTTATTTTTAAACAATTCATTTTTATTTTATTTATTTTTGGCTGCACTGGGTCTTCGTTGCTGCACGTGAGCTTTCTCTAGTTGCAGCGAGTGGAGGCTACTCTTAGTTGCGGTGCGCAGGCTTCTCATTGCAGTGGCTTCTCTTGTTGCGGAGCATGGACTCTAGGCATGCGGGCTTCAGTAGTTGTGGCTCACGGGCTCTAGAGCGCAGACTCAGTAGTTGTGGCACACGGGCTTAGTTGCTCCATGCATGTGGGATCTTCCCGGACCAGGGAACGAACCCATGTTCCCTGCATTAGCAGGCAGATTCTTATGCACTGCGCCACCAGTGAAGCCCCCAGGGTGTATTTTAATGTTGAGTTTATTTATCTGCGTTCCTCACAAGACCCTGAACTCTTAAATGTAGTGACTATATCTTGTTCACTGCTATATCGCTCAAATTTAGCACGGCTCTGGCACCTAACAGATTAGCAATAACCATTACATTTAAAAAAATGATTCTTTTTAGATGGCAATTTAAAGAATTATGAGTACTAGAAGGTACTAGTTAGAGCAATAGAAATCATACTAATATTTATTGTTATATGTACTATCTCAGTTAACTCCTCCAACCACATTTCTTTAAAAAGCTGATGTAGGGGCTTCCCTGGTGACGCAGTGGTTGGGAGTCCGCCTGCCGATGCAGGGGACATTGGGTTCGTGCCCCGGTCCGGGAAGATCCCACGTGCCGCGGAGCGGCTGGGCCCGTGAACCATGGCCACTGAGCCTGCGCGTCCAGAGCCTGTGCTCCGCAATGGGAGAGGCCACAACAGTGAGAGGCCTGCATACCGCAAAAAAAAAAAAAAAAAAGCTGATGTTACTCAGAGGTGACATAATTGGCCCAAAGTCACAAAGTAGAGAAAACCAAGCTGGATTTTATCCTATGTTTCAAAAACTGTGTTCCTAACCTCTCTACTACCCTAGGCAAGTGCTAGAGACTGCTTCTCTGCAAATTATTTTAACTGTTAATTTTGATCCCTAACACCCTGACAAATAAATTTGCAGTGCCCAGTGATACAGCAAAACAGATGATGAGAATGAACACTTAACTTCTTCACAAGTATCCCTCCTATGGGCAGTTTTTTGGTTGAAGGACTGTATATTCATGTTTGGCCCTCAGCTCTTCAAGCCCCCAAATAGTTGACTCCTTTATCTAAAATGGATTCAAATCACAGTTATTTTAAAGTGGGAAAAGACACGCAAACTGAAGAATCTGTTTGAGAGGTGAGCTGGGTGTTCTAGGAAAGATGACCATTTGTCAGTCTTCTTGGTGGCCAAGTATTCATTGAAAATAGAATGTTTTCCAGGAGTTTTAGTCCAACTTCAAAGCCTGATTAAAACTTTAAATAAATAATGATTGGGGAGACAATTATTATTTCAGAACACTATAATCCTCACCCACCCCATGCTGTTCAAAGCAATGACCTCACCCCTTAACTTCAAAATTTATCCAGGAGGTTCAAAAACAGAAGAGAAATTTTATTTAGCTTCTGTTAGAATCTGTTCCCCAGGACTACATCATGGCTGTGCATATTATGATAAAACTTTATTCCATGTGCTCTTAAACCGTTTTCCGTGAAGGAGGTGTTCCATGGGAAAATCCAGTTTGGAAATGGGAGTGTTTAAGAAGTTAAGCAGTGTTTTTTACTGAAAAGCTTCTCAGACCTTTCATATGCTAGGCATTGTGACTATCCAAGAAGATGATGTGATTTGGGAAAACCCTAATCTGGCTGTATAACTTTTATTTTTGGTTTCATTGGTGCTTACTAGAGGAGTGTAGGGATCACGGAATTAAATTTTTCAGTTAACAAAGTACTTCTGTTCTTTCTCAGAACCCTCGCAGCATGTATAGCATATAAGGATGGTTTTGAATTGTTTAAAATGAGGTTCTTTAGCGGCCCCTTAATTGCCATACTTGTCTGTTTTCACATCAAGTTGGGAAGATTTTAACAGTCACATTTTATCCAATTCTAAACCGTCCATATACGGTCTATCAATGTGGACTACACGGTTGGGACAAAGGGAGGATCTCTTGGGATGAGGGTAGAGTAATTTGTCACAGAAGAATCAGGATGTGAGCTTGGGCTAAAAGTTAACTTAGTTTGGGGTGAGTAGCAAGGAGGTAGAGGAGGAAGATGAGGATCCCCTGGGGCGTGGGGGGAACAGCATAAGCACAGGTACCGGAGCAAGTGTCAGGAGTGTCCACGTAAAAAAACAGCTCTGATGTGGCTAAAGTGTTCATTTGGGATTCAAAGACAAAGTGAGATAGGAAAGGTAGATTGGAGTTAAACAGGAGAGGTTAGCTTCAGGCTAATGTCAGAATACTCTGAATATCTGAAGGTTGGGTATGTCACTGAGAGGTATTCTGACATTTCACTAAGTTTTTAGTGCCAGTGCCTAACGGACTCCTAGTTTCCATTGCTGTTCTTAACAGAGAAAAGCAATACAGACCACCAAAAGGTGATGTGAAACACAACTAGTTTTTGTTTTCTTAAGTAGCACTCAGGTGTGGGTCTTCTAAGTGGGAATCAAAAGACCTAGATTTAAGGCAACAAGGAAGAAACACAGCAAAGACAAGATTCTGAGCGCAGACTGGTTCGTGAAGCAGATCATGTCTTTCTTTGCCATTAATCACCTTCTAGTCATATGTCACCAGTGCTGAGAAGCCTGATTCAAAATGGGCTGCATATGATGCCAGCCAGTTCTGGGTCACTCAGCAGACCCCCTGCAATGTGCTCACTCATGGCTTACTGCAATTTTCCTTTAACACCGAATAGTGCAGTGATGAAGACTACAGATACTAGGCTTGGATTGCTTAGACTTGGATCCTAGTTTCTCTGATACGATTTCATCATCTTGGGCAAGTCAGCTGACATCTTCTAAGCTCAGATCTTTCGTTTGGAAAATGGGCATATTCCTGTTCTCAGCCTTTAGGGTTGCTGGAAGGATTCAGGAAGCCCTTAGTACAGCTCCTGGCCTAGGGTAAGGGCTGAGTACATTTCAACAGTTGTTTTGTTTTTGTTGTTACCCCTAGCTGCTTGAAATAATCCAAGAATCTTGTTCCTACTCTTAAAACCCCAGAAGAGAGAATCTTACAGAAATATGAAAAATGACATGAATGGAATTGTTTTATCCCAGGCAAATTAGTACATTTTTTTTTTACATATTTTGCCATGGCCCGAAGTCTTAAAAAATAATCATAGGATCAGCACCTCCAAGTTCAGTAAAAAAGTTATTATTTCCTTTAAATCTCATGTTGCATCAATCCTGTTAGTAGCCAGCACATATTTAACATGTTCAAACAAAATGCAATCCATAAGTATATTAATATATGTTAGGGTAATTTTTAGAATCTGAGCACAAAGTGACATTGATGTAGATTTTTACTTATTATCAATATATCTGTTTCCCTATTTCTACTCTATGACCATAATAGTTATTAATCCCAGTATTCCTAATGTTATTTTATTCTTGGCTACTTTTCTGACATATTAGTGCTTAGCAAGAAAAAAAATGACTCCATAATAGTAGACATGAATTCCACTATCTCTTCACAGCTCACTACGTCCGGTAATAGTTAATGGCATAATTACTTTTTGAGTTTAAAAAAAATCCATTGGAATGCCTGCAGGTATATGTACATTTATTTGGTTTGGAACTTATTTTTTTAGCATTCATTTACTGTATTTGGTATGACGGGTCCAAATGAAATCAAGCATCCAGAGGAAATTATTTTTTAATATAGACTCATAACCCAGGTATTAATGATACTTTTTTTTTTCTCACTCAAAGGCAATAAGGCCGTTTTTCTCCTCAAATCCATCATCACCATCTATCAGAAATATTTATTCTTTTTCTTTGTTCCTATGAGGGTGGTCTGTGAATTGAGGCAAGGCAGAAAAAGGCTATCTGTACCCATCATTCATTTATTCATATACCTCTGTGTACAAGGCACTGCTCTAGGCACTAAGGATACAGCAGTGAATGTGAAACAGACAAAAATCCCCACCCTCTTGGAGCTGTCATTCTAGTGGCATCACATTACAACACTACCACCACGTGATGGCTAAAGAAGGACACTCACATTGTCCCTCTCATACTTAAGCTTAAAAAAATGGATGCTATGAAGCATTACAACTTGGCCAGATCTTTTCTGGCCATTCAGTCGAAAACGTGCTAACTTGTTTCTTATGTGTGTTAAATCAGGAAGCGTGAAGAGTCCAAGAAACTAGGAGATCCCAGGATCAGAGATAAAGACAGTTTATTATTTGCAACAAAAGCAGCGATCAGAGCGACATTATGGAAGCAGTTCCCTGAGACGCAATCGCTCAGAGTGATTCAGTGAGGGCTGGGTGGTACCTGTACGTGCCATGGGGTACGTTACAAGAGGGGAGACTCTGATCTAATTTAGCAGACTCTAAGCTCATGAAAGGATTGTTTGCAAATCTGCCCATTCTCTCTCCAAATAGAGATATCATTTTTATTATCATGGAATGTAAGTGTCTTCAAGGAGAGATGTCTTATGCCTCTAAATCTTTCAGGAGAAAAATCACTCTTTTGACTTTGCTTATCCAAGGATGTATATACATATGTTCCACAGGGGATCTTGTTCTCCTTCTTTGCAGAGCTACCTGCTTGTATAGGCATCCCTGAAAAGATAGGCCCAGAGCATACTGTGGCATGTAGGAATGCCACCGATTGATGGAGAAATATCTCCCAACAGTGGTACACTCCAGTAAGATTGTATGCCCCATGAGAACAGGGCTGGTGTTCTATCCCATATGCCTACAATAGTGTCAGACATGTGGTAGGTACTCAGTAAATATTTATTGAATAAATGAATAGGATTTATTTTGAAGATAATGATGATTATGATGGTCATGATTTTGTCCCATTTCAATTTTCAGAAGGAAATTATTCCTTTTGTGGCCAAGACAAAAACACCACAGGGACACCTTAGACAGAATGAAGCAGAAGTCTGCTAGCCATGTTTGGTCGAAAATATGTCTGAGCAGGGTAAATTAACGTCATCTGTACATCAAGGAAACAGTGGTTCCCAAATCTGTAGAGGTTTTTTTTCCTTATTTTGTGGTTTTATTTTGTTCTTCTGATGAGCACTACACCTATAAAATGCTCAAGATAAATATAGGAATTTCAGAATAATTACAAAACATTAAAATTGCATCTTCCTACTGGAGATGTACAATGTGTGTTGACATCTTCAAAATTCTGAGAATTTCTACAATAAAAAATCAATAAAATCAACAATAACAAAAATACAGAAAAATAAGAGTGACCCGATTAACTTTTTTACACCTACCCTTTCCGATGTCCCTCTTTTAAATGTTAGTTTAAAATTGACTAACCTTTTACAGGATATGTACGCAACAGAATGTATTTGAAGAAATACAGCTACCTTTTAGGTGCCGCACATGTTTTAATGATCAGATTTCTAGTTACTCCTTCATCTTGATTATGGAAATGTGAAATGCCTAGGAGCTCTAAGCCAGGAAATAGTGGACTTTATTGTGTGCAATAATGCAAAACAGCAAAAGGGGATAAAAGTGGCTTTTATCACAAACCGTGGCTTTTATCACAAACCATGGCTTGTGACCTGGCCAGCTATATGGTCTCCGAAGAAAATCAGAGAACGTCGTCATAGTTGTAGGATTCCACATCCCAGGGACAGTGGTGTCATTACCACGGCTCCTCATTGCCTTCTTCCCGTTCTTTTCTGGTTCCTGCAAGATTTCTTTGCTGTCAGACACCGTTTGCAGTTGACAGTGGCTGGTTGCAGAAGGAGTGAATTTTCATCTTAAAGGTCTCTATAAGATGAGGGAAAATACTTCCTAGAAGCCTTAAGAAGATTCCCATCAGTCAGCTGGAAGAGATGGTATTTCATGTTTAAAGGAATTGTTAGCGAGATGGGGAGGTCACATGATTAGATCAGACCAATTCCCTATTATCCTCTAGGGCCAGGACTCCCTCCCTTGAAGACATGCCCCCCACTCAGAGCATACAGCAAAATAACAGGGTTCTACTGGCAGAGAAGAAGACAGAAAGACTACTGGTCAAGCTGATACTTAAGTTGTATGAATAGTGTCCTATGAAAAGGCAGTTGAGGTTGAAGTGTTGGAATTTTCAGTTTAATTCACAAAATATCTCAATACCCAAACATGGAAGCTCTACCTGACAACCTAATATTTCATTTAGTGCTTACAAGGCAGGTCAAGTAAGTATTTTTACTGACATTTGATAAGCGAGGAAGCTAAGCCAATACCTCCAATCCTTTATCCAAAAATCCCATAACTAGCTGATAGTGCGGAATGACTAAATACCCTGGCTTCTAGATACCTTAACCTCATTCTTAATGAACTCTTCTCCGAGATTTGGAACTTTGGTTGTATCTACTAGAGAAGAGGTGAGGTGTAGGGGTGGAGGTGGGGTGGGGGGGTCCCTTGTCTCTTTCAGTAGTAATCACGTTTATAAATAGGTACCTGCATCTGCTCAGGGAATCACGCAATGGCTTCAGCCAAAGAGCACAAGTTGATGGCAGCCTGTGTTAGTGGGGTGAGCCCCTGGCACAGCGCCAGCCCTTCCAGCTTGCAAGCCAGTGTGAAATGAAAGCAACTCTGCGTCGACAGCTTTGACAGAAGGCGCCACACACGAATTAGAGTTAGTTCAAAAATTAGCTGCCAGATTATTAATTTGAGAGAAAACAAGCAGAGCAGAGTTTCTCCCTTCTAGATGTCTGGCTGAGCTTTCTCTTCTGTTGGTATTGATCTCCCTGCTTCCTCCTGCTCTCCATCACAGCACAGGAGCCTCTGAACGTCCTTGCCAGGAAAGATTCAGAAAACAGCCAGGCAGGTTTTTGCTCTTTTGAAGTTTCCAGCAGGTCTCGGCAATTTATGTGGCTTTCTCAACAGTTAACTTGCTTGTGGAATTCAGGCCAGTCATCTTTTTTACAGATGAGCCCAGATTGCTTATCTGTTAAAAAAAAAAAAAAAAAAAAAGAAAAAAAAAGAAAAGAGGGAGTGGAGTAAATAGGATAGGACTATAATCTCTCAGGATACTTTACAAAATCTTTTTTGTTTTCTGATGTTTCTGTTTAAAACAAAAAAAAGAGGGATTGGAATAAATAGGATAGGACTATAATCTCTCAGGATACTTTACAAAATCTTTTTTGTTTTCTGATGTTCAAAATAATACATAATTGTTAAATAAGTTAATTCAAAAGTATACAATTTTCAATATGAAAATTGCCCATGATTCTCGCTAACTCAGAGATAGCTCTTATGGATGTTTTGTTGTATATTCTTTGAGGTTTTATTTCTTGTTCACATACTAAATTTTTATATATTATGGTTCTGCAGCTTGCTTTTTTTTTTTTTTTTTTTTGCGGTACGCATGCCTCTCACTGTTGTGGCCTCTCCCGTTGCGGAGCACAGGCTCTGGACGCACAGGCTCAGCGGCCATGGCTCATGGGCCTAGCCACTCCGCGGCATGTGGGATCTTCCCAGACCAGGGCACAAACCCGTGTCCCCTGCATCGTCAGGCGGACTCTCAACCACTGCGCCACCAGGGAAGCCCTGGAGCTTGCTTTTTTGCTTAGTAATTAGGCATACTTTCATTAAAACAATCTAGATTTTTCTTTTTAATGGCTGTATAGTATTCCATCCCAAACTTTTATCAATCTATGTTTGTGTGGTTTCCAGTTATTTACCAGTGCAAGTAAAACTGTGGTAAACACCCCTCTAGATGCATCTTTGCACTCTTGTCTGTGTATTCCTGCAGGATAAATCCTTTGAAAAGGAACTGCTGAACCAAAATCCTTTTCAATACTACTAAAGATGCAGTCACCCAGGACGCCACCTCAAACCAGATCTTGTCTTCACGTGAGAACTCCCTTTCTCTGTGATGGCCTGCAAATTAGCAGAGTTTTAGACCTGCACTTCTGACGGGGCTTTTCACTTCCTATCCAACGAGCAGGCCCCAAAATGATTCCTTTCTTACTCATTCTTATGGGTGATAATGTGTTCCTCCCACTCGGCACTTCTTTTTATTTCACTACAGCTGTAACAAGCACTTATAAAAGCAGCAATCTAGGTTACCTGAAAACCTTTTCCTTGTTAACTTGGGTTCCAAAAACTAAGACTAGAGATAGAATTGGAAGGCAGTAGCTCAACCCTGGTTACATAAAGCTGCTCTTGGACATATCATTAACGTTTCTCTTTGGTTTATCTCTTAAAAAAAAAAATAGGGATGCAATTCATTTGTTAGGCTTGAGAGGATGAACTCATAGACCCTGTTAGAGCAGACACACTCTCTCACCCTCCCTTCACACGAATGCAAAGCAGTTTACTTTAGAAAAATGCTAAGTGAATGAGATGCTTAATAACAATGAACAAGTATCTTACTACTTTGTGATTAGCACTCAGAAATGACTAATGTTTAGACCTCCTTGTTTCCGTCAAAAATCTATTTTATTAGACACGGAAATGGCCTAAATTACTTGGTATGCATTAGGTATGAAGAAGACCTCTTGCAGCACTAGATATTCAAGTCTCTGACCCTTCTGAGCTGGAGCAGCAATTAGGATAGCTGTCTATTCCATTCAGGCCCAAAAAAGAAAGTATTCAGTGCCAGCAACACCAAAGCACAGTAGTTTTAAACTTGAGATACTCTCATTTCAGTATTGACTCCTCTACCCTCCCCCATCACCTCTTGCCTCCAAATTGCTCTTATTACCCTCCAACTATCTGGTATTTTTCAAAGACTTCTCAGGACCCCTGCAAAATGACTGCCTACTCTCGTTAAATGGCAGATTAGTGGGCCCTACCCCACTCTAAAGAAAGGAGGCTTGGAAATATGTAATGTTTAACAAGCACCACATCACACACACACACACCAGGTAGCTTAGATCCACTCTTAATATCTGAGGACCTCTCCATGCTAGACCATGCATCTGAAACATTGTCATGCGTAGGGGGCATCTAATTAAGATATAACTCTGATTTCAGAAGATTTGGGCTAGGGCCTGAGAGTCTGCATTTCTAACAAGATCTCAGATGATGCTGATTCTGCTGGTCTGTGGACTGCTGTTTGAGTAGTGAAGCCCTACTATGGGACATTTAAAGGGCAAGTCTCTGTCATTCATCTCTATAACTCCAGTGTGTTGTACAGGGCTTGAGTATAATGCATGCTTGTTTGAATGAACAAATGAATGGATGTCAGTATCAGTGGAGGTGAGAACACTGGAAATGTTATCTAGACTGTAGCTAACTTTGAAAAAAATTCAGCACAGATGGTATGATACGTATGTTTGTGTTCCTTTGCCTATAGGACCCGGGAGTGGTTAGTTCCCCTAATCAGGTGTACACATTCCACATGAAAGGCCACTTTCCAGAGGCAGCTATTACAGGAACAGCTATCTTTATCTGTGAACAACCCTGGAGTTTTGTTAAATAACAAAAGAAATGTTAGTAAGATGTCATTGGGAAATCTGTGATGTTCAAGACAAGTGCATTGATAAAATATTGTAGAGGTCTTCCTGCTCTTGCAGGAAATTAAGAATTGAGAGAAAACGGGAGTCTATGTTCTCAGGTTACTAGGCTACTGATTAGTTAGGTCTTCTAACTCTGTGGTTAGCCACATCCTTCTAAAAGCACCTGCCTTAATGATACAGTTTATGCAAGGCAGTCTTGGAGCACCTAGAAGGATGGAGATCTGGCATTCGGATATATGATTTCCCTGTGCCTGCATGCTACTAAATGCCTGTTTGTGGGGCTAAATTTGCCCTGACACTTATTTTCACTGTCACCTATTACTGAATGTATAAGAAGGAGGTCTGTAGCTCACATGTCAGTCTAACAATGGTGAATAACCAAATTGGCTAAGGCCAGTAGGCAATAGGAAGTAACTGGGTTCAGATCCACTGACATCTTTAAATTTGATCTGTTCATGTACATTTAAAATAATTAAAATGACTCACAAAGAGTTATGTAAACATTGGCAACATTAATTGGAATCCGTGTAATGCTCTTTCTCTCTTTAGCAAAACCTTGACACAGAAAGGCACATGATTTATAAAGACTAAGAGTTTACATTTAGAATGTCCTTTCTCAGGACATTTCAAATCTGGACGGGTTGAAGCAACAAGGTCCAAAAGCTGGCTCTGAGCCAGTTATACTAGTGATGTATCCTCCTAGGGTTGGAAATTTACTGTGGCACCAGGACCATGATCCTCATCCTACCTCTCAGAGAAGAAAGGCAGAGATAAGAGGCAATGAGTTGGACTTCCCTGGTGGCGCAGTGGTTAAGAATCCGCCTGCCAATGCAGGGGACATGGGTTTGATCCCTGGTCCGGGAAGATCCCACATCCCACGTGCCACGTAGCAACTAAGCCCGTGCGCCACGACTAGTGAGCCCGCGTGCTACAACTACTGAAGCCCGCACGACTAGAGTCCATGCTCTGCAACAAGAGAAGCCACTGCAATGAGAAGGCCGCGCACTGCAACAGAGAGTGGCTCCTGATTGCCGCAGCTAGAGAAAGCCCGCGCAGAGCAACGAAGACCCAATGCAGCCAAAAAGAAAGAAAGAAAGAAGAGGCAGTGAGTTAATGTAGAGGAGTGAGCTTGGCTCTAACTTGTCCTACTGTCTCCATCCATCCAATTGACAAATGCAAATGTCTCCTTTAACGAAAGAGGAGAAAGTCTGGGAAAGTGCATTTGGGGAATCCTCAGGGTGAAGTAGCAGTGTATTCAAAGCAAACAAATAGTAATAATAATGATGATGATAACTTAAGTACTAAAATATGAGGTGAAGTGTCACAAACACATTTTATTAAATATTAGATATTATATATCCACTCTTCTGATCAAACCCTGAGTGATGCATGAGTGATCATTGGGCAGTGTATACAAAGGTAAGAAAATGTAAAATAAATTTCAGTTATGTTGAAAGGGCAAAGGTCTCTAATGTCAGTGAAATATTAGGAGGTTTCGCCTTGTGAGATGGTACAAGGCAGTTTGAATGACTGTTAAGAGTACAGAGTCTAATTTAAGCAGAGCTTGAGGGAGAAGTCCCACAGAGGGTTTTTCCTTCCTTCTAGGGCTTCAGAAGATACGTGGGTGCACACAGGAAGGCAGAACAGTGAGGAGATGGGATTTTAAGGTTAACAGAACAAGTTGCATGAATGCTTTCCCAGATTTACTCAATTACACATAGTTTAAACAAGAAGGTGGAGAAAAGTGTGTTTTGATCATCAAAGTATAAGTTAAACTTTGGTCCTACTCAAAATTGTATTAAATGTTCTATGAAAGGGAGTCAGGGCTTGAAAGACCAGGAAGGAGGCCCACTGCTGGTTTCTTTTGCTTCTCCTGAAAGGCCTTTTCATTCCTCAGGTAATTCCTGGCCTTGTGCAATTAGGCTATTCTTTCTGAGTTAACCAGCCCATGGAGGTCAGCAGTGGTACCATGTATAAGTGAGCGTAGAGGGCTTTAAGGACCCACTTTAGTCATTATGGGCCATCATCAAGTTTCTGTCACAGCTACCCAGGTGTACCATTGTGATGCAAAAGCAGCCATACCTAGATAATATGTAAGCATGTAAGTATGATTGTGCGCCAATAAAACATTATTTACAAAAGCAGGTGGACAGCTATAGTTTACCATCCCCTGCTCTATGTCAGTGAAGTGTGTGTCTTTGCCTTGATCTATTTCCTGTGAGTAAAATATCTTTTATAGTAGACTTGTCTTTATTGATTCTTTAGCAGACTTTTCTTTAGCATCAAGTATGTGGTCTGTCTGTACCATATTAGTACTAGGTACTAGGGTGTCAGGAAGTTGGGGATGAGAAGAAAGGAAACTGGATAAAAACTACCTAGAGTGGCTTAAACCTCCCTAGGAAACATGTGTATGTAGGTAAATAGGCAAGTACTGAAAGTAGGTTTAATGTATAAGCAGCCAGGTACAGGTTACAAACTGTGTGGTTGGTTTTGTTTGTTGGTTTGGTTTGGTTTGGTTTGGTATATTCCGTTGACCCAGTGGTATATGGATGGTAAAGAATTCTCCCAAAGCCCAGGGGACATAGCATTGACTGAAGTGACTGTGTGTCCATCTATGAAATTCAGCTCATGTGATTTGATGTTATCTACCCCATCCTCTTCTTTGGAAAGACATGATTACTAAGGCTTTCATCTGTGTGACACATCACTTCTTAAATGTTAATGTTCCTAAGTATCATAAGCAGGGGCTCTTGTTAAAGTGCAGATTCTGGTTTAGTAGGACCAGGATGGGGCCCAAGATTCTGCATTTCCAACAGTGTCACTGCTGCTGGTCACCAGGACATACTCTGAATGGCAAGGTCTAAGGATACTTCATCAAGTATACAAACAGCATCCTCATAAGATGAGGAGACCAGCCTCCCAAACTAAAAAATTTTCTACTAGAGGAATTTCAGAGTTTAAACATTGAATAGGTAAATGATCCCACTTCCTTAAAATATCTTTCCAACTTCCTTCCCCAACAGTAAGTATATAAATTCCTCATTTATTTATTACTCATTTATTTTATTGAAGTATAGTTGGCATACAATATTATATGTTACAGGAGTACTACATAGTGATTCACAATTCTTAAAGGCTATACTCCATTTACAGTAATTATAAAATATTGGTGATAATTCCCAATGTTGTACAATATATCCTTGTAGCTTATTTTATACGTTTTAGTTTGTACTCATTTTTATAATGTGAAGGCTGCTGTGGAAATGCAAGGGGATCACCTGAGTTGGCCAACACTTTATGCTAAACTTTAATGTTACACTTTAGGTGGAAATGGCTTCTCAGATAAGTGTGAGTCCCCAAGCAGAAACATCAGAGAATGGGATAAAGGGAAGGGGAAGTTTGATAAGGAGTTAAAGGATCACAGATGCTTATAGGTCATAAAATCTGCCTAAAACAGCTAAAGGCAAGACTGAACCTACTGGAATAGCTGTGCATATACAACAGGACTCCAGACTCAGGGCTAAAAGAGCAAGATGAGGAGAAAAAAGTCCAGAGGAAATACGGGCTGGGAAAAGACCCTGGAATTTCCTCCACTTCACAGCTGAAAGGGATCTGAGGGATGATCTAGTTCTCTGTTTCCCACCTTTCTGGTCCCTAAGGCATACTTGCCATCAGTAACAGTGACCCATCAAGAGGGTCACTATGAACCCCTGGACCCAACATCATGCCTTCTATCTCTTCCCCACACTTAACCCACAGACAGACATATCAGGATCTCAGGGAGGAAGCTGGGGATTCTGACGGCTGGTAGATCCCACTATTTTGAGAATCCATAAAGCTCCCTTATTTTATAGATGACAAAACCAAGGTGTAGGGACAGTTGATTTGCCAAAGCTTAGCCAAGTCATTTTTTGACAGTTGGTCTTCGAAGTTGGAGCTCTCGACCTCAGGCTGGTACCCCTCTACTGTTGATACGCTCTCTACTCTTCAGTTGGTTGAGCATTGTGTGGACCACTTATCGATTATTTATTAGCTCATTTTTCCCCTCAACATTATATAGTAATTCATCACAGCTTTTTAAAAGGATAGGCAACAGATAAAATTTGCATTTTTAATTTATAAGGTGCGCACCCTCATAACTGCCTGAACTATTGATTTTATGAACTTAATAAAAGCTAGGTGTATTCATTGTTACTACCTTACCTACTTAGTAGCAAGATTAATTTATTCAAAAATGTTTATTTGACAAATAGGGTGTGATAATAATACAGCAAGCATGCTAGGAAATACTATGTATGTCAACACAGGCTCTGTCCTTAAAAGGCTTGCATTTTTAGTGGTGAGACATATATTCATGAAAATCTTTTAAGAAATGCTCCATGATTTGCCAAGAAGAATTTTATAGAATTTCCCATAAAATCTTATTAAAAAATGTGTACCATATTAGAATAGTTTATTACACTGAATGTTAATTGTTTGCTGTTTGCATCTCTCACCACATTAAAAAAAGGAAGAAAGCAGAGGTTAACCATTGCCTAGCATAATAAGTATGTGTATTAGTCATTGAACAATTATTTGTTGATTGAATATGCATGAGTACATAATCATATGCTTTCTATATATGGTATATGGTGTGTATATATAAAGTATACATCTAAGTATACATAATTTATTTAGTATATTTTTATAGTGTATGCCTTTTGTATAAGGTCAGACTCATTAGGACATAATGTTCTTTTCCATTTTGGAAAAATAATTTATCAGTATGGATAATTTGCTTCAACAACTAAACCAATGCTTCTGAAACATCAACATGTGCAAAATTATGCTATCAAAATTTGAAAACTAATGTTGAATACCAAATATTTTGCATATACATGCTATATATATCTGTAAACACCAATTTATTCCTCCTACAAAGAAGACATACTCTGTTATAGTAAGTGCTTTGCATAAACTATTTCATTTTTTTCCTCACAACAACCTTGTGAGATAGGAAATAGTTATTTCAGGAAATAGTTATTCCTGCCATTTTACAAGCGAGAGAACTAAAGTAGGTTAGCTGCGGTCACAAAGTTACTACATGGTGAAAGCAAGATACAAACAGAGAGGACAAACTCCAGAATCCATTCTTTCAGCCCCTAAGTACACTGCTGGGCTAGGTATACTACGCTCCCCTCCCAAGCCAAATCCAGCAGCTGCCTGTTTTTGTAAGTAAAGTTCTATTGGAACAAAGCCACATTCATTCCTTTTAGTATATGGCTTCTCTAGAGCTCCAGCAGCAGAGTTGAATTCCTGTAATAGAGCCCATCTAGCCCTCTTAACTTAAAATATTCGCTATCTGATTCTTTACAGAAAAGAAAAAAATTGCTGGTCTTCTTACAATGTATCAAATATATCATTCACCTTTACAAATTAAATGAAGAGTTGGGTCCAACATTTTGAAATATATGTTGTACTTAATAAATATAGTGTATGAAGTGCCTAGGTGTACCCCCCAGCTTTTATCATCGTATTTCTGGTTAGTATATAGGTAAAAATTCACCATAATTTGTTAACATTTTCTATCATTTTGATCAGTGACTTGTAAGACACATTAGGACTATATTGTATTAACTCTTGCTAGACATTCTAAATGTTCAGAATTTGGTTCAGGATGCATTGGAAATGTGTGGTTACTGTTAAGATGTGCTCCTCTTAAAGAGGTTGCAATATGTTTATAGTTTTGAAATCTAATGAATGTTTGGTGGTGTTCTTTTAGGGTAATAACTTCAAAATGTATTTATTTTTAATTATATTTTCTTACCAAGTTCTCTTCTAGAAGCTACAGAAAAACATACATTGTAAAATTGCTAATAAATTTTGGAGGGGTTGAGCAGCATATTTTTCTTACTAATTTTAAGGAGGAGTTTTTCAACATTATTGTGAATCATAATTATGTCATTATATGTTATAAATATATTACATGTATTTACACTACATAATTAGACCTAATTCTAATTATGTAGATTCATGGTAATCAGCTAGAATTTGCTTTAAAAAACCAAGATAATTCCTCTAACAGATGCTACCTTAATAGAATATTAAGTTTGAGACAATCTCATGAAAATAGGAAAATTAATAAGTAATGATTAAACCTCTAACATGCAAGCAGAATAAGATACCATATCATCACTCTCCTAAAGCTTCATTATAAGAAAAAGTGTTTGTTCTGAGATACCCTCAAAAATTTTATAAATAGTGTTTTGGAGAAATCATTTCTTAAATTGAAAAAGAAAGCAATCCAATAAAAAGACCTCAAAGTTTTAAACACTTGTTTTGGTTATAACATAAATATTCTCTTTTCAAAGCTCTCTATATGAAAAATATTTTAAATTGTTCTAGTAACAAAGAGGTAAATAAAAACACTATTTCCCTCTGGAATCTTGTTCTCTAGATGCTAAATCTAGCATCATTGCTGTAAATTGGTAGTTGTAGTCTTTGATTGACATGTTTACCCAGATAATGTAACAGTTTTTGTGAAAGAAATCTACTTAGTGTCTGGATGACATGAAACATGTTTCCTGTGGAAGGAAAAGCCCCAAAGTTTTCTTTCAAATGGGAGTCTTCTCTCTCCAAATCTTTGGAGCTGATAATGAATTGTGTAATTTGTTTTACTCCCTCATTTACCCAACATTAGTTCAACTGCAGTGTGCATCTAAATATACTTTAAAAAATCCCTCAGTGGCTCTGTCCTTGACTTTATTTCAGATTAATTTTTGGCACTAAATTGCAGAGAAGCCCGTTGTGCACCACATGATGTTTGACCAAGGAACCCATGTGGTTCTCTTGAGCGTGCTCTGTCTTTTTCTACTGGGTTTTAACCCTTTCTGTGTTTTCTGGATACCCAAACAACTTGCCAGCATACTCCAAATGAAAGAAATCATCCTCTGTTATTAATGTTTTTCCCAGTAAGTGTAAAGTACATTTTTTTTTCTTTCTCTGTAAAGTATATACTTTCTTTTGAAGCTGCTGCAGATATCAAATTAACATGAGGATGATAAAGGATATTTCCCAAGCTTCTTGAACTTGCAGTCAAACTTGATCTTTACATGACCTTGAGCCTTAAGGGTGTAAAATAACAAGTGATAAGGACAGGGGGAGGAAGTAAAACAACTGCTTCTCAAAGAATTGGCCAGAGTGGGCAGAAAACAGCTTCATAGTCAACTTGAAACTACTCAGCTGATGGACTTGAGGGTTAGTGATTGGTCTGTGCTGAACTACTCTACAACCATTCCACCTTGAACTGATAAGCCACTGACTTTAAACTGGTCAGTCACATTTCCCCGTGAACTTTTTTGGCCTTTACCTTTAGAAGCCCAACGTGCCTCTGTTTGGGGAGGCAAGGGGCTATTCTTACCCTTTTATGATCCAGATGCAAGTCAGTTCCCAAGGCTTTAACCTGCTTTGAGTTAATAGCCCTTTGACAATCTTAAAACCCAACCCATAAAGCCTAATCTCTGCACTGAATCAGGTTTTCCTAGCCTTAGGGGCAGGAAGCTTGGGTTCACATTACTCTGCTTAAGATTTTGTTTTCCTTTTACCAGGGAAATTAAATCAACCCTGATACACAGAAATCAACAAAGCTTTATGTCAACCCCTGTCTGTAGCACATCCTTAGCAGTTAAGGATTTATTCTCTGTGGTTTCACTTATTCATATGTTATTTGCTCTTTTTTGTGCTAAGATACAAATTTGATTGGGCCCGTCAAAGTTGGGTTACCGTAGAGTCATTCCATTGGTCAGGGAGCCTAGAATCCTCATCTCAGAATAGTTTATTAATTTGATTCTCATTATATGTGTAACAACTGAGGAAAAGTGATTAAAACTTTACTCTTTTATGAACACTGGCTACTAACCTAACATCTGCTAGTCCTAGCCATAGCAATGGGAAGGTTAAGAAAAGGAATGGTTTGTAAGTAGAAAATCATTTTGTAAATTATTATGATTATTACGTACCTAGTATTAATCTAAAGGAGTTGTTTACAACTATTTGGGTTATCCCTTATTTAATTTTATGGGAGAAATAATAATGACACACAGTGTTATTTGGAGGGGAACCTCCCGAAGGATCATTGGTAAATCCTTTTGCATGGCTGACTACTTCCTGTATGCATTCCACAAGAATTATCATATGTATAGCCATTGTTACCCCTAAAGAAGTAGAGAAGTTGCCTTGTCCTCTCCTTAAAAGCCTTCCCCAAATCTAAATCCATACCACCATCTAGATAAAAAGGGAAATTGGCCTGATATTTATTCTTCACAACTCAGAAAGTGAGAGAAATACTAGAAAAATACTAAAAAAAGAACTGTACAGATTTTAGAAGAAACGATATGTTCCTAGGAACTCAATACTCTGCATGACTTTTTAAATTACGAGAATGGCTTTTTTTTCTTATTCCACTGGAGAGCAGACCACTACACCATTCGTTTTGATATAAAAGACTATCTTTTTATTATTATTCAATAGCCTGTCCACACAGCCAGAAATAGTGCCTAAGGAAGAGGAGATGCTTCATCAATACTTAAAAGTAATCTTTATTTCATTCAATTTTTTTTTTCTTTTATGTACTTACTTATGCAACACAAAAACAACAGCATACCACAGTCTCATCAGGTACTCAAAATAATCTGGAGAGCAAGTTGGTTAAAATGACTAGAAAGGGACGAGGCAGTGTGTGAAATATGTGCCATTATTCCCCTTCGCGTTGTCCAAGGCAGACATCGTTAATCCATCACAGCCCTCTTTCCCACTGAGCCTGGACGCATCATCAGAATCGTTCTCAATGCAGGGCTCCCATCAGCCACTACAATCAGCTGGAGTTGGCAACTAGTTCCAAACTATTTGCTATTGTTGGACTATACTGTATTTCCCTAAAACCTTAAACAGAAGGTAGCATCTTATAATCATGACACTTTTTTGCCTTTCAAACTACCATTGTGATTAATTTCTATTACCTGTTTCTCATAGTCAGTTAATCTCATGATTTTAAAATTTTGACCTAGGTGCCGGTGTTTTGTAAATACAGTATACTTAATCAGCAGCTTTTCAGACTTCAGATCTATAATGCAAAATTCATTGTTCTGTTCATGCATTTTTACAGTGAAATGGAAATTTTGTACAGAAAAATTTGGGTTGCTTCATTATCAAGGGAACTAAAGTATCCCTTTCTACTAATCCCGTGGTTCTCAATCAGGAGCAGTTTTATCTACCAGGAGATATCAGTATCTGGAGTCATTTTTGGTTGTCCAAGGTGGGGAGAAAGTACTACTGGCATCTAGTGGATGGAGGCCAAGGATGCTGCCAAACATCCTGCAATGTACAAAACAGCCTCCACAGCAAAGAATTATCCAGACCAAAATGTCAATATTGTTGAAGCTGACAAATCCTTCACTGAGTTATTGAATGCTTAGTTCTAGAATAGATGTTGAAGGAGATAATTTTGTAACTGAAATCTTTGTGCTGTGAACTTGATTTAAAAGAGAAACTACTTAAATACTCTTTTTAAAAAAGTGTAGTCATGCTCATATTTGAAATTTGCCTTTGGGTCCAGTGTTACCAATTTGATGAATAAGACATTCTCCAAAGACAGTGGAATTCCATGGGACTTGCCTAGAGATGACAACTACAACTCAGCATTGTATTCCTTTTCTATCAGCTGTAAATGACCCAAGTGTGAGTTCTTCATTGTTTCACGCTATATTGAATCTCACACTAAGAAACTACTCTTGTAAAAGCAAGATGCATTTCAGGGGTCCTCCATTTTCTTTTAAGTGTTAAGTTTAGTCTAGCAGGATTTTTTTTTTTTTCCCATATGAAAACTCAGTTCTGTTTCTCAAACAGACCAGTTGTTCATTTATCAAATATTACCATTACCAGATGTGGTTAAATTCTGCTAATGAAGTGATGGGAATAAGAAGGTTTTTACTTATACCCATCTCAAAACACAACTTTACATTCTGAGAAATCAGTCCCGTGTCCCTCCCCCTGTTGTCAACCAGAGATAGAGAATGTCTTTTAGACTAAAAGATTCTCAAGCCACAGTGGCTGAGAACATTTCATGTTAACTCAAATATATAAGCCTTAATAAGCCAATTTCCCATTCAGTTTAATCTATTTTCAGCAGATCAAAATAATTAAAAATGCTAACAGTTATGGTAATTTTCAATACACTGTGAGAGAAGCAATTTAGATAGCACCTTCCTGACGAATCTATATTTGTATAAATGCTGATCAAGAATATTTGTTCAATTTTATACAAATCAAACATGAATGATTTCTTCCATATTACTCCTTCTATTGTGTTTTCCCTCTATCTAGTTATCCATTTGCCACTGGCATGCTGCTCTAGGAAGATTTGATTAAAATCAATAAGTTATTGGGAAGATGGCAATTAGCAGTCTTTCACCTATAATAGCATTGTCTGTTAAGCTTCCTTTGTGTTAATCACAATATTTTAGCAAGACTCTCCTATCCAGCCATGCAGTTTAATGAAATGGAAGACTTAAAAACATCCTTAATTTGGGGCACTTGGAAATACACTTCTCTGTTTTTTTCACTATTTCGATAGGAATACCCAGCATTTCTGCAGTACATCAGAATCTTTGTCTCTTTTGAGAGTTTCTCAATTATGAGATCTCAGAAATACCTGCACAGAAGTTAACATTGCATAAACCTCAAGTCAGTTCAATGTAGCATAAAAAGATACCAGCAAATATCAATGTATAGATTTGTTTAACTATTTCAGAGTGACTTGATAGTTTGTTTGTAATAGATAATTGACATGGAGAAGTTCTTCACTTTGGCTGTATGATCTTGAGTGCTGAATGCCTAGCTAAAGACTGAACCTTGACTAATGCCCCTCGACAGCAAGTAATGATTGTCAAAGTCATTAATCAGAATGAAGTCATGGTACCCTTCTTTTTACATCTGTTATTTGCTTCTTTGTTCTGAAGACTCCTTCATTTCATTTTAGTTTTTCTTTAGAGGCAACATACACACAATTAATGTGCTTGCTATTTAACTGTGCTTATTAGAAGGGCCACTTTTATTCAAAATTTTTACGTAATGACAGTTGCTCTGAAAACACAGACACTTAAGCTAGTAAGTAAATATTGTTCATTTTAGACCTGTAGCCAAGATCCTAATTCATAAATTTACTACTATTTCTCTATTTAGAGAATTAGTACCGCAAAAAACATTAAAATGGAGACATTCAGATAAATAATGGCAGTTTGGAAATATTTTGATTTCTTAGAGCATTGCCTATTCAATTTTTGCCTAATAATATAAGACTTGGTGTGTTTGTCAGCTAGAACCTCTAAAAATGCAAAGTCCCAAGCTTGGATATGTAAATTGTACAAAAGAAATGTGGAAGTGGGTTTTACCCTCAAGAAATCGTTTATCTAAAAAACCAAAGAAGTAAAGGGATAATGCAATTACACGGGTCATTCAAAGCAACTCATTTCTGGAGGAAAAGAGAAACTATTAATAATAATTAATCAGATTTTTTCCAATCTATAATGTTCAAGTTCTCTAAATAACTGTGCAGTGCCCCGTTATATTTGCCCTTGTAGACACAACCTAAAATAAATGAAGCAATTTAAGACACTCAGCATTGCTTTAGCTCTTTTTTTTTTTTTTTTTTAATAATTTTATCTCTACATCAAGGAAGATTTCAGGTAGTTGGTGTCATTTTTGTGTACCAGTAAGTTCAAGTGACCCTTTAAATAATAATGGGTCTCTTATTAGACTCAAAAGAAAGATGCTAACATCTGAAATTCTTACTGCAAAATTAGTGTACAGGTGATGTTGACATCTAAGTAACATTTATTACAATATGAAAACTCTGCAAAAAGATTTTGCAGTAAGAAGACCGTGACAGTGGCTAGGTATCCAAAGAGATGAAAGGACTTGAAATAAAACTTAAGAAACACTGGCCTAGGGACAAAGAAAATTCATGTTCTCTATATAACTTAACCCATGTTACAATTAACCACCACCCAGTCAATGTTATTGCTGCCAAATCAGATGTAAGTGAAAAATTTGCTCAGTGTGATTTGTTATACTAGAGGCCTCACTGGAAATAGTGTAAGTCTTGCCCATTTCTTCAAAGTTCTTGAATACACCATAGGGTATTTTTGATGGGAGCCTATTATTGAACATTCAAGACATTATCAGATCCAGGGTCAGCTTCACGGGCAGCTACTTGGGCAGTTGTCCAGAGCATCTCTCTATAAGGGACACTAGGGTAGTACGGCAAGTATAATTAGATAGAGGAAATTGTATTTTCCGGAACGCTTCTTTGGTTGAAAGGATTAACATGATTAACTGCTTGGGGGATGTTGAGTGTGGGAGCAGGTGAGATCCTCAAAGTAAAAGCATGAGTAACTTCAGTTTCATTCAAAGAAAGAAAAGTGTGGGTAACTGAAGGGAATTTATTTTGTTGAGTGGGTGATGAGAGTTTGGCAGGGGCAGAGCTAAGTCTCTGGGGACAGTAGAGAGATCATTTCTTATTTGTTACATACCTTGTAATAGAGCAGAAGTTGTTTCCAGAGTGCTTTGAGTTCCTCAAGAGCAGTATATATTAACGGTTTTGGTCATTCATCAAATATATTTTAATCATCTCTGGAAGATGGTTCTTTGGAACACCAGTCTTCCGTCTCTCTGCTGGCTTTCAGAATAAAGTCGCTATTCCTTGCCTCCCCCTCGACCCCCACCAAAAAAAAAAAGATTATCTCTGATATGTTGTTGGTGAATTTCAAGATTAAAGACAGTTTCTTGCTCTCAAGGATTTACAGTCTGTTTGGAAAAAGGATACACACACAAGTGTCTTCTGTGACATGAGTGTTAGTTTAAACGTATAGAGCATAGCAGAAGCCTAGAGAAAGCCAAAGCTTGCTGTGCCCGAGGGTATCAGAGAAGGCTTCACACAATAATATGTGAACTAAGATGTAAAGAACAAACGTTATGGACACCAAGGGGGGAAGTGGCGGGGGGCGGGTGGTTGTGGTGGGATGAACTGGGAGATTGGGATTGACATGTATACACTAGTATGTATAAAATGGATAACTAATAAGAACCTGCTGTATAAAAAATAAAATAAAATTCAAAAAGAATAGTAATATGTGAACTAACAAGACAGTACAAGTTTGACAAGGGAAGGCAGGACATTCTGAGTACTAGGATCAGCATATGCAAAGGCAAGGACGTAAAAAGAGAGAATGTGGACTTCCCTGGTGGCGCAGTGGTTGAGAGTCCGCCTGCCGATGCAGGGGACACGGGTTCGTGTCCCAGTCCGGGAGGAGCGGCTGGGCCCGTGAGTCATCGCCGCTGAGCCTGCGTGTCTGGAGCCTGTGCTCCATAACGGGAGAGGCCACAGCAGTGAGAGGCCCGTGAACTGCAAAAAAAAAAAAAAAAAGAGAATGTTCAGTAAATGGCTCAGGTTTCAAAGAACAGAAGAGAATGTGAAGGGAGAGCTGGACAGCTGAGCAGCAACCAAAGTAAATCCTAGTCTTCATGCTAAGAAATTGAGGTTTTTATATAGTGGATATATAGAGGGACATTAATTTTTTCAGGTGAGTTTTACTAAAATTGATATATATTGATGCTGGATGCTTGGAAACACAAGGTACTTTGAGCTGGATGCTTATATTGTCGTGATGGCATGCAAGTTCTTTCTGAGAAGGAGTAGAAGATAAATTGAAGGTGGCAAGACTGGAGGGAGAAGTTAAGAAACTACTGGGACAAACTAGAAAGAGATGATATGATTCTCAATGAGGCTAGTAGTAAAGAGGATTGAAAGAAAGGTGTGAAAAAGGGAATAGGTTGGAGAGAAAGAAAAGGAAGTATGTTCTAAATGACAGCAACTAATGTGATGTGAGGGGTGAGAAGTGAAGAGGCTACAGTAACACTTAGATTGAGAACTGTGTCGATTTAAGTACCACTTGCTCAGATAAAGAAGAAAAGCCATTTCTTTTTGGTTGGCAGTGTAGTTTTGAAAGAGGTAAGATAAGATTACTTTTCAGAACATTGAATAGAATAAGCACTCCTCAAATCAATTAGGTCTTCATTAGAGCATTAAATATATGTTTAATAGCTTCTGAATGTTAAATTCTAAGTGAAAAAATGACTTATCATCATCTGTTTTAAGTTCTGTCCCCAAGAGTCACTGAGCAAGAAAAGATACCAGATAAAAGACAGTTTAAGGAGATCCTTTCTTGAATCATAGAAGCAAATAATTTTAGAGACCACCATGTCTCGTGGATTAAATGTCTCATTCTCCTCAAGGGGACAAAGCAGGCTTCAGTAGCCCAAGAGCAGTCCTCCAAATAAGAGTTGCTATTTCTGGAAACAAAGGTACACAAAAACCAGGGGGCATTTACAAAAGAGATCAAATGGGGTCCAAGGGCATCTGGGTGGAATAGAACACATTCTCAGCTCCAAAATCCTTCTGAGAATCTCTCCAGATGACCCCGGCTTAAAGGATCTCCTGTCACTCTGAATTTTTGTTCACAGGATTTTTCATAGTTGTAATGAATTAACTGTGATATAATATTTTGAAAAGGCATTCCTCCCTATCTATATTTTAAACTCCATTAGGGCAGAAATTATATTTATATTATTTCTAGCTATATCAGTCAGGGTTCAACCAGAGAACCAGAATCACTAGGAGATATATCCATATAGTATTAAATGATTTGCTGCTGGGATTTGACCTTATGCATGTGGGAATTGGTGAAGCATTCTCTGTAAGGCTTTGTCTTTGTGTCTCATGCTGAAGTTCAAAGTCCACAAGCAGGCAGGCAAGAATGGAAGATGGATGTAAACTGAGGGAGATCAGGAGTAGGCTGGAACCCACAAACATGAGCCGGAACCCCACAAGGATGGACTGAAACCCGTGTCAATTCTTGTTTCCTCTGACGATGGTGGTGTGGATGTCTTGCATGCATCAGGGCCCATTTTGATGTAGGAAACATATTCCTGGCCCATGAGTCAAAGAAGCTTGAGGAAGATGCAGGGCAAGGTGGAGCATCACAGGTCCAGTTGCTAACTCATATCAACAAGGTGAGCCAGCAGATCATTGACAATGTGTGTGAAATTCAAAATGGCTCTTGCTTTGCTTCTCCCCTCCAAATCTCCCATAAGAAATGTCTCTTCTGGCCCACTCTACCCAGAAATATACAGGAAAGGGAATTCTGGGAAATGTCATTCAGCCTAGCTAAGTTGATACATTACAAAGGTACCACAATAGCTACATCTTCAGCACCTTCAGAGTGCCTGTCACAGAGTGGGTGCTCAATTAACATTCATGGAATGAACAAATACATGAATGACCGGTGGAAGGGGCAGGGTTTACCATAGACTGATGGGAGTTCAAAGAGCAAGAATGAAATAAATGTTTAATCACTCCTTTATCATGTTGCAGAACGCAGTCCAGTGCCAATGAAAAAACACATACAATTCTCTGTGTCTCTTTCTCTGTCTCTCGCTCACGCACGCACACACACGCACACACACGCACACACTCTTTTTTCCTCTTGAAAATGTGTAAAGTATAGGTAATGAATTAGTTGAAACAGCGTTGTCCTACTTTCCACGCTGTAAACTCATCACTGTAATAACTACAAAGCTTTTACAGTAATGGCACATGAGTAGGAATTTGTGAAATGAATTTTTTGGCAGTTCATTAGTAAATTTGGGTTTTGCCACAGCCTTAGGGAACAGAAGGGATCCCAGAAGGTATAACAATCAGCAGATGAACTAAACCTCCCCTCAATAATATGAAATGCTATTTTAAAAGAATTAAGCAATGAGAAATAAAGCCTGGAAAATGAAATAATAGCTCATTAAAATTAATCTTTTTGAGTTACGTGGGTTGGGACAAAATACATTCTAATCACCACTGTAATTCAGATAACTAATGTGGTAGTTTCAAAGGATTTTTATCATGTGTTCCCAAAAAGTCCTTTTACACTGGGTTAGCTAAATGCTTCAAGGTCTGTATCATGCTTTAATTCATTTTATGTCCCTGGAACCTATCAGAGTGCCAGCATGTCTTAATGCTCAGTAATATTTGTTGGAAGAATAAATGAGAGAATGAGTTAAGGGCATCTAATAGGAACAGACTGAAGTCAGTTAATGATTATAGACTTGAGTTGTAGACAAAATGCAGCTTAGAATACTAAATAATGCGTTCTTGTTGAGATGACAAACTGGCCTGGGATATTGGTTCCTCCCCCAAAGTCAACCCTAAGGAAACTACAGAAGCTGCAGAAAAGCTTGGATTTGAGGAATGAAAAGTGAAAAAACACAGAACCCCCAAGGAGTCTGAGGTCTGTCTTGGCCGTTTGGGAATTTTGGGTGGGTAATGGTGAAAGTACAGATCAGAGGAGAAAAGGAGGCAGCTGTGAGGATACAGGTTGTAGGATCCTATTAAGCTTTGCTTCTGCTCTTTTACAACAGAAATTGTACGCAATACTCTAGATCTCCAGTGTCAGACAAGAGCACGGCTAAGTTCAGGCTATGTAAAAGACATTACATTGACATTCCTTCAGTATCAGGTGTGAGTGAAATTGCAACTTGCCCTCCGTCTCCTGTTGCTGACGATCCTTCAGCTCTACCATCTCCCACCTCCTCTCCCTCCTCCAGTCAGTAACTCTCCTTGCCTGTTCACTCGATGCCCGCCCCTGTATGCCAGCTGTTGTACTGTACTACTGTACTCTTCACGGTGCTGTACTGTAAGATTAAAAGTGTTTATTTTTTGTTTTTTATGTATTATTTGTGTGAAAAGTATTATAAACCTATTACAGTACAGTATTACATGGCCGATTGTGTTAGTTGGGTACCTAGGCTAACTCTGTTGGACTTATGAACAAATTGGACTTACGAATGCGCTCTCAGAACGGAACTCATTTGTATGTAGGGGACTTACTGAATGAAAACTTGCAGGGTGGCCAGACACGCTCAGGTATTCACATCTCTGTTCCTCTAAACCCAGCAATAAAAGATTAGGAGGCCCTACCTCCTGTTAGGGCCACTGCTTCCTAAGTGTTTAAAGGTGAAACAATGAGCAGAAGAGTCGCCTGGTGGATTGGAAATAAATGGGAGTGCCTAGCAGACTTTCCATAGTTCCTGGAGTTCTGTGCTCCGGAGCTTTTCTCTTTCTAACTCCTTATATTCACCTGAAGGTGTTCCAGCCCTGTCTTTCAGCCCTTTCTATTGTCGATTTCACACAGATCATCAGGTACCCGTGACACGAATTAACAGGCAAAATAACCTGACACTTGCAAAATAACCAGCTACTAGCAAAGAAAGATCACAGAAGAACAATATAACCCATCTGAGGCAGAATAATTGAAATATACAGAGAAAACTTAAAATAAGCATGGTAAATTTACTAAAAGATAAAGGAAGGTGTTTACAATATGAAGAAAGAGCAAGAAATCATACAAAGAGCCAAGTGGAAAAACAGGAATAAAAATGATAGAAATGGAGAACTCAGTAGTCAGGATAAATAGCAGGACATAGAGAGTTAAGAGAAAATCAGATGGATGGACTTTGAAGAAATTTGAAAAAAACATGGAAAATAGAAAAAGAGATTCAATGGATGAAAATGTTGAAAATAAAAATACCAATATGTAGGCAACAGAAAGTACAAAATGAGGGAGAAAAAGAGAAAACAGGAAAAAGGAAATATCTGAAGCAATAATGAATACTCCTAAAATTAAAGATGAAAATATCATATTAAAGGGGCTCAAATTGGGAGAGACAAGGGCAAGGTGAACAGGAGGGATAAGAGAATGTCACAGTTAAGTATTTTAGTGAAATTTAAGGGAAAAGAAAAAAATTCCAGAGAGAAAGAATGTCACCTACAAACATTGTCAGTTATTCATTTATATGTTTATTTATTTTTGAGATATAATTGACATATAACATTATATTAGTTTCAGGTGTACAACAGAATGACTCAATTTTTGTATCTATTGTGAAAGGTTCACCACAGTAAATATAGCCAACCTCTGTCACTGTACATAGTTACAAGTTTTTTCCCCTTGAGATAAGAACTCTTAAGGTCTACTATCTTGGCAGCTTTTAAATATGCAATACAGTGTTATTAACTGTAGTCAGCGTGCTGCACATTATATCCCCATGAGTTATTTATTTCACAGCTGGAGGTTTGTACCTTTTGACCCTCTTCACCCATTTTGAACACCCCCTTTCAAACCCTACCCCGACCCCCTCCACCCCTTCCTCTGGCAACCAGCAATCTGTTCTCTGAATCTATGAGCTTGGGTTTTTTTTTTGTATTTTGTTTTTCTGTTTTTTTAGATTCACACAGTATTTGTCATTCTCTGTCTGACTTATTTCACTTAGGATAATGCCCTGTACGTCCATCCATGTTGTCACAAACGGCAACATTCCATTGTGTGTGTGTGTTTGTGTATATCACCTTTTCTTTATCTATTCACCCCTCAATGGGCACTTATAAGTTGCTTCCACATCTTGGCTGTTGTGAATATGCTGCAATTAGCAGTTACTGTTTTTGTTTCCTTCGAGTAAATACCCAGAAGTGGAACTGCTGGATCATATGGTAGTTCTATTTTTAATTCTTTGAGTAACCTCCATACTGTTTCCCATGGTGGTTGCACCAATTTACATTCGCACCAACAATACACAAGGGTTCTCTTTGCTTCACATTCTTGCCAACAATTGTTATTTCTTGTCTTTTTAATAATAGCCATTTTGACAGATATGAGGTGATATCTCATTTTGGTTTTGATTTACATTTCCCTAATGATTAGTGATGTTGAGCATCTTTTTATGTACCTGTCGGCTATCTGTATGTCTTCTTTGCAAAACTATCTATTTAGATCTTCTGCCCATTTTTTTTTTTTTTTTTGCGGTACACGGGCCTCTCACTGTTGTGGCCTCTGCTGTTGCAGAGCACAGGCTCCGGATGCGCAGGCTCAGCAGCCATGGCTCACGGGCCCAGCCGCTCCGCGGCATGTGGGATCTTCCCAGACCAGGGCATGAACCTGCGTCCCCTGCATTGGCAGTCGGACTCTCAACCACTGTGCCACCAGGGAAGCCCTTTCTGCCCATTTTTTAATCAGACTTTTTTTTTGAAATTGAGTTGTATGTGTTCTTTATGTATTTTGTATATTAACCCCTTATCACATATAGGATTTGTAAATGTTTTCTCCCATTTAGTAGGTTGCCTTTTTATTCTGTTGATGGTTTCCTTTTCTGTGCAGAAGCTTTTTAGTTTGATGTAGTCTCACTTGTTTATTTTTGCTTTTGTTGCCTTATGTTGTCATAAATTAATTGACCAAGTATGCTTGGGTTTATTTCTGGGCTATCTACTTTGTTCCATTGATCCATGTGTCTGTTTTTTTTTTTCTTTTTTAATGCCCATACTATACTGTTTTGTTTACTGTAACTTTGTAGTATAGTTTGAAATTGGGAAGTGGTATGTCTCTAGCTCTGTTCTTCTTTTTCAAGGTTGCTTTGGCTATTTGGGGTCTTTTGTGGTTCCATACAAATTTTAGGATTGTTTGTTCTATTTCTGTTTTCATTCCAAAAATGCCTTTGGAATTTTGATAGGGCTGCATTGAGTCTGTAGATTCCTTTAGGTAGTATGGACATTTTAACAATATTAATTCTTCCAACCCATGAGCATGGAATATCTTTCCATTTATGTGTGTCTTGTTCAATTTCTTTCAACAGTGTCTTACAGATTTCAGTGTACAGGTCTTTCACCTCCTTGGTTAAATTTATTCCTAGGTATTTTATTCTTTTTGATGCAATTGTAAATAGGATTATTTTCCTAATTTCTCTTTCCAATAGTTCAGTTTTAGTGTATAGAAACACAACAGATTTTTGCATATTGATTTGTACTCTGCAACTTTACTGAATTTATTAGTTCAAACAGTTTTTTGGTAAAGTCTTTAGCATTTTCTGTGTATAATATCATGTCATAGAAGAAGAAAAAAATTCCAGGAGAATTTTTTAAGGAGGTAGGGGAAATCAAATAACTTGGTTATGGTTAGGTTTTGTTAAAAAGAGAGAGAGGGAGAGAGAGAGAGGGATAAATGTATTCTTAACAATTCAGAGCAATCCAGAATGCAAATATAGACAATACAGAAGGAGATATAGATATTGATAAGTTTAAGAAATTAATGAGTGAATAGACGTAACCTTGGTCTTATATTAAAGGCAAAAACTTGAGTACAAATGTGTAACATATAATTTCAAATATGAAGAACAAAACTTGTTTATACAGAGGAAAGTAAGAAAAGAGAAGGTGAAGGAGAAAAGTGCAGAATATGAAATATATCAAATGAAACAGCAGAAATGTTCTACTATAAAAATAATTAAAATATTTATAATAGAGAAACTCCAGACAACCTCAGGCTGTATTTTTAAACATAGCAAATATGATCTAAAAAAATTGTCTTTTAAAAAGAGATATTTAACACAAAAAAATTTCAAAAATGTTAAAAATAAAAGATAGAAACTTACAGACCAGGTAAATATGAGTGTGAAAACGAAAATGGAATAGTACTCTTAATATCTGACAAATTATAATTTGAAGGGGGAAAATGTGGTATAATGAACATATTTGTTCAGGATTTTGCTCTGGGTTACCTGAAGAAAGGAACAAGCTGGGTTCAGTCTCACATTTCTCTTTTCTATCAGGAAGAAAGAATGCATCTGAACTCAGTTTGCCATGAGATTAATGGCCCTTCCCCTGCAACTGGAAGAGAGATAATTACAGACAACTCCTATAAAGAGCCATTATCTGTATTCAAAATACCTAGCACCCACAGGATTTTTCATTGATAAATTTCCTCTATAAAAGAGCTCAAAAAGGGTTTCAGTTCTGACCCTTGAAAAATAGACTCATGCTATGGGTCTATGGTCCTATTCCACCTCTCCGTGGGATGTTGGGAAGATGTGGGTATCTTCTCTCCTTTTTCTCTTTTGACTCTTGTCTTCATAAGATGCCCCTTTTCCTTAACATGTGCAAGATAATATTGTAGAATTCATCCTGAGCACTGGTGTACTGCCGGGGAGAAGCCACTCAGCAATCTAACCTCTACAAGAATATTGTAAGGGTCAAAAAAGGAGGTTGCCTACTTGTAGAAAGAACATTAGAGCAAGATGATATCACACCTATGCATCTAACACATTAAAGGTTAGTAAAAAGCAAAAGTCGGTTCCTTGAAAAGATTTTCAGACTTTTGCCAAGACTGCCTCAAGAGTGAGAGAAGGACAGAGGATTAATATTCTAGAATTCACAAAGGACTCCTACAAGTCAACAAAAAGAATACAACTCAAAAAAAAAAATGGCAAAGGATAAGAACAGGCAATTTCTGTAAGAGGAATCCCCAGAGGATCACAAGTATATCAAAAGTTTCTGAAATTTATTAGTGATTAAACTAAGACAAACATGAGCTATTACTTTATACCTAGTAAATAAGCAAAAAATTAAAATATAGAAAAACACCAAATGGTGGTAGGATTGGAGATTATTGCCATTGCTCTGAAAATCACTTGGTGGGTCTTATTCAAATGCAGTGTATAGGAGTATATATACACAGTATGCATACTAAACATATATACATAAATATATATTTATGTTTTTTATATACACACACACACACTGAACACACGCACACAGACACATGATCAAGCAGTTGTGACCCTGAGTTTAGAGTCTAAAGGTTTTCTCACACAGATGATAAAGGACATCTAGGAGCATGCTCATCATAATATTGCTCATGGTGATTGGAAATTAGGGTCTATCCCAACCTGACTATCTAGCGGTGGGGTACTAGATAGGTCCCCAGTGGCAGATATATCCCATGAAGTACAAGGAAGCCCTCATAGAAACAGAAGTAAAACTGGATGACCCAAAGGCAGATAGGTGGATTGTAAAAATAGTGTAATGAGTATAAAAATGAGAGAGACAGAGAATTATCTGTTTATTAGTAAAATATACTAAGATACATACAGCAAAATAAGAAACATTGTACAGATTGTACCAATAGATGATTACCTGACTTAGCAAATAAAAATGCAGGATACCGAGTTAATTGTGAATTTCAGATAAAATATGATTTTTTTTTAGTATAAGTTTGGGACAAATATTTAGTATAAGTATGCCCCATACAATGTTTGAGACTTACTCATACTAAAAAGTTATTTGTAGTTTATTGGATATTCATATCTAACTGGGGGTCCTGTGTTTTATCTGTTAACCCTATACCAAACAAATGATACACAAACACATGAGAACGGTTGCCTTTTGAGGGTGGGGAGGTGTAGGAAAATGCAGATAAAATGAAATAAAACAGACAAGAAGAATAAAAGCAAAAAAGGGCAATGCATAGATCAATGATGATAAAATGCCATGCTCTGACCGTAACTGACTAGCTGATTCTAAGAATAAAAAGAAAAAGGGGACATTTTTGGAGAAAAAAGGAATCTTCTGCCATGATTTATAAGAGCTTGGTTATAAAAGAGATGTGAAGATCGTGGTGTGGAACTGACTTGTAAGTGAGAAGTGAGATTCCATGGTAAATTAACAATTGTCCTTTTGGTTTGGGGAATAACTAATTATTTTTAGATAAGCAAAAAACCTATTTTCCTTCTTTCTGAAAGTTTCATCTTTAGTGAATAAAACTGTTTAATGAAAGTTCAGCACATTAAAATGATAAGTTCAGGGCTATTGTGTGATAAAAACATAGTTTGAAACACCATACCATATTTTAACACACACGGGTAAAATGCACATGCAAAGTAATTACTTGAGCAGCAAAGAGAGTTAGCTCTAAGATACTTTGGTCTCCTCCTGCCATTGTACCTTAGAGAAAATGCCCTCCGCCAAGCCAAACAAGACTCTTGGGTCCCAAAGCCCCCAACCCATCCTAAGCCCAGGTATTTCAGCAGCAATGCCATCCTTATCACCTCTTTTGTCCTAAGACAAACATAGTTTCCTCAGACCCGGCCATCGAAATACTGATATTAGTACCTTGCAAATTTGAAACAACGTGCAAATCAAAATGTTGGATTAATAAACCCTTAAAAGCAGCCAAATTCCAACAAGTGAGTTCACTCACAGGGTTACCCGCGAGCAAATGGCAGGATTCCTTGCTAGAGTCTTGTTTTCATAATTAAATCAGTATCTGGGTGTGGTAATTCTCTGCTCCTTTGCAACAACTTGAGATGTTGGCATCAGTTAGAGATAAGAGAAAAATTCATAGACCTAAAACCCCAATCCCTTTAAACCCCTCATGCTCTTGCACAGGGAGCACCGGTTTCCTTTCTCTCACTTACCTATTTCCCTCTACTCTTTATCTTACTAATTGTTCTTCCTTTATGCTCTATCTTGCCGTCCTAGGTCAGATCAGCCAAGGTTGGTACCCTCCTCTATGCTGCTTTTGGATAGAGTTTCACCAGTTCCTCATGGTTTACCTGTGTTCCTGCCTCTCCCAAGGTTTCTTTCTATAACTCAAGAGTCTTTCCTGAATTTATCACTAAAGTGCTTGACTAAGCAGCTGATGCCAACTAGCAGTTTATTTCTGAGATCAAAGATCTTTGAGCCAATTTCATACTTTCACAATAAACAATTAAATGGCCCTCTGCAATCTGGCTCATATCATTCAGTTTTCGGAGTCTAGTAGCCAGAGGGTGGGGTCTGAAGTTATACCGAGTGCTTTGAAATCCGAGCTCTGGTGGCCAATGGCTATGTAAATACAGCAGGTCTTAGAACTTCTCTAAACCGTATCTTTAATGTTCCAACCAAATACATTCTTTATTTTTTAATGCACATAAAGGAATGGTCACTGCCATTTCTTCTCTAACTTTTCCGTTAAAGTTCTTCAAAGAAAAAGCAGAACAGAAAACACATTTCTAGCAGAAAATATTTGTCCTCTTTGTCACTTAATTTGTCTGTGATCCTAGGCAGATAATTTCCTATTTTTATTTTATGTATAGATATGAATAATAATCATAACTACCTCATGATATTATTGTGAACGTCAAAAATTCAGCAAATATTTATTGAGTGTCTGTAATGTGTGTCTTCAGTAAACAGGGTGGTGTCTTGAAACTTGTTTCTAGTGTGAAGAGAGAAAATAAGCAAATATTAAATATAAATATCACCAAATGGTTATGAAATGTAGTATACATACAGTTTCTGAAATACTTGGTTGTTTGCTTTTAGTTCATTTAATCATGTGCATATATATAAAGAAATTGACTTACATGCTGACTGTCCTAGGTGCCCTGCCAGATAAACCAGCGTTGCAAACTTTTTTTGTAAAGGGCAGAAAATAAATGTTTTAGGCTCTGTAGGCTGTAACGTCTCTGTCACAATTGCTCAACTCTGTCACTGCAGCACCAAAGCAGCCACAGACAATACATTAACAAACAGGCATGGCTATGTTCAATTAAACTTTATGGACACTGAACTTTGAATTTTATATAATTTTCTTATGTCACAAAATAGCGATCTTCTTTTGATTTGTTTTCAACCATTTGAAAATATAAAAAGTACTCATATTTGGCATGCTATACAGAAGAGGCAGCAGCCTGGATTTGGCTCCAAAGCTCTCTGATGCAGACCAGCTTAATATGTGTACAAATTACTTGAGATGTTGTTGAAATGCAGAGTTGGTTTAGTGGGTCTGGGATGGGATCTGAGATTCTCTGCTTCCAGTAATCTCCAAGAGAATGCTGATGTTACAGATCTTGAGTAGTGAGAATATAGAAATTATTTTTGTGAATGTACAGAAAAACTTCTGCAAGCATACAGAGAACGTGCTATAGAATATATCTTGCAGGACAACGGGGAGTAAATAGAATCTTCAGTATTTTTACTTTAGACTTCTGTTTTGCTGATTTTTTTAAACTGAGATTTCACTTCCAAAATAATTTTTTTAAGAAAGTGAAATTCAGGGCAGGCAAAAGCACACTTGGCAAAGTCATATTATGACATTTTAAGGAGCTATAAACTCATGTTTTGTAAGAATAGCAACAAACATGGAAAACATGTATAATAGCATGTTATGAGAAAAAAAATAATACACACAGTATGTATTGTACCATACGTAAACATGTATACATACCCACTAGAAAGAAATACCACAAAACGTTGGCAGTGATTATACATGGGGAATGAATAAGAGAGAGTTTTACTTTTTTCTTTGTACTTCCATATTTTCCAAATTTTCCATGGCAGACACATGTTATTTTAAAATCAGAAAAAATGAGATACTTTTTTTATAGAAGATAAAGAAGCAAAAAGTAGGCCATGCTAAAGTCATGAGTTATTCTTCACTCACAGTCAAGCATGGGCTTGCTTATTCAGCAAACGCTCCCAAAGCACAGACCTACAACCTTGAGAGAGTAGTAGCAGTAGTTTTGTTCTCCAAGTCTGGAAACTTCCAGTCAGATCCAACAACTGACAAGTGGCCCAACCTAGACTCCCACAGAGGCCTTCTAATTCCAAGACCCATGTTCCTTTTCCTCCTCTTTACTGTTTCTCCTTGAGCAAAGATGGGGTTGTGCAAAGCGGCTCACTATTCATTCAGATCTACAGGTAAGATCACCCTAGGAAGAACTATAAATTTACGAATGTTTGGCTTAGACGGTGCTATAAACTAAGATATATATGAGGGGTACTTAAATTTTAACAGACATAATCAAAAGGGGTGTACTTCACATATTAACATTTGAGGATGCCCAGAGTTTGGGAAGGAGGAAGACTTCTTCTAAGAACTGAGGAAGACTTCTTCTAAGAACTTCTAAGACTTCTTCTAAGAACTAAGAAGAACAGTTCTTCTAAGAACTGTTTGGCTTAGACAGTGCTATAAACTAAGATATATATGAGGGGTACTTAAATTTTAACAGACATAATCAAAAGGGGTGTACTTCACATATTAACATTTGAGGATGCCCAGAGTTTGGGAAGGAGGAAGACTTCTTCTAAGAACTGGGTAACTACACAAAACAGAGGCTTAATTATTCTTCTTTGGAGAACAGAAATGACACCTGTTTTTATTCAATCTGAGGCAGATATAAGGAAATAGATACTTATGAAATGAACCTTAGAAAATAAATCATGCAATCTCTGGAAGCCTCCTGACTACCTCCCTAGGTAGCCCATGCTTTATTTTGACAACATTTACTCTTACAAAGTTCTTATGTTGTGCTTCAATTAGAGAACTGCCACCCTCTGGCCTTTCTTGTCCTTCCTGGAACCATGTGGAAAAGTCATGAGATGTACAAGGCTCTTCTGTGAGGGAGCAGAGTTCCAGAATATCACTAGCTCCTGCTTAGGAAGCTGACGTCATGATTTAGCCCTGTTCAGTACAATACCTTACACCTGAGTCACTCTGTAAATTTCAAAGCCTTTGGTACCTTTATCTCATTTAATCCTTACAGCATGACAATATCACCTGACGTAGGCTGGGCAGGGTCTTAAAAGACATAACTCAAAAGAGTGTTTCCATGACTTGCCTAAGGACACACAGCACAAAGATGGTAGAGTTTACAATAGAAGTTGAAGTCTTCTGATTCTTGGCCCAATTCCCTTTTCATTAAACTTCCCTGTTGATTTTACAAATGGGATAAACACAGAGCCAGATGACAGACAGCTAGATTTGTTAGGACTTTTCACTTTGTTTCAAGTTACAATTTTCAGTAGTTTTTTGGGTCCTGCATTGAATCCAGTATAAGTAAAGCAGGAACTGAAGTAAACTAGGACACATTTAGCCCTGATGTTATGTGTCAAAATACCACTTGGATTTGTCCATTTTAATCTACATTCTAAGATTTTTCGAAACAAAGAATAAATAAATACATGCATTCTTGAGCACAATGTTTCATGAATTTGGGAGTTTCATTTTGTGATTTTTTTTTTTGGTAGGCTGATTACTGTTCCAAGCTTATCTTTTGATCTTCTAAGATAAATGCTGTTTTTTAAAAGAAATTGCTGTTGAAGTTGCTACTGTATTTTGGCTTTGATGTGTTGCTTTATTCACATTTTCTTGTTTTTCCTACTATATATTACCTTTCAGGGTCTTTGAGAAACAACCTCTTCATTTGCAAAATTCCGATTACAGATTTTTAATAAAAAGAGGTATGGTTGGATTTATTTGTTATTATAGATTGAGTTAAAATCCATTAGTAAATTAAATTAAAATTATTTCTTTTACAAAGGAAGAAATTTATAAATCAAGAAACCCAGGGTTACCATAGCAATCCACGGAATCTAAAGATTGGAAACAGAGGACTATATTCTACTTTCTAGAAAACACTTCATTAGAGGAAAGATATATGATGTGTCTTCAGGGCGGAATATGACAATAAGAGTAGATCATTGCTTAACAAAAATACTTCCATTTTTTTCCCTGACTAAAAATAATGCAAGGTAATTTGGAACGATTTTTATCAAAAATGTGCATAATACTTCTATCTTTGGCACCATTTGTATTCAATAACAGGAATGGGGTAGAATTGTGTACTTAGCTGACTACGTTTTGGAAATACCCTAGCTGTAGCAAATATGTTATGTGGGAAACTGGGCAGAAGGAGTGAGATTGGAGAGAAGAAGACATTGTTTTTGAAAAGCAAGAAGTGAATCAAAGGAGAATGAAGTCAATCAAGTGAGGTGGGCTTTCTCTAGGAATTAGCACAGAATTGTGTGTGTGTGTGTGTGTGTGTGTGTGAGAGAGAGAGAGAGAAAGAGAGAGAGAGAGAGAGATGCATGTGTCTTTGCATAGTTTCTGGTCTTTTGGCTCATCAAATATACACCAAATAGACCTGCTGCAGTGGACATCTGTTGTTTTTGCCTGCCCAGCATCCATTCCCCCTTCTTTTAGAAACAGCATTTCATTTTTCCTTTGAAAAACTATACTTTGCCCAACATGTATAGTCTTTGTGTTGTATTCATTCAAGGTGTCTTGTTTTCCTCTGGCCAGAGGGTAGAACCTGAACCCAGTAGGCCAGCCAGACTCTCCTTTGGGCATCTGAATCTTTCATGAATGATATACAGGCAGGAAAGGGTTGGCAGGGCTCCATCTCAGCCATAGAACCATGAAGAGATTCTCCTTTGCTTCCTGAATTTTGACACTCAGACTTGCCCCATTACTGTCTTTTCAGAGGTTTGATTGCTCAGATTTTCTTGTATTTAGATTTTTCTTTTTAAATTAGCTTAAGTTAGCCAGAGTTAGTTTCTGTTACTTATAACCAAACCCTAACTGTTATTCATGATAAATGGGGCATGAGACACACCAACTGCTAGACTGCATATTTTACAATTCTCTATTTTACTGTTGAGTTTCATTTGGGAAGCTCAATGGTCCTAACATTCATCATTTTGTAGGGGCTGAATTCTGTCCTTTCAACAGATCTTCATCCTTAAGGCAACCGCCAGTATTCTACTTGTAACTCGTTAAATTTGAGATTCAGGATGCATGTGAGGAAGAAAAATATGGTGAATTTTACAAACCAGTAGTCCGGTTTGGTTATTCCAGCGAAGCAGCAAAAGGGGAAGCAAGAAGACTAGTCAGTGTTCTGGACGCCTTACACCCATAGGTAGGACTTTGTGTGTCAAGAACGAGAGACTTTAGCCACAGACTGAGGCTGCAGAAGATGAGGAGGCCCAGATGAGATGGAAAAAACCCTCAGTCATCCAAGCATTTTACAGAAATAGGATAATTCATAAAAGTAGTTGCAAAGGGGCTTAGTGGAAAGAAGCATTCAGCTTTTTTGTGAAGGACATTAGGGCAGGAGCTGTTGCTTTGATTTTGATATATAATGCCATACCCTGAAACTCACAGTTGTTATTTTTTATTATCATTTTTTTTTTCCAAATCCACTTCTGGGTATTCCTTTCCTGAGTTAGGGACATGAGAGCCCAGTTTTTCAGATGAGAAAAAGTTGTATCTTTGGTAAATGACTTATTCAAAATAACAGAGCTAGTAAGTAGAAAAGCCAGTCAAGTCTTGTTCTCAATAGTAGGAAGTTCTATACTTTTAAAATTTAAATTCCGTAAATTTTATAAGTAATACTATACCTTATGTGTATGGTATTATACATATGTGGATTTCTCTCAACATTGAAAGATTATTTCTTCAGTCTCAGAAAGGTTGACAGTGTTTCTCAGGCTCCCAGAGGTTCTGAGGTTTCTAAGCCCCTCTAGAAATAGTAATTAATAGTAATGCTGCTAATAACAACAGTTAAACATTGTAGATCACCTGATATTTCTCAGTCTCTGGTTATCCTCAGTATATGCATTATTTCATTTAAACTTTACAGAGGAGACATTATTAGTAGTATTACCGTTATCTTCCTTTTATAGATGAAGAAGCTGGAGCTTAGAGAGGTAAAAGTGAACTGCCTGAAGTCTCCCAGTTCCTGAGAGATGGAGACAGGACTCAAAACACAGGAAGTTTGACTCCAAAGACAGGCTCTCCCAACATCACATTCCTACCTTCTCAAATTGAGCTTTGCTTTTTCTCGGCGGGCTGCATCTTTGAGTTACCATTCCTTAAAAGGTTGTGCTAAAAATTACTGAGAACAGTATACTTGTTACTTTCACAACAGTAAAGAATAGGTCAAATTAAATTCTTTCACAGCAGGTTATCACTGTCTCTCTCTCTCTCTCTCTCTCTCTCTCTCTCTCTGTCTCTGTCTCTTGAATTAGTAATAGTATCTACCCCCAAAGGAACTGTGGCAAGCCTCTGTCCCACCCTTTCTCCCAGGCATCTAACTCTTCTCCTATTTGTTCTATTTTAAGCTCCAACTAGAGTCCATCCTTAGTTAACCTTCCTGACAATTGGTTGTTCTCTCCTCGGTCCGCCATAGGACTGATAACAGTGTAAAATACTGTTTTTCGGTTACATAGTCGGCTTCCTCATGAGATTGTGTACTGCTCTAAGTTGAGAACTCAGCTTGTTATATTCCCAGAGTCTTACACAATGCCTGGCACGTGGTGGCACTCACAGTGTCCATGCGTAAATGGTCTAAGGAAGTCTTCCTTTGAAATCCACATTGTCTTCTACCTTGCAAGTATATTTTTAAAAACAGAGCTCCCTGCACTTGATGTCCTCCCCTTCCCTTGATTTCAATTATTTACATCAGAATTACTTAATCATGTGGCAGATAATTAAGGAATACATTATTTATGTTAAATAAATTAACCCGACATCCCTTCTCCTCTCCTTCCCCTTGGCTGCCGAGCCTGGGTTTCAGTCATCTCACAAGGAGCGCTGACATCTTGCGGACCTGCGTGGCACACTGTCGTGGCTGCCTGATCCTCCAGACGCTCTGACAAGCTCATCTCCCACCTTGTGCCCTCACTTTCCTTTCTCTGTCCTGTTGCTGCCATACCTAGGTTTTTAGCCCTGGAAACTCTGTGACCACGGGCAGCCCCCTAACCTGTGTGAGCCTCAGTTTCCTCATCTCTTATTGACGCACAGAGTTGTGGTAAAGATTTAATGAGGTCATGCCTTGGACCTTTTAGGAAATAAAATGTCCGCTTAAACAATTTTATGCTCCAAAATGCATTAGTATCCTATCATATATCTGTAGGAGACATCTGTATTCACCAGCAATAAATTGGAGTTACACATCTGTGGGATGTTAGAGCTGGAAGCATTTTATCATAATAATCTATTCCAATTTCTCTTTCCACAGATGAGAAGATAGGCTCAGAATGCATAAGTTATTATCCCAACATTTACTAAACTATTAATAGTAATGATGAACATTTATTAATAATAACTAACATTTAATGAGTCTTCGTCTATACCAGGCATCGTGCTAAGGCTTAACATAGTTTATTACGTTTGATGATCACAATAACGCCTTGGATAAAGTATTACTATCCTCATTTGACTGATGAAGAAACTGAGGCAGAGAGTTTATGTAATATGCCCAAGGCCATGGAGGTAGTAAGTGTTAGGGATCAAGCCCAGGCTCATCTTGTATCTGGAGCCCAAGTTCTCGCTCATTGTTCTAAATTACTTCCCACAATGTCGTCAGTTAGGAGTAGGGCCCAGAGTGGGCACTGGAGCCTGACCTCTTGCTTCTAAGTCAGTGAATCTTTGTGATACTATTTCTTAGGCTACCAAATCCCCAGCTACACACCTCATATGTATATAGCCTATCCCAGCAAGAATGTCTCTTTGTTGCAGAAACAGCTGCACCAGATCTCTAATGACCATTTTTTTGTTTTTTTTTTTGAATTTTATTTAATTTATTTTTTTATACAGCAGGTTCTTATTAGTTATCTATTTTCTAATGACCTCTTGATAGATCTTTATGGCTGGGCTCTCAGTGTCAGCATCCATGCATCTATTTAGATATTCTCTTTATGTCAGCATTTGTGCCTGTGGAGTTTTAGCATTGGTAAGAACATTCTCTCCTTTACCACCAAATGGCAAATGTGCTTTGAAATATCTGTAGGATTTTCATACCTAATGGATCCATCCAAGCACATTGGTCAGTAACATACATTTAATCTCTAGACAATGGCTATCTCCTCTGATTTAGGTGGGCACTTACTTGTGTGGTGTATGACACTCAAGTGTACTGTCAGACCCCAAATAGAGATTTTTGATTTCAGATGTCGAATATGACTGTTGATTCTGGCTCAGCAGTGTTCCATTTTCTGTCCAGTGTTTACGTGGAAGCAGTTGAAGACTTCAGGGAATTTATGTAGCATGCCGGTACTCCAGTTCACACAAGGGAAGATGCTGTGCCCATATTTGCTGCATGGACTACGTGTTTTATTAAATCTGCCATGATATTTGAACATGCTGTGTTGCACAGAAGACAGTATTTTCCCCAGAGGAGAGATCCTGTGCTTGATTGACGGGGCTGGTGACCACAGGTCAAGGTTGCTTGGTGTTATCGGCCATCTGTTATCTTGGCAAGTATTTGACTGGAGGGCAATTAATGTGTTCGTAATTTCCCACTTGATCTGAGAATAAGGCTAAAAAGACATTGTCACCAGTGGGAGCTGCAGAGCAGAGCAGAGTAGCACCAGCAGTTCGTCTCCTGGCTTCCTGCTCAGAGTGGCATGGGCTGAAATCAGCCTTTCTTTCTGAGTCCCCCTCCCTGAAAGTCATTGAGAAGGCAGCCCCCTTGTCATGCTGCTTAGAGAGAAAAGCCCAAAGCAGGTCTCATCAGCGGGATTATGTACACAGTTTTAAATCACTCCAAAAGGTCTTGATCATTATAAAACCTTTTTAAAGTAAGACAGCCAATTCTTCAGTTTTGCTAAAAAGCAGTGAAATCTCATATCTATTCATATGTTCATTTCTTGTTGCCCCATTTGGTTGAGAAGTCTGTGCTGAAACATAGGATTTTGATTAAGCCCTTAATATTCAAGGAGATATTTACCTATTGTTATGCTTGCTGTGTGGATGAGAACAGGAGTGATTGCTGTGGAACTTCTGCGGTTAACGGTCAAGTCACTTTCTTGTACCTTCCTCAATGCAAAATTGGCAACAAGTAAAACATTCCAGAGAAAGATCAGCTATAATATGTCCTTAGAGCCAACACGAAAGCCCAGGTGAGCCATACTGACTAACAGGAAATAAGATTTTAACATCCTAATGAATACATTAGTGTATGCTGCTGTTTATTGATCCACTGAGTTTAGGCAGCTCTTCCTTTTAAACTGAAACAAGGAATAAAAGCAGATGGAGAAGAAATTCTTAAACAGACTGTAAATGGATCAAGAAAAATAACATATTTTCAAGCAGGGTATGCTTTAAAAAGTAATATAGTCACCCAAAGAGATAGGAGGATTTGTCAAAAAGACTGTCATTGCTGAAGTTTAGTTTTTGTTTGGGAACTTCAGCTCCCTAGAAATGTAAGTCTAGCAGAGGACCAACATGTATAAGTTCAATTTTCAGAAGATATATTATGAAGATAAATCCCCGTCTCTCTTTCCTCATGCTTTTTATCTTTAGCTGATAAATCATGACTGAAGACACTCAAGCACATGTATAGACCTTATAACTAGTGATATTTGTGCAAGGAAATCATGCCTAGCTCCAAAGATGGATTCTCTAGATTTTCTAATCTCAGAGATATGAAGGGACCAGGGGACTCTGGTGGGGTTCAGAAAGGAGGAGTCTAGCTGTTTTGACTATTGTGATAACATTGCTTTGCTTTTGATTAATAACAAGAAAATCATTCCCCAAAAGTACTACTTTCCTTATATTCCCCCAAATGTATTCAAATCCTTCTCTATGATAATTATTCCAAAAATCTCCTCCAATTTTTTTTATTATAATAAGAAACTCAAAATTGAGTATTATTAAAAGAAGTCCAGGGTCTTCCCTGGTGGCACAATGATTAAGAATCCACCCGCCAATGCAGGGGACATGGGTTCGATCCCTGGTCCAGGAAGATCCCACATGCCATGGAGCAACTAATCCCATGTGCCACAACTACTGAGCCTGTGCTGTAGAGCCCGCGAGCCACAACTGCTGAAGCCCGCACACCTAGAACCTGTGCTCCACAACAAGAGGAGCCACCGCAGTGAGAAGCCCGTGCACCACTACAAAGAGTAGCCCCTGCTCGCCGCAACTAGAGAAAGCCTGCACACAGCAACGAAGACCCAACGTAGCCAAAATAAAGAAAGAAAAAAGTCCATTCACTTTCCATGCCTATATATAAATAAAGGGGTGTAGATGTGTTATTGGCTGAAAGTCCCACCTGAGCAATAAATGCACTTTACTGTTCTTTACCACGTCAGAGTAGTGTTTACTGAGTTCCAAGATATTTATAAGTTATTGCTATCGATGGGCTGAAATATAATTGAGAAAGAAGGAAAGATAATCATCCAGTGAACAAAAACAAGTTGCTTTGTCTTTCTAATATTATTTGCCCAACTTCAGAGCAAATTTGCTGGTAGTGAATTCTTTTAGTTTCTTCATCTGATAATGTTTTGTTTTTCTCTTCATTTCTGAAGGATATTTTCACTGGGTTCACAGTATTTTTTGTTCACATTTTCACTGGGTTCATAGTATTTTTTGTTCAGCTCTTTAAAAATGCTGTGACACTTCCTCTGGCCCCATGGTTTCTGCAAAGAAATCTGCTATCATTCAAATCATTACTTAAACATAGGTAACATTCAAGATTTTTTTCTTTGTCTTTAGCAGTTTAATTATGTTTGGGGGCATTGATTTTTTTTTTTTTTTTTTTTGCTTGTTTGGGATTTGCTGAACTTCTTAAATCTGTAGGCTTATGTATTTCACCTGACTTGAAAAGTTTCTAGCCATTATTTCTTCAGATTTTCTTAGTACTGTCTCTGAGAGAAGAGAAAGAGTACAGTACAGAATAATAGACATTCTCTTATTGTCCACAAGTTCCTAAGACTGTTGTCTCTTTGTTGTTCAGATTGGATAATTTCTATTGTTCTGTCTTCAGATTCACTGACTATTTTCTCCATTCTGCTAATGAGCCCCTCCAGTGAGTTTATAATTTCATTTATTGTAGCTTTTCAATTCATTAGTCTAATTAATTCTTTATATCATCTTTTTCTCTGAAGAGACTTTCTGTTTTTCCATTTGCTTTAAGTGTCTTTGCAACTGTTTGTTAAAGCGTTTTTATGCTTTTAAATTCTTTATCAAATAATTCTCACATTTTTCTTATCTGAGCATCAATATCTGTTAATTGTCTTTTCCCATACAAGTTGAGATTTTTCTGGTTCTTGGTATGTCTGGTAATTTTGTGTTAAGTCCTAGACATTTTGAATATTATGTTATGAAATTTTGAGTCTGTTGAATTTTAAGGAGAATGTTTATACTTTTGTTTGAGCAGTTTAAGTTCAAGTTGCAAGTTATAATGTGCCTTCCTTGGGCTGTGGCCTCAGTGTCAGTTCAGTGTTCAAATCCTTTGTGGTGCTGTTCAGATCTGTTCCACCTGTGTGCCACATGGTGACCACTGTGGGATCTGGGCAGTGATCTATTTGTTCAGCTCTCAAATTATTCAACGTGCTGATTAGAATTAGATCTATGCAATTCATAAACAAGTCCATGGTATTATTATCCCAAACTTCTCCTCTTCAGTCTCCCCAGTATTTAACATTTCTCTTAAGTGCTCCGTTTCAATTCTCCGTCCAGAATGCTGGGGCTTTGGTTGCCCAGTGCCCAGCCTTGCTGTGCACCACTGTGATTGTGTCTGCATCCAAGGCCAAGTTGCAAGAGGACAGAGAGAGAGAGTGAGCAAGCGAGAGAGAGAGAAATCTTCTCTTGGAACCATAGTTTCATAAAATAGAGAGGAAGGTGTTCCTCTCTCTCATTTCTGGCTCCTGCAGGCTCCCATTTCTGCCACTACTGCTGCTAACACAGGATTTCTTGGGGGCTCCAGTGTGAAGAAATGGAGAAACAGTAAAAGAAAAATGATCATTTCTGCCCTCTCTCTGAGTGTTTGGGAATTCTTTCCACTCTTCCAGCAAAATGAGAAGGAACTCTTTGCCTGTGCCCCAGTTACCACTTTGGGGTCTCAGATTACATTGAGATCGGTTAGGTTGAAAGAAACAAGAAGAAAAAATGTTAGTAAGCTCACTGCCCTTTCAGAGGTGTTAGGAATTCTTGTGTTCTTCCCCAATCTGCTCGCTGCTCTTTATTTTTCAGAGTCTTCACCTAGTTGCTCCTTGCATTCTGTCAGGTTTTATAGCTGGGTAGAGGTTATATAGCTGTATAGAGAATGTATACGGTGTGAAGGATGGGGTGGAGTGTGCTTACTCTACCTCATCTGGCCCTGGAGCCAGTTTGCTTAATGTTAAAAGTATTGGTAATGATCAGTCCAGTCTCACCTAGAACTTCTAAAATACTTTACAAAGTTCTTGGAATTTATAATGTTAGTGCCACTAATTCAGCTTTACTGTAACTACCAAAAGAAAAGTCTACAATTCACATTTGTGACTTTTTAAAATTAATAGGTTATTTTGAATGTTGTCCATTGAGTGTGTAGTAATCACAAAAGATTGTCTCTTCTCTAAGTCCACAAGTTGTCTTAAGTGAAAATTCACAGCTGCTACAGTAAGTACTTTTAGCAAAGAACTAAAACTATCATTATGGCGTGTTATTTTTTTGTGTGTGAACCGACAAGTGTTACTTTTAAACAAAACTATAATATGCTATCCACTTAGTTAGAAAAAGGGGCGGGTAGTATCCTCTTTATCAAGATAGAGTCTCAACTCCCAATCAAAGCAAAAGAAATAAATCATTTCATAAAACAGTTTATTATTATTTAAATTCTACATAGGTGGATGTCCAATAAAATTTCAAGTTGCTCTGTTCTAGGGGATGCAGAGTACATTTGGGCCTCTGGGGACCATGGTCCACTTTAATAGATGTTTTAGGTAATATTTCTTCTTAAGAAGAAACTGGAGCAAAGAGTCTGGGGTATCCAAGATCTAAGTCATTACTGGCAGCCTTCTTATGTTTTCCTAAATGGAAAGGTGGATACAGTTAGAAATATGCTCCCTTATAATGTTGCTTGCCTTTCCTGACACCTCTCTCCTCTTCTTACCCATTTCTATAAGGCCACGTTACCTTTTTTCTAAGCCAACAAGATGATGAGTGATTTCATTTTATTAAAGCTTTGGCGGAAGACTCTATTATGTCTCTTAAGATGGTGATTTGTTGAAGAACAGAAGGGCTGAAATGATAAAATCCAATAGTAGAATTTCGGGCATGTTGGTTGGCAAGAGAGAGAAATTCTACTTAAGAAGCGTCCCATTCCTCTAAAATTAAACCACGTGTATACATGCTCATTTATAACCTTGTGTCCATCCTATGCCTCTTTATTGTCTTTGAAACACATTGTTTTTAGCACTATCGCTCATAGAACTGGAAAAGGTCAATGGAATATAGCATCACCAAATGAAAGAGGAATTTAATTAATCATTTATTAATATATTAGTAAATGAGGGCAGCAGTTCCTTTAACAAACTGTGAATGGTAACTGTGGCTGTTCTTTTTTTCCCCAGTGACTTGGTACTTTTTGTTCTGTGATGGCAGTATTCTACTTCCAAAAGGGATGACTCAGTCTGTAAAACAATGTCTTCTTACTTGCAGAATAAGATTACTAATACTGAAAAATGGATCCCTGCACTTAGATGTTTGCTACTATCTCTTAGGTTTCCAAGTGACAAAACGTATTTCGTGTTACCCATGAAATAATAATACAAAGAGCTAAAATTCATCAAGTCCTTATATGTACCAAGCATTGTATTAAACACCACATGCATTAACTAATCACACTTTTGCCACCCAACCTATGTGGGCAGATGCTGTTTTTATTCATATTTTATAGATATATTAAACTGACAAGAGAGGTGAAGTAAATTTCTCAGGATAATTCAGATAGCAAGTGGCAGAGTTGGCATTTAAACCCAGCTTTGTGTAACATCCAGGACAATGTCTTATCTGTTCTGCTGTCAATAAATAGGAAACAGCTGTTCTTAAAAGTGTTATTGAACTCAAAGACCAGTAGGTGTTAGTGTGCTAATTAGTAAATATATATTTTAAGAAGGCACACTTAAACAGTCTCTTTGGTAACATTTTCACAGTGAGTGTGAAAGAAGTGCATATTTTTAAAAAGTTATACTCTGGGAAAGCATTTTGAAATACAGTGTTTGGAAAAGTTTACATTGAAAGGCAATTTCATTGCCAGAAACAATGTGTGTCACATTAAACAAAAACAGCAACAACAAGAGTCATGTCTGAGCAGTTAAAAATTTGGAAATGGCATTTTCAAACCTATTTTAAAACCCTCGAAATAGTATTTTTACTTTTATTATTTTTTATATAAATTTATTTTTTATTTATTTATTTTTGGCTTAGTTGGGTCTTTGTTGCTGCGCGCGGGCTTCTCTAGTTGTGATGAGCAGGGGCCACTGTTCATTGCGGTGTGTGGACTTCTCATTGCGGTGGCCTCTCTTGTTGTGGAGCATGGGCTCTAGGCATGTGGGCTCAGTAGTTGTGGCACACGGGCTTTGTTGCTCCGTGGCATGTGGGATCTTCCCGGACGAGAGCTTGAACCTGTGTCCCCTGCATCGGCAGGCGGATTCCCAACTACTGTGCCACCAGGGAAGTCCCTAAATAGTATTTTTAAGCTGGAGTTTTAACTAATCTTTTACATTATAATAAAAATAACACTTTATGACTAGTTTGCAAGAATAGCTGAATGACATTAAAGAAGATTGAAATTTATGAGCTACATTTAAGCCAAAAAAATACCCTTAACATAATTGGTGGATAAGATTGAAAAATGAATATCATGATTTAGTAAGCAATGTCAGTGATTTGTGAGGTTTCCTTTTTATCAATGACAATGATTAAGAACACATGTTAGGAAAAAAAATCAAACTGAACTTGAAATCAGACCTGTGAATCATTATAACACAAAGTACATATTCAATCACTTTGCCCTCACTAAAAATATATTTAAAAACATGATGATGGGCTTCCCTGGTGGCACAGTGATTGAGAGTCCGCCTGCCGATGCAGGGGACACGCATTTGTGCCCCGGTCTGGGAAGATCCCATATGCCGCGGAGCAGCTGGGCCCGTGAGCCATGGCCGCTGAGCCTGCGTGTCCAGAGCTTGTGCTCCACAACAGGAGAGGCCACAATAGTGAGAGGCCCGCGTACCGCAAAAAAAGAAAAAAAAAGCCAAACAAAAAAAACCATCATGATGATGATGATATTCTTATACTTCCAGACTCAAATACAGGAACAAACAACAAATAGTATAGATATTGGAGTCAATCCACAATGTATACCTTTGTTTTCCTAATGTCATATATAACCATTTCCTCATTCTTTTTTTTTTTTCAAGAGTTTTTTTATATGGACCATTTTTAAAGTCTCTGTTGAATTTTGTTACATTATTGCCTCTGTTTTATGGGGTTTTTTGGTTTTCGTTTTTTTTGGCCGTGAGGCATGTGGGATCCCAGCCCACCAACCGGAGCTCGAACTCACATCCCCTGCACAGGAAGGCAAAGTCCCAACCACTGGACCGCCAGGGAAGTCCCCACTTCCTCATTTTTAAACTTCTAATCAAACATAAAAGCAATAAACTTCCTAGCTATCAAAATAATACTAATCTATGCAACATAGATAACTATTATTAATATATTTTAGAAAGTACGTAATGTTTTGGACCATTAATAAATAATATAACATTTCATGCTTATCTCACCCTTTTCTGTTTTTCGTGTGTATATCATTTGGTGCAGTTTTAAATACATATAATGCGCATTTGAATAAGAATTTGTTGGATTCGTGCTCAACAAATTTCTTTTGGGAAGACTGCTCAATTTAAAAGCTTGGGAGGCCAATGGAATGAGTTTTCTGTTCATGGGCAGCAGTATAGGATGGTGGTGTAGAGCATAGCTTTCAGAGTCAGACAGCTCTGTGTTTGAAGATCAAGCCAGCTCTATGTTTGCCAGTTACTTCCATTCTCTGAATGCCAGTTTCTGTTTCTGTAAAATGGAGATAAAATTACTTACTTCAGGCTATTACAATGAGAGGTATATTATATAAAACACAGAGCACAGTGTTCATACCTAATAAGAGTACAGTACCTTTTAATTTTTTTTAAGGTAACATCATAGCTTGCATAGAATATATGGGAAAGTGACAACATATGTCTTAGACCTATTTGTTCTGAGCAGATAAGAATTTATCTTTATACATGACGAAAAATGATAGCACCAGCATTGCTTATAATTGTATGAAAAATGGAACCTGAGTCTCATAGTTGAAAAGAGTGTATAATTAAATTGTATTTTATTCATTCAGGTAGATAGTGTATGAAATGGAAACAAATGTACTAACATGGATAAATCACAAAAATGCAATTTGGAGACTTTTTTTAAAAAGAACAAGTTGTAGAATTTAAAAAACCAAGTTGTACCATATAACAATACATAAAAAAATTTGGAAACATGACAAACAATGTTGTTTACAGATAGGTGCATATAGAATGAAAGTATAAAGAAATGCTTGGGAATGATAGGTACCGAATTCTGGGGAATGGTGGTTACCTCTTAGTGTGTGAAAAAGGAATGAACTTCAACAGCATTTGTAAGGTTTTAATCCTCAGTCTTGGTGAGAGAAACATGGAAGTTCATTATGTTTCCCCTTTTACCTTTTTGTTTCCATATTTTTCCCTATTTAAAAAAAAGTCAAAGACAAAAATATTTGTCTATGCAAAAAATAATGAATGGCCAACGATTTGAGACTGCTGTCTTAAAAGAGAGGGAGGGAGAAAGGAAAAATATTTTGAGTAAAAATAATTTGCTTGACATTTTCCTTCAAAAAGCATTTTGAACAAGCAAGCCAAAAAAAAAGTGGAAGGGGGCACATCTGGTTAAGGGGCTGGCATTGAATGTTTAATTATTCCATTTTTGACACAAGGACATGTTTTAACATCTTGAAAAACCAGGTAACTTTCCTTATGTGAAGCCTTAGCAAGAAAAGGAAAAGCGTTGTTAGTCTCTATACCTTTCTTCTTTTTATTTTAATGAGAAATGGTATCATCGTAGGCAGACAATTTGATGTCATATTTTTTCTATGATATTTTCACAGTGTGCACTAGGGTGCCTGTACTCTGCACTATATGACATGCAGGAATTTCTTTTTTTCCCCTTCACATCAGAGCCTCAAAAACAAGCTCCTCGGCATCAGGCACAAAGACTATCAATAAACATTACATCTTTTCATTTTCTCCCTTGTTATTTAATAAAGAAAAGGCAGAGACATGATTTTTGACTGTCCAACAGCAGTCATTTTCAGAATGATTTCTCTTCTCATGGGTCTTTGATGACCAAGAGTTCTCCCACCTCCAGCCTCTCTGCTTGACCCCTGGGGATGGGCAAGAAGCCTCACTAGGGAATGCAATTGAGAAACTTGCCCAGCACAGTCATTGGCCTCCCTTCTGATCAGACTGCCTGCGACTTGGAGGAATATCTGGCACCTGTGTGTGTCCTCTCCCTGGCTTCACGCATTTGTGTTCCCTCCATGGCTTTGCTATCAGTGGGAGTGGCTTGCTGACATACCTGGCAAAATGCAGGCCACTCCTGTTAGCGTATCAGCAATGCAGCCCAGGTTGCTAGGGAGCTGCCCTCTGAGCATCCCTTGATCTATTTTTAAATTTCCATGCTTGTTTCCTCTCTGAAAGGAAGCAAAGAATAATATGGCTTGGCTTTCTCCTCTTTTAAGAAACAAAGTAACCAACAAGGCTAGGACCTGTTGTGAAGTTAAAAAGCGTTTGCTAATTAAGCTTCAGAATGTTATGGTATTTGTGCCCATCTAGTTTCTGCTTAATTAATTTCCAGATAAGGCAGCATCTCAGAAGAGGTAGAAGCCAGTGTCTAAAAGAAGTGTAGGTGAAATTTGCTGGTCTTTCTTTTTTTTTTAATCCGTTATGAAGCTCTTGAAGCACTATTCTTCCAAGTGTTTAACGATAACCCATTGTGGGGCACCCAGGATCCGCCCCCCCATGGGTAATAAATGAGAAATTTGGAGGGCTATTGAACAGTGAGTTTTCACAGCTGATACACAGAAAAGTATTTAGCACAGGTGTTTTGGTAACTGTGAAATACTGAGGAAATTCAGTCTTCTGTGACACTTAGATTCACTGTCTTGTGTGGGATGGAGTCTTATGGAACTTGCAAAATATCTGTAATATAAATAAAAGAAGAAGAAGGACAAAATTAGCTTTTCACAGAACTCCAGAAATTGTTCCTTGTACGGAAAAGTCTTCCGTTTTGGCCATTGGTAACTAGCAGTTTTCTTAGTATTTTTTTTCCATGTTAAAATGAATCCAATTTCAAATGTTGTTAGTGAATTTTTAAAAGGATGTGTTATATGCATGCAGGTGTGGAGAAATCTGGTGGAATAACAAGTGTGCTAGTCTCCATGTGTCAGGATATTTTTTTTGAGCCTTTAAGAAAAGATTTTTTTTCTCCTTCTCCATGGCCGATTTCAGCCCTCAACAGCAGCTAATCAACAAGGTTAGGAGCTGTTCGCTTTTCAAATTACAAAGCTAGAAGCAAGTTACACTTTCTGGAATCCATAGTAATATTCCAGGGCTACCATTTGGGAAGTCGTGAGCTTGGATATCGTGGTTTTTCTCTGTACATCAGTGAGGGGTTCAGTTAGTCTGAACTTTGAGGGAACAGTCTATATAAATTTCCATGAAATTTCTTGTCTTCTCTTTTACAATTTATCATCTTCGGTCTGATGTAGTTTTACCAGATGAGATATTGTTTAAAAAAAAAATGCATCGTAGGAAAGTTTATATAGAAACCACTAGAATTACAGTGGAATTTCTTCATTTAAAACACACAGTTTAATTCCTAACATCTGTCAATAACTTTCTGGGGACGAATCGTTTTTCTATATTCTTCATTGTCTTTAATATTCATAGAAACCCTATAAACGAGATGCTATTGTTATTCTCATTTTTATAGCTGAAACAACTCCAGTTTCCTGAGAGGAAGTTATTTGCTTTAGGTCATTCAAACACAGGGCTGTCAGATCACAGAAACTATATACACTTTCCTACTATCCCGTGTGATCTCATTTCTTTGGACAAATAGTACACATGATGGATGTTAACTGAAATTTCTGAAACAGTTTCTCAACTAACAAATTCAAGGCATCTACCAAGATGCACTCCCCAAAGGTTGCACGTGGGTTGGATCACTCTTCAGACATTAGCCAAGGAGAGGCGGTTTGGCCATGGGGATCAGCAAAATATGGGTTTTAATCCTGGCCCCTCTACTGACTATCTGAACTTGGGCAAGTTATCAAAGCCCCATTTCCATCTGTAAAATGTTGATAATATTATCTCCTCCTTTGGTGGTTATGAGGATTAAATGAGATGCTATAGGTGAAAAACTTAATAAATAAATGGTAGCTAAAAATTAAGACTTACACTGTCAAAGTGTAACTTGGAAACTGTAATCACAAATTACCTTAGGACTTAAGGAGTCTCTATCTTACTCTTCCAAGTTGAAGCATAAATGCTTAGTGTGAAGCTCTGAGCAGCAAGGCCCACATCCATATTTTCAGTAACTTGTGTAAGAGCATAGCTCCAGTCTTAAAGGGAAGAAACCAGAAGGGCAGGACATGTAATTACCACAAAAACTGTCAGGAACATTTTGAAGTGTGCCCTCCTTTGTTCACGTCTTCATTGTTGTGTTGGGTGATGATGTTCTTGGAGAGATAGGAATTGTTCCTTGTTTCCATTTTTTTAATGGCTCTGAAATCTTTTGATATAAAATGCAACATCACTGGCAAGAGACTGATTTTCATGTTTTTTGGGTTTGTTTTGTTTTTTTACTATTCTGACATGACCTGGAAGCCAAAGAGTGTTTGACATTCTGAAATCTCATCCTGATGACTTGCCATTTGTGGAAGAGGAAATGCAGAAAAACATTGCGTCTCCCCAGCTAAAGGTGATCTTCTTGTTCTGCTCTTTGGGTGCAGACCTATCAATTATTATCCCTCATCTGGAATGGGGCAGACATTCCAGCGTTACTGCTGCAAAGACGAACTAAGAAGGAGCTAGAATCTCTGGGGATTGCTTATGTTCTTTCATTTACTGAGGACCTAACCACATCCTCAAAATAGTACACAGTGCTATGTCCTGTGTAGCAAATACTGCTAGTACTGAGCATACAGACACCAACTGGTTGTACCCCTGGCTCACTTGCATGAAAAATCAGGCAGGTAAACAAGACAGTGAGTGTCCTAATTGTTCTCTAAGAATATTGCTGAGGGAGGTAGGGGAAGCTGGGGTGGATTTTTTTCAGGAAATGCCAGTTATTCACTCCCTTTTCCCTGTTGGCTTCCAAACCAATTGAGAAGTAAATCTAGGAAGTGAGATAGCAAGAAAATTGTCAACTTCATTACAGTAGAGCTGGATTGGAGAGTGTGACTTAGACTGGGGGGACAACAGGGGTTTCTCCCAGCCCCCAGCCCTGCTTGCCTACCCAAATGAACTCATTATCGCCCTGGTCTGTGGCAGAGAACCCAGACCACAGCCGGCTGGGGCAGCACTCCCCAGGCTGACTCATCTGGCAGAGAAGGATATAGGTGTGGGCAGTAGGTGAGTAGCTTCAGAGAGAGCCACAGAGTTGAGACCCTCTACCTCCCCTGAACATAAGTGAGAAATGGGGTAGGAAAAATGGGTGCGTACTTACTCCACCCAGCAGGCCAAAAGACATTATGTCCTGGCTCACGAAGGAAACGTGTTTCGAGGGAACAATCTGTTCCCCTTACAATGTTTCTTTGAGCTGAATCATGCAGGACCAAAAGAAGCCTGCAGAAGAACAAAGGGAAAAGTGTTCCAGACAGATGACACAGCACATGCAAAGACAGAGATAGAAGGGCCTGGTGTGAGATCCAGGTGAATAAAGAGAGGAAAATAGAAGTACTGTGCATTTATGTTTACAGCTCCCAATGTACTGCACTATCAATATTTCCTTTTGATCTTCATGATAATGCTGAGAGAGAAAATTCTGATAGCATTTGATATTCTTAGTTTATATGGCATCTGTGATTGAATGAGCTAAGTTATATAAAGCACTCCACAGTGTCTAAAGGGCAATTGGTAAGTATTAGCTATTATTAGTTACCACTACAATCCTATCAGTTACTGTTACTGTGGTTGTTATTGTTATTATTGCTCTTGTTACTGCCAAGGTCCCACAGCTAGGAAGTACCATTATGAATGACATAGCTAGTATGTGGTATAGCTAGTGAATCTTGTAGCAAGTAAGTGGTAGAACTGGGACTCAGTAACATGGTGTCTAATAGGACTTAATAAGAGCTCTAAAGAGCTGTGCAAATCTGTGAGTTTGCCCTGTTACATGAACAAGTTAGCCTGTGACTATTTCATGGGCCCTGGCTCACAAGACTCCTGGCTCAGAACAAAATAACTTTATGACTTGTGGGACAGCAGGAGGCAAGGGCTTCATGCTCTCATTTCTTCTTCTTGACCCCAAGTCCCATAAGGGTGATGTGGGATGGCCTAGGGGAGATGTCACCCACAGTGTGCTTGCGCCACAGCTGAGAAATCCAAAGCTTCGAAATCCCCCAATTTTATGAAGAGTTGAAACTTCCTAACCTTTACCTGGAGGGGAGATATTATCTTTATTATCCTGGTCAGGAAGCATATCTGCCCTCTGCCCCCTGAGGAAGATAGGATCTCTATCTTCTAATGCTGTTTGCTACACAGATATCTTTGAAAACTATAGTCTAGAAAAAGGATGGATATAAAACGTGCAGAAACAGGGAATAGTCTCTCAACAAGCATGTTGACAGAAAGTCACTCTCTGATTTTTGGGATTAGCCATTTGGTTAATCTAACAGTACCCAGAGAAAGCTAAATTGATGCATATAACGGAGAAGTTTACAGATAAGCTTGGTAAACAGATTTCATTCACTGGAAACTTCCTTACAACTCTTCGCTTAAGGGACTGGCAGAAGAGAAGAGAAATTTGCCAGGAAGAAATCCAGCAGAGTGTCAGATCCCTCAGACCATGGATTGCTCAGGAACCCATAGGAACCAGAGCCCTTCCAGTGCTTGGAAGGAAGCATCATCACCTTGAGCATCGTGTGCTCCAGAAAGTAAGGATGGAGGAGTGTATGTTACAAAATGGAGACATGGTCTAAAAGTGAAAAACAGTGACTGACTACAGAGGAGCCGAAGTGAGGTCATATATTCCTTTGGACAGAAGCATAAGTTCAAGCACTGAATTCTCTCTCTCTTTCCCCAAGATGCCTGGGTATATATTTTAATGAATTCTTTACCTTCTAGAAATACCTGTTTCTGGTTCCTAGCCCTAAACTTTCTCATTCAGTATGATCTGAGGAATCTCTTTTGAAAACTCTCCCCAGGTGATGAATGGACAGCAAGGACTGGGGACTGTTCATTTTGGATACATTTTAATATTTGGCTTCATATGCAGCTAAGTGATTTTAAATAATTGTTATAGCAGCTTATAATTTAAGAACTGTCTTTTGTGAAAAACAAAAATCAAAAACCCTCCCAGACAAAGTAAGGAGAATTAAGTAATAATCTCTTAAATCTTGTCTTATATTTGGAATTAAGATGTGTGGTTTCATTAAGTATCTACTCTTGGAAACTCTTGCTTCCCCATAAGAAAATAGGTTATGGTAATAAAGATGCTATGCTAGATAGTAGACTTGGGGTTTTTCAAGTTTGCTTTAGGGAAATCACGCCTCTGAAATATACTCAAGAAGGGAGATTCATGTTAGCTTTTCTCATTTGTGGTGCCATTCTAATGCACAACTTCATAATTCATCTTGAATCTGTCAATTCCATCATCTAATCTCTAATCAAAAATAGGTGCTAGGTGACTCTAGTTCACATGCTAATGTGACTTTCTGTTTTTTCTGACATTATCATACAATGTCAAGACTCTTCCCAACTCTCTTTAACCATTCAGTTTTTCCAAAGAGCAGGCCTGTCAGCTGGAGACAGTAAAACTGGCTTCACGTTTTCCACACTTACAGATCAAATGCAGTCACGGTGGCTCCAAGACAACTGACTTTGCATAAGCACCTCCAGTTTCACATTGATCTACATAGAGGGTCTTTTCATCTGCCCCCTAATATGAATATTAATATTCAATGAACAGACCAAACTGTGTCTGGTCCCAGGAAGGAGCACTCAGCGGCACATTTCAGGGCATTATGAAAGAAAACTGAGTTTTTTGTAGTTATATTGGTATTGTTCATTACCTGTTTTGTTAGGAAATTTCCGCCTCATGTACTGGAGTTGTTTTGTTATGTGCTAGTTTCTCTAACTAGGATTTCTAAAAAAAAAAAAAAAAAGTTGGAACAGTTAAACTTTTTTTGCAAGTGGGAGTGAGACTGAAATTTTTGGGAGAGGGATAATCTACTATATTTAATATTAGATTGTTTTTATTTAACAAATAGTAATTGAATGCCTCTTAGGGCAACACAGTAATTGGCACTAAGAAATCCACAAAATAATAATCCCGTCATTTGTAGTTTGAACACCTCTTGGATGCTTATTGTCTTATTTTGTTAAGATGGAGAAAGTATAGTGTTTTTTTTTTTTCAAGGAGATTATATAATTTGAGGGTGGGGGGTTGAAGGAGTGGGGTAACATAAATAATAAATTAGCTAATAGGCTACAAATTAAAATGTAATCTCTTAGCAGTAAGAGATTATATAAAATAAAGCATGGATACAGAATTTATTTTGACGTATAATTCACAAAGACCCAATCAATCATGATGAGTGGAACCAAATTATGAGCTTAAGATACATAAGGTAGTAGAGTGAAAATGGCGTCTCTTTAAGGTAATACAATTCGATTTGGCAAAAAATTTCCTAAGCAGTTTTACTTTAACTTTTAAAGGGCCTTTGCACTTTTGCTTTTTAAGAGGAAAGAATGGTTCCTCCTCAAAGCTGAATTCAGCTGCTCATTAGCAGTTCTATTGATGGGATCCCTAAGATGAACTGTCACCTTCTTCTGTCACAGGTATGGTAAAGGCCAGAAGAAGGAGTGGGGAGTGTGTGTGATTTTGAGGCAAGCTCAGTATCTATAATTCATCTCGGCATCTAAAGAGAATGTGCGCTAAAACCAGGAGAACTGGGTTTTCCAAAGGTGATTAAAAATTCAAAATCAGGGTAAATTGTTTTTTAAACTATCAAACTTTACTCTGGATTCATAGGTAACCACAAATGCTCTTTAAACACCTGTTTAAAGAAAAGAACCAGAGAAATAGAAGAAAACATTATCTTTTGTGTGTAGTTATCTGTTTCTGTGTAGCATTACCCCCAAAACTTTACACATTAAAACTACAAGCATATAACACCTTAAAATTCTGTGGGTCAAGAATCCAGGCACATTTAGCTTGTCCTCGGGTTACAGTCTCTCACTAGGCTGCAATCAAGGCTATAGTCATCCCAAGCCTTGACTTTGGCAGGATTCATTTTCAAGTTTACTCACCATGTGGACCTCTTCATAGGGCTCTTCACAACTTCAGAAGTTTCCTTCCAAGAGAGAAAAAGATTGGGGTGAGGATGGGGGGTTAGTGGGGCGGGGGGAGAGAGAGATCACAGTCTTTGTACCATAATGTTAGAAGTTTCATCCTATCACTTTCAATTTATCCTAATTCAGCTTACTCTGTTTATTAGAAGTGAATTACGAGGCACAGCCCATGCTCAAAGAGAGGGAATTAAAGAGAGGGATTTACCCAGGGCATGAATACCAAGAGGGTGGATCCTCAGGAGCCGTTTCAGAGGCTGCCTTCCATATATAGAAATAATCTAATCCAGTCTCTCATTTTACAGCCAAGAAAACTGAGGCGCAAAGTGGTTAATCACTTGTTAGTGTTGCATAGCCTGTGGCTATTGTTGCAAGAGCCTAGGTATCCTGACATAGTCCCAAACTCTCTGATAAGAGAAGGGCAAGAATGAACGGGGTGGAACCGTAGAAGCTATTATCTTCTGCAATAGTGGTTTTCAAACTGTTGTTCACAGAATAAAGTGGGTGGGCTTCAGATGACTCATCTGGCTCTTCCAACAGTATAAACTGTATTTCAGTTAGTTTTACATATTGGTCTTTCTTTGAATGAAGTAGTTGTGCTGATCAAAATATCTTGACAGTAATTGTTCTTCATGAATTTTATTTGATAAAGTTTTTCGGGTTTAATTCTGGAGCTGATCGCACTTGTGCATCTTTTTCTGACCCTTATATCCTTTTATCTAGAAATTATTTTTATTACTTACAAGTAGATAAAGGTTTTTAATAATTAGTTTTTTTTGTAAGACTCAGTATGTTGGAAACTGTCAGTTTTTAATCCTTTTATCAATCACTTAATTAAGCCAATTCAAAGTATACCTTCTTGGAATTGTTCTCTCACATCATATTACAATGAATAGAATGGTGAGACTTCTTGGGACCAGTGATATGATATCTTTGAATAAACTTTTGCCATCTAGTAAAAAAGATAGGTACACATCTATCTGAAGACCTATTACATGTAACTAGATCTTTCATATATTTCTGTCAAAATCATTTTATATCCCACCACATACGTTCAGTAAAATAGCTGCAAACCTCAGGAAGACACACACACAGAAAACCCTTCATGCGAGGTTTATTTATTCTTTTGCCAAATTTCTGAAACTTTTGCTTTTTTAATGTATCACCTCAGCAATCTGTTTTTCAACCTGCTCTTTTCACTTAAAATTTTATAAACCCTGTTAAATTCTCTAAAAACACATTTTAGATCAGTTTCACCCCTCATTGTTATTTAGAATGTTTCCAACTTTAAAAATTTATTATAAATATCACTGTGGGGGGCTTCCCTGGTGGCGCAGTGGTTGAGAGTCCGCCTGCCGATGCAGGGGACACGGTTCGTGCCCCGGTCCGGGAAGATCCCACATGCCGCAGAGCGGCTAGGCCTGTGAGCCATGGCCACTGAGCCTGCGCGTCTGGAGCCTGTGCTCCACAACGGGAGAGGCCACAGCAGTGAGAGGCCCGCGTACTGCAAAAAATATATAAATAAATATCTCTGTGAAGACTGTCTATGTACATTTATCTATATACTCTTCTCTGAGTATATATCTCCTTCTGATAATTCTCTGGGAGTCAAATTTCTGAGAGAAAGGGTACTTAAAGATTTTTGGTAAAAATCACCAAATTGCCCTTGAGAAATTTTCCATTCTCAGGAGCAGATTAGGAGAATAGAGGAATGTAAATATAGGTTTCTACAACTTTTGTGACAGCCCTTTTGTTTAGCACACACACACACAACACATACACCTTTTTCTTTCTTTTTTTTTTTTTTCTGCTAAGGGAACAGTCACTATCTTCTAAGAGGAGGGAAACTTGTGTAGTAGGAAAACATGAATTTAGGTTTGTGTCTCAATGCCCAGTAGGTCCAAGTGGATACTCCTCTTGGCCCGATGCACTATTGCGTTCCTAATCGCCAAAGTGTTATACCAGGAAAAGGTAGTGTTCTGTTTTGCTCCCTATCTCTCCCATCCATTCTGACACTGCATCACTTTAGGAAATATTAAAAAATATATCACAGACATTTAGAGGGGAGCAGGGGAACTCATTGATTTTCTGAAAGCAATTTGTTAATTAACATCAAAGGAATGAAATCTGACTTGCATAGCCTAGTGAGTGGCATTTTTCCGCAGTCCTGGTTGCTATGGTGATGAAGGAAACTCGTTTGTTCTGGGTCACTCCTAAATTTGTGCATGAAAGCATAAGAGATTATTCCTGTCTAATCAAGTTATATGGAAAAGTTGAAGGGGAGGTGCTGTATTTTACAGCCATCAACCCTCACCAGAAGAAAACACAATAGCTGAGAAAAGGGGATTATATTTTCCTTTTAAAAACAGAGCAGAGAATCTAACTGACCCCAAAGCCTCTTCCAGCAGAATATTTTTCCCCCTGCACTAATGTGAGGAATGTGGAATCACGTTTCTTAAAGGGAATTAGAGCACATATTGAAAAACTCTACAACCCGACTTTGCATAATGAATAAGGAGTAGGGTGTGCATTCATTAAACAGTTTTACTTTTGAACTTAAATTCTACAGTGTGTCAAATGCCTCACTAGCTCTGCTTTGCCAGGAAGCCAAGTTCTGTTACAATTAACATAATTGGGAAAGCTGGAATCGAGAAGGAATGGCTCACCTTTTTTTTGTTTTTTTTACCAGATGTCCTGGCCCCTGTGGTGTATAGATTTAAGCATCTCTTGCACATTCCTCTGCCTGCCCAATACCTTAGTTACTCCTTAAGCAGATGGTAGTTTTGTATGTAATTACTGGAATTTCTGTATTAGCCCAAACATTATTTTTATAAAAGATTGTGGTTTATATTTTGATTTTTGTTTATACAAAGCTTACTTTTTTTTTTTTTTTTTTCTTCTGAGACACATAGATGTGAATTCAAATCTTTACCCTTCCATTTATTAGCTGTGTGGTTTGGGAAATTTTTTTTCTTTTTTTTGCGGTACTTGGGCCTCTCACTGTTGTGGCCTCTCCCATTGCAGAGCACAGGCTCCGGACACACAGGCTCAGCGGCCATGGCTCACGGGCCCAGCCGGTCTGCGGCATGTGGTATCTTCCTGGACCGGGGCACGAACCCATGTCCCCTGCATCGGCAGGCGGACTCTCAACCACTGCGCCACCAGGGAAGCCCTGGGAAATTTTTTATACCTCAGCTGCTTTATCTATAGAATGAGTAGATTTACCTATACAGGATTGCTTTAAGTTTTCCCCTGTATTAGTCATCTATTACAGCATAACAAAATACACCCAACATTTAACAGCTTAAAACAATAAATATTTATTATATGACACAGTTTCTGAGAGTCAGGAATCTGGAGCAGCTTAGCTTGTTGATTCTGGCTCAGGGACTTTCATGAGATTGCAGTCAGACATTAGCCACAGCTACAGTCATCTGGAGACTTAACTGAGGATGGAAAACCTGCTTCCAGGCTCATGTGGTTGTTGAAGGTTTCCATTCAATGAGGCGGCTGTTTGTAGCCATGTGGACCTCTCCATAGCAGCTGTCTTCCCCAGGAATGAGCGATCTGAGAAGAAAAGTATGAGAACACAAGAACAAGAAAAACACCCAACACAGAAGCCACAGTCTTTTTTTTTTTTTTTTTTTTTTTTTTGCAGTATGCGGACCTCTCACTGCCGTGGCCTCTCCCGTTGTGGAGCACAGGCTCCGGACGCGCAGGCCCAGCGGCCATGACTCACAGGCCCAGCTGCTCTGCGGCACGCGGGATCCTCCCGGACCGAGGCACGAACCTGCGTCCCCTGCATCGGCAGGCGGACTCTCAACCACTGTGCCACCAGGGAAGCCTGCGACAGTCTTTTTTATAACCTAATCTCAGAAGTGACAACTCATCATTCTTGCTGTATGTTATTTATTAAAAACAAGCTGCTGACATCCAAAGAGCCCAACAAGCCGACACTAAAGGAGAAGAGAATTAAGCTCCACTTCTTAAAGAGATGAAGTATCAAAAGATTTGTGGATACATTTGTAAAACCACCAAGTCTTCCATAGTATACAATTTATATTCATCTCACGTACAAAATACGTACCCCAAATCAAAGCCCCCCAAAGTCTCATGCTATTGCAGCCTCAGCTGAAAACCTGGAATTTTACCATCTAAATTGAGTCAAGGTGCAGATAAGACTCTTCAGATTTAATTCCCTAATTGTGGCCCCTTGAGTACAGTTTCCCTCTGCTTATGAAACTAAAAGCATATATTATCTGCTGCAAACACACACAGTGTACATACACCTCTATAATGTTGGGACAGACTTAGGATAACCACTCTGAGCTTTCCTGATCCAAACAAGTAAAAATAGGCACGAAATGTCATTGGTGCATAACTATTGTGAAATCCTGCTGGACAACTGTTTGATATTTATTGATAAGTTCTCAGAGTTTGGGAATAATTTTCCGTGGCTCTCAGCTTCACCATCTGGGCCCTTGGTTCTCCCTCATCCTTCCTTTTTTTGACACATAGAATGTATTTGCAGCTAAGTAGTTTTCTTAGCCTGCTTTCTGATAGTAGAATTTTGGAGGTCCAAAGCCTTCTTTTCATTTTCTATTGTTTCTGTCCTTTTCAATTCAAGCTGGCAATGTTTTTGCATATATAATTCTTCTATAAATCTTATTTATGTGAATCTTATAGAGGATCACTCTATTAGAGAATAGCCACACCTCCAGTTTCCTCAAGATAAGTCCTTTAGCATAGGATTCTGCTGAGACTCCTGAAGGACAATGCCCTTAAGATTCCTTAGCACTCCTATTGTTTGATTGAGAGGATCTGCAAGACACTCAGTTGATAGCTTTATTGAGTCTTTTGTCTGATTAAAAGGAACTCCAAGGCACTGTTGTAACTTTTTCTGAGGCCTCATGAAATAATTTTACAGTCACACACTTGGCTTCACCTTTAGATTAGTTTTCCTGGCAACAGTCTATATATGTGCTTTGCTGAGAAGCCATTGCTTAATTTTAGAACTGTTTGCTATCTGCAATGTCTTAGATTTCTCAAAACCATCAGGTCCTGGTTCTTTCAAGTTTAATGACCTTTCCTTTATTTTTCTCCTCTCTCATTTTACTGTAAGGAGCAAAAAGAAACCAGGCAGTACTTAGAACAACTTTCTTAGAAATTATGAGGTTGCGGTCACCTGTCAGCTGTAGCTATAGTTATCTCAAAGTTTAAATGGGGCTGGTGAATCCACTTATAGGTTCACTCATATGGTAGTCGGCAGGCTTTAGTACCTCACTGGCTCTTGGTTAGAGGCCTCTGTTCTTCATTATGTGGGTCTCTATGGCAGTTGGCTTCTCCTGGATCAAACAGTCCAAGAGGGTAAGACCTAGAGTGTGAGAGTAAGATACAGCATGCAAGTTGAAGCTGCAGCCTTTTTGTAACCTATTCTTGGAATAATGTCTCATCAGTTCTGCCATATTTTATTCATTAGAAGTAAGTTATGAATCCAGACTGCACTCGAGAAGAGGGGAATTAAATATCACCTCTTAAAAAGAGGAGTATCATGGAGGAATCAGGCTCCCTGACTTCAGTCTATACTACAAAGCTACAGTAATCAAGACAGTATGGTACTGGCACAAAAACAGAAATATAGATCAAAGGAACAGGATGGAAAGCCCAGAGATAAACCCATGCACATATGGTCACTTTATCTTTGACTAAGGAGGCAAGAGTGTACAATGGAGAAAAAACAGCCTCTTCAATAAGTGGAGCTGGGAAAACTGGGCAGCTACATTAGAAGAATGAAATTAGAACACTCCCTAACACCATACACAAAAATAAACTCCAAATGGATTAAAGACCCAAATGTAAGGCCAGACACTATAAAACTCTTAGAGGAAAACATAGGCAGAACACTCTATGACATCAATCACAGCAAGATCCTTTTTGACCCACCTCCTAGAGAAATGGAAATAAATACAAAAATAAACAAATGGGACCTAATGAAACTTCAAAGCTTTTGCACAGCAAAGGAAACCATAAACAAGATGAAAAGACAACTCTCAGAATGGGAGAAAATATTTGCAAACGAAACAACCGACAAAGGATTAATCTCCAGAGTATACAAGCAGCTCACGAAGGCTCAATATCCAAAAAACAAACAACCCGATCCAAAAATGGGCAGAAGATACAAATAAACATTTCTCCAAAGAAGATATACAGGTTGCCAACAAACACATGAAAGGATGCTCAACATCACAAATCATTAGAGAAATGCAAATCAAAACTACAATGAGGTATCACCTCACACCAGTTAGAATGGGCATCATCAGAAAATCTACAAACAAATGCTGGAGAGGGTGTGGAGAAAAGGGAACCCTCTTGCACTGTTGGTGGGAATGTAAATTGATACAGCCATATGGAGAACAGTATGGAGGTTCCTTAAAAAACTAAAAATAGAATTACCATATGATAAAGCAATCCCACTACTAGGCATATACACAGAGAAAACCATAATTTACAAAGACACATGCACCCCAATGTTCATTGCAGCACTGTTTACAATAGCCAGGTCATGGAAGCAACCTAAATGCCCATCAACAGACGAATGGATAAAGAAGATGTTGTACATATATACAATGAAATAATACTCAGCCATAAAAAGAAACAAAATTGAGTTATTTGTAGTGAGGTGGATGAACCTAGAGTCTGTCCTACAGAGTGAAGTAAGTCAGAAAGAAAAAAACAAATACCATATGCTAACACATATATATGGAATCTAAAAAAAAATGGTTCTGAAGAACCTAGGAGCAGGACAGGGATAAAGACACAGATGTAGAGAATGGACTTGAGGACATGGGGAGGGGGAAGGGTAAGCTGGGACAAAGTGAGGGGGTGGCATTGGCATATATGCACTACCAAATGTAAAACAGATAGCTAGTGGGAAGCAGCTGCAGAGATCAGCTTGGTGCTTTGTGACCACCTAGAGGGGTGGGATAGGGACAATGGGATGGAGGCGCAAGAGGGAGGGGATATGGGGATATGTGTATGCGTATAACTGATTCACTTTGTTGTACAGCAGAAACTGACACAACATTGTAAAGCAATTATACTCCAATAAATATTTTTTAAAAAGGAGTATCAAAGACTTTTTGGACATATTCAAAAAACCACCATACCTTACTTTTATGGACTGACTTGCATCCTCCCAAAAATCATACGTTAAAGCCCTAACCCACAATTTGACTGTATTTGGAGATAGGATCTTTAAGGAAGTAATTATGGTTAAATTAAATCATTAGGGCGGGACCCTAATCCTATAGAACTGGTGTCCTTGCAAGAAGAAGAAACACCAGAGATCTTGCTCTCTCTCTCTTTATTGTGTGTACATAAATAAAAGACCAGGTGAGAACATATCAAGAAGCCCAGAAGAGTGGCCTTACCAGAAACCAGTCCTGCTGGTACCTTGACCTTGGTCTTCTAGCCTTTAGAGTTGTGAGAAAATAAATGTCAATTATTTAAGCCATCCAGTCTGTAGTATTTTGTTACAGCAGCCTGAGCAGACTAATACATTCACAAAACACTAATAAAGAAGGAATCAAACTTCTTAAAGTCAGAGAAAATCCAGCCCCGAATTCATCTGCATGTGAAAATTTTCTTTATATTTTTTTTTTATTTGTAAAGTTTATGAAAATATTATATAGGATCAAGTAAAATTGACGTTTTGGAACAATGTGCTATGATTATACTGTGAGTAATGAGTAGAAGCCTTATTACACAAAGTAGGTGTGCAATAGATAGTAATTTTTAAATTAGAAATAGGTATTTGTCTATATCATTTATTCTAATCTTCATTAAAAACTCCATGAGAACTAAAATAATCTTATCCCTACTTTCCATATGAGAACTTGGGCTCAATAAAGTCAACGGATTTGTCCCATCTTGGCATTCCCAATAGTAACAGAACGTGCTAGAGTTATGTTCTTATCACTATACAAAGCTGCCTTTCTAAAGAGTTCACACTGGTATTTTGAAACGATTCACTTCTTGGAAAATTGACATTTTAAGTAGGAAAACTCTAGGATCCTCCAGTGACAAATACCATGAGTAGAGAAACCAGTAAAAATTATTTTATCTTATAGAGTCTTTGCTTACATGAGATTCATGTATTTTTAATTGCCAAGCACCAATCCTTACATAGCAGCACACTTTAGGAAATAGAAAAGAAGATATACATTTATTCATTCAACATTGTTTGGACACTCACACCCTGCAAGACATCGTATTAGTTGTTTCAGAGGTCTAAGAGAAGACTGACGAGGACTCTGAACAACTCATATTATCTCATAAAGGAAATTAGGTATGAGCACAAAGAATAATCTTGAGTGTATCGGTTACTATTGCCACAGTAACACTGGGTAACAAACCACTCCACAACTCAGTGACCTATAAACAATAATTTATTCTTGCTTACTTGTCTGTAGATTGCCTAGGCAGGTGTAATCTGACTTAGCTTGCTCTTTGCTTGTCTTGACACAAGGTGATAGATTGCATCAAGATTTGTTCCAAGTGTCTCTCATTCTCCCTGATTCAATGTGCTAGCCAAAGAATGCTCTTCTCCTGCTGATGGCAGATGCATAAGAGGGGCAAGCAAAAACCTCCAGTGCCTCTTAAAGACTAGGCTCTGGACACATTGCCACTTATCCCATATTGCATTGGCAAAAGTGACACAGTCAAGCTTAACATTAATGGGGGTGAGAAAATCGACTCTGCCTTTAATGGAGGACTTACAAAGAACAAAAGACATGGATACAGAGAAGGGTAATGAGTTGAGAACAATAATACAATTTATCACAATAAGTAATAGAATATGATAAATTCCTTAAGAAGCATCAAAGAAGGAAAAGAGTAAGCAATGTAAAAAATGAGTTAAAAAGCTCATTAGAGCTTATTTTAAACCCATCTTCTTCTTTAGTTAAACATACATTAATTGTTTAACTGTTTGGTGCCTCAGTTTCCTCATCTTAAAATGATTTTTGTAAAGATCAAATCTAATCACAACACGGGCATGAGTACCAGTGCCTGGCACATAGCAAGAACTCAATAAAAAAAGAATAAATACAAGACTAAAGTTGTAAGAGTTAATATTCTACTGAAAGAAGCAAGACATCCAGTTGTGAAACAACTGGAGAATGACACAGGCAACCTCTAAGTAAGAATAAATAGCATATCAAAGTTGATCCATGTGGAGAGAGCTTAGCCAGGAAAGTCTTCTTTATCCACGTAGAATGAAGCTCACTAAATGAATAACTGTAGTTCTGTCTCTCTTTTATTTCTTAACAATTAATTTCGGGAGAGCATGAATATATTTCCATTCATCTTAACTGTTTATAAGATATTCTGGCAGTGAAATGACATGGTTGTCATGGAAGCAATCAAGAATCAGGAATCAGAACTCAGGAGACTATAGGCAGCTGACCATGGCTCATTTTTTACAACACAAAAGATTTTGGGTTCTTTCTTTACAGTAAGTCACTTGTGAAAGAACATGTCTAACAAAATTTTCACTTTGTGATTCCAAATTAAATATATTAAGCAGATATAGTCCCATGAGTGCTAAATACAGACACATTTATGTATGTGTACTTGATATCTATATGCATCTTACACATATTTGTGCATTTTAGGTATGGCTAATTCTCATTCCCTCATTGCCTTGGCTAAGTTTAGAATTTTCCTACTATCCTGGATACTGAGACCAAAATTCAGCTCAAGGATCTTTTTATTCAGCTGGGTAAAACCTCTCTATTCTCAAGGTGTTTCCAATTTATAGTAGTTCCCCCTTAACCATGGTTTTGCTTTCTCTGGATTCAGTTACTCCCAGTCAATCATGGCCTGGAAATATTATACGAAAACTCTAGAAGTAAACAATTCATAAGTTTTGAATTGCTGGCCGTTCTGAGTAGCATGGTGAAATCCTGTGCCATCCCCTTCCATCCCACCCGGGACATGAACCATGCCTTTGCCCAGCATAGCTACTCTGTATGTGTTCTGACGCCTTCTCCCCATTAGTCACTTAGTAGCCCTTTAGGTTATCAGATGGACTGTCATGATATTGAAGTGCTTGTGTTCAAGTAACACTTATTTTACTTAATAATGGCCCCAAAATGCAAGAGTAGTGATGCTGGCGATTTGGTTGTTCTCTTGCTGTGCCTAATTTATAAATTAAACTTTATCATAGGTATGTATGTACAGGAAAAACATAGTACGTATAAGGTTAGGTACGATCCACAGTTTCAGACATCCACTGAAGATCTTGGAATGTATCCCCTGCAAATAAGAGAGGACTACTGTATTTGAGAAAATAAAAAATATTAAAAAATACATGTTCAAGAAAACTGATAAGAATATCCAGAAAGAATAATCAGTTTCCCCTAGGTTCTATTCTATACATTCTGGCTACACCCACTTCGTATTTTTTAAGTATTTGAACAGACTCTTTTCCAAGGTGTCATCTTCATTTGTTTTACCCAAAATCTTTATTTCAGTTTAATTTGGCAGTGATCATGAATGTTCTAATTGTAGGAGAACTGTGTTAGGTGCTTTGGAAGGTACAAAATTAAAACAAACAAACAAAAAAACCCACCGTAGTTGTCCAGAGAGATCCTAGCAGTGGAACAGCCCAATAAAAAACGGTTTTGTACATTACACAGAAGAATGAAATTTTGTATGTACTTTCCTCTAAGGGAAGAAGAATGCACAAAGTAAGTGACATTTGAGCTGCTCTTAATTGATGAATAGGATTTCATTAAAGAAATACTAAGTAGAGACAAAGTACCCTAGAGATAAAAATACGGAGATATCTTGCAGGCCTTTGAAACTCTGCATCTTAGACCTAGGCAAAACACCAAAACTGGAAGTGTAGCTATGGAAGTTATAATAATAGTGGTGTTATATAAAACCACATATATAGAGAGAGCCATAAAGAAAGACTATGAACAGAAGGAAAGAAAACATAAAGGATGATAAAGGAAAAAAAAAAAACCCACAGAACTGGAGACTAAGAAATGATGACAATGGGCAATAAGGGGAGTGCAGTGTCATGGAAAATGAGGAAGTATCAAATTCAAAAGAAAAATCAATTGGAGTATAAATGAGGATCATGAGGAAGAAGTTCGTGAAAATTATCTTACTGGAGGGAGGATTTTTTTTTTTTTTTTTTTTGGTAAGTCATGAGAAAATAAGGAAAGGACAAGTCAACAGACAAGTAAAATTTCAAGGAGAATAGGAGAGAAATTGAAGAGGTCCGTATTAAAAGATCTTAGTGTTATTGTTTTATTGAATGATCTGGATCTGGGTGAAGTCACGTAGTGAATTTATTCTTTCTTTCACTGTCCCTTAAACTGGATGCCTAGACTCATTCTTTCATAATCTGGATAAAATCTCAGTTGGGTACCACTGCTTTTCTGACCTCTTTAATTCCCAAGAGTAGCCTTATTTTGCTAAATGAATAGTCCAAAACAATATAATATTTAATCTCAAAGGCATTCAATTTATAATTGTCTCTCCTTCCCCAGCTCAGGCTGACTTCAGGCTTAGAAGCTTGCTGTTGGGAGGGATACATATATTCATTCTTCCCTTATCCTTATTTACCTGTTCCCCCACTCCCTATTTATTTTTATCCCTCCAGGGTATAGTGAAGTGCAAAGTGGAGATAGAGGGAAATTTCTCAATCTATGTGTCTGGAATAGTTATCATCTCTTGTCCTTATCCTCTTGAGGTAGATGTACAGTTTCAGGCTCCATATCTCTTTTGTTGAGTTTCTCAGAAAAGAATCTTCTGTTGAGTTTTTCAAAGATACACACACTGGGAAGCACCAATGGCAACTTCTGTAATCCAAGGCAAGACTTCTTTCAATTCCACCCTCATCCTCTGGCCTCCTGATTATCCACCTCTCTGCTGAGTCACTTCAGCCCTCCACGCAGTTCCTAAGATGGTCCTAGACTGACACTGTATCTTGAGAACCATTTTATTTCCCAGGAAATGTGCACCTTTTCCAGCTGTTGGTGGAGGGGCAGTTTGCTCCTGGTGCAGGTCACTCTAGGCACAGCTTTTCCCTTCAGACTTTTGCCGGTAAGAACCTCATGGCAAACCTTAGGCCCAGCTCCAAGGACATATATTAAGGACTCCTTGGGGTCCTTTTGAAAGGTCTTTCACACAATATAAGGTGAGGAACAAGGACAGGACGTAACGGTATTTCAACTCTTCTCCCCAGTGAATTCCCTCATGACCTCTTAAACTTCAATATCTTATACATTCAAAAGGTAGTGATGAGCCTATGCTAGCAGAATTGGTTTTGAGCCATCTCTTTTGCAAGTCCTGTGTAGCTGGTTTAGCAACTGTCTTTAGAATGAGGGAGTGTTTGGCAACTACTGTGTCATTCTCAGCCAAGAACCTATGCAGAAAATTCAAGACAACAGGAAGAGTTGAATTTAACATCCTGATACATTAGTAAAATGGGAGATTAGATCATTTATTGAGCCTCAGTGAGGGCATTTAGGGATTTTTGTGGTTAATAAAAGAGAAATAGGGACTCCGATAAAGGAGGTAGACAGTCAATTAGCAATGAGAAAAATATTTGGTGAATAACAATTGAGGGGGGGTTGATTACATCAACGTGAACTTCAAACCATCAATACAGTTATGGGAATTTTGCTGTCAAAAACCAATAGGAGGGCAGCTAAAGAGAAGCAGAATAGTGAATTTATTTTCCAATCATGACGACTGGCAAAATGTTTTGTAGCCTAAGATGGTACTTATTAATGGTTAAGACGTAGAAGAGAAACCAGACTAGGCAGAAAGGAAACAACAATAATGACCTTAATCATTCATTAAGCATTTCCTGTGTGCCAAGGAGTTGCTAATGTCTTGTAACATACTCTTGTAATATTATCCTTGTTTTACAAAAAAGAAAAAGGAGGTCTTAGGATAGATTAAATAACTTTTTCTTAAAGTCCTGCAGTTCTAAGTAGAGGATGTGGTTTCAACTCAGATCTGTTCCACAGAGTCAGCACTCAAAGGTGAGTCAGAAGAGTACAAGCAGACTTGGAGATTAATGATTACACAGATCCAAATGAAAAGAAGAGCGTGGTTAGTGTGAAGTGGAATGATGGGGGCCTGTCAATCAAGAACAGAAATTCCAAGTTACTGTCATAGAGTACTAATGAAGTGCAAGTGTGGCTGTGCAAATGGGTTGCCCATGTGGAGTACAGCTGAAGGTCACTGGAGTAGAAATAAATCCAAGAACTGATACACTAGGGTGTTGTTTCCTTGATCCTTGTGAATCATGTATCCATTCAAGCTAAAGGTGGAGGATAAGGTGCAAAATAGAGAATCTATGACTTGGGGAATAAAGATGTCAAAGAATGTAAGGGAAACACCATGGAAGTAGGCAAAATTCGATGGCCAAATGAAAAATGTTTAATGGTATGGGCTTCATGAAAAGCTGGAACTGTTGAATGAAAGGGATTGCAAAATAATTAGGAAGTGGCAATAGGAAGTAAATAGAATTCCAACACTGACTCTTGGCTCCAAGGTGTGAGAAAAGGAGTCACCTCTAAAGGGAACTGAGCAGGATGTATGTATGGTTTTCAGGAAAAGAAAGATCATTCTCCATGCTTTCTACCCAATCTAAAGTAACTCCCTCCTCCAGTATTCTCCATCACATTAGTCTCTTCTTTTTTCCTTGTGGTGTTTATTTTTATATAAAGCTACTCTTGTTTATACTTTATCCATCACTACCACATGAGCAACATGAGGGCAGGGACTTTGATTTGTTGATCACTGTAGTCCCATCATAGAAAATAGAGTTTGGCCCCTAGTAGGTGCTCAATAAACACGTGTCAGATACATGCATGAGTTAGAGTGAATGTCTGAGGAAAATCTTGAGAATATTTTCAAGCTTTTTAACAGTATAATAGGAGTATCAAAGAGGAGAAGGAGGAAAGGTGGTCAATTTAGGTCAAGAAGAGCGGCCTGATCTAGATGGAGAAAGTGTTTAGTAAAATAGAAAATACACCTAACTAGAGAAGTTTAACTTTTGTTGGCAAATTGAAATCCCCTGAATGATGGAGGTAGAGAACCAAGGAGCAGCAGGCTGTAGGATCGAGTTCATTATGGGAAGAAGATTGGATTATAGAACTCAGTATTCCAAAGACCTTTTTGGGACTTGGGTGAACTGTAGATTCTTCACCACCTGTGACTCTATTGGACTTCAGTTGTTTGCAACGGCTGAAGAAGGTAATAAGGACACTGAATAGGATCCCATTCCTCTCATATGTATCATATTTTTCTTGAAATCATAAAATAATTATTTGATTCTTGGTAAACAGACTTTTTCAGGTAAAATGAAGTGGAATGTTGATGTTATTGCAAAAGTAACTTAAGAAAACTACACTGGAGAAGGATATAGGACTGGAGAGCCCACAAAATAATTTCATTTGCTTTCAGGATTCAAACGGTAGAGGAGAAGTAAAAAGTGGGCTGTTTAAGGTGTGATTATTTCATAGTGTTAAAGCTTAAAACAGGTAGGGAAATAAGAAACTGGAGGCAAGCAGAAGGGCTGAGAAAGCTTCAGTTTTTCCATTTACATTGAAAACAAACTGGTATTTGGATTAAATAAACAGGATAATTGTCAGACTCTACCACATTTACTTAGGTTTCTACACTGGAGTCAACCAGAAACAACCTCCAAAATGTCTGCCCGGAATGGCTACTTGACCTTTTGTTTCAAGGGAGTGAAGTGGTCTGATGAACCCTCACAAACTCCCTGGCATATAAAACTTTTCAAGAGAGTCTGCTCTTATGTTAGCCTTAAAAAATCAAGCAAAAGGTCCTGGAGTTTGCATTTGAAGCTTATTTAGATCTGAACTGATTCAAGAAAGGAAAATCACCCCAATGCTTCAAAAAATTGATTCTCTAAATTCTGACCAAATAGTTTGGAATGGTTGTTTATCCTAATACATTAGAGCTCATTAGATAAAACACAGGATTTGTCAGAGAGGATTAGTGGGGGTTCTGTTTGTTTGTTTATTTATGTTTCCTTATTGGGATTTATAAATTCAGTCATGGATAGATGAGGGATACAGCAGTAACTGATCTTAAAAGAAATTAATTAAAATATTGGAAAACGAGGGATTTGGTAAATGATCCAGATTAAAACGTTGAACAAGCATGGGAGAGATTCAGAGAAAACAGTAAAATTTAAAAACATGGTGAGGCAAGAAGTCTCATTCTGTCTACAGTTTCCTTACAATAACCTGGAAAGAAGTGCTCATGAAGCCCAGGAGGCCAAGGTGCCACCCCTGGGTGTCTGGGTGTCAGAGGCTGTATGTGTAATGGTTAAGGCTGCTGTACTCTGTGGTTAGATTGCTGGGTTCATAACCCACCGAGATCACTTCTTAGCAGATCTTGGGCAAATAACGTTGTCTCTCTAAACCCTGTCTTCTCATTTGTGAAATGAGGATGATAATAGAATCGACCTCATAGGGTGGTTATGAGGATCAAATGAGTGCATGAGTAGAGCAACATCTGGCCTTCCATAAATATTAATTATTATTTTGCCATCATCATCATCATTTCTGGTGACTCTTACAGTGTCTGACACATGGCAGACACTCAGTAAATATGTGATGAGTGACTGATGGAATGAATGCTAGCCAAAATAAATCTTTCTACCCCCTGTTATCACACTTAAAGTCGACCATGAGGAGCTAAAGTTGGGCCACACACTTGGTGTCTTGTATGGTTCATTCAAGGCATGTAAATGAGTAAAGCATATTTGGTGTAAGAAAGCAAAATAAGCCTTTTTGGCCTACATTTTATGTTCTCACTTGAGGTAGATCTCTGGGCATTGAGAAATAATTTCTGTAGTCTCAGTAAAATAATAGCTCATACACTGATAAATGGCAGCTGATTACTTCTCTTTGTCAAGGATGCGATAAGGAGTGGTGGGGACTGTGGCAACCTGGAGACCCCCCAACCTTGGAAAGCAGATACCTTTTGTGCAGTTCCAGCTGATCATTGCATTTCAGAATGCAAGCGTAGCATTACCAACTCTTTGATTTTTCAGAAGAACCTGGAAAGAGAGCGTAAAAACACTTTTTCACGTGTTGTCTCAATAGTCTTTGTAGTTATTGCTAGTCTTTTCAACACTGGGCAGGCTAAACATGCCCTGACTGCACACTGATGATCCAGTGCAAGGTCCTCTAAGTAGGAGAGTAACCTATTAAAATGCAAATCCCCTGAGAATGCAGAGCTCCTAACAATACTGTTATCTGCAGTTGTCACTGGAGAGAGGACTGGGGGTGAAAACATCTAGGGGAGGAAAGATAAAGGAGAGGTGGGAGGAAGCTAGAGGGAAAACCTGCTTACTCCACCGTTTCAGCTAAAACTGGTTGTAATACAGAGAACTGGAGAAAAATGAGAGGCTTTTTTTTTTTTGAGAGGCGATTTTTGAATGATCATGAAGGAACACTTAAGGGAACTATTTAAAAGTTAGCGTTCTTGAGGGCTTCCCTGGTGGCGAAGTGGTTGAGAGTCCGCTTGCCGATGCAGGGGACACGGGTTTGTGCCCCGGTCCGGGAGGATCCCACATGCCGTGGAGCAGCTGGGCCCGTGAGCCATGGCCGCTGAGCCTGTGCGCCCGGAGCCTGTGCTCCGCAACGGGAGAGGCCACAACAGTGAGAGGCCCGCAGCCCGCAAAAAAAAAAAAAAAAAAAAAGTTTGCGTTCTTGGGAAAGATGAATAAATTAAAAATTAAAAATACTATTTTTCAATCAACGTAAGAAGTGTGCGGCCATTAGTCTTAAAACCACCCATTTAGAAATCGAGTGTTGTTTTCCGTTTATCTCCAACCATCTCGTGTTTGCTTCTTAGAGACGCAAATACCTCAGTGTTTTTTGATCTGTGAGACGTTTGGGGAAATTGAGAATTGTCTGTTCGTACCACTGCTGAGCACATTTTTGTTCTATGTAAGCTTGCTGCTCTTGTCATCAATAATGGCCTCGTCATACATTTGCAGAATGTTTGCCTTTGATTTTGGTCATAAGCTAAACTTTTGAAATACATCCAGAAGTTCCCATCACTGCAGAAGTTGACCATGTCCCTGCCTCCAGGTACTGGTGTCCTGCCATTGTCCACATCATTGATTTAGGACCCATTGCATTTAATTCCCTATTCAAGGAAAGTCGGGCAATAAAACAGAAAGAGAAGATAGAATTTTAGGAGCTTAAAATCTAACAGAGAAGACAAAGCATTAAACAATGGCAATGTAAGATTAGTATACTAGTTATAGTATACATATAGTATACTGTAGTATAGGGTTTATATATAGTATACCATATATAATATATAGCATAACATTGCAATAGAATATATAGTACTGCCTTCCAGTAAAAAAAAAACAGGGGTTGAATTTTGTTCCTCTGCTGACCAGCTGGTTGACTTTGGGCTTATCTGTAAAAATGGAATAAAGATACCTAATTCCCAAAAGGCTGAGGATGAAAAGAAATACTGTTTGTTCATCACTTAGCATGCAGTCCCTAGCTTATAATGAGTGCTCCAAAAAGACAGATATATAAAATGTTGCTTGCCTTCAGAGAGCTTATTATCTAGTTACAGGCGAAATATATTTCATATAAAAATTTAAATAGCAATTCCATTGCTACCTAACTCTGGATTATAATAATAAGGTATCTCGAGGCAATAATATAGTTCATAAATGATGATAATGAGGGACATTGCTCAGGATTCCTATTTGGAATATTAAGATCTGTTAAATTATGTATACCTAAAAATTGTGGATGAAGGTATAGCATACATGTAGTAAACCACATGGACCTTAAGTGCACATCTCAGTGGATTTTTTTCCTATGTATACACCCATGTCACAATGAAGACATAGAACATTTCCATTATATTAGAACTTTCTTTTTTTCCCCCTTTCCTGTCTATATATCCCTGCCCTCCACCTTCAATTAACTGTGTATTACTACTATTTCCAACCCTTTAATCTGAAGGTGAGAGTTATTAATTACTGAAACAGCTCTAACTTCCAGTGCTGGATTGCCTACTCAGTGACTCTGGACAGGTCTCAGATACCATATCTACCACCCATGTCAGAGGCACTCTCTGGAGTAACTAGAGACAATTCTGGCTATAGGATGCCTCCTTTATTTTTGTTGAATAAATGCATTTACTCAAAAGTGGAATTTGCTCCCAGATGGCTATATATTACATTATTGAGATTCTGTCCTTTAGTTCCATCCTCTAAAGTTTTCTAAATGTTTAGAGAAGAACATCTGTGACTAAGAGGTGTTCTGCCTGATTTTAATTATTTTCACCAGGACAGAAATAATAGGCCCACTATGAATCTGACTCCAATTTTCTTTTGACTTACATGGAATACGAAGTGGCAAATTTCTCCCTAATCTGTAGAGAATCAAATAACTGTTTAATAAAGAAGTCTAAAGTAACTTGTTTGAAGATACTACTTATTCTCCCTTATAGCTTAATTTTCAGTGTTAATGGAGGATTGGGATTTAGATCACCATATTAGTTTTCTAGGGCTGCCATGACAAAATACCACAGACTGAGTGGCTTAAACAAGAGGAATTTATTTTCTCATGGTTTTGAAGGCTGAAGGTCCAGAATCCAAATTATCAGCAGATTTGGTTTCTTCTGAGGCCTCTTTCCTTGGCTTGTAGGTGACTCCCCTCTTACTTCTCCTCACATGGTCCTTGTTCTCCACTTGTGTAGCCCTGGTGTCTCTTTGTGTGTCCATATTTCTTCTTCTGTAAGAACATCAGTCAGACTGGATCAGGGCCCATCCTAACAACCTTATTTTAACTTACCATCATTTAAAGGCTCTGTCTGTAAATATAGCCACATTTTGAGGTATTGTGGGTTAAATCTTAAGCTTATGAATTTTAAGGAGGAAACAGTGTAGCCCATAACAATCACTGATGTGTATTTTAGAAGGTCGACAAGGAAAAGTGCCAGATTAGCAAGCAGAGGATATGTCCAACAATCCACAAATATGTGTTTGTCATGGAAGCTGAGAGTTCAAGAAAAGGAATAGGCATGGAAACTCCACAAACCAACATTACCCAGATGTACAAAAGACTAGAAAATAGACTGAAAAGGTAAGTGCTGAGAAGGTCCAGTTAAAGCACACACATTGAACCAAGAGGGATCATGAAGGAAGCCTTTCTAGTGGAGAAGAATGGGAGCTGATTTTGAACAGTGTGAATATCATAGATTTTCAGGAAGATGGAGGACATTATCTCAGAGAAGAAAATTTAGTACAGGGACCAAGGATGTCAGATAAAAATGGGTGGGATATAAATACAAGATAATGGTTTATATTTACTTGATTCCTTTCAGATCTGCATTCATGGAACTCACTTTGATGTAAAAAATCCTGTCATTGTTATGAGAAACATTTATTAAAGCACCTCTTGGAACCAAATTCTCATGAGCAACCAAATTCTCTCTTGTTTCCTGAATGGAAGAGAAAAATCATCTTATTATACCTTCTAATACCAGTCAAAATCTTCCCCTGTATTCTCACCAATGTCTCCAAATCTTAGGACTCATGGAAGATCTTTTGCTCCCTGGGGGCATATCACACCAATAATCTAACATAGCAGTTCATTGCCAAGATCAATGGTAGAGAGAAAGGTAGAACGATAGCCAGCTCCCTCCTGCCAGTGGTCCGGGACCCACAGGATGTCTCATGTCTACAGAGGTCCCAAGTGAGGCAGCCACTGATGTAACCAAGGAGAGAAGTATTTGAAAACTACTTGCCTAATAAGCTACATGCCCCAAACATGTTATACTCTTCCGTCCATTGAAAATGCAATTTTCTACTTTTAAAATCAAAATTGGACTAGATTTTTACATTTTTCTCCACATAAAACTCTGCTTGTTATTTAAGAGAAATCAAACAATACAGTAGAACATAAGGAAGAAAACAAAAATCATCTGCCAGTATCCCACCCTGAATTAAAACATTGTTAGCTTTTTGGTGACTATTATTGTTAACATCTCCCTATAACTGGGTATTTTTTAAATTTTACATAATTGAAATCGTACCATACCAGCTTATTGGCAACCTGCTTTTGTCGTTTAACGATATGTCATGGACTCCTTTTGATCTCAACGTGTTTAGATCTACATCATTATTTTTAATAACTGTGTGGTACTCCTTTGTGTGGATAAACCATCATTCTTAAACCAGTCCCTTTTTGAAGGACCTAGACATCGTTTCCAACTTTTTTGCTCTCATAAGCAGGCTTTAATGAACATCCTTGTGCACTATTGTGCACTGATCCTATTGTGTTCTTTGGATAAAGTCATAGCATCTGGAGACATTCTTAAAATGGCTGCTTATGAATAAGATATACAATTTTCCCCAAATATGCCAGCCCCATCTTTTATTTTGAATCATTTTGTATTGAATATTTATGGATTTGTCTTTCATTTTCAAAGATTCTACTGTGCAACCTTATTCTCACACCTTCTATGTTGGTCAGGAGAGAGCACGCATTACTGTTTTTAGTTCTATGTTCACGTTGCCATGGACTATATGTAACTAAAGGGTGGGGATGATAGAAACTCTTACAGTAGTTTGAAATGCAGGATTGTTGTAAGATGGCTTGTTTTTGCCTGGGTCTTAAAAGAAAGGTAGAAGTTAGGTAAAGGATTTTAGGGAGGAAAAACTTCAAGAACGGGTAAGGTAATTGTAATGTGCTCGGCGTCTGGTGGGTAAGGGAGGGAAGTAGTGATTAAAACATTTTGGGTCAAGATCTGTCAGTCCCTGTTTACTTCTCCAGATACATCTCTCTTCATTTCCCTCCTTGATCTCTAACCCATCTAAGGCATGTCTTTTAATTCTTTGAACAGGGCAAGCTGTCTCCTATCTCTGCTTACATTATTTCCTCTGCTCTGTGCCTCGGACATTCCCTAGAATATACACCCTTCACTTGATTAAGAAATGGTTACTACAGAGCTCATAATATGCCCAATCTTGGAGGCCAGTCTCATTAGGAAGCCTTCCCTGAATCACCAAGACTGAATTAGATGCCCCTTCTATTTGCATCCATACTTGCACTAACATTATATTGATTTCATTGGATTTAAATACCCCATCTTAATTATCAGTTTTCCCCCATTCAAGCATGACATGCCTTGAGTGTAGCGGCTTGTGTCTCTCATTTCCATCACTCATAATCTGTAGGTTCCTACAGAACCCTAGAATCTAAACCAAGAAATGACAAAGGTCTTCAGAGCTCGATTAAATATTGTAATTAATCGACTTTTCTTGCAAAATTAATGACAGCCAGTACAAGCTTCAGGCTGGCTACTTGGGAATGAGGTTATCACAGGCAGCTCAGAGATTTGTTGGGAAAATAGGTGCTTCTCCAGAAAGCTGGGAGAAGTGAAAATGAAAAGAAAACTCTGGACAACACAGTTTCTCTCTCAAGTCATGGTTAACTTAAAAGAGCCTCTTCTAAAATGGTATTTTGTGGAAAACAATTTTAGATGATGATAATAATAGATGTGCACAATGACATTTAAGGTTGTGAAACATTGCCTACAAAATCTATTTCTGGGTTATTCACCACATACATTAGCATATTAGATGCTCTGAGAACTCCTACAAGAAAGAAAGTTGTTTAGCTACTTTTAACCTCATGTTTCCCAAATGTAATTATGACAGAATACTTTTCAAAGCATACCTATTTATTTGTTGCAGAAAAACAGTATGAGGAAACATTGTCTTCAGAAGTCAGGGGGAGAATTTCTGAGATTATTCAGGGCTAATATATTTGATACCACTTGCAGCTGTCCTTCACAGGGCTTATCAGTCTTGTGTGCTGTGATTATAATTAAATTACTGATTTTAAATTAGTTAAAATGCATCGCATACTCATGACTTTAAGACAAATCTATGGAGACAAAAAGTCTAAGCTAAAGTATACTAATGGTAAAATATATGTTTATCATTCTTGGGTACACATGAGACAAAAATACCTGAGCAGGAGAGCTGCCATTAAGACTACTTTTAATAATCATGTAAAAATCATTTGAGATTGGCATACTGGTTTTTTGAGTCTCCCAAATGTGTTTTCCTAAGGAGGATAAATACTCCCACTGAACTCCTACTTATCCTTCTTATTTGCTCATCTCTAAAATTCTGTAAGTCAGTGAATTTCAAATGGGCAGAGTTTGAATTAATGTGATTTAGATCATAGGTCAAAGACTTAGCATTTTAAATGGAAATATATTTTCTATTGTTCTTCTATGGCAGAGTTTTGTGAAGTGTATAAAAGCACTCTTCATGTGAGCAAGCAACCCTAATAATTATGTTTCATTCACTTTCAGACTCTTTTTTTTTTTTTTTTTTTGAGAGAACATTTTTGCTTGAGAAAGTTTTTCATGTGTAAAGAAACCCAATAAATAAGAGCAGATAAAAGTAGAGTATCTTGTTTGGAGTGGAAGATTATAATCATTAAACAATAACCACAGGGTAGGACACAGAAAATTTAAAAAAATTTGATATAAATACATTAAGATAGAGACTATGGTATATATTGAAGGTATATTACAGTGGTTGAAAATGTGTAACTGAGTTCAAATTGCAGCTCTACGTTTCCTAATTCTGTAAGCTTGGCAAATCTACATCTGTAAAATCGGAAAAATACCATTACTTCCTCTTGATGATTCTTGTGATAGTTAAAGAGTTAATAAATATAAAGTACTTAGCATGTGTTCAGTACACAGGAAGTGCTTGGTAAATGTTATTTATTAGTAGTAGTAGTAGTATAAAATTATTATAATTTAGTTCTGGTCCTTAAATTTTCTTAGTCTTTTTCAGCTGTTTCAGGAGACAACTATCTTATTTATACCTGAGTTTCAATGTTCTGTGATACATTTTGTACATTGTGGGTATTCAATATTGATTTGCTGTTTATTAGCTGATTTAGTATTATTTACTGATTTGCTAGTATTCAGTTGCTTACATTCTTAAAATCTATTTTCCTGGCTTTTTACCTAGTTTCTGTTTTCCAAGTACTAGGGAGAAGTCCATCACATCTTTTCTTCCCTCATCTTCACATGTCATTGCTAATTTCTCTCCTAGCCCAAGGGATTGTTCCTTTTCCTGAAAGACTTTTTTGGAGGGGTTCTTTTCTTTTTTTAAGTTTCAGGTATACAGCAGTATCATTCAACATCTGTATACACTACAGAGTGACCACCACCACAAATCTTGTTACCATTCATCACAGTTGATCCTCTCAACCCATTTCACCCACCCACTGAATACCCTTCCTCTCTGGTAACCACTCATCTGACCTCTGTATCTATGAGTTTATTTTAATTTTGTTTTGTTTGCTCTTTTTAAAAAATTTTGTAGATTCCACATGTGAGTGAAATCGTGTGGTATTTGTCTTTCTCCATCTGACGTATTGCACTTAGCATAATACCTTCAAGGTCTATCATTGTCACAAATGGCAGGATTTCATTCTTTTTTTTTTTTTTAATCCATTCATTCATCAGTGGATGAACACTTCAGTTGTTTCCATATCTTGGCTATTATAAACAATGCTGCAGTGAGATAGGGGTGCATATAGCTTTTCAAATTAGTGTTTTTGTGTTGAGTTTTTTTAATACAAATTCTCAGTGGACAATGTCTTTCTTTCTGTTCACTTTGGTCTATTCTCTAGTTACAGTCTTCAGTTAGAGTTTAGCCATCACCCCCTACTGCGTCTTCTTTTTGTTGTTTTGTTTTGTTTGAAAGGAGAGAAGAAAGTATTTTTGCCACCTACAGCAAAATGTAGAATCCAGTGAAGGGTAATGATTAAAAAAAAATGGACTTTGGACACAAAGAGACCTGGAATCATTTTACCTGCTTTTTCCCTTGCTATCTCTATCAGTGTAGTTGGTTATTTCTCCATGGGGGCCTCAGCTTCCTCATTTGTATAATGAACATACTACTAACATTGGTGAGGATGAGAAAACATGTATGTCTAAGATGGGGGGAATCGGTAAATTTTGACTCTGATCATTATAATTTTCCTGTTTTACTATAATAATTCATCATTCAGTTAGCAAATCAAAGGCCACAATTCATTTCAATATTTAATCTTCAGCAAAATAGGAGTATGCTTAATCATCATGTATAATTTGAAACTGACAGGGGCTAACTTCAGAATCTTCTCACATGTCAGCTGATAAAGCATTATTTAACTTCTTTTCTGCATATTAAACAAATAGTATATTAACTTTGAATTTTAAAAGATCCTGTTTTAAAGATCCCGATCATTGAAGACTTCCTTGTTTGATGGTTTTCCAACATTTTATGTACAGATATTTTGAAGAGTGTGAAGAGCACAAAGCATCTCTCGATATGTTGTATCATTTTAGCCTCCAGTTAGAATCTTATTTGAAATGTGATGCAGTGTACACGAACAAAACCAAATTTTATGGTGTTTTTGTTTATACATCACATATCTCTCCTCCCCCTCTAGGGAGGGGTAGAAATTCTGCAGAAGTTAAAGCTAAAGAAAACAAATTTTGAAAAAACAAGTGATTGATGTGATGCAAGTCAGAATCGTTCAGTCATAGACTCATTCAAAAATGGATCTGCTGGCATACCTTTGCTTTGGGATGTTATGATCCTGAATTCAAACTGTCTCTGCCACACATTGGCTTTGTGACCATTGTTAGCCTCTCTGATCATCATCTTTTTCCATGGAAATACTAGTGCCTGCTCTATAGGTGGTTGTTAAAGATAGGGGAGATAACATATAGCGATGACTCCTGATTACTAGTATACTTTTCCCCAGAGCCCTTCCTTGTATTACAGAAGTAGTTTAAAAAAACAAACAAACAGAAAAAACAACACACAGACAAGCAAAATATGGCTAAGAAACAGCACCTGCTCACCCAGAGGTCCCAGTCTGTTGCTGGAAGAGTTGACCTAGATTGTTGCTGTATCTGGGGCTTACAGCCATGTGTTAATTTCACACATTGGCAAAGTTTGTATTTTGAACATCGATTTTCCTGGGTAATTCCTAGCTCTACCTCCTACTAGCTCTGCAAGTTTAGGCAAGTTGCTTAACCTTTCTGAGCTTGAAGTTCCTTGCCTGTAGGACAAAGCTAATAAGGGTAGTGGAAATTATTTACATCATACATTTATATGCAAAGTTTAAGGACTCAGTGAAAGCTTTTTATTATTACTATTTAATAATAATTCTTCAGTAGAACAGCAGATATACTTGAATCATTGTTTTAAGAGGAATTTCTTCCAGTTTTCACAAATTATAGGAGAGCTCATAAGGAAGTTAAACAAGTGTAGATAGCAGTGATCTTTATTATATTTCATCTTTTTCAGACACTCAGACACTGGGTTCTCATTGAGCACCACATTGGGAGCACTGAGATTAATATTAATAAGAAGGATGATGGCTCTTTTATAGCCTCAGAGAAAAGAACAAGACAGTTTTTTAATGCTCCTCTCAAGGAGCCTACCATTGCCTTCTCTAAGTGCTCAGAACATTATCTTGCCATGGATATCTCCACCCTTGTGGCAGAGTCTGCATTATTGTGGTATCTCTAATCATAATGCAGTGAGATTCAGATATTTTACTCTAATTAATATCATCTTAAAGGGTGTGCTGTGATGAATATATGTAAATATCTCATGCATTTGACCAGGCTTTCAGATCTGAACTCTGGCTTCCAGGAGTCAGTGCGAACTAATTGAATAACAGAAAGCTCATAATTTAGCTCCTGTAAAGAAACTGAAATTGTCTTGTACACTATGCAAACTAGGTCAGGGTACGTAATTATCTGTAGAATAAAATATGAAATAATTCCTCAGTTTCCTTGTGTCTTCTGAATTTTAGCTGAAGATATTAAAGTGGAGGAAAGAGCATGTTACAACTTTGGAAGTTGAAGACACATTTTAAATGTAACTCCTGTGTTCTGCGATGTAATACATCGTACTTAGTCCTTAGTGGGTGCTCCACAAATGCTTGTTAACCACAAGAAAAACACCAGAAGGTCACAGAAGAAATGGGTAGGACTCCTCTGTGTTCTTTTTTCAGGTTTTGTCTTGCTATATATCCTCAGGCAGTACCCTGGATTTCTCTCTCTGAGCTGAGAGGGCTAACAGTCCTGTCTTCTCTCTCCCCTACGGCCAGACCTTCATCCAGTCCCATTTCCATTGCTGCAACTGTGTTCTGCACTGTCTGGCCTCTCCCAACCTGCACATAGCTGCCAGACTAGCCTCCCTAGTACATGACTTTCAGCATATTATCCTCTTAAAAAGGACTCTGAAATGCTCTGGAATACTCTTGCCTGGTCAAATAATATAGTAGTAGGAAAGATTATAACCAACGATTATAGTTATGAACCATGGCAGTAATAGTTGTTGAAAGTAAGGAAAAATCCAACTTAAACTGACAAACACACAGGCAAGCAGCATTTACTGGACAACTCAACTAAAAAGTCCAGTAACATGTTTGGCTTCAAGTGCTCCAGGCTATCATGTTAGGCAGGTCTGGTTTCTTCTGATCTTAGATCTGTTGGTCCCACCCTCCTCCATGGATTGGCTTCATTTGCACACAGGCTCTTCTCCTAGTGGTTGTATCGATGGTTCCTAGTTATCCTGGGTATGTTCCCATCCAGAAGAAACATGTATGTCCTTTTCCTGATGATATCCACAAATGTCCTGAGGGAATCCACAAATTCCCTCTCATTGGACATCTTTGGTCATATGACCATCCCTGAACCAATGGCTGTGATCGGAGGATTGGAATTTAATAACAGGCTTGGGTTAAATAGCACACTCCACTCCTGGAGTCCCCTCAGAGGTGGCAGAGACAAAGTGCTGGATGGGTAGATTCTTCAATGATGATCAGGAAGTTTTGCCTGAAGTATGTGTAAATGGTGACTAGGTGGCCCAAACAAGAGATGTGTATCATGCACATCTACTGTCAATTTTACCTCTTGAACACAGTGTTAACACAGCTTTTAAACTGCTGAACTCTGTGGAATGTGTAGATTTATGTGAATACAAATGTCAGACAATACAAAACATGTCACTTGCTGTAAACGCTTTATAAAAGAGCTTTAAAATATGTATATTGTGGCTACTCGGAGAAAGATCCAAACACTACCTGAAAATAAATAAAAGGAAACCACACAAGACTCTCTGTCCATATCCCCACCACCACCAAAAAAATCCCAACCCCCCAAAAAAACTGTAGCTTTGATGTGTTATTTTAGAAGTTAAACATTAATTTAACTAGAAAAGGGTAAGATGAGTAATGTGAAAAGCTAAGTCAAGATAAAAACATAAGATAACTTATTTATCAATTAGTATGTGGTTTGTAAAAATATTTTTAATAAAAGATGTAAAGATTTAATATTTGAAGCATTTTTTAACTTCAAAAATATGAAGTGTTTGCAGCTTCTGATCGCTACTTTTTCATTGCTACTTGCCATTTCTGCTCAATAAGGCTCATGCTTTGAAAATGCCATGCAGGACTTGTAAGGGTGGAAGAAGAAAGAAATCTTTATTCTCTGTTTCTGATGAGAACGATTTCTTTCGTACAAATGGAAGTGCCTGTGGATTCCCCTTTGCTGATTGGTGAGCTGAGCCTCATATATTTCCCACTTAGTTTTTAGTCTCTGAGAATCACACTCCCCATATTCATTCTCCCTAATGTGGTTTTTTTTTTAACATCTTTATCGGAGTATAATTGCTTTACAATGGTGTGTTAGTTTCTGCTTTATAACAAAGTGAATCAACTATACATATACATATATCTCCATATCTCCTCCCTCTTGCGTCTCCCTCCCACCCTCCCTATCCCACCCCTCTGGGTGGTCACAAAGCACCGAGCTGATCTCCCTGTGCTATGCGGCTGCTTCCCATTAGCTATCTGTTTTACATTTGTTAATGTATATATATATGTCCATGCCACTCTCTCATTTCATGCCAGCTTACCCTTCCCCCTCCCCGTGTCCTCAAGTCAATTCTCTACGTCTGCATCTTTTTTTTTTTTTTTTTTTTTTTTTTTTGCGTTACGCAGGCCTCTCACTGTTGTGGCCTCTCCCGTTGTGGAGCACAGGCTCCGGACGCGCAGACCCAGTGGTCATGGCTCACAGGCCCAGCTGCGCTGTGGCATGTGGGATCCTCCCGGACCGGGTCATGAAACCATGTCCCCTGCATCGGCAGGCGAACTCTCAACCACTGCTCCACCAGGGAAGCCCCTACGTCTGCATCTTTATTTCTGTCCTGCCTCTAGCTTCTTCAGCACTATTTTTTTTTTTTTTTTTAGATTCCATATGTATGTGTTAGCATATGGTATTTGTTTTTCTCTTTCTGACTTACTTCACTCTGTATGACAGACCCTAGGTCCATCCACCTCACTACAAATAACTCAATTTCCTTTCTGTGGCTGAGTAATATTCCATTGTATATATGTGTCACATCTTCTTTATCCATTCATTTGTTGATGGACACTTCAGTTGCTTCCATGTCCTGGCTATTGTAAATAGATCTGCAGTGAACATTGTGGTACATGACTCTTTGAATTATGGTTTTCTCAGGGTATATGCCCAGTAGTGGGATTGCTGGATCGTATGGTAGTTCTATTTTTAGTTTTTTAAGGAACCTCCATACTGTTCTCCACAGTAGCTCTATCAATTAGCATTTCCACCAACAGTGCAAGAGGGTTCCTTTTTCTCCACACCCTCTCCAGCATTTACTGTGTGTAGATTTTTTTATGATGGCCATCCTGATGGGCGTGAGGAGATATCTCATTGTAGTTTTGATTTGCATTACTCTCATGATTAGTGATGTTGAGCATCCTTTCATATGTTTGTTGGCAATCTGTATATCTTCTTTGGAGAAATGTCTGTTTAAGTTTTCTGCCCGTTTTTAGATTGGGTTGTTGTTGTTTTTTTTTGTTTGTTTGTTTGTTTTGTTTTAATATTGAGCTGCATGAGTGGCTTGAAAATTTTGGAGATTAATCCTTTGTCTGTTGCTTCATTTGCAAATATTTTCTCCCTTACTGAGGGTTGTCTTTTCATTTTGTTTATATTTTCCTTTGCTGTGCAAATGCTTTTAAGTTTCATTAGGTTCCATTTGTTTATTTTTATTTCCATTTCTCTAGGAGGTTGGTCAAAAGGACCTTGCTGTGATTTATGTCATAGAGTGTTCTGCCTATGTTTTCCTCTAAGAGTTTTATAGTGTCTGGCCTCATATTTAGATCTTTAATCCATTTTGAGCTTATTTTTTTTAGTGTTAGGGAGTGTTCTAATTTCATTCTTTTACATGTAGCTGTCGAGTTTTCCCAGCACCACTTATTGAAGAGGCTGTCTTTTCTCCATTGTATATTCTTGCCTGCTTTATCAAAAACAAGATGACCCTACGTGCGTGGGTTTATCTCTGGGCTTTCTATCCTGTTCCATTGATCTATATTTCTGTTTTTCTGCCAGTACCATACTGTGCTGATTACTGTAGCTTTGTAGTATAGTCTGAAGTCAGGGAGCCTGATTCCTCCATCTCCATTTTCCTTTCTCAAGATTGCTTTGGCTATTGAGGGTCTTTTGTGTTTCCATACAAATTGTGATTTTTTTTTATTCTAGTTCTGTGAAAAATGCCATTGGTAGTCTGATAGAGATTGCATTGAATCTGTAGATTGTGTTGGGTAGTATAGTCATTTTCACAGTGTTGATTCTTCCAATCCAAGAACATGGTATATCTCTCCATCTATCTGTATCATCTTTAATTTCATTCATCAGTGTCTTATACTTTTCTGCCTACAGGTCTTTTGTCTCCTTAGGTAGGTTTCTTCCTAGGTATTTTATTTTTTTGTTGCAATGGTAAATGGGACTGTTTTCTTGATTTCACTTTCAGATTTTTCATCATTAGTGTATAGGAATGCCAGAGATTTCTGTACATTAATTTTGTATCCTGCTGCTTTACCAAATTCATTGATTAGCTCTAGTAGTTTTCTGGTAACATCTTTAGGATTCTTTATGTATAGTATCATGTCATCTGCAAACAGTGACAGCTTTACTTCTTCTTTTCCGACTTGTATTTCTTTTATTTCTTTTTCTTCTCTGATTGCTGTGGCTAAAACTTCCAAAAGTATGTTGAATAATAGTGGTGAGTGTGGACAACCTTGTCTTGTTCCTGATCTTATAAGAAATGGTTTCAGTTTTTCACCATTGAGAATGATGTTGGCTGTGGGTTTGTCATATATGGCCTTTATTATGTTGAGGTAAGTTCCCTCTATGCATACTTTCTGGGGAGTTTTTATCATAAATAGCTGTTGAATTTTCTTGAAAGCTTTTTCTGCATCTATTGAGTTGATCATATGTTTTTGCTGCTTCAATTTGTTAATATGGTGTATCACATTGATTGATTTGTGAATATTGAAGAATACGTGCATTCCTGGGATAAACCCCACTTGATCATGGTGTATGATCCTTCTAATGTGCTATTGGATTCTGTTTGCTAGTATTTTGTTGAGGATTTTTGCATCTGTGTTCATCAGTGATATTGGCTTGTAGTTTTCTTTTTTTGTGAAATCTTTGTCTGGTTTTGGTTTCAGGGTGATGGTGGCCTTGTAGAATGAGTTGGCTATATTTTTGAAGAGTTTGACAAGGATAGGTGTTAGTTTTCTCTAAATGTTTGATAGAATTCACCGTGAAGGTATCTGGTCCTGGGCTTTTGTTTGTTGGAAGATTTTTAATCACAGTTTCAATTTCAGTGCTTGTGATTGGTCTGTTTATATTTTCTATTTCTTCTTTGTTCAGTCTCAGAAGGTCGTGCTTTTCTAAGAATTTGTCCATTTCTTCCAGGTTGTCCATTTTATTGGCATATAGTTGCTGGTAGTAATCTCTCATGATCCTTTGTATTTCTGCAGTGTCAGTTGGTACTTCTTCTTTTTCATTTCTAATTCTATTGATTTGAGTCTTCTCCCTTTTTTTTCTTGATGATTCTGGCTAGTGGTTTATCAATTTTGTTTATCTTCTCAAAGAACCAGCGTTTAATTTTTTTGTTTTTTGTTTTTTGCGGTACGCGGGCCTCTCACTGCTGTGGCCTCTCCCGTTGCGGAGCACAGGATCCGGACGCGCAGGCTCAGCGGCCACGGCCCATGGGCCCAGGTGCTCCGCGGCTTGTGGGGCCCTCCCGGACAGGGGCACAAACCTGCATCCCCTGCATCGACAGGCAGACCCCCAACCACTGTGCCATCAGGGAAGCCCCAGCTTTTAGTTTTATTGATCTTTGCTATCATTTCCTTCATTTCTTTTTCATTTATTTCTGATCTGATATTTATGATTTCTTTCCTTATGCTAACTTTGGGGTGTTTTTGGTCTTCTTTCTCTAATCGCTTTAGGTGTAAGGTTAGGTTTTTTATTTGAGATGTTTCTTGTTTCTTGAGGTAGGATTGTATTGCTATAAAATTCCCTCTTAGAACTGCTTTTCCTGCATCCCATAGGGTTTGGGTCGTCATGTTTTCATTGTCATTTGTTTCTAGGTATTTTTTGATTTCCTTTGATTTCTTCAGAGACCTCTTGGTTATTTAGTAGTGTATTGTTTAGCCTCCATGTGTTTGTATTTTTTACAGGTTTTTCCCTGTAATTGATATCTAAGCTCATAGTGTTGTGGTTGGAAAAGATACTTGATATGATTTCGATTTTCTTAAATTTACCAAGCCTTGGTTTGTGACCCGAGATATGATCTATCCTGGAGAATGTTCCATGAGCACTTGAGAAGAAAGTGTATTCTGTTGTTTTTGGATGGAATGTCCTGTAAATATCAATAAGGTCCATGTTGTTTAATGTATCATTTAAAGCTTGTTTTTCCTTATTTGATTTCATTTTGTATGACCTGTCCGTTGGTGAAAGTGGGGTGTTAAAGTCCCCTGCTGTGATTGTGTTACTGTTGATTTCCCCTTTTATGGCTGTTAGCATTTGCCTTATGTGTTGAGATGCTGCTATGTTGGGGGCATAAATATTTAAAATTGTTATATCTTCCTGGATTGGTGCCTTGATCATTGTGTAGTGTCCTTCTTTCTCTCTTGTAATAGTCTTTACTTTAAAGTCTATTTTGTCTGATTTGAGAATTGCTACTCCAGCTTTCTTTTGATTTCCATTTGCATGTAATATGTTTTTCCATCTCCTCACTTTCAGTCTGTATGTGTCCCTAGGTCTGAAGTGGGTCTCTTGTAGACAGCGTATGTACGGGTCTTGTTTTTGTATCCATTCAGCCAGTCTATGTGTTTCGGTTGGAGCATTTAATCCATTTAAACTAAAGGTAATTATCGATATGTATGTTCCTATTACCATTTTCTTAGTTGTTTTGGGTTTGTTTTTGTAGGCCTTTTCCTTCTTTTGTGTTTCCTGCCTAGAGAAGTTCCTTTAGCATTTGTTGTAAAGCTGGTTTGGTGGTGCTGAATTCTCTTAACTTTTGCTTGTCTGTAAAGGTTTTCATTTCTCTGTCGAATCTGAATGAGATCCTTGCTGGGTAGAATAATCTTGGTTGTAAATTTTTCCCTTTCATCACTTTAAATATGTCCTGCACTCCCTTCCGGTTTGGAGAGTTTCTGCTAAAAGATCAGCTGTTAACCTTATGGGGATTCCCTTGTATGTTATTTGTTGCTTTTCCCTTGCTGCTTTTAATATTTTCTCTTTGTATTTAATTTTTGATAGTTTGATTAATATGTTTCTTGGCGTGTTTCTCCTTGGATTTATCCTGTATGAGACTCTCTGTGCTTCCTGGACTTGATTGACTATTTCCTTTCCCTTGTTTGGGAAGTTTTCAACTATAATCTCTTCAGATATTTTCTCAGTCCCTTTCTTTTTCTCTTTTTCTTCTGTGACCCCTATAATTTGAATGTTGGTGCATTTAATGTTGTCCCAGAGGTCTCTGAGACTGTCATCAATTATTTTCATTCTTTTTTCTTTATTCTGCTCTGCAGTAATTATTTCCACTGTTTTATATTCCAGGTCACTTATCCGTTCTTCTGCCTCAGTTATTCTGCTGTTGATTCCTCCTAGAGAATTTTTAATTTCTTTTATTGTTATTCATCTCAGTTTGTTTGCTCATTAGTTCTTCTAGCTTCTTGTTACACATTTCTTGTATTTTCTTCATTCTTTTTCCAAGGTTTTGGATCATCTTTACTGTCATTACTCTGAATTCTTTTTCAGGTAGACTTCCTATTTCCTCTTCATTTGTTTGGTCTGGTGGGTTTTTACCTGCTCCTTCATCTGCTGTGTGTTTCTCTGCCTTCTCACTTTGCTTAACTTAGTGTGTTTGGGGTCTCCTTTTTGCAGGCTGCAGGTTCGTAGTTCCTGTTGTTTTTAGTGTCTACCCCCAGAGGCTAAGGTTTGTTCAGTGGTTTGTGTAGGCTTCCTGGTGGACAGGACTGGTGCCTGTGTTTTGGTGGATGAGGCTCCATCTTGTCTTTCTGGTGGGCAGGACCGCATCTTGTGGTGTGTTTTGGGGTGTCTGTGACCTCATTATGAATTTAGGCAGCCTCTCTGCTAATGGGTGGCATTGTGTTACTGTTTTGCTAGTTGTTGGACATAGGGTGTCCAGCACTGTAGCTTGCTGGTTGTTGAGTGGAGCTGGGTCTTAGCGTTGAGATGGAGATCTCTGGGAGAGCTTTTGCCATTTGATATTACGTGGAGCCAGGGCTCTCTTGTGGACCCATGTCGTGAACTTGGCTCTCCCATCTCAGAGACGTAGACCTGACACCCGGCAAGAGCACCAAGACCCTGTCAGCCACATGGCTCCGAAGAAAAGGGAGATAAAAGAAAGAAAGAAAGAACAAAATAAAATAAAATAAAATAAGTTTATTGAAATATTTTTTTAAATTGTTAAAAATTTAAAAATTAAAAAGTAATAAAAGGGCTTCCCTGGTTGCGCAGTGGTTGAGAGTCTGCCTGCCGATGCCGGGGACACGGGTTTATGCCCCGGTCCAGGAAGATCCCCCATGCCGTGGAGCAGCTGAGCCATGGCCGCTGAGCCTGCGTGTCCGGAGCCTGTGCTCCGCAATGGGAGAGGCCATAACAGTGAGAGGCCCGAGTACCGCAAAAAAAAAAAAAAAAGAAAGAAGAGAGTAACCAAACGAAAAAACAAGTCCATCAGTGATAGCAAGTGCTAAAAACTATACAAAAAAAAAAAAAAAAGAAAGATAGAACCCTAGGACAAATGGTAAAAGCAAAGCTATACAGACAAAATCACACAAAAAAGCATGCACATACATGCTCACAAAAAGCGAAAAAGGAAAGAGTAATACATATCTATATGTAAAAAAAAAAAAAAGGAAGAGAGCTACCAAATCAATAAACAAATCTAGCAATGACAATAAACTCTAAATACTAAACTAAGATCAACATAAAACCAGAAACAAATTAGATGCAGAAAGCGAACCCCAAGTCTACAGTTGCTCCCATAGTCCACTGCCTCAATATTGGGATGGTTCCTTGTCTTTTCAGGTATTACAGAGATGCAGGGTACATCAAGTTGATTTTGGAGATTTAATCTGCTGCTCCTGAGGCTGCTGGGAGAAATGTCCTTTTCTCTTCTTTGTTTGCACAGCACCTGGGCTTCAGCTTTCGATTTGGACCTGCCTCTGTGTGTAGGTCGCCTGAGGGCATCTGTTCTTTACTCATAGAGGAAGCAGTTAAAGTAGAAGCTGATTATGGGGCTCTAGCTCACTCAGGCCGGGGGGGGGGGACGGAGGAGTACGGAATGCGGGGCGAGCCTGTGGCGGCAGAGGCCAGCGTGACATTACAACAGCCTGAGGCTCGCTGTGCGTTCTCCTGGGGAAGTTGTCTCTGGATCCTGGGACCCTGGCAGTGGCGGGCTGCACAGCCTCCCAGGAGGGGAGGTGTGGAGAGTGACCTGTGCTCGCACACAGGCTTCTTGGTGGCGGCAGCAGCAGCCTTAGCGTCTCATGCCCATCTCTGCGGTCCACGCTGATAGCCGTGGCTTATGCCCAGCTCTGGAGATCGTTTAGGTGGTGCTCTGAAGCCCCTCTCCTCGCACACCCTGAAACAATGGTCTCATGTCTCTTAGGCAGGTCCAGACTTTTTCCCGGACTCCCCCCCAGCTAGTTGTGGCGCACTAGCCCCCTTCAGGCTGTGTTCACTTAGCCAGCCCAAGTCCTCTCCCTGGGATCCGACCTCCAAAGCCCGAACCTCAGCTCCCAGGCCCCGCCCGCCCCGGCGGGTGAGCAGACAAGCCTCTCGGGCTGGTGAGTGCTGGTTGGCACTGATCCTCTGTGCGGGAATCTCTCCACTTTGCCCTCCGCACCCCTGTTGCTGTGCTCTCTGTGGCTCTGAAGCTTCCCCCCTCCGCCCTCCACAGTCTCCGTCCGCGAAGGGGCTTCCTAGTGTGTGGAAACCTTTCCTCCTTTGCAGCTCCCTCCCAGAGGTGCAGGTCCCACCCCTATTCTTTTGTCTCTGTTTGTTTTCTTTTGCCCTACCCAGGTACATGGGGAGTTTCTTGCCTTTTGGGAAGTCTGAGGTCTTCTGCCAGCGTTCAGTAGGTGTTCTGTAGGAGTTGTTCCAAATGTAGATGTTTTTCTGATGTATTTGTGGGGAGGAAGGTGATCTCCACATCTTACTCGTCCGCCATCTTGAAGGTTCTTAATGCCTTGAAGGTTCTTAATCACATCTTAATGACAGTGCTGGTAATTTTACAGCAGATTATGATTTTTTAAAATCCCTTCCAGGTGAAAGTTGCCATCCTTTATAATTTTCAGAGTCAGCTTTCTTCTCCTATGTAGGAGGCTATCTTGCTAGCGTAACCTACATGAAGTGGACTGTGCAGGGTTAGGTATGAGAGCATCCAATATCCAGCAGTCTCTGAAGTATTGCCACTCTGCTGTGGTGGGAGATAATTTTAAATCAAAGTGACAGAAAGCACCATAGAAAGAACATTCTTTTCCCTGGAGGTTTGTGTTCCTGGAGATACTGCTTGGAAGCCAGACTTTTCCCTCCAAAATGTTGATTTCCTGACAGTGAATGAATAGTTCTTTTTACCATTTGGAAAGACAGGGACAGAAAGAGACTGGGACAATGGAACATGGTGTAGGTGGCCAAAGGGAAGGGGAAGGGAAGGGAAGGGAAAGGGAAGGGACGGGAGGGTGGGGAGGGGGAGAGGAGGGGAGGGAAGGTGTTTATTATCTTCAGGATTAGACTGGCAACAGCAATCAGCTAAAATATGACTAATATGGTGTGACACATGGAGAGAGCAGTCTAGAGCAGAGGTTGGCAAACAACATTCTGTGAGCCAAATGTGGCCTGTCACCTGTTTCTTTGCACAGCTCATGAGCCAAGAATAGTTTTTACATTTCTAAATGTTTGAAAAAAAAAATCAAAAGTAGTGTTTCATGACCCATGAAAACCATATGAAAATCAAATTTCAGTGTCTGTACATAGTTATATTGGAACACAGACGTGTTCATGCATTTACATATTGCCTGTGCTTTCATGCTATAAAGGCAAAGTTGTGCAATTGTGACAGAGACCTATGAACTGCAAAGCCTAAAGTATTCGCTACCTGGCCTTTATAGAAAAAGTCTGTTGACCCCAGTTGCAGAGGAAAGAGGAGATTTATCAGAGAACAGCCTAGGTTAAAATGGAGAACACCTACTTCAGTCTAGTGGAAACATCTATCCTTTAGGCAGAGAGGATAAGATGAACTCCCCCCAAAAGGTATTTTTTCCACAATGTTAACATATCCTGAGCAGAAACTAGAGCAGAGGTGTTTTTCCTCTGTTTCAAAGTAGGATAGGTCTAATCCCCTAAGCTTTGGGCGCTCTTGATCCTTTGTGTCAGGGACTCCAACTTGACATGGAAAGTGCTTATGTTATGAGACATGTGAAGTGTGCCACATATGAAGTATGTATGAGCTAATGAAGTATAGATTTTGGACAAATTCACAGCTATCAGGATTTAAGTGAGTCAACTTTAGCTTTTAGTGCATAAACATTACTTAGCTTTGATGGGAGGAGACCCAGGAGGCATGTCCCTTAGCATCTTTGTTGTATGACCAGTACAAGAGACAATATTCATTGGAGTGACGATACTAGCCTACTTTTTTTTTTTTAATGATGTAGGAAAATTATAGACCTATTTGTGTATTAAGTGAAGAGAAACAGAGACAAATAGACATTGCATGTTTCTTTTGGTCTTTGAGCACATACATTGTGACTGATGAATGGGGATACAGCAATTCTACCCATTTGGACATTGTTAGAGTAATACCTATGTAAGGACTTGCTATTTCTTCTTTTTTTTTCTTTAAAATTTTTAAAAAATATTTTTAAATATTTTATTTATTTGTTCATTTTTTAAATTGAAATATAATTTATTTACAATGTTGTGTTAGTTTCAGGTGTACAGCACAGTGATTCAGCTATACATACATATATGTCAATTTTTTTTCAGATTGTTTTCCCTTATAGGTTATTACAAAATATTGAGTAAAGTTCCCTATGCTATATAGTAGGTCCTTGCTGGTTATCTATTGTATATATAGTAGTGTACCAATTTCTTCTTAATTTATTTTTATGAAACCATTTAATTTCAGTATGTGAGACACATGAACAGGCAGCATGGCAAAATTGCTTGTTTTAGTCAGTCGTTTCATATTCTTATGAATTTAGTCAGTCGTTTCAGAATCTTATGATTTCCTAATTACTTGTCAATTAAAACTCCTGGCCTCAAGGTTTTATATTCTAATAGGAGAGACATGAACAAGTGACATAAAGTTACGAATCTAAAGGGAAATGTGGATGGCTTTCTTTCCTGTTTGGAGATACGACAGTGGTTCATAATGCCCTATAATTTGAAATATAAGAATAATGGAAATTCCTGGTAATATAGTATTAGAAGTAATTATTGCAAATCCTCAAAAAATTTACTAGCTAGTCCTTTACAGAAAAAAGTTTTTGATCCCTCTTCTGAAACATCTTGCTAGTTGTCTTTATTCTTTATTTGGCTTTGATGGGAAGGGTTTTGCTTTCTGAATTCCTATTCATTATCAAAAATATTGATTTAATGACTTTGATTTTGGGGGGATCATCTGTATTTAGTATTAATGACTGTTTTGGTACCTGAAAAATATTGAAAATTAACAAGGAAAATAAAACCAATCAAAAAATATACAGGATATAAAGAGACAATTCTTGGGAAACCATAATGGCTATCAAATTTGTGGAGAAATTCTCAACAATATTAGCTATCAGAAGTTGCAAATTAAAACAAAAATGAAATTTGATTTAACATCCATCAGATTGACAAAAGTTAGAGGGTTGGATATTATCAAGTGTTGGAAAGGATATTTTTAAGCAAGAAACTTCATCTCCTGTCTCATATGTATTTGAGCAAATTCTGGATGGAATAAGCTGGCAGCAGCTAGTGAATTTAAGCCTCTAAATACTTTATATCTTAGAGATATATTTGTGAGTAGTTATCACCAAAAAAAAAAGTCTCTCACAGGTCCATGACAAGGGCTGTTCATAGGCCAGCACTGAAACGAGACACCTGAAGTCCAAAACAACAGCCAGAAAACACCAACCAAAAAACAACAACAACAAAACCGTACAAACAAAAAATCCCCAAAACAAGAACACCCAACCATAAACCACCCTAAAATAAATGTTATTGTGAAGGACTCATTGGGAGTTTCTAGTCTGGTACCAGCTAGGAAAGTACATAAATTTGCTTTCTTAGTATCAATATTTTATTCGGAGGATTTGGCTTCTGCAGAATTCCCAGGAACTTGAACTTTTATCCTATATGTAAAGGCATTAATGACCAGAATATATCATCTCCTGTGATACAGCTTTGTGCTATTTTCATTAAAAATATCCTTAATATAATCCTCCCCACCTGCCCCTCCCCCAAACTTGTGAGTTATACATTAAGGAAAGTTCTTTTATGATAGAGAGGAAATCCAGATTCATTCTTTATTCCCCTTTCTCGTTGCCCATTTGAAGTTGTTTAATCTTTCCTATAATCATTCTGTAATTCTGACAAATTCCCTTAAAAAAAGAAAGAAAAAACTTTTAGAGGCTGTGATGCAAGAGAAAAGAACACATTCTTCCCTCATATTTATTTACAATAAACTTTAGTCACTTCCCGAGACTAGATTATTGTGGATGATCCACTTCTCAGTATATCATTCCACTGGATTCCCACATGCACACATACATACCCATTTGAATAAGTGTGCTCAATTTCACATAGACAGAGGGGGTGCCTTGGTCTAAAGCTGAGATTCATTGGTCCATATTCCCTAGCTTCTAGGCCGATCTGCCTCCAGTAACCTTTTCGCTTCCTGATGATTACTTTATGTGTTGATGTTCTTTTGGAGCGACCTTCCTGCCACTTATGCGTGGTGAACTCTGCCTTTTTCAAGAGTGTGGGCGTAGCCCTCTCAAGTCATGGCTTTGACTTTGGCTTTCTTGCATACATTTCCAGAAATAAGTATTATTGGTTTGACACTGTTCAAAGGAAGAACTAAGGTCTGAATGTGGTAAATTGCGGCACCAAAAAGACGTAGGTTTAATCAAGGATTCTTACCTATCAAAGTCCATAGAAGCATTTCGGGGCTTCCAGGGATGATTTGTGTTGATGGGGCTAACTTTGGAGAATTGGGATGAAAATTTAGTGGCTTTGTTTTTGTTTTTTGGTTTTCTTTCACTTTTTAAGAAATTTTTGGTGTCTTAAAGAGAATGTTTAAGAGAACTTGATCCATCAACTTCAAAAGTTTACATTCTCTCTGCACCACCTTTAAGTTTGTGATCACACAGGTTTTAGGGGTGCAATTTACAGCAATGAATTATATGACAATTGAATTAATAAAGCAGGAACAAAGTGATTATCATGCGCAGCTAACAAATTGAGAAACTGTTTTGTCTTCGTATTTTATTTTGTTCTCTTGCTATTCTGTTTTAACACTGTTTCATGGGAAGTCACATCCATGCAATTGCAAATATGACTTGACTGCATTTCTAAGTGGTTCCAAGGGACATTTTCTACTTTTCTCTGCCATGCAAACTTAAACATAGCCAACAAGGTTATCATTTCATAGCTGTTGAAACACTGTCATTCATCTTCTGTGATGTAATTTTACATAGTCCAAACTGTAGCTGTGCATAAAAATTTCATTGATATTCTGTCAAATGTCACAAGCTTTCAAGTTCAGTACCTACACATTTATTGCATTGAAGCTGAGATTACCTGAAAATCGTCTTGTCAGGTGCTTCTTCCCATTAGGTCTAAAGAAGATGTAGAGGGCATGGGAAGGGCCCCTGCTGTCTTCGTGTGTATAATAAAAAAGAGTTTTCTGAAGACTAGCAGTGTTCCAAAATAATGATTGCAACTTATTTGGGGAGCTCATTGCCTTGCATTTTGTGAGAAATGAATAAATGAATGAAATAAATGAGAATTCCTGTTGTAAGTCAGTAAAGCATGGCTTAGTAATCATTGATCTTGGAGCCCTCTACCACACGCTATATAGGTGAATTTAAAAGGAATATATGAGAAGAAAAAAATACAATATGCAGAAGAAAAAGGAGAAGGAGAGAAAGGCAGAGGACATGGAGGAGGGGAAGTAGTTATTAAACTTGTTATCATAATATATCCTAATTTTGAAGGACACAGACTTTACAGTTAGAAAAATCAGAATTTTGATTTCTGAATATGCCATTTTCTTGTCATGTGACCCAATATAATTAAAAAAAAACAAATAACTCTTTGAAATGTTAGTTTGTGCCAGGGACTGTTGAAGAGATTTACTCTCATAATATTATTTAATCCTCACAATTCTGTGAGATATGTGTTTTCAGTATTACTGTTATTTGTCATTCTTATTTTGTAAGTAAGGAAATAAAGCACAGAGAATATAAATAACTTGCTCAAGTAGTAAGTAGGAAAGCTAGAATTGAATCCAGTTCTCATTCTTAACCACGTTTAACCACTGACTCTTTGTTACAATACTTCCTCTCAAGTGATTGAACTTTCTAAACTAGACTTTACAAACATAGCAAATGGGATAATGATACCTACACTATAGGCTTGATGTAAGAATTACATTAGGTAAATCCCAAGAATGAAAATGTTCCCTTAACTCCACAGACTGTGGATACGTTCCAGTTAATGACTCTCATTTTCTGTGTTCTTGCCTTCATTGCTAACTTAGGGTCTCCCAACCTTCTCCCACCCCTCTCCCACTGGTATTTATGGGATTTCTCAGTTATGCCTCACGTGACCTGATGAAGCTGCCCATCAGGTAAAGCTACACCTTTCTTTTCTTTGCGCTCCCACTTCCTTATCAGTGACTTATATTCATGGAAATCCTTGAGGAAGATGCTCTAATGGTACGACTGATGACATCATCATGAGCATGCCACCATTTCTGCCAAGTCTATTGTCTCTGGACCTGGTCCCATAGCCACCAGTCCTTTAGGAAATGCAGGTCCCCTCAAGCACAGTGAGCATCTCTCCACAATAACTTGGCCTACAACACAATACTTCAGGTTTAGGGCAACCTGATGGCATTATCAGAAAGTCTTATGAAAACTGCATCTTGAGCTTCCTGTTCCTAACCCATTTCCTTGCTGGGGCTTAAAACCAATTCAAGCACGTGGGCAATGTAAATATGTTCTTCCTTTCCCTTCATTGGTCTCCTGGGATCTCCAGAGCATGTGCACACATGCACAAACCTTCTCACTCAAAATTAAGGCAAAAGCCAAAAACCCTTAGCGAAATCAACACATGCACATAGATACTACAGATACTACCTTGTGGTACCGATTAGTCATCGGTAGACTTGTTAAGATAAATCTAAATTATTTTTAAATTCAGCCAGACCAGATATACACAGAATACTTAGTAAATATATTAAACATTCATCCTTTCTGTTACCATTAACCCAGGAATAGATACGTTAAAGCTAACTCTCCAATTATATATCAAGTCATTCCTTCAGCAGTTCTCTTTCTTTGAAACATAACCTATAACGTTTACAAAGAGAATAGAGAAAAATGATAAACCACAATATCTGCAATCCAGAAGTTTATAAGCTCTTTGAATAAAAGAGACGCACATACTAGAAACACTGAAGTAGTTAAGTAAATGTGCAAATGTTAACATTCATTTATAGATTCAGTCTCCAAATATGTATCGTCTACCATGTACCAGCATTGTATTAGGAATCAAAAATGCTGTGATAGATAAAACAGATGTACTACTGTCAGTCCCCCATGGAGCTCACGTTATAGTGGAGGAGATGAAAAAGAAAATACATGATAAGACTGTGAAAATAATTATGCAGGAAGTAGAATACAGACTAGAAGAGTAGGATTTCAGAGAAGGAGGTTGTATTAGTTTGCTAGAGCTGCCATAAGAAAATACCACAGACTGGGTGGCTTAAACAGCAGAAATGTATTTCTTCACAGTTTTGGAGGGTGAAGTACAATATCAAGATATTCATAGGGTTGATTCCCTCTGAGGCCTCTCTCATTGGATTATAGATGGTTGTCTTCTTCCAGTGCCTTCACCTGGTCTTTCCTCTGTTTGTGTGTCTTTATCCTAATCTCTTCCTGGTATAAGAACACCAGTCATATTGGATTAGGGCCCATCCTCATGACCTCATTTTAACTCAGTTACCTCTGTAAAGACCCTGTTTCAAAGTACAGTCACATTCTGAGGCACTAGGGAATTAGGACTTCAGCATATAAATTGGGTTTGGAGGGGGAGCACAATTCAGCCCATAACAGCACATCGACATTACCTCTGCCAGGTTCCCCTAGCACTGATCCAAAACTAGTTGGACCAGAATTATCTGAGAATAAAGTATAGCAATTTGGGCCCTACTTCTAGAGAGTGTGGGCCCTAGAGATGTGATATTAATAAGCCTTCCTGATGATTTTGATGTGGATTCAGGTTTGGGAACCTCTAGTACAGTAGTCAAGAATAGTTGGAAAGACATATACATGGTCAAGCTTGGGTTGAACATTGAGGGTGGAGAAATTTGCAAAATATCAGTTCTCAAACTTTTTGGTCCTTCAAACTGTGAAGATGGTTAAGAATTTTTATGTTTCTGAGTTTTATCTGTCAATATTTACTGTGTTAGAAATTTAAAATGAGACATTTAAAATATTAATATCTCAAAAATTTTAAAAATTATGTTGACATAATTTTATGACTGTATTTTCTAAAACAAAAATAGAGGGAAAAGAGTGACACTGTTTTAACATTTAGGCAACTCTTTCAAATGTAGATCAAATACAACACCTGGAATTCTCGTGTCTGCTTCTGCATTCAGTCTGTTGTGATATCATTTGTCATGCAACCTCTAGAAAACTCCATTTATGAGAGAATGAGCATGAAAGGGATAATAAGATCTTAGTAACATTATTAAATTGTTTGATCTCATAGACCGCTAAATGGGTCTCAGATTTCCAGGGATTCTTGGAGCATACTTTGTGAGTTACCGGTATAGATTTGAAGTGATGACTTTTTGCTTTCGTTAGGAGAGCTGTGTGAGAAAACACTCCCTAACAAGAATGTCTATGACCTATTTAAGGATAATATGGTTATCTTGGCTAGAGTACAGTAAAGAGTTAGCTTTTCTTGCACCAGATTGTTCTCCTTGTGCCGGATTATTGCTCTTGAATATTATTCTCCATTCATAAATGGAATTGTCCCTGCTTTGGAGAGGCAGGCATTTGTTCTTGTATAGCTGCTGTTTTTTCACCCCAATTGTTTTATTGTAGTTTTCTTTCTAATTATTAGCTTTGGCTGTTTTTTCACCCCAATTGTCTTGTTGTCGTTTTCTTCCTAATTATTAGCTTTGGCAACAATATAGATAATGATTAAGAACTTTGAGATTAAGGGACCTGCAGACTCAGTAAAGGCCAGATCATCAGCATTTTAGGCTTTGAAGTGTACGTGGTGTCTGTCATAACTACTCCATTCTGCTATAGTAGCATGGAAGCAGCCACAGAAAAATGTAAACAAAGGAGTGTGGCTTTGTTCCGATAAAACTTTAGTTATAATGGACACTGAAATTTGAATTTCATATAATGTCAATTGTCATGAAAAACTGTTCCTTTTTTTTTTTCCCCAGTCATTTAAAATGTAAAAACTATTCTTAACTCTGGCTATACAGAAACAGGCATTGATCCAGAACTCGCTCCTGGGGCTACAGTTTGCCTCACAGTTAGGAGTGTGGGGTTTGCAATCAAATCAGAAGTCAGTCACTGATTCAGCAATTTATTAACTGAGAGATCACACTCCAGGCAACCCCTCTAAAGCCTCTCTTTCCCCATCTGCAAAATGGTAATAATGATAATGAATTCATGAGTATGTCCTGAGTTTAACATGCACAAAGGACTTATCAGAGTGCCTGGATCAAATAAGCACCCAATTACTGATCACTACTAGAATCATTGCTAGTTTTTGTCTTTATCAACCAGTGTAACAACATTCTAATTATGACTTTGAGCTGAATTCTACCATGAGTTTACTTTTTGAGCTTGTAGTGAAGGATGATATAGTCTTTTATAGGAAAAAGACCTAAACGAGCTCTGGGTAAATTTGGGCAAGGCATTTTTCTCTCTGGGCCTCATTTTCTTCACCTTTTAAATGAAGATGGTGGGAGGCCAGGTTTGCTTTAAAATTCTAGAGGCTCTGACCCCAGAAAGCTAATTGGCTTGCTTGTGTCCTTATTTTTCCATCAAAAAATGAGAGTGGGGCTTCCCTGGTGGCGCAGTGGTTGAGAGTCCACCTGCCGATACAGGGGACATGGGTTCATGCCCCGGTCCGGGAAGATCCCATATGCCGCGGAGCGGCTGGGCCCGTGAGCCATGACCGCTGAGCCTGCGAGTCTGGAGCCTGTGCTCCACAACGGGAGAGGCCACAACAGTGAGAGGCCCGCATACTGAAAAAAAAAAAAAAAATGAGAGTGAAACAATATGGCTATTCCTCTGAGAAATAAGGAATTTTAAAAAAATATCCCCTAGATAAAGGAAGTTCAACACTTCAGGTCATTTTAGTGAACTGACAAATATACGGGCCCATGAGACCATAAAATTGTTGACTCCTCTTCCACTTTTAGTTGTTTACCCATGCTGGTTACAAGTTTCAACTTTCTAAATTGACTTTCATGTTTGGGGGAATAGAATATATTAGGCATTTTATTTATTTTCTGTCACTGTTAAATAAGTCAGTCCAAGTTGAAATAGAGTTCTGGAACAAAGAATTTGCAGTTCTCTTATTTAAGAATCTTTGATAGGAACAGACCCAATCAGGCCAACTTAATTTAAATGAGACTTTATTGTATGGGTGCACATGGCAGGTTATTGTAACTCAAAAGCTTCAACTTCTTGAGGATCTAGTTCATCACAACTTGATTTTGTTTTAGTGTCCACTGAATTCTTCTCTCACTCACAACCATCCAGGACCTATATATTATTTAGACTAAATCTTGGAATGAGCCATTTCTACTGGTTTAGTGTTAGGTGGAGATTTTTAAACCAAGCCATATCATGGGCCACCAGCTCAATATTTACTGAGTACCGACTATATGCAAAGTTCTCCATTAGGCACTGGAGATAAAACATTGAACAAAACAATACCCTGTTCTATGAAGGAAGAAGTTGAAAAAAATGAAGAAGTGGTAAGTGCTACAAAGAAAATGGTTTAGGAACTTCTTTAGATAGGTTGGTGAGTTCAGTCCTCTCTGGGGAGGAAACATTCAAACCAAGGCCTGCAGGAAGTAAAGGAGTCAGTCATGCAAAAATGATGATGATGATGGTGGTAGTGACGATAAGCATGATGATAGAAGCAACCACACATAGTGCTACCCTGTGCAGACATCGCTCCACGTGCATTTACATACACTAACTTATTTAATCCTCAGAATCACCTTATGGGTATATAGTATTATTAATTGCTTTTATATGACAGGAATCTGAAACCCATAGAGATGAAGTCAATTTGCTCAAGGTCAGAGCTTTGTGTCAGAACTAGAACTTGAACCCAAATCCTGTCTTTTAATTAAAGCACTATGATACCCCTGAGAAAAGAGCATTCCAGACAGAAGGAACAGCAAATGTAAGGTCTAATTTTTGAGTCAGCCTTGCTCTGGCACAGGTAGTAGCCTGATTATTGCTTCCTTGAGCTAGAGATTGTTGGTGAGAGGATTTCAGCAAGAATGGGAAGTTGGTTGGGTTGTCATCATGACCAGCATGTCATGTGTAACTAAGCCTGTATTGATCAGTAAGCAAAAAAAAAAAAAAAAAAGACAAGAAAGTTAGGCTTTCATTTATCAGCACATTGAAAAATGATATATTAGTGCAAATTGTTATTCTCAATTATCTTCAGAAAAACTGGTGTGACCGTTTTGGTTCAAATTTCCCCATTTGGATTCAGACTTAGATATTGATGATGTACATTAAATTATGATTTCTATTAGCTTATTTATTTTACTATGATATGTGTACTGCATTATTTATTTTACTATACTTGCTGCTAAAACAAATTTCTTATTTTATCCCATGGAATGTGGTATTATTTTCTTCGCTGTAGTTTATATCCTAGGTAACTAAACCTTGGAGGTTCTATCAATCAAATCAACACAAAACCAAAGGGTCCTAGAATCTCTGTTTGTCTTGGAGATATGTGTATCACTGCACTGTCAGAACAACTATATGACATCCTTTTGAAATGTCATAAGTGTTGTTGGAAGGCATAGTAGGAACTCCATCATTCCGTGGCTGTGGATGCACACTGTTTTAATAAGAATAACAAACACAGTAGCATACAATAAAAGAGAGGAAAATGAATTCATTCAAGTAACTATTTCAAAAACAGCAGTTAATGATGAAAATAATACATTTTAATTTCCAAGTTGTTTTCCAAACTGCTTATAAACCAACTATTAACTGGGAATTCTTCCACTGAAAAATTGGTGTTTTTAGACACAGGCTTGAGTATTAATTTATTGGCAGAGAAATTTCTCCTCTTCAACTCAATTTGGGTCATTATATGACATGACATAACAGAGTAATTTAAATAATTCATTATTTTCCTGTATCTCACCCTTTCAGTATATATTATACATCATACATTTCATTTATGGAGCAAAGCAATGTACAAGACATTCTAAAAGGAATATGAGTCACTGAGACTTCAAAATATACTGTAATGTAGCATGTGTAAGACACATCATAAGTAACTATAATGCAATAATAATAATGACATTGATGATGCTAACATTTTTGGTGCACTTACCGTGCGCTAGATATCATGTGGAGTGTGTTAATATACTCTCCCTAATCCTTAGAAGATGGTTTCAAGGTAGTTGTTATTAATTCTGAAGAAGTAGAAGCTCAGAGAGGCTAGATAGCTTGCCCACAGAGCTAATAAATAGCAAAATCAGGATTTGAACACGTTTGTCAGATGCCAAAGAAAATGTCTATTCTATTATGATGACATTTTTCCGTGTGTTCAACAGAATGTTATTAAAGATGATGAGCAAAATGTTTACAAGGTCAAATCAGTTTAGGAACATTGGGTTGACTATAGTTAAACAGGTTGATTAATTGAAGGGCTATTCAGAACCTTTAATACGCTAATATGCAAAGTAGAGCTAGATGAAAATAACAAAGTATAAATGTTGACCATGCATATTCATTTGCTGAACCCCGCATCCACTCCCAGTAGACACACAGAATATGGTATAAGAGTATTGATTTTTAAATACACTTTTGACAGGCCTCTTCCACCCAATATTTTATTGTTTTAAAAGAAGAGGAGAGGCATAAGATATATTAAGGAGAGAAAATGGAAAGGACTTAGTGGAGAGAACAGACAGAAGTAAACTGTGAACTTTCAACTCTATACTGGGAAAATACAGAAATTTAAAAGGACAATGGAAAAATAAGAGTGTAGAGCTAAGAGAAAAGGCTAGGAATAGATATGAAGAAAGCACTGTAATAACAAAAGAGCACAGATGTATCGATCATCTCAGCTGGCAGTAGGAGGAGTCAAGGAGTAGAGAAACGAGAGAGAGAATGGGTAGCATTGAGGAATGGATACACATTGATAACTGTTGTGGGAGTGGCAAGGGTAGGGATGACATAGAAGGGAAAAATTACATCAAATCTGGCAATTAAAAAAATCTTCATTGAACCTTGAGATAATGGTTTCTTTTTAGCAGTGAGGACTGAAACCCTATTAGGGGTTAGGAAAAGTTAGAGAATGTAGAAAAGTTGGCAGTGTCAAGGGCAATTTTATTTGAAAAAGGAAGATCTGAGTAGACTTGAAGGTAGAAATCAAGGACACAGTCAAGTGGTGAAGGTGAATATGAAGGATAGTATGAACCAACATTCCAGAAGAGATTTTAGGGCTTGAGAATCAAAGGTATGGGTAGACCTTGTTGGATTTGAGGCCAGTGAAACTCCTCAGAGAGCAGAGAAAAAAATTTGATATGAGGAGAAAAGTAGGGAGATTATGAAGAAGTAAGAAGAAAAATTGAACTCTTTCTTGTGATCATCCGGCCTATTCAGTAAATAGAAATAAAATAATTAATGCAATGAGGAAATACAAGTGTGAGATTGTTAATTTGATGGTAGTGACAGGATTTTGAAAAACTTTACTGGAAATATTATTTGTAATTAAAATCAGTTAGGTCAAACCTTATAAAATTGCTTACAATTTGATCATTTTTAAACTTAAATATATTATTTTGGCATGCAAAAATTTTATATGGTTTAACCTAATGATATAAATGGCTCACAGACAGGGTCCAACTGAAGCTGAATAGCATGAATTTGCAGTCCACACATACTACCTGCAATTTTTTTGAGGACAAAACAGTGAACAAGAGCAAAAATAAGAAGCCAGGAAGTGAGCTTGACAAGAGGACAAATCAAAATATTAAAAAGTAAACAGTGGTAATTTACTTAGCATCATAGGATGCTAATGAGAGTCTTCAAACAATTGATCAATTAATAATGCAGTATCTGATGCCAGAGAGGGTTGGCTTAAGGGAGCAGGGCATGTGTGAAGAAAGGAGTTTTGAAGAAAAGAAGTGAAATTTAGAAATTAATTTTAAGATGAAATTGTTTTTAAAATAACACTGAAACTTATTTCTGGTTACCTGAGTAAGCTAGACCCCTGTCCATGGTCCTGAAATATTAGTGACCGCTCAGACAAGGTTGTTCTTCCCCTATCCCATGGAGATGCGTCCCCAAACCTGGAGTGCGAAGAGGCAAAAAGCAAAGGTGGAAAAAATAAAAATAGCAAGAGAGAGACAGCAGATTGAGGGAAATAAGATGAAAGAAATGCAGTGAAATATGTTCAAGGTGAAATTAGAAATGGCTCAGTATTCGTTTTTGACTTGCTCCTATAAAATGTTACCACAAACTTAGTGGCTTAAAACAACACATTTATTTCCTAACTGTTCTGTAGGTCAGAAATCCCAACACGGGTCTCACTGGGATAAAATTAAGGTGTTGGCAGGGCTGCATTTCTTTCAGGAGGCTCTAGAAGCTAAATCCATTGCCCTTCTTTTTCCACATTCTAAAGCCTGTCCACATTCCTTGGCCCATGGTCTCCTTCCTACATATTCAAAGTCAGCAACATTTCATTCCTCTGACCATTCTTTCATTGTAACATCTGTCTATGACTCTCTTTTCTGCTTCCCTTCTCCACTTTTAAGGACCTTTGTGATTACATTCAGCCCACCTGGATAATCCAGGATAATCTCTTTATCTTAAGGTCAGCTGATAATCAGCCTTAATTTTATCTACAACCTTAATTTCCATATAATCTAGCATATTCACAGTTTCCAGGGATGTAAAGTTATCCCTTGCTTTTCAAAAGTTCACTTTACACAACTTTGCTTTTATGAAAGACCTACATTAGTACCTGCTTTCATGAATTGAAAGAAATCTGAAGAGAATTTTCAAAAAAAAAAAAAAAAAGGTCAAAAACAAAAATGCCTTTCACCAAGCTCCTTTCCTGAGATCTACTCTCAGCATCAAGGCACCATAGCTTTGAACTGTGTCTGTGAGCATCTGTGCTTTATCTCAATTTATTTTGTGCATCACTTAGCAAGATGTGTCCTAAAATAATTACTTCTTTGCTTTAAGCCATTTCATTTTACAAAAGGCTTTGTAGAAACACTACTTTCAGAGAGCAGGGGAAACTTGTATTGGGAGATTAGGACATTGGAGTCAGGCATTATTCTGTCTACCACAGATGAGGCAGAAGAACATGCTCATGTCCTATTTCACCCCCTTTGGGAAGCCTTCCATACTTCCATCTTGCAGCATCTTTATGAAAATAAGATGAGAACATGCATGTAAAGTGGTTAGAACAGTGTTTGGTACTTGGTAAATTATGCTGGGTGCTTTGCTTTTCTGTCTCATGCAAGGAAATAGTGAGTCCACTAAGAAGGGATTTAAACCAGGTCTGCCTGGCCCAGAACCCATTCAGATAAACATTATAAGCCTCTAACAAGGTGAGACCTTAAATAGTAGAAATCATATACTGATGTTCTATTTCTATAAATCTTTTCTAATAAAAGAAAAAGTACCAGGGTTTATGGGGAGCTGATTAAATTTATTTTTATATCAGACATTATTGAATACCTATACTATACCAGGTCCTGTTGTAGGCACTGGGGGAAATGGCAATAAACAAGACAAAAACTTCAAGCCTTTATGGAACTTACATTCTGGTTGTTTTGTTTTGCTTGTTTTTTGTGTGTTTTTTTTTGGCAGGGGAGGGCATGGAGATTTGGGGTACACAACACAGCAAGTAATAACTGCTTACGGCTTGAGGGTTAAGAGGCAGTGTAGAGGAAAAATAATACCTCCCCCTAAAAAATGTCATCCATATCCTAATCCCCAGAATATGTCCCCTTAAATGGCAAATGGGACTTTGAAGATGTGATTAAATTATGGAATTTGAGATAGGGATATTATCCAGGGTTATCTGGGATGGCCCAATGTAATCATACAGTCCTTAAAAATGGAAGAGTGGGGCAGTGGAGGAGGTCAGGGTGAGGTGATGTGAGAAGAACTCCACCTGCTGTTGATGTCTTTGAAGATGGAGGAGGGAGACCATGAGCCTAGGAATGAAGGCAGCCTCTGGGAGCTGTAAAAGACAAGGAAATACATCCTCCCCTAGGGTCTCCAGAAAGGAATGCCGCCCTGCAAATACCATGACTTTAGCCCGTTGAGACCTGTGTCAGACTTTGGACCTCCAGAGCTGAAAAATAGTAAATCTGTGTTGTTTTAAGCCACTAAATGTGAAATAATTTGTTACAGCATCGATAGAAAACTAATACAGGCAGTGAGAGAGGTGTAATAAGGATCATCCTGACAATCAAAAGATACTTTATATACCTCGGAACTTCTCCTGAAACAATTTTTAGGAATCTTTTTGTCAAAAGTAGCAAACCAGGGCTTCCCTTGTGGCGCAGTGGTTGAGAGTCCGCCTGCCGATGCAGGGGATGCGGGTTTGTGCCCCGGTCCGGGAAGATCCCACATGCCGCGGAGTGGCTGGGCCTGTGAGCCATGGCTGCTGAGCCTGCGCATCTGGAGCCTGTGCTCCGCAACGGGAGAGGCAACAACAGTGAGAGGCCCGACCAAACTGAGCTAGGTAAAGCAGAACAGGGAGAGTTCATTATAAGGATACAGGGATATCCCACAAAACCCAAGGAAAGCAATGTAGCCACTCCCTTGAAACATGTCCTGAACCACCAGTGGGAAGACTGTCTAGACTTTTCCCTTCCACATTCCCTTCCTGCTCCTCTCTAATATCTCTCTAAACTACCTCCTTTAGTCTCCTCAATCTGCCCAATTGAATATAGATTTTGGCAGATCAAAGTTCACATGCTACACAAGTCCAGTCACCCAAAGGCAGAATCTCAGTGGAAACTCCTTTTTCATCTTCATTTTTGGCAAATAAATTCTCATTGTTTCAGCTTGGGTTAGGTGCCATGCCGTGTGGACCCATCATATAGGGACAGTGATGGATCAGGTAAAAGGAGATTTATTATAAACTGAACAGACAATCCAGTATGTTTATTCCATCATGCTTATTTCACAACTGGGAAGGTAATTTTAGGAAAATATGTCATTCTGTTTAGCCAACCTTAGTCAGTGTCTGTTTGAAACAAAGAATAGTGTGAGGTAACGTGAAAGATACAAAGGCAAACGACAAACATTTATCAAGCATCTATCTTTATGCCAAGAGCTCTGCTGAATACTCGGGACATAAAGATGTAGAAAACAGTGTGGTTAAGAATGGAGGAGTGAGAACAATTCAGATTATTATGTGATGTGTGCTGAATGGAAGATACGCGCAAAGTGCCACCACAGCACAATCAACTTACATCCTGCTAAGTTGGCTGGGATGGGGTGGGACTGGAGCAAATTCCCAGAGAAGGTATTGGAACTTCCAGGTGAACAACAGAGGAAAATGCATCTCAGGAAGAAGGAGAGCCTCAACATATCCTACAGTCATGAAAATAATCATTGAAGTGTAGAGCCAGTGAGTAGTTCTGAGTGACAGGGCTTACAGGGGGAGAAGATTCCAGTTATTCAAGGCTCACAATCTAGTAGAGTATTTAGAGTGGGTAATAAACAGCCATCACAAGGTCTGAATACATCAACATAATAATGCAATGACAGAAAAACACACTGAGAGTTTTGAAGGTAAGCTTGGGGCGACAGTGTAAAGTTAAAATCCAGCTGGGAAGACTAGTATGTTCCTAGGATAAGCTGGCTTTTAAGCAGTTTCATAAGTAGTCTGTGGTTGACAGAAATGAGCAAAATAGAACTAGAAATTAATTAAAATGCTCCTCTTTGGTTTCAAAGCACGTAAACATTATGCAAAGCAACCTACCAGGATGTGGATCAGTATAGCAAAGGCATAGCATTAGCTCCCAAAGGTGACATGGTTTCCATGAAACTGAAACTCTGTAATGATTTCTATCATCTCTCTTTTTTTTCAATAATTGTCTAGCCTCTTTAGAGGAGAAGTCTATGCTATGCCAGGAAAAATATGGGAAAAGCATCTTGAGTATCACATGGCAATGGGAAACACCAGAGGAAAAGAATTTCCATCATAAAGTGTTCTCTTCTCATGGAATCTTTGAAGTTGGCCACTGGACTGCACAGACCAAATTCCTCTTGCTTTGTTTCTTTTTTAAATTAATCATTTGAACATGTTGGGGCCTCAGATGTTTACTGTTTCACTGAAGTACTGAAGGAAAGCTCCTGGGACACCATATTCGCCCTCCTCATCTTTTTAGATTTTATTTTGACTCACCATCAATTGGAATTTTTAATTCAGACTATTCTCAAGTGTTACAGCAATTTTACATAGTATATTATCAAAATTCCAAGTCTTTTGATAAGGGTAATTAAACATGCCAAGTTTGTTTCTAGAGCCCTGAGTCTGCAGTTGCTCATCCACTGGTTATGTTACTGTACTTCATTTGCTGCTTCCTGTGAAGGTATTTTATAGTGTTTGAGAGGCGTATTCACCTTTAACTCCTTGTAAGCTTAGAGAAAAAGGAACCCAATCACTGACAACCTATCCGGGTGAAATTTCCAAAGACATACCATACTTCTGAGGCTTCTCTTTTTTTATTTTTATTTAAAAAAAATTTTTTAACTATTTTTCTTCTAAAGAGAAGACTCCATCTTCTAGGGCTCAGGTATTGATTTTATCACTCCTTTTGCCATAATTCCATATTCCTTATACATACAAAAACACCACTGATTTTCATAAACTGGTGGCATTTTTTTTTCTGTCACTAGAAGTTTTGTTTGGAAAAAGGAGAATGGAAGCCAGTTCAGAGTAATCTATCTTTCTACATAAGTATTTCTGTGGCACTTATCACAGCAGTACCTGGGCACTCAAAAGCACTATTAGACTAAAAACACATACACTAGAGTGAAAAAAAAAATAGGTGCTAAGAAAACAGAAAGTTTAAAACATCAAGAGAAATAGAAAATAAATGTTCTTTGTTCATGGGCGACCAATGGGAGTTTAAAGAAATTCTCAGGAGCAATAAAAAATATATTCTTTGCCCACATCCATTTATTTATTTAAAGCCTTCTAAAGGACTATTCTGGGCCTTTGATTTAGGTAGAAAACACCAGTGAGACTTGTTGTGGCAAAGTAAGGACAAAATACGACACTTTTTCTGGCACTCTGGGTAGAAGACAAAGAGAAAGCAAAAAAATTACATAAAAATAACTGGGCACCAATGAACCGCAATTGTGCTTGGAATTCTCCAGGACAGTGTTGTTTTTTCTTCCCCCCCAGTACTCAAGAAAGTGGATCTGATGCTTGTCCAGTTGAGTATCCATAGACTGTAGTATCTGTAATGAGATACCCTTAGGAAATGCATTGTTTGATGGTGAAAATTGCTGAACTAACTGAAAGAGAAAGGGACTGATACAAATCAAAGTTCAAACTGACTTTGTAGCTCAAGTATCTTTTATTCCTGACCATAAATTCAGTAAAATTATAGTATTATATGCCAGAGGTCAATTAGGAGGGCAGAACAGTTTGTAGTGTCAAAGGCTATTCTATTCTTTTTAATATATAAAAAAGAAATTACTGAATAATTGCCCAATTTTGTATCAAAAATATAATATGCTGTACAATTATTATATATGAAAATTCATATTTGAAAATAAGCCATTTCTCTTTGGCACATGGAATTTAGAGATTCATATTACAATTTAAGCCAACACATTGAGAAAAGGCACAGTAATGGGAAAGGAATAAATATCTAATTTACAGGAGAGTAACCACCATAAAGTTTTATTCGTATCATGGTATAATTTCTGAGTAAAAATACTTTCTGCTCCATTTCATGGTGGGTAACCTGCCTATTCTTATGATTTCCCTCCTATTTTAACAAAAACGACTCAAATTTTTTATTTGACCTCATTATATAGTCAGAAACACTGCAGATAGAAATTACATTTCAATGAGTGAAGCCATCTTCACCTCAGATTTACGTAGAAGTTGGAAAATTAAAAGTATTTTAATAAGGCTAGCAGTGATAGTTCAGGAATGAGATTTAAACTGAGCTTCTATGCCAATGAGTGCATTAACTTTATTCAAAAATAGTGTATGTAAAATGGCACACAACTGACATGAGCTGATTATGATAATGTCTTAGTGCAAATTTTTGAAAATCAGGTACTATAAAAATATACCATTAACTTTATGTTAATAAAATATTTTGCTTGATGCCTTTTAAATTATTCATTTGAAGTAGTCTAAAAATATAAAAGAACTCTTATTATCATTCAATTTACATGATTACTTTTAAGTTCACTTTTTTGGTTTAACATAAACAGAGTGTAAAATTCACATCAAGCTTTTGGTATTTAAAATGTGTAATTTTTATGCAAAAATTGGATGCTGTGTTACATTTTTAAGGTTGTCATTAGTATAAATATAATTTTGACTTCTGATTTGAAACAATTTAACCCTTAGGAGAAATTATCATGTTTCCCAGGTTGACTCATTATTGCTGCTTTGATTATAGATGAATTCCTTTGTAAAAACACTTTTTAAAGAATCTAAGCACTGACTTGAAGCCCCAGGGGTTTCCACAGATGCATTTGAAGAAATGATAGAAATTACCAGAAAAAGAGGATCTTTTTTCTCCCAAAAAGCTCAGCTTTGATTCTAAATGTTAAAGAAAAAAACACAAAAAAGCTATTATGTGCCCAGGATTGTGCTTGGCTGTTGATGGGTTTGCACAGGACGACAGCACCCTAGCTGCCTCACATGGCTTACAGTAAAATGGAAATTCCTGCTATCACATACAGCCATTGTAGCATAGTACTCAGCACATAATGCTGCCCAGAAAGGTGGATTTACATAGTCAAAAAAATAGTAATGAAAGACAGTAAAATTGGGTAAGAATTGTAAATACAGTGGGGCTTAAGTAGAAGGGATGTGATCTAGATTTTTAGATAGGAGAAGATGTAGTCCTTCAAATAAGAGAGGAATTTGAATGAAGTATTAGATTTGTTCTCTTTAGAATATGTAGAGCATACCAAAGCCTAGTTCTGTCCACAGTATAAATAATTAAAAATTTACATTTACATATACATGTATATATACTTCAGCCCACATGCAAATATAAAACTAGTTATATAAATCATTACTTCAAGCCATACGAAATTCTAAATATATGTAGATACTTGAAAAAAGTTCTCCCAATGCCAGACAATGGCTCACTTGTTTCGAAAGGTGTTTTAAAACTCTATTCTTGGGAAAGAAAAGAGAACGGAAGAAAAAGGAAGTAGGAATTTGATTTGTATGTGCTATAGATCAGCTGGATGCTTCTTTCTCCTATGGGCCCAAGTTGTGATCGCTTCATTCCTACATATTTAAGAGAATGAGGCTCCGTTGCGTATCACTGCAGGCAAACTTGCCATCAGTTATAACCCTTGGCACAAGCATGAGTTTCTGACTTTTGCATGGCTCAGTACAACCCTGTCTTCCAAGAACAGTACTAATTTGACATGACTGGACAAGGCACCGAGTAAGGTTCCCAGAAGTTTGGTAGTATTTGTAGAATGAGAATATCTTATCCTTTCAAAATTGTGAGGAACCTTACAAGCTAATCATCTGCCCTCCCACCCAACTGAATATTATTTCAACATCCTCCTCCAAGCTTAGCATGTCTGTTCTTTCTTCTTTTCATGAAAGAGTTCCCGAATTATCTTCCATATTCCTCATCTTCATTAGGGCACGTTCAGGTTTCTTTTTTTCCTTATAAAGCATGTTTATTGATGCTACCATACAGCATCAGATGATACAGTGGTAAAACACACGCACGCACACATCACCTGACTCTACCCTCAAGAAATTTATATTCAAGCGGGGGCAGGTAAACATGATTCAAAGAACAACACAAATACATAATTGTGAACTGTGTTAAGCATAAAAAAGGAGATCACTCAAAACCAAAACAGAATATCCAGAATGCTACATAAATTCTAGATCGGATCTGACCTGCACGAAAACAGAGAAGCTATGACTGACCTTGATCTAAATTCTACATGATACTGCAGGCAAAAAGATTGCTTTAGCAGGCTCGTTTTGAGTTCGTGGTTAACACGAACCTCTGCGTCTTTTTCAAATGTATTTCTGTCATATCAACTTTCCAGTGCCCTGTACTTGCATCATTGAATGTAAAATTCCATCATCTTGGTTTTGGCCCATGGGTCTAACATGAATCATAATTAAAGCATCCAACATGTTAAGTAAACTTTTGGATCAACTGAAAATATGATAAACATCATTCAGTGACTTCAATAAAGCCTAAGACAAAGGTAAAACCCTGAGGTATACTTTGACTTCTCTAAGTTGATATACTGATACATATACAAGGCTTTTCAATACCTCACCATCTGTAGTACACAGTTGTTTTTCGTGCTAATATCCATCTCTCCTTCCTCTGGCAGTGTATTTCCTTGAGAGCCATTCTTCTGCCATTTTCACTCTATGTGATTTTGAGGGCTCAGTCTGTCCCTGGTTCTCAGGGTGTCATGTGACCAAACTTGGTCCATGAGAATATTAACTTCTACTGGCTACAGAAATAGGAACATAATCCAAGTCATTCTAGGGAGATTAAAGTCTTGAACTTTTGTAGAATCGTTGGGAAGAGAGACTCTCTTACTGGAACTGAAACTGGGAAGACTTAAGGCTGGAATTGCCAGGAGTCACCATATGGACAGGACCTAGTTAAGCATTCTACTAGATGAAAGTGGAGCCTAGAGATAAAGAGAACGAGACCAAACCCACATCTAGCTGTTCTAGAGTCAAAGCCAGGTCTTGACTGTGCTGTTACATAAGCCATAATATGAACTCTTCAGCTTCAGCCAGTTTGCATTAGGTTTCCGTCATTTGCCAAGTGTTCCAACTGATACACCATATTATTATCTAGTCCACATTTCCCTTTGGTGACAAGAATATCATGGGAGTCTTTGTCATCTGTCTTATTGAACTCTATATATAGAATCTCTACAATACTTTATATGCTGGTGAGTCTAGTAACCCTTTTGTCAAAGGAAATTAGATTTGTTTGTTTGTAGTAAATTTATGCTGGTTAACAGTGATCATCTCTTTTCTAAAGCCATCTGGTTAATAATCCACTACAGAAGCTTAACTAGTTTAGAAGACAAATTTTCACTTGCTCTATGCGTCACTAACCATGGAATAATAAGTATTTTTTCCCTCTGATCTTTTGGACATTTTTTTCTAAAGTCTCAGGCACATGATTCCCAAAGTTTTTGAGTATGAGCACCTTTTAAAATACCAAAATATATCTCAGACCTCCAGAGTCTTGTGGTTCTGCTTTTTAAGTTACTGTTTATTTAAAAAATACATAAAGGCAAAAAATTATTATGAGTCTGTCAGTTTTAAATGAAATTCTGTTCTATCAATCACAGCATCTCTCAACAATGGACAAATTATCCTACTTAAATATAGGAAATATTGCTTACTCAATCTGTGAATAAATCTGTGTATAAATGACTTCCCAATTTCTTTCAGTCTGGCCACAGGAATAAGTGAACCAGATGGGGAAAGTCCTGTTATTGCATATCTGTTTGACGATGCCTAACATTTTATCCCTGGCCCTTTTCAAATACATGCAAGACCCCGAGGTCCCTTTCTTCTAGAATCAACTTCACTACTCCTGTGAACCTCTGTGGAGGGTGCACTTTTGACTCTGCTAAATAGAAGTCTTGGAATAAAAAGTGATGACCTGATGAGGAAGAACATTTGGGCTCTCAAACCCACAAAGAAGCTGGGGCATGAGCTGGCCCCAGAAAAACTTCACTTAGAACCCGAAAGTGGGGTTGGACATGGGGCAGTTCCCTTGGCTGTCTCTAGCACAGAAAAACAGAGGAACTATACTCCCAATACTCTCAGGGGATAATTACCCGACAGACTGACCCTAATGAAAAAAGCATTGCACAGCACCTTCTTAAAAGCTTTTGGTGTGTGCTTTTTTAGTAGTGGTACTCAAACACAGACAACTGATAATGCCCCAGTTTTCTTTCTACCCGCTTTAGGCAGTGTATTTTTCTTAAAAATTTATTTTTATTTATTTATTTATTTTTGGCTGCGTTGGGTCTTTGCTGCTGCGTGCAGCCTTTCTCCAGTTGCGGTGAGCGGGGGCTACTTTTCATTGCGGTGTGCGGGCTTCTCATTGCAGTGGCTTCTCTTGTTGCGGAGCACGGGCTCTAGGTGCGCAGGCTTCAGTAGTTGTGGCACGTGGGCTCAGTAGTTGTGGCTTCCAGGTTCTAGAGCACAGGCTCAGTAGTTGTGGCACATGGGCTTAGTTGCTCCACGGCATGTGGGATCTTCCCAGATCAGGGATTGAACCCGTGTCCCCTGCATTGGAAGGTGGATTCTCAACCACTTTGCCACCAGGGAAGTCCCTAGGCAGTGTATTTTTTAAAATGAGGTTAAGCAAACTGCAGTTTAAGGGGGAACACGTTTATTTTGACCTCAGTAAACATTGTAATTTGGGCATATCACCGTTATGGTTGACACAACCTTGACATTGTGACATATTAGTTCAAAAAAAAAAAAAAAGACTTTTTCAGAATAAGATCCTTTAATACCAGGCAACAGTGTTTTCTTTAAACATATTGCTACTGTTGTTGTCGTTGGGAGTTGCCACCTGTAAAAGGTTGCGGGCTAGACTCTGACACTCTGTAACTCCTGGTGGGTAATTAGTGCCTTGGATGTCAAACCTTGCTTTCCCCTCCCACACAGTGGTGAGATTCACACTTTGTCCGGTCTCTGCCTTAAGTTTTGAGAACACAGTTCACAGTGGACACAAAGCTGATAAACATATCCAGTGTCTCCACGTGGCCAGTGATGGAAATCTTGTCAGAGGTTGTCTCCAAACACCAAGGCATAAATTACTTGAATGAAGAGTTTTTTTGTAGTGCATAGTTTTAAGAGATGCAGCACGTGAAGCTGAAGGATTTCGGAGAGTGGTCCTCCTAATGTCTGGGTTAATGTGAATGAATAGCTGAAGAGCTGCCGTATTTGGGTTAAAATACCTTTGTAAGTGGCTAATTGTTTGAAACCTGGGTAGCAAATATATAGTTCTCAGTGATAATGAACAGTAAAAATATAATGCCAGATCTCTTATTTTTATTTTTCCCAAATATTCTTCTAGAGAAGCAGTTAGTTGCTTGACTCAGATTTGAGGTATAACTATCATTCCACAAATATCCCAGCAGCTTGAGACTTTGACACCTGATGCCTAAATCACTGAAACCATCCTCCAAGTAGTCTTCTTGTCTCTGATCCACTTTCCTTTTTTCCCCTCAGAATAATCTTCATAAAATACTCTTAGAGCGCATATTCTTTCCGTTATTCTGCATTTGCATTTCAGGTCTACAGAGTAGAGGAAATAAAGAGCCTGCAGTATGCTGGTTATTACAAATCTGAAATTTAAAGTGATGGAGAAAATGTTCCTTACTTTTTGTGGTGTTTTTATACCCTAGCTTACCTTCTTTCTTCAGTCTGGCAGATGATGTACGTTGTAGGTATAAGACAACACAATGAAAGACAGGGTGACAGAGTAGAAAGATCATGATTCAGGACAGTTTCAGAAAAGTTTATCTCTAAAGAGTCAAATAGTAAATATTTTAGGCTTTGCAGACCAGATATTCTCTGTTGCAACTACTCAACTCTGCTGTTGTGGCATGGAAGCAGCCATAGACAATACCTAAACAAATGTGCCTGGTATTCCAATAAAATTGTATTTATGGACACAGTAATTGGAATTTCATATAATTTTCATGTCTCCTGAAATATTCTTCCTTTGATTTTTTTTCAACCATTTAAAAATGTAAAAACCATTCTTAGCTCATGAGCCATACAGAAACAGGCTGTGGGCCAGATTTGGCTTACAGGCTAGAGTGTGCCAACCCCTTGTTTAGGAAAGAGATTGATTTGGTTATGGATCCAGGCTCTACCATGTAGATAACCCTAGATACAGGTGATCTAGCTTCTCTGGACATTAGTTTAATTGTTTAATTGTGTGTGTGTGTGTTTGTGTGTACACATGCATGAGAGAGTCTATTTGCAGGGGTATGTGATATTTGATGAGTAAGCAAGTGAAACAAACGACATGGTCTTGATCTTGGAAGGACTCAAGAATTATGACATGCCTCTGCTTTGGGAAATCAGATAACACATCTCTCATATGTAACTTTAAGAGCATTGTTATTCAATATGTACTCAATAATTACTGCTGATGTGGAGAAGACTAGATTTCATCTCTCCACTCTCAAGCTGTGAGGTGAAACAGTTTTGATTCAAATTCTACTGCATGGACCTGGAAAATTTTCTGAAATTCTTTGAGTTTTCAGTACTTCATCTTAATATGGAAACAATAATGATCTCTGCCATATAGGGTTGCTGTGAAAATTATGTGAAATAATGCATGTAAAATGCTTAGACAGTACCTATCCCTTAAGGATGACTCAATAATTAGAAAGTTGTTATTAGCAATAATACTAATATTAATATATTTAAAAGGCTTCAGAGAACCTACTGGATAAAGTACAAGTTACGCAACTTTATTCCAACTGTCTGATCAACTGGCTATCCTAATTTTTCAAAATTCTCCATTCCGTGTGCCACATACTTCCCTATTGCCTGTTTTACTTTATCCTACTCACAACTGGCTTATTCTGACTTGCATGTCTTTGCTCATGAGCTTTCTCTTATCTGAAAGTTATTGCCCTAACTTTTCTTTAGTCATTTGCTGTCAGAACCTCCAGATTCTTCTCAATAGGATCATCCCTAAGAACTCTAGACTCATGCATTTTTCCTTCACCATTAATACCAATACTACTTTGGCAGTGTCTAATATAATTTTGCACCTAATTATATGTGATCTTTTATTCTCTATTTCTCTCATATTTATAAGTCTGTAAGTCTAATCTTGGGAACTAGATCGTGATCACCTGTAAAGGAAGAAATGGTGAGATCCACTTGCTCTGTATTCCCCATCCCCCCTTCTCTCTAAAATACCCTACACCTTTGATGATCTATCTGCTGACTGATGTTGTCACTTGAGTAGACTAAGTCTACACTATTCCCAATTCTGAATCTACCCTGATCTGAATCCTATAGTAAAGACCTCCATATAATGGAATATTTTCTATCCACTGGAGGTTGTAATCCACTGCCTATTTTTCCTCTTGCTTACTTACCTGTAATATCACTGCTTGAGCTCTGCTGTTTCTGCTGCTTCTGGTGGCAGAGATATATTTTACTTTTAAAATCAGTTTATCTTGTTGAAATTTTAAGCAAATTTTGAATGTCATGCCAAGTATAATGTATCCTTTTTAAAATGTTGAGTCTTTAGGTTCCCTTTGGAGTATTTCATGAGGATTCTGAATTTCACCATATGATGCCTGATTTTTTTCACTGGAGTTTATTAGGAGCGCAATTAATTGTGATTCATTGAGTAGCATTTGGCAAGACTAGATGAGGTCATTAAAACAAGATTTTGTGCTTCTGGACACATTGTCTTTTGTTGCATTGGAGATTAGGGAGAGGTAAATTTTCTTTTCCTCTCTTGCCTTTTTTTGCCTTAATATTGTATTGATGTATGCATTTTTTTTTTTAATTCAGAAGGAGAGGAAAAAGACAAAGGGTGGGACCTGAGAGAAAGGTAAATATGATGACATTGTTACTTTCTGCCAGTGTAGTATCCCTTCTTCTCAGTGCCTCTGGCCAAGGAGATTCCAATCAAATGCCCTTCCAAGCTTGTGATTTCCTCTATCCCATCAGCCGCAGGATGCACGGTGGGTAACGTTTGATGCTGCTCTGCCCTGCAGACTAGACCTTCTGGTTTGACAATTCCACAGCCCCATGCGAAGAGGAAAGGGAAAGCTGTCTTGGTATCGAGTTGTAGAGTGAAGAGAATGGGAAGAGACTTAAATGAAAAAAATTATTTGCCAGCTCATCTCTTGGCCTTCTCCTATCCCCTTCAGCAGGAGAAGGTATCAAAGCGCTGAAATTTAAAACAATAGGAAAGGCAAGTCCTGCATCTTCTTGAATAAATCCAGTTCCCCTGAGCACTGGAGAGAATGCCATTAAACCCCAAATTGGTCAGAAAGACTGGGCATCTTTCTGGGAGCTCTGAGAAAGCAAAAGAAATGAAAAGGAAAGCATATAATAAAAGCAAGAAGGAAAAACATTTTTCAGCTATAGCTGTATCCTACCCTGCTTTATCCTTTAGTTTGGGCAGCAATCGCAGACCCATATGCTAAGCAGTGGAAGACATTTTTCAGAAGCATTTGTCTCTTTGGGAGGCTTCTAAGCTTGTTTTATTGGCAACTATGAAACCACCACTGGGTCTGTCATGTGGTTATCCTACAGATGGTTTGCATGGGTGGCTTGTTTCTACTGAATGAAATTTCCCTTTGGACTCCGGTTTGGATTTAAGAAATTCATGCACTATTTAGTCTTTACTTTCTTTTGGTAAAATTCTCACACTGTTTCACCTGTAGACCCATTGTCTTTGGAGCTTTTGATGGCTAAGAAGGAAGTAGCATGGCAGAAGCCTAGTCAAATAGCACTGATGCAAAGGAACAATCTCTGAAGCTTCATCAGCCGTCATGGTCAATTCCAGTTTGGATGGGCGGCAGGTAGTCTGGCAGTTTTCTCGGTGCATACAGAAAGCAGCGTACACTGGAAGCTCAAAAAAAATCTTACAGAATTTCACCTAAAGACAGGCGGCAATCTTTTATTACACATGTGGGTTTGAGTTTTATTTTTTCTTCTTCTCTTCTCCAAAACAATCACAGTTACACATACAATTCATGGCAGGGACATTTATGGGTACCTAAGAGAGAGCAGTCCTTTCAGATACATTCATTTCAGTATTACCACTTTAAAAATAGAATGCAGAAGTATGTAATGCATCATTCTAGTTTGCAGAGGAAAAAAGTTGCACTGTAACTTTTCGAAGACTTTGGTTTCATTTTCACTTCTTCAGTTGCCAAAAAAATTTAAACTGATTGTGCTTTTCACAGGGCCAAAGAGGTAACTGACTGGTATGTCATGACATTGGCTTTTTTGGGTTATGCGGAAATGGGTCTGAATGGCTACACAACTGCTCACTGGTGGGTGGACTCTGGTACGTTACTTATCATTTCTGAATCTCTTTTTCCATCTGTAAAATGGGATAACATGGCCTTATTCAGGGTTGATGTGAAGATTAAATAATACAACATGCAAAATCTTAGCAAAGGGTTGTCAATAAACTCAGTTATTGCTTATTGAGTACTCTCTCTTTGCTAGGCTCTGCTTTTTGCACTTTACATGTTTTAACTCAGCTAATTTTCATAACAACCTTACATGCTAAGCAATATTGTAACCCCCTGCTCAGCTGGGAAAACTAAGGCAGAAAAAGGTTAACTTTCCCAAGGAAGCAAAGGGAGTAATTAGTGGCAGTGGAATTTGCTCCCATGCTCTTAATCACTACTCTATTTTTGGCTCTCCATGTAGTATATAGATGACCAAAGAATTTTAATTCTCCTTGCCACCAACTTTATGAACCTTTATTTCCCTTACCTGTAAAACTGATGTGATTAGAACACTGGCTTTTAAAAGAGGTAGGAAACACCTTGAAATTGGACACGGCTGGACCCAGTCCTGTGAAGATTCCGATTTTGTAGTATTTATTTATTTCTAGTCTTGGAATGTGAATTTTTCTGATGCAGAGGTCATTCTGATGCAAAGCACCAGAAAGGTAATCAGGGTAGAAAAAGTCATACTAACCAGGAAAACATTCTTAACTTTCTGTTGTCTGAAATTTTACATCAATCCACATGCAGAGGAAAGTCTCTGTTTTTGAAAATGGTAACATATATCTCCTCTCAGAGGGTAACTAGAGTCAAGATATGGCTATAATTTTTGCCGCTCCAAGGTTTCACCACCTGTTTCTCCTTTGTAAGTGACCTTTGGACTTTTATTCATGTGGAGCTGTCATGCTTTTTTGTAGTTGAAACAATTCTCATTTCAGGAATGTGTTTGGCAGTAGCCTCCCCCCTTCTTACATGGCAGTAGTACAATACAGGCTTTTAAGCTACTCTTAACAGAATTACCCCATGCTGTTTTCTTTTTCTGATATGTCTTTGCCTTTAGTTCATTTTTAGTACTTATGAAAGATTGCATGTTTTTTATAAGCATTCATCTGCACCAAGCATAAGTTGTAATCAAATTCCTTAATATTAATAAATGGCAGATGGAATTTTTTATGGCATGGGAAGAAAAAAACGAATTTAAGTTCACTGTGCTGCTAAACATTAATCTAAATGGATCTCTGTCTTATTATATCAACCAGCTTACCATCTTTACAGATGCATGTGCCCATTCTAACTTGAAGTAGCAGGGTAACATCTGCTGACCCAGAAATGTCCATAGGCAATGAGTGTGCCTGTGTATGCATGTGTGCACATGCACACTCCTTGTTTTCTGAGAACATCTATAGATTAAAAATAAGACATATTAGAAAAAATCATTGTGAAACTTATACACTGAGAGTATCTGAAAATTTGATATCTGGCATCATCAGGAAAGCAAAACCGACAAACGATTGTCTTTTTAAAATGATCCCTTGCATAGAAAAAAAGGGAGGCAAGGCTTTTGTTGTTTTTTTGTTTGTTAGTTTTGCGGTACGCAGGCCTCTCACTGTTGGGGCCTCTCCCGTTGCGGAGCACAGGCTCCGGACACGCAGGCTCAGCGGCCATGGCTCCCGGGCCCAGCCGCTCCACGGCATGCGGGATCTTCCCGGACCAGGGCATGAACCCGTGTCCCCTGCACTGGCAGGCGGACTCTCAGCCACTGCGCCACCAGGGAGGCCCCTAGGCTTTTGCATGTTTGTTTTTGTTTTCTATTCTTTGCTCCATTTTTTATTAGGTCCTATTTGACTTACTCAAAATCTGCTTTTAGATTTAACAAATCAACAGCAACAACAATAGCAGTGACAAAACAAAAACCAAATATGATAAACTCATTACACATTAAAGTACAAATGATTCATCTGGGATACTTAAAAAGGGAAGCAAGTCTTGAGCCGAATATAAGACAGTTTTTAAAATGGTCAAATGAGTGCTTATTACCATGTCACAGTCACAGTTCTAAATGATTTAGTGTGTATTATTTAACTATCACAGCAATCCTATGAGATGGGGGCTATTATTGCTGTTCCCACTTTGCAGATGAAGAAACTGAGTCTCAGAGATGTTAAGCAACTCATCTTAAGTCACTCAGCTAGAAATGATGGATCCAAGATTTAATCTGACCCCATAGCTTGAGCCCTTTGTCAACACTGGCACAGCTTTCCAGTTGGGTGAACCAATAGGTCAGAGGTCCAAATATCCAACTGTTAGAAGTAAAATGCTGTTGCTTAGACTAAAAGGAAAACATGGGACCACTGTTTAGCTGCTATGAAAATCAAGTTGCTCAGCCATGAAGTTGAGAGTCATGGGAGAAGCAAGAAAAAAACACAGAATGGAGAAGGCAAAAGAAAAATGGAAAAGAGAGGCTACAGAAAACAGAAGTAGCCATGCAGAGGCAAATGAGCTTGCCAGTCTGAAGAGTAGAGAAGAATGCTAGCTTCAAGGAAAGAGAAGACAGCCCTTTAACAAGCAGCTTAAATCTCCACACCCCCGCAGGGCACTAGGGTGCCACATTAAAAATACATCTGTCATTGGACAACTCTACAGTGGGAGCAGGTCCTGGGACATTTAAGGAAAGGGCTAGCCAGTTCCTGCTTCCTGCCTTAGCCTCTGAGAGTATGACTCCTTTTTACCTCATCCCACTTTGTGCTAATCAGGACAGATGAAGGAAAAGCTTAATTGGGAATGAGATGAAGTCATTCACTCTGCTGCAATAGAAAGCTAAACTGTGTTACAGTAGGACATACAAGTTATAACATAAAACACAGAAAGTCTGTATGCATCCCTAAGTGTGTACTCCAGACTTGAAGGAAGATCATAGAGTACCCTTCTAAGAAAACTCATTTTATCTTTGAACAAACTGAGGCAGAGTACCTGGTATATAGTTGACTCTCAGTAGATGAGAGAGACAAAGAAGGAAGAAATAAAGAGTGATGGCAAGGAAGAAGGAGGTGGGGAGAGGGAAGGAGGCCGAACATGTGTATAAATGACTAGTTATGTGAGCATTGTATCTTCATTAACTTAGGTGCTTTTATTTTTTTTTTACTTAATTACTTTACTTTTTGGCCGCACTGCATGGCATGTGGAACTTCCCTGACCAGGGATTGAACCCGTGCCCCCTGCTGTGGAAATGAAGAGCCTTGACCACGGGACCTCCAGGGAAATCCTAGGTGCTTTTTTTTTTTTTTTTTTTTTTTTGTGGTACTTGGGCCTCTCACTGTTGTGGCCTCTCCCGTTGCAGAGCACAGGCTCCGGACACGCAGGCTCAGCGGCCATGGCTCACGGGCCCAGCCGCTCCGCGGCATGTGTGATCTTCCCAGACCCGGGGCACGAACCCGCGTCCCCTGCATCGGCAGGCGGACTCTCAACCACTGCGCCACCAGGAAAGTCCCTAGGTGCTTTTTAATGAGACATGATAGGCAGCCAAATACAACTGGTTGAAATAAACCGATAAGTCATAGAGTCACAAAACCATTTAATGGGTATTATAGAGGAAAGACTTCTCAACTGAACCAGTGCTTAAACAGTTTTAAATGGCTGATTAAACCCATCTATTTTATTTTAAACTAGTGAAACTGAACCTCAGTTAGTCTTCCATAAATCCTAGATTTCTATAAATGTGATAAGTAATTGGGAGTTATCATCATCCCAAAGCTTTCTAATGTGCCAAATATTTAACAGAGTGAGTTAGAATATATTTTTCTGGCCAATTCATTGATCTTTCGGTACATTCAATGAGTAATCCTTTCAAAATGGCAGACTTACCTGAAGAGAGTAAAGCTAATCTGTCATACAAAATAGAGTTTACTGTGAGGGAGCAGAGATGGTGTCCTGCCTTTCTTTTCTTTAATCCTTCTTCATAGGTATTGCTGTTGGTATTCATTCGATCTAACCACAGTGCCCGAATCTTATTCACAGCATTAAGGTGTACTATATTGTAAGAATGTTGAAGTCTACTGTGACTTTAAAGGTTAAATAATTCTTTTTCTTATACCCTAATCTCCGTGAATATTCTAGAGTCCTTTTTAAAAATTTGTTGATATACATTCTATCTCTATGTTAACAATTTCTGGTTATAAACAATATGCAGGTTTGGGATTATCCCTTTTTTAAAACTCTCTTGATGGTGCTGGATTTTTGATGCTTCGTCCCCACCAGTAGATTGACTGTGAGTCAGAAAGACATATAAGTGGAGACTTACAAAGAGAGACATTTTACTCCTTGTATTACTAATGCAGGAATCCTACACTATACTCTGACTCTTGTTGATAAGGCAAAGAAAAAGGGGAGCACCGTGCAACAAGATCATTTTCTAGAGGAGAAGACAATTGCTTGGGAAATTAATATTTTGAGCTTTGATTCCCTAATATGTTTTGTACAAAGTTGGCTGTATTGTCTTTCCACAAGTCTGACACATGAATACCATTTTCTCCATTTTTTAAGAAAGATGCAAATATCCTAAGTAAAGTTGGCTGACACCAAAGGATTTTTTTCAAGAAGATAAATCCTTAGTTTAGGGGTTTTGTTCTTTTAACTCTGCAACCCACTGGGTCTTACACCTGTGAAACAGTACCATGACTGATGATTGTAATAGATGCCTGATGCTATCAAAATGTAAACCCTTATCTAGAGTTTGATATAAAGAAGGCAGAAAGGCCTGCAACAATTTTAGAAAGAGTTCTGCTCCTCAGTAATTAGCAATTTTATTTTTTAAACTTATTATTTTATTTATTTATTTTTTTGGCCACACTGTGTGGCTTGCGGGATCTTAGCTTCCCCACCAGAGATTGAACCCGCGCCCTTGGCAGTGAAAGCATGGAATCCTAACCACTGGACCCCCAGGGAATTCCCAACAATTAACAACTTTAAAATTTGGTTCCCTTAAGTGTTATATTAACTGTGTGGGAAAATTCAATTATCTGCAACAACTTTTGATGCCCAATAAGCCAGTGTCTTGCTCCTGAAGTAAATAATCCATTCTAGACATAGTGTATAGAATTAAATCTGGGGTAAGTTTCAAAGTTTCAGTCCTGGCTTTTGCCGTTTCCGAGTGCTGTGACCTTCAGCAAGTTAGTCAGACTCTCTAAATCTCAGTTTTCTCATGTAGAAAATGGGAATATTAAGGCCTGTCTCACAGTGTTGAGGAATGTGCATTGAATATGACACAGTAAACATCCTTAATAAATGGCAGATCTTTTTACTTTAAATATTTCACTTTAAATGTATTTGGAAGGAATATGTGAGTTTCTCAACAGTAATTAATGGCACTGTATTTTCCAACAACTTTGAAGTCATGCCCTCTAAATATAATTAGATGAAATTCGCAGCACAAAGGTGTAAGTTCATCAATAGTCGTTAGTCCCGCTGTGTCCCTGCATGATCTCCAGCAGTCCAAAGAGTCTCCACAGACCAAATTGCTGGAAGATTATATTCTGTAGTCAAATGGTGTGCAGGTCACCTTACTGTTCCCTGCCTAGGCCATGTCAGGGCCATGCACACACAGCCTCAATCTATCAGGCTAGACCTAAAGAAAGGACCTAAAGTGTTTGTAACCAATAAATGAGCAATAGGAAGTTTCCATTTAATAAACACATACTGTGGGTTCTAAATAAGAAAGTTTTAGGTTGAAGTCTTGACTCTGCCTTCATTAGCTGGATGACCTTGGTATGCTTTCTTTTGCTCTTTTTAAATATGTGGATGACAGTATATTCACTTCAGAGGGCTTAAATTGAATAGTGAATGTTAAGGGTATTTAGTACATTGTTAGCTTCTTTTGGAACCTCCTCCTTCTTTCGCCCTCATGATATCTTCTGGGTTTCCTCCAGCCTCACAGCCTGCTCCTTCTCAGTCTCCCTGCCAGCCCCCTGCCCTGCTTTACAAGAAATGGAGTGCCTGCAGGCTCCGACGTTGGTCCTTCTACCTACATACTTGCCCTAGGCATCCTCATCCCATCCCACATCTTCAAGCGCCACCTAAATTGTCAATGAAAGCTCTAACTTCCAACTTATTATTAACACTGCTGCAGTAGTTTAAATTGGCCAAAATTTTATAGAAAGGGTCAAATTAGCATAAAATCAACATCTGTCTGACACTGAAATCCAGCTATTGTAAAAATGCAAGAAGGAGAGAGAAAAAAAATGGATGATTTAGTACCAGTCACCCAAGTATCAACTTCCAAACAGCAAAAAGAGAAGGAAACATTGGAGTGTTTACTTGCCTTGCTTGAGCCAAAGAAATCATGCAGTTTTTCCATATGATAGTGCAGCTTATCCTTTAATTAAAAATTTAAAAAAAACAGTTTTTGAAGGTTAAGAGTTCTATCTAAAACTTCACATCATTTTCAAGGAAAATTAATGAAAATTATTAATTGTTATAGCTCATTTATAAGAAACTCGATGAGAACATTATGAAGAATTAGTGAAATTATTATCAGATGGAATAATTAAAGATCAATTGTGAAATAATCACATAATTCTAGCTATACGCTGTATTGCTCTTCATTAATCAAAGATAATCTGGAATTGCAATACTTAATTAAATGCAGAAAAGTGTTTGTGTGTTCTGGCTGTGAAAGGAGATAATTGGAGAGTACAGAAGCTGTACAGTTATCAGCTTTTGCTGATTTTTGGAGTCTAGAAATATAAATTCTGCAGTGTGGGGGGCTGATCATTTTGTGGACTGGGGAAATCTGACCTACCGTAGATACTCCTGTTTTCAATGAGGTAATACTCGTCTCTTAATCCTGAAAAAAAAAGGGCTTTTAATTCATCAATAAGAAGAAAGTAATGCACCTAATTTTGGCAGATGTATTAGATCTCAAAGGCCCATGGACAAATTCCATCTCACTTTGTTTTCTTCTCTGCCAAATTAGCAACCTACTGGCTAAAATCCTCAGTGTTCCTTGAAAGAGAAAGTAATTCATTCTTTCTCCCATTTGTAAAATAAGGTCATGTATAATTCTCCTATTGATCTTTATTTCTCTGTAGGAACTACAGTGAAGTCACACATCAATTTCAAATGCAATTTTTAAAAGTTTTATTAAGTTAAAATTTACATACAATAAAATGCACCTATTTAAGATATGTATCAATGACTTTTGACAAATATATATACCCATGGTATCACCGTGACAATCAAGATATGAAACATTTCATTCACTCCAGAAATGTCCTTGTGCCCCATTCCAGTCGATCCCTACTCCCATCTTTGGTACAAGGCAACCACTGTTCTGCTTGTCTCATAATGTAGATTACATACGTCTTTTCTAGAATTTTATCTAAGTGGAAGTATACAATATGTACTTTTTTTAGGTCTGACTTATTTTGCTTGGCATGATACTTTTGAGATTCATTCCTCCTAACTCCTCCCTTTTTTATTCCTCTTAACTCCTTTTTTTTAATTCATTGGATGAATATGCCACAATTTACTTATTAACTTTTGATAGAGGTTTGGTTTATTTTCAATTTTGAGCTATTATGCAAAAAGCTACTCTGAACCCTTGTGTATAAGTCTTTTGTTTGGTCATATTGCAAATCACTTTTCATATTGTTTTATTTCAATTGTTCATTCTTGTTCACTGTATCAACCAACTAAAAATAAATTCAAAAATATCTCCAGGATGGAGGAAGATTGCTTTCCATGCTGCATGTGGAAATATAGTCAAATATAGAAATGTCTTCTTTTTGTAAAGAAAACACTTACGTACGTCATTTCCTTTCTTCTTTGCATCGTGCTTTTGCAATAAGTAGGGAAGATACTATTACTGCTCTTAACTTACAAATTTGTCAGTTGGGTCTTAGAGGAGTTAAGTGATTTACTGAACACCACCCAGTTGATAAGTGCTACCGTCAAAACCAGAACCTGCATTGCAAGTTCTCAATCTGGTGCACTTTCCACTCTGCCATGTAGATTTTTCTCTTTTTTTTTTACTTCCTTCAACACATAATTATTAAGTTCCTTCTGCTTACCTAACACTGTGTTAGAGTATAGGGAGTCGCATAACAACAACTACAAAAATCCATGTGTTCTCTCGAGGCATTTGTTAAATTGAGAAGACAGTACATGTACATGAGAGAAATAGAGCGCATTTATAAGGCAATTAGTTAAGGTTGTTAGAAACTTGCATTCTGTGCTGCATTGAAAACAGGTGATGAATTAATAAATCACTAAATAAAGGGGTAGGGAATTATCAGGAAGAGGTTCATTAAGGAAGTGATTTTTCTGCTAGACATTGAAAACCAAAAAGTATGGATTGAGATAGAAGAGGTAAGAAGAAAAGCCAAGTATGTATGTCTATGTGATGAGGAAGAATTTGGAATCAGTGGGACTGAGAGGATTTACTTTCAGATTGAACCCGTAGGGTGGGGCGAGTTGAATGTCAAGTCCAATTATATGGAATGGACAGCAGGGATACGTTGTAGATTCTACAACGGGGGATGGTGAATGACATGGTCCAAGTGATGTTTTAGAAAGGATCCATTGGTCGCAGCTTGCGGAATAGGGTAGACCTAAGAATGACCATCAAATAGACTCATTAGGAGAGTATTATAACCTAGGTATGAGGTGATGAAGATCCAGACCAAGGAAAGGAAAAGTGAAGTGTAAATGTTTTTAAAAAACCAGACAAGCTATTACCACTCTTCACTGATTGGTATCCTAATTCTGAGGCATTCAAACAAAATTTTTCTAGAGACTAAATGTCCTTGTACTAACAGAACCAGGTTTCACAGCCACAGAAATGACTATAAAGCTGTGCTTTATAGGACTTAATTTTGGCCTGAAGCTTCATTCCTTTTACTACAATTCACCGCCTGTCAACTTACCAAAGGATGCACTGACTTGCTGATTTCAGCTTCTCTCTTTAGAATATAGTTTAAAATAGCACCCATCAGTCTTAATCTCAAGTATTTTCCAAAATGTTTCCCAAATTAATAAGTGCAGGATTAGAAGCAGTGACCCTGTAGGGGACTATGACAAAAATAGCTCACCCATAATTAGACATGAAATCTTCTTTCATTGAGCTATAGGATATTGGCCAAACTCAGCAGCTTTCCTACTGTGCTGTGTCAAGGGCTCCTTAAAGCAAGTGCACCCCAGGTTCTCTCCCCTGTGACCCAGTGATCTGGTGGATGCTTTTATTTTGTTCCCCGTTTTCAGGCTACCAACTTCAGCCTCATTCACGGTGTCCTAGGCACACATGTAGCTTGGATCCTGGTAATTAAATTAACTGTCCTCCTAAGCAGACCTCAGTTAAAGGTGCATGTGGACCATAGCAGATCAAAGACGCTCCTTCACAACATACACACTCTCTAGAAAACAGACTAAAGCTGTAATGTTTGATTGATTCGGAAGCCAAAGGAGCTCTTAACCAGAAATGTATAATAATGAAGTTAAGTTACTCTTATCTTTCTGAAATGAGTCCAGTGATTGTTTCTATGCATTGCCACTGGGAAGACCCCATAAACTTGGGGAAAAGACAAACTTCAGATCTTGCTCTGTGTGCGTATGCTCTATGCACAATAGTCATTTGATCTCAGACACGTGACTTGTCTTTCTCTGCCTCAGGTTCTTCATCTGTAAAGTTAAAATAATACTGGTACTTGCTCCAAAGAGTCAAGAAATATTCAATAACGTGATCTATTTAAAGTGCTGAGTATTAGGCCTGACTCATACCAAGCACTTAGATATCAATGATGATTTTTGACCCGGTGCTCCTGCTACTGTTGTTGTTTTATTGTTGCTACTGCTGTTGTTGCTTCAGCCCAAATTTTTAGAGATTCTTTTCAAGATATTTTCAGTGTAATAGGGGAAGCTGAAATATAAATACCCCATGGCAGAATTTTAAAAGTTCCATATATAGGTACAAGCAATATACTATGGAAATAGCAGAAGAAAGAATAATTCTGCAGGGGCAATCAGAGACCATTTGGTGGGTCAGATGCATGAAAGCTGAGCTTTGAAGGTAGAATTTTTCATTTAAACTCAGGCAAAGGAAGGCTGCTGGAGATTTTTGAAGGAAGACTCTAACCTGTATTTTATCCACAACATTGTGAAAAAGGGGCGGTGTAAGAGAAAAATTAGAGGCCCAGAAAGAATAGCAGATTAGAAATGCGTACTTTTTGTTGATTGTTTTTGTGGGATGATGGACCAAAAGTAGGAGGGAGGCAGAGAAGTAGGACGGAGGCCAGAGTGACATGGTGAAGGGCTACCTTCTTGATCTATGGACTACATCCAATCCATCAACAAGTCCTATGATTGAATACATACATACAAGTCCTATGATTGAATACATACATACACGTCCTATGATTGAATACATACATACATCTTGGAACTCATCCACTTTTCTCCCTCTTCCATTATTTGAGCTCTCAGCAGAATTTCTCACAGTGGACTCCTCTCTGCTTCTTGAACTTTTTCCTGCTCTTGACTTTCATGACACACACTGGTTTTCCTCCAACCCCTTGGGTTCCCCTTTTCACTCTTCCAGATGTCTGCTACTCTGCTTGCCCATAGAACACACCAACCTTGGCATTTTCTATCTACATGCTCATCTACTTTCATGCCATAAAACACCACCTGTTTCCTAATGAGTGTCACATTTATGTCTCCTTTGTGAACTTATCACCAACTCCAGACTCATGACTATAGCTTCCAGTCTGGCATATCTGCATGGGTGTTGTCATGGGCATGCCAACATCAACATCTTAGCCATATTTTCCTCTCCTGATCTTACCTGAGTTGTGCCATCTCACAAATGGCACTGCATCCACGTAATTGCCAAAGCTCAAGATCGAGAATTTTTCCTTGATTTGTTTCTTTCTTCCGACCTCCATATTCAGTTCATCAGTAAGGGCTGCCAGTGTTACCTCCAAAATCTCCCAAACCCTGCCTCTGTTCTCCATCTCTGCCGCTCTCATCATTGTCACTTGTGCTAAAGTAAAATATTTAGGAACTGGGCTAGTTTTGCCTCTTTTTGACCTCTACAATCGTGAACTACTCAGGAGCCAGGGTGGTCTCTTAAAAACCTAATTCCAGTCATGTTCTTTCCTTTCATAGAAATCTTCACTTAACATCCAAACTCTATCCAACTTCAAAAGTCCTGTTTCTCTGACTTTTATTCTCCCATCTCCTACTCTGCTCATCACACCAACTTTCATTCTTTGCTTTGAATATACAACCTTGTTCCTGCTTAGGATACTTTGTGAGTGCTTTTCTTATTGGTCATACTTCGTTTTGGTGTCCTCTGTTCAGAGAACACTTTTTTTTTCCTAATCTCCCAATCTGAAGCCCCCTCCAACTCTCCCTGAGTTCATCATCCTACAGTAACCAGACAGTTTTATCTATTATTTATTTATTCATTCTTCCTCTCAGTTGCCTCCAATTAGAAAGTAAACTTTAGTAGAGAAGGAATCTTGTCACTTGTACTCAAAACTCTGTCCCAACATCTAAAATAGGGCCTAACATGGTAGCTGTTTAATAAATAATATTTAAATGAGTGATTTTTTTTAGTGCTATCATCCTGTATACAACTCACTGTTCTTTCTTGCTTGGATTATTACAGCAAGCCAGCTCACTATTTGTATCACTTTAATATTCATCCTTCTAATTCAGTCTATACCTAGGATCTTTTAAAACTGCAATCTAATCATGACAGCCTCCTCTCTCTCATAAGCACATACCATACAAGACATGACCCACATCTACTTCTCCAGCTCATCCCCTGCCACTCTCCCTTTAAGCTCAATGTGCCTCTTCTTCCTCTTTTTTTTTTTTTTTCCTAAATGCACAAATAGTGGAAGATGATTGGAGATGTCTTCACTACATTTTTCAGTCATCAGTATTCAGGAATGCTGATAGTTTTCTACTCTTGCACCCTCACCATATAGCCTATGCACCCTGCACCAGCATGTTTTTGCAGGCTCCTTTTTAATTTGTAAAGCGAAGGAACAGGAGGCCCAAAGGTGATTACCAGTTAGAGCGGCTCATCATTAAAAAGGTCTGAGACTTGTGGCAAACGGATGACTGTAAGATACAGGTCAGATGGGTTTTGCACTATTCAGGCTCAGGCTGAATTACAAAAATTAAATAGCACTCTAATTAACCAGAGTAGTTAGCACATAATTCAGATCTCTGGAACTCCAGCTGACTGTGGATTTTAAAAAATTGCATAATGTACAAATAAAAAAACAAAACAAAACAAAATAAAACCCTGCTCTGGTTGGTTTTCCATATACAGGCTTCAAGGGTAAGAAAACATTGCATATTTCTGGAAAAACAGAATTATTCTTACTGTCCAGGAGAAAAAAGGTGAATTGTGTTTTTCAAAGAGAATAAAGGATTAACCTAGTGAGGGATGAAAGAAGTTTTGCATTCTGTTGTTAAGCACTGCACACATCCTGATTTGGACATTTTAGGACTATACCAGATGAATGCAAAGGACAGGAGATAAGGTGAAAACAAAATTGTAGGCAAGTTTTTTATCTGAATCAGCTTCCCTGATTGCTTTCTGAAGGTGTAGGGTAACCGTTCTCCACCAAGTAGAATGCAACCTAGATGAACCTAAGATTTTCTAAATAAAGAGAATGACAACATCAGCAAAAATTACTTAAATTCCTGATAAAGAGATGCAAAACAGGTTAGGAAACTTCTAAGAGGGACTTCAGATATGAGAAGCCAAATACTACAGAAATTTTCAGATCACAGCCTCTGCATATAAAACAAAAAAATAAAATGAAGCCTGATTTTACTATTGCACCAGAGAAGCACTGGGAAATCACCATGAAATATGGGCAAATATAAAAGCTGAGACATGGAGCAGGCAAGTGGTTCCTTTAGAAATTAAAGATAATACCAACAAAGGGAAAATATAACAAAAATCCTGTGTTTCAAATACCTTAATTTCAAAAATCAATTAAAATATTTGAATTTAAGGGTTAATTTTATACTTATTACAATAAGTCACTTCACTTTTTAATTTTCTCTTAAACATAATGAGGCTAATAATAATTGCTAACATTTATTGAACTTTTACTATGTGTCAGGTACTATGTTCAACACATTCATTATCCGATTTAAGCTCACAGCTTTGCAGCAGTGAGAATTACTATCTGTATTTTACAGATGGGGAAACTGTGATTCACAAACTCATAGTAAATTAGCCCAAGAACTCATAGATAGTAAATGGATGAGTTATGAATCTAGGGGTAACTGGTTCCAACATCCATGTTTTTAACCACTACTGTATGTTACCTCCCTAATTTAAATTCTACCTTTTCCATAGAAATGAAATGAATAGCTGTTTAACTAAAATTTGACCATATGGGGCTTCCCTGGTGGTGCAGTGGTTGAGAGTCCGCCTGCCGATGCAGGGGACACGGGTTCATGCCCCAGTCCGGGAAGATCCCACATGCCACGGAGAGGCTAGGCCCGTGAGCCATGGCCGCTGAGCCTGCACGTCTGGAGCCTGTGCTCTGCAACGGGAGAGGCCACAACAGTGAGAGGCCTGCATACCGCAAAAAAAAAAACTGACCATATGAATCACACTCATAAAGGACCATGGTCACTCATAATGTAGTGTTTGCTCATAATTTAAACTTTGGAGAACTGGCTTGGGTGTTTTTCTTTTTGTCCATTTCAGAATACTGTTTGTCATGATGCTAACAGAGAAATCAGTTCTGTATTTTGTTCAGTTCTCTGCAGAGTTTGTCCTACAGTGATCTAGTCACTGCTGAAATCTAGGCCTTAGTCCTTATTTTTAAAAAAAGAGTAATTCATGGGCCTTACAGACATTCTTCACACTGTACTTTTCTTTATAGCCAAGATGAGTGAAGGTATTTTATGCTCAATTAAAAAAAGCTATTTGAAGGTTAAAATATTAAAGGAAATTACCCTGGAAGTTTTTTACCCTCTATATTCTTGTGCCCATTGAGTCATTTGTGAGATCAAAACTTTTTTTCAGAATAAATGTATCTTAAAAGTAAGTACTTTTCTGGAGGGGGGGGCTTCATCAAAAATACATCTACATGTGGAACAACACCTAGAGAACATCTACTGAACACTGGCAAAATACCTCAGATCTCCCAAGAGGCAAGAAAATCCCCACATACCTGGGTAGGGCAAAAGAAAAAAAGAAAACCCAGAGACAAAAGAATAGGGATGGGACCTGCACCTCTGGGAGGGAACTGTGAAGGAGGAAAGGTTTCCGCACACTATGAAGGCCCTTCACTGGTGGAGACGGGGGTGGCAGGGGGGAAGCTTTGGAGCCACAGAGGAGAGTGCAGCAACAGGGGTGAGGAGGGCAAAGTGAAGAGATTTCTGCAAAGAGGATCAGTGCCAACCAGCACTCACCAGCCCGAGAGGCTTGTCTGCTCACCTGCCAGGACGGGTGGGGGCTGGGAGCTGAGGCTGAGGATTCGGAGGTCAGACCCCAGGGAGAGGACTGGGGTTGGCTGCATGACCACACCCTGAAGGGGGCAAGTGCGCCACAGCTAGCCGGGAGGGAGTCCGGGAAAAAGTCTGGACCTGCCGAAGAGGCAAGAAACCATTGTTTTGGGGTGCACGAGGAGAGGGGATTCAGAGCACCACCTAAACAAGCTCCAGAGATGGGTGCGAGCCGCGGCTATCAGCACGGACCCCAGAGACGGGCATGAAATGCTAACGCTGCTGCTGCAGCCACCAAGAATCCTGTGTGCAAGTACAGGTCACTGTGTGCTCCCTAACCCCGGGAGCCTGTGCAGCCCGCCACTGCTAGGGTCCCATGATCCAGGGGCAACTTCCCCGGGAGAACACATAGCATGCCTCAGGCTGCTGCAACATCATGCTGGCCTCTGCCACCGCAGGCACTCTCTGCATTCCAATTATAATAACAGTACCCCTCCCTCCCCCCACAGGAGTGAGCAAGAGCCCCCTAATCAGCTGCTGCTTTAACCCTCTCCTGTCTGGGTGGGGAACAGATGCCTGAGGGTGACCTACACACAGAGGTGGGTCCAAATCCAAAGCTGAACCCCAAGAGCTGTGCAAACAAAGAAGAGTATGGGAAATTTCTCCCAGCAGCCTCAGGAGCAGTGGATTAAATCCCCACAATCAACTTGATGTACCCTGCATCTGTGGAATACCTGAGTAGACAACAGATCATCCCAAAATTGAGGCAGTGGACTTTGGGAGCAACTGTAGAGTTGGGGTTTGCTGTCTGTGACTGACTTGTTTCTGATTTTTATGTTTACCACAGTACGGTTTTTAGCGCTTGTTATCATTGGTGAATTTCTTTATTGGTTTCATTGCTATCTTCTTTTTTATTATTACTTCTTAATTTTAATAATTAATTTTTTTTTATTATTATTTTTTCTTTCTTTTTTTCTCCCTTTTCTTCTGAGCCGTGTGTCTGGCAGGGTCTTGGTGCTCCGGCCTGGTGTCAGGCCAAAGCCTCTGAGGTGGGAGAGCCAAGTTCAGGATATTGGACCACCAGAGACCTCCCGGCCCCATGTAATATGAATCGTAAGAGCTCTCCCAGAGATCTCTGTCTCCAAGCTAAGACCCAGATCCAACCAACGGCCAGCAAACTCCAGTGCTGTACGCCCCATGCCAAAAAATTAGCAAGACAGGAACACAACCCCACCCGTTAGCAGAGACGCTGCCTAAAATCATAAGGTCACAGACACCCCAAAACACAGAAAATGCGGTTCTGCCCACCAGAAAGACATGATCCAGCCTCATCCACCAGAACACAGGCACCAGTCCCCTCCACCAGGAAGCCTACACAACCTACTGAACCAACCTTACCCACTGGGAACAGACACCAAAAACAACAGGAACTACAAACCTGCAGCCTGCAAAGAGGAGACCCCAAAACAAACACAGTAAGTTAAGAAAAATGAGAAGACAGAGAAACATACAGCAGATGAAGGAGCAAGGTAAAAACCCACCAGACCAAACAAATGAAGAGGAAATAGGCAGTCTACCTGAAAAAGAATTTAAAGTAATGATAGTAAAGGTAATCCAAAATCTTGGAAATAGAATGGAGAAAATACAAGAAACATTTAATAAGGACCTAGAAGAACTAAAGTGCATACCAACAATGATGAAAAACACAAATTAAATTAAAAATTCTCTAGAAGGAATCAATAGCAGAGTAACTGAGGCAGAGGAACGGATAAGTGACCTGGAAGATAAAATAGTGGAAATAACTACAGCAGAGCAGAATAAAAAGAATGAAAAGAATTGAGGACAGTCTCAGAGACCTCTGGGACAACATTAAATGCACCAACATTCGAATTGTAGGGGGTCTCAGAAGAAGAGAAAAAGAAAGGGACTGAGAAAATATTTGAAGAGATTATAGTGGAAAACTTCCCTAACATGGGAGAGGAAATAGTCAATCAAGTCCAGGAAGAGAGTCCCATACAGGATAAATTCAAGGAGAAACACACCAAGACACATATTAATCAAACGATCAAAAATTAAATACAAAGAGAAAATATTAAAAACAGCAAGGGAAAAGCAACAAACAACATACAAGGGAATCCCCATAAGGTTAACAACTGATCTTTCAGCAGAAACCCTGCAAGCCAGAAGGCAGTGGCAGGACATATTTAAAGTGATGAAAGGGAAAAACCTACAACCAAGATTACTCTACCCAGCAAGGATCTCATTCAGATTTGACAGAGAAATGAAAACCTTTACAGACAAGCAAAAGTTAAGAGAATTCAGCACCACCAAACCAGCTTTACAACGATGCTAAGGGAACTTCTCTAGCCAGGAAACACAAGAAGAAGAGAAACACCTACAAAAACAAACCCAAACAATTAAGAAAATGGTAATAGGAAGATACATATCCATAATTACCTTAAATATAAATGGATTAAATGTTCCAACCAAAAGACATAGACTGGCTGAATGGATACAAAAACAAGACCTGTATATATGCTGTCTGCAAGAGACCCACTTCAGACCTAGGGACACATACAGACTGAAAGTCAGGATGGAAGAGATATTCCATGCAAATGGAAATCAAAAGAAAGCTGGAGTAGCAATTCTCATATCAGACAAAATAGACTTTAAAATAAAGACTATTACAAGAGACAAAGAAGGATGCTACATAATGATCAAGGGATCAATCCAAGAAAAAGATATAATCATTGTAAATATTTATGCTCCCAACATAGGAGCACCTCAATACATAAGGCAAATGCTAACAGTGATAAAAGGGGAAATCGATAGTAACACAATCATAGTAGGGGACTTTAACACCCCACTTTCACCAATGGACAGATCATCAAAAATGAAAATAAGTAAGGAAACACAAGCTTATGTGACACATTAAACAAGATGGACTTAATTGATATTTATAGGACATTCCATCCAAAAGCAACAGAATACAGTTACTTCTCAAGTAGTCATGCAATATTCTCCAGGACAGATCATATCTTGCGTCACAAATCAAGCCTTGGTAAATTTAAGAAAATTGAAATTGTATCAAGTATCTTTTCCAACCACAATGCTAAGGGACTACATATCAACTACAGGAAAAAAACTGTAAAAAATACAAACACATGGAGGCTAAACAATACATTACTAAATAACCAAGAGGTCACTGAATAAATCAAAGAGGGAATAAAAAAATACTTAGAGACAAACTACAATGAAAACACGATGATCCAAAACCTATGGGATGCAGCAAAAGCAGTTCTAAGAGGGAAGTTTATAGCAATACAGTCCTACCTCAAGAAACAAGAAACATCTTAAATCCACAACCTAACTTTACACCTAAAGCAGTTAGGGAAATAAGAACAAAAACCCCAAAGTTAGCAGAAGGAAAGAAATCATAAAGGTCAGATCAGAAATAAATGCAAAGGAATGAAGGAAACAATAGCAAAGATCAATAAAACTAAAAGCTGGTTCTTTGAGGAGATAAACCATTAGCCAGACTCATCAAGAAAAAAAGGGAGAAGACTCAGATCAACAGAATGAGAAATGAAAAAGGAAAAGTAATATCTGACACTGTAGAAATACAAAGGATCATGAGATATTACTACAAGCAACTATATGCCAATAAAATGGACAAATTCTTAGAAAAGCACAACCTTCCTAGACTGAACCAGGCAGAAATAGAAAATATAAACAGACCAATCACAAGCAATGAAGTTAAGACTGTGATTAAAAATCTTCCAACAAACAAAAGCCCAGGACCAGATGGTTTCACAGGCTAATTCTATCAAACATTTAGAGAAGAGCTAACACCTATCCTTCTCAAACTCTTCCAAAAAATTGCAGAGGGAGGAACACTCCCAAACTCATTCTGTGAGGCCACCATCACACTGATACCAAAGCCAGACAAAGATGATGAGGCCACCATCACACTGATTCCAAAGCCAGACAAAGATGTCACAAAAAAAGAAAACTACAGCCATTATCACTGATGAACATAGATGCAAAAATCCTCAACAAATTACTAGCAAACAGAATCCAGCAGCACATTAAAAGTATCATACACCATGATTAAGTGGGGTTCATCCCAGGAATGCAAGGATTCTTCAATATATGCAAGTCAATCAATGTGATACACCATATTAACAAACTGAATGATACAATCATATGTTCATCTAATAGACACAGAAAAAGCTTTTGACACAATTCAACAGTGATTTATGGTAAAAAAAAAAAAAAAAAAAAAACTTCCCAGGAAGTAGGCATAGAGAGAACTTACCTCAACATAGTAAAGGCCATATATGACAAACCCACAGACAACATCGTTCTCAATGGTGAACAACTGAAACCATTTCTTCTAAGATTAGGGACAAGGCAAGGTTGCCCACTCTCACCACTGTTATTCAACATAGTTTTGGAAGTTTTAGCCACAGCAATCAGAGAAGAAAAAGAAAGAAAAAGAATCCAAATCAGAAAAGAAGAAGCACAGCTGTCACTGTTTGCAGATGATACTATACGTAGAGAATCCTAAAGATGCTACCAGAAAACTACTAGAGCTAATCAATGAATTTGGTAAAGTAGCAACATACAAAATTAATGCAGAGAAATCTCTTGCATTCCTATACACTAATGATGAATAATCTGAAAGAGAAGTTAAGGAAACACTCCCATTTATCATTGCAACAAAAAGAATAAAATACCTAGGAATAAACCTACCTAAGGAGACAAAAAACCTGTATGCAGAAAACTATAAGACACTGTTGAAAGAAATTAAGGATGATACAGATAGACAGAGAAATATACCATGTTCTTGGATTGGAAGAATCAACATTGTGAAAATGACTATACTACCCAAGGCAATCTACAGATTCAATGCAATCCCTATCAAAGTAGCAATGGCATTTTTTACAGAACTAGAAAAAAGATTTCACAATTTGTATGGAAACACAAAAGACCTCGAATAGCTAAAGCAACCTTGTGAAAGAAAAATGGAGCTGGAGGAATCAGGCTCCCTGGCTTCAGACTATACTACAGAGCTACAGTAATCAAGGCAGTATGGTACTGGCACAAAAACAGAAATATAGATGAATGGAACAGAATAGAAAGCCCAGGGATAAACCCACGCACATATGGTCACCTTATCTTTGATAAAGGAGGCAAGAATATACAGTGGAGAAAAGACAGCCTCTTCAATAAGTGGTGCTTAAAAGCTGGACAGCTACATGTAAAAGAATGAAATTAGAACACTCCCTAACACCATACACAAAAATAAATTCAAAATGGATTAAAGACCTAAATGTAAGGCCAGACACTATAAAATTCTTAGAGAAAATCATAGGAACAACACTCTTTGACATAAATCACAGCAAGATCTTTTTAACCCACCTCCTAGAGTAATGGAAATAAAATCAAAAGTAAACACATGGGGTCTAATGAAACGTAAAAGCTTTTGCACAGCAAAGGAAACCATGAACAAGACGAAAAGACAACCCTCAGAATGGGAGAAAATATTTGCAAACGAAGCAACTGGAAAAGGATTAATCTCCAAAATTTACAAGTAGCTCATGCAGCTCAATGTCAAAAAAACAAACAACCCAATCCAAAAATGTGCAGAAGACCTAAATAGACATTTCTCCAAAGAAGATATACAAATTGCCAACAAACATATGAAAGGATGCTCAACATCATTAATCATTAGAGAAATGCAAATCAAAACTACAATGAGGTATCACTTCACACCGGTAAGAATGGCCATCATCAAAAGATCTAGAAACAAGGGCTTCCCTGGTGGCGCAGTGGTTGAGAGTCCGCCTGCCGATGCAGGGGACACGGGTTCATGCCCTGGTCCGGGAAGATCCCACATGCCATGGAGCGGCTAGGCCCGTGAGCCATGGCTGCTGAGCCTGCGCTTCTGGAGCCTGTGCTCTGCAACGGGAGAGGCCACAACAGTGAGAGGCCTGTGTACCGCAAAAAAAAAAAAAAAAAAAAAAATCCAGAAACAATAAATGCTGGAGAGGGTGTGGAGAAAAGGGAACCCTCTTGCACTGTTGGTGGGAATGTAAATTGATACAGCTACTCTGGAGAACAGTATGGAGGTTCCTTAAAAAACTGAAAATGGAACTACTATATATACAACCCAGCAATCCCACTACTGGGCATATACCCTGAGAAAACCATAGTTCAAAAAGTGTCATGTACCACAATGCTCATTACCGTTCTATTTACAATAGCCAGGACATGGAAGCAACCTAAGTATCCATCGACAGATGAATGGATAAAGAAGATGTGGCACATATATACAATGGAATATCTTTCAGCCATAAAAAGAAATGAAATTGTTATTTGTAGTGAGGTGGATGCACCTAGAGACTGTCATACAGAGTGAAGTAAATGAGGGAAAAACAAATTCCGTATGCTAACACATACATATGGAAACTAAAAAAAACATTCTGAAAAACCTAGGGGCAGGACAGGAATAAAGACACAGACATAGAGAATGGACTTGGGGACACCGGGAGGTGGAAGGGTAGTAGGCTGGGATGAAGTGAGAGAGTGGCATGGACATATGTACACTACCAAATGTAAAATAGATAGCTAGTGGGAAGCAGCCGCATAGCACAGGGAGGTCAGCTCCATACCTAGAGGGGTGGGATAGGGATGGTGGGAGGGAGATGTAAGAGGGAGGGGAGGGCTTCCCTGGTGGCGCAGTGGTTGAGAGTCCGCTTGCCGATGCAGGGGACACGGGTTTGTGCCCCGGTCTGGGAAGATCCCACATGCCGCTGGAGCGGCTGGGCCCGTGAGCTATGGCCGCTGAGCCTGCGCATCCGGAGCCTGTGCTCCGCAACGGGAGAGGCCACAACAGTGAGAGGCCCACGTAACGCAAAACAAAAATAAAATAAAATAAAAAAAGAGGGAGGGGGAATGGGGTTATATGTATATATATGCTGATTCACTTTTGTGATACAGCAGAAACTAACACAACATTGTAAAGCAATTATACTCACTGAAGATGTTAAAAAAAAAGTCCTTTTTTATGAGGGGAGGGGAGAGGGAGTGGGCAAAATGTTCATGGATTTTTTTTTTACTTTAAAATAGTTTTTATTTTAATATCTTTAATTGAATGGAAGATTCTTTAAATTCTATAGTGCTTTACAGTTTTCAAAAGTTTCACGTACATGATTTCATATAATCCCATGATAACCCTTTTTTTTTTTTTTTACCTACATCTATCTTGCCTCTCCCCCCTTCCCTCTTCCCAGTGGTAACCACTGGTTTGTTCTCTGTATCTATCTATGAGTCTGCTTCTTGTTTTATTCTCTAGTTTGTTATATTTTTTATATTCCACATATGTGATATCATACAGTAATTTGTCTGAGTTATTTCACTTAGCATAATGCCCTCCAAGTCCATTATAGATTCTTTTTAAATACCTTTAAAGAATGGTTCCCAACTTTACACTTATAATGTAGTTCTACACCACTAAAAAATGGGTTAGTTGTAATATTATGGCTACTGCCCTGAATTTTTTGTTAGAGATAGCAATATCCATAGTTTCTCTCAACTTAAATGAAGGTCTGCTTATCATTGGATAAGTTATTCATTTATGCAGTAAACAAATATTTATTAAGTACTTGCTGTATGCAAGGCACCCTTTAATGATAAAGAATATCATTTCCTTTATGGAGCTAACAGCCTAGTTGTAGCGGTTGGAAAGAAACACAAGCAAGAGGAAAATGTCAAATAATAAGAATTGCTATGAAGAATATAAAGCAGGATGACGTGATAGAATAATACTGATGGTTGAGTGTGGCCATTTTAAAAGGATGGTCAGAGAAGGCCTCATTGAAGATGTGACATTCTATGAGACCTTTATGATAAGAGTGAACCATGCAAAGTTCTTGGAGAAGAGCATTCCAGATGGAGAGAAAAGGGCAAAAGCCATAAAATGAAAACGTGTGATGTACGTGATGAATAGAAACTCCATGTGTCTAGAGTGTAGAAAATGTCAGAGGAATGCTGACATGAAGGTGAAGATACCATCACGGGACAATAGACCTTGGTATGAAGTTATAATTTTATTTTCATTGCAATTATAAACCATTGCAATTATAAACCAAGGTGATTTGCAACTTGGAGGATTAATTTGGGGCCGTAGGATTTAATCTAAGAACTTTGGATTTCACAGCTAGGACAGTTTCTTCTGGCCTCAGACAACAACAAGATATGGAAAAAATTGAAGGCCTTGAGCCTTAGTGTTACATTGAAGCTGGAGTTTAAGCCCTCAGATCCAGAGACCACTCATCAAGATGCACGTTACATGTTTAACTTAATCACTGTGCTGGGCACTATTTTAGGCACCAGTGATACAGCTGTGAATACGAAATGTTACTTGCCTTATATTCTAGGTAATAGAATAGAGGGAACATATTATAACACTGAGCACTTGCTGAGGGTTCTTTTTAATAATCTAGCTTCCCTGTTAGTTTTTCAGCTTCAGGACCTGACTGCATTATTCATCAACTGTGATTGCCCTAGAGCCTATTAAAATGCTTGACACATAGTAGGTGCTCAGTAATTCTTAACTGAATTGAAAATTAGCTTTCATCTCATTGATATGCAGTATTCCATTGTGTGTGTGTATCTTCTCTTTTTTCAAAACCATGTTCTATTTTTGAATATAAACATATTAGAAAATCATTTTTTTTTCCATGAAGGGTTTATGTTTTTACAGGGCTTTGCTATATTAGTCAATATATTATCTTCATTCTGTGACATGCAGTCTACCTTAATCCTGTGAATTTAAATCTCTATGGAATATATCTGTTTTGGGCTTCAATTATGTGAAATCAGTTAAATCCCCCAATTTTTTGTAAACAGTATTTTCATAGCCACCTAAATATGCCCTGTTTTGGTTTTGCACATCATAAAGGAAATCCTGAAATGGAGAATCTTTGTCCTTTCCTATTTCCATCTACTTACACTATTATTTTAAAGACTCACTAATTTATGATTATTGCAAAAGGCAGTTTAAAATACCGTCATATTTTGGTCTTTCTCTGGGTTTTTCCTTCACTCTCTGTGCTCCCGGTCCAAAGAAGTATGGACAGTTCCCCAAAAAGTGTCATGGTCTCTTTCATGGTGCCCATTCAACAGCATTGCAATGTCTTTTTCTCTCTTCTTATTCTCCCTATGTACTTTATCTTCAACCTTTTGTCTTTAGCTTAACTGTAGCCATTCCTAAAAGCCTTTGTTTAACCTTCCATATCTGGGTTAGCTGCCTATGTTTGTCCTATTTCCAGCTTTGGCACGTGCTATTGTAATTTCCATTACTCTAAGTTTCTTTTCTAGACTGTAAACTCCCCAAGGGCTGGGACTAGATTGTAATTACAATTCTAACGCCACCTCCTAACTCAGTGACTACCAAAGAGTGGACCTTTAACAAAAATGTACTGAGTGAATGAGTAAATGGATCAATTAGCTGTCATTTTCTGAGGCAGATAATAATTTAATTTGTTCTCATTGTCTGGTACATTTAAAAGGTCTTTGTTCATACCTGTGACTTTCCCTGTCTCCTGAGTTCTATTTTTATAATTTTCTTTTGTATAGTTTGGTACTTAGCGTGTTACTTCAGAGCAATATAGCTTTTAAGTCTGGGGTAGACAAGAAAGAGAAGACAATCTAGTGTTCATACAAATCTGCCCTTAGGACCCATTTCTCAAGAAAAAGCAGATAGGAAGGAGGAGTGGTGGTTGAAGATCTAGCAGCTGGTGTCATTAAGGAAGAAAACCTAGCATCCTTTCCACGTTCACTTTTATTCATTTGATATTCCAGCTCACAAAGGCTCTGGCTTGACTGTTGACAGTCAACATGTGAGAACTATGGTTTCTACTCCTTTGTACAGGAAATCTGTGTGGCTGTATGAGAAGGAGTGAGAGATGGTATTTTCGTCTCATGAATAAAAACTGTGTATCTTGATATTGCTGTCAAAGAGCTGAAGTTACTAAACCAATGATATACTCTCGGGGAAATATAGGTGAAAAAGCCTCTTTTTTCTTTCTTTTTTCCCTCTCCCAGCTCTTCACCAGCGTTCAATTCAACCCGAGGAACCAGGAACTGAGGAGGAAGTAAGTAATTGACATTCAAAGCCTCTATTTTTAGACACCTTTACATTTTTCTTTTGCATCTAACTAGCAAGGATTTTTCCAAACAAGCTTTTAATTAGCAGGTGAGTTTAATTGATATGTGGGTTTCTCAGAAGGGGAAGGGACCTCAATGTGGAGGAGGAGGGGGGAGGGCTTCCATCACTCTCACTCACAATAGAAGACCATTAATTCATTTGCACCTGGATGTTTTAAAGGATCAATTTATTGTAGCAAAGAAAGAAGGCAGAGACTCAAAAGGTTGGAATCTGTCAAGAGAAGAAAGAGAGGCACTATAATTTAACATGTTATGTGGATGATTTAAAACTTGGAAAAATATTGCTACTGATGTCCAAATAGAGGAACTAACCTATTTGCATAGAGTCAGGTTCTGTCCAAGTGCTGAGAAAAGATTAGTGTTTCACAATCAATGAAGTTAATTTTTTTTTAAAAAGTTTTTAGTAGGTAGGACAGTGGAAAATAAAACACATAGGTAGGTCAGTTTCATTGGTCTCAAAAGAGTAGTTTATTAATGTAAGTGAATGTGAGACTGTTTTAAAAGTGAAATCCAGGGTAGTCTTGCTTTTTATGGTGGTGGGAGAGAACACATATCCTGTGTTCAGTTTTGCAAAGTGGGAAGTTGCAGGAAGCATGGGAGGGTGTATACATCATCATTCAGAAACCATTAGTTGCATGCAACAGGGGCCAATACTGACTAATATAAGTAGAAAAACAAGAATAAATTTAAAGCATATTGGCTATGACAGAATCAAATGAATGGCTGAATAGTCAAGCCTCATAGAAGGATGGGGACTACAGAAGCTCTGAAATCCAGGTAAGAATCTAATGGAGGGTCTGATTGGTATCTGATTGGCGAAGCATGATTAAAATCCGCCCCCTCCCCCATTGACAAGGGAAGTGAGATGCTTCCATTCAACCAATATCATCTGTGGTGAGGGACAAAGTGTTCAACAAGTACAAAATTCTAGATGCTGATACAACTTTTGACCTCCCCTAAAACTTGATATATGTGTATAAACACATATGCACATAACGTATAACCTATACATGATGCATCTGTAGACATCCATTGTCATATATGATTACCAAAATTGTGATTACCAAATTTTCTTCCAGTATTCCAGCACCAATACGCCCTACTTGCTTCAGGATGATTATAGGTGTTGAACTGGCATCTTGAAATTCTGTGCCACATCAGATATTGCTAAAATGCATATTCTCCGTTAGTCTGAGTGGAAGTCTGCCGTCCAGAGGAAGAAAATTCTCCTTTGATTCTCCGCAGCTAGCAACCAGAAAAAAATGGCTGCGCTTTTACCCTTTAAGATGCCTTTTCAGATTATTTGATATTTATTCTTTAAAAAGCCTTAAACAATAGCCTGAACCCTGTTGAGTTCACCATAGAACTGTAAGAGACTTGTATTTATTGGACAAATGGTAGTTACATAGACCACAGGGTCCTAGAAGAAAAGCCGGCTACATAAACATCTCCTACCCCTAAATTTCTGCTTCAAAGATGAACCCAAAATGATTTTTATTGAGTATTATTACAGTAGAAAATAATTGTTTGCGATAGGAAGATATAGTTTATTATTTAAGAATGAACCACCCTCTTCAGGATAAATTTGGGGGATTCATCACACTTATCCTGAAGACTATATTTCCTTTTCTTTATTAGAAAACAGAATAAGTGAGGATGTTTGGAAGACTTTTGCCTGACCTCATGGTTAGTCCAAAAGGAAATGCATTACTATCTTTGGCAGAGTATTTAGTTTCATAACTTGGCTAACTTGGCTTACATATAGGCACTTTGTGTATTTGTAGGAGAAAAGTCTGAAGAGAACAGCATATGCAGTTATGGTTCTGCCTTGTATGATCTGTGGTCCTCTCTGTGTATCATCCTCTAGAATGTTAGCTGTGTGAGCTCTCATAGCAAGCAGCTACCCGAGTCTAGCGTGTGCTAACGATAGGAAGGTAATGAAAATAAGAACCTTTGAAAGTTATAATTGGTGATCCACCCTCCCAGAACACATGAAAATTAATTGGCCAGATGTTCCCTACCCAACTGTAATGGGGGTAATGTAGGAGACTGAGTTTTCAACCTTCCCCAGGTGTGCGCATTTGAGCAGGGAAAAGTGATTATGAGTGACATGATGACAGGTGCAGTGCCCATGTTCCACAGTGCCCTTGTGTATCTGTTATATATTTAGGATTTTTCTCCTGAGGCACTTCAGAGATATGAAAATAGACATGGAACAAAACCAAAAGACCCTTAAAATAGAAACAAAAAAACTCAGAAGTTCTGAATTTTGTATTATGTGTATATTAATTGTATTGTTATTTAAGGTTATATTTATACCTGTACCTGTTAGCTCTTGTTATAATTATGTCAGGCACTGTGTTAAGCACTTTGCATTTTGTGATTAACCTTCACAACTTTAGAGGTGGATACTTACATCACCTCTACTTTTTAGATGCGTCACTGGAGTTCAGAGATTGAATCAATCTTTCATAGTTACACAGGGAGTAAGAGAGCAGATCTTTTTTTTTTTTTTTTTTTTTCTTTTTAAAGAGCAGATCTTGAGGATCTAAGGTCAGAGCCCATGGGCTTACCTACTAAGCTATACAATTCCAAAGTAGCAGGTTTGTTCACCTCTGCAAAGCAAAGTCACTTTGATAAGGCCATTACTTGCGTTATCTCATTTAATCCTCATAACCACCAGGAGAGGTACAAAATACTGTCCCCATTTCACAGAGAATGATATAGAGATGAGGAGTTTGATGAACTTGATCAAGGTCCCAGGTGACTGCAAAACAGAGAAGGTGCTCAAATTTAGTTTTCTTTGACTTCAAAGCCCAGATGTTAACCACAGTGAAGCAGTGCTACAGAAAAGATAACGTCTTTTGCAACTGAAACTATGAGATTGTTACTCTGATTTAAGTCTGATTTCCTTCACTGTCCTTATTCACACGTTTACATTTGCAGGAAAAGTGATTATCCTGCCATCTTCTCCTCTGCAGCATTTCCTTGAGCTTCAGTTTTGAATGGAGCCCAAAGTGTCCCCTGGTTATTCCATGCAATTGCCCTCAGGGACTATTTAGGAAGAAAATGTTGTTCTCCTAATAAAACAGCACAGCTGTCTCAAAGAGCTTTTAATCCATCTTTTTAAAAGATGTGGACTTTCTAAAATAATGTCGCCCCCATTTGTCTTATCTGAAAGAAGATATTTCAAACCCAGGAACACCTATCATAATAAACCATTAAGATGACTCCAGCCTTTCAGTGTATTTTTAGAATTTCATATTTCACCAAATGCTGTTATATATAATTCTTGGTAGTGGGATATGATGGGATATGACAGTTATCTCATTTGCGAAGAAAGACCAAATAACTCATTGTCCCACAACCACAAATAAATTATTCTTGTCCCCAAGCATAAGATTCTGTTTTGTTAGTTTCCTCACCTTATTGGATTTTCTTTTCTACATTAATACTTTTTGCAAGACTCTGACCCTTAATATCAGTTTGGCTATTGTGAAAGAAGGAAAATTCCTGGAAACCAGCCTCACTGATCTTAAAATGAAGCATTAACAGAGCAGTCTATACCTCTAGAAGTAAAATGAGGTCTTGAGTGATAATTATTTTGTAGGATTTCATTCAGCATTTTTGTCACATGTCAACCATGTGAAGAGAAAACAAATTTTTCCTACCTTTTGAGTAGATACCATCTGTTTCAGCTCAAGGAGGGCTCAGGGTTCTATTTTTCTTTCTTTCTTCAGTTTCAAAGGGTCCTATATTTGATTCAAACATTACAGTGCTATACTTGATTCTGGAACGTCTAAAAACTAAATTTGAGGGTCTTAATATGATGCTTTAGTCCATATGGCATTTAAAGGTATACATGAATACGTATAAGTGGAATTTTTCCCTAATTAAATTACATCAGTATGTTGAAAATATGCCTCACTAAGTTTTGCCTGTATTTTCACTTCTTATTCTTCATAGTCATGCATATTTCTTAAGTTTTTTTTATCTTACCTGGTGTGAATTTTAGTCTATGGTGTCCTAGTTGATAAACCTCCTTGAGTAGAGATAGTTCCTATTCTTCCTTGTTTTCCCAGTTCATTGGACATTCATAAACGCACTCGATAAATCTTTTGCAAACCGAAGTGAAATTAATTTAATGTATTGTTAAGCCTTTTGTCATGAAAATTTCTAAGCATATATTCATAGAATGACTGAAGGTATACATAAGTGCTTTTATCATAAACAGCCAATAGAGAACACTTAAATTTACATTTGTACATACATAAGCTAGCGCAAAATAACTTACTTGATATAACCATTATCACATATTTATATATTTAACTATATACAATTATCCAGTTACAGTAGTTGATGTAGCACGTTTGTGTTCTCTTTGCTAAATGTGTGTGTGTGTGTGTGTGTGTAGGTATGTAAACACTCATTGCATCAGGAGGCACTGATGTCTTAGCTCTAATCTTTTATGAGGAGATATATAGGACAGAGGAAAAAGAATATCCAAGTTAATAGTCCTAGTATCAGCAGTAACCACAGCTCAGCTGGACTCCCTGGATTTTGATATCATCTGAGTGCAAAGCTAATAATAATTTCAGAAGGCAGATGGCCAGTGGCCTCCACTAAGAGCTCCCCAGAAGGGGCTTTTTAGAGCCCACTGCAGTGGAGAGTTTTAGAGTAGTGAGACAGTCCTGCTAACATCCTTTTAATGACATCTTTGAGGCAACTAAATTGCTAACTACTTGACCAGTTTGCATTAATTCTGGTTAATTTTCAGTAATCAGATGATTAGGACAATTATACAACCAGTGATATTTGAACAGATTCTGTAAAATGTGATTGTTTACTTAGACCTATAGTAGCCAGTAGAGTTCTGCCACTTAATACCTTCAATATTTAACATGAAGACTGAGAGGTAGAAAACTGCAGAGATAGAACTAGATGAAAGTATAAAATCCTTAGGGAGGGTGGCAATGGAGCTGAACACATTTTGCATGTCTTTGAGGTACCAGTTCTTCTGGCCGGGATGTTACATTCCCAATCTTATTTAATTCTCATCCTTAGGGATAGATTGATTATCTCTAGTTTCCAGATGAGGAAAGTAAAATTCAGAGTGTTTAAGTGACTTGCCAATGCATTTACTTCTTTCTTTTTTAAAATTAATTAATTTATTTATTTTTGGCTGAGTTGGGTCTTTGTTGCTGCGCGTGGGCTTTCTCTAGTTGCGGCGAGTGGGGGCTACTCTTCGTTGTAGTGCGTGGGCTTCTCATTGCGGTGGCTTCTGCTGCAGAGCACAGGCTCTAGGCATGCGGGCTTCAGTAGTTGTGGCACGCAGGCTCAGTAGTTGTGGCTCGCAGGCTCTAGAGTGCAGGCTCAGTAGTTTTGGCACATGAGCTTAGTTGCTCTACAGCATGTCAGATCTTCCCGGACCAGGGCTGGAACCCATGTCCCCTGCATTGGCAGGCAGATTCTTAACCACTGCACCACCAGGGAAGTCCCTCCACCACTATTTCAAAACTTGAGGTCATCAAAAACAAGGAAAGCCTAGCTGTCACAGCCAAGAGAAGCCTAAGGAGACATGATGACTAAATGTAATATCCTCAGTGGGATCCAGGTTGTTTTCCTTTGTATGAATTCCTAGGCACTGAGCCACCATTTGTGTTCCTTTGGGGCCTGCAGAATTTATTCCTCTGGGGTTTTGTTTTGCTGATTAAAATTTGAGATATAATCCAAAATTTCAATGCAAAGGTTCATTGACAATAGTTTCTTTCAACCATTACTTATCTTGGTGTCACAAAGGGCTGTCAGACATCTGAGGTCCCAGTGGAGGAAGGTTTCTCACTCAGGTAAAGGCATATGATAATTCCATACACAGACTGTCCACCTGCCACTCATTTCCTTTCTTCAGGAGGGCCAAGGATACCCTACTTTCAAGTCATCCTGGGGCTGCATCTGCCCAAAGTCCACAGCTGGCCCCTCTGCACGTGTCCAAAGCTTGGCGGGGACACTGCAGCCCGGGTAGAGACCGTAGGGGAAAGGCACGTTTACTTCTAAGAAGCCTCTTTTTCCCCTTCCAAGTTGGATACAAGTATCCCTGTTTACTGTCTCCCCCTCACCCAGACCTCGAATTTAAGCTCCTTGAGGACTGGGACTTTATCTTATTATTGTACTCTAGAGTCTGATACATTCACTAAATGTATTCAACAAATATTTATTAAATGTCCAATATATGCCAGGCCTAAAGAAATAATGAACAAAAACAAACAGCACTCCCTGTCCTCCAAGAGCTGACATTCTAGTGCAGGGAGGCAAACGGTAGGCATAAACCTTATGTAAAATATATAAAATGTTAAGTGGAGAAAATGCACTGTGGAAAATTATAAAGCAGGACAAGGGGCTAGGGAGGGAGTGATCGGGGACTTTTTGTGGAGAAAGTGACGTTTGAACCAAGACCTGAGGAGGCGAAGCAGGAAGCCATGAGGACAGATGAAAGGAAGAGGGTTATAGGCAGAGGGAAGAGCCAGTGCGTAGGTATGAGGTGGAAATGGGCCTGACGTGTCTTGAATATAGCAAGGAGGCCAGAGTGGCTGGAAAGGAGTGAATGAGACCGAGAACAGTACGATGTTGGATCAGACAGGTCATGGAAGAGGAGGGTGAAAACTTCTAGGCCGTTGTAGACAATTTACTGTGAGTGAAATGCGAAGCCAATGGGAAGTTTGAACAAAGGGTGTGGTGTGGCCTGACTTACCTTTCATCAGATGATCACAGATGGCCACGTTGAGAACAGACTGAAAGAGGTCAAGAATGGAAGCGGGGAGAATATTTGGAATGTCTTAAAATAATGCAGGGAAGCATAATCACATATGGCTTAAGCTGAGGGTGGGTGGTAGTGAAGGTGGTGAGTAGTGTGATTCTGGATATATTTTAGAGATAAATCTGACAGCATAGATAGGAGGTGTGAATGACAAAGGCCAGTCAAAGATGACCTCAGGGATTTTGGCCTGAACAACTAGAAAGATGTAGGTACCTTTTAACAGTGAGTTCGTCTATTGCAAGTTCTGGGGAAAAGATTTGGAGCTGGGTTTGGGGCATGCTAAATTAGAGATGTCTGTAAAACATCCTTCCTGAGATACTGATTAGTCTGGTGATTGGATATCCAAGTCATTTGGAGTCCAAGGCAGAGTTGGAGCTTGCGGGGTATATATATATATATATATATATATATATATATATATATATATATATATATAGTGTCATTACTATAAAAATTGTATCAAAAAGCCATGAGACTGGATGAAATCTCCATGGGGGTTAGTGAGGGCCCAGTAGCTACTAGTTGATAGTTGATACATTTAAATTATCTGTATATGAATGAATGGATGTGTACAACAGAGGTGAGATTGGAGAAAGCCTAGTTTATCTGACCTCTGAGCCATTGTGTTTCTTATTTTTTGTGTAGGTCCAGGTTTTTAGTTGGCATCAGGAAAAAGTCTCTGGTTATTTTAAGCAACAATGACAGCAAAAATAATTTATTTAAAAGGTATTGGGGCACTTACAGAATTTTTTTTTTTTTTGAGAACTAGAGAAACAGGAGTGAATGCTACATATGAAGAAATGGGGCAACCATTTAAAAGAATTGCACAACCGTTTAAAAGAAGAAAGTTATCAACATATCAGATTTAGGAACAGAGTAAGAATGGTGATGGTAATAATAATATTTGATGTTAAGGGAAAAAGGATCCTTTTTGATCAAAGCCTAGAATGTGACGGAGCATTTGCTCATTTAATCCTCACTCCATTTTTATGAAATATACATTACTCTTCTCACTTTGTAGATGAAGAAACTGAGGGTCAGGGTTGTTAATTAGTTCTGGTAGGTCACACAAATGATGGGCACCAGCATCTGGATTCTGATCCAGATTTGTCTCATTCCCAGCCCACACTTTTCCTATTTTACCAGACTGCCTTTCCAAAGCAATAAGTAGGTACAGCCATTTGGAAGAAGCCTTGCATTCTTTTCAGTACATGGTGATGTCAGCAGGGCTGATGGCTTTTACCTGCTTAGTAGAAAGGAAAACTGGAGCTAAATCACCTGGCCCAGCTCGACTCCCTCTCAAAGCAGCCTTGAGAGTTGGCTTCTAGTCTGCTAAATGCAAGTCCAAGCTCTCACACCACCACTGTGAACTAAGTTTTGCAAAACTAGTTGTGATCCTAATGACAATATCTCTATGCTTTTGCAAAGGTTTTTACGAGTTATTGATTGCTTTCAATACCAGTATATATGAATGAACTAAACACCTGTATTTATTGATTGTAAAGTTCAGTATTTTGGACAATGTAGCAGTACCTCTTTATGCATTTCTGCTCAACTTAAATCCTAATTGTGATAGCATTTTCCCCTAGTGCCACAGAATTGCTCTGGATTCTGCTATTTTTAACTTTTCACTTTTTTTTTTTTTTTTTTTTTTTTGCGGTACACAGGCCTCTCACTGTTGTGGCCTCTCCTGTTGCAGAGCACAGGCTCCGGACACGCAGGCTCAGCGGCCATGGCTCACGGGCCAAGCCGCTCCGTGGCACGTGGGATCTTCCCGGACCGGGGCATGAACCTGTGTCCCCTGCATTGGCAGGTGGACTCTCAACCACTGCGCCACCAGGGAAGCCTGACTTGATTTTTATTTAGTTTTTTTCTTAATTGCCCCCCCCCATCACTCTTATTTGGAAATAAGGAACCTCTCTCTTTCCCCAGGTTCTGTCATTCTGATGTGGAGAATCAGTCTCTCTTGTCAATACAAAATTTCTCTGCCTGCTTTGTCATTTATTTATTTTTTTTGGGGGGGGGTTCGCGGCCCTCTCACTGTTGTGGCCTCTCCCATTGTGGAGCACAGGCTCCGGACGCGCAGGCTCAGCAGCCATGGCTCACGGGCCTAGCCGCTCCGCGGCATGTGGGATCTTCCCGGACCGGGGCACAAACCCGTGTCCCCTTCATCGGCAGGCGGACTCTCAACCACTGCGCCACCAGGGAAGCCCTGTCATTTATTTTTGTATTGGATTGTCTTTAACTTTATTTCTCTGGTCCCTTTTCTTTTGAATCTTTAAAAAATTTATTTATCCTGACTGAATCATTTCAATTCGGTGGAATGAGATTGTGCCGGCTTTTCCTCCTTCAAAGTGTTATGTTTATCATGAGATTAACGTCTTTATTTTTTGCTCTGAAGTCTCCTGAACATTTTCTCTCAGCCATTTTTATTTTCTTTCTTGTGTCCGTGGTTCTGTGCTGTTAAGGTTCTTGATGGCCCGTTCTCTACCTATCTTTCAGTTTGTCCTGTTTTCCTACTTCAGCTTTTTGGGAGGTTTTATTCTTCAGTTTTTTACATGACAATATCAGAAGTCTTTGCTACCAGATACAGTCAAAGAATTATAAGTCTTCTGTTCCGCTCTCTGCACGTTTATTAGTAAATAGATAGTATTGGAAGAGGTTCCATTCTTATACTACACTTGTCCAGAGTTTCATTTATTAAAAAAATACTTCTATCAAAAAGAAACTATATCTCAAAATAAGACTCAGTTTTACAAAAACTTAATGTTATTCAAGTGGTTTTGGCCGTCTACAACAAATATTTTTCAGGGTTATTACTTCACTTGGAGTTATTTAAAGTTTTGATAAATAGTACAACTACAAGCAAAAGACATTTTGCAGTGGATATTTAACTTGAGTGAACAGTGTTGATAAAATTGGGCCACCAGTTGGGTGTGGTGGACAGAGTTGAGCTTCAAAGTTAAACAGATATGAGTTTGAATCCTGGTTTCAGCTTTTCCAAGGGTGTGGCCTTTGGGCGAATTATATTTCTCACCTCAAATTTCTCTTTTTTCTTAAAATCGGGGTAATATGTATCTGCTCTGTGAAAAGTTGGAAGACTAAATGTGATACCATGTATAAACATTTTAATTCAGGGACTAACATATTGTAAGGTGCTCAATAACTTGTAGCCATTGTTATTATTTTGTATAAACTGTCAACATTTCTAGTCTTTTTTAAATTTGAAATCATTTCCAGAAGTAGCCATGACCTTTCTCCCATCACTTCAGTTGGAGAACATCTGTCTTCTTCCTATTAAGTGTTCATTATTTTATAATTATAATTTGAACATATACTCGTCCTAGTAGGAAAAAAAAAATACATAACAACCTAAAGATGTTTTGATAGCTGTAAGTATAAAGCTGATTTTGCCTTAAGGGAAAAAGCTTAAAACTGTTTAACTATTTCTGGATTGTATCATGACAAAGTAGTGAAAGTCATAATTAAAGGGAAGTCTGAATACACCCTTTATTAAGTCGCCTTAAGAACTGGTATAAGAAATCTAATGAATCTAACCTCATGGAGTTGTTAATGCTGAAGATAAGACCCAACTCCTTAGTCCTTATAGGATCCCCCTGCAGATGGTCGCCTCATTAATTTTAGTTAAAATTAGAGGAGTTAAGAGTATGACACAAATGAGAATCCCATTCTCGTAAGTCAGGTTTTATGAATAGAGAACTAAATTCTGACTGTGAAAGTATTGTCTTCCCAGTCAACTCCATCTATGTTCGAAACCTTTATCATCCATCCTAATGTCCTTCTTGAGCGTTGTTGTTCTGCTGGATGACTGATACTTGATATATCTTCTCACCTCAATGTCAACAAGTCAGAACATCTCCATCCTTTCTGGCCACTCACCTAAAACAGTCCCCTAACTATATTTTATCATGTGTGCCAGTGGTCTCATATCTTACTAAGTCCTTTAAGGCATCCTTGATTCTATCATTCAATCAGTCTCTGCGACTTTGTTTTCTAATCCTTTTGATTTCTACTTTAGATCCTTAACTGACAGTCTTACATGTGCATTTTATATCCCACTTACTTTGGTACCAGTAAAACTGGTAAGTGCTTTCAGATAAAGCACTTCACAAATCTATTAACATGTATAAAAATTAGAGCTGGGTTTCCCTGGTGGCGCAGTGGTTGGGAGTCCGCTTGCTGATGCGGGGGACACGGGTTCGTGCCCCGGTCTGGGAGGATCCCACATGCCGCGGAGCGGCTGGGCCCGTGAGCCATGGCCGCTGAGCCTGCGCGTCCGGAGCGTGTGCTCCACAGCGGGAGAGGCCACAACAGTGAGAGGCCCGCATACCACAAAAAAAAAAAAAATTAGAGCTGTTTAATATTAGTATAGAATGGCCTAAAATCAGTGGGGACTCAGAAACACAACATGATTCCTACTTCTTTTCACTACTAGGGATTCATTAAGTACTTCTCTTAAAGATGAAATATTTTGGAAGCCCGCAAATACCTACCCATAGACTTTCTTTTGTTCCTTCCTTAGTCTAGCTCTGTAGTTCTAAAAATTTTGTTTGGGTTGTATACATAACCATCATATGAGATGCATCTCCTCCATGCTATAGGTTATGAGAGATTTAAATGATCTTCATGCCAAATTTCGCCTATCTCTGATTTTTGCCCTACACGTTGCTTTCAAATCTAAGCACTGCTTAATTTGGGACTCCAGTGTCCCCTTTCTCACCCACTTAAGTGGCCATTTACTAGCTACAGAATAAGTTTCAAGTTCTTTAATCTCTTACCCAATTGTTCAACCTCATCTTTTGTCCTTCCACAGATCCTCAGGAACATCACATTAGGGTTGTTCATTTTTCCCTATTACAGACTGTGCTTCCATGTTGGAAACTTGGCCCAATCCCCTTTATCTGAAATAACTCCCCTCCATTTCCACCTAGAGAATCCCTATATGTCTAGTAACTTTGAGTTAATCACCCACAACTGGAAATAGGGTCTCCTTCCTCTGAACTGTACCACTTGGTTTCCAGCACACACTCGTCACTTACCTCCACCATGCTCACTGTGGGAAAAAGAGCAATGTGGAAAACCAAGGGGAAAATGACTCATTATCTGACTTCCAGGGACAACAACTATTAATATTCAACAGTATGTCTTTTTTGATTTTTTTCTCTTACATATCACCATTGTTCTCATAATTAAAAGGAGAAGAAATAGAAATGCTATCATTATTATGTGTGAGATATGATGTTATGATTTTACAACCATTGTATTCTGTAATCTTCACAGTACTTCACAGTACTGTAGGAGTATCTTACGTTTATCCTCATTTAATAAAAAAGAAACCCAAAGCTTAGATATGTTAGGCCTGTTTCTCAAGGTCACAGAGCTACAAAGAGGTAGAAAGTGGGTATGAGCCCAGGTTTGCTTCCCTTCAGAGCCTTGAATCTTAACTGCAACCCAGTGTTGCCTCTCTGTACATAGATGCTGCTGTATATAATTGCAACAAAATTAGTTTTTCTTACATATAAAAAACAATTAAAACTTTGAGACAGAATGGAGAAATGAATTTTCTAAAGCTCAAAGTCAAACTGTACATTAAGGAGACTCTAATGAATCATGATCTTAAAAGGACAGACTTACTCATAAGAATAATTATGGGTTCACACCTTTATGGTGCTTAACACACATCAGGCAGTGTTCTAAGTGTTATAGACATTAACTCATTTCACCCTCGCAATAACTCTGTGGGAGAAATACCGTAATTGTCACCATTTTATAGATGTGAAAACTGAGGAGCAGATTAATTACATAATCAATCTAAGGCTATTGGGATGTGTCAGCCTGTAAGAAAGAACTATACTATGTATATTATATTGTATGTTATTATTATATTATATAGTTATAACTAATGCTGTATACCTATACACACACACATTACACAGGTTTAAAACTTCTGCCTTCTAACCTTGTGTAGTTATTCATTTTTCTTAATATAACCACAGTTTTTCCTTGGCCATAATTTGACATTTAATATGTAATCAGCAGCTCAGAAACAGGGTATGATTCTTGAACCAGTTTTGGTTGTAGAAGCAAGGCACTAACTTTAATTAACTTTAACTAGGACTGCTTATAGCTCTGTGTGAAAAGAGTCACAAAAAGGCCCATTAACTCTGAACATCATTTCTGTGTTTTTGCTTCTGTATGCCCTCAAGATAGTACTTTTTCCCTGCTGTTCTTTGATTTTTGCCTCTTTTTCCATTTTTTCACATGTATTAGCAAAGGGTATGAGTCTAAAATTAGTCATGTATCCACTGTAGCCTTTTAGTTGATCTAAACATGTTATTTATATGATTAGAAATGGTAGAGAATTTTGAGGACAAATTCTGTTTTCCAGGTTGAAAAACCTTGTTTTTAGGAATCCCTTCATCCAAGTTATGGGTCATTATTTGGTCTCGATTATTTTTTGAATGTGTGTGAGTATGTGTGTTTTAAAGATACTCTTTAACAGTTCTCACTCCAAAGCAATTGTCTTAACCCTGCTAAGAGCAGGACCTTACTCCACCCTTGCCTGCCTATGGTTAGGTAGCATAGAAACTGCTAACTTTCAGATATTTAATGTGCAACTGTAAAAACCTGCTACATGATTCCACATGCAAACATTTTATGAAAACTAGCAATTAAAATGACTTTTTACTATTTTTGTGACTCTAGACTTGCGGGAATGCTTCAGTGACGGCTGAAGCCAGGCATTTAGCAGCCATTGTCCTTTTTGTATTCTGTGCCAGGCACAAGGGCTCCTTTCCTCTTGAAAGTTTTATCATGTACAAGGCTATTAACATTATAAGGATAGACTGAAGCATGAATAAATCCTGAGACTTACTGATGATGTCATTACATTGGTCAATAAAATACATAGAGGGAAAGGCTTCCCACGCTACCAGGCTTAGCTAACTAAATCAGGATACACGAGCAATTAACTCTTTAATTAAGATGAATGGGTGACATTAGCCCTCCTTAAACTCTGCTCGTCAGCATTTACAAATAGAAAAAGACGGATGCCTCCTTCCCAAGAAATGTGGGTTTTATTTTTCATTCATTGACGCAGTCTCATTCTTCCTACTTTGTAAACAAAGTCACCAAACTATAGGGGTGGTCGGCAATATTTTAGCAGGTTCATTTCATCAGTCATATCTCTTACTGCTTAAGGACCCCATATTGGAATTTATTAGGTTTTTTATGAAGCTAACTTTGTCACTATTGCTATTGAACACAGTTGCTTTGCCTTTTTCCCTACTGCCCACAAGGAGGATTCATGTCAGAATCTCTTAGATGAATGCAACACAGCATGGAAACACTATCTCTCCGTTTGTTCTTCCAACAGCTTGTCATTGTTATCTGCTACTTTGCCAATAACTTGGCTCAGGATTGCAAGTCTAGAAATCTGTGTTCCAGTTCTGCTGTTCTGCTCTCTGGTTAGCCTTAGGACCCTAGGCAAGTGTATCTCTGAACCTCCATTTCCTCATCTCTAAAATTTGGTTACTAGAGCAACTAATCCTGTAATTCTCTTTCAATAATATTTAACACAGTAAAAAGGAAAACAAAGGTATGACTCATTCTAGGAACAAAGTGTCTAATCTAGTGCTGTCCAAGAGAAATATAAGGTGATCCACATATGCAACTTAAAACTGTCTAATGGCCACATTAAAAAAGAAAACAATGGGATTAATTTTGCTATTTTATTTAACCCAATAAATGCAAAGTATTATTTCAGCATGTGATCATATATGTATACACATATGTATGTATATATTTAAACATGTATATATGTATATACATATATTTTTACACACATGATTACATGATCTATTTCATATATGACCTGTTAATGTTAATTTTTGTACTAAGTCTTTAAGATCTTAGAGCACACTTAAATTTGGGATATTTCAAAAGCCACATGTGGCTAGCGGTTACCATATTGGACAGTAAATTCCAATGTTAAAAAAAAAAAAAGAACAAATACAACTATATCTCTTAAATATTTGTCAATTTTAACTAAATTTTTTAAATAAAAAATTGCCCAAGATAACTCTCCAAAAAATAAGTAAACAACAAAACTTGGATTGTCCATAGGCAGTAGAATTTTTCTAAATAAATATGATTTCTTATAAAGGGAATAATCACTAATAAGCAAATCTATTTATCACTGTGTGGCGTAAAATGAGAAGACCCAAGTGCAGAAAGAGATACTGTCCTATTAACTTCCCTACTGTAAATGGTAAGTAGTGTGTTCTCTACTTACCTTCTCTGAAGCGTTTACAAGCGCTTCAGCTACATGGTTAGTGATACTGACAGTCTACCGAATCAGATATTCTAATCAATAGAAAGATACTACCTATACCGTATAGAAATGTACCATTTAAACTAAATCTTTTATTTTTCATTTGCTTTATTTCTTAACTTCATTTATGTTTTAAATGGAAATATTTGAATTTCAGGGATAATGACATGTGTATTTATATATAGCACACTTTAGCTAATCCCATTTTTTTTGGTTTAATTGGACTTGATAAATGTTTATCGAGTTAAAAATACATTGGAGTGTAGAAAAACATTTTGTTTATAGAGATCGAAGATGTTGATCTTTGCAGCTTCTTTGTATCTCACGTTATCTGGATTTTTTTTTTCTTCAGTTTGAGATATTTCCTCGAATAGATAGTAACAACAATGAATATAATGTTAACCAAATTCTCTTTACCTTTACTAAATGCTAGGGACAGTGATAAGAGTATTATATATTTTAAATAATAGAATCTAACTTGGATCTGTATGTATTAAAAAACTAACTCAAAAGCAGACAGATATTCAGGAGTACCTACTGAATGTTTTCCAGACCCTTTTTAAAGTGAAAGAAATATTTTAAAAAATCTTCCTCTATGATGGACCCTTTATCAAGTGAATAATATACACATTAAAAAATAGTCAAACATAGTTCTTCACCTTATGAGAGAACTCACCATTCAGTGGATGAAACAGATGCTCAAGTAATTCCAAGACCACATTATAAAATGCTTCTGTAGAAGATTTGGAACAGAAAGGAAGGTTAAGTCTTCCAAGGGACAGTAAAAACACAGGAAAGGTAGCATTCTAGGTGAATTTAAAAGAAATTGAACCTTTCTAGGTATGAATGTCGCAAACCAAGGGGACATAGAAATGAGAGAGCATATAACAAACTTTTTTTCAAGTAGCCTGTGAGCTTAAGAATTAGCACATAGTGGGAAGTGGCAGAATCTAAGAGTGGAAGTATGCATATATGTTTGTCCCATATAGAATTTGGCCTTTGACTTTGCAATGGGAAGTGATTAGAGGTTTTTAAGTAAAAAAGTTAAAAATCAGATTTGACTATTACAACAATAATTAATAGCATCAAAATGGTGGATGATTTGGGGAAGCAGGACTCTAATTATAGGCCATTGCAGTGTACGAGGGTATGGATAACAAGGGTCCAAGCAAGCTTGGAGGGCTAGATGTGAGGGAGGAAAAGATTTCAACATCATTTCTAAGGCAGATTCCACAGGGCCTGGTAAAAGTAGCTGATGAAAGGGAGACATCCATTATAGCCCAAGAAGCTCTAGCCAGGTGAATGCTGGTATTATTAAATATTAAAACTGCCCTGGACTTAATTTAATCATTTTTGCTTGTTTCAAAGACACTTTCAGGATTTAGTAATATTCTCTGTCAATTATTTGAGCAGTAGTTTATTGTAATGCTGTGGAAAATACACTGAAGAAGCAGTAAGAAGAACTATTTAATACACTGCCTCTGCAAATGATGAGTGAGATTCTTCACTCTGAAAAGATCAAAGACAAGTGTAAGGATCAAGCCTATGAACAGTCTTTGGCTATGGAGAAGTCTTTAACTTCCCTAAGTCTGATTCTTCCTTGTAGTCTGGTATTTACAGGAAAATTAGTAATTAAGTACATGTGTGCTTTAAAAATCATTCACAGCAAGTATTCTGGAGGGAACACCTTCAAATCATCCTAAATGATCCAGAAAATGGAAAAGTTACTTAGGAATTTTTCTTTAATTAATTAATTGTTTTTATACAGCAGGTTCTTATTAGTGATCCATTTTCTACACATCAGTGTATACATGTCAATCCCAATCGCCCAATTCACCACACCACCACCCCCACCCCACCACTTTCCCCCCTTGGTGTCCATATGTTTGTTCTCTATATCTGTGTCTCTGTTTCCGCCCTGCAAACGGGTTCATCTGTACCACTTCTCTAGGTTCCACATATATGCGTTAATATACGATATTTGTTTTTCTCTTTCTGGCTTACTTCGCTCTGTATGACAGTCTCTAGATCCATCCACATCCCTACAAATGACCCAATTGTGTTCCTTTGTATAGCTGAGTAACAGTCCATTGTATATACGTACCACATCTTCTTTATCCATTCGTCTGTCGATGGGCATTTAGGTTGCTTCCATGTCCTGGCTATTGTAAATAGTGCTGCAATGAACATTGGGGTGCATGTGTCCTTTTGAATTATGCTTTTCTCTGGGTATATGCCCAGTAGTGGGATTGCTGCGTCATATGGTAATTCTATTTTTAGTTTTTTAAGGAAACTCCATACTGTTCTTCATAGTGGGTGTATCAATTTACATTCCCATCAACAGTGCAAGAGGGTTCCCCTTTTCTCCACACCCTCTCCAGCATTTGTTGTTTGTAGATTTTCTGATGATGCCCATTTTAACTGGTGTGAGGTGATACCTCATGGTAGTTTTGATTTGCATTTCTCTAATAATTAGTGATGTTGAGCAGCTTTTCATGTGCTTCTTGGCCATCTGTATGTCTTCTTTGGAGAAATGTCTATTTAGGTCTTCTGCCCATTTTTGGATTGGGTTGTTTTTTTTTTGGATATTGAGCTGCATGAGCTGTTGATATACTTTGGAGATTAAACCTTTGTCCGTTGATTTGTTTGCAAATATTTTTTTCCCATTCTGAGGGCTGTCTTTTCGTCTTGTTTATTGTTTCCTTTGCTGTGCAAAAGCTTTCAAGTTTCAGTAGGTCCCATTTGTCTATTTTTGTTTTCATTTTCATTACCCTAGGAGGTGGATCAAAAAAAGATCTTGCTGTGATTTATTTCAAAGAGTGTTCTTCCTATGTTTCCCTCTAAGAGTTTTATACTGTCTGGTATTACATTTAGGTCTCTAATCCATTTTGAGTTTATTTTTGTGTATGGTGTTAGGGAGTGTTCTAATTTTATTCTTTTACATGTAATTGTTCAGGTTACCCAGCACCACTTATTGAAGGGACTGTCTTTTCTCCATTGTATATCCTTTCCTCCTTTGTCATATATTAGTTAACCATAGGTGCGTGGGTTTATCTCTGGGCTTTCTATCTTATGCCATTTATCTATATTTCTATTTTTGTGCCAGTACCATATTGTCTTGATTACTGTAGCTTTGTAGTATAGTCTGAAGTCAGGGAGTCTGATTGGTCTAGCTCCATTTTTTTTTCCTGAAGACGGCTTTGGCTATTTGGGGTCTTTTGTGTCTCCATACAAATTTTAAGATTTTTTGTTCTAGTTCTGTAAAAAAATGCCATTGGTAATTTGATAGGGATTGCATTGAATCTGTAGATTGCTTTGGGTACTATAGTCATTTTCACAATATTAATTATTGCAGTCCAAGAACATGGTATATCTCTCCATCTGTTGGTATCACCTTTAATTTCTTTCATCAGTGTCTTATAGTTTTCTACATACAGATCTTTTGTCTCCCTAGGTAGGTTTATTCATAGATATGTTATTCTTTTTGTTGCCATGGTAAATGGGAGTGTTTCCTTAATTTCTCTTTCAGATTTTTCATCATTAGTGTATAGGAATGCAAGAGATTTCTGTGCATTAATTTTGTATCCTGCAACTTTACCAAATTCATTGATTAGCTCTTGTAGTTTTCTGGTGGCATCTTTAGGATTCTCTATGTATGGTATCATGTCATCTGCAAACAGTGACAGTTTTACTTCTTCTTTTCCAATTTGTATTCCTTTTATTTCTTTTTCTTCTCTGATTGCCATGGCTAGGACTTCCAAAACTATGTTGAATAATAGTGGTGAGACTGGACATCCTTGTCTTGTTCCTGATCTTGGAGGAAATGCTTTCAGTTTTTCACCATTGAGAATGATGTTTGCTGTGGGTTTGTCATATATGGCCTTTATTATGTTCAGGTAGTTTCCCTCTATGCCCACTTTCTGGAGAGTTTTTATCATAAATGGGTGTTGAATTTTGTCAAAAGCTTTTTCTGCATCTCTGGAGTTGATCATATGTTTTTTTCTTCTTCAGTTTGTTAATATGGTGTATCACATTGATTGATTTGCGTATATTGGAGAATCCTTGTGTCCCTGAGATAAATCCCACTCGATCATGGTGTATGATCCTTCAATGTGTTGTTGGATTCTGTTTGCTAGTGTTTTGTTGGGGATTTTTGCATCTATATTCATCAGTGATATTGGTCTGTAGTTTTCTTTTTCTGTAGTACCTTTGTCAGGTTTTGGTATCAGGGTGGCCTCATAGAATGAGTTTGGGAGTGTTCCTTCCTCTTCAGTTTCTTGAAAGAGTTTGAGAAGGTTGGGTGTTAGCTCTTCTCTAAATGTTTGATAGAATTCGCCTGTGAAGGCATCTGGTCCTGGACTTTCATTTGTTGGAAGATTTTTAGTCACAGTTTCAATTTCATTACTTGTGATTGGTCTATTCATATTTTCTGTTTTTCCCTGGTTTACTCCTGGAAGGTTATACCTTTCTAAGAATTTGTCCATTTCTTCCAGGTTGTCCATTTTATTGGCATAGAGTTGCTTGTAGTAGTCTTTTAGGATGCTTTGTATTTCTGTGGTGTCTGTTGTAACTTCTCCTCTTTCATTTCTAATTTTATTGATTTGAGTCCTCTCCCTCTTTTTCTTGATGACTCTGGCTAATGGTTTATCAATTATATCTTCTCAAAGAAGCAGCTTTTAGTTTTATTGATCTTTGCTCTTGTTTTCTTTGTTTCTATTTCATTTATTTCTGCTCTGATCTTTATGATTTCTTTCCTTCTGCTAACTTTGGGTTTTGTTTGTTCTTCTTTCTCTAGTTCCTTTATGTGTAAGGTTAAATTGTTTACTGGAGATTTTCCTTGTTTCTTGAGGTAGGCTTGTATAGCTATAAAGTTCCCTCTTAGAACTGCTTTTGCTGCATCCCATAGGTTTTGGATTGTCATATTTTCCTTGTCATTTGTCTCTAAGTATTTTTTTATTTCCTCTTCGATTTCTTCAGTGACCTCTTGGATATTTAGTAACGTATTTTTTAGCCTCCATGAGTTTGTGTTTCAATGTTTTTTTTCCCTGTAATTGATTTCTAATCTCATAGTGTTGTGGTCAGAAAAGATGCTTGATACAATTTCAGTTTTCTTAAACTTACTGAGGCTTGATTTGTGACCCAAGATGTGATTCATCCTGGAGAATGTTCCGGGTGCACTTGAGAAGAAAATGTAATCTGCTGTTTCTTGGATGGAATGTCCTGTAAATGTCAATTAAATCTATCTGGTTTATTGTGTCATTTAAAGCTTGTGTTTCCTTATTAATTTTCTGTCTGGATGATCTGTCCATGGGTGTAACTGAGGTGTTAAAGTCCCCCACTATTATTGTGTTACCATCATTTTCCTCTTTTATAGCTGTTAGCATTTGCCTTATACGTTGAGGTGCTCCTATGTTGGGTTAATATATATTTAAAATTGTTATATCTTCTTCTTGGATTTATCCCTTGACCATTATGTAGTGTCCTTCCTTGTCTCTTGTAACATTTATTTTAAAGTCTATTCTAACTGATATGAGTATTGCTACTCCAGCTTTCTTTTGATTTCCATTTGCGTGGAATATCTTTTCCATCCCCTCAGTTTCAGTCTGTATGTGACCCTAGGTCTGAAGTGGGTCACATGTAGACAGCAAACATATGGGTCTTGTTGTAGTATTCATTCCGCGAGCCTGTATAGTCTGGCTGGAGCATTTAATCCATTCACATTTAAGGTAATTATCGATATGTATGTTCCTATTACCATTTTCTTAATTGTTATGGGTTTGTTTTTGTAGGTCCTTTTCTTCTCTTGTGTTTCCCACTTAGAGAAGTTCCTTTAGCATTTGTTGTAGAGCTGGTTTGGTGGTGCTGAATTCTCTTAGCTTTTGCTTGTCTCTAAGGCTTTTGATATCTCCTTCGAATCTGTATGAGATCCTTGCTGGGTAGAGTAATCTTGGTTGTAGGTTCTTCCCTTTCATCACTTTAAGTATATCATGCCACTCCCTTCTGGCTTGTAGAGTTTCTGCTGAGAAATCAGCTGTTAATCTTTTTTTGTTTTGTTTTTGCGGTATGCGGGCCTCTCACTGTTGTGGCCTCTCCTGTTGCGGAGCACAGGCTCCAGGCGCCCAGGCTCAGCGGCCATGGCTCACGGGCCTAGCCACTCCACGGCACGTGGGATCTTCCCAGACCAGGACACGAACCTGTGTCCCCTGCATCGGCAGGCAGACTCTCAACCACTGCGCCACCAGGGAAGCCCTCAGCTGTTAACCTTATGGGAGTTCCCTTGTATGTTATTTGTTGTTTTTCCCTTGCTTTCAATAATTTTTCTTTATCTTTAATTTTTGCCAATTTGATTATTATGTGTCTCGGCATGTTTCTCCTTGCGTTTATCCTGTACACGACTCACTGTGCTTCCTGGACTTGGGTGGCTATTTCCTTTCCCATGTTAGGGAAGTTTTCAACTATAATCTCTTCAGATATTTTCTCGGGTCCTTTCTCTCTCTCTTCTCCTTCTGGGACCCCTATAATGCGAATGCTTTTGCGTTTAGTGTTGTCCCAGAGGTCTCTTAGGCTGTCTTCATTTCTTTTCATTCATTTTTCTTTATTCTGTTCTGCAGCAGTGAATTCCACCATTCTGTCTTCCAGGTCACTTATCCGTTCTTCTGCCTCAGTTATTCTGCTATTGATTCCTTCTAGTGTATTTTTCTTTTCAGTTATTGTATTGTTCATCTCTGTTTGTTTGTTCTTTAATTTTTCTAGATCTTTGTTAAACACTTCTTGCATCTTCTCGATCTTTGCCTCCATTTTTTTTTTCCAAGGTCCTGGATCATCTTCACTATCAGTATTCTGAATTCTTTTTCTGGAAGGTTGCCTATCTCCACTTCATTTAGTTGTTTTTCTGGGTTTTATCTTGTTCCTTCATCTGGTACATAGTCCTCTGCCTTTTCATCTTGTCTATCTTTCTGTGAATGTGGTTTTTGTTCCACAGGCTGCAGGATTGTAGTTCTTCTTGCTTCTGCTGTCTGCCACTACTTAGGATTTTAATGAGATTAGGGAACATAAAAAAAAAAAAGCTGTATGCGCTTTTTCTCATATCCTTCCCCACAAGAAAAGAAAAGTTTGGTGATACCAAATGACTATCTAAAACTACCCTTTTTCAAATCTTCTCTTCCAAAAAGGTAATTAAATGATCAGGTTAAGCAACTTCACTAGTTGTCAAATCTCTCCTTGTTTTAATGTGTCATCATTATGTTCCTAATGATGTATTCTATTACACTTTGGGTTGGAAGCAACCAGTTATCGGCCACCTGACCCTTTGGAGTTGTGGGAATATAGACTGGAGGCTTCAATTTAGAGTCATTTGCCTTCCAGGAGACTTCTGGCAATTTGGGGTTGTCATTACTGGGGATTCGTGCTGGCATCTAGTAGATAGAGACCAGGGATGCTGCAAAAAGGTTATAGTGCATAGGGGAGGCCCTCCCCACCGCCACCCGAAAACAATCTTGTCTAAAATGTCAGCAGTGCTAAGGCTGAGAATTTCTGATATACACCGTGTGTGAAGCTCCTTCTGAGTTTCAAAGTGGTGCTGTTGTAAGTTAAAGGGAGTTGTTTAATATTTTAAATTAAAACATTATCAAGTGGGGCGATTCATGAAGGAAGCACTCTGTGACCTTCCAATGGAAGATGGGAATAGAAAGTCTATGTTACCTCATTTTCTGTCTCAGTAAGTGTGCGTTTCCCTGCTTGTAGGACCAGTTCTCTTTGAGGTCCTTCATATGCCACTTAACATTTTACCTGGTAAATTGCTTTTAAAAAATATCCAAGGTATAGTTGTAATACCAGGGAAAATGGGCCACATAGATTGGCATGGCATTCCACTTGACAGCCATCCCCTCAAGCATGGTCTGTTTATATATCTGTCTGCTCGGGAAAGCGAACTTAACTTTAGAGCTAGGGTCACAAGTTTGATGCTTAAGGCATGATATTCAGCACCAAGTCTGGGCTCTTTCACAGCAGTTCAAAACTAATTGCTGCCTCAAACTCCCCCAGGGAGCCCCAAAACCTGCCCCAAGTGCCCTGGGTTATTTCCTAGGACCCCTCTCACCACTGTGCACCCAGTACCACAACAAGGGGTGAACTTGTAGCAGAGCAGGGAGCCCCAGGACACTGCCTCTAGGTGTAAAATCAGGGTCTGCGGTAATTCCCAGTGCTTTGGCCCCAAGCCACACCTGCTGTTAAATATGCATCAGTCCAGGTAAAGTAAATGGGTGAAGTGGCCAAGGTGTAAGATGCTCTAGGGCTGATGCCATTGAGCCTGACTGAAGAGTAAACACTAAGGAGTGGTGGGGACAGTGGGGCACAGAAAGCACACGCCACTGTAAATATAAGCAGCCTCGACTAGATCCAGCAGATGGTCGCCATGTGGGAATGCAGGCCCAGAGTTGCCAGCTTTTTCAAGAGAAGCAGTGAAATCTAATGATTTTTAAACATTGGCAATTAATTCAAATGTAAAACACTATTCAGCCCCCACTGCAGCCTATATAATCTCTTCTGGGGATAACCCATGGGCCAGCAGTTTGCAAATTCTGCTTTAGAAGGATGGGGAGAGGAATGTCTTGAGTCTCAGTTCCAACATGGAATCATTTCTCCAAGTACAAGCCTCCTCTCCCCAACACTGAAGAGGATTTCGGAAACAGCATTGCAGTTGAATTCAAACTGCTGCTGGTATTTGAGACAACAATGGGCCTGCCTGTTAAAGAGCCAGACAATTGACACTTTTGGTTGTGTCTTTTAAGGCCCCAAGGTCCCATATCCATGTGACCAAAGAAGAGAGAGCCTCCATGTACTCACTTGTCAAGTTTGCAGGAAAACGTTCCCTATAGGTGGTTTAAATATGAGCTTCATGTTATGCTCAGGTAGGTATGAAATTCAGGGAATATATTTATGATTTGACCCGAAGAAATGCGTCAAGTAAAAAACATGCTAAATACTCTTTTCTGAGTAGATGTTGCTAATGAAAATGCATCAAGAAGCTATTTCAAGTGAATCTAGGTACAGGTGACAGAAAAGTTCACTTAATGTTCAAGTCTGGAAGAATGAAACAGTTCCATAACTCTGCTCCCAAATAATTGATCCCCCAAAGAGCCTCCCTGTTTTGCTTTTTATCAGTACCTCTACCAACTTTTTGAACATTTGGATCACTTAAGCAAGTATTTGCTGTCCCCTCCCTAATTTTAGGGTCCTTATCCCAAAGTAATAATTTGTGCAATAACAGGGTTGAGAACAAATATTTCACGGAAAACACTGAAAAAGAAGAGCATCAAGTTTTCAATATAGGGTCAAATTGTAGAAGTCTCTGTTATGAAGAAGAGACTGTGAGGGGTCAGGTAAACTACCTGGAAGGCAGGCAGCATGCATTGGAGCTAAAAATGAATCATTCCCCCTAACCAGCTATGAAAATCCATAAAAGGTCTAAAAGGTGTAGAGAAGGTTGGAATCAACAAGGGCCACATAGTTCACAGCAACCATCACGTCATGAACGTTTACTCCTAGAAGGTTCTTTAGAAGAAATAACCTTCAGCTATTTCCTGTTCCAGCAGAGGAAATTGAAGCCTAGAAAGTGATACCCCAGAAGCTCCGAAAGTCACAGAGCTTGTTTTCTGCTGACTGTTCATTGTATTTCCTTCTGCTGCCATTCCTGCTGCCATATTTCTTGTGGCCATTTCATATGATTGGGATAAGAAAATGTGAGAAGAAACCCACGGATGGTGTGTGTGTGTGTGTGTGTGTGTGTGTGTGTGTGCATGTGCGTGTGTGTGCACACATACACATACTGTTTATTGGTAACTCTGTTCATATGTTCAAGGAAAAAGAAATTGCACCCAAGAAGTAAAATGAGATTTTAATATTCTAGTAATTCTCAACCCCCTCTCATGTTGAATAAGTCAAAAGCTGTTAATATCTCACAGTAACCCATATTGGTTCTGAGGAACTCAAGGTTTTCAAGAGGAAGGAAGGAGCATTTTCTGAGAGCCTGTTACGTGCTTTCTCTTAACATACATTATTTAATTGTAATCCCACAGAAGTCTGAGCTTGGGACTCAGAGAAGTGAAGTCGCTTTCATAAAGCTGTCATCACTGTCCCAGCTGGCAGTAGGGTGTAGTGGATAGAGCACCCTTCCTGAGCCCACTGCTTGTGGTGTGAACCCCAGGCTCCAACACTCCCAAGATGGAAAACCTTGACCTACTTAATTCAGTCTCTAAGTGTGAGTTCCCTCACCAGCAAAACAGGAATAATCATTGTTCTCACATCATTTGTAATATGGGAATAAAAACTCATTGTTGTAACTCTTAAGGTTGTTTGGAAGATTCAGTGAAAAAAATCCATGTAAAACACTTGGCTCATGTTGGGTTATAGGGGAAATATTGGGGAAATATTAGCTATTATTATTGTTACCATTACTCCTGGGGTTTCAGGGTGCGTGCGTTTCTCACTGTAGCACACATTTTCTCTACACCTCTAATCGTAGTTTACCACCTTCCGTGTTATACTGATGTGGTAAAATTCTGTAATGAAGATTTCCATCTTTCAAGGATCAACAGACATTTTAGTAGTAGTTTATATTCATAATGGGTTTCTAATGAAGAAAGTGTTAACAATGCTCAGTTGAAAATTAGGCGGAATGATTGCACCCAGAATACCTGAATCCCGCCTACCCTTTTACTAATCATGGACACCTTGACCACTTTCCTAACACAATGCATGCAGAGTAAGTCTTTTGTTTATTGATTGGCCAAATATATGCAGGACCAATGTATGCTACTTCATCCTTGGCTCTTCTGAGGGAAGCTGTTACCATGGTAACAAAGGCATCCTTTGACTCCTATTTCTACACAGAGTTATAGAAATGCTTCTTAAAAAATATGACAATATTTAATGTCGAATCTAAAGTAATTTTTCTCATTGTTCGGGGAGCAAAATTGATTTTCTCTGGGCAAAGTTTGTTTGGCTGCCCAAATGTACTGTTTATAGTAATGTGTTCCACCAAATTTCTTTAAAAGCCAGTTAAATGTATTTTGTCTTAACTTCTAATCTAATTTCATCATTTGGAAGTGCCTCTTGCTGCACTGTGCCTATTTTGATTTGGAAACAGTGCACATTCCATCTTTGCTATGTCAGGGTAAGGTGGAGGGGAACAGAATGAATCATTTGATTTCTTATATCAGAGGTCAGTATGTGTGGGGAGGGAGAGAGAACACACGCTTGGGGATGTTCAGGAGTCTGTGGCTTATTCTAAAACTGAGATTTTCAGGTGGCAGCTGGTGCCTGGTTTATGATTCCAGTGGTTCAAAACCCTTTCTTTCCCAAGAGGCATCTGTTTTAATTTTTTTCAAAATTAAAAATAGCGTTCCTTGTTCTCGTTACCAGAATAATGCATGATCATTTCAGAAGATTCAGAAAATGTAGATAAACAAAAGAAAGATTCCCAGAATCCCACATTCTAGAGATAAACCACTGTTACTATCTGGGTGTATCCTTCCAGAGTTTTATGTGTTTATACATATATTTTATTTCACAAGACAAGACCAAGACCAGACCTATGTATTGTTCTGTTACCTGCTTTTTTTCATTTAAGTACTAGTGTGCTAGTACTGCTGACATGTTGAAAGATCACTTCTAAAGCACTGTGTTTAATGGCTGCAAAGTTGTAAGTTATTTGAAGATATTGGTAAATTGAATTAATACTCATTTGTGGGATATTTAGGTGGCTATCTAGAGTTTTCCTTAATTTAAGCAGAATAATAGTAATGAATTTCTGTATATGTTAACCATTACACACACTTTTTATATACATTTAAATGAGAAAAAAATAAAGGTAGATTTGTATGCCTTGCTGGGAAGGAAAGGATGTGAGGGTGGGGTGAGGTTGAAGTGACTCTTCAGTATGTCTCTACTTTCCCTTCATGGGAGGACATCCAGACGCCCCTAAGAGTGTCTGCATCGAGGAGTCATTGCAATGAACTTGACATCAGCTCATCCTCTGTGACCCTGAGCCATTCAAATGCTGGAACCTAGCTTCAGTTTCCTAGGATCTTGGGAGGAATTTTAGCTTCTTTCTTTTATTTATTCCACAGACATTTATTGAGAATCAACTGTATCCTAGTACTCTGCTGTTCTCTGTGAATTACACCACCTACCCATACTTCATCTCTGACCCCACCATGTACACAAGCATTTACGTTACGGGATGTTGTAAAACAGCATGGACTTTCACTTCTGAGAGTCAGGGGTCTGAATCCCAAGTCTCCTACTTAACAGTCAATTAATATTTCTGAGACTCAGCTTTCTCATCATTAAAGTGGTGAAAATAAAACTTACTTCAGGTGTTCCCCCGCCCCCAGATTTCATTGACTTAATCATGGAAAGGGCTAGGTGTGTGTGTGGCATACAGTAAGGTAATGGCAATGGTGGTGCAAATAGCAATGGGAAATCATGGGAAAGGGAGGTGTTCATACTTCCTAGGGGCATCAGGAAGGCATCTCACTTCCAGTTTTGTGCTTAATAGACTGAGCACAGAGCTGCAAGTTTAAAACTCCATGTCTGAGCTTCCCTGGTGGCGCAGTGGTTGAGAATCCGCCTGCCGATGCAGGGGACGCGGGTTCGTGTCCCGGTCCGGGAAGATCCCACATGCCTCGGAGCGGCTTGGTCCGTGAGCCATGGCCGCTGAGCCTGCGCGTCCGGAGCCTGTGCTTTGCAACGGGAGAGGCCACAGCAGCGAGAGGCCTGCGTACCGCAAAAAAAACCAAAAAAATAAAACTCCATGTCTGAGTGACAGCTCTCCATGACTCACTGCCTGACCTTGGGTTAACCACTTAATCTCTCTCTGCCTTGGTTTTTCTCTCCATAATATGAGCATAATAACTCTTACCTACCTCACTAGGGCAAGGATGATTAATCAGTGTTTATAAAACTCAATAAATCCTTTGGGTATGAAGTGCAGTGAGATTGGAAAGCATTATTACTATTAGCTGCTTTCTTAATATCAAAACCAGCATGCCAGGGACTGCTGAATGGAGTACCATAGAGTTATACCCTCATCCTATGTCATTGTCAAGGATCTTAGTTTCTTTAGCTGACCCTGAAGATATCAGTTTTTCTATCACTGTAATGTTCACTCTTCAACAAGGAGCAGTCAATTTCCTGCTTATACCCCAGTGTCCACAGCTACCCACACCTATAAGCAATGTTTATTCCTTTAACAAATACTTATTGAACAGTTGGAAGGTGCTGCAATGGATACTGGAGGTACAAGGATGTATAAAGATCAATACGGCCCTTACCTTCAAGGTATTTAGTCTCTGGCGAGTGACCTAGACTGGTTACCTACAGTCCTATTATAGCCCAAGTGCTCTGATGGAAAATATATAGGACCCTGATATGTACATGCACAGTCACCAAAGTCTTCCTGCTACAAGTGATATCTAAATGAAAACTGAGAGGCAGCCTTATAGCTGTGGAAATATAGGGGAAATGGAAGAGAAAAAGGACAGAATGCTCTAAGAAGGAAAAATAATATCGTTGCCTCACAATGAAATTGAAAGGAATTTCTTAGGATTGAAGCTAAAAGAAGGGGAAATGTTGTATAAAAGGGTACTTCCAAGACAATCTAATTCCATCTTTAGATCAGGCTAGCCTGTTGCCCTCATCATCGGTACCCTTCATTTAATGTACCTCCTAGCCTGGCTACCTGACTCTTCTCCAGCCTGAATAGCTGAAGTGACTGCTTCCTCAACAATCTCCTGGGCCTTTAACCTCTTGTGCTTTTTTTAAGTAGTGATACTAATAAGCACTTTTTTTTGAGGGAGAGGTCTGACTCCTTGCTATTGTCCAATCCCTTTCTGACTTTTCTTGTAGGTGTTGCTTTTTCTTTAGTATAGCTGTCAATTTCAGGGATGACGTTGGTGTGAATTGGGAACCCAAATGTTAAAAATTGAAACTCTATACATGTAAAACGAAAGAACTAAAAAGAGAGAGAGGCATATCTGGGAAGAGTTAAGTTGAATGTCACTATGGTATTCCTGTGTATAACTATGAAAAGAATATGCATGATTTAGTTTTCTTTTATGCAGTGCATATTGTACATTAATTCTGTAAGCATACAATAGCAAGTCCTGAAAATAGCACCAGTAAGTATATATATCAAAACCTAAATGACATAATGAAATCTTAAACAGGAGGTGAGAATCATATTGAAAGAACTAGACCCCAAAAAGGAAGAAGAAAAAAGAAACTTGTCAATAATAAAAAACTTTAATCAACATCAGAGTTAATCACCTCATTTGGTAACTGACAGTTCAATGAAGTTTCTGTTTTAAAATCATGGGCAAAGCAGACTGCCAAGTTTTATTTGTCATCCAGTATAAGTTGAGATATAGTCTGAGATGGTGGAAAACCTTTCTTCTTGGGTTTTACCTTTTTAATCTCAAATGAAAACTGGCACTCCATCTGGATAATGTCCAACGTGACACATTTTGGGAGCCATCAACTACCTATCCTTACAAATCAGGAACACTGATTAAATAATCAAGATTTCTGAAACGCCTTGAGGGAGCTATACGTTTTTTGCATCGGTAATTGCCATTCTGTTTGTAGCACAAGATGTTTCTGAGCTCTGGTTAAGAACTTGTGTTTAACATACTAGCACTGAGTATCTTATTTGTGGGTTAGCAGGAGTTTGACATTCTTTAGAAGTAATATTATAGGAAATATGGAAATTGCGAAATTTAAAAAATGTCTTAAACTAATGAAATTTGTCACTAAGAAAATGAAACAAGGTTGTATGTTTTTGAGGAGTAGAATAAAGGTAATGATATTTTGTCAAGCACCCATTTAAATAGAAGCTGTTATTGTTCTTCTGGATAGTATGTAATATACAAATAGCTACACAATTATCAATCCTCTATACATAAATTAAAAGTCACCTCTCCTTTATAATAAATAGAAATGTAAAGATAGAAAATTCTGCCCGTGACACGTAGTCAAACACACCTTTATGGTGATTTAAAATAACCACGGTTCAAATTAGCAAGACACTGATTAGAATAATAACTGATTTCCCAGAATTGCATGCACGAAGGAGCAATTCTTTCATTAGAGATGTCAAAATTAGTCCAGAAAATATCAATGAACATTATTAATGTTATGTTCAGCTTTGGCCCTAGGCAAAATTGTCAATTTGGTGAAGTTATTCTTTGCCATTTCTCAACATCCCTTTGAAGGACTTTATTTATGCTGGATTCAATCATTTATTCATTCACCAATTTTTTATTGAGAGCCAACTAGATGGCAGGCACTGTTCTCAGTGCTCAAGATATAGCAATTAAAAAATAGTCAAGCACCCGGTGTATATGGAGTTTGCATCTAGAAACTAGGGTGAAATCAGACTAAACTAAATAACTAAATAAGTTAATAAGAAAATTCTGAATTATAGTAAATGCAGTGACAATCATCAATTAGAATGGCACATTAGAGAATATCCAGGGCTACCTTAAGTCGAGTGGTCAGGGAAGACCTCTCTCATGAGCTGAGACCTTTGAGCCAACCATGGGGAAAATGTCAGGGAGCACCAGTGCAAAGAGAAGGATTCTAGCAAGTGCAAACCCCAAGGCTATAAAACTGAGATGGGGGCATATTTGGAGTTTGATGGACAGGAAGATCTGTGTGACTGGAATGAAAAGAACAGCGAGACAACAGGGTAAGATAAGGCAAGAGAGTCAGACAGGGGCTTTTGGCTCGTGTAGGTTCTTAGAAGTCTTAATTGAAATTGTATTTTCAATCTGAAGGGAGCTCACTGCAGACTTTTAGTAGGTACATCTGTCTTCTTCCTTCTTTTTTAGAACTTTTGTTCCCTTGTTTTTGAGAATCTTCTACTATTATAGCTCTCATAGTAGTCCCCTTTCCTAAGTTGTTTTATGATCTCCTAATAAAATGTACCTTTCAACTTTCTACTCTTTAAGGTACCTGCCAGGTAATTTTGTAAACTAATCTGATCAACCAGTATGAATTAGAGTATTCATAGTAAATGTGGCTTACAATAATACCTCTCTAAGACAGCATCTTTTCTTTACAGCAGTCTGTATTATCTAGACCTCAAGGAGTAAATACTTCGGAAATTATGGCTATTTACTAGGGAAAAAAAATAAACATACAATTTAAGTAGCTGCTTTTTCCCTCCTATGCAAAGAATATCCTTGGTTGTGTGAAATCTTCAGATCAGTGTGCTGAACATCAGTAAGAATTATCATCCTTGGTTTTTATGATCATTATAATTTATTAAGCATACCTTATGTGACAGGCACTATATTAGATACTTTATATCCATATTTTCATTTGATTCTCACTTCTAATGCTATACATTACCAATTTATAGATGAAAAAAGTAAGGCTCAAAGACTTACCTGCCTTGTTCGATATTGTGGACCTGGAATGAGAACAAGGTCTGGAAATATAGAACAAATTTAACAGCTGTTTGCTGAATAAATGTATGGTTGGTTTAAAACAAACAAACAAACAAACAAAAACTCAGCCTGGAAGTTAATGGATAGAGCTGTGATTACATTCAGCCCTTACCGACTTTGAAACGTACCCTCTATATAGCAATGCCTTCCTCATTTAGTACCGGATAGGTTTGATTTTCTGATCCACAGCCCAAAGGAAAATGCATTCAAAGGCAAGAAGAAACACACAAGTGAGGCAAAGTCTTCAGTCAGTCACAAGATTCCCTCCCCTTCTTTTTTTCTGGTTCTGGGGGGCAATTTGCTATATCTCCTGGGGAAATCAAGGAGATTAAATGACTAAAGTCTGATAATTCTGTTATTTTGACAGGACCAAAACTTGCCCATAGGTGTCTGCTGGGAACACACACACACGTGCACACACATGCACAAATATATACACATTTATTGCAGATGGGAAAATGCAACGTGGAACACAGAAGGATCTAGGCTTTTGCCTCCGGTCAGTGTCTATAACCAAGCAAGCTTGTTTTGGGGTGATGTTCAATAACTTACCAGTTACAAAGAAAATACCCGTGTGATGTCTAAGAATGTGATAAGAGTTATCTTCAAGGAATACAATTTTGTTAGTTGATTTTAGCGATATCTACACATCTCTGTCAGAAGCTGAACGAGTGCCAGAGTCTTTAAAACAACAACAAACAAGTGTGTGGCTCTGATTCTTCCTTTTCAGAAATAATACTGAACCTTTGGTTAGGCACTGTCCTGAAGAGACGATGATGCTTCTATCTGTATTATAAACGTGGACTTAAGGATGAGTTAGAAGAGTTCCCCCCCTCACAAAAAAATGCTCTTACAAAGCACTCATTCCATGGGTTACCATGTGGGAAGAAAATGTTCCTTGATCACACATGTTTAGAAAATAAAATGAATTATCTGACCTCTTAGAAGTTTGCAAAGACCATTATTAAAGGATCCAAGAGGTCCTTAACAGATAAACAAGCAGCAACAACAACCTATATAACTGTGTTTACCCAGTGTATCCCAAACTAATTTGGCCAGGAAAAAAACCATGAAAAATCCATGGAATTAATGGTCCATGGAATATTCTTTGGGAAATGCCAGCCAAGGAACTTTAAGGGGTTTGTGATAGATTAAAAAGTAAAGTTCTTGTGTATGGATCTAGCTTTCATAACCTTAATGATTGTGGGGTGATTTACAAAATTTCAAGGGGAAACATCTTTGGGGTAATATATGTTATTCATACATGGAACTATTCCTTCTGACTCTGTAACTGTAGATAGTAAATCATGGCAGGTGGGAACACAGGCTCTTGGGTCCAGTCCTAAGACTGCCATTTACAACTTACATGGCTTTGTGTGACTCACTTAAATTCTTTGAATCTGCCCTATAAATAGTACTTAGCTCAAAGGAAATATGGAGATAATGTAAACAAAGCTCTTAGCATTATGTTGGGCAAATAGTAAGTGCTCAATAAGAGGCCACTGTTTTATCTTTTTTTTTTTTCTGATGCTTCTCATGAGTTTGTGCAGAAACATTCATACTGTCTAGAGCCCTCTTCTTGTCAGGGCATGCATTTGTAAGAAGGCCAAGTGGGTATTAACTATCTCATATATAGACCTCATTAGTGGAATTCACAAACCAAAACCAGAGTTTTATGGATACAAAATGCAGAATGGTTTCTTGCAGTGTTACCCACTTCTTTAGCTCTAATATTCAGTTAAGTGGCACTTTAAAAAGCTATTAGCACAAAAATCACTCATATTAAAACTAGTCTTAACATTAAAAATCAGTTTTTTATAAAAATCTGAGACTATCCTTTAGGATGTTACTAAGCTTGGAATGTCCCCGGAAAAACAAATGAGTATCGTAAAATAATCTACCAAAGAAATTTGCAGTGTGACATAATGGGTTAATGTTTATGCTAAGTTACAGGCCAACAACTGCCAAACAGACATTTGCATTTGCCACATTTGCAAGTCATTGGTAGAACTGCAAGCAAGTGCTTCAAGTTATCCACAAAAAAATTTGCTGCTCACGCCTCTGTAACCTACATTCATAAAGGAAAAACTCCTCTGCAGGTTTATAAAAAGATTTTGCTACGTATACACTTAAGTTAGTAATGACTTATATAGGATTCTATACTGTATTATTGGGTTTATTATCTATTTCGAAAGCAGAACATGACAACAGTCTTCATAATTTAGAATTACTATATATTTTAAACCTTGTTATTCCTCTGCTCCAATCTAGTGGTGTCCCATCTTATTCAGAAGAAAAGTGAAAGTCCTTGAAACGGGCTCTAAGGCCCTCTGATCTCATCTGACCTCACCACTCCTCTCCACTTGCTCATGCTGGCCCAATCACACCATCCTTCTTGCTGTTCCAGGTGTGGCTCCCGACCTCGGGCCTTCATATTTTCTGTTCCTTCTGCCTCACATGCTCTTCCTCCAGATACACACCAGATTGGCTGCCCAGTTCCTTTAGGTCTCTGCTCAAATGTCACTTCCCTCAGAAGCTCCTCACATCCCTCCCCTGCTTTATGTTTCTCCATAGCACTTAGTTCTATCTGATGAAATAACACCTGCACAGGAGACAATTTTGAAAGTTTCAGAAATTTTGCAGGTAGTTATTAAAACATTGTAAGCTTGAAATTGACCAGGGTGGGAATATTTACACCATGGTAATTGGCAAATGCTACCAATCAGAGCTTTTATATTTTCTGGTTTACCAGAATACCACAAAACATAATACATGTTTACTTGTTTATGTGTTTACTTTCATCCACTCCTAGGGTATAAGCTTGAGAAGAGCAGGGGACTTGTTTGTTCACCACTGTCTTATCTAGTGTCCTGGACAAGGTCTGAATCAAAGTAGATGATTAGTTGAATGAATGATTGGTGAGGATATCACGTATTAGGATTTTTATGGCCTTTACTATTTGTGAAAAATGAGATTGGTTCTTTTATCCATTCACTAACGTAAACATTCAATAAATATTTTTGAAAGCCCCTGTACCAGTTACTCACTCTGTTCTAAGATTTGGAGACATTTTAGTAGAGAATGGAGAAAAAGTTCCTGCCTTCATGAAGCATTCATTATGGTAGGGGAGAAAATACAGTGAACACAAACAAACCAAAAGAAAAAAAAAATCCAATAAAAACAGTAAGTTCAGATATTGGTATCTGTTAGAAAAAAAAAAGTTTAGATATTGGTAACTGTTAGTAAAAACAGACAGACAAACAACAGCAACACCCAGAATGAGGTCATGGGTAGAGAGGGACTAGAGAAGGGGTTGATCTTTTACACAGAGAAGTCAGGTGAAGCCTTTCTGAAAGGTGATGTTTAAAACTGGGATATGAATGATGAGATTAAGGCAGCAAACACAGATCTAAGAAAAGAGCATTCTAAGCAGAGGGCACAGCAAAGTGCAAGGGCCCTGAGCTGGGAATGAGCCTGGTGAGCTTGAAGAATAGAATAAGAACCACTAATCTTGAAGCATATTGGGTTAGGGAGAGAATAGTGGTGGCTGAGGTCAGAAAGGCAGATGGGGCCAGATGACTCAGGGCCTTACAGGCCATAGGAAACCATTAGAAAGTGACATGACTTGATTGAAAGTTTACGAAGATCATTCTGACAATGGAGAATGTGAAGAGAGCAGTTAGAGGCTCCTGTAGTTTTTCAGCACATATACAATAGAAATATACAATATAGAGGTGAATAGAATGGACCCCAATGGGTCTTGTTCATTTTAGAGATGAATTTAACCAAACCTTCCACAAGCATGAAATCTCTGGCTTTTCCATGCTGTTCAAGAGAGATAAAAAGACAGAATATTTTTCAACTTTAATTTAAAGGTAATATGTAACCTTGATACCCAAAGGAAAAAAGGGAAGTATAAGAAAAAAAAAAAAAATTGCAGCCTGACTCAATTAAGATTCTATATGCAAAAATCCTGAATAGAATATGAGCATGCCAAATAAAGAACTGTGTAAGAAATACTTTGTGACCAGATAATAGTGGTGAGAGTAGACAACCATGTCTTGTTTCTGATCTTAGAGGAAATGCTTTCAGTTTTTCACTATTGAGAATGATGTTTGTTGTGGGTTTGTCGTATATGGCCTTCATTATGTTCAGGTAGGTTCCCTCTATGCCCACTTTGTGGAGGGTTCTTATCATAAATGGCAAAAGCTTTTTTTACATCTGTTAAGATGATCATATGGTTTTTCTTCTTCGGTTTGTTAATATGGTGTATCACATTGATTGATTTGCCTATATTGAAGAATCCTTGCATCCCTGGGATAAATCCCACTTGATCATGGTGTATGATCCTTTCAATGTGTTGTTGGATTCTGTTTGCTAGTATTTTGTTGAGGATTTTTGCACCTATATTCATGAGTGATATTGGTCTGTAATTTTCTTTTTTTGTAGTATCTTTATCTGGTTTTGGTATCAGGGTGATGGTGGCCTCATAGAATGAGTTTGGGAGTGTTCCTTCCTCTGCAATTTCTGGAAGAGTTTGAGAAGGTTGGGTGTTAGCTCTTCTCTAAATGTTTGATAGAATTCGCCTGTGAAGCCCTCTGGTCCTGGACTTTTGTTTGTTGAAAGATTTTTAGTCACAGTTTCAATTTCATTACTAGTGATTGGTCTATTCATATTTTCTGTTTTTCCCTGGTTTACTCTTGGAAGGTTATACCTTTCTAAGAATTTGTCCATTTCTTCCAGGTTGTCCATTTTATTGGCATAGAGTTGCTTGTAGTAGTCTCTTAGGATGCTTTGTATTTCTGTGGTGTCTGTTGTAACTACTCCTCTTTCATTTCTAATTTTACTGATTTGAGTCCTCTCCCTCTTTTTCTTGATGACTCTGGCTAATGGCTTATCAATTTTGTCTATCTTCTCAAAGAAGCAGCTTTTAGTTTTATTGATCTTTGCTCTTGTTTTCTTTGTTTCTATTTCATTTATTTCTGCTCTGATCTTTATGATTTCTTTCCTTCTGCTAACTTTGGGTTTCTTTTTTTTTCTTTTTTTTTTTTTTTTTTTGTGGTACGCAGGCCTCTCACTGTTGTGGCCTCTCCCATTGCGGAGCACAGGCTCCAGACACGGAGGCTCAGCGGCCATGGCTCACGGGCCAAGCCACTCTGCGGCATGTGGGATCTTCCCGGACCGGGGCACGAACCCGTGTCCCCTGCATCAGCAGGCGTACTCTCAACCACTGCGCCACCAGGGAAGCCCTAACTTTGGGTTTTGTTTGTTCTTCTTTCTCTAGTTTCTTTAGGTGTAAGGATAAATTGTTTTTTTGAGATTTTTCTTGTTTCTTGAGGTAGGCTTGTATTGCTATAAAGTTCCCTCTTAGAACTGCTTTTGTTGCATCCCATAGGTTTTGCATCACTGTATTTTCATTGTCATTTGTCTCTAGGTATTTTTTGAATTTCCTCTTTGATTTCTTCAGTGACCTCTCAGTTATTTAGTAACGTATTGTTTAGCCTCCATGTGTTTGTGTATTTTACGTTTTTTTTTCCCTGTAACTGATTTGTAATCTCATAGCGTTGTAGTCAGAAAAGATGCTTGATACGATTTCAATTTTCTTAAATTTACTGAGGCTTGATTTGTGACCCAAGATATGATCTATCCTGGAAAATGTTCCAGGTGCACTTGAGAAGAAAGTGTAATCTGCTGCTTTGGGATGAAATGTCCTATAAATATCAATTAAATCTATCTGGTTTATTGTGTCATTTAAAGCTTATGTTTCCTTGTTAATTTTCTGTTTGGATGATCTGTCTATGGGTGTAAGTGAGGTGTTAATTTTCCCCACTGTTATTGTGTTACTGTCAATTTCCTGTTCTGTAGATGTTAGCAGTTGCCTTATGTATTGAGGTGCTCCTATATTGGGTGCATATATATTTATAATTGTTATATCTTCTTCTCGGATTGATCCCTTGATCATTATGTAGTGTCCTTCCTTGTCTCTTGTAACATTCTTTAGTTTAAAGTCTGTTTTATTTGATATGAGTATTGCTACTCCAGCTTTCTTTTGATTTCTATTTGCATGGAATATCTTTTTCCATCCCCTCACTTTCAGTCTGTATGTGTCCCTAGGTCTGAAGTGGGTCTCTTGTAGACAGCATATATATGGGCCTTGTGTTTGTATCCATTCAGCCAGTCTTTGTCTTTTGGTTAGAGCATTTAATCCATTTACATTTAAGGTAATTATCGATATGTATGTTCCTATGACCATTTTCTTAATTTTGGGGGGTTTGGTATTGTAGGTCTTTTCCTTCTCTTGTGTTTCCTGCCTAGAGAAGTTCCTTTAGCATTTGTTTTAGAGCTGGTTTGGTGGTGCTGAACTCTCTTAGCTTTTGCTTGTCTGTAAATATTTTAATTTCTCCGTCAAATCTGAATGAGATCCTTGCTGGCAGAGTAATCTTGGTTGTAGGTTTTTCCCTTTCATCACTTTAAATATGTCCTGCCATTTCCTTCTGGCTTGCAGAGTTTCTGCTGAAAGATCAGCTGTTAACCTTTGGGTATTCTCTTGTATGTTATTTGTTGTTTTTCCCTTGCTGCTTTTAATATTTTGTCTTTGTATTTAATTTTTGATCATTTGTTAATATGTGCCTTGACATGTTTCTCCTTGGATTTATCCTGTATGGCACTCTCTTTGCTTCCAGGATTTGATTGACTCTTTCCTTTCTCATATTAAGGAAGTTTTCAACTATAATCTCTTCAAATATTTTCTTTGTCACTTCCTCTTCTTTTTCTGGGTCCCCTATAATTTGAACGTTAGTGTGTTTAATGCTGTCCCAGTGGTCTCTGAGACTGTCCTCAATTCTTTTCATTCTTTTTTCTTTATTCTTCTCTGCAGTAATTATTTCCACTATTTTATCTTCCAGGTCACTTATCCGTTCTTCTGCCTCAGTTATTCTGCTATTGATTCCTTCCAGACAATTTTTAATTTCATTTATTGTGTTGTTCATCATTGTTTGATTGCTCTTTAGTTCTTTCAGGCCCTTGTTAAATATTTCTTGTATTTTCTGCATGCTGTTTCCAAGATTTTGTATCATCTTTACTATCATTACTCTGAATTCTTTTTTCTGGTAGAATGCCTAGTTCCTCTTCATTTGTTTGGTCTGGTGGGTTTTTACCTTGCTCCTTCATGTGCTGTGTGTTTCTCTGTCTTGTCATTTTACTTCACTTACTGTGTTTAGGGTCTCCTTTTCACAGGCTGCTCGTTCGTAGTTCCTGTTGTTTTTGGTGTCTGCCCCCAGTCGGTAAGGTTGGTTCAGTGGGTTGTGTAGGTTTCCTGGTGGAGGGGACTTGTACCTTTGTTCTGGTAGATGAAGCTGTATTTTGTCTTTCTGGTGGGCAGGGCCATGCCCAGTGGTGTGTCTCGGAGTGTCTGTGAACTTATTATGATTTTAGGTAGCCTCTCTGCTAATGGGTGGGGTTGTGTTCCTGTATTGCTAATTGTTTGGCATGGGGTGTCCAGCACTGGAGCTTGCTGGTCGTTGAGTGGAGCTGGGTCTTAGCATTGAGACGGAGATCTCTGGTTGAGCTCTCACCAATTGATACTACGTTGGGCTGGTTGGTCTCTGGTGGACCAGTGTCCTGAACTTGGCTCTCCCACCTTAGTGGTTCAGGCCTGGCACCCAGCCGGAGCACCAAGACCCTTTTGGGAAGCCTGAAGTCTTCTGCCAGCGATCAGTATGTGTTCTGTAGGAGTTGTTCCAAAATATCAAAATATGTATCAAAAATATAGATATATCAAAAATATAGATATATTTTTGATGTATTTGTGCAGAGAAAGGTGATCTCCACATCTTACTCTTCTGCCATCTTGAAGGTCTCCCCTAGAGCAATTCTTGACTCCTCTTTTCTTTAACATTTCACATCCAATCCATTTAAGTTCTCAGAATTTCTCCACAATCTGACCATGCTCAGTCATCTACATTGCTACCATCCTGGTTCAAGGCATCATCATCACTTGCCAACATTATGATGACAGCTTCCTAATTGGTCCCCCTGCTTCTCTCATATTCTTACACAGCAGCCACATGATACTTTAAAACCTCAGGTCTGATCATATATCAGAACTTTACAGTGGTTCTCTCATCTCCACTCCAACTTCTTCCTCCTTCACTCATTCTGGACCAGTCACACACAAGTCTCCGTTCTGCTCCTGAGACTTGACCACCTTGAACCTACCTCATGGACTTTTGTTCTAGCTCTTTCCTTTGTCTGAACTGCTTTTTTCTTTGAGAAACCATGTGGCTAACTTCCCTGGAAATTTCAAGTCTGATTAGATCTCCCCTCAGTGAGGACTAGTCTGACCACAATATTTTATACTGCATCTTGCATAATTCCCATTACTCTGCTCTATTTTTCTTTCCATTTTACACATCACCTTGCAACACAATATATATTTTACTTATTTTTCACATTCTTTATATATACCCCTTCAAAAATGTAAGCTTCAAAAGTGCAAGCATTTTTGTTTTGTTCATTGATGTTTCTCTAGCACATAAAAGAGTGCCTAGTAATAGTGAATGTTCAATCAGTGCTTTTTTGAATAAATGAATGAATGAAAATCAATAAAAAAGAAAGCTGGAAAGTGGGCAAGTGCTATAAACAGACAATTAGTTGAGCGGAACACTGAAATGACCAGTCAAAACAGGAAAAGCTGCTCTAATCGTAATAGTTGGCAAAATGAAAAACTAAATGAAGATAGCATTTCCTTTTCATCTGACTGGCAAAACAAATTAAATCTGATAACACAAAGTGTTGGTGAGGATTTGTGGAAACAAGCAGTGATACAAAGTCTGGTTTGAATGTAAATTTCAACAATCATTTTGAAGTTCACTTTAGTAATACTGAATAAAATTATACAAATTCTTCGAACCACCACCATTATTTCTACATACTTTCCCCAAATAAACTCTCCCACATTGACAAGGAGATGTTGGCAGCACTGTTTATAATACTAAAAAAAGGGAAAACAATATAAATTCTTCAACAGGATAAACCAGTACTATATGTATTAACAAATTTAATGTGGAGTGAAAACAAATTACAGAATGTATACAGTCTGTAACCCTATTTGAATTTTTTAAAGACACAAAATACAAGAGTATATATATATAATTCAAAAAAACAAAATACAGAAAAAGCATGGGAATGGCTATGTTGACTTCAGGAGGGTGACAACCTCTGGGGAGGGGGTAAAAGAACGTTTGGGCTGTAAGGCTTTTAGTGTTATCATTTATTAGTTTCTGTTAAAATATTTTAAGTAAGTATCATAACTTAATATTTACTTAATCTCAGTTGTCGTAGTCTTTTATATTTTCTGTGATATAATGCTGAACTTAAAATTTTTAAAACTTAAGGTAACGTTTTGGGAAGTAAGAGTAGAAAAGAGAGACAAAAAGAGATTGGTTAATAACAAGGGAACAGCGAGAAAAACATAAAATTCTGTTTGGAGAGCGGAGATATAAGTATATTTGTAAGCAGAAGAGAAGGGGCTTTGAAGAAAGGTGAAATAGACAATATAAAAGGTAAAAGAGTACAATCACGATGACACGTGAAGGATGTCAAAACAAAGGCACACAGGTAGCTGTTAGTTTTGACATGAGGGAGTCATATTTCTTCTACAAGCAGAAGGAGGAAGGAAATACTGGTTGAACTTTCAGAGTAATACTGACATATAGAAGAGAAAGATAAAAAGAAATTAAACAAACTTAATGTTGTCAGTAAAGTTGAAGACAATGGTATATCAAGACTAATTTCTCAGTAAGGTACTCAAGGGTTTTGGTAATTTGAGAAGACGAGAGAAGATTTGAAACCTCTGCAGGTATTTAATAGTTTGTAACACACAAATAATAGTTACACACACAGATATTTACAATACACAGATAATAGTTACCAAGCAGCCTTGTAAAAATAATTGTGTTAGGAATTAGTGGGTTTCATGCTGTACCTGACGTTCTAACTTCATCCAGCAGTGTTCAGAAGCCAAGGAGTATAGAAAACGAATTGGGAGAGGAAAGACTGACTCAGGGTTGAAAATCAACAGGATTGTTAAGTCAGAAAAGGAAAGAGGGGGAGCCAGGAATCTATGGTATTTTTTTTTATTTTTATTGAAATATAATTGCTATACAATATTGTGTTATTTCTGGTGTACAATGAAGTGAATCAGCTATATGTATATAGCTGAGAAAAGAGGGAAGTGAGATCTTCCAGAATCTGATGGAAAGGGGAAATAGTAAGAAGTTGGAGATGTGCAGATTATCATGAAGACAAAGTAATATTTTCAGCAAGATTGCAATGACAGGAGGAATAAAGAAGGAAGGTGAAGGTACACTGGAATTTTGGAGATTGTCATCTTAGGCATTACGTAGTTGAGGATTAAGTCATATGTTTAAAGCTGGGCAAAATGAGTGAAAATGGTCATTAAAATGTGGAAGAGTACTTTGAAATCCACGTACTGGATGATACCAAGTGTTATTGTTGAGATAACCAATGGTGTTGGAAGTGATGAAATGAGAAGAACAGCAAGATAGTTGTTGAATTATTAAGAAGAGAATATTACTATTAATTTAGGAACAAGGGTAAAGAGTGAATGCTAACTCCCTCTTGCAAGAGCACTGGAATCCCAGCTAACTGCTGAACAGTAACTGACAGGAAGACTCTGGAACTCACCAAAAAAGTTACCCCACATCCAAAGACAAAGGAGAAGCCGCAATGAGATGGTAGGAGGGGTGCAATCACAGTAAAATCAAATCACATAACTGCTGCGTGGGTGACTCACAAACTGGAGAACACTTATACCACAGAAGTCCACCCACTGGAGTGAAGATTCTGAGCCCCACGTCAGGCTTCCCAACCTGGAGGTCCAGCAATGGGAGGAGGAATTCCTAGAGAATCAGACTTTGAAGGCTAGCGGGATTTGATCACGGGGCTTCGACAGGAATGGGGGAAACAGAGACTCCACTCTTGGAGGGCACACACAAAATACTGTATGCATCAAGACCCAGGGGAAGGGAGCAGTGACCCCACTGGAGACTGAACCAGACCTACCTGCTAGTGATGGAGGGTCTCCTGCAGAGGTCGGGGGTGGCTGAGGCTCACCGTGGGGACAAGGACACTAGCAGCAGAAGTTCTGGGAAATATTCCTTGGCGTGAGCCCTCCCAGCGTCCACCATTAGCCACACCAAAGGGCCTGTAGGCTGCAGTGCTGGGTCGCCTTGGCCAAACAACCAACAGGGAGGGAACTCAGCCCCACCCATCAGCAGACAAGCAGATTAAAGTTTTACTCAGCTCTGCCCACCAGAGCAACACCTAGCTCGACCCACCACCACTCCCATCCATCAGGAAGCTTGCACAAGCCTCTTAGATAGCCTCATCCACCAGAAGGGCAGACAGCAGAAGCAAGAAGAATTATAGTCTTGCAGCCTGTGGAACAAAAACCACATTCAAAGAAAGAGAGACAAAATGAAAAGGCAGAGGACTATGTATCCGATGAAGGAACAAGATAAAACCCCAGAAAAACAACTAAATGCAGTGGAGATAGGCAACCTTCCTATCAGAAAAAGAATCCAGAATAATGATAGTGAAGATGATCTAGGACCTCAGAAACAGCATGGAGGCAAAGATCGAGAAGATGCAAGAAATGTTTAACAAAGACCTAGAAGAATTAAGGAACAAACAAAAAGACATGAACAATAGAATAACTGAAATGAAAAATGCACTAGAAGGAATCACTAGCAGAAAAACTGAGGCAGAACAAATTAGTAACTTCAAAGACAGAATGGTGGAATTCACTGCCACGGAACAGAATAAAGAAAAAAGAATGAAAAGAAATGAAGACAGCCTAAGAGACCTTTGGGACAACAGTAAATGCACCAACATTTGCATTATAGGGGTCCAAGAAGGAGAAGAGAGAGAGAAAGGACCCAAGAAAGTATTTGAAGAGATTATAGTTGAAAACATCCCTAACATGGGAAAGGAAATAGCCACCCACGTCAAGAAAGTGCAGAGAGTTCCAGGCAGGATAAACCCAAGGAGAAACACACTGATTCACATAGTAATCAAATTGACAAAAAGTAAAGACAAAGAAAAATTATTAAAAGCAACAAGGGAAAAATAACACATAACAAACAAGGGAACTGCCATAATGTTAACAGTTGATTTCTCAGCAGAAACTCTACAAGCCAGAAGAGAGTGGCACGATATATTTAAAGTGATTAAATGGAAGAACCTACAACCAAGATTACTCTACCCAGCAAGGATCTCATTCAGATTTGACAGAGAAATCAAAAGCTTTACAAACATACAAAAGATACGAGAATTCAGCACCACCAAACCAGCTTTACAACAAATGCTAAAGGAACTTCTCTAAGTGGGAAACACAAGAGAAGAATAGGACCTACAAAAACAAACCCCAAACAATTAAGAAAATGGTAATAGGAACATACATATCGATAATTACCTTAAATGTGAATGAATTAAATGCTCCAGTCAGAGTACACAGGCTCACTGAATGGATACTACAACAAGACCCATATGTATGCTGTCTACATGTGACCCACTTCAGACCTAGGGTCACATACAGACTGAAACTGAGGGGATGGAAAAAGATATTCCATGCAAATGGAAATCAAAAGAAAACTGGGGGAAAAATAAATAAATAAATAAAGCTGGAGTAGCAATACTCATATCAGATAAAATAGACTTTAAAATAAATGTTACAAGAGATGAGGAAGGACACTACATAATGATCAAGGGATAAATCCAAGAAGAAGATATAACAATTATAAATATATATGCACCCAACATAGGAGCACCTCAGTACATAAGGCAAATGCTAACAGCTATAAAAGAGGAAATCGATGGTAACACAATAATAGTGGGGGACTTTAACACCTCAGTTACACCCATGGACAGATCATCCAGACAGAAAATTAATAAGGAAACACAAGCTTTAAATGACACAATAAACCAGATAGATTTAATTGATATTTATAGGACATTCCATCCAAAAAACAGCAGATTACATTTTCTTCTCAAATGCACCCGGAACATTCTCCAGGATGGATCACATCTTGGGTCACAAATCAAGCCTCAGTAAGTTTAAGAAAATTGAAATCATATCAGGCATCTTTTCTGACTACAACACTATGAGATTAGAAATCAGTTACAGGGAAAAAACCGTAGAAACACAAACTCATGGAGGCTAAACAACATGTTACTAAATAACCAAGAGATCACTGAAGAAATCAAAGAGGAAATAAAAAAATACCTAGAGGCAAATTACAATGAAAACACTATAATCCAAAACCTTTGGGATGCAACAAAAGCAGTTCTATGAGAGAACTTTATAGCAATACAGTCCTACCTGAGGAAACAAGAAGAATCTCCAGTAAACAATTTAACCTTACACCTAAAGGAACTAGAGAAAGAAGAACAAACAAAACCCAAAGTTAGCAGAAGGGAAGAAATCATAAAGATCAGAGCAGAAATAAATGAAATAGAGATAAAGAAAACAATAGCAAAGACCAATAAAACTAAAAGCTGTTTCTTCAAGAAGGTAGACAAAATTTATAAACCTTTAGCCAGAGTCATCAAGAAAAAGAGGGAGAGGACTCAAATCAATAAAATTAGAAATGAAAAAGGAGAAGTTACAACAGACACTGCAGAAATACAAAGCTTGTAAGAGACGACTACAAGCAACTCTATGCCAACAAAATGGAAAATCTGGAAAAAAATGGACAAATTCTTAGAAAAGCACAATTTTCTGAGACTGAACCAGGAAGAAATAGAAAATATGAACAGACCAATCAGAAGCACTGAAATAGAAACTGTGATTGAAAATCTTCCGAGAAACAAAAGGCCTGGACCAGATGGCTTCACAGGTGAATTCTACCAAACATTTAGAGAAGAGCTTACACCCATGCTTCTCAAACTCTTCCAAAAAATTGCCAAGGAAGGAACACTCCCAAACTCATTCTACGAGGCTGCCATCACCGTGATACCAAAACAAGTCAAAGATACTACAAAAAAAAGAAAATTCCAGACCAATATCACTCATGAATATAGGTGCAAAAATCCTCAACAAAATACTAGCAAACAGAATCCAACAGCACATTAATAGGATCGTACACCTGGTCAAGTGGGATATATCACAGGGATGCAAGGATTCTTCAATATACGCAATCAGTCAATGTGATACACCATATTAACAAACTGAAAAATAAAAACCATATGATCATCTCAACAGATACAGAAAAAGCTTTTGACAAAATTTAACACCCATTTATGATAAAAACCCTCCAGAAAGTTGGCATAGAGGGAACCTACCTCAAGATAATAAAGGCCATATATGACAACCCACAGCAAACATCATTCTCAATGGTGAAAAGCTGAAAGCACTTCCTCTAAGATCAGGAACAAGACAAGGATACCCAGTCTCACCACTCTTATTCAACACAGTTTGGGAAGTCCTAGCCACGGCAATCAGACAAGAAAAAGAAATGAGGAATACAAATTGGAATAGAGGAAGTAAAGCTGTTGCTGCTTGCAGATGACATGTAATATACGTAGAAAATCGTAAAGATGCCACCAGAAAACTACTAGAGCTAATCAATGAATTTGGTAACATTGCTGGATACAAAATTAATGCACAGAAATTACTTGCATTCCTATACACTAATGATGAGAAATCTGAAAGAGAAATTAAGGAAACAATCCCATTCATCATTGCAACAAAAAGAATAACTAGGAATAAACCTACCTAAGGAGGTTAAAGACCTGTACTCAGAAACCTATAAGACACTGATGAAAGAAATCAAAGATGACACAAGCAGATGGAGAGATACACCATGTTCTTGGATTGGAAGAATCAATATTGTGAAAATGACTATACTACCCAAAGCAATCTACAGATTCAGTGCAATCCCTATCAAACTACCAATGGCATTTTTCACAGAACTAGAACAAAAAATCTTAAAATTTGTATGGAGACAAGAAAGACCCCGAATAGCCAAAGCAATCTTGAGGGACGAAAACAGAGATGGAGGAATCAGACTTCCTGATTTCAGACTATACTACAAAGCTACAGTAATCGAGGCAATAGGGTACTGCCATGAAAACAGAAATATAGATCAATGGAATAAGATAGAAAGCCCAGAGATAAACCCACGCACCTATGGTCAACTAATCTATGACAAAGGAGGCAAGGGTATACAATGGAGAAAAGACAGTCTCTTCAGTAAGTGGTGCTGGGAGAACTGGACAGCTACATGTAAAAGAATGAAATTACATCACTCCCTAACACCATACATAAAAATAAACTCAAAATGGATTCAAGATCGAAATTTGAGATTGGACGCCAGAAAACCCTTAGAGGAAAACATAGGAAGAACATTTGTTGATATAAATCACAGCAAGATCCTTTTTGGTCTGCCTCTTAGAGTAATGGAAATAAAAATGAAAGTAAACAAATGGGACCTAATAAAACTTAAAAGCTTTTGCACAGCAAAGGGAACTCTAAAGAAGACAAAAAGACAACCCTGAGAATGGTAGAAAATATTTGCAAACGAATCAACGGACAAAGGATTAATCTCCAAAATATATAAACAGCTCATGCAGCTCAATATCAATTTTTTTATCTTGCCCTGACATAATAGTGCAAAAATAACAAACAACTCAATCAAAAAATGGGCAGAAGAGCTAAATAGACAGTTCTCCAAAGAAGACATACGATGGCCAAGAGGCACGTGAAAAGCTACTCAGCATCACTGATTATTAGAGAAATGCAAATCAAAACTACAATGAGGTATCACCTCACACTGGTTAGAGTGGCCATCATCAGAAAATCCACAAACAACAGATGATGGAGAGGGTGTGGAGAAAAGGGGACCCTCTTGCACTGTTGGTGGGAATGTAAACTGATACAGCCACTGTGAAGAACAGTATGGAGGTTCCTTAAAAAACTAAAAATAGAATTAGCATATGACCCAGCAATCCTACTACTGGGCGTATACCCAGAGAAAACCATAATTCAAAAAGAGTCATGTACCACCATGTTCATTGCAGCACTATTTACAGTAGCCAGGTCATGGAAGCAACCTAAATGCCTATCGACAGGTGGATGGATAAAGAAGATGTGGTACATATACACAATGGAATATTACTCAGCTATAAAAAGGAATGAAATTGGGTCATTTGTAGAGATGTGGATGGACCGAGAGATTGTCATACAGAGTGAAGTAAGTCAGAAGGAGAAAAACAAATATCGTATATTAACTCATGTATGTGGAATCTAGAAAAATGGTACAGATCAACCAGTTTTGCAAGGCAGAAATAGAGACACAGATATAGAGAACAAACATATGGACACCAATGGGGGAAAGCAGTGGGGTGTGGGGTAGGTGGTTGTGGTGGGATGAATTGGGAGATTGGGACTGACATCGATACACTAATATATATAACATAGATAACTAATAAGAACCTGCTGTATAAAAAATAAAATAAAATTATAAAAAAAAATATAGAGAGTGAATGCTGTTTCTATCTAAATATGTATAATTTTTTAGTCAATATAATGTTATTTGAGATTTAACCATATTGATAGCATATATATCTAATCCTATTTTAATTTTTCTACACTGTGTATTTGTACAAATATGCTAATATATTATCTACTACTCTCTAACTGATGGAAATTTAGGTTGTTTTTAATTTTTTTTATCTTGCCCTGACATAATAGTGCAAAAATAAATTTTATTTTAAATGTGTTTCATTATGTACCCATGAGGGAATATCTTTAGGACATTTATGTAGAAGAGAAATTCCTGGGTTGTAGGCATATACATCTTCAACTGGAATATGCAAGGTGCAGGAAGATACATACAGTAAATACCATGTTGTAAATTTTTAAAACACAAAAACTTTATATATATGCATATCAACTAAAAATATAAAACTTGCTTAGGAAATACCAGGACAAATAATTACTCTAAAGAAGGAGAATTAGTTGTTTATTACTTTTTTAATATGTGTTTAAAATATATCATAATAAAAAGATAAAAATCATATGTTTTCAAAATGATGTAGTTCGTTGTAGAAAGTTTAGAAAGTGCAATGAAAGAAGTACCTGAAAAGAAAATAACCTTTCATCTCAGTACTCTGAAATAAGAACTATTAATAATTTGGTATTTTCTTTTTATTATATATACACATGTGAATATAAATGAGTTACACTTTATATCATGTTTTAAAACATGCTTCTGTTTTCCTTAACAGTACATCATAAATATGTTGTTAAACTTCAGGTTTTAGCTCCAACGTGTTAAGACGTTGGAAATTATCACTCCCATCCTTAAAAAAAAAAAAAGGTGAATAAACTGAATACCATTATTATTATTATTTGTGTGTTTTGGATCCATTAGTTAACTGAGGTTTCAGGACAAAGTGCCACTGCAAAATCTAGAGAGAAAGGAGAGTTCAGAGAGGCATAACTAAGCTCTGCATACTGGAGCAGATGGTGCTTGAGGCATAAACTGCTAGGAATGCTTAAATGGTTATTGTAGCAAATTGTTGGAGGCTGTGTGTGGATTTGCTTGAGAGTGAACAACTCCTTGGGGGGCCCTGGTCTCCGAGGTTCCCCATACATTAGTGAGCTTTACCTCTAGGAACCCCACCAGGTTCTCTTGTCAAAAAGCCAGGAAAGATCCCCCTCATGGCTCTGGCAGAGGAGGGGAAGGGTAAGCATTATGAAGTGTGCCTAGTGCATTATCCATAATTAAGGTCTGCTCTCCAGAAAATACTTTACCGGAACCTTATCCAAAGTGGGGAAATATCCCATGGAGGGGTGGGGTAAGGATCTAAGAAATACTTCATGAAGCTCACGGCCCAGGAACACATGACCACTAAATGATTGAGATGTAAGTCTATGATTATGAAATGCTTCCCCATGTCCTGTATTTTGTCACCATATGAAAACATTTCCAGTATAATGGCAGTGTATTAAAGCTAAAAGAGCTGCAAGACACAGACGTGATCTGAGGAGGCGTTCTTAGAGAAGTTCAGAGACAACATGGGTATCAAAATCCAGGCTTCTGGAGAACTTTGAAGCCTCTAGCACCTATAGCTATAACAGAGGTAATTCCAAGCCAGATTCATGTAAAACCTTAAACTAAAGGCCTATTTATCTCAGTTCTTATTACTTGCAAGGTATGCTAAAAAGTGAGTGAAAACATAATCCTAAGTGACAAAACATGAGAACCAGACCTAGATATGGTAAAGATTTTGGCATTATCAGTCAGAGTAACTTAAAATAACTATGATCAATTTGTTAAGAGCTCTAGTATAAAAAAGTAGACAACATGCAAAAACAGATGGTCAATGTAGTAAGAGAGTTGGATATTCTAAGAAAGAATCAGAAAGAAATGCTAGAAATAAAAAACACTGTAACACAAATGAAGAATAACTTTGATGGTCTCATCAGTAGACTGGACATGGCCAAGGAAAGAATCAATATTTGAAGATAAATTAGAAGAAAGTTTTCAAATTGAAATGAAAAGAGGAAAAAGAATGAAAAAATATATAACAGAATAGAAATCCAGGAACTGCTGGTAACTTCAAAATCTGGCATACACATAGTTGAAATACCAGGGAGAAGAGAGAGAGAATGAAGCAGAAGAAATATTTGAAGGAATAATGGTCAAGAGTTTTCAAAAATCAGTGAGACACTACACCACAGATGAAGGTAGCTCAGAGAACATCAAGCAGAATTAACACCAAAATATCTACATTTAGGCATATTGTATTCAAATTGCAGAAAACCAAAGACAAAGAAACTTTTGAAGAATGCCAGGGGTGGGAGAACACCTGCTCTATGGAGGATAAGAATCCAGTGGACTTTTCATCAGAACCATGCAAGGAAGAAGATGGTAGAGTGAAATATTTAAAGTGTTGAAAGAAACCACCAACCTGAAATTCTATATCCAGCAAAAGTATCATTTAAAAATGAAGGATAGGGCTTCCCTGGTGGCGCAGTGGTTGAGAGTCTGCCTGCCGATGCAGGGGACACGGGTTTGTGCCCCGGTCTGGGAGGATCCCACATGCCGCGGAGCGGCTGGGCCCGTGAGCCATGGCCGCTGAGCCTGCACGTCCGGAGCCTGTGCTCCGCAGCGGGAGAGGCCACAACAGTGAGAGGCCCGCGTACCGCAAAAAAAAAAAAAAAAAAAAAAAAAAAAGAAGGATAAATAAAGACTTACTTGAAAAAAATGAGGGAATTTATCTCCAACAAACCTGCCCTGTAAGAAATGTTAAAAGGAGTTTTTCAAGTAGAAGGAAAATGTATGTCAGAAACTTATATCTATATAAAGAAAAAAAGTGTTGGAAAAGGAACAAATTATGGTAACATATTTTATTTTTTAATTTTTAATTGATTTTAAGTGAGAAAATCCAGTCTGAAAAGTTTACAAATTATATGATTCCAACTATATGACATTTTGAAAAAGGTAAAACTCAATAATATAAAGGTCAGTGGTTGCCAGGGATTCAAGGTGTGGAGTTGTGTTGAATAGGTGAAACACAGGGGAATTTTTAGGGCAGTAAAACTGTCCTGTATGGCAGCATAGTCATGGGTACATAGCACAGTGCATTAGTCAAAACCCATAGAACTTTATAGCACAAAGAGTGAAATGTATATAAGTTTTAAAAAATTAATTTAATTGTTCAGAGAGTTCCAGGGTGGAAATCAGAATGTGATTTTCAAAAAATCTAAGTGTATTACAAATCTACAAAATATTCTCACAGGAGAAAATGTGCTGACCTAAGTAACATTGGATATGAGTAGAGTCTGCAAGAATAAAGTCAAAACAAACTATACATAAACACCGTACTCTAGTTGATAAAGTTGAGTCACACAGATGTATGAGTTAACAATGCTGAAACTGCTATCCATGTATCCTGAAATGGAAAAATTAACTAAATGAATGACAAATGGTGGTAGCCAGGTTTCTCACTGTTGAAGTGGGAATTTATAGGTAAGCAAAGGGGAAAGTCTAGAATGATCCAGGTGATAATGGATTAGAGTTGGAGACATCAGTATGAACTCATGTTTAGCTTAATATAGTTACAGATGGTTAAATATGGAAATATTTATAATTATGTATATATACTCTAGTTAGTATACTCATATATTTCATTGCTCTGTTAAGCATAGAAGCAATGACACCTCAATAGCAGTGAGCACACCTACTACCCAGGTTTTTGTTTCTAATACCATTCTTCAGTGAAGAGAACTAGGGCTCCTTTGTGAAATGACTGATTCTAGGTTTGGGGCAGAAAATGTAGAAGATGAGCATCTTATAGTACAAGAGAGTAAGACAGTGCTAAAAACAAAACAAATAGACAAAACAAAGCACAATGATGGGGGTATATTAAAGGGACATAGGAGTGAACTAAAAGAATATTCAGTGGCCAAAGCTGAAACTAAGCAATAAAATAAAACATAAATTAGAATATAACCTAAAGTGTAAAGTAAATATTCATAATTTTATGCTGATATAAATAAATTATTGAATAAATAAATAAATGGAAGAGACAAATCTCTTATGCAGAAGAATCCTAAACAATTTATGTAGATAGTCTGTTCTCAAGGAGTTGGAACGTAACTCCCCAATCCTAAAGTGTGGGCTGTGTGTAATGACTTGCTTCCAAAGAATACAGTCTGAAAAGGGGGCAAAAAAGAGTAATTGTACAGTGAAGAAATCTGACAAACCCTGCTTCAGACAGGTGACCAAATTCAGTGTCAACAGTGATAAGCCATCCTTGCTATGACCTGATAAAAATGGCACATTATTCTGTGTCTCCTCCCCCAAAGCTGTAACTGCAGTCTATTTATTTGAGAAGTTGGGGAAAGTCTTCCTGAGAAAATAGCATTTGAGCTAAGCACTAAATGTTGACTGCTCTCTCCACAAATTAAATTCCTTTTACAATGGTGGCATCTAATATTTTTCCCCATTTTGCATGGATGAGACATGCTTATCACAGTGACACACAGTTCCTTCGTGTGCCTCATGACAGGAGTTATTGGAAGTCAGGGACGTGGTGGCATGGGAGGCATCAGAAAACACCTCTGAAAATACAAGGCAAGTCACCAACAATGTTCATGAATCCACTTGAGGTGGCTTCATTGAGCTGGTCAACCCTTCACTGACCAGTTTGATAAAATATCCCTTTCACATGACCCTATTCTTGGTACCACAACAATGCCTGCTGAATCCTCAATGGGGCAAACTGCTTGGTATTCCACTTACTACTCTGTTCTTAGTTTTAAAATCTGTCAAAGTGTAAACTGCTTGGTATTCCACTTATTATTCTGTTCTTAGTTTTAAAATCTGTCAAAGTGTACAGATTATAAGGAAGCATCTTCATGTCTGAGAGCACAGGTGCCCACCTGTGCTTGGTGGAAGGAAGGGAGGGGAGAAGGAGAGGAAGAATTGAGGGGTGTAGAGACCGAGAGAGGGAGGGAGGAAGGAAGGAAGGAAGGAAGGAAAGAGGGAGGGGAGGAGGGAGAAGGGGAAAAATAAAAAGGCAAAACAAAATAATTCCACCTTGTTTGAATAGGATTTATAATTTAGGTATATGATAAGGCTAATAGATAAGGAGATGACTGCCATTGAAAAGATAGTTCATTCTACTCAGTTCCCAAGGTTGCGCATACGTGTCGCACTAGAGAGTGGTATCTGGCACACATGGGGTCACTGGGGTCTGTCACAAGGCAGAGGAAGAGGGGAACTGCATGCAAGCACCTTTACTGTGGTTTCCAAGGGAAGAAATGGCAAATCAAGGTAAAAAGGCCTAGGACTGGCTAGTGTGAATGATTTCAGGGGGCTCTGGGGCAGCGGGCTTGTACCTCATTGTCTGGTACCTGGCCTTGGGGTAATTACAGTGGGGTTATAGTGGCCAGGAGTGTGAGTGCCTGACATGGGAGATGTTCTGGGGTGTGGACTTAGCTGCTCAAGAAGAGGAATTAACTGGCCTTTAGCCAGGGCCTCAAAACAAGAGCAAGACATCATTTAAAAAACAGTATTACACATCTGAATGCTACCAGATCCAAAGAAGCAATTTATATGCTGTATACTTTTTTAGGGGGTGAGGGCGTGTATTCTCAGGTTTAGCCACTAATTTTCAGATGATTGAACAAACACAAAACCCAAACTAAAAACAGTTAAGCCCATAGAGAATTTGTTTTATCACTTTGCCTATTAAAATCAGTGAAAGTCCGTTACAACATACCAATTAAAACATCTTTATTTTAAACAGATATGAGGCAGGATTTATCTGAAGGAAAGGTAGTGCTGCACTCCATTAATTATATTAATGTTTAATTTAGCACTATTCACAAATTTGAGGCAATCTATGCAGTTATATTTACCGTTAGCATTTTACTTGAAAATCATTAAATTCTAGTCTGTTATCAGTAATGTCAAAGCAGGTTTCATGTAAAGATTCAGGGGAGAGAAAGAGAATGAATTTGTGTGCTCAGAAGACTAATTTTCAGGTGATGTAGAAAATGTCACTGGAAAGCCCAATGATGTAAGCTAGCATCAAGGTCATTAATTTTTGGTTTTACTAATAAAAATGATGCTTTAATGAATTGAGAAAATAAAGGAAAAAAGGACAGGTAGTTAAATTCTGTAGTTAAGTATATGACTCTCCCTCTGTCCAAATGGCTTGTATTGACATAATTTCTAATATGAATAAAACATTACCAAGATCAATATCTAGTGTTTGTTCCAACCAAAATGTGACAATAATCCATCCATGGTAGCATTTATTTGATCAAAGACTTTATGGTTATTCAATCTATTTAGCAGAAGAGCAATAACATTTTACTGAAAATTAAATTAGGGTTTTAAATGCAAGGCAGTATTCTTTCTAAAAGTATTTTGGCAGGAAGCATTCATTCCAACAGGGACATCTTTAATGATATCTAGCACTTATAAGGCATTCTCATCTTCCAAGTGTTTCACTAACACCGATTAATTAACTTTCATTATATTGCAACAAGATAGGTAAATAACAAGGAGAAAGCCAGTTTTTTTCAGTCCAGACGGGAAGTCAATGTCAAAATTTAAATTATGCTTAGGATTTTGGCTTCAGTCCTTTGTCCCAATCATTAAGTAAACCATACCTACCTCAGTATCGTCAAATGCTATGAAATCACGCCTTTCAAGAAAAAGAAAAAAAACCCACAAAGTCAAGAACTAAAGCTGAAAGGATGATTTCAGTTTTTCAAGACTTCCTCTGTACTTTCCTCTAAAAGAAAATGGTGGGGAGGGGAGAAAGAAAAAATAGTAGTGCCTTCTAGTGCTTTCCCTATCTCCCTCTTTATAAAATACCTTTATAGTCTTGATAAGTTCAAACTGTAGTCCCTACAATGTGAAGTCTGGTAGTTTTCAAATTATCTTTAAAATAACAGACTATTTTTCATAAAAGTGTTGGTGAGAAAATACTGAAAAGAATCAGATGTGCAAACTGTTTGTTACAGCTCAAGGATGTCTGCATAACAATGTGAGAGAAAGGATTCTTTTCAAATACACTTACACTCAAGGTATCTTTATATAATGGAGACTTAAAAAAATTACTACAGGTTTGAATAATGCATACCTTCTTTTGTCACAAGATTCCATTCTTTAAATAAATAATAAATATCTCCCAGGCTAGCCCTAAAAGAAAGCCACATGAAGATTTCAAACTGTGGTTAATGGCAACAAAGGCAGTCCCTTTGTAAGAGTGATTGGAATACGGGTGCAACTTTATATAGACTAAATGTATGTCCCTTTTCCCAAGTCATAGTTGTAAATGAGAGCAGTGTTAAAACCAAGGAAGTTTCTAGGCTATGTTAGAAAATCTTTGACCGTTGGTTCCTTTTTCAGGGGTTGGCAAACTATGGCCAGTGTGGGTCAAATCCAGCCACCCACCTGTTTTTGTAAATACAGTTTTATTGTAACATTGCAATGCCCATTTGTTTACACATTGCCTATAGCCACTTTTGTGCTTCAACACTGGACTTGAGTAGTTGCAGTAGAGACCACATGGCCAGAAAAAGTTAAGGTATTTACTCTTTGACCTTTTATGGAAAACATTTGTCAATTATCTGCTCTATTAAAGGTGACAAGTTGAGTCTCTAAGAAAAGTCAGACTATACTCATTGAAACAAGAAGGAGGCTATGAAATATGAAAAGGAAATAAATTTATACATAGGGAGTATCTACTTTCTGAGACAGGCCATGATCCAAAATTCATTTGTAAGTCACTTACTCCTCACTCTCTCATGTTCATCAACTCATAACATGACTTTCTAAGTTGTAATATAGTTCAAATTGTGTTTATAGGCCAGACTATGGATATTTAAAGTATTGGTTCACCCATCTTTTAAGAACTCCTGTGAGGGGACTTCCCTGGTGGTCCAGTGGTTAAGACTCTGTGCTTACACTGCAGGGGGTGCAGGTTTGATCCCTGGTTAGGGAACTAAGATCCCGCATGCTGTGTGATGAGGCCAAAATAAATTAATTAAATGTTAAAAAAAATAAAGTTAAAAAAAAAAAACAAAAAACTCCTGTGGGTCCTGAAGTTACCTAGAGAAGATCAAAACAAATCCTGTTCATAGTACTTTATTCTTATGAAACCAAAAGATTCCACTGGGAATGAGCAGTGTAACACGTCTAGCTTGTTTTAAAGGAGGTTTGTAGAGGTCACAAAAATGACTTCTTCACAATGGATAGGAAGGGGACTTACCCATTTTTTCTGGAGGATGTATATTTTGTGTGATGTTCATGTAAAGTAGATTCCTCTTATGTTTCTGACCTTCTCAGATTTCCTGGACCCATGATGAAATCTTCAAGCTAACTTTTAGTGATGATGATGACAATAATGATATATAACCCTTTCCAAGTGTGTACTGTGTTCTCTTCATTGTTTTAAGCTTTGATATGTATTGATCAATCTTCATAACAACCCCAAGAAGTAGAATTATAATTACCCTTACTTTACAGAAAAAGAGATAAGTTCTAATAGGTTACACAGCTAATAAGGAATAGAGGAGAAAACAGGTCCCTATCAAAGCCTTAAAGATAAACTAATTTCTCTTAGCCTCATGAATCACTTCAGAAGCCCTGCTTCTATAGGTTTATTTCAACCCAGACAAGATATATATGCTTAAATTAGCTTTCAGTTAATTATCTATTATTGCCACTAGATAGTAAAACTCATGGTTTCTGAATTCTACCCTACTTCACTCCAACCCTGCCTCAATTTTATTTTTCATTAAGTTTTGTGAGTTTTTGAACCAGAGGCTAGAAAATAGTGTTTGTTTTTAGTAGTATTGGGGAGGATTGGATTGAGTCACTGGAAGGAGGGGAAAAATGTTTAAAGCCTGTTAGAATTACATCTTTCAAAGAATGAGTATATAGTGAGTATATATTTTTGCCATTTACTTCAAAGATAGTTACATTTTAATTGTGGACAGGAGTAATGAATTGCTCACTGTACTAATACAACAAAAGAGAGCAAAAACATTCAAAATGTGATCAGTAGTGTGCATGGTGAGTTCATTAGCTTTCAGCATCTGCTTGTAAATTTGGAGTCAAATAATGGGAGGCATACATATATATTACAAGTTTTATATATATATATACATTCTTAATTAGTGGACTGTATCTGTTAATAAATACTGGTTTTCTATGCTGTTTAACTATATTAGCTATTTTGTCAATCGGTTTTAGTAATATTAATGCTGTCTTAAAATTTCCTTTACCTTTTCTCATACTCTGATCATTTAGTAATATGCAACATTACTTTTTTAAAATAAATTTATTTATTTATTTATTTATTTATTTATTTATTTATTTATTTTTGGCTGTGTTGGGTCTTCGTTGCTGGTGCAGGCTTTCTCTAGTTGCGGCGAGTGGGGGCTACTCTTCGTTGTGGTGCATGGGCTTCTCATTGCGGTGGCTTTTCTTGTTGCGGGGCACAGGCTCTAGGCACGTGGGCTTCAGTAGTTGTGGCATGCAGCCTCAGTAGTTGTGGCTCACGGACCCTACAGTGCAGGCTCAGTAGTTGTGGCGCATGGGCTTAGTTGCTCTGTGGCATGTGGGATATTCCTGGACCAGGACTCGAACCCATATCCCCTGCATTGGCAGGTGGATTCCCAACCACCGCGCCACCAGGGAAGTCCCAACATTACTTTTTTAATCAACTTACTTTACTAAAGAAAATATAAATGCTAACTATTTCAGCTTTTGATCTAAATCATATAAACTTTTATATTATATGAAAAATTGTATTATTTTATATTATTGTAAAGATTATTTAGACTTCAGCTTCTACTAATAAATCACCAAGAAATTTGGACTAAATTTCTTATGAAGACAGCTAGAAAACTTAAAAAATGTAAAAATGCCTATTTGAAACCTTTGGAGAACAAATCATGATGCTAGGCTGGGGTCTATAAGATGGTGGAGGGCCTGAGAAGATCCTATTCTTAGGGCTATTTTTCCTGGAGTGTTTTCTGATCATTAAGCTAATCACCTAGGAGACTAAAGATTATGCAGCACTATTAAATAGCTCATGGACCAAACAGGAGGTCAGAGCCCACAAGGGGAAGGAAAGGAGGCTGTTGTCAAACTGTGATCACTTTGGTCTGTGACTCTGTAGGACTGAATCTTTAGAGTAGCAGAAACTAGATAAATTCTCACAGGGACTGCAGATCGCTTTCAAACTAACCTAAATTGGAAATTGGATGGAAGAATCATAGGTTAATTGTGCCCCTAGGTATCTTATGAAAACAAATATTATTTTTTTTATCAAGAGAAAAAATATTATCCAAGACTTAAATTTCTATATTTGGGGCTTCCCTGGTGGCGCAGTGGTTGAGAGTCCGCCTGCCGATGCAGGGGACGCGGGTTCGTGCCCCGGTCCGGGAAGATCCCACATGCCGCGGAGCGGCCGGGCCCGTGAGCCATGGCCTCTGAGCTTGCGCGTCCGGAGCCTGCGTTCCACAATGGGAGAGGCCACAACAGTGAGAGGCCCGCACCGCAAAAAAACCAAAACAAACAAACAAACAAACAAAATTTCTACATTTGTTTAATTGTTTAGTATACATTTTTAAAAGGAAGCATACAAAGTTATGAGATAACATAAATAAAAGCCAGCACAAATAACTTGCAGCATGAATAAATGCCAACAGAAACAAAAGAGAGTAAAAACAGTTTCATGGAGACTTCAGTTATAAAAGTTATGGAATATAGATTTTAAAGTAACCATAATTGCTGTGATCAAGAAAACAAAAGAAAATACTGAAATTATAGGAAAAAGTGAAAATAAGAAAAAAATAGATATTTGAGAACTGAAAAAATAAAATAACCAAAATTAAATACTCAGTAGGTAACTTTATCAGTGGATTAGACACAGACAGACTTACTAAACTGGAAGATAAATAAGAAAATGTCCAAAATAAATCATAGACACAAGTATGGAAAATCACAAGAAAGTATAAAGAACATAGAGGATATGATGAGAAGGTCTACAAATGTCAGGAATGAAAAAAGAAGTCAAAACTACATACCTACAGATATTAAAAGGATAAAGATATGACAACTTTATGCCAATCAACATATACATTTACAGAATCAATTTTAAATCTAAGCATATCTGTAATTATTAAAGACATTTAATTTATACATTAAAATCTTCCAAAACATAAAATTTCAGGCCCAGGAAATTCTAGCAAACATTTTTGGAAGAAATGATGTTAATCTAGCACAGATTCTTTCAAAACCTAGAAAAAGGAGGAAATACTCATTTTATGAGTTCAGCATAAATAATCTTGATACAAAAATCCTGTAAAGCTCATTATAAGGAAAGGAAATTAATGGCCAATATCACTCATGAACATAGATGAAAATTTCCTAACCAAATTATTAACAAACCAAATTCAGCAATTTAAAAAAGAATAGTGCATCATGAATAGGCTTATGCTTTGAATGCAAGGTTTATTTAATAGTTGAAAATAACTGTAATACAACATAGTAACAGAAAAAGGGAAAACTATCATACAATTATCACAAGAGATACAGAAAATTTTAATAAAATATAACATTCTTTATTGATAAAAAGTTTAGCAAAATGAAAAGAAAAGAGAACTTTCTTAATTTATAAAACTTACAAAAACAAATTCAAAAATTAAAAAATTAACCACGTCCAACTTTATATTTAATGTAAAATATTGCAAGCTTTCTCTCTGCGATCAAGTGTGAGGCAAGTTTGCCTAACATAACTTCAGTTCAATATTGCACTAAATGTTGTAGCCAATATAATAAATCAAGGAAAAAAAAGAATCAAGTAACAAGTGGAAACCAAGAAATAAAACAGTTCATTTGCAGACAAATCTACATGAAAAGTCCAAAAAAGCTGACTTTAAAATGTTGGAATCATTAAGGTCAATATATAAAATCAACTGTATTGACTGTACTAAATAAGCAATTAGAAAATGAATTTTATAAAACCACACCATTTATGATAGTGTCAGAAAAACAAGCCACCTAGGAACAAATCTAATGAAAGCCATGCATAACTCTTCAAATGAAATAATATAGTATTGAGAGAAGATAAAGATGATCTAAATAAATTGAGTGGAGGTTTTAAAATTTTTCTTCTGCTTGGTATAACTTGACATGTTGATGAACTTGACAAGTTGATGGTAAATGCATATGGAAATGCCAAGCGCCAAGAATAAACAGTATAATCTAGAAAAGATGAAGTCAGAAGAGTTATTCCACCCAGTATCGACTTTATTTTAAAGCTATGATAATTAAGGCAGAACAGTATTGCTGTAAATGTAGACAAACTAAGCAATGAAATAAAAATTCCATAAACAGCTTCATCCATGTACTGATTCTTGATTTATGACAAAGTTGGTAATGCAGCATGGGATAAGTACAGTCTTCTCAATAAATGCTGCTTATTCATTTGGAAATCCTCCCAAGAAAAAAAATGACCCCACTTCATATCATACACAGAAATTAATTCCAGGTGAATTGTGACTTAAATTGTGAAAGATAAAACAAAAACCTTTCTAGAACACAGTATTTGGCATAGGGAAATTTTTTTAAGGAATATAATAGTCATAAACATAAAGAAAATTGGTAATTGGACTGCATTTATATTAGGAACATTGATATATTAAAGCATAGGATTAATGGAGTGAAAAATTAAGCCTCAGAGTGGGAGAATATATTTTCCTTACATATTACACACAAAGGACTTAAATCCAAAATATACAGAGGTCTCCTACACATCATTTAGGAAAAGAGAGAGAGCACAATAGGGGGAAAAAAATGGATAAGTACTTGAACAGTCATTTCATAAACGATGCCTGATACACATATGTTTATTGTGTGAGTCTCATTAGTTATCAGGGTTATGCAAATTAAACCCACAATGTGATGTGACTATACACCCAGCAGAATGCCTAAAAATAAAAAGCCAGAGAGTACGAAATGGTGGCAAGGAAGTGGAGCTCCTGGAACTCTCACACACTGCCAGTCGGTTGGCACACCTTCTTTGGAAAAGCATGCTTTGGATTTTTAAATAATAAAGAAACATAACACAAAATTAACACATTCATGTGGTCTGACCTCACACTTGTTAAGTGTTGGATGCCATTGTAAACATTGAGAAGTTCCTCTCAACAGCAGTCAAGTAAGTAGGTTACATCTTGGAGATCATATGTGTGAACTTTGCATAAGAGTGGGAAAATCAGCAAACAAAGTGTTCAAATGTTTTATGAAAACTGCAAGCTGCATGGTGTGGCCAAAAAAAAAAAAATTAAGAAAAATTCTCTATTTCTAAAAAATTAGGATAAAGTGAAAATGATGTGAACTGGAAAAATTGTTAAGTAGGTCAAAAAGTGACTTTAGGGCTTCCCTGGTGGCGCAGTGGTTGAGCGTCCACCTGCCGATGCAGGGAACGTGGGTTTGTGCCCCGGTCCGGGAAGATCCCACATGCCATGGAGCGGCTGGGCCCATGAGCCATGGCCGCTGAGCCTGCGCGCCCGGAGCCTGTGCTCCGCAACGGGAGAGGCCACAACAGTGAGAGGCCCGCGTACCACAAAAAAGAAAAAAAAAAAAAAAAAAAGTGACTTTATTGGTGATGAAGACTGATGTTGAAAATGCTACTCAAGAGTTTGAATAAAATTGTTTCAGAAAATGTGAAAATATTCTTGTTAATAATTTTAAAATATCTGATTCTGCATATATGTTCTAACAAAAACTGTACATGAATGTTTATAGCAGCATTATACATAATAGCTAAGAGATAGAAACAATGCAGATGTCCATCAACTGACTAATGGATAATCGAAAGGGTATATATGCATACAATGAAATACTATTGAGCCCTAAAAACGAATGGAGGATGGATATGTGCTACAACATAGATGAAGATTGAAAACATTATGCTAAGTAAAATAAGGCCAGGGAACTCTACTCAATACTCTGTAATGGCCTATATGGGAAAAGAATGTGAACAAAAAAAAAAAAGAGTGGATATATGTATATGTAGAACTGATTTCCTTTGCTGTATACCTGAAACTAACACAACATTGTAAATCAACTATACTCCAATAATTTTTTTAAAAAAATAACTCAGTTACAAAAGACTATATATTATTCCTTTCCTATAAAATGACCGGAACAGGGAACCCTGTAGTGAGAGAAAGCCTGTTACTGGTTGCCTGAGGCTGGAGAAAGTGATGGACTGATAAAGAGGTAACAACCAAAGGGTTTAAGCTTCTTAATGAAACTCTGAATGTATTAAAAAGCATTGAATTATACTCTTTAAATAGGTGATTGGTACAATATGTAAATATATGTAAATAAAATGTTTAAAGACATCTAATCTTGAATAGGTATGTGTAACTAAACTGATAAATATAAGTAGACATTTGATGATTTCAACTGTAGCTCAAAAAGTATACATGTTCACACTAGCCCCAAACATCTCTTTGTAGATCTCCTCTTTGGGAAAATGGAGGCCCTCTCCAACTATATCTTGGTTAGATATAGGAATGAAATAATGGGTCAGTGTGAATGTTGAAGAATATCAGTTCATTCCATTTTCAGTTCTTCCTGCCATGATTGTCCATACCAGTTTTGATCTCCATCTCTGGTCAATTACCACTTGGTCCATACTTTTCCCTTGACCATGTTTGTGTGTTGAAAGATGGAGGCAGGAACGGATTAAGACCTTATTGGTTCTAATCAGGGAATTGACCATATTGTCAACATCTATACATAATTCAAAATAAGAGAAAACAAAATCTAACTCAAAATTTACATAAACGTGGAAATTAAAATAGCTTTCCAACTTTTTTGATTGTAAAACTCTAGATAAGTTCATCAAAACTGGCTTCTCTCTCCTCTTTCCCTTTTTGTTTTTGATCAGATGACATACTCTACGATGATGCCAGTGTCGTAAGTAACGCTTCATTTGGTGGTCAGTTGGCCAAGCATGGAAAGTGGGTGAAGGCAGATGCTGAGCATCAAGACATATCTTGCTTTGGCTCTGAGTAGAAAAATTAGCATGTATAGAAATGCAAGAGTGTAACTATGCTGTAGTTTTAGCGTTTGCATAGAGGCACATAGATGACATTTTCCTTTCTTTTCTTTTAGAAATTTGCTTCTGTCATAAATCCTTAGTTTAAATCTTCCTGTCTCTGACAGTGTAAAAGAAACCTTAAGTAATGGAGGGGTGGGGGAAGTAGGTCAAAGAGTTTTATTTGATATGGGTGAAAAGTAGCAGGAATATATTAAATTGATAAACCTAGTTTTCCCGTATATTTCTATAAAAATGAAAGAGGCTAATAGAAATACACAATCAGCATACACATGCAAGCATAAACCATGTCCGCCTGTGTTCTCCTAATGATTGAATCATTAGTGGTGCCGTATTGTTATCGGTGTCTTCGACACTGCCTTAGGCATGACAGTCAAAATGTGACTACTACACTCATTGACAGTTTGACAGTTTCCACCTGAATCAGAATTCTAAGACAAGCTTGCCATTTTAGAAGGTAACTACCACTGCAAAATTAAATCTAAAATAATTTACAAATATATCATACTATATTTTAAGCAGTCACTCTATTAGCATGTTTTAGGCCTTGTTAAAAAGGTTTTTATCTAGTTATTAATTGTTATTTTATTTTCTCACACAGTATGTTGAGACCCTTCTCTGCACTACTAAAATTAAAAAGAAATTTTAGTAACATGAAAATGCTAAGATGGCAAACATTCACTAAAAATGGGGAAATCTTAAAATTTATTGTTTTAAATGTAACACCAAAAAAGGAGACAATTGAAAAAAATCAAAAAAATTGAGGGATTTTATCTGTTTTATACGTAAGTTTAAGATCATGGACTGATTTTATGATTCTGGAGGCTTTTCAATATTATTCCTCCAGTAACTAACCTGCATTTACTCAGAATATCAATCAGCTGCATTTTTGTAGTGCATAAAACACTCTCTAATTAAGCTTTATTTAATTTGTTTTAACTCGGAGTGTAAAGGAGATGACACAATGTGAATTACTCATTATAGCAACCTCCCCTCAAGACTGCAAATGGGTACGAAGTAATGTCTGTGTGTGTTTTTATACTGTAACATCACTTACAGAGGAGTTCCTCAGAAAGATAACAATAGTAATGACACTTAGCATTTATATAAGCGTCCTCTCTCTTCACAACACTTTATAAACCTTAACTGAATAATAGTACTCGCTGGAATGAGGTTGCAACACCAGTGAATTAGCATGTCCCTTGCTGTAATGTTAGAGCTCAGAAACGTCACCTCACTGTGTCTGTACCTGTGGGAACGATTGCCCCCTCATGATGGATTAAAACCAGATACGATTGATTGGCTGATCTCTGCCTGCACTGTGAAAGAACCTTCATAACCTTTGGATGTTTATACTGATTAACTCAAGCAAAGGCATCTTTATTTGTGGTCTCAGACCAGCCCCCCATTGACATAGCCAGGTGGAGAGTTTAGGGTAATTATTTGGACAATTCAGCCCCAAATCTCCACTTACTCTGAGTCAATGAGGTAGTTGCCTCATTACTCTATACCAGGGTTTCTCAGACTCAGCGGTCTTGACATTCGGGGCTGGAAAATTCTTTGTTGTTAGGGCCGTCCTGTGTATGGCAGGATGTTTAGCAGCATCTTTGGTCTCTATCCACCAGATGCCAGTAGCACCTACCCACCCCACCCACTAGCTGTGAAAACCAAAACTGTCTCCAGGCATCGACAAATGTTCCCTGAGGCTCAAAACTGTCCCCAGTTCAGAACCATTGCTCTGTGCTTTGCTGGTGGCCAGCATCCTTATTTTGCATCTCAGCACTACATATTTGTCTCCAGCAACACCTCCTTTGGCAGGGAGCTTTGGGTACATTATTCCAGTCTGAGTCTCACTAACCAGGAAACTCCAGTGTGTTGGTTTCGGAAACCTTCATTTCAGGTCAGTTTGGATGACATGCGGCCTTCCTACCTCCCCCAGTCAGCCCAGAGTCAGGAATCCTCCCACACTGAGTACAGAACAGCGGTGTAAACATACCCTGAAAATCAGTTTAGCATTACAGGTTATGAAAAACTTACTTCACAGGGTTCTGCGATAAGTTGACAGAGGCTAGTTTGAAAGCTCAGCCTTACACATTTTGCTTCTTAGCTGGGCTTCGAAAATTGTGACGACTGTAGTTGTAAGGAAGATACTACCTCAAGGCCTCATCATAACAGCTTCTATCTGCCAGATGTCTGCAGTTATTTTTGATTCTGTATTCATTAAGTTTTATATGGATCTAATTCCCAGAAAAACTCTCCAGTCTGTTTACATGGACAGGATAAACTGGCTGTGTTTTCTTTGTATTCCTAGTGTGAGCTGGTAATTATCCATCTACTGCTGGGATATTTCATGTAACTGGTGGACATTTTAGACACCATGTGCATCCTTAATCTCCCTAGGATTCTCTAGCAACAAAATTATTTGATATGAAAACCTTTGATATTACAAGTTGTGTTTAACATTTCAAGCCGCATTTACATCAGTTCAGTTCAGTGAGCTGCTACGCACACAAAACGATGTATCATGGAGAGAAGGAAACCTATAGATGCACTCAGTAGCCTGAAGGTATATTACGCCACATAAGAAGAGTGAACTGCTGAAGGAGTATCTAAAAATTTATTAGCACAGAGTACATTAGTGAGGCAGTTGAGCACCATCCCAGGATATTTTTCCAAATAAATAAATAAATGAGAAGATGGGTAGCCAGTAAAAATGATGATGAAGTTCTTGATGTATAGATTACATATACTACGACTGTGGCCTAATCTGTTGTGAACTAATTCTCCAAGCGTCAATGTACCAAATCCTCTATCTATTTAAATACTACAGTTTAAAATCTCAGTCTTTTTTATTTTCTGCAAATCACTAAAGGCTTTGACAATTTCCATGCGGGCTAGAACTAGGCAAGCCCTCAAACAGTTACTGTAGATCAAGGAGGTACTAATGGCTGTAGCTGAAACACCTGCTAACCTGCTATTGTAAGCATTTATCCACTATTTGCCTGCGGCAGAAATAAATGAATAAATAAACTTTTGCTAGTCATATTACATGAGTTAATGCATTATAGCATTATGTAAAGCAGCAAAGCACATTCTTCTGGGGCTTTTTAAAAATCATTATTTGTGGCAGGTTAGAACATATCTGCTGGCTTCTCTGCTCCATTTTCCTCACTCAGGTTTCTGTCAGAGCCCTCGCAACTACAGGGCTGGTTAGCCTTTGCTCTCTGAAGAGCACCATTGAGACAAACAGACTGCTGAATCCTCAGAGTTTGAAAATGGCATTGCAAACATGATGAATGTATTAAACACCTCAGCTGTCGATGAGCAGAATCAATAACAGTGGGTACCGAGCTTACGTTATATCTACTTACACAAGGTTTGCACATATTTGAAAAGGAGATCTTTTGACAAGTTGGCACCAGCTGTTTCGAGAAATAACCCAGCTGTGTATCCCCAACACACCTGGCTCTCCTTTTATAATTTAAGGAGAAAGGATATAAAGCAGTGACCAGAAAGGGCAGACCACTGCTAGAAGCCTTATTAGCAGGTATATTTTCATTCGTATGTTTAAAAAGGCTAAATTATCAATTAAAAATAAAAACGTAGAGTTGGTTGCTCTGATCCTTTAAAGCTATAAGGATAAAATACTTTAGTCAGTAAAATATATAAAATACATCTCTGCAAGACAGTATCATGAAACACAATGATTATAATGAATAGCATCACTGAACATAGTATGAATAAGAATGTGTTGTGCTTCAAAATACACTGTCCTTGATCTAAACTTCCAAGGTTAAATTTATGTTTGCATTTTCTATAGGATTTGCTCTAATTTTTAAAGATCTCTTTGCTTTTCTAATTCGGAAATCTTATACTGAAAATTGTGCATATTAGGACCTAATATGAGAGTATGCTTCCAGAGAGAGATGTCACCTAAAACAAAGGGAGAAGAGAGTTTAACCCTCATCATTTTTAGCATCCTCTTTAAACATTTTGGTATTTTACTGCCTGTGGAAGAAGTGTTCCTAATTTAACTTCTTCAGTTGTTGTTGCTTAATTTTCTTATACTGCAACAGGAATACTATGGTAGAAATTAAAAATGGAAAACATCCTTGGCATTATACAACTTTGCATAAAATTAGCAATGTGCCATATTTCCTTGCAAGACAATTGCCTAAATCATTTACATTTAATGCATTAAATTTTGGAATATATCTATGGAAATGATATTAAGAAAACAGTAGCATTAAGAAGAATAAAATAATTATTATGGAGTGTAAGACATGTACACTGAAAACTACAAAAGTTTTAGAAGAAATTAAAGAAGATCTAAATAAATGGAAAGACATCCAATGACCAATGAATCAGAAGATTTAATACTGTTAAGATGGCAGTATTCCTCAAATTGATCTACAGATTCAACACAATCCCTATCAAAATCCCAGTGAGCTTTTTTGCAAAAATTGACAAACTAATCCAAAAATTCATGTAGAAATGCAAGGGACAATGTCCAAAACAATTTTATAAAAGAAGAATAAAGTTGGAAAACTCACACTTCCTGATTTCAAAACTTACTAAAAAGCTGTAATACTCAAAATAGTGTAGTTCTGGCATGAGGATAGACATAGAAGAGAATGGAATGGAAGAGAATTGAGATTACAAAAATAAAACCTTACATTTATGGCCAATTAATTTTCTACAAAGGTGGCAAATCAATTTTATGGGGAAAGTTGGTCTTTTTAACAGATGGTGTTGGACAACTGGATAGCCACATACAAAAGATTGAATTTGGACCCCTACCTCACACCATACACAAAAAGTTAACTCAAAATTAATTATAGGCCTAAATGTAAGAGCTAAAACTTATAAAATCCTGGAAGAACACATTGGAACAAATCTTTGTGAACTTGGGCTAGGCAATTTTTCATTTTTTTAGATTTGACAAGCAGCAAATAGATAAAGTAGACATCATTAAAGTGAAATACTTTTATGCTTCAGAATACACAGTAGAGAAAGTGAAAAAGCAACCCACAGAATGAGAGAAATATTTGCAAATCATATGTCTAGTGACTTGTATCTTAGATATATAAAGAACTTTAAAAATTCAATAAAAAGAAAAATAATCCCATTAAAGAATGAGCAGAGGTTCAGAATAGGTATTTCTTCAGAGACTATGTACAGATGATGAATAAGCACATTAAAAGATACTCAACATCAATAGTCACTAGGGAAATGCAAATCAAAAACATGATGAGATATACCACTCTACACCCTCTAGGACTGATACATTAAAAAAGACAGACAATAATAAATGTTGAGGATGTAGAGAAATTGGAAGTCTTGTACATTGCTGGCGGGAATCTAAATTGGTGCAATGACCTTAGAAAACAGTTCCTCAAAAAGCTAAGCATAGAGTTATCATATGTCCCAAGTTATCATATACCCAGGATAAATGAAAACACACATCTACCCAAAACTTTTACATAAATGTACAAAACTTGTGCATGCGTATTCACAGCAACATTATTCACAGTAGCCAAAAAGTGTAAACAATCCAGATGTCTATCAACTGATGGATGGATAAATGTGGTATATCCATTCAATGAAATATTATTCAACAGTAAAAATAAATGAAATACTGATACATGTTATAACACAGATGACCTTGAAAATATTATGGTAATGAAAACACTAATCATAAAAGACTATGTTTCATATAATTCCATGTAGATATAATATGTAATAATGAAGGATAACTAGACATAAAGCCTCTGTGTTTTCTTCAGCTTTTTTGTCAGTAACAAGTCTTAGTGTTTTTCAATATCCAGAAGATAATATGCATGATATCTAATAGTGTTACCAAAGGAAAGAGTCATTACCATTTGGGAAATTTCTCTGAATTTTTTATTTTTATTGAAGGGGAGAGGTCTATGATTTGTGGCAAAACACTAAGATTACTGGATGTTATGTGTAAAAATAACTTCTATGAAGTAAAAAGTTGCTAAGTTCAGTCACTGATTTCAGCACAACTATGTAATGAACCCCTGCAATGTATCTAGTGCTATTTTAGGCCAAGGGTCTTTAATGGTGAACAAGCTTCTATGAAAACAGACACTAAACAAGTAAACAAATTAATAAATTTAGCTTGCAGATGGTAATAACTGTTATGAAGAAAACAAAAGAGGGTAATGAGATAGAGTATCTGGGGGAGGACTAAATGAGGGAAAAGATCTGCAGAATCCAAGGAAAGAGAGCTCCAGGCAAGTGCAAAAGGCAAAGATCGGTAAAGAGGAATGAGTTTGATGTCACCAGGAGCAGCAGGAAGCCTGTGTCTGTGGTGATTCACACGGAATGGGAGGAGGTCAGATGAATAGGCAAGACCAAACCATCTGAGGTCTGGTAAGACCACACGGGAGTCTGGAATTTATTCAGAGTACAATAGCAAGTTGCTGGGGGAGGGGGGTTTAAGGCGGGGAAGTGCCAGGATCAGATAGGATTTTTAAAATTATATTGACTGTGTAGAAGAGTGTAGAGGCAGGGGCCTGTGTAGCTTCTCTTCAGGCCAAGGTCAGTGGTGCCGTGGACGTGGACGGCAGCCGTGGAGATAGTGAAAAGAGCTCAGATCCCAGTTACTTAAGACATTTCTTTTTCTGTTTGATTTTATTTTGTGGGTTGTAAGAATATCGAACATTTTGTTTAGAGTTTAAAAGTGAATTCTGACTGATTATCTGGTCTTGCCAAAATGAAAGGCACACAAAGGCATCTGTTTCTGGGCAGCTCTAGCCACCTCTACTTCAATTCTTAGGGTGTAATCAATAAATATAACAGAGGCTATTCATTCCACCAGGATGGATTCCAGCAAAAGGGCTCTATTCACACTGGTAACAGGCGGACTTCACCCATTCCATCACAGTATATATTATGACTAGCATCTTCAGTCACCTACCTGCTTTACTGCTTAGTGGTGATGAAATGCTCTGTTGGCATAAGAATGACTGTCAGCCGGGCTGTTTACACTTGTGGTGGCCAAGACGATGTCCTTCCAGTAGAGGGTGAGTCCCTGTGTATGATGACAGATTATTCACACATTTGAAAGATTATGAAATTTGGTGTCTGCTAAAGGTTTGGATTGGGTTTTAAAGGTGTTCTCCCAAAAAGATAGTATTTTCAGTGCAACCTTTTAAATTGGTGTTAATAGGTTTGGGTGAATTTTAGTGGACGCGTGGTACTGGTGACATTTAAACAAAGTGGGTTTTTTTTTGAGGCATGGTCATTATCTTTTGCCCAATCTCTTCCATGGTGAGGACCCAGCTACCTTTTCTTGGATTTGAATTCACCAGGCCAATGGCAGTATGGATACCTACAAGCCCTTATAAATAGTGAACATTCATTCACTTGAGCTTTTTCAGTAGAAGGCTGGTGTTCTGGGTTTATTTTAGAGCAATTAAATATGATTTATTTTCCATCATTTATTGACTTATTCATCCAGCAAATGATTATTGACTGCTTACTGCTATGTTATACAATGTGAGGCAGACAAAGCAGGCTAATTAATAATAATAATGGCTAGCATTTGTCAAATAGATACTAAGATCCAGCACTCAGTGCTTCACATGTTTATTTCACTTATTAAAAAGACCTGACGATGCAGCTGCTATTGTTATTTACAATTTATGGAGAAGAAAACTGAGGCATAAAGAGTTTTTAAAATGAGCCCACGCTAGTACATGATAGATCTGGGAAGTGAATTCAGGAACTGTGCCTCAACAGCCCTTGCTTCAGTGCTAACATATTCAAACTGCCCAGAGATGGCTAACATGCTGTCCTCAAGAAGTTTGTATGCTGATAGGGGAGAGGCCACTTAAACAGACAAGGATAGTTCATAGTTAATTCATATATAAAAGCAGTTAAAAACAAAAAGCTATAGGTATTGAAAGAAAAAAGTCACTCCTCTCCAAAAGCAGTGGTTCTCAACTTTGGCGGAAGGTTGTAATCACCTGAGGAGTTTAAAAAATATATATTGATGCCTTGGTCCCAGCCCCAGAGATTTTGACTTAATCGACCTGGCATGCCCTTAGGCAGCTGGAGTTTTGAACGTTCCCGAGGTGATTCTCATGTACAGCCAAGTTGAAAACCCTGGGCTAGAGGGACTAGGGAAGAAGTGAGGAAGGGGAGAGGATCAGAGTTGATTTGTCAAGAAGAAGTAACTATTTTAAAGTCAAGAATGTCACGGGTGCAGATGGGAGTGGAAGGTCATGCTGTGATATGGAAGAGATCCTCACTACTCAAATTGTGGTCCTGGTACCAACAGCACTGGCATCACCGTGGTGTTGGTTAGCAAATGTGGGATCCCAGGCTGTCCCAGACCCCATGAATCAGAATCTGCATCCCCAGGTGATTTGTGTGTACATTATAGTTTGAGAAGTGCCAGCACAGCACAAAAAAATCAAGATGGGAAACTACAGAGCATATTTGGTGGTTGGCAAATGGTACCAAGGGCCAGGAGGTGGTGTAGAGAGTGGAGCACATGCATTGGCCTGCTTTGATTGATAAAATAAGCAGTTAAAATTTTACTCTCTATGGTTGGAAGTTGAAAAACTTCCAAGCAAAAGTGATGGGTACAGGGACGGTTTAGGATAATAACCTGGTGATAAATTGCAAAACAGATAGGAGAAGGGAAGAGCCACAGGTGTAGAGGTGCTTAGAGAGGCCTCTGTGTGAATTCTCTATTCACAAACACCCAAAGAGTGAAACTCAGACCAGGGTGCAATTCAGTAGGCAAGTTCTGATCTTCAAAACACGTTGTTTTACTTTCAGGAATTCTTCTTTTCCAGCAGTCTGACTTCAGAGCTACATTATGTATCTGAATAGAGATAGAGACTGCATGGCAGCCAGTGTGTATAGAACAGCTGTGCCATTTCATCCATAATACACTTTCCCCCCCAATAGTAGAAGACTAAATAGAGGAACAAGAACAGAATTCTAATGGTATAAGAAAAACATTTGTTTTTTCCAGTTAGCAATATGATAACTACTGTACTATAAATTTTTTATGTCATCATGGAACAGGATATTGATAAACTGTTCTGACTATGAGAGGGGTTACTATGAATTCTTGGGAAATGATATCTTCAGATATTACACCGGCTGAAAATACTTAATCCTGAACCCATATTGTATGTAATTTTTTTAATTTGATAGTTATGACATTCTCTAAGATCAATAGCAATTACAGTGCCTAAGGATCATCATTAAAAGGGCAGCAATCATTTGATGCATGAAAATGAGCTTATTTATAGAATTTTTGGTTGGCCAGGTGCTGGGCACATGCACTGACATTATATTCTTTTAATCTAAGAGAAAACTTTTTATGATACAATGTCTAATACATTGTTTTGCACATAATAGTTCATTTGTTAAAGTAAGAAATGCAAAGGTTTGATATGAAAGGATATTGTATAATGAATAGACTTTAGAAATCAACTTTATAAGGATAAAATTTATGTAAAATAAACTGCAGTTTTTTAAAGTGTATAGACTTTAAAATTGAAAATAACTGGATACTGAATAATCAAATGCATTACAAGTATCTTTGAATTTATCTGTTAATAATATAATACATTACCACAATGATCACAAGGTAATAACTCTTAGTGTGGTTCATATTTTTAAATTTAAACCTGCAGGTAGAAATTTCCAAAGTTTACCCATGTCTTAAAACTTGATATTGCAATTTGTCTGTGTTGCCACCAGATGATGGTGTTTTCTTTATTCATGATCACTTGATTTCCGCCACTGTTACCCTTATAAAACAGGTGAGGTGAACTGATACCCAAATCTTTTTTCATTTGTCCAAAACAAAACAAAGAAAAACACTAACAAATTGCTTTTTTGTTGGTAGGCATTCACAATATAAATAAGAATATGACATGGACTCAAGCCCTCAAATTATTCAATATCCTAGTAAGGTATTATAGAATACAATTACTATGATAGAGGAAATTATACAGTAAAAGAATTGTTAAATGTAATATAAGAGGTAATAAAGCAGCATAGAGGGGAGAATGCTGAATTCTTCCTAGTGAAATCTGGGAATATTTCAGAATAATATTTTTCTATTAATCAAAGCTTTGAGGGATGAATAGTTCACCACATGTGGAGAAGAAAAGGAGAATATGTATAGGGTAGGAAGCAAGACATGCCATGGCACAGAGCGTAATTATTTGTAAAAAGACAGTGAGTCTGTGATCAAAATATGGGGTCCATGGCTGAAGTGGGGAAAGACAGTACCTGATAGTAGGTTTAAAATAGATGGTCAAGGGCAAGGCATACCCTACTGTTGGGTTTAAGTCTCATTTTTTAGGCAGTAGGGAACAATTGAAGATGTTTAAGAAAAAGATGTCATGATAAAATCTAAAAGATAAAGAGATTTTAAGAAATAAATTTATGGATGTAATTTTGTCTTATTAGGAAGAAACACAGCTCGTAAGAAGATTCTTGGTGAGGAAACATTCTCAACAAGAATTTTCCAGTAGTCTCTCATTTCCTCTGCTTTTTCCCCTGCTAGATTATCAAATCAATCTGTGCTACAGTCTCTTACCATTTGCCCTAACATTCAGGGAATGGAGTGACTCGTAGTTCCTTGTTAAAGCCTTCTCTCTCATTTCCTCCTCGGGACCTTCTCTCTAGCCGAAATGTGGTTGGGATGTATTTTTGGCCTTCTTTCCCCTCTTCTCTTTTTTCCTTCCAGTGACCATGGCTGTGCCCTGGGCTGTTAGAGCTCTTTATAAAGGTTTGGAACCCATTTGGGATGAGGTTGGGGGTAGGAATGGGATAATTACTTTTCCTAATCTAAATCCTTTAATGGCTGCTTTGTTTATTGCTTGCCTTTACCTTGAGTGTTTAGTCTTTTTCTTAAAATAGAAGTGAGGGCAATGTGCCCTATATCTGTTTTGTTCTAAGAATAGTTGGTTTGCTCATATGGGGTGCTAAATGCTGCCTAAGTCTGGGTACCCTGGAATAAGGGCTACTTCTCTGTTTTCCATAGAAATTGCTTTTTGGAGCTGGCTTTTCTCTCCACTAGGCTTGCCAAAAGACCAAAGGCTCACAGTTTGGTCACTGATAATACTAATGCTCTCCAACAATTAGTTGGCAACCTTTCCTAATAGAATATCTTTGAAGTGTTTCAGGTTGGGGCTGGAGGCTAGAATTGGGGCTGGCAGGAAAGGATGCAGGCTTTTTCATCTGAGAACCAAAAATACCCTCCCGACTCCTTATTTCTCAAACTTCATTGCACTGTGGAAGGCGTTCTGCCCCTCAGTCACCTTGCCATCATTACAGGGCACTTCCAAGTGCGTTTGGAAGCCTGGCAGTGAATGTTGTCTCCTTACCAGAGAAATAAGGTTGCGAAGATGCAACGAGCACAGCATTCTTATTATAACTCACCTTCTCACTGGCTTCTGGGCAGAGCGCTCACCTGCCCTTAATCTGTTACTTCTCTGAGCGTGTTTGTTGACGGCTGGGAACTGTTCAGAGGCTTTAGGGAAGAAAAGAGAAAGAAAAATAGAAAGTTGAATTCCCAACCATTCAATACCCCCTCCTTGAGCTAGTGCACGGTATACTGTGCCTCTTAGGGTGTGAAGCATGTGAGGGGACCACAGCAGCAAAGGTTCCTGAAGCCTCTTGAAAGCACGTATAAGTGAAAGCAGCTTCTGAACTGTTTTTTGCTGCCCCTTAAGAGAATTGTACGCTGTAAGAAAGATCTTTCTTGATGTTGCCGCCATCCCTCTGTTCCTTCTTGCCCCCTTCCCGGGCCCACCTTGAACAGCTTATTTTAAGCACCATCTTTTCTCCTGGAGGGAGCATACACCACCTCCAATACCACTGCTAACACTTAGGTAGTGTTCCATGCCCTTTCCATAGAATAACTCATTTTCTACTCACAACAACCCTAATGAAGTGTTAGTCGCCATTTCTTTGATGGAAAAACTGAGGCTTAACGAGTTACACCCGTTACATCCATCTAACTTGCCTGAGATGACTGAGCTGGTTGAAAAAGAGGGTCAGATGTGCTCTGATGCATTACTCAATCATCTTTCTGTCTTTAGCATCTTTATATCTCACATCTGAAAGGAGCCTTATTAATGACACAACCATTCATGAGAACCCTGCTGCCAGTAAGCCCAGTGAATTGTGCACATTTGTCTTACTGGATTCTAGTCCCTGTGCTGGATACCTGTTCTCGGTATAAACGTGTCCATTTCAGAGACTATACATCTTCTTCATCTCATCAACCTTTTCATTACGGGGGGACACAGCTGAACCAACGGTTTCAGTGACATTACTCTGCTCTACTTACCATTTTTGGTACCTGGAAGCCGTTGCAAATCATAGCATCTATTAATCTTTCAAAAGATGTTCACAGATATTGGAAACAAATGTGGAGAACTGTTGTGCTGCCTGGGAATTTGTTGATATGTCTTTCAACAGGTCAGGCCACATAAGTTTGAGGGGGAGGAAGAAGATGAGATTGGGGGAGAGAGAATGTTAGAATTACAATTTTTTGTGCAGCACCTACTACAATCTGGCATTGCTAGGTGCTTTCCCTGTATGTCACAGATAATGCTCCCAACAGATCTAGGTGAGAAGTGTTTTTGTTTGACTCCATTTTATCAATATGATGATTGAGGTTCAGAGATGTCAAGTAATAAGGACCAGGATGACACAGCTAGTAAGGGGCTGAGATCATGTGAAACTATCGTCTGAAGCCCTTGCTCTTTCACTCTATTAAGATGCTTTTAAAGAAAGCATATGACAGTTGCTTTTAGCCAAAGGGAAATTGGAGGTTCATGACCCAGGACTTCATTCTCACCGTGGTGCCATGTCATTTGATGGTAATGAGGATTTTAGGGGCCTCGTCTGTGGGCAGAATGTCAGGTGATCCTTGGAGTATTTAAATATAGATCTTCACTTTGGAAATGAAGCTAAATCACCTTTGCCATGTGAATTAGTTTCACCAATAGGACATGTTGGCCTCATTTACTTTCTATGTGTTAATTTATTAGTGGGTCATCAGATACTGTAAGGGTAGGATTTTGTTGGAATTTCTGTCTTTTACTGCATCTCATTTTTTCTCTTCTTGCCCTCTCCCCTCTGTCCTTCCTTCTAGCATCATGGACAAGAGCTGAGGTGTGTCACAAGCTGTTCATGACCTTGAGTGAGCCACTTGACCTTTCTAATCCTCAGTTTCTCTGTCTATAAAATGTGTATAACAATAGTACCTCAAACAGTTGTTTTGAGGAGAATATTAATTAACATGTTTATGCAAGGTACTTGAACAATACCTAGAATACAGTAAGCTTAAATTCGTCATTGTTACTCCTTAAATAAATAGGTATTAATCCAGACACGGTGCAAGGCAACTGGGACTCTTTGCTGGGGCGCAAATGGAATTTCCCTGGTAGAGGATATCACTAGTTTTCATCGTGATGTTCCTTTCCATTCTCTTGTATGATAATATTTCAAATATAGTTTAAAAAATGGATTTTCAGAGTCTTTTTGTTTCTTATTCCCTGCTCCCTGGCATCCCATCTCTTTGTCTCTTTTCTCTCAGAGTACTTGGCACCGTGCCTCTGTGAGGGTACATGGGCTCAGGGAGCGATCTGGGAGAAAAACAAACCTAGTAATGTGGAAAACCAAGGTACATAGGAAAAATAACAATTATGTAGCCCTCACCAAATGTTTTTCATCTTGAAAGCGCTTTGAAAACATTAACTAATTAATTAATCAAAGAGAATTTCTACCAATCAGTGAAAATGCTCTTTACAATGTATTAAGCCTCTTGAAAGGTATGATTTATTCAGCGATGTTTCTATTTAGTCTTCAGGGAATCATCGGTTTCCTTTTTTGGACACATTTCAGGAGATTTGGGGAAATCTCTGCACACCCCTCTGATTCTGTGCATCCCAGCCAGCATGAGCAAGTAAACACACACCCACACTCACCCCCATACACACAAACACAAAATATTCCTTTATCATGATGCCCCTTGCCATTAAATATGGTAAAATATTACATAAGATTCTCTAATGTACTCTGCTTATCAACTTTTTATTGACCTGCCAGCAAAGTCAAGAGAAAAAACTCCTGTTGAGTGTCGAGTATCAAGGTCACCTGTTACATCCATCTACTTTCCTGTCTCCTCTACTGGCCTGGGAGCCTCTCAAGAGCTGGGACTTTATTGCCATATCCTTAGAGCCTAGCTACTCAAAGAAACTCCCCAACATTAGCCCTATTCTCTAGCCTACAAAATGCCACTTCATCTCTTTGTGACATAGCAGGAGATTAGTAATAATAATCTTATGTTCATTCATTCAACAAATATTGAGCATCCGCCATTCATTTATTTATATATTCCTATAGCATACACTTTATTCAGTGCAAGTCTTTGTGTGACTCATTGTGATGGATTCAAAAATGATCCAGACAGCGTTACTGCATTCAAGAAATTTGTTGTCCAGGAGGAAAGAGAAGGCAAGAACATGAATAACTTTAATGTAAGGGGAAAATGGTATTCACCTACATTGAGTTACCTTCAGAAAAAGGGGAGAGGATTTCTGGCTGGGGCAATCAGGGAAGACTTTTGGAGATAGTTGATGACACCTTAGTGGGATATTTGAAGAGGAACCGGCTTGTGGAAATTGTGAAGGAGGCGATGGTGCGCCAGACAAAGCGAAAGTAAGAGGGGAAATCCATGGACAAAGGAAAGCACAGTTGTATGGGAATCACTGATTTTTGACTAGAGCCTAGGCTGGGAGAGAAGGTTAGGGGACATAATCTAAGAAAGGAGAATTGGTTCTATGTTCAGGAAATGCATGGCATATGCAGCACTATACTGGGTCAGCCCTGGAAACAGCCATCACTAATCTATCCCAGCACTCAGAAAAATGTATTATAGATTATGGGAATGTGGTGTCCAAATCCCTCTTCAGACCTCTCTCACTTTTTTTTTTTTGAGATACAGTTGATTTACAATATTGTGTTAGTTTCAGGTGTACAGCAAAGTGATTTGGTTATACATATTATATATGTATATATATACTTTTCTATTCTTTTTCATTATAGTTTATTACAAGATAGTGAATATAGTTCTCTGTGCTATACAGTAAATCCCTATTGTTTATCTGTTTTATATATGGTACTGTTCATCTGTTAATCCTGTACTCCCAATTTATCCTTCCCATTTGGTAACCATAAGTTTGTTTTCTATGTCTGTGAGTCTGTTTCTGTTTTGTAAATAAGTTCATTCGTACTACTTTTTAGATTCCACATACAAGATTCCATTATATGATATCATATAGTATTTATCTTTCTCTCTCTGACTTACATCACTTAGTATCACATCTAATCAGATGCCTTGAAACACATTTGTTCAGGAGAGGAGAATTGCAAGCCACTCCTGGGCCGCACCATGGAGAGCCTTAAGTGATAGGCTGAGGAATCTAGGATTTATTTCTCTGGCTTCAAGTAGTAATCAAGTATGGATTCAGAGTCAACACCATTAATATCATTCACTGGACTATAATAATGTACTCTGAAGATATACAGAATTTCTGTTGAAATGTGGGTGTTTGGAGGCTTACCTGAACATTAAATTAAGCCTTTCAAACATTTTATGTAAAATTTAAATTTTATCTCCTCCTTTATTCTCTGGTTATCAGTTTCTATTTCTTGTTATTATTAAGTTTCTAACGAGAGCTGTTTACCTTTTGTTTTCTAATTCCCTACAGGCTTGTAGATTCAGACCTGTTGTAATACTACATAAAATTAAAATATGTAGGTTCTGAGCAGTTGTTTGAGGAGTTTTCAGAATTTAAATTCAGATACTATCACAACTATGCAAGCTACTCAGACATTATTTCTTTTATCTGACTGATTTTTGGAAAGATGAATGATTATTGTACAAGTTACAATCTCTACCATTAAGTTACAGAACCAAGACAGTCATCAGTTATTCTCTTCTATCCAAGGTGTAGCCTATGCAAAAATGCAAATACTGGTACGTGGGTGAACTACTTGGCACCAACTTAATCTGGCTGGATAGAATCACATTCTGAGGGTCTTTCCTGACCTTTCTCAAAAGGCACCGAATTTTCAAAAGGATGTTTGCAGACATTGGAAACAAATGTAGAGAAGTGCAGTGATTTTAAAAAGCTCAGGTTGTCTCTGCTTCTAAATTTCCCATTCTTATGAAAGTAAGACTTTTCCAGAATATTCTCTGTAAGGATTCTAGGAAATTAAAGAGAATATCTATTAAGAGTGAATGATCTGGGAAATGGTTGGCAGCCACATTGCACTGCTGTTTAAAAGGAAAGGGAATAAAGGCTTGTCAAAGGGGACTCAGAATCCTTTGCTCCAATGACACTCATTTTGATTGGGTCCTCCCACCAAGCTTACTCGTGCATGCTCTCTCTCTCTCTCTATGTATGTATATGTGTGTGTGTATATATATATATATCAGATTTCTAATTTGCCAAATAAACTAAATAATGCTTCTTTCGAGGGGCTATCTAAATTGCATTTAGTTTCCTAGGAGGATAGAGATATTACTATACTTAAATTATTGTGCACACCAAGGGCAAATCAGCCACTGCCCTCACCACCACCCCTCCCCACATCCAGCTCCATGTGCAAAGGGGTATCAGGAATTCAAGACGGCAGAATGTAGAGCTCACCACACAGGTGATGGCATCAGACGGACCTGGATTTGCATCCCAGGTCACTTACTCACTAGTTGTGTAACTTTGCCCTAAATGGTTTATTCTTTCAGAGCCTCTGTTTCTTAATCTATAAAATGGGGATTATGACTGTACCTGCCTCAGAGAATTACTATGGGGAATAACTCTCCCAATCTCTGTTAAAGTACTCAACAGTAGAATTATTAGGAGACTCCTCAAAAATCTTTAAAGTTCCTTTCTTGGAGACCACCACAGAATCGTCACCAACATTTCAGGTTTCCGACACAGCTTTCCTCGAAGGTTGCCCTTTGTGACTTTCTTAACTGGTTATCTTATCATGAGTTAAGGATTCTGCTGCTCTCATGAGAAAAATCAGCAGCCTAACATATACATAGGAAGGTGTTACTGAGGATCCCAGAGAGCTTTCTGCCATCTGAGACATTCTCCAGGGAATAAATGTATTCTTAGGGGGAAGGAAAGAGGGTTAATATTTAACATTTTCTTAGCAACCCCTCACTCACTTTATTCATAATATTTCAGTATAGGGCAAGCTAATAGCCAGACAATTGCAGGAGACATATCCACAGTCAAGGGCCGGTATGTATTTATAGCTGGAGGTATATGTCTACAGCTGTGAGCTGTGTAAATACATGGACCCAATTTGTGGATGCTTTTTGTGTGCACAGAGAGGACAGAACAGAGAGATGAATGCTAGTTATAGGGTAGAACATGCATGGGATGGAGGTGTTTTTCCATATCTAAGCATCTCATTCTTATGAATTCTTACAGGCTAGGAATTTGCAAAGAGCTACACACCAATATCCCCTTTAGAGGTAATACTCCAAAATGGAAAGGTGTTTAACAAAAGCTTCCTATTCATAATCAAAGCCTCCCCTTGTCACTGAGCAAGCCCAGCAGTCTGCTAGGAGCAGAACCGTACAAAATGCAATTTTTACCTTTCTGTGGTTCGGAGCCACTGCTGGTGCTGAAAATGAGTGGGGAGGCAGTGAGGCATTGAGTTCAAGGTCAGGCCTGAAAAGGCAGAGGAATGAGACCTAAAAAAAGGTAGAACCCAGAGGAGTGGTGACAGGTGGGAAGGGAGGTGCCAAAGGTTCGCTTGCTTCCCTGCAGCTTTTCCTCCGAGGGCTCCCCAGGTCCCCGTCCCCTTCCCCAGCCAGGAACCTCTGAAAAACTTGGATACTCTGTCTGCCACTCATGACACTCTGTACCACAAGTCTGTCGTGAAAGAGGCCTGGGTGTAAAACCTGGCTCTGCATGGTGACACTGGCTGTGATCTGGATCAGGTAACTTTCAGTCTCTGAATCTCAGATTCCTTGTAAGATTTAATGGGAAAGAAAAGCACCAGCAGTGGCTCTTCCTCTTGGTAGAGCCAGATATATCCTCAGACCCAATAGCCTGGTTAAGCTGCAGACCCCATAGTGACCCCCCAATCCCGACCTCCCCTGAAACTCTCAAGTCAGACCTAGGTTCAAATCCCAGCTCTGTGGCTTACTCGCTCTAAGACCTTGGGCAAGTTGCTTGATATTGTGTGTGTTTGACAGTGAAAGAGAGAGAGAGACAGTGAGTGAGTTTAAAGTTTGCTAGGGTACTGTTGGATAAAATGGAAAATAAAAATAGATATCTCAGTTTTCCCCTGGAGTTTATAGTTTAGCAGATTTCTTTTTGTTGGGGAGCCTCGGTTTCCTCATCTGTAAAATGGGAATAACAGCATTTAGCCAGAAGAATCGTCGTTAAAGTTAAAATAAAAAAAGTTCTGAGTAAGGTGACTATCATGAGGTGGGTGCTCAGTATTGGATTACTGATGTCCTATTGCATGCAGTTTCTACAATATTGAATTATCTCTGTATTCCCCCATGATGCCATCCCCAAAAATCTGTCTGCTGTATTTCCCATGAGCCACTTTTGCATAGTCTGATTGGTTACTGGATAACGTGAGCCAAGCAGCAGAGCCTGAGGGCTAGTCACGTGGACTTAAGCACCAGATAAACCTGTTCGGGTCCTTCTCTGCCACTTATCCAAATGTGTGACCTTGGGAAAGCTACTTAACCTCTCTTAGCCTCATGTTACTCATCTTTGAAATGGAGGTAAGAACAGTTCCTACCCTAAGAATCATTACTCCTATGCTAAGAGTTGTGTGTGTGTGCGTGTGTGTGTGTGTGCGCGCGCGCGCGCGTACCCATAAGAGAGTAAGTTTAACGTCTACCAGGTATTCTGATATTAATAATATGGTCTAGAGAGTTGTGTGCATTGGGAAGACTATATGCTAACTAAATCACAGCACTAATGGAAAATTGGAAATATGGCAACTTTTAAAAAGAAAAGTGAAATGATGCCTTGAAAGCCTATACTAAGGGGGATTTGACTCAGCTAGAGAGATCAGAGTTGGCTTCCCTGAAGAAATGACACTGGAGTAGAAAACCGAAGGACAGATAGGAGTTTGCTAGATGAATAGGGAGGGAAGGACATTCATTCCTAGCAAGCTTTCAGCATCTGCATCACAAGCATATGATTGCCATCTTCTCGTCAGACTGTAACCACAAAGAGCTCTGGGATGTGTCTTTGTCATCTTCTGTCACCTGTAAGTTCCTTGAAGGAAGTAAATGCTTAGTAAATATTTCTTGAATGAGTGAATGTTAATAGGAAATCAATATGTGTTTGTTGAATGAAATAAAAAATAACTGCTCTGCCCTCATCTCGTGGCTTTATTCAGGATGCACTTAAGGAAGACATATAATTTAGTAAAAAAAAAAAAAAACCCGACATGGACCTTGCAGGCAAACAGACCACGCCCTCTTTATTTTGGCCCTATCACCTTGAGGAAGTCACAGGACATCTCTGTGTCAGTCTCCTCATGTGTAAAATGGGAATAAGTGTAGCTTCTTTACAGGATTATTTTAAAGGTTATGATGGTAAGTCTGCAGCGCCTAATGAAAAGGGTGACTCAGAGTACACAGTCAAGAGATGAGTGTTGTGAATATTATTAGTATTAGAACATTGGCAAATTGCAGGCATGCAGTTTTTCAAAGACTTGCAGATTGCTGAAGACAGGCTAGGTACCGCTTGAAGGCCAGAGGGTGTTATCATCCGGACATTCCTCAGACCTTTACTTTGCTGGAAATGTCTAGAGTTCATCGATGCACTGCAGTCTCTTTCCAGTGCCTGAGTCAAATTGCAGGTTCAGATTCCCAGATGCATTGGTTATCATTGACTAGCAGCAGTTGGTAAAATATCCTGGGGCCTCAGTTTCCTTCTAGGGTTAATCATATAGTGTTTGCACAAGATAAAATGAGTTAATTCATGGGCATCTCATAACACAAAGCCTACACAGGATAAGTAAGCAATACCTGTTAGCTGTTACTATTTCGACGGCCAGGCCCTGCTGGATTTTCTGTCAACTACTCTGTAACTGAATCAGCCTTTCCTGGGCTGGGAATTGCTTCCTTTTGTAATTCCCTTTACAGAAGGAAGAAAAGCAACTCCCCGCTGAGGTCTGGAAGCCTAGCTTCCCGGGCATCGCACCCTCCTGGGCAGGTTCAGGGCCACAGAGGAGTCTAGGTGAGGCAGGTCAGCAGGGGCTAAAGGCTCTGGAAACTCTGCCTTCCCTCTGGAAACCACGGAGCTCGGCCCTACCCCTCTCTACGTTCCTAATCCTGGAAGGCGCGATCTGCCTGGAAGGCAGCCGAACAGTGGGCACGCTCGCAGCCCAAAGCCAGCTCGGGTCATCCGCGGGGCGCTCGGGCTTGCTGTGCTCCCCTGCGTGCAGGGACCCGGCTGCAGCTGCGGTGCCTTGGGTTTCGAAGAGCTGGAACCTCGGTGCGTGCAGCCAGGGAACCGAGCCTCCCCACCCTGCCCCCACCCCCCGCCAACCCCAGAGCAGAACTGAACTCCGCACCACCCGCGGCTCGCGCACTCGGTGTCTGGTCTTGGAAATGCCTGGTTGGGGGAATCTCTCTGGAGACAAAGGGGTGCAGGAGCCCCTAGCGCCCCTCTTTCGCTGCCGTAATCCCCTGCCTGGCCCCGCAGCCACAGCAGCTGCAGCCCCAGCGCCACCACCCAAGCCCCGGCGGCCTCAGCCTGTGCGCGCGCTCGGGGCCGGGGATTGGCTCGCACTCCCCATTCAGGGGCTGCGCAGGCTGGCGGGAGGTGCGCGGCGCTCCGTGTGTCTGTGTGTGTTTGTGTCTGTGTGTGTGTGCGCGCGCGTGCGTGTGGGCATGTGTGTGTGCGCGCGTGTGTGTCTGTGCGGCGCGCGGGCGGGCGCGTGTCTGTGCGCGCGGGGGCTCCAGTGCGGGAGCCACTGGGTGTGCGTGCGTGTGTTATGGGTTTGATTCCAGAGCAGGTTGCACACTGGTCCTGGGTGGCTCGCAGGCTCAGGTCGTGCTTGGGCGTCCTCCTCCTAATCGTTTCCGAAGTAGCAGCAGCCGCAGCAGCCGCAGCAGCGGCAGCAGGAGCCGCGGCACATCGGCAGCAGCTCAGCGGCACAGCCGGCAGAACTGTGCAGAAGCGAGCACCGTTTGGGGAGTCCGGGGGGCGGGTAAGAGGGAGGAGGGGGAAAGCCCGTCTTGGTCTTTGGGATTATTTTTCCCTTTCTTTCCTTCTCTCTCTTTCTTGAGGGTGTGTGTTACCCCCTCGAAGTGAAGGAATTTTGCTCCAAAGCGAGCCGGGACCGAAGACTCTAGGCTAAGTTATCTCTATGTAGATGGTGTCAGGGAGCGAAGCTACTGACCGAGCCGCTGGTAAATGTTTTTCACTTCTTACTCTTTAATGCTTAAGGCTTTTTCCCCCCTCTTTTCTTTCTTCCTCATTTCCTTTCTGTTGCTCGTCATTCTGCAATCGCTCCTGAATCAGCCTGCAGTTCCCTTTTCTCTCTCTCCTTGCGTTTGTGCAGTTTGCAACTTGTTTCGTGGTTTTCTATGTATTTTTTTCCTCCTTCATCCTCAGATGAATGCTGGAACATTTAAATTCGGCACTTCGGGAGGTCATCATTAGTTGCATGAGTTTCAAGGGGGAGGGGAAAGATTGGTAGAGCAGACTGTTATTTCCCTGCAGAAGGACTGCCGGTTTCTCTCTAATGTTCATCGCAATTATAGGGATTTTTTTTTTTTAGGATGCATTTTAACGTTACATTGATGTTTAAGGTTATCGTTCTTCAGGATTACAATGCATTTTGACTCAGTTTTGACAGCATGACAGAAGCCAGTGATTCCAGAACTACTGTATGGTACATGCTGGCTAAAATATTCAAAATTAGAGGAAGAATCATTTGCATTCCAAAAGAGAATTTCTTAAAAATGCTGTTTTGCCTCACATTGCTGCAGACTTGCAGGAGGTAATAATAGACACCACTACTCATGTTGCTTGCAAAGATAATAAACATATAAGTGGTTTAGTGCATCACATACTGTCCTGTCCTCCAGTGTTTGAGCTTTTGCTTAAATTTACTTAATAATAAATTTAGGGCTATGGAAAAGGAGGGAGATTGCTGGTATTGTTTTATTTAAAATTGCGAGACATGTTCAGCAATTTCTAATCCCCAAACCAGCCCTTTCTTAGATCTTACTTGAAGTGGCATCTGGTCAATTAGGGAGGGGGAGGGCAATTTCTGCCATCCACATGGAACAAAATTATTTTAAATAGCCAGCATAATGCATGCAAATTGAACTCTTAACTCTTTTCTTAAAAATAGAACTGACTCTGTAACTCTTGCTTCCAGGATGTTTTAAATATTATTTAAAAATTAACGTACCACAGTTCTTTCATGTATTCGTATTTAAGTTCTTTGGAGGGTCCTTAGCAGTTAACCATGTTTCGTGCTCTTTTTCCCCCTAACTTTTCAGTTCCAGTTCAGTAGAAACACTGAAGGGTCAGTAAGTAAAGGAAAATCAGCAGTTTAAAAAGAAATCAGTTGATAGTTGTGAAAATTTCTGCTAAGCCATGGGAAAATAAGCTAAAATAATGACAGCTTAAATGTAGGGAGGGAAGTCGGGGGCAGGACAGATTGCAATTTCAGTATGTGTGTTACCATCCTGAGGAGCTCTGAACTCTAGATTCAGATGAGGATATCCAGTGCAGGGATACTCTGAGGCACACACATTTTACAGAGGGAAAATATCGTTGTTTAAGGAAGCCTGCTTCTCTGTGGTTGCCAGATCAGAGACCAGCAAGCAATTACCTAGGTGCAAAGGGGATGTTTGCAATAATACTGCTCAACTGTGTTTTAATGTAAACTTAGCTGATGTTGGAAGAGCAGCATAAAACAGTTTAGGACTTGGAACAAAACAAACTGTAAATTAACTCAAGTCAGACCCTCTTTACTATAGAAGAAAGCCTACTCCAAGACACCATGCAAATTCACCTGTTCTGGGCTGCCTGTGTTGACAAAAGCTTTTCTTGAGATTGTGGACAGGATTCTTAAGATCTAAAGCTTATTTCTTCTTTTGTAGTCTGCTGATGGTAATAAGACGTTTTATTTAGAATGAAAGCTCAGCTTACTCCTGGGTCCCTTGAGATGGCAATATTGCTATTTAAAATATTTTTACGGACCCTTGCCATTTACAATTTTGATCAAGTTGGAGGGAAAAACCCAGCTTCCATTCATTTGGATCACAGTTGTCTTTGAAGCATTTGTTTGCCTGGTTACGAAGGAAAAATGAATTTGTATAGTAAATTACGATCCTAAGAACCCAAGTCTTCTAAAGCATGGTTTTCTCATTCTAAGACCAAAACCAGAAAGCAGTATACTCCATGCTGAGCAGCTGCATTATTTCTCTGGCATATTCCACAAACAGGGGCACAAACAGATAACTGACCAGGCTAAGGACTGATTTCACGTGGCCCATGAAACAAGATTTCTAATTGTTATATAATATATTCAGAGCATGAATTTATTTATGAAACAGCACAATTAGCTTCAGTTTCAGCATCTTCACTAGTTATGAAGACCAAGAGTCCATTGATTTAAAGAACACATTCCTTCCTGCTGTGGTTGTTTTTTACCCACCCACCCCTTTCTACGTCTAGTTTCCTGGCAACTTCGGAAAAGCTCTGAGAGTTTGTGTTAAAATATTAAACATAGCTATGTTTTGCGTGTATTGCCTGGTGAGATTGCTATTCAGTCAGCTGGATTTGTAATTACTCTTATATGGTTCTGTGTGGTATAGTGTTTGTGGCTTGTTGGTGGTTTTCTTATTATTGTTATTGATGTTAAGTTTTCCATTGAATCTTAACTAAGCTCATTTTAACTTTCTGTGCCTGGTGTTGATCTCAGATTAATGTGTCAAAATAATACCATCCTCTTGCTAAGCTTGTTGGTAAATTAGGTACTTTACGTTCAGTTGGTGTTTGTGTTGAATTTCAGCATTTCCAAAGGCATGGCATCTGATATCCTGGGGAGAAGGTAACTTTTTTGGGAGGACAGGCTGTGTAGCAAGAGACTGTTGGTTCATGGAACTTGACAATGACAATACATTTGCCTGTATTGTTAAGTCTCCTATTCTCATTTTGATAAGAGTAGAGTTTTATCTGCATGTGTGAGGTGTTTATTATGCTAGAGTTACTGAATGTTTCTTGAAAGTAATGACTTTTTGTTCATTGTGAATTGAAAGGGACTCTGCACTCCTTGTGTGTTTTTGAGGAAAACCTGTATTGGTGAGCTTTTCCATTGTTTTCTATTCTGTGTAGACTAATTTTGAGAAGTGATTTCTGGTGAAATATGGTCAAGGTCATTGTCAAGGGCCTTTTTATCCCTCTCCACTTAAAAACTCAAACTTAAACTGCAAGTCAGATTTAAAGTGACAAAACTTATATCAGACTACTGTCTCAAATGGGACTATGTGAAAAGCATATGTTTTTGTCTCTCGTTACTTTGTGTGAAGCAACAGTTTTATTCTTTGACTTACTGGTTCCTTGTAACCCTGATATACTCACAGGAAGAAACCTTCCATTCTGTACTCATAGTACATACAACAGATTCTCAGCCTTCAGGGAAGATTGTAAGGACATTTTCGGGGGGCGGTGGGAGGGATGGCTGTCTTTTCATATGTTCTTAATGGAAAGAGGAACGTAACAATATTTTTTTAAATGTGGTGTCGATCTAATTAGATAATACCCCATTTAAAATTTTGTGAAACCAACAGTAATTTTATAAGAGTCATGTGCAGTGAGAGCAAATAGTAGCTTTGTCAAAGTATTTCTTTATACTTCTGCTTTCGCTTTTGCTTTGTAAGCGGAATATCCACAACGTTCGGGACTTTGTACTACCAGTAAATTGTGTGCATATATGTGTGTGTGTGTGTGTGTGTGTGTGTGTGTGTGTGTGTGTGTGTGTGTGTGTGTGTATGTATATATATATGATTGTTTTCTCTACCTAAGATAAACCATTACTTAACATATTATTTTAGCTCTGCTAAAAGTATCCTGTTCATATTTCTAGAAGATTTTATTAAGTTGAAGAGATACAAAATCTTTTCCCAAAAATTCATGTTACTCACTGCCCCAAGTCTACTTAATATATTGCATTTTCCAATGTGATTTTGAACTTGAAATATTGCAGCCTTTTTGTATGAATTCCTCGTGGCAAAAAATGAAGCACCTTGAGGAATAGTTTGCACATAAAGTTCCCTCATTTTTGCTGAAAGACTTTAATTGGTCTCCCTCTTCTAAGTGTAGCATTACCAACCTTTTAGACAAAAAGAATTATCAGGAAAAAAGTACGGTTATGTGCTTTTCAGCAGTACTGTGGGTAAAAAGAGAGCAGGTGTTTTAACTCTTTGCATGTAAATGTAATGAATAGAAATTGAGATTAAATAATGCAGCTAATACGTTAAAATAAAATCTAGTTTCCCTTGCAAACATTTTTTCCCCTGTACAATATGAATTGATCTTTGACTCTGATGGAATGATTGAGAGCGTTCCTCATCTCATCACCAGAATATTGGTGGTGGGTACCAAAGATCCTGCATCCATTTTGGGAAAGTATGCGTGCGTGGTTTGAGAGGAAAGAGATGGTTTCTTTAAAAGTTTAGACTTCTTATGCTTTGACTGCAGTTCTTTCAGAGGAGGCTCTGTTCTCCTTGATACTTGTTTAGATCACCTATGAAGACTCCTCATTATTTCTCCTGTCCCTGATTTGGTTCTTCCACAGGTTATTCTAATATTAATATGATGCCAGATTTCTCAGTTTAGTTGTTCTTATCATTGTGTTAGTTTGTGATTTCTGGAATATGATGCAGATCTATAAAAGTTTAGGACCCGGCCTTATGAAAGATAGTGTATTTAATTGTTCTGGTGACTAAATTATTTAGCTGTATAGGCTTAAGCGTGTTAAAAAATATTAGAAATTTTGTGTGATCCATTTCTATCATTATGGCCTTGGTAAAGTACTTATTTTATAATATATAAAAGGGAGTTATGGATCTTATAAAATAAAGAATTTATTTATGAATTTGGTTCAAAAGAATAAGTCATTTTTGTTTGTTTGTTTAGTTGCCTCAGTCTTCAATTTACCTATTAAGAGGCAAAAACTAAAGTTGGAGAATATAATTCACTTGGTGAAGATAAAATTGATACTAACAATAATATACTGATTTCACATCTTTAGGGAGGACAATTCTATGGAGAATTCTTTTGGAAAAGGCTGATGTTTAAATGTCATTTTTATTATTGCTTAGGATTTAACTGATACTCAATGTCTTGACATTTCTCCTCCTTTAATTAGAGGAATAAGAGTATATGTGGAAAAAGAAATACATCATTAAATAGAAATGATTAGGTTCTTAGATTATTTCTGAGAATGAAATTGCACTATTAGAGAAGATAGCTATGTCCACGTTTCTGGCTAATTCAAACAGTAAATATCTACATAGCTAAAATTATAGTTATTATTAGGGAACTTACTGCAACAGACTTTGTGATCTTAACTGTGATCATTTTTCTAAACCATTTCAAATATAAGAGTATATGGTTACATACTATACATTTCAGTAGATATTACCTATTACCTAGAAGGAACACAGGCAAATTAAAGCTGCATGAAAGTGTATTTCAGGCTTTTTTTTTTTTTTTTTTTTTTTTTTTTGCGGTACGCGGGCCTCTCCCGTTGCGGAACACAGGCTCCGGACGCGCAGGCCCAGCGGCCATGGCTCACGGGCCCAGCCGCTCCGCGGCATGTGGGATGTTCCCGGACGGGGGCACGAACCCGTGTCCCCTGCATCGGCAGGCGGACTCTCAATCACTGCGCCACCAGGGAAGCCCTATTTCAAGCTCTTATTTTTTTCTTATTCCTTCAATAAGCACTTTTTAGATTCCCAAGACAGGCCAGGTACTGTGCTCTGCTAAGAGCTAGATCTTATGCTAAGAGTAATTTGATGCCAAAGTGATGTCTAAGAAAGTAAATGAGAATAGAAGTGTTTTGTTTTGTTTTTTTAATACAAGATAAAGCTTTGCTCTTTGTGTCACTTGAGAGTATATTAGAAAAGTGATTTAATTTAATTTTTTTTTAGGATTTGCTCAGACAATAATTATATACAAATATCTTCTCATTCTCTGCCTTCTATATGCCCAACTCATGTCTATTCATGTAGTCTGGTGTGATATGACCTCTGGAGTTGGAGACCTCAGTCAAAATGTGGGTCTACCTGCATGGATTTAATGGAGGCATGAGGGCAAGGCAGTGTCAGTTTGTGGGAAGAGGATGCAGACCAGAGGGAAATGTACTCTGTAGTTGGCTACCATTTCCTTATGGTAATAATCATGCCACCAGTTTTATTTTTAGCCTCGCCTAAACTTTTGGAGAAGATGCAAACTGCTTCTCTAACCTTAAGAATAATAATATCATTATTACACAAACATTTCACAGTGGTTAGGGCTCTGCAATTTGTGTGACCTAGCATCTAATTTTTCTCCTCTCTAATTCTGTTTATATGCCCCCGCATATAATCAGACTCAGTCAGATGAAACCAATTACTAAGGGGAAAAAAAATCAAATTTATTTATTATATTTATTGGGTGTGTCTGTTGCTTAATTATCCATTGGCACATTTACATGTGGCCATGGAGAGGGCCGTGGATGAGTGTGGAAAAATGATCAATGATCACTTCTCACAGTCCAGAGGAGGCTGCCAAGAAAACAAGAAAAAAATAAAAAACACAAACGGAAAAAACCTACAACCCTACCCTTTCTTGTTGCTATCAACGTGGGAGACCTGAAAACTGAAAAACAAGTATCACCCAGAAATATGCGTTTGGCTTGACATAGGAAAATCTGGAAAAGGTTGGGAGTTGTTTTCAGACTTCTTCATAACCACTAGATATAATGTTAGGAAGAAATGTAAGGAGTTCCGTACGCTTTGAAACAAATAATGATTTAGATGTTCCAAGGTGTGTGTTGGAAAATGAACTCAAATTATCCTGTGAAGCAGATGACCAAACCCACCCCTTGGCTGTGAGTTGGACTGTGGAAAGATGTGGGAGGGATGGTGGGGAGGGTGAGGGGATCTACAAGCGGCGTTTGCAAAGTGACTGACTGTTAGGTGTAACTGCAGTGATCTGATGCTAAGACAGCACTGTTAAAGCAGTGAATTAAAATACATTTTGTTTCTGACCTTCGATGGTAAAGACATAACACAGACTTTTATATCTGATCTCATGTGTTGTTGTTTTAAAAAATTCCTCCCCTCAAACAAAAATGTTTTCTGTTTCACCTACTCCCCCACCCCAGATTAATGGGCTCGATCTTAAGCATGGCTTATTTCTTTTTTTTTTTTCCCACTTGCTCTCATCATCCATTTTTGGAAATATATCAGTGTGGAAGTTGTTCTTCAAAATAGATCATAACTGAAATAACCACCGTTTAAAGTAAATGTGGCAAGGCTAAATTGTAACAGAAACATCATCTTACGTATGGAATTCTTCAATTCCGGGGACCACTAAATTATCTGTTCTAGCCACACCGTTAAGGTAGAACGTGCATATGAACTTCAGCGAGAAAAGCAGATCACTTTTGAATTTGAGGCATTTGAAGATTGTCTTCAAGGGAACACTGACTGAAGTATGATTTTAGGAATTGTAGCACACCGTTAATGCATCCTTTAGAGAAGACAATGAGTAGATTATGATTTATTGCTAATTGCCATTTATTTGGAGATGCTGGTGTTGAAGAAACTATTTCAGCATTTAGATTATGCTTTTGTTACATTTGGCTGCAGAGAAATTAAAATGGCAACATGAGTCCTGAGAATTGAGAGGGAAAGGTGGCTTTATACCTGTTGACTTAGCAAGAAAATATTAGCGATGAGGTACATTTTGCATTTATTCTAATCTGTATTTTAAAAGTTATTCTGTAAATAAAGGTTATTACAGAGCAAAAGTTGCTCTCAGCTGAATTCACTGAAGAAGCCAAACAGTAAATAAAGAACGTGAACTCTCCTTCCTATGACAGTGATTTTTCACTAAGGACTCTCTCTCTAGGTATATAAGGGGCACTAGTTCTTTTTATATGATTTGTGTAGTTCCCATAGACTGAAGTCTATTTCTGGGCAATTTTCAAGTTAAAATTGTGTTATGGCTACCCTGAAGGTTGTCATTTCTTGGTTTTTTCTTGTCAGTCAATTCATAACTGTTTATTAAGCCCCCGCGGGGTATATACAGAATCATATACTATTTGGGTGTGTATACGTGTGTATGATTGGTTTCTGGTCTAGAAGCTTACAGTCTGTAGGCAAAAGTACCACTGTATGTGTGTGTGCATGTGTGTGTATAGAATAATACTTTAATTACAGAAGTTAGTAGTAGTTTTTTGTTTTGCTTTGTTTTGTTTTTAATAGCATTGTTCTGGAACTCCAAATGCATTTACTCTGAGAAAAGCATAGCTTCACGTGAGGTCAGGGATATAACTTCTCAGCTTTCTTTCTTTTAAATTCAGATATAGCAGACATGTTTAAGTAAAGAAGAAAGCCAGAGGGCTTGTATTAAACTGGGGATTCTTGCCAGGTTAACATCTAGGTTTCAGAGTAAGGGCAGATCCTGATGCTGGTTATTTTTAGGACGTGCCTGTTACCTGTGTCGGTCCAATCAGTGAATGGATGAATGACTTGATGCCCCAGAGCTGTCAGTTTACATTTTTTTTATGACCAGTGAGTCAATTTATGATTTACTTCTTTTTTTTTTTAAATGGAGGGTTTTGAAAAATGATAGGAATTGTGAAGGAAAGAAAATTTCCAAGTGTTCCCATGGATGGAAAATGTTCTCTAAAGGAATATTTTCCCTGTTGTACTTGAAAGCGTATGGTGAATATGTAGGTTCAGGGATTTACTTTTCAAAACTTATTCACTTTCTTGAGTTTATCTTTTATCAGTCATTTGTGGGAATGATAATATTCTTGAAAAGTACCTGGTGAATAGCTCTGAAAGTGGATGGCAAAGGAAGAGTGCACAGAGGCACTGACCCTTTTCACAGCCCCAGGTAATAGCTTGCTGGACTTCCGGCAGTCAACTTTGACTTTTGATAACCCTGGTCAGGCTCTTGATTAATGCTCATTTTTGCTGTGATTTTCAAGATGTGCATATCTCATTTCCAGCAAATTGTAGCTAAACCATCAAATTTCTTTTCCATCTTCTGTTCCTTGTGGATCTGAGTCAGAGAAGCAATGTCTGAGAAAAATAGGAAGGGATCTTCATTTAAACTTTAACTCTTGGCTCTTTTCCTGTTGGATCCGTGAATTTCTGAGAATTTCTGAGATCACTTCTCATCTGCTGCAGGAGAAGGATAGAAAGTTTCCTAGTCTTTGTGATAAGAATATGTTCTTTACAACTCACAATATTGCAGGATCTCTTAATTTCCCAGCAGTTTCTAAAATTAACCAACACAGAATAAAAGCACAACTTGATATATTATTATTATTTTATATATATATATATATATATTTTTTTTTTTTTTTTGGCTGTACGCGGGCCTCTCACTGTTGTGACCTCTCCCGTTGCGGAGCGCAGGCTCAGTGGCCATGGCTCACGGGCCCAGCCGCTCCGCGGCATGTGGGATGTTCCCAGACCGGGGCACGAACCCGTGTCCCCTGCATCGGCAGGCGGACTCTCAACCACTGCGCCACCAGGGAAGCCCCTGATTTATTATTTTTGATTGTGGGGTTGGGTTATGTTCTTACTTGTAAGTTAGAGAGACTAATTACGGCGAACGTAAACATAAAGGGAATGCGTTATAAAGATATTGGGAATCACGGAGTCCCCGGGAAAGATTTGGCACTTGTGCTTCTGCCACTGAATACCGTGTGCCCAGCTGTAGCCCTCCGCATCCCTGACACTGGGCTCTGCCATTTCCTTTAGTATCAGCTAGCGCTGCAGCCCTGGAGGTTGCAGTGGTACAGTAGATGACTATTCATACCAGGTCTGGAAGGAACCACTGTCCTTTCTTCTGGGGATCCCGTGCTCTCGATTCAAAGTTCTAATCCGGTGCATCCATCCAGTTGGCTGCATTTTGATCACGTGTCACATCCCTGTAACTAGAAAGTCTGGGAAATCAATAGTCTGGCCCTTTTGTATTCTAGAATGAGGCAGAAAGACTTAGACTTTGAGCAAGATGTAAATGGTGGAATTCCCTCAAAATAAAAGGGGAGAGGCAGTCAACGAAACTGGTAAACAAAAAGCCCCCAGCAAGTATTTACCATAAGTGACCTGTAGCATCTTAGGGGATGGACGGCAAGGGCTTCAGTGCATGAACTTGGAAGGCTAATAGTGAGAACTGCTCTCTTGCTTAAAATGGATTGGAATATATGCCTGATTGTAAAGGTGTTAAGCAAAATGCTTTTGATTTTAGCGCACACCAATCTCAAATATGTTCGTCATGAAGAATTATTTTAGTTATCACCAAGAACCATATTAAAATGTTATTCATGGGTTTCCCTGGTGGCGCGGTGGTTGAGAGTCCGCCTGCCGATGCAGGGGACACAGGTTCGTGCCCCTGTCCGGGAAGATCCTACATGCTGCGGAGCGGCTGGGCCCGTGAGCCGTGGCCGCTGAGCCTGCGCGTCCGGAGCCTGTGCTTCACAACGGGAGAGGCCACAACAGTGAGAGGCCCGTGTACAGAAAAAAAAAAAAAAATGTTATTCATGTGAATTCTGCTTCATGTTGAAATTAAAGATAATCCACCTAGAATGGGCTGAAGTTTGCCTATGCGTAAACATGTAAAGTCAATAAATGGTGTGAAAAAAAGTGAAGATTTGTTTAAAGTACTGTAAGGAAGACATCTGGATGGCTGAGTAATTGCCTGCAAGGAAATTAGTAGGAATTTGGTATAAAAGATCAGACCAACTTTCTACTTATAAATTGCTAATAAGAGCAGTTGTGGTACTTGAAAGAAATAAAACCACATTTCTTTTTTTCTGTGGTTTAGACTCTCTGAGGTTCAAACACATCTTCCTCACTAAATTATTAGCAAACATAGTGAGATGTAGGACCCACACAAGTAATCCGTGTATCTAGTAAAACTTTTGCATCTGAAGGCTCAGTCCTTTATTCTTCAATTCCAAATTAATATATTTATCCTTCCATCACTGTCTCTCAAGGATTTTGAGAATTAATTAGAAACAAAATCACTTTCAGTCCTTGGATGTTACATTCTGTGCTGAAAAACTATGAGATACTGAAGTGTTATTAATAATGACAAAGTTTCATCCAATAAAATAATCTGACTGAATTCTCACATGGTTGGTATTTTCTAATATAAATTACTGTAGGATTAGATAGTTAAATATTGAATATTGTCTCATTTAATGTAGTTGCATGAAATATTAATGATAATGATGGTTCTCCAGTTTGGGGAATAGGGAGGTTTTTCTTTTTTAACTGACTAATAGCCTTAGGCTGGTAACATAATACGTTTCACAAGATGATAATGACTATATTTAAATGTAGGTATAGCAGGAAATAAATGGCCACTGAATTGATAAATTTCAAGCAGGTCAAACATCACAAAATTTTTTTAGTCTTTGTATTAAATAGTTTTCTCTCTGTTCTAATGTCACCACTGTGATCATTGTGGTTGGCCTTGAGAATTTGTTAAAAGAACAGATTTAGTCTATTAGGCCCTTGAAGAGGAGCATTGTTGATGTTGTTTCGTTGGCATGAGGTGTAAAAGTCCGAAAACTAGATTGGACTTGGAAGGAAGGCTGGCCGTTTTGAATGTAACAGTTGAAATGGGATTGTTCATGAAGATTAAAAAAAAAGAAGGCAAAGGAAAAATAAGGAAAAAATGAAATAGAGAAAGAAAGAGAACTCGTGACCAAATAGTGCACTGGTAAAACTTAGGTCTAGTTAGAATTCACTATTTAATGAATAAAGCAGAAAACTTTTAAATTAAGACTTTTTATTGTTCGATTAAAAAAATTCCCTGTTTTGAATCTTCTTCATGTTCTGGAGCCTGTGCACTTATATCTCAAATTAGGGAAATACAACCCAGTGATAAGTAGGGTGACTATTATTGAAATATTTTGTCATGAATACAGAATAAGAACATAAACCAGTGCATCAAATTGGTTTAAATCGGTTGTTTTCTCCATTCCCTCCCACCCCCCCAGGGGAGAACTTTAATGTTTTGTGGGATGATTTTATTTGAAATTGCAGTTATCCTTGTTTCAGACCTTGTAATTTAACAGTTGAAAAAGCTTCCTTTTTTGTTCTGTGTAGTTAACGTATGTGGTGTGAGTGAATACATTTTATTTTAAAAAAGTGTTTTGGGGTAGCATTCTTTTCACACAAACTTATTCCTTGATAAAGGAGCTGGCTGTAATTTGCAGAAATGACTGTTTCTTTTTCTTTAGTTGTTGGATAATTGCTCTTTGTATACACTGTGGAAATGTGCATATAGACCAGTGACAAAGCCTAGCAGATGCACTTGCAATTATCTGGAATTTAAGTAAATTTTGCATCTGATACACACAAAGCAAAGGCTTTGTCCAAGCAGGCTCACATACTGGCGTGTAGATTGCTGTGAATACAGTGAGTAGATTTTTAATGGAAAACAAATGGGCCTGTTAGTAAGTCTTGTCTTTTACTTGAAAAGACACCCGCTTTAGGCATGGCCTACAACTTATTCATATTCGTAGTTGTTTCAGTTCTAAATATGACCTTTGAAATTGAACAAAAATTTTAGATGTTTAGAACAAAATGTGTAGCTGTGTTTTTATTGGAGTCACATTCATAGTTTTTTGGAAAAAGAATGGTGAAATAAATATGTGTTTCATATTTCAATGTTACTTTTTTTCCCCTGCTAAGGACAGCATTCACTTATTAAGACTCTAAAAATTTAAGAGGGGATTTCATGGTATAAATAAATCATGCTATAGATAAAAGATAATTACAATGTTACTTTAACAACCTCAATTCACAAGGGGGACCCTAGGAAGGAATGTATAATGGGTCCAAACTCGACTTCTTATTGTAAACAAAAGAGATCTAGCCAGAGGAATCGTTTTCTGCAAACGCCTCTTTTCCGAGTTTTGTTTGAGATTAATCCTTTCCACTGTGTATTTTTTGTTGTTGTCAGATTTACGTAAGTGAGATATTTTTGAAGGCTTAATCTTTTGCTCTGTAGTTATTCTTAGAAAATATTAAATGTATGGATGGAGCTTCTTGGACTCTCTTAAATGCCTTTAGGTCTTTTGGCCGGGTGGGAGTAGGGTGGTTGGTTAAATTATTTCTACTTTCAATGGGAGAGTTATAAATAATTGGTCCAGTTGACTTCTTTTTCCTAGTTTAAAGGTGCTCCGTGCTATTCTGGCCCTTGAATGAAGCAAATTTCAAAAGTAACTCAGGCAACATAAAGGAGTGCCTATCTTGCCCATTTTCTCCTTTCTTCTCAATCTAAAATGGAATCTAATAATAACTGGAGATCTTTTCTAATTCTTTTAAGAATCAGAAGCCTCCAGGGGGTCTAAGGGTTGAGTAATTGTTTGAAAAAAAAAAGTAGATAAAATAGATTTGGGAAGAAATTTTTGAGAAGGAAAGGGAGAGCCTGACAGAAGTATTTTGGGCTCTGAATTAGGGCAAGACAGATGTGCTGTTACTGGAATATTGTGCCTACAAAATATGCCTCCACCTTAACCATTTTTCCAAAAACAAAACTTCTCCAACTAAGGACTTTTTATAGAATTTTCAAAATTCCAGATTATTCTCTGTTCCACAATCTCTCCAGTGCTGGTAATGACCTCTCCACTCACCCCTCCCCTCCCCCACTGCTGTTTACATTTCTTAATGGATCACAGGCTATCTTTAGGCTTGGAGAGGAACCAGGTACTTTCTTTGGTATTTAAGCAGCTTGCTATTTTGAAATTCCCTTAGAGAACTGTGGGCATTTTTATTTCTGTGTCTTGAAGCATCTCTTTCCCTCTCTGAAGGAGAAGCTGCTTATATAATACCCAGAAGCAGACCCCTGGGAACCGCTGAGCTATTTTATGGATATTTTGCAGAAAAAGAAAAGCAAGTGCTCCTGTGTCATGCGCGCCTCCCACGGGGGTCTCAATTTGAGATATTTGCACAATAGCAGATTCTCAGAAGGATAAATATATACAAATCCATTTTTCAAATGGAGTGGGATCGGTGGGAAGCAGCACCTAGGAGGGTAAGAGCCCACTAATAGCTCAGACTGAAAGAGAGTCTTCAGCGGTTCCAGAGCCAGTACCCAACTGTCTACAGAGCTTGCCAGAGAGACAGCTGCTGCGTGTGGAAGACAGTTTTCCTCAGTTAGATATTTTGTTCTTGTCGATGGCCAACCATGACTCCTGGGGGAAATCGGAGAGAGAGAGAGGAGAAAAGAAGAGTAAATTAATCATATTATTAATCCTTACTGAAAATTCAGTCATGTAACTAAATGTCAACCTGGTGAACTTTCCATGAAACCAGAAGGGTTGTAAAGACAGTTGCGGGGTTTGAAAGTTATGCCAGGTGATAAAGCCATCTAATTTAACCTGCAGATGAAATGACTGACACAATTTCAGATGCATACCTGGAGAAAATAGTAGTGTAGGAATTATCAAATAATCCAGACGCAAAGCTTGCTTTTGAAGGATTGAAAGGGCTTGAATCAGTTTTCTCTGAGAGATGATAGGTTTGTTCTCTGTTCTCTCTTTCTATATCTGTGTCTGTTTATGAAAATAGGTGTATATGTGAAAGATAATCTTTTCTTCACTGTTCTTCTCTTTCTCTCCCTCTCTCTCCATATGTGTGTGATATGCATGTGTGTGTATGTATACACATATCACACCTACAAAGATGTGTAACATTAAGCCCAGGTTGCTGCTGCACCCTAAAATATCAGCTTTCATCCACATTTATCATGTAATTCCAGATCTCCTGACTCTGTAGCACATGCAGTTGATTAGATGAAAGCAGAACGTCTGTTATCTGAAAGATAGTAAAGTTCAGTTTTTGTAACTTATGACTATAGCCAGATTGTGAGTTTCTTTCAAATTTCTAGAAAGGGGTTAATATGGTAGATAATAGTCTTAGTTTCCTCTCTTTTCTTTTCCTTTTTTTTTTTTTTAAAGATTGCTCATTTCTTTTGAAAACAAACAAAAGAATAGTTTGGTACAGTTTCCCAGATTCTCACTTGTTTGGGGCTGAGGACTTCAGGGTCCCTTTGAGCCAGGTTTATTTCATAAATCTACACTGTAGGTCTCCAAAACTAGAAGAAGTTACATGTTTCAGTGCCTAATGGTAGCCCCTATGCCAGACTTTTGATCTATCATTTTTCTGATAGAGTCTCAGAAGTTTTCATTTTCCAATCTGCATGTCCTTCCTGAGTTGGGATGGCAGATGGCCAAAAGGTGTGTGTTTGGGGAAACAGCGGGCTTTTATTCCCCTCCCCCCCCCCCCCCCCCCCCCCCCGCCAATCAGCTATTTGGAGGGTACTCTAGGAACTGAAAATCACAGCTGTGGAGCCAATTTAGAGAGAATATTTCACAATTGACTTGGGGAAGATGTAGCCTGCCTTCTTGAGCCACTGCGCTTGTCTGGCCAATATGGAGCTGAGATGAGGCTCTTCACTCAAGGTTTACATGTCTCCACTGTATCTCACGTCAAATCAAGCACTAGGAGACGAGCTTGTCAATCTGCAGCACTCTCTGGGGAACTTGAGGTCTTGAAAACCCTGGGTCACATTGATCCTTGAGTAAAGGTTGTTGCATGTCTTCTGAGATTTATCAAAATAATGATGACAGTTTTCATTTGACTGTTTCAGACCCTTATTTGTGGATGCACATAAAAGGTGAATGATTCTTGTCCACATGCCAGAGGTTGCTGTCTTTCACATTGCCTTGCACATAGTATGTGGTTGATAAATGTCTGTTGAGTGAAAGCATTGTGGATTTCTTTTGCTTTGGGAGCGTGGAAGAATCTACCATGTGATTTTAATTTTTTTAAAACAATGGCTAGTTGAATGAGTTATCTTGGTTTCATGGATATATATTGGAAGTAACGTTGTTCATGTTCTATTCTTTTATAAATAAGGAAATTGTCACAAATAAGACTGAAGGACAGATTCAGGTATTGAACAAAAAGTGAATTATTAGAGTCCTGAATTAGGAGTCCATCAAATGTTTAGTATACTGAAGATATTTTAAATAATTATGTTTACATTTTATCCTTCACATTATTTAAAAGATGCTATAGTAGCTGCTATATAGGAATGATAAAAGTAGTAATCTTTTTGGTATGAGAAAATGCATCATTATCACTTTCCATGTACAAAGAGAGGCCAGGTATATAGTGTCTTATTGGAAACTGGGAAATGAGCTAATAAAATTGGTTTAATGTAGGGGTCAGCAAACTATAACCTATGGGCCTACTTTGACCTAGTACCTGTTTTATGTGCCCGTCAATGAAAAAAAACTAATCAATGGTCAATCTAAGAAAGAAATGGAAAATTTTATTCAAGCCAAACTGAGGATTATAACCTGGGAGACAGTCTCTCAGAGAGCTCTGAGAACTGTTCCAGAGAGGTAAAGGGGGAGGTCAGTATATATGTGATTTTGGCAAGGGGGGTACATGCAATGAAGCACACATCTCAGTAGGAGTTTGCTGCTAGCCACAAGGAAGAGACATCTTAGTTAATGGTTTCAGTGCTTTTGTAAGTATGGGAAGATGCAAGAATCTAGGTTCATAAAAAATTTCTCCCAAAAATAGCTATCTGAAGTCCTGTTCTGCCGGTTTACTAGAACCCAGCACAGAGTGCCTCATCCTAATCTTTGCCCTGAATTCCTTTCAGAGTGTATTGTAGGTCAGTGACCGCAGTGGCTAATGACTTGATTCTTGCAGAACTGGACGGTGGGCAATGTTCTTTATTTTATAATCCCTTCCCTTTTGGTCTTGATTTCAACCGGTTTGGGAGGCATGTCACGACCAATTTGTTACAGGGCACTAGGAATGCTTATTCCCAGGTCAGGCAAGGATTTCATTGATAGGCCACTCAGTGTGCTATTCCTGGAGTAGGGCTTGTTAACAGTAACCAGAAGTGTCTGGACCTCCTGTCTTACTTGCTGTTATGGTCCAGGAAATGGTTCCCTCTTGTTAATTCTTCCCATATCTAGAGTTACCCTATCACAGTAATTGATCTTATAGACCTATGTCTGAGGGTTCAGTCACACATTTGATAATGCAGGAAACAATAATCTTGTAAAAAAAAAAAAAAGGCAGAATACAAGTTAAACAGCTAGTACTATTAATAAGGTCATAAGTAAGTCTTTAAGCAAAGACCATTTATTAGGTGCAGCCCAGCATCTCCCCAGGTTGTCTGACCAGTCTGTTCTGTACCAGTCGCTGTCTTTAAGGGAAATGATATATTGGTATTGTACATAAAGTCCACTGAAGATGTCTGCACATACAAGACAAGTGGTGGGTCCTTGTGACCCCCTTACAGGGTTGAGAAAGGAATGTTAACTACTAAAAAGTTATGTAGCTGATGCCAGAAGGAGAAAAATTGATCTTTAAAGTTGAGCAGGTATTTGTGCCATTGGAGAGGCCTGGTTAACACACAATGCAGATGCACCATGCACATTAGAGGGGCAGGAGGAGGCCGAAGGGCAGAGAAAAAGTTTTAGTTTGAAATTTTTCTTGTCTTGCCTTAAAATGCAAATTTTTATTTCATCCTGATCATAAGCCAAGAGCGTTTTTCTGTTTTCAAATGGCTGGGAAAAATATCAAAAGAAGGGTAATATTTCATGATACTTAAAAATTATGTACAATTAAAATGTCTGTGTCCATAAATAAAGTTTTATTGAAACACAGCCATGCCCATTCCATTGCATGTTTTTGATGGCTGCTTTTGCAGCAGCAGTGTTGATTAGTATGGCCCACGATGCTAAAACATTTCCTATTTGTCCTTCTACAGAAAAACTGTGCTGGCCCTTATGTTATTTGAGGTTTACAGTGGTTCAAAGGCAATGCAACAAAACTGGTGCATTTATGTTGAACTAAAACATAAAGTGAAGTATGAGTCTAAATGAACAAGGCAGAAAATGGAGGCAGAAAGAAGGCAGACCAGGTATCACATGAAAAGGTGCAGAGGCCAGAGAGAGTGTGATGGATTTGGGGAAAAGAGACGTCTTCATTCACTTCATCTGAAGCAGAGCATCAGTGAAGGAGAGTGCTGGAAATTATAGGAGTCAGATCATTCATGAGTCACTGATTTATTTAGCAAACGTTTATTGAGATTCTGCTAAGTACCAAGCACTGATTTCAGAACAGGGGTAGTAAAAACACATGTAGTTTATGGTTTAGTGGGATGAGATAGACAAAAAGATAAGTAAACAAATAAAAGATCAAAATAATTTCAGAAAATGATAAGGACTTAGAAGACGAGAGAGTGATATTTATGCACATAAGTGTACATCTACGTGCATACATGCACCAGTTGATTTAGATAGGGTAGACAGAGAAGGCTTTTCTGAAGCAATGGTATTTGAGCTGAGACCTCAATAACAAGAAAGAATTGGGCACTTGGGAAGGTATGGGATTTTCTCAGGCAAAAGGAACAGTAAGTGCCAAGGCCCTGAAGTGGGAGTGAAAGTGGAGTGTTGGTGAGATGGAGAGAAGACCAGATGTGGTTATAAGGAGGTCAAGGAGAAAGAGAGTGGGCCATGATGAGATCTGGTCAGTGACCAGATTCTGAAAGATTCTGTAGGCCTCGGTGAAGAACTTTTAGATTTTATTCTCAACGCAGTAAGAATTTATTGGAGTATTTTAAGCAGAGGAGCGCTATAATCATATTAATATTTTAAAAAGATCACCCTCCCTTGAATATTACTGTATCTAAATGGTACCTCAATGAATCTGACTTAAAGTGAATAGCTATCAAACTTCTAGCTCTAATAATTCATAGGAAAGAGAGGGAAAGAGAAATATGTTTCAAAGACACTAGAGGGATATAATCAGCACAATTCTCATTTTGTCCTGAAACTCACAGGCACTGATGAACTCAGGTGCATGTTGTCATGGTAATAAGAGGCAACAGACATGGGATTTTTTTTGTTTGTTTGTTTTTAAATTTATTTTTAAAATTTATTTATGTTTGTCTGTGTTGGGTCTTTGTTTCTGTGCGAGGGCTTTCTCTAGCTGCGGCGAGCCGGGGCCACTCTTCATCGCGGTGCATGGGCCTCTCACTGTCGTGGCCTCTCGTTGCGGAGCACAGGCTCCAGATGCGCAGGCTCAGTAGTTGTGGCTCACGGGCCCAGTTGCTCCGCGGCATGTGGGATCTTCCCAGACCAGGGCTCGAACCCGTGTCCCCTGCATTGGCAGGCAGATTCTCAACCACTGGGCCACCAGGGAAGCCCCGGGATATGTTTTTGAGGTGGAGTTGGCAGCTCTTGTTTTGGCTGCAAAAAGTGAGGGTAAGAGAAGAAAGAAGGATGACTTCTGAGGTTCTGGTTTGAGCATTAGAGTCAATGATGACATCATTTATGGAGAAAGAATATCTTTAGCGGGTAAATGCCAAAACCACACCTAAAAGGAAGGGGGATCCACTGAAGATAGACTGACTGGTGGTAAGGTCAAGAGTAGACTAGGTGGTTGAGTCTTGGAGTCAGGGAGTTGGAGGTGAAAGACCATGGTGGTGATTCTGATGAGATGCTGAGCACATTGACTCAATTAATGAAAGTTTGAATGGAGAGAAGGCAAGGGATCTAGAGTATATTTTGGAAGAGGAATCAACGTGACTTAATTGGAGGTGGGAAGGAAGGGAGAAGGAAGACTCTATAGTGCCTTCAGGTTGATGGTGAGCATATACTAAATGATGGGCAGCTTCAGTCAGGGCAGAACAAGTGTTGGAGGAAGACATTAGAAGTCCAGCTTTGACCACCTGGTTTTGAGATAGATGCCTTTAATAGGGATGTCCTGTAGAATTAGATATATGAGTCTGAAGCTTAAGGGAGAGAGATGAACAAGAGCCTTCAGTAGTGTCAGTGTGAGCAAAATTGCCCAGAGAACTGGTAAGAAGAAGAGAAAAGAGAGCTGGACATAGGGTGTTGGGAAACACCAGTGTTTCCAGCTTAGACTGAGGAGAACAGAGTGTGGGGGAAGATTGAAAGGTGCAAGAGAGGAGGACCATGGGAGAGGAATGTTGTAAAACTAAGGCAGAAAAGAGTTTTAAGGAGCAGGGCACTATAATCAGTGTCAGATACTGCAGAGATGTTCATTAGATTTGGACTGGAAAGTATGCATCACATTTAGCTGTTAAGAAGCCACTGTTAAATTTTTTAGCAAGATCACAGTCAGTGGAAGGCAGAGCTACATTGGTATAAGCAGTTAATGGGAGTTCAGAAAATGGAAACCAAGATACTTTATCCAGCCAAAAATTAGGTGAAAACCAAGTAGAAATTAGGAAGATCAAAAAGAAAAGAAAAAAATGTGCTGTCAAATACCAAGCATCTATTTGAATTGTTAGAACTTTCCCTCTATTGCCGTTAGTAATCATGAGTTTTACTTTAATTTGCTTTATGGAATTAGACTGTTCATATGAAAGTTTTATGTTATAAATCACAGTTTACAGTTTATAACTGGGAACATATTGGAAAGAAATCTGTAGCCAGACCTTTATAATTCAAAAGTAACCTCTATCTATTAAATTCATATATATATATTTGTTGCTTAAAGAAAAGCCTACCAAAAATGTAGTGGATGAAGAATTCTATGTGCCAAAGATAGTAGATGTTTGGACCATGATATAGAGTTGCTTTTTGAGTATATCATATATTTGTTCTGGTCTGATTGCTTAATTAAGAGCCATTTATTTAATAAAGTGGAGAAGGTAGATTGGAAAATTTAAAACAACATTTTTATACACATACGAATACCTTGCATAGAGCTAGTTTTTGGAATGAATAAATGGTTAAATTTATTATAAATGGTCATGTATAAATAAATGATTATGTGTATAGATAAGCTTATTGGAACCTTTAGTTCTATTCATAGAAAGTTATTATTTTCAGAACTTAATCAGGTGGTTTAAAACCTTCTATAATTTACTCATGTAAAAGCTCTCTGATCATTGGACTTTCTGGAGGAAAAGTAAGTTGTTCTTTGTGTGTTTTGTTTAAACTTTGTGCAGTTGTTGTTATTTCCTGGATTTCTATTTGCCTGACACAAAATGACAGTTTAGTCAATTAGCCAATACATTGGTTGATGGGTTAGTTAGTGAATTAATCAATTAATTAACTGATTAGATGTTTTTAAATATAGTGTTAATTAATTGGTTTGTCATCCTGTGGGCCTTTTGAGATAGAAATGTAGGCTGGTGCAAAAGCTACCTCAAAGATTCTGAAATCCAGAAGTTCCACATTTCTAAATTAAGATCCAATTTAATTTGATGAGAAGCTCTGAAGTTTGAGGCGGATTGGTGTACGTTGTCAAGGAGGAAAGTTTGGCCTTGCGGTCTTCATGCATAAGCCTTGGTTAAAGGTACTGAAGTTTGATATGAAAAGGAAATTACCTCCTAAGACTAACAGCATCATGAGTTACTCTCATTTTCAAGCTTATGGAAAAGTTGTTCTCAAGGCATTCATACGTATTTCACATATCTTATTCTCCAGAGTGTAGGCAGTAATCTTAGATCTTGAATCTTGATTTCTTTATAGACCAGTACTGACCTGATTTGTGGGGTTGGAGGAGTTATGATGACATGCATAACTGCCGTTATACTTTATTGCATGAAAAGAGCATTGTCCAAGACCTACCCAAAGTGGAATTATAAAAAAATATGAACAGTAAGAACCAAAACAGCTTAAACGTTCCTTATTTTTGTACAGTCGTTGACTGTTAGATTAGAGTCAATCAAATTTTAGGCTTTTTAAAAGCAGGCTGCAGGAACCACCCCCTCCCCAATCACGTTTTATTACAAATGTTGCTTTCCATGTTATCCACGAGAACAGCCTACTGGATCAAAAGAAATAATATTGTGTCCATGGCAGTGGCTGTTTTATACAGCAAAGCACATAGTACAAGCTTGTTGATAGCTAGAATTTGACTGCTCTTTTAGTTCTCCCTCTCTCTTTCTCCTTTTTTTAGTAGACAAATCTCATTGGAGTCTCCAAATGCTTATTTTATTTTGCTTTCTGATGCTCCTGCCTTTACTTATTCAGTGAGTTCCTTACAGAAAGTTGCTTGCCCGAGTTGATTTAATTCATATCATATGAAAACTATTCTTGTACTTTTATGAAATTGATTCTGTTATTCACAATAACATTTTACCATTCTTATAACAATAAAATGACGGGATATTTTTGGACAGACTGTATGGTTCATATGAAAAAGAGCTAGGGAAAAAATGGTCTTTTTCAGAAAAATATCACTGGAGTAGCTAGCCATTTCAGAGCTGTAAATCACTTAGGAGAACATTTAGTTTAACCTCCTAAAGGAGAAAATTTGGGCCTAAAGCAATGAAACAGGTTGTGAAAGCATCCATAAAACCTGTTGTATTGCTTAAATGAAACTAATCATAAGACATTAAATTGAATGTTAACTCTGTATTTTGAAAAAAGAAAATTAACACTATATTTAAAAATCTCATCTTGTGAAAACAATTATAAGCAGTCTGAAATGAAGTAAATTATAACCAAAATTTCTTAATAATCAATGAATAGTAATAATAGTTAATAATAATGTCTTTTAATTATTCCAGGTAAGCATTTCCTCTTAAGAAGTATTAGACACTTGAGAGGTTATTTTGCAATGATATGGATTTTTCTTCCCCTTTAAAGTTCCTCCACATAAAAAATAATTAAATGCAATTAATATATGTAAAGTTCTTTTTTTTTTGGTGACATTTTTTCATAAAACCCTCTAGGACTCATTTGCAAAGCTGCTTTGAAGTTAATTTCAGGCAGGTCTTCCTGATTTGTAGTTGTGGTGAATTATTGTTAAACTGAAAGAAAAATATCTGAAAAACCCAAATCATCCAAACTTACCATTTATTTTATCTTTTGTTTAAATTGGTTTACTTTAAACCAGGCAAGTGATACTAAGTAGTTCAAGTCTCTCATAAATTAAACAGATGTGATGAAAATCTTTCTATGTTTAATAATCCAGGTGTCTTCACCCAAAAACAGTATTAAGATACCTATCACCTCATTAAAATGTCCCTACAAATAAAAACCTCTTCCTGAGTGTTCTTTTCCTTTTAAACTGTCATTTGCATAATTGGGGGAAGGGTATTTTCATTATGCAAATGGTTTCTAAGGCTCAAATCAGAGGAGTTGCTTAATTGTCAGTGAATAGGTCAGTTTATACCTCCTCATTCATATTTGAAGTTTTAGTTGAAACCACTTAATGGCACAAGTGGCAAGCTTCTGTCTTGTAGCATAATTTAATTGATTGTGACCAGGATGTCAGGTTTACTTTAAACTTTCTATGCGTGTGTATTTGTGATTGACAACCAGCCTTTGTTGCCTGGTTAGAAAGGTAGAACTTCTTTTATGTCTTAAAATAATAAGGTCATTTTGAAGATATGTGTAATTCAGGGCAAGGCAGTTGACAACCCTGCCAGTGTCTCATTTCTAGAAATACAGTAAAATTCAGTAAATAAATACTTTGATGATCTTGGAAGAGGGACTCATATTGTACAATAGAATGTAAAACGCTTTACATAACACATGTACTCTTTTCAGATGGTTCATTATTAACAAGGAGTGTGTCTAATGAGCATTTTAGCTTCTTACTTAGAAAATATACTCAACTCTCAGTTATAGGCTTTTGGACTCTAGTTTGTGGATTATCTGTAACAAAATGTTAATCCCAGCCATGATTCTGAGTCAATTCCTTTGCTCAGGAATTGTAATTCATTTTTAATATTAGCCTTAGGGGTAGAAACGTGATTAGAAATGCAGAATAATGCTTCCATTCGAAACCAATTAAAACAACTTCTGATTCTCCAACTTAATGGATAATTCACAGCACTGCATTTCTCCATTAGGATAGATTGAATTTGATGTATTGAAGGATGATTTAAGACTTAGTCACTGAAATATATTTTAAGAAAACATTTAATTTTAGTTTTTACTGATGAGGAAAATTCTTAGTTTTGTGCGTCATTTGAAATATACGAAATTGCATTATGTCTTGGCAAAAGAAAAGTTCAGTTTCTGTTTTTGATCTGTTGCAAAAATGATGTTTCATGTAAACTGTACTATATTTGTTTTAAGCTAGCTATTCGTTGCCGTGCAATAAAGTATCATTTTACAGTATATAGAGAAACCATCACTTACAAAAGTTATTTATTTGTGGCAGTATTGTATAATCTGGTACTTTTTTTATTTCGGGCAGGGATAAAAAACACAGTTGAAAAGAAGATGGTTAATGGCATATTCTGTAAAGTCTTATTGCATTTGCTAGATTCATTGTCTTTACTTTTTAGAGACCTTAGTGTTTAAAACCAAGGATGGGAAATGTTACTACTCTTTGAATAAGTACATGGCTTATTATTTGGTTATGAGTAGGTACCTTAGTAGGGAAATAAAACTTGATATATAAAAAGATTTTTAATAGTCTTCCAAGCTTGCAGACTGTGTTCCTTTCAGGCAGTATGCTCCACTGGGTTAGAAGGGACTTGCGTTGTTGAATGTCAAAGAAAAGCTTTTCTTCCACTCTGCAGCCCACTTATACGAAAGGAATGTGGGAAGGGAGCCTGTCAGATGTACTTTAAAATTAAGTAAAAAGAATTCTGTTTAACCATATTACTCATCTAGACCTTATTTCTTAACTGACCTTTCTTTCCAGCTGTTTTCCTAGGATGATTGGAATACTAAGTCAGGAAAACTACATTAATTCATTCATTTAAAAAAATTGAAAGATATATATGTCCATGCCACTCTCTCACTTCCTCCCAGCTTACCCTTTCCACTCCCCATGTCTTCAAGGGAATTCCCTGGTGGTCCAGTGGTTAGGACTCGATGCTTTCACTGCCGGGGCCCAGGTTCAATCCCTGGTCAGGGAACTAAGATCCCACAAGCCGCAAAGCGCGACCAAAAAAAGAGTCCATTCTCTACCAAACGTAAACTAGATAGCTAGTGGGAAGCAGCCCCATGGCACAGGGAGATCAGCGCGGTGCTCTGTGACCATCTAGAGGGTTGGGATAGGGAGGGTGGGAGGGAGATGCAAGAGGGAGGAAATATGGGGATGTATGTATATGTATAGCTGGTTCACTTTGTTATACAGCAGAAACTAACATATCATTGTAAAGCAATTATACTCCAATAAAGATGTTTAAAAAAAATAAGTTGCAAAGGGATTCATAAGCAGATAATGACAAATAAATAGAGAAATATTAAACATGAAAAAAAAATTAAAAGATCAAGAAAACGGCCACAGTGCAGATCATTAAGAAAAAAATAAAACCAAAAAAATGTTTTTAAACAAAAGTTCTAGAAAGGAAGTTGGTTTTGGTTCTGTTTTCCTTTCAACTGGAACTCTGTGAGTCTCTTTGCTGCCTCAGTGTTTGCACAGCAATGTGCTATGGATTCAAGGGCTTTCTTCTGTAGTGTCTTTTACTGTTTCCACAGGCAGTGTGTATAATTTCATAGAAAGATCTGTTGAATGCTGGGAATGGTCTGTGGAGGGTAGAAAACGTCTAAAAGATGTAAAGATTTGTCCCCCACTCCCTGGGTATCAAATATATTCATTTTATTAGTTTGTCAGTCAAGAGAATGCCAGTTTTTTATTGAAACCTGTAGGACATTCGCTAGGAGCACTGTTGAATAATACTTATAGAATGTTACTCTGTTTCCACCATTTTGGACTTTTAAAATGTGGGGTTTTTTGACTTCTAAGAAGGCAGATGAGAAGATAATGTGTAGTATAGCAAACTTTTACCTTAGTGCCATGTTTCTGATATGCTTAATTTAAAAAACATTAATCTTTCCTTCTTTTGATCTATACGGATATGCTTGCTGACAGTGAATGCTCATTCTAATCCGAACTGCTGAAATCTTTAATGAATTGTGGTAGGATGTAATAGCGCGGATGCAAACGCAAACCATTGAGCCTAGACTAGCTTTTTTAATCCTAAAGGACCTGAAGTCTTGGGTTCCCTCCCAACTTTACTGTCCTTTGAGCCAACCTGGGAGTCCTGGAATTGTGCATTCAGATCCCAGATATGTTATGGCCAGGCTAGCCAGGTTAATATACTTACTAAGATTTTTACAAAAATGTAAGAGGAACCGGATGCCCGATACTTTTTAGAAAACTTTTGGTCAGTTCAGCAGTAGAAGAGAATGTGCATACCCTTTTCCATTCTTAATCTGTCAAAATTGCTAAGTAGACTGGAGCTTGTTTCTTTGCAAGTATTTCCTTGCCCTTTTTCAAATTTTATTTTTAAAGCATATTGTTTTATTGTGTGATTTTACTTGATGAAAATGCTGAAGCATGGCATTGTCTGAAAGTAAAACAATGCAGAAAAGTAAAAAGAAGAAACTTTAAAATCAGCCATATTCCCAGAACCTACATCTAACTGATATCAACATTTAAGTGGTATGTGTTCTTCCAGAGAAATGCATTTTTATTTACTTGTATGTACTTGTGCACATACTGGAGCATAGGTACATGATATATTTAACTTTATGTAATGAGTCACTTATTTATACAGCACTCCATATTCCTTCTTTTCACCTCATATTCTGTTATGCTTTTTTGGTCAATAAAAAAATGTCAAAAATATAATTTCATGTCTGTGCAGTGCATTCTGTTTAATACATTTTAATTCATTTATTCATTCTCCTGCCATTGATTCCTTGCAGTTTTATAAATAATGGAAGTGCTTGCATTTTGAATATCATTATTGCCCTGCTTTAACATATTTAACATATTTCCATTTCTTTCTGCCTTATTCCTCCATTGCCCAGAATGACTGTGTCTCTTTGTCTGTTAATTTCAGGATCACATATATAGACTTAAGTCCCAAAGGCATTTCCCAGCTTTCAGTTAAAAGGATAAGCCTGTTGACTCTGTGAAAAGATTTTAAACCTGAGCATTTCCAATTTAAGGAAAAACGCTCACAGAAGTTAATTTTGGTGGAGCATATTTAATTTTTTTTTTTTTCTTTTGCGGTACGCGGGCTTCTCACTGCTGTGGCCTCTCCCACCGCGGAGCACAGGCTCTGGACGCGCAGGCCCAGTGGCCATGGCTCACGGGCCCAGCCGCTCCGCGGCATGTGGGATCCTCCCGGACCGGGGCACGAACCCGCATCCCCTGCATTGGTAGGCGGACTCCCAACCACTGCGCCACCAGGGAAGCCCCTAATCTTTTACCTTATTTGGCTGTTAATTTATGAATGCAATGCATGCATAGGCAAAACAAAAGTACAAAAGTATATATGTATCCAGTTCTCTGTATATATGTTGCTAGTTATTTCTGTTCATTCTTTTTTCAGTCTATCCCTCCCATACCATCTTGTGTTAACTTTTATGTTAATATTTTGATGCTTATCATTCTACACTTTAGTGTAGGCTTATATAAATAAATAATGAAATAAGATGCCCCACTCCCAGAAAAAAACATTCTGGTGCCTTATCATACCCATTATTTTCTAACGTACTCCACTTAAGCATGGTTAAATGTATATAACTATTTCATTCTTTTTACTGCACGTAATACAGTGATTCTGCTTATATGAGTTACCTCAAATGGTCAAATTCATGAAGACAGAAAGTAAAATAGTGGTTGTCAAGGGCTGGGGAGAGGAAGGAATGAGGAGTTGCTGTTTTAAAGGTACAGAATTCTTAGTTTGGGAAGATGGAAAAGTTCTGGAGATGGATGGTGGTGATAGTTGCACGAGAATGTGAATGTATTTAATGCCACTGAACCATATAGTTAAAAATAGTTAAAATGGTAAATTGTATGTTTTGCATATTTTACCCAAAAAATTAATAAATAAACATACATAAACGAGCACTTGAAAAAAATAGCACGTAATACACCATCGTGCCCCAGGTGAGGTTCAATCTTTCCACCTTTTTTGGGCCCACTGGCTCCTGGTGTGTTTTACTTCTGTCGGCCAGTACCTGCTTCTCTCTGAAGGGCTTGGCTCCAGCAGCCAGGGCTGCTTTACACCCGCCTTGGGAGTAGCCCAGAACCAGCGACTGACAGTTGCAGGGGGCTACCTGTGACAACACTGAACGCGACCCCGGCAGTCTCCAGAACTTTTCTATGTGACTGAGCCAGTTACCTGCTGTGGGACGCTGCTTAAAATTGCACAGTGGCCTCCCTCCCTTCCCTATCCCCCTCCCCTAGCTGTTTTTCCCAGGAGCACTTCCTAATGAATTATTTTTGTACAAATCTCATCTCAGAGCCTGTTTCTGGGGAACTCAGTCTAAGACATAGAGTGTGTATATGTTTTCTTCCCTGACAATGGACATTTAAATAGTTTATACTTTTGACTCTTACAGCCTTTTCTTCATCATTCAGACTTGTATACACATCTTTACATATGGTTGTTTTCCTTTGTTGGAGGATAGATGCATTCTAACATTGAGATAGCTGAGTAAAAGAGTTGATGTAGTTTTTAAATTTTAATAAACAGAGCCGGAAGAAAATCCAGAAAATGATGGCAGAAATTCATACCCCTTCCAGCAATGGATGAGTGTGCCTGCCTGTTTTCCTACACATTAACCACATTGGGTGTTAACAGTTTTTAAAAATTTTCTTCATCTAATGAATCAGAAATGGTTTTGGTTATAATTTTTATTTACCTGATTCCTAGAGTAGTTGGACCTCCTTTCATATATATTTCATTTTTCATATCAGTTTGGTTTGCCATTAGTTTTGCTATTCACGTTATCTTCGTGAATTGGCAGTCTATTCCACGTTGGGTGTGCTGTCTCTTTCTTATCAATTTGTAGAATATCTTTGCATTGGGATATCTTAATTCTTTGTCTCCATGTATATTGAAACTATGTCCTTCCAGCTGTCATTTGTTTGGACTTTGTACTGAGGATGTTTCCTTAGAAACATCCTCGGTTTGGGAACCGTGCCTGCCCATTTGCTCCCCAGGGTATTGATGTACACATTTGTGAATCATATGCATCGTTCCTATTTGGGTCAGTGTGCACAACTTGAGTAAGTGCAGACCATCCTATTTATAGGCATACGATTTGGAATTCCCACAACAAAGCTTTTAGCATGAGTCCTGCAGGCTGTCCCACTTACAGCTTTGTGCTTCACATCAACACATGAGAGGAGGAAAGGGATCAGAGGCCTGGCTGTCCAAGTGTGTGGTTATCAGGCACTTGTGAGAAAATGAGCTTCCATCCAAAAACGTGAGAGGATCAACTCCACTGTGCCATACGTTTCAACTCATTTACACCCTTCCACAGACACATGAGCTCCCAAGTTAAATTTTAGCCTCGAATTATCTGTTGTGATAGTTTATATTGATTACATGATCAGCTGCACATGGGCACAGGCCCAGACACGCACCCGCCCTACCCTGTTCCATCCCCTCCCTTGATTAACCTGAGCAAAGAAATAGAAACGTTCTTTCTTCCACTTTGGACTCCTTTTTGCCTTTCAACTTTTATTTCCTTTCTAACCCATTTATTAATTTTTCCATATTACTGTGCCTCTCTGCTTATTTTTAATAATTAGAAGTATAAAAATATTTACTTTTCAAAACAAATCCATGTCTACATAATTAACAGACATTTTTGCCATGTACACTTTTTTCCTTTGGAATAAAGTGTTAAAAATACAAAATAATATATAAGCAAAGAATAATTAAACTAAATGATATTTAAACGATGGATTTCTGTATCTAGTTTGTACCCCTCAATGATACTATAATTAAGTGACATGGTCCCAGCTTTATGGAGATAGTCTTTTAAATCTCCAGATTCCTCAAAGCTTCTTTGGCCTTGGGGTTGTCGAACTTGCTTTTTTATTGATCTTTGCATTTCAACTTATGCACCTAAAGTTTTCTCCCCGCATCACAGGAGAGGAACAACCCCGTGATACACGTATACGTTTCCTAATTAAAGCTTAAATCTAGTTCCCAGCAATTGCGCTTCTGAAATGTTGGAACCACAGGGTGAAATATTTTTAACTTTTTCCATCCATCACATTGGTTTTTAGGTTTCTAGTAATGTCAGCCAGAAAAATATCTGCATTAGGAGCATTTCTTCATAGAGACTGCTACTACATTTCTTAAATGGGTAAGTTAGTATTAAAGATATCACTGGAATTTATCCCAAAATGTAACTGAATTTTTTATCGGTTTTAGGGTACAGTTCTTAGTTGTTCAGTTCAGATATGAACCATAGGAAGTAAAGAATGTAGCACAAGTTGGTGTCAGAACAGCAGTAAAATTTTACAAAGGAATTCTGTCTTTTAGAACGTCAAACCCTTTGCCCAGAGATACTGTCCGTTTGGTATTTTAATGGACAGCTTCTTGGATATGTGAACTAGGATGGCAGTGCTAGGTGAGAGCATATGGAGTGTTACTTTTTGGCAACTAATTCATTATTTCGAAAATGAATAAAAATCTCCTGCTTGGATACCTAATAGAGTTGGCTCTTCTGCTGCTTTATGGCTATTTGGGCAAACCTCTAGTTCCTCCTTTAAAAATTTAATCATGGGGGCTTCCCTGGTGGCGCAGTGGTTGAGAGTTTGCCTGCCGATGCAGGGGACGCGGGTTCGTGCCCCGGTCCGGGAGGATCCCACATGCTGCGGAGCGGCTGGGCCCGTGAGCCATGGCCGCTGAGCCTGTGCGTCCGGAGCCTGTGCTCCGCAACGGGAGAGGCCACAGCAGTGAGAGGCCCGCGTATTGCAAAAAAAAAAAAAAAAAAAAAAAAAAAAAATTTAATCATGGTATTTTATATTCCTCCCCAAAGAAGTACTATATTTGTTTTAAATAGGAAGAAATGTTTTGATTCTATTTCTTCACTCTTTTTCCTTTTGTGTAACACAACTTTTATGAAACTAGGGCTATTGTCTTAACATAACAACGAAGGCCACAGCTTTTTGGATGAACGATGTTAAAGTGATACAATAGCAAATGATAAACAAATGTTAGGCTTTAGTCTGTGCCTGGTGTTTTGCCCAGCACTTTATAAAGCATTACACCATTTATTCCTCATAACACCCATGTGCACAGGTAGTATAGTTATCCTTGTTTTATAGATGTGAAGAGAAAAACTTTAATAGGTCAGGTAACCTGGTCAGACTAATAATGTACCTTGGCTAATAAGGTAAAATTCCACAATTCCTTATTTGGAGTTTAGGACTTTTGGAACTATAAATTCTTTAGAAAGACAATGTTAATGCCTTTTTGTTCTTGCACTAACTCAAGCTAACTGCTCATTACTACATCCTCTGCTTTTCTTGTGCAAGGAAATGGTTAACACCATTGACCTCGAGCAGGAGCCATTGTAAATGACAAAAAATGGTGAAATCCATAAACTTCTAAGCAATGAGTTATAGCTTTGTAATTCCTTTGTACTATTAGTCCTGTTTAATAAACCTTGTCTTCATCACACAAAGGTAAACTTAGACCTAGCTATGGGTCATAATGCCTACAGTTCCCAGTGTGAATGCTTAAATGTTTGGGTTTTATTTATAGGAGCCTGAACATGTACAGTGTTTCAGTATTTATGGAAGCGTGCTCACTGTGGGTTTGAAAATGGAGTCTTACATGTCAATAATAGTAAGTCTTCGTGTTCTTTGGGCACTCGGTGAGAGAGGCTGAGAATCTTGCTCAGAGGGGATCTGGAGTCAGAGCAGTTAAGCCAGGACAAGGCAAGGGTGAGAGGGAGTCCTTCTTGTTTGTTATATATATTTGCCGTGGCAGCCAAAGTTTGGGAGTCCCTCTTCTCCCTGTTAACAGGAGAATTTGGGGCCAGATATGAAGTTGGAGGTTTTGTCCCTTCTATTAGGAATCGAGTTACGTTGATTTCTTTGGTGAACTCACTTGGCAGGTGACATATATTATGGTTTCATTTCCTATCCGAGAAGCTAATGTTAGTAGTATAGATTTATGTCACAGGATATGATCTGTTATTAGATTACTTTTGTCTTTGTTGTGGAATCAAGGTTATTGTAAAGTGCATCATTCTGTTGGCTGTGAATTAGCTAAGGCATATTGTCATGGTTGATGGCCATGAAAGCTTTCAGCTTAGTCCTCTCTTCTGACTGTTGGTCCTCTTCTGTTGCTACCAAGATTCATCTCCTTGTGGGGTTGTGGCCTCTCAGTAATCATAAAAATCAGAATACAGAAGACAAAAACAATTTGGCTTACAGCACATTCACAGATTTTATTGGCCTTTTACCATTTCTTTCTCTATAGAAGTCTTGCAGTGCCCCAGATCAAACACACTTGGAATGAAAAGCTTTCACAAAGATAATCACTAAACTGAGTATGTCCATTGATTCCATTTTCCTTCCACACTGAACTCTAGTGCCTGCATCCAGCCATCATTTAACACATATTTATCAAGTGCTTCCAATACATCAGGCATGCCATTGGTTCTGGAAATACCATGGTGACTAAGGCTGACAAGATCCCCTTGCTCTCAGAGCTCATATTCTCATGAGGAGAAGACAGATAATATCATATAAACAACCGGTATCAAGACAATTTCAGATGGTAGTAATTCAATAGAGATAACAAATGCATAGTGTACATAGAGAGTGATGGGGCTGGGAAAGGGGTTTATTGTAGTCAGGGGAAAACTCTCAGAGGAGGTGACATGACCTGAAATCTGAGTGATGAGAAGGAATCAGATGTAAAAATTCTGGAGGAAGAGATTCCAAGCAGAGGGATTCTAAGGCTGCCATGGAAGGTTGTGTAGTATGTGCAGTGAACATAGGCACCTGGCCAAGGGAGAAGTAGGGGCTGAAATCTCATGCTTCTCTTACAAAGTTATGCTATCAGGCAAGGGGCTACATCTTCCCAGAGAACATCAGGACTTTTTAAAATTTTAACCACAAAAACTGTTCCTCTTGCCAAGCCATGTTCCTGAGGGGACCATGTCCACCAAGGGGGTATGTATGTGAGTTTTGTTTTGCTTTGTTTTGACCAAAGACCACTTTATAGGCTATAGTTTTGAGTGAATTAGGTGTGTAAAGTTGACTTCTTAGAGCTTAATTAGATTGTAAGATTACTATTGATATATCATTGCAACGGATGTATAATAAAGCTTTCAAATATGATACATTCATCAGGGAATGTTGAAAAGCTTCTTGTGAGAACATAGCAGGTTGGCAAACTGAAGTACCTAGTATTGCAAAACACTGATACCATCAGTAAAATCTGAAGTGGAACAAGTACATTGTCATTGACTGAATGAATCAGGATTCAAATGCATTATATTTTGTGAAAAGCATGTATTAGATTGTAGGACTTAGGAATTATTTACTGGTGTTTGATGCCATCTCAGAAAACCATTCATTTTCCCCCCAAATGATCATGAGCTTTATAAGAGGAAAACCCTGACAAATATTTTTGGACTTAACGTTTCTGAACATCACAGAATTTGAATTTGACAATGGTTTTTGGAGAAAGGTAGAATGAAGCATGGGGTCTTTTAGGCTTAACAGAAGAGGAGAAGATTGTAGTAATCTGCTCTTAGCTCTAGGGAAAAGAAATGAAAAAAAAAAAAAAACAACAAACACTGAATTCAGTGAGTCTTAATTTTCTCACTCTTCCTTCCCCCTTTCCCTAACTGTATTATAAAAGATCTGGCCCAATAAGGGAGTCTGCTTAAGGATTAGTTCCCTGTTCACATAAGGACGGTGATAGCTTGGGCAGGCTTGTGTTCTGAATTTCAATGGATTCCTCTCCCTTCCATCCCCCCCTCCCCCTTCCACCGGGTGAGGAGAGGTAAGAAACAAATGGGCCAAACAGACTAAACAGTACAATAACCCTACAGAACCCTGTTACATAAAGAGAAAGAACCCAGATTAGATACTTCAGCATGAACAGATGTGGCTGGTTAATTCAGCTGCCCTGACCAAGCGATTAAGGGAATTAAACCTGGCCTGTTTCATTACGCTGAGTATCCTTATACCTACTCTTCTTTCGAGATACAATGCTGCTTGGAGTCTAAGAGTTATCATCCAAGACCAGGGTGAAACCAAACATTATCAATCCCAGATGTGACATTTCACCTTTTCCCTTAAATAAATGCATTTGTGAACGTAGGAAGCTTCTGCAGAGTCTACCTAAATTAATCCCTTTTTAAAAGGGTACGCAAAAACTGTTACAGCTTTGCTTTGTGATTTAGCTGTCTATTAGAAGGGTCTAAAATTTATATAAACCATCATTATACAAACCTGTTCTCTAGCTTTAATGAAAGGCTTTCTTGCATGTAGTTTACACTATATATATGAAGTGTGTAGATGGTTTAAACGTTTTTCCAGCACATACTAGAGTCTCACTGAATGTCTTTAATTAGTGAATGTAAGAATGACAGGACTAATCTTTTGGTTTCCTATGATATTTTGAAACTCTAAATGTTTTCGTTTTTTTAAGTGGTTGGGAAAAACAGAATCTTTTCTTCTAAATGCCACACTTTTCTAAAATGTGATGGAAATATAGGGAACACAGTTAATTCTTTTTAGTTATATCCTTGCCGAGGACAACATTTATGATCATTTTTTAGAGTTAAGTAGGGGTAGTAAACATTCTTTGCACAAAGATATTTTAGCATGCAGGTGTTTGGCCGAGATTCCAACCTAGAAATCACTTTTTAAGCATAGGGTAGTTCTTCAAAGAACATATGAAATGTCATAATCATAGCATACTAATACATTTTATGTTATATTTACCATTTATTCATACACTTCCCAGGATTACTGGATGGTCTTCTTTGTAAATTCTTTGAATTCTTTGTAAAATAAGCTTGGAAAACTGTTTAGCCATTACTTAGAAAATTGTCATTATGTAAGACAATACATGATTTCTGTAAAGTATTTGCACCTTGTAGTCTGTTTGTTTGTTTGACATCTTGCCATCTGTGTTTTCATGGTAAGGATACCAGCATATACCATTGTGCACCTATTCCAAGTGGGTAAATCAAATCATTATGCTACAAGGACAAGATGTAAGGTTTTTGGTTTTTTCCCCCTCTGATTTGAATAGACTCACTGCTTCTATAGTCTGCAATGTTGAGTCATCATGGTACTAACTCCAAATATATCAAGCCATTTCCCTTTCTGTCTCTCTTGTACCAATTTACTTTTCCCTCTTCTGCCCTGAGTAATCCTCAGAGGCTCACAAAGTGAGGAAAATTCTAGTGTTGGAATAGAGATGGAGGCCTCCTGTCTGCTGTCCTTACCTGAAAAATCATTAGTGTGCACTGTTAATCATATTGACAAATGCCATTTCTCATGATAGTCTCTTTAATTTCTGTTTGTTTTTGCATGTATTAGAAAGGAGCTAGGACCCAAAACAAAAGAATTCCTAATTATGTGGGTAAAATACAAAATGAATGCACTTTACATTTGTAAGAATAGTTTTTCTCCTCTCTCATTTGTGGGTTGAAGGAAAAAGGTTGATAAACCTGAGCTATTTCTTGTTTAATGAAAGTTAAGTCATGAAACTAGGGTGGATCCATTCACTATGGCTGCTAACTCCCTCCTGGTTATTGGAACTGTCCTTGGAAGAAAGGATAAAGGAAAATGCTTTCATTCTTACTAATATCATCACTCATCTTAATGAGGTTAAGATAGATTTCCCTATGAGAGCAAGACACTTTTGTTTATGCCAAAGCCCACCTGATTACTACCTAATGAGAAAATGGGATTTGGTGATACCTGGATTGCAGAAGATTATTTGTCATGCATGTTCCTTAGAGATTTGTCAGCAGCTAACAGTGATGCCTCAGATTAAGGTACCTACTCACACCCCAAATTAGAGCCTCTCAGCTTCTTGCCCTTCCTGTCTTGACTATAAGAGGTGGGGAAAAAAAAAAAAAAAAAAAAATATATATATATATATATATATATATATATATGTTATGAGTATTTCCTTCAGCAATTTGATTGACTAGTAGGTATTTTCCCTTTCTGGTCTTATTACAAATAACTATTCTTCACCTTGAATATTATACGTGGGATTTTTCTTGTCTCCTGAGATGAATCAATATATTTCAACTAGATTACTTTTGTCAAAATAAACAGACCAATTTCCAACCCAGTGTTCTTGTGCTCCTTTAGCCATATAACTAAAGAACACCAGGGGAAATCTGAATTATTTATTTGGAAGCACTGTGATATAATTATTTATATTGCAATAGAAAATTAGATGATTTTTACTCTAAATGTTGTATGCGCAGCCCCATCATATTTTACACAGTGTTTGTAAGTGTGTGTCCATTTTCTAGACATTTTGTCCAGTGGGAATTGATATTCATTGAAATCAGTGAAAATAACTAACATCCATTGAATACTTACTGTGTGCCATACACTTGCTATATTAGCCCATATAATCCTCAGAATAGCACTGCGAGATACATATATTCTCATTCTGAAATTTAGAGAAGTATTTTAAGTATTCAGATGCTTTTAGTTATAAGGAATAGTCTGATAGAAACTGATGAAAGCAATAAGGAAGTTTTGTCTTATATAACTGGAAATCTAGAAATATATCAGGCAGGATCCGGTTAGAGTTCTGGCTTACTTTTGTGTGTGTGTGTGTGTGTGTGTGTGTGTGTGTGTGTGTGTGTGTGTGTGTGTCATTTTACTCAATCGGTGCTAATCTCTGTGTCAGTATTGTCCTCAGATTATTTTTCCTAATGGTTAGAAGAGAGCTGTCAAGATTCACTGGAGCAAAATACTTCCTTGTTCATATCCAGTGGTAGAGAGAAACTGGCTCCCTATTAGTCTCCGGGGAAAGGAAGAATTTTACAAGAAACCTCTGTTGTAAGCCTTTATTCAAATCACACTGATCACTCCTGATCTCCTGCCCATTCTTGAGCCGATCACTGGCGAAATAGAAGTGGATTACTATGATAAAGTTTATACATATCAGAGCTCGGGCCTGAAGGTGAAGGTGGGGGTCATAAGAAGGATGGGATAACTGAACACGGTTGAGATTCCCTGGAGAAGAGGGAAAGCATGCATGGGTTCTAGGTAAAAATCATTGTACATAGCAGAGGGAACCGGGTGATCTATAAGGCCTTCTAACTACTTACTGGTGGTCCCTAGTGGTAAATCTAGGTCTTTTTCATTTCAGAAGCCCAGGCTTCTTTATTGTCTCTTGTGATGAATATCCGGTCTTATTTAGGAGAATATATTTTCAATAAGACTTTAAAAGTAATCTGAGTAACCTTGGACATGTCATTTTCTCTTGGTCTCAGTTTCCCTATGCATACAAAGTAAGAGTGAATTGAAATATTTTAGGTTTGGGCACAATTACTCTGCCACTATAGCATGAAAGCAGGCATGGGCGACATGTAAATGAATGGGCGTAGCTGTGTTCCAAGACACATTATTTACAGTAACAGGTGGTGACCCATGGATTCTAGTTTGCCAACCCCTGAACTGGATGAGTTCTAATGTCTCTCTACTCTAAAGTGTAGGCTTCCGATTATATACATCAGTAGCAGTTTTAATATACATTTTGAATCAGAAACTTTTATTCTAGCTGAACTTCTATATTTAATATAACAGATTTAAGAGATATTAAAATTCATAATTGCTAAGACTTTACATTGTGTATTTCCTAGTATAAAATTTTAAAATTTATCCTCTGTAATTTGAATATCTGCAGGAAGTTTGTCTTATTTGGAGTTGTCATAGCATTCTAGAAACATTTTCTCCCAGATCATGTTGACACTTGTGAAAGTAACATTCCTGTCTTTACTGGCATGTTAACCTGATGGAGATGACAAATCCATGTCAATAAAGGTAGGATAAAGGCCTAGGAAAAGAGAAAATGCAGGAGAGACCCTCAGCTGTTTATCAACATGTGATTATCAGGTGTCCATCTTTCATAAAAAACAAAGTTGCTCATGGAAAATAACATTGAATAGTCTTTTACAGTTCCTAATCTTCTTCATAATGTATTCTTCTCTTAATTATAAAATGTGCAAGTAGATAAAGGGTATATAAAGCCACTCAATCACCTTCATTAACATTAAATGAACTACATTGCATATAAAAAGACTTGTTCAGTCAATTTCCCCTGAAATAATATATCACAATTCTTGTTACTCCCAGAGTAAAATAAATTGGTTTTAGTGTTTCGTTTTAGTGGCTCAGTGTTACACCCATAGCAAAGAGACAGGTGCTTGACAGACAACAAGAAAACTATCAAAGAGCTTGATAGCTGAAAAGCCATCTTACCTGTTTCTTTTTTCCCCCTAAATTCCACTTAAAAAAAAAAAAAATATATATATATATATATATATACACACACACACACACACAAACCAGACATCATCTTTGAGTCATAGAATGAATAGACTAATGAAGGTTCATTATGATCATAGTGTATGCCCTTTGCTTCTACTAAGAACAATAACTCATGAGAAATAGAGATTTTAATTTTAGGAATGCATATAAGTAATCACTCATTCATTCGTCCGCATGTGTAAAATTGCAAATAACATGTGAGGAGATGAGATTTCTGCCTCACTCTAATCTGTGTATCTTGATTCATTCTCACTGCCATGGAAATATTTGGGGGAAAATATCTAGAGTGTCTAAAGAAAAAAAAAGTGAAAGAAAACTTAAGCATGATCAGAACTTTTGAAGAGGGCAACCAGGTGGCAGAGGTCTGGAAGACTGTACCACAGTCTAGTTGATCGGGAAAAAAAGGCAATTCCATTCTTGCAGCTCCAATTCCCACATTTGTAAAATGAGACAATAAATTTCAGAGGCCTGTAAAAATCAAATGAGGTAATATATGTGAAAATGCTTTGTAATCTAATGTGGTTGTATTGAAATGAAGGATTTAAAAATCTTTCCCAGAATAGATTCCTTCTGAGGTCTGGTCTGCACACATAGAGGCAAGCTCTGTCTTACTATTTGCTATCTATGTTGCTAATTCTTCTCTTCACTTTGATTTACCTTGTCTACACATTACAGACTTAGATTAAGGCATATTCTCTTTTACTTATTCATCCATCCATCCATCCATCCATCCATCCATCCATCCATCCATCCATCCACCTATCCACCCATCCATTTATTCACTCAACATTTGTTTTCTATTATTTAGAGGGGATTGAGGTGAGTCTCCAAAAAAGTAGCAATGATTCAACAGCCTGAATGGATGTTTTCTCCAGAGGGAAGGGCCTTCTGGAGAAATTGATGTAGGCAAGGTCAGAGAAGAATATGAGTGGCTAAGTCATTTGCTGTGGTTAGATGCCTGAGTGGGCATCACCATGGCCTGGTAAGGTTGGTTGGGGAGAGATTGTGAAAGACTCTCCTGAGCTATTGGCACTTCTTCTTGGAAGGAACAAACAGCACAGTTCTAGAAATTTAGAGTGCTTCCATGAAGATTCTGGGGCTCTCAAGCCCTCAAAATTAGAATAAATTAATTTGACAAGCTTTGTTTCCTTCCAAAAAAAAAAGAAAAGAAAAAAGAATTCTATTCAGGGCCAAGAGCAAGAAGGTAATCTACCAAATTCTAGTCCTTTGGGGGTGGGAGGTGGTGTAGGTCAGGGGAAAAGAAAAGAATGATAAAAAATGGAGGAAGAATAATAAAATATGGGAGAGTGTCAAAAAGATTTTTCCTATCTCTAAACTTTACATAGATCCAGCTCTATGCCCTGAAATCAGAGATATTCACCTAGTTTAAAGTTCTTTATCTTCTGGCCGGTCCTGTCATGTCACCATTATAAGTGTCACCACGTATAATACATTTTCTATGGGAAAATTATTCCAAGTGAAATTTACTCACAAACACTTTTGAGACATAGCATTGTCAGTGAGCAGATAGTCAGCCTTGAGCTCAGGAAGAATTCTCCTCTGTACACTGAAACACCTGAAAGTCAACATTCTATATGCCTGATTACTCAAGTTACTGGAAATCATTTTGGAAGCTACAGAATAGCATTAAGAATGCTAGGAAGGGGCTTCCCTGGTGGTGCAGTGGTTAAGAACCCTCCTGCCAATGCAGGGGACACTGGTTCGAGCCCTGGTCCGGGAAGATCCCACATGCTGCAGAGCAGCTAAGGCCGTGAGCCACAACTACTGAACCTGTGCTCTAGAGCCCATGAGCCACAACTACTGAGCCTGCACTCTAGAGCCTGTGAGCCACAATTACTGAGCCTGCGTGCCACAACTACTGAAGCCCACGCACCTAGAGCCCGTGCTCCGCAGCAAGAGAAGCCACCGCAATGAGAAGCCCACACATTGCAACGAAGAGCAGCCCCCACTCGATGCAACTAAAGATAGCCCGTGTGCAGCAACGGAAGCCCAATGCAGCCATAAATAAATAAATTTCTTAAAAAAAAAGAATGCTAGGAAGAAACTTGGAAATACTTTTTCCTCTTTTTGTTTCATAGCTGAAGAAAGAGGTTCACAGATGTGCAGTCCCTGGGTGTATTTGGTCTGCCCAGACACTCTCTATCCAGAAACTGTGAGCAAGCTTTGCCTCACAGGGTAGAACAAAGGAAATCTTAAGGAATCTCTCCAAAATGGGCGAAAGATTACATTAGTCATTTCATCCCTTTGGATCTTAGAATCTTATCTGTAAAATAAAGACTGTGGGCCAGATGAATTATAAGAGCCTCTTTATTGGCTAATTGAGCCTTCCTTTTGGAGATGTGGATGTTCGCTGGTTTGAGTTGGAGGCAAAGTGAATTACCTCTCCTGTCTGTCTGTTCTTACCAAAGTTTGCCCATGGCTGATTTCGTAGGGAAGCACTGAAAGACAGTGATGAAAGTTCGTATATATCCTGTGTCTGCGGCATGTTTTATTCATTGCATAAAGAGGTCTTTTTTGAAAGAGGTATCAAAGGGATAGAGAATACCCTTAAAAGAAGACCTAAATTTCCTCCCGCTCCAAACACGCATAACCTTTCACATAAAATAAGGCAGACAGGTGAGTTGTCAGGAAGTAAGTCAGGAAAAAGAAATGACTTATTTCTTTAAATTGGAGGATGGAATGATGTATCTGAGTTAAATTTACTCAAATGATTGCTGCAGAACCAAAATACAGTAGTACAGGAAATTAATTGTGGTAAAAATTTAAAATGCTATAAAGAACTGTGTTAATTTAATTTCCCGTTAACTTTGTGGAATGTACAGAACATAAAATTCACAGAATGACTCATAAAGCTGGTGGTATACTTTACTCTTATGACTGTGAGGCTGTAGTCTCACCTTCATTTTGTTGTACTTTTTTTTTTTTTAAAGAGATTATCTTGAAAGAACTTTTTTTTTTTTTTTTTTGGTCTCTGCATCCAAAAAGGGCATCACAAATTACACCATATGTTACTCTTCTGGATCTGGCAAACTTTTGTTCATGAACCTAAACCTGAATTAAATTTCTCTGTCTCAGCTTTCTGTAAAAGGGATAGGTGTTTGCCTATATTTATCTGTCTTTGAGGGGTTCCTGCTCATCGATTTTAGCTCTTTTTTGAAAGATTGTAGAGCAAATATCAAGGCTCTGGAGCTAGAACACCTGGAGTAGAATTCTGGTTCTGCTGTGTACTAACAGTGTGGCCCTGGGCAAGGTACTTAACTTCTCTGTGCCTCAGTGCTTCATCTGGAAGATGGGAATGATGAGAGAACCACAATTCATAGAAACTAGAGGATTAAGTAATTTAAAGCATATGAAGTGCTCAGAACAAGATCTGATGCATAATATATGCTTAGAGGATGCTAGTTCTTATTATTGTTGTTGTTATTTTGTCTTGATTAAATTATCCAGATTACAGTGGAAGTTCACATAAGTTTATGTTCTTCAACACCTATGTACAGGGTCTTCATATCACATTTTATCTGCCCTTGAACTTACCTCTGTGTATCTACTATCAAAAAAAAAGAGGAAGTTTTTGCATCCAAGGGACTTTAATATCTACTTGTTAAAACAAGACTCACCCCCCAATTTTCAAAACCCAGAAACAGAGTAATTGAATAACAAACTCTAATATAATGGTTCAAATTGAATACCCAGATGAAAAATCCATTGGAATTCATCAAGGCAGGTTTTTTTTAAAGTTGGTGCAGCCCAGTGTTGAATCTAGCTTGCAAATATGGTTCACATGTATGATTGCCAGATATGAGGATTGTCAGAGGACACACAGTGAAATCTGAATTCCCAAGTAAGCAACCAATTGTTTTTAGTATAAGTATATCCTATGCAACACTTAGGACATTCTTAAACTAAAATATTATTCATTGTTTATCTAAAATTCAAAATAAAATGGATTGCTATAGTTTTATTTGCTGATTCTGGCAATTCAGTTCACACTGGTGTCTTTATTCATTGCCTACTTCTAAATTTTGGAAGATTTTACATAGAAATACAAATTCTTATCTTTTTTTTTTTTTTTTTTTTTTTTTTTTGGCGGTACACGGGCCTCTCACTGTTGTGGCCTCTCCCGTTGCGGAGCACAGGCTCCGGACGTGCAGGCTCAGTGGTCATGGCTCACGGGCCCAGCCGCTCCGTGGCACGTGGGATCTTCCCGGACCGGGGCACGAACCCATGTCCCCTGCATCGGCAGGCAGACTCTCAACCACTGTGCCACCAGGGAAGCCCTATTATCTTCTTTTGAAAAATTAGGAGGTTTGGCAAAACTGGACCCAGGTGGCAATGACAAGCCAGACTTGAAGCTTCTACTCCCTTTCCGTGGGGTATGTAATCTCCCATCAACACTGTCTCCCAACTCTCATTGTCCTTCTTCATTCTTTTGTCTCCAATTCCCATCACTTTCTTCAGTTTTGAGATCTTTACTATAACAGCTACGTAGGAATTTGGAATTTTAATATATTTTGCTCATTTCAGTATAATGCTTTTAATAATGTTTTAGTTATACACTAAATTAGTAAAGACTGAAACACAATCTATTTACTCTAAGGGTCTGTAGATAAATTTACCAAGGCATTATCTAGCCGAATGAAAACTCTTCCCTCTGAGCTGTCATGTGCTAATACAGCCTCTGGGACTTACTACCCACTGGCCCTCTTAAATGCTTCAAGCCTCCTTCTGAGAATTTTAGCTTCTAAGATTCTGGCAACTTGTAGATAGATGAGGAATAATAATTTTCACATTCTGCACTACTGGGGCCAATCCAAGGACAGTAACAGGAATTCCTGCTGTCCCTTGCAACTAAACTTCATCAGCAGTTTCCAGCTGTGTTTTAATGCATGGCATTCTGAAGTGGTTAAAATGTCATGAAGGGTATTAACATTAGTAATTTCTTAAATTGTGCTTGGCTTAACATGTGAAGAGTCTTCCTCACATTATACCTGTCACACATGAGAAAGTCATACACCTGGATGAATGTCATCCTTTTATTGGTTTGTGTGGACACAAGCCATGAGAGAATTATTTGAACGTCTTTTGAGATTCAGAGAAATTAGGTGTGATGTTCGTACTGTGAATTCACTGTGTTAGTGTAAAAGTGTAGATAATTTTCAAAGGTGAAATATATCTAATAAACGTGCTCTTCTTCTGTCTCTATATCCCTGAAGGGTGACTGTTTGCATTTACATTGTTGACCAGAATGGCAGTAGAATCACACAGTCAATGAATTAAAAGAGTCTCTTTGCAAAACCACTCTGTTATCTTCTCAGTTTTAATTACCCTCAAGACAACATGTTTGCTGATAATGTACCTATATGTCCAAAATAGAAATTGCAACATGAGAGTGTCTATATTATGATCAGAGAATAAAAATGAGCCACATAGTATAAGTCTACAAGTCCAGATTCAGCTGCATTTTTCTGTTCTACTGGTGAGACAGGACACAGAATTCCCTTTATGACTGTCGTCTGGTCAACACATCTCTTCTGAAAGCAGATTATTCAAGAAGACTTGCTAATGGGAAGTACCATTAGCAAATAAATACATATTTATTTATTGGAATTTTAAAAAATTCACAAGCCTGGAATTTCACTCAAGGAAAACAGGCTTAATTTAAACTAATATATCCACGTTTCAAATTGAGGTAATAGGCTATTCAGATAAATGAACAAGCAATCAAATTAGCCTTAAGAATAGAGATTTACCAGAATTGACTATCAATCAATTCTCTCCTTCTTCTGGATTTAGTTATTAGCTCTAAGACTTGGAAAAAAAATTATCTCAAAATTTTGGTAAACTATTTGAAAATTGAAGCATCATGGTCATAATTTGTTGCTAAATATTATGTGAGCATTCTCTTTTTCATTAAATAGCTATTGAGGTTCCCCTATTTGCCGGTCAGTGTTCTAGGCACTGGAGATAGAACAGTGGCTAATAGGGACTGGTCTCTTCTCCTGGAGCTCCCGTTCTAGGAGAGACCCAAGGTAAGCAGTAAACAGAGGATGTCAGACAGTGTCAAGGGTCATGAAGAAAATAAAATGAAGATGGGAGTGAGAGGCAGGGCTGGCAAGACTACTTGAAATCATGGAATCAGGTTTTAACGTGGAAACATGGGTAACAGAATGAACAGAGCCATCCATGTAAAGGATCTATGCTATAAGCTTTGTAGGCCGAAGCAACAGCAAATATAAAAGGCTTAAAGTGAGATTAGCTTGGCTATTTCAAGGAACTGAAGGAAAGCCATTGTGAATGGATGCTAGTGAACCCTGGGGGAGAATTGTGAAGATGAGGCTGAGAGTGAGTGGGCTGCACCAGACAGGGACGTCCGTTCATATACTCCTTTCAGCCCAGGACTTCCAGATTGACCTTTCTGCAACATCTGATAGCACTTGGTTACTTCCTCTTTGAAAATCCTTTGGCATCTTCCCACTGTCTGCACGAGGAAGTTCAATCATTTTAGCATGGCACCTCATTCCTGACTGCAAGTACTCAATAGCCATATGTGGCTAGTGGCTGCTTTATTGGACAGTGAAGCTCTACAATATAACTATAACCTGTGGTCCAGCGTGACACAGTCGTGGTTAAAAAACTCGACTTTTGGGCTTCCCTGGTGGCACAGGGGTTAAGAATCTGCCTGCCAATGCAGGGGACACGGGTTCGAGCCCTGGTCCGGGAAGATCCCACATGCCTCGGGGCAACTGGGCCCGTGCGTCACAACTACTGAGCCTGCGCTCTAGAGCTGTGAGCCACAACTACTGAGCCTGCGCGTCTGGAGCCTGTGTTCCCCAGCAAGAGAGGCCACGACAGTGAGAGGCCCGTGCACCGCGATGAAGAGTGGCTCCCGCTTGCCGCAACTAGAGAAAGCCCTCGCACAGAAACGAAGACCCAGCACAGCCAAAAATAAATAAATTTAAAAAAAAAAACAAAAAGAACTCGACTTTTGTAGTCTGATATTAATTCAATCCCAACTGCGTGCTGTGGGATTATAGATTGGTGAATACCTGCCTGCCTTAATTCCCACATCTATAAAAGATGAATAATATTGTTATCCTATTATCATTAGAATTGAAGATGAAAACATAGGTCAAGTATCTAGTTCTACACCACAGACTTTCAATTGGTTAGATTTTTCTTCTATCCCTTACCATTCCACCTATCCCATACTTAATCCTTTAACTGTGTTGAATCTCTATGATAAAAATAATAATTAAAAGGACAAAGACTTTCATGTCTCTACACCTTTGGTTATGATCATCTTTCTCAACTTCCTTCATCTCTATCCTTTCTTTTCTCCTTTTCCTCCAGTGTCATTTTGTCCATAAAAATCCCGCCCAAACAAGTCATATGCATATATTAATATAGATTTGAAGATACTTTACTTCTGACACTGATTTCAATATTTTTCCCACCAGGCTGTATAGTCTTTATCTGAGGAGTTATCCACTGGGGGCATACAGACCAAATTTGATCCACAGTCCTGTTTTATTTTGCCTAATATAGTGTTTGTTCAAATAGGATTTAAAAATTGGTTGCTAGAATTTAAGAATCAACTAAAGTTGCATAGAACCTAGATTTGCAGCTTCTCATGAAAAAAGAAAAAAAGGAGACAGAAGTGTTGGCAACACAAGGCCTGCATTTCCATGTCATGACAGTCTACTGAGCCAAATTGAAGCTTTCCCTTTAGATAACATGTATTTTCCAGGTATCCAGTCTCCACCATTCCTTCTTGTCTTTTTTTTTTATTTAATTTATTTATTATACAGCAGGTTCTTATTAGTTATCTATTTTATACATATTAGTGTATACATGTCAATCCCAATCTCCCAACTCATCCCACCACCCCACCCCACCCCTGCTTTCCCCCCTTGGTGTCCATACATTTATTCTCTACATCTGTGTCTCTATTTCTACCTTGCAAACTGGTTCATCTGTACCATTTTTCTAGATTTCAGATATATGCATTAATATACAGTATTTGTTTTTCTCTTTCTGACTTACTTCGCTCTGTATGACAGTTTCTAGGTCCATCCACTTCTCTGCAAATGACCCAGTTTCGTTCCTTTTTATGGCTGAGTAATATTCCATTGTATATATGTATCATATCTTCTTTATCCATTCATCTGCCAGTGGGCATTTAGGTTGCTTCCATGACCTGGCTATTGTAAATAGTGCTACAATGAACATTGGGGTGCATGTGTCTTTTTGAATTATGGTTTTCTCTGGGTATATGCCCAGTAGTGGGATTGCTGGGTCACCTTCTTGTCTTTTGACTGTAAAGCTAAATGCCAGGGGCTATTTATCATCTCTCTTATAATTGCAATTTTTTTTTTACCCGTTACCATTACTTCACTGGCTACAGCATGCTAATGAATTTATGACTTCTCTGTTTCAGTGTTAAATCTGCCGTCTTCAACTCCACACCCTTCCTGTCTTTCCAAAAGCAGCTAGAGACTTTAACATATACAGACATTGTGTCATTTTCTTCTGATTGCCAGTGCTCACTCTATACTTTTGGCGATAGGACTTGAGTATTATATTTGATGTGAGGTATGTGGGTGTCCTGGAATGTGTGTAGGCGAAAAGCTTCCACTTTTGGTAAAACCCCCCACCAAGTGATCTTCAAGCTTAAAATACAGCCATGTTGTCATCAATTCTCAACAGGGTTTTTTTGGAGAATGGCAGTAACATAGTGAATGAGCTGCTTGAGGCAGAGCCCACTGATGGTTTTTCCAGATTAGTCAACATTTTCATAATGGTGTGATTGTATCTAAGATCCTAGCAAAGCCCTCAGGAAGCAGAAGAACAGATAACATTTTTCAACCTCTGTCATTGAAATGAGACCACTAAAGTAGGAATTTATGTTGTTTAGTTCTTAAGTCTCTTCAAAGACTTCTGGAGGAATTTCAGATAGCTCCATTTAAAATATGACTTTATCCTATATAATCTAGAGTCATATTCAGATAGGGGTTGGGGATCATTTTGAGGGGATGTGAATTACTAAGGTATTATTATTATTATTGTTAGAAATGCCTTCAGAGGTCATCAAGCTCAAGTTTGTCATTTAATGCTTTAGTAGGTGAGGTCTAGGGAATGTTCACTGGCTAAGTCCAGTTCCCCCAGCTAGATAACGATGAAGTCCCTGTTTGAATTCAAATATCCTCTCACTTGGTAAAGCCCTGGAGATGCTTATTTATTAGCACTTACTTTAGATGCAAAATTATTTTAGGATCATCAATATAATTCTACTTGCTTGTTAAAAATGGTGAATATTAAATGTTACTTAGGAAAACTGTGCTATTAGTATAGATCATCTTGTGCTTTTATTTTCTTGTTTTAGAAAAAGTACTCCTACTTCAGAAAAAAATCAAGCTAAAAAAATATATATATATTTGTTTTTTTTCTCCTGATTATAATGCACGATTATGTACATTCAACTTGAATGATTCAGGAACATATAAGGAAGAATGTAAGTGTCATCCAAAATCTTACATCCAAATATTATCACTGTTAATTCTTTGGTGCATATTGTCCCAGACATCTCTTTATTCATACCATATATAATTTTACATAAATGGAATCATGTATTTACATTTTAAGTATCTTTATTTTTGCCCTCTTGGCAATAGAAACTTACCGTCATGCCCATGAACACAGAGCCATATAATTTATTATGGTGGTATAAGAATCTAATAAAATAAATATATTATAATTTGTTTTACTAATATGACATATAAGTTGCTTCTAACCATTTTACTACAGACATTAAAATGAACATCTTTATTCACGTACTTTTAGTCAACTCTAATCTTTTAAAAAGAATCCCTAGTATTAGAATTAATGAATCTGAGGGTATACATACACATTATATTTTTGATGCATATTGTGAAATTTCTTTCACAGAATTATCAACAAATATTTTGTGTTGATTTACTTGTGTATTCACCAACAATGTGTTTTATCATATTTTTACTCTTTGCCAATCTAAGTGAAAAAATGTATCTCTTTGGTTTTCATATCTTGGCTGACTATTTATTTTGTAAATTTTTTCTGCCAATTTTTGTAGGCAGATGTTTGCATTTTTCTTTTAAATGTGAAAGAAGTCACTATATTAGATTTATCAAATATATATGTATATAGCAAATATATATAGTAAGTAGTCATATTTTTTAACCTTTTCTTTCATGTATTTTTTTTCCTGAAAAAAACAGTGTCATATTTAGTAGGTCCATTTATTAAAGTAACAAAAGACTGTAAGTCAGTTTCATCTTTGAGGTGGTCAATAGGTATGCCAAGATGTCTAAGCTTTGCCACTAATGAGTCAATGTGATTCGAGGCTTGTATTCTCATTCTTTCTAATCTCAGTTTCCTAACTTAATACATGAGAAAGTTGTATGAGAGAAATTATTCATAAGGACTCTTTCAGGTCTAACATTCTTTGAACCTGTGTTACATTTTATTGGACTTTTCTACATTATCACTGAAACTTTGAAAAACATTAATTTCTTAATAACAGGACATAAAAAAAATTGTAACTCAACAATCTAGTTTCATCATTAATCAGAGTTGTGCTTTATTTTAGTCTTTTTATCCAAGGCAGCCTAGTCACATATATTGTATGGGTACAACATACACAGGATATTTGCAGTCGTACAATCAGTACCCCAATAAATACATCTCTTTGCTCCATTGTAACTTACAGTGTGAGAAACTGAAGTACTTTCTTTTTCCTTCATATTCCATCTACTAATACAGACCCTTGACCTTTATGGATTCTCAACGTCATAAATATAGCAAGCATACCATTTTCTTCATAAAATGTAATGAAGAACAACTAGAATTCTTAAACAATCCCCTTTGTGCTCTGATGAGTCAAAAGATAATAGTATAACCAGTGCTTCGGTTTATCTGAAACATTTTGGAAGGGTGGAAGGGGCATACTCAACATCTCCGTATTGTTGGATGCTGGCCCATACCCTTCCATTCTCAGCACTAGGAGTGTAAACTGGTGATTAAAAACTCCTAAACATGGCTCCATTGCTTCCTAGGTACATGGGCATGTCACTTTGCAACCTCTCTAAATCATCTTCATCTGTAAAATCAGGATTACATCAATTCCTTCCTCATGGGGTTGTTGTCAGAGATAACCCAGATATTAATGATGGCTGACATTTATCCAGTGCTCTGTGCCAGGGACTGTGGACTAGATTTGTTATTCTTACAACCTAACCTACACAATACTTGGCCCTCAATGAATGTTGCTTTATTAATTTCATAACCATCTTCCACAGGTGAAAATAATGAAACATTTTGTTCAGTTTATATAACAGTTTCCAGTTACAAGGAATGGAAAACAGATGCTGGGTAGAGCCCTGACTGGACCTTGCTAATTACCAGACTCACTCTGTCCTGGGGGCCGCCCTCCAGCTAGTGTTTCAAATCCTTACGGTTGGTGGCACAATGACTAACAGCCGCATGGATGTTCCTATGATGTGGGCAAAAATAACCAGTAATTTCTTAGAAACAAGCAAGTTAAATCTATGACTGTCAGGGAACAACCAAGCACCCTGGCTAATCTTTAACGTTAATTTCCTAGTTCCTCTGTTCAGTAGTAACTGCAAGCCCATTCCTTTTCAGTTGTTCTACATTGTGTTTTCCTTCCTGGGCTCTTTCATTCTTCACTGGTCACAATTCACACATCACACATCTTCTGGGGTAGTAGATGCAGGCTGGGGGCCCATTCTGTTGGTGGAATTAAAAAAAAAATATATATATATACATATATATATTAAAATATATATAAATTAGTTATGAACACTTGAGTGTTAAGAATTGCAAATAAAATCTAGATTTCTGGCTTTCCTTGGAAAAAAAGAAAGGTAGATATGGCAGCCCTGGGCTTTTATTCCCAATTAATTGCAGTTGGCTGGTGACCCTCTTAGATGGGGGTGCTTCGTCCTGCACTATCCCCATTGCTTTCTCTCCTTTCATTTCCCCACCTTCATCTTTACTGCGTGCCCACTTGTGGACTCTGCCCTATGAGGATTAGGTTTTTCCTCCTAACTCCCATTTGCTTGCTTCTTTCTTCTGACCTTTCTCCTTCCTTCCCCACTTTCAGGAGTCAGCTCTGTGTTTGCATCTTTGCTGCTTCTTCTGGCTTCTGTCTCCATAGTAACAGGAGCAGAGCAGGGAAGTGAGAAATTCTGGGTACTACCAGCAGGGGGTGAGAGTCCTGAAAAGGAAGGTGAAGGAGAGTCTGCACAAAGGAAGAGGTGGCAACTCTGTCCCATGTTTAAACGCAGCTGATGCCTGCCAGACACCCTTTATTTACCACTCCTTGCCTCCTTTCATGGGACATCACTTCCTGCAGGGGTTCCTTGGAATGTTCCAGTGTGAAAGAGCTGAAGGGCCTTGTTCCAGGGTCATCTAGTCCTGTGCTTCACCACGTCCAGGCTTTGCTTAAGGAGCCTCCCTAGCATCACCTCTCACAATTTGGATTCAGTAGAAGCAGAATGGGACCTGGGAACATGTAGTTGTTAGAAGTGATCCAGGTCTTGTAAGGAGCTGGTCCACAGAAAGACATCTAGAAACTGCTAAAAGCTTCATTTTGAGTATAGGAAACCTAAGACCCAGACAAGGGGCAAAACTGTCTAAGAGGCTCGTCCTGCAGACAGACTAGTGCTTACATGCAGGATCCAAGATCTCTCCTTCATGCCGACATTCTCTGGAAGTACCAGAGAGTATTTGTTTTCCAGTTTAATATCCAATTTAGACCGGCTTTCATCTGAGCCAAAAGTAAAGAGAATTTTAATATTGGAATGTTCGCATTAGAAACAAATTAGATTTGGGGGCTTTCCTTGAGAAATGGCAACCCTGCATGCCCATACAACACGACTTAAGTTAGTAAACTCGAAGTCATGTGAGTGCTTGAGTTGGTAGTTGGTTCCAAAATAGGATAACCTCATAGGTATACATATATATATATACTTAGGCTTATAACAGGAATAGAATGAACAGCTTGTTAGGATAGAAAAGTTTTTTCCTCCACGCGTCTCCTTTTATCCTGTTGTGTATTTTGAATTCTTTAAAAGCCCCCTGAGTTGTTCAGTTCTCCTTCCTGCTGAAGAGACCTTCATATAGGTTCGTTTGGTCAGTTCCCACTGCAAGCAGTGGGCCACTGTGCAATCTTGCTTTGCCATCGTTAGAGACAGATAGCCACGATTGCTGGATTACAACACCTACCTATGTGAACATGGAATTCAATGTTTTGTCAGAATTCCACTGAGAGTCAAGAAAAGGATATTAATTTTAAGTAAATAAGTACAATTTTATTCACAGTCTGGGGAATATTATAAGATTACAGGTATAGCTAATTTCAAGAAATCTCTGAGCTTTTGTAGAATACATACTCAAGGGTAAAACCACCAAAAAAACTGCATGCATGTAATTGAGCAACAAATAAGCCACAATAGAGATGCCTAGTGGCACAATTTGCAAGTCTGGCCTTAGAATTCAGGTTGAATGATGTCCCTAGGATTCAGTGGGATATATATTTTGGCTGCCTTTGCTATTGGGTTTCTGTATTATCAAGGGTGGATCACAAAACAGTTATGATCAGTAGTAGGAGAGTTTTTTTGAAGGGGGTGAGAAGCCTAGAAAGTAAAATCTTGGAAACCAACTAAATGCCCTTGTGTTTTATTAGCTAGCACTTTTTATAGCTCATAATAAAGTCAGCTCAGAAGGCCACTTCTTGAACACGGCTATGAATATTGTAGTGTATGAATTCTCAAATTGTTTATAAGCAGGCTGGGTGAGGATTTTTAATAAATAGTTGGCCAAGAGAACTATTTTGATATATATGTATATGAATCATGCAATGAAAAGTTGAATTGGATTCCTCTTCTTCTCTCTCCCTCCCATTACCTCACCCCAGGGCAGCAAGTCCCATCCACATTGAAGCTGTGGTTACTATATTCTTGTTTTTCCTTTTGCATTGAGTATCTGTGGAAATCATGGGGATTACAGTACTGTTTACATACTTTATTTCTAACTTAGCTGAAACATTTTGTCACCTTTATTTCCTGCCATCTTATATCTATTTCTTAATGTTTTTCTGTGGTGAATGCAAGGCTCCTACAGATAAAATCCTCACCTGAATTGCTTTATTTTTCAGCTCAAAAATTGAGGTGTAATTATTGCAAGCAATACCAAGTAGGTGCATGTAGGCAGGGTGGTGGGAAAACTTCAGTGAAAGACAGAAGTTAGAAGGAGAAAGCACATAGGCTCGCTTGCTAGAATAATTTTCTGTGTCACATGACAGATTGACAAGTGTTAGATCAAAGGGATAGGATCCAGTTTAGTAATATCTGCAGGAAAAGCGTTAACCTTAAAATCAATTGTATAATGTGATTAAGCACATATATAATTCACATCTCTTTATTTTTGCTAGTTTTTGTGAAAATTCACTTCATGAAATGATGCATTCAGTTCAATAAAATGGAACTAACATCCAACATTGCTGATGTACCTGATACTCTTCTACCTGATTTATGGAACAAGGTGAACAGAATAAAGCAGTTTGGCCCAAGTTCAGTTTCCATCCACTTGAATTCTATCTTAAGAGCTGTAGATTTGTACATCATGTTGTCGCCGAGACTCATTTTCCTTAGTTACGAAGTTAATTGTGACAAGCTGATTGTTGTCTTTAACCCTGATGAGTAGCCTTTGAAAGGTGTGTTTGCAATTTTACTGGATATTTCTTTCTGTTGCAGTTTGAAAAGTGAAAGCCAGCTAGTCAGTTTCAGTTTATTTTATAGAGATTTTGTAGTTTCCTCTTTCCTGTCTTTTTTATGAAAATATATTACGGACTTTCCGTGCCTAATACTAAAAAGAGATGACAATGAAACTTTAAAATGGCATCATTTAAAAGAAGGTAAGCATATAAACATAAGTACCTTAACCATATTATTCTGAATAATGCTGATACTCATTAGGGGAAGCCTTTTTGTTTTTAGCAAATATAAGTAAACACACTGCAAACACCAAACTGTCATTCAACATTTGTAACGCAATACAATTTTGGGGGGGTGGGGGGGTGGAGTATGGTGTTCAGATTTCTTTTTTTTTGGATGTGATACGATACTACAAAATAAAACTCTTACATTGTTGCAGGGTCTATCTTTTTTTTAAAAAAATGATTTTTCCCACTTTAAATAAAAATTCAAGAAAAAAATCTTTTGCATGACCCATTTTTCATGCATATTTGGTAAGTCAGTGTGCATGTTTTTCTGACCATACATGCACCTTGACTTTCCTAAATCCTTAAGATAATTAGGAAAATAGGCATTTGTCTATGTCGAAAAGCCCCAGTGGTAAAATGCTATATCGGAGTTGGGCACTTCACACATCTTGAGCGGCGGGGTGGCAGGGGTGATGGTGGCTGGGCATTTCAGGAAAAGTGAGAGAAACCTGCTCTAACCTACATGGAAAAACCTAGAGGAGATGTTAGGAATAAGAAAATGACACTGGATATTCCTATGTGCTTTCCTACTTTCCAGACCAGCCCAAATAACCCCCCCCCACCCCGGCAAACCATCGATGAGTCTTGTTGCTTAATGCAATCTGGAGGGTTCAGCAGCAAAGACAAGGTCATCCTTTCAGGGTTTCACTTCACTTAGATATGTTAGAATTAGGTGATGTAACAATTGGTTGTCCCAAATTGATATCCCAGCACTGAACTCCTTCCTCTCAGAATAAGGAGGAAAAGATAGCAAAAAGAGAGGAAGGTGTCCACATGTGAAATTATTTTAAAATAGTGGTTCAGGCAAATGAGTTGAATTATGATTATTACTGTCTTCCAGCAGTTCTTCCAAGTGACTGTTGAACTGTGTTGATAATTTCTGAGTCTCTTTGAGGCTGAAAGCCATGGGTTGGCTATTTACACTACTTCACTTGATTTCACGTTGACCACTCTGGTCACATCTTACGGGCATAGGGACCCTTAGCTGCCATAGAAATTAGTGCTGTCTTCTAAGGCTCCAAAATTCCTCCTCAAAAGGGAAAACATTCTTCTGGAGTAGGTTAAAAACCTTTGTGTTGGTGATTTTCTATTATAAATGAAAGTGTTTTTTATATATCTTGGTTTGTGGGCCACGTTATATTTTGTAATAAATAATACAGCAAACCTACATACATATTATAATGGTTTAGGCTGGGTGGGAGTACATTAAACCATCAGTTTCTCATAGGGTGACTTTGTATTCAGGTGCCCAGATGCAATTTGAAATTGAAGAGTGATTTAATTCTTGTTCTTCATTCTTTCCATTCCTGAAATGTCACCACAGACTCTACTTTATTTGAAACATATACACACAGAGATATTACTATGCATAGTAGTTCTTTAACTGCAGCGTATTTCATTAGGTTGCATGCATTAATTCTACTCCATTGGAAAAAGAAAAAAGAAAACTGGAAGTAACTACATGGCACTTAACTTCATATGAATTTTCATGAGTAAATATAGGCACTGGCTTGATGATATTAGATGAGTGATCCTCGAAAGTTCATTATTCGAGGCCTAATATAACCAAATGTGTAATTACAGAGTTGACAATGTAACCACTCCAAAGAATTTGTAACCACTTTGAAGAATTTCATGCCTCTGCTGATTTAAAACTTTTGCCTCAATTTAGATTCTTTGCTGTTAGACATTGGTAATGATGTCATCTACCACCATTCTCTATATTACATCTACTTTCTTCCACTCTTTTTTTTTTTTTTTTGCGGTACACGGGCCTCTCACTGTTGTGGCCTCTCCCGTTGCGGAGCACACGCTCCGGGCGCGCAGGCTCAGCGGCCATGGCTCACGGGCCCAGCCGCTCCTTGGCATGTGGGATCTTCCTGGACCAGGGCACGAACCCGTGTCCCCTGCATCGGCAGGCGGACTCTCAACCACTGCGCCACCAGGGAAGCCCTCTTCCACTCTTGATGGTATTTTCACAATCTCCTGTCAGCCAGGTTACGTTTATTCATTTATTCAGTGATTATTTATGGAGGGAGCTATTATTCTGGCCAAGGCCACAGTAGTAAAGGAAGCAAGGAAACTGCCTTCACAGAGCTTGTATTGGGAGCAGAGTGTGGGGTGGCAGGAAGAAGCCAGGAAACAATGAAGTGACTCTAGGGTAGTTTTAGACAGTGATAAGTCCCGCAAAGAAAATTAAACAGGATGAGAATGAGATTCTGCCTTGGTAGGAAGGTCAGCTTTAAGTATGCTGGTCGGAGAAGGCCTTCTGAGAAGGGGACATCTGCCCTGACTCCCTCCTGGGGAAGATCCAGGGGGAGGAGTGTTCTAGGATGAGGGAAGAACCATTGCAAGGGAACACAGGCAGACCAAGATGGAAGGTTTGTTTTAAAGTTTGGAGCTATTATGTATGCACATGAATAAAGTCAAAAAGAGATGAAACTCAGTAGATAAGTGGGGATCAGACTATTTCAGGCCGTATTTCTTCTTCATTGTGACTCATCTGCTTTGTTTGGAATAATTGTTCAGCATTTCTAAGATAGCTTACTTATAAACCGATTACACCCTTCAAAATCTTAGTTTTTTAAAATTCTTTACAGCAATAATACAATGATCACATTTCAATATGTAATCTTAATTTCTCCTCTATTTTATTTTTAATTTTTAATTATATTATGGGTTTTCACATTATATCAATAAAATGTCTTTGCTTTGAATTCTTATATTCTATTTAGACATAAACACGTTTTTTTCTTCCAGAGTTGAGGTATATTTCATGAAGTTTTTCTTCCCCTACCTATTATTATTTTACATCTTTGAGTGGGAAGGTCAAATGATGTTGGTGATTATTTTCCTGAGGCACTGAATGCAGGATTTATTTAATTGTCTGCATAATCAGTTGAATTAGTTTTGAGCCATCCTGTTTTCCAAGGGCCTCATCCTGTTAAATATGTGCACTTTCTCAAATTCTTTTTTATTTGCTCCTGTGCTCCTAACCTCCAAAGCTTTCTTATTATCTCTCACCAGTCTTTGCCCCTCGTAGCAATTTAATACTACCTGTAGGTTTAATTAACTTGCTGTTTATTTCTCTGGCCTGGACCATTAATGAAGATGTTAAGTAAAACCAGTCAGACCCTCCTACACTGAATATGCTTTGCCATTTAAATTCTGTTTTGCTCTGGGACCTTCAATTCAATTTTCAACAAAATACTCCTCCCTTAATCTGAATCCAGTTTGGAAAGCAGATTGTGTGAATCTTGAGTGTCTATTTAAAAAAAAAAAAAAATAGGTGCATGATGTATGTATATAAAGATCTATTGGTTTCTTCAGTCCTGGTAAGGACATTTTGCATTGCATTTTGAGGAAGGTTTTAGCAAACCACTTCACAGACTTTGCTATCTTCCTCTTGTTAGAAGAGCAAGTCCTCCATACCATTGCTCTATAAGCTTTAAGTTATGTTATGATCATTTGATTTCTTGAGGCACTTCAGTGGTCATATGAGGAGAAAAATTTTCTTGGCTGATGTCAGGTCCTAGACATCACTTGTATTTATTCCTACTGTTTTCATTCAGTTCCATGATTTGGAGCTTTTTGTTTTTAAGGTCTTCATTTAGACCCCCGTTCAAATATATTCAAAAATAAGAATAATGGTTTACAGATTCATTGCCAGTTGTTTCCAGTTTGTAGCAGGAAGTTACATTAGGATTATCTCTGTTTTTCATCTTAGGCCCTGATTACTTTCATTCCAACACAGGATCCTAGCCCAACCATGCAAAACTTGCAGAAGTGCCCAAGAACTGGTTTTGCCACCTTCTCACCACCAACCACCTTCTTGTTAAAGCAGCTGGAGGAGCTGAAAGGGGAACTGGGAATGGAGGGTGAGATTTCTCAGAAGGAGCTGTAGGGTCTTGTGAAGGGGCAAGGAGTGGAGCTCTTGGGCCCACCGAGCAAGGTTCCAGAGACTGATTGACTCAGGTCCCCTGCTAACACTTAGGCACAGAGTATGGTGCTGGGACCATTCCTAGAGAAGAGGAGATGAAAAAACGTGGCCTAGGTTAGGGAGCAGGGAGAGGGGCTGCTTTGGGAATGCTCTGTGCTCCTGGGCTCCATTGTAGGGAAAGATGTGTAAGTGTCTTCTGTGGGCTTTGGGGGAGAAACTTTCCTAGAGGAGCTTTCTTAGAAGGCAAGACAGGCCCAGGAGAAGGAGACTGGAGATGTATCGTGCAGCACAGAAGGAGACTGGAGATGTATCATGAAATGAATACTGAGGGGCATTCCTTATAGCAGCCAACGGAGACCCTTAGGGGGTCTGTGATGAAGGTGTCCTCGTGATGGCAGAAGGTGGGGGAGGAGTCCTTGAACAGTCAGGCATTAAACGTCTTTCATGACCCAACGACTCCAAGGCCAGGTTACGTCAGTGCTAGTCAAGTAAGTGGTAGTGTACCCTGTACCTTTTATCCCTTCTCTGCTTCCCCGCTCCAGTTCTGGAGGGATCAGAATTCAAGGCAGACAAGCTAGGAATTGGGAAAGAGGAGAAACTCGAAGCAGTAAACAGAAATTCAGGGAATTGCGATGGCCCTTCTCCATGACCGTGTAGTTTAGGCTTGAAGGAGAAGAGAGGGAAAAAGTTAGCTTTAAATGAACTTTGGAGTTTTAACTAGTACCTAGGACTGGACATCTTAACTATAGATTTTTTTTAACTGAAAAGCATTTTAGTTAACTAAAAGTCACTTAAAGACTTTCATTATCTCAGAGTGGTTAGAAGAGTCCTGGGGTTGGGCTAGATTGTCCTTAAAGGAGAGAGAAAATCCACTGCCACAAGAATGAGCTTGAATGAGGTTCATGACCAAGCCTAACTTTTTGCACCTGTGCCTTGTGTAGCTCTGCACTTTCAACCTAACCTTTACCTTTTGCTTTTAGAGATTTCTAAGAATATAAACTAAGTGATGAGACTTTCTTTCAGTTTAACAGCTCAGAAGCTCCTTGGATTCAGCATCCTCGGATTCAGCATCCTTAGCCTTTATTTGATACCTACATTTTGTCTCTTTGGTCTGTAGAAATGAAGCCCAAATCTGGCTGCAGAGAAATTCAGTAGGAAATGTAAGCATCAGGAAAAGGTGACAGGATGACGAAGGATCTGAGATCCTTCCCATATGAAGAACAAATATAAGGGTAAGGGGCATATTTGCTGTGTAAAAAATTGAGAGAATCTGGCACCTATCTTCATATATCATGGATGAAGGACTGTATTTAATTCTGTATGTCTTCATAGAATCAAACTTGGGAGCATTCTAGGGAGAGAGATTATATGCTAACCCAATTACAACTTTAAAATGTTCAGAGCTGTTTTTAAATCCTGGAACCAGGTGTGCCTAAGAGAGTACGCTATTGTTTCTAGATATATGCAAGCAGAGACCGACTGGCTAAATGCAAGGGATGCTGCAGGAGACCCCTGCATTGAGGAGAATCTCCGATTTCATAGCGTAAGATCCCTTGCCAGTGCTGAGGTTCTGGGTGTTGGTAGCGTGTCCTTGAAGAGGCACTGCTCAGGAATCCAGACCATCACAGCTCTGCAGTTACCACTGTAATACACACCTGAGGCAACTTTGCACACGGCGCCTGCACTAATATGTTTGTTCTATCACGCCCAATATGGCTACTGCCCATACTGCAGTTGTGTAGCTGGATTTTGTTTTTCTTTCTGGTTGTGGTAGCTAGCAAATGGAAACAACACAGAAGACAGATGCAGTATTAACTGCAAAAATAGAAGGTTGAAGCCACATCACATTTTAATTTAGTGTTACCCAAAACATCTGTGCATCTATAAGGTGTGAAGCCTTATGTCAGTGTTAGTACTGGTTTCACTTTAAAGACTTAGTTTTCCAAAGTTATAAATATATCTCTAATCAAAATAACTGAAGGTTCTGAAATGAAGGCTCAGTGTACAGAAGTTGCTCTTTCATTGTCATAAAAAAAAGAGAAAAGTACAAGTCCTCACCTGCTCAGTTAATGCTTCACCAACATACATCCTGAGAGGAGTCGAGTTTGAAGGCCTGGCTGCATTCTGTATGTCTCTTCTGGGATTTAGTTTCCAAACTGAGACTCTAATAATCTTCTGCTTCTGCTATTTACAATAGGAGTTCATCTGTCAGCATAAAGACATAGCCTTCTCTCTGGCAGCAGAAATAGGGCTTCTAGGATCCATTAATTCATAAGTATTTTTAAAGATGCAAACATGCTGTTATTTTCACTACGTTAAAACACACACACACACACAGATCTCTTCATCTTACACTCCTATCTAGCTAACACCCTGTTTATCTGCTTTCAGCAGAACTTTCCAGGAGCTTTCTATTCTCGTGGTCTTCAGTTCTTCTCAAAGCATCCTTTCTTGAACTGAGTACCTTGTGGATCTCAAATATTCTTACAGTTTTAAGATCATTCCCAATATATATTACTATCCCAGACATTTCACTTACCAAAACCAGGGAACAGACATGGTTACCAGAGGAGATAAGCTTTGACATGAATCATGAAGTTGAAGTTAAAAATTTAGACAAGTTAGAAGTTGGCTGGCTGAAGGCTGAACGTGAAGTCCCCAGGTCAGACATATGGCCAGGTGGGTCTAGATGCTGAGAGAATAAAAGGCAGTCTCCTTGTGGAATTAGGGTCAGGAACACAGAAGGCAGTAAAAGAGTTGGCAGAACAGAGGTGAGATGCCAGACTTCCTGTGAGAAGAAATACTAGCAGAGACCTAAAAGAAGTATTTGAGACACTAAATCTCTAATTATATCTATTTTCCTTGTGTCTGAATCTGGTTCTGGAAAATTCTTCATTTCCAACACTTACTTTTCCTTGTAGAGGCCTTTACCATGCAAAGGAAAAAAAAAATCTATACAATGTATTTTTTTTTAACATCTTTATTGGGGTATAATTGCTTTACAATGGTGTGTTAGTTTCTGCTTTATAACAAATATACAATGTATTTTAATAAATGCTGAAAGTACATGAATAATATTTCCTCCACTGGCAGTTACTAATCTTACTTTACTGTAGCTCGAAGGCCATAAATACATTGAGCTTTAATGAATCTTTGAGATAAATTATTGATGATCATGAATTTCCTCACGCTGAAGCCAACTTAGAGCTATACCCCTGCAGTTTTATGAAAGTAAATTGTGTCTGTATATTATAAGTCTATTAAGAGAATCATGATTTCCTGCTGATGAAAGCTGTGGGTAGTATCATTTAGCAACATGGTGGTCAGTTTTCAGTAACCCTTAAGTTATTAGATACCAATTAGATGCATTTTCTTTTTTGTGACACATCAGGCCTTTGGTGAAAGGGGAGCAGAGCACAATAAACGAATAGTCGCGTGCATGTAGATAGTAAATCATATAAACATCATGCATTTCCTCAGCAATTGGCACTGAATTTGTGACAAGTCAGCCTTGATTGAGTGCAATTCCCTGGGTGTATTCAACATTTACCTGGCACTAATCACTAATATCAGTGCAGATATGGATCTCATTAAGGATATGGAAATAATACGTAAGGGACGTCTTAAGGAATGCCTTTGGTTGGGAAGATACCCCCAGCAGGCCATAATTTATGCAACCAGCCTTAACTAAAGATTTCAGAAATCCATAACCACCACCAATGCATATGGAAGCAGAGTTCCTGAAACAGATTCTGATACTTTGGACTTGAGCAAGGGAACCACGTGTAGGCTGATTGATGTTCTTGGCTGTGAACAAATTCATCTTCACTCTTCCCACCAAGTGTCTAATTACCAAATAGGCAAATTGTGAAAGTGTGCAGAGTCCTAAGAAAGCAGGGACACCAAAACGTTTCTAACAATCAGCATTAAAAGAAAACAAACTTGAACTTTGTAACCAAAGCAATCTGGAAAAACTCCATTTTAATTTCAGCATGTGCATGAAATTATGTGTTTAATGATTTAGTTTTTTTTTTTTTAATTACAAACTTAGGAGGAAGTATCAAAATATTTTCAGGTTTTAGTGCCCTTTAGTGCCCTTTCAGCTGACGTTGTTCTGCACTGAAATGGAAGCAAAGCCCCTCTCTGAGAGTGCACATGTGTTCCAGACTGTGTGCTGGTCCAGCAGTGTCTTTGTGACCCAGAAGGTAATTAGTCTGAGCCCAGAAGGATGATTGGATTACCCTTATCTGCACGTGAGCTTGCAGCGTGACAAACTTTATTAATGGTCATAAAATTATCTGATCCCTTTTTAACACCAGCCTTAGCATTTGTCTCTCTGACCTCGTGCAGGAGTTATTCCCACAGGCTGACCAATGTGCTGGGCGAAGATGAATTCCTTTTTATTGGTTTGAAATTTATTGTCCGTTAATTTCATCGATCAAAGGGAATAAAAGATCAAAGAAAGGGTAGCCCATTACATGAAGATACAAATCATTATTACTTTCTTTAATATTTTTTGACATTAACATTAATCACTATGAACTATGGCAGTGCTCCTTTGGATATAATATGCAACTTCAAATACATTTTATTTGAACACCACATTATTGCTCACCATGTTACTTAAGCAAGTTTTCTTTTAGCACAGTTTTTTTTTCCTCATTTGCAACCAAATGGGGGGAAAAGCATCATGTTTGTATCTCTAGAGGCTGTAATCACACATCTGTGTACCTGAATCTGCTTTTGCAGCAAAATACTTAATATTTAATAGACGTGACTGAGCTGTGTTCTTTCCTCAATAGACTACACCAACTTGAAAGGCATATAAATATTCAGGATCTGTGGAATCAAAGACAAATTTGATATTTGGCGGGGGGGGGGGGAACTTAGAGCTGTGAATGATAATAGGATTGTGTACTTGATTTGAAAATGTGAGGGAAAAGATAGAAAGATGTCTTTGATGCATCTATAAAGACATACATTTACTAGCCAAAGGACTGTTTTCCAAGACAGTTTTGTGGGGATTTTTTAGAGCTAAGTATGAAATATTCAATTATATGTGTACTTTTGAGAAGATTGTTGGGAGCAATTTGTTATTTCTTCTTATTCAATACACATCTTTGATTATTTACAACAAAGAGGATTTTTTTTTTTTTGGTCCTTTTTTTTTCTTTAGTCCCTTCCTTTGAATGTCTGCCTGTGTGGTCAGTTATGATCTCATACAACAAAATAGATATTTGAAAGCTGGAGAGATTTTCAAGATTATTCTATTCAGCTCACTTTACAGGTGGAATGTTCGGATGAAGCAGAGATAAAAGATTTGTCTAAGGATTCACAGCTGGCCAGTGACACTGCAGGCTCTGGAACTATACATTCTGATTTCCAATTTATTGATCTCCAAAATAAATCTCATTTGTTCTATGGCTAAATTGCTTCAAAGGCATGCTGATTATTTTCAAAATAATTGAGGTTGCCTGTTTATTTGCTTAAGCTTAAAACTGAAGGTTCTTGTCCATCAAATGTCAAGTGGAGTTCAACAGTCATTTACTCAGCATCTGTGTGATAGGCCCTGAGCCAGGTACTGGAAAAAGCAAAATGCTTGAAAAGGGAGCTCTTGACTTCAAAGTCTTAGTGAGGCAGACAGGCTCAGGTAAAAATCAAATTACAATATAGTGTAAAGTGTAAATGCTAGAAACTTCATGCTGTTTGTGCATGCATTCAAGGAAGGGAGGGCTTATCTTCGGGCAAGATCAAAAACTGTTTCAGGAAGAAGATAATTCTTGTCTGTGTGAGGTATTGAAGATAAAATAGGTGTTTTCCTGGCAAAAAAAGGAGGGGGAGGGGCTTCCCTGGTGGCGCAGTGGTTGAGAGTCCGCCTGCCGATGCAGGGGACACGGGTTCGTGCCCCGGTCTGGGAAGATCCCACATGCCGCGGAGCGGCTGGGCCCGTGAGCCATGGCCGCTGAGCGTGCGCGTCCGGAGCCTGTGCTCCGTGATGGAAAGGAAGGGGGGAGTTCAAGGTGGAAAAGGAAAACTGAATGTGCAAATATCCAGAGATGTGAAAAATTACAGTGTGTTCAGAACACTCAGCTGTGCAGGAGATATGGGGACAAGGGTGCACATGGTGGGAGATGGGGCTGAAGAGGAAGACAGCAGCCAGATCCCTCACAGTCTGGCTAAGGGAGTTGGCGAAGCCAGAGCCAGGTTTATGCAGATGTAAAGCATCTGCATCCTTTAGGTCTGATTTGTGTTTTAGAAATACTGTTTTGAGGACGGTAAAGAGGACTGGTTAAAGGGGGCAGGGGTAGGACTGGAGACAGAGGACGTAGGCCATCTCCTTGGCCCAGGAAAGAGTGACAAGGGCCTGAAGTATGACAAAGTGTGATTGTTTGTTAGAGAGGATTTGGTAGACTGAGGAATTATGAGGGAGGAAGAAAAGGCTGTCCTGGAGATTGAAGTGTCAAGTGTAACTTCCAGAGTTGTGGCGTCTGTTTTTGACGTGTGATATAAAGTGACTTTGAGGTAAGGAAGAGGGGTAAGAACACAGTGAACTCAGTTTTGAATATGTTGAGTTTGAGGTCACATCATTCATCCATGTGGTCATTGTGCCTAATACTCAGTAGGATGTACAGTTCTGGTTTTCGGATGAGAAATCCAGGTCGGTGGTATAGGTGAAGGGATCACCAGTATGTACAAGTCACTTAAGCTTGTGAGAGATTGTGAGCATCCCAAGAGTGCATAGAGAGGTAGCAGAAAAGGACACAGATGGAATTCTCAGTGGCACCAATATTTCTGAGACATTTAAATGAAGAGCCACTGGTGTAGAAGCTGGCTAAGGGATGGAGAGCCGGCAGACTGAGATTTTAGAAAATAAGGGCAGAATGTTTCAGTGAACCAGAAGCCTAAGGTCATGGTAAGATGTGTGCTGAAAAGTGTCCACTTGACTTGTCCACTAGTGGAATACTAGTGACTTCAGCAGAGGCAGTTCCGGGCATGGTGGGGCAGAGATCTATTCCAGAGGCAAGAGAGGATATGGGCAAAACCAAGTACAGTTGACCCTGGAAACAATAATGAGGTTGGGGATGCCAAAACCCTCACAATTAAAAATCAGAATATCACTTTAGAGTTGGCCTTCCAAACCCACAGTGCTGCATCCTGGTATTCATCCAACTGCAAATCATGTAATACAGTAGTATTTATTGAAAAAATATCTGTTTATAAGTGGACCCACCCATGCCATTCACACCCATGTTGTTCAAGGGTCAACCATACAGACAGTGACAAAGTGGTGATGGTCAGAGAAAGTCCAGGAGTCAAGGAATAGAATTGGGGTGGACAGATTGGAGCAGTTTTAGAGACTGATGGGGAAGAAGACTCTAGAATGGGAGAGACTGGACATAGAGGTGAGGGGGCAAATTAAAGGAGAATGTTACTGGATAACGTGGTCCCAGCACAGAGGGAAAGCCGCCTTTGACAAGGAGGAGGGAGAGTTCACACTCTGAAACTACAGAGTAGGAGAGTGTGAGGTAGACTTGCTTGAGGGAGAAGACATGACGTGGAGAACCCTCCCAAACTGCATTATTTGGAATATAAATCCTGACTTACTGGCTGTGTGTCCTTTACAAGTTTTATTACCTCTCTTTTCTTCAGTTTTGTCATCTGTAAAATCGTGACACTAATTATCTAAACCTTATTGAGTTATGTGGATTAAATGAGATAAAGCCTATACAATTCTCAGTTCACTACCTAACACAATGTAAGTGCTTGAAAATGGTGGCGCTGATGAAGGGCCAGCTGAAGAGCTTTCATCCCTACATCCTTCCTGACTTTTTTCATTCCCTTCTGCAGAGGTAGCTTCTCTCCATTCCCTTTTCCTTCCTCCACCTTACAGCCCTACCCTGGCATCTTCCTCGTCCAATACAGAGGTCACTCTTTAGAGTTGGAAGTCAATTTATTATGAATGGCCTCTTGTTCTTCTGTATTTAAGATTGTACATGGTTCAAAGGGAAAGCACAACTAGTCTATCATTATCAAGCTGTCTCTTTTTTCCTAGTTCATTCACTCAGCTTGTTTGCAGGAAGCAACTGTAAGCCAGGCAGAGTATGTATCACAGTGTAAAGACAGACCTGCCCATTTCAGGGGAGCAAAGAGAATTGCTGGAAGCAATTCTCCAGAATCTGGAGGCAAAACAATAGTCATTTGCCCAGACACTGAGCTCTGGACACAAGGAGTTCAGTCTGCACGTTCCAACACTGACGGTTGCTTGGGTCTTCATTTGTACCTTGAGGAGAATGAGTGATGGCAGGGGGATGAGTGGAGAGAGTAACCTATACTCATCTTCTCTGATCAGTTTCTCTTAGACTGAAAGATCAGTTGTCTTCAACATGATGCTCGACCACATTTCTTAGTCCCTGTCTCGAAATTTGTCAGAGTTCCTTAAGACATCCCAATATAGCCACTTACTTGTGAGCACACAGAGCAAAAAGGTAAGTAATCAAGAACTCACTGGAAAAAAAAGGCAAAAGGGTCTCCTTCCAAATCATAGTCACGTTGAGAATAACCATGTGTGAACCCCTGTCACTTGTCTCCCTGCCCAGTCTCCTATACACACGAACACTCCAAGAGGTATAATGAGAATTTTTCCCCAAATATTTTGTTTATTTCCATGGTGAAAAAGAATCGTGTGATTGATTAGTCCATTGGAAACCCATTAAAGATCTACTTGCCTTGATTAAATGGCACCATTTTAAAGGTTAATCAGTGTCATTTTTTTTATATTTAAAACTGAAAGGTACAGTGCTTCTTATGTACTGAAAATTACCACCAAAAAATGGAATGAGAGCAGTCGTTGAAATGCATACTGACTAAAAGTGTGGAATAAATAGTGCGAACCATTTCTTGGTCAGAGCCTACAGGTCAGTAGACTACTAATAATACACATTTTTCTCACTTCTAGTAACTCCAAGGTCAGTATGAGTGTCCTTATTTATAGTTTTCTCCATGCATCTCTATACTAAGCAGGCTGTCCTTTGATTTCCAACAAACTGTGTCGGTAGATCTCTTGCCACCAACGTGGAAAACTGTGTCCTAGACTAATGGAGAAATACTCTGTTTTTCTTTATGTAGCTTTTTATTACAATTTGCTTTACTCTCATGTATTTTCTTAATTTTTATATTATATTTAATATCTAAATATCCTTCTCATATGTAGGGTTGAATCATCACAGATAAAAGTCATCTTTGACCTTCCTCCCACATCTGGTCCCCTCCCAGATTCTCTAATCAGCTTGACATAGGCAATCATTCTATTTTTTTTAACATCAAAACATCATTCTGTAGGTGTTCATCTGTACCTGGCATATTTCAGCCTCTGTTATGTCCTAGAGATAGCTTATTTTGCTTTCTTAATTCATCTTGTGAGACTTACAAAAAAAATGTTCAAATGAGTTTTGGAGCTATTGAAAAGGAGAAACCCTTCACATGTAAATCAATTATGAGTAGGTATTAGAAGGTAAATCCTGTAACTATTCAAGTAAGCTTCTTGACTTTATTAGGTGATAAGAGAGAGGCTAGTTTGTATTATCTCTTGAGATCTTGACAATCTCCCATCCTGAGATTCTGTTTTGAAGACTTCTCCCCATTTGTCGATATAGAGTGTGGTTTCCCTGCTGATGACTCTCATCATAGTAAGTCTTTAGTTGTGAGAACTAAGTGGTGATGTTCCTTATGTGATTGCCTGGTGTTTGCTTTTCAGTGAATTCCTGCATCAGGGAACAAGCATCCTCTTTTAATATGATGCAAGCACACTAGTGTTGGTTAACTTATCTGTGCTTCATCGCTAGAGAGAGAAAGAAGAAAGACCCTATAGCAAAAGCCTGTACACAGCATGCTCTTTTTTGTGTAAAACATATTGAAGAAGCAATACCACTTTGATAGTGCTATGCTCAGTGGCTTTGCCACAGATAGAAGAATTCAATAAGAAAAAAAAAAAATCTAGATGAATTTAATCTGCATTCATGAATAATTATTTGGCTATGATTTCCTTATTTACCAAGTAATTATGGTTTTAAAATCTGTTTGGGTTAGCATTTAGCATTTCTCCATCCAAGGGAATCATAACATTGATGGAATATCTATCAGCCCATTCTTATGAGCTAAAGTAATTAAAAAAATTCTTTATTATTCTCTGTATGATAGTAACCTATAATAAATTTGGAATGAGTTGCTCAAATATTGACTATCAAAGCAATGTACTTCTGCTTCACTGAATAAAGGTGGGGGGGAAGAATTTGAAGGGCTTTAGGCTTTAATGACACTCATGATTTCAGAATCACCCATACACTGGAAAAGAAATGAATGAGGTTTAGTCACACCACACATACACAGGACCAACCACAAAATTATATGCAATGTGATGCCAATATTCATCAGACATACAGAAATGAAGTTAGAATCTGAACTTCAGAAGCGTGAAATTTTAGGGCTGTTATATGATAAGTTATGATTCAGTACTTTCTTTTGATTAAGTTAAATCAGGAAATTCACCCTTTTAAAAATGTGCCCCATCTCATTACTCTATATAAATGAGCAGCCATTATAAAATTATTGCTGCTGCTAAACAAAAACACCTATTTGGGTTATTTTCTATTTTGAGTTACTTTCTAAATTAGGTATAATACTACAAGAAATTAAAAAAAAAAATCTTCCAACAACGTGAGGGCATTGGGCAAGAATATGTCTCAGGTCTGACTGCTACCACTGTATAGTAATTCTAAGATAGCTATCATGCCAACAAATATTCTTTGATTTGTTTCCCTTTGAAAATGTTATTTGTAGCTATTTAAAATTTGTAAGTGAGGATGATGGAGCAGAGATAGGGGTTCTCAGCAGGTACTGGGAGAACAGTGTACTTTTTTTTTTATAAGAACCACAATGTTGAAACTATGTAATTACATAGTAACTGTTGACCTTGTAATTACACTGTAAGTACCTGTAGTGACAAGATAAATGCATGGTTATTTCAGTCTTTTAAGCTATAGGGCTATCATGCGACCCTAACAATGTAAGCTACATAGTAATTTATTTGTAGAGTAAATAGTGCTTACCCACAAGTAATAACCACACATGTGCAGTGCTTGCTACACAGAGCCATAGAAACGTGGTAAATCCGTGCCCTCTAGGTACTTTTATTAAAATGATACACAAGCCACATGCATGTATATCACTAGGATTACTTAATTTTTTTGTGGACCATTTGGAGGTCTTCATCACTACCTTTTTTCCTAAAATGTCCTTGTCTCTACATAAATAGAGTGAGCTCTTTTTATTGATAATTCTTTTTTTTTTTTTGTTACAATAGCATGTAATTATATGGTTTGTTGACCGGGAGTCCTCTTACTTTTACAAGTTTCCTTCACTTAAAATAAAGGCACTTTCACAAAAAAATGCACATGCATCAAACAATGTTTTAACAAGTTTCAAGTGATCATCTTTATATGACTGTACAGTAGAAATAGTAGTTGTGAAGAATTTTCTAAATCATACATGCTTTTGTAATGTAAACAATAATCGTTTGTGCTACAGTTTATTGAATGCATATTAAGCCCTAGGACATCATGAGAATTTTGCCATGCCTAACCAAGTTCGGATTTCAACATACTGAACGTTTTTTGGCAATTTGATAAGAACTAAGAAGATAGATGACTTCTTTTTCAGTTATTTATTCATTCAAAATATTTGTTTTCAGTCTCTCCATTGTACCGGATACTGTGCTATGTAGTCTTTAGAGACTAAGTATAATGTGAGAGAAAATTGAACCACTTATTTCAAATCTATTGTATAAAAAATATAGTGAGCGTAAAATACAATGGGAATCAGTGGACATTATCCAGTCATAAGGGCAAAGGAGGGCTTGTGATGGAGGAGGAGAGTGTTCCGGCTGAGGGGAGAGCATGGTACAAATACCCAGAGACCAAGGAGGAATGACAGGGGCAATTAGAAGCCTCTGTGTCTGGGACTTGGCGTTTGAGAGTCTGAGCTTGTGGAGAAAAGACCCCAAAAGACAGGCTCTGTTCCTCGAACAACCTTGTAGTGGGGAGTCGGGATTTCCTCATGGGGTCAGAGAACGTTAAAGAAGGTAAACAGAAGAATGTAAAGAGAATATAACACCTAGAACATCAGAGGCCCCTCCCCTATTCTGTCTGCATAGTTCTTCACTCTGGAGTGTTTAGTGTCACCACCCTTAGTGAATATTATACATTTGTCCAGGTCCAATGTAAATGCAAGGTGGGTCGACTGATGGCACTGGAAGTACCAGTCTGGAAGTATTAACTGGCCAAGGTCTAGTCAAGATGATTATAATTGGATCCTGAATTTGATGTATGGCACACTAGTGTTTATAAGTTCTGTAGGTGGGAGTTTGTCAGCCTGAAGGTGGTTTCAGCTCATGAGACATACTTCAGTCTTCCCTTGTCTAAAACATTGAATCATTCAATAAATAAGCCACTGGCATTTTTTCCCCTGTGGCCTCTCTGTTGATCCTCTAACCAACACTCAGTTTTCACATGGCATATTTGTTCCTTTTTTTGACAAGGGTTTGTGAGTGAACCTCCCTAGGAGAGACTATATATGTGAACCACTCCGAAGGGCTTATGGAAGGCTAAATTGGGACTGTTTTTCTTAGCACATCAGTGTATGATCATGAGAAAAGGGAAAAAAAAAAAAAGCAAAAGGCAAACTTTTGTTTGGATTCAAATGTCATCTTTGCCTGTGCCGCATTTATTTTTACTTCCTCTCTGACAAGGAATGTTAACTTTCCAGGAAAACTCAACTTCTCTAAGAGAACAGCCAACACAAACAATTTTTGTTAAGGTGTGGTTTTCCTTGAGGCTGTGATTTTATCATTTGGAGCCAATGGTGGGTTGGAAAAAAAGAAAGCTTGGAGTGTACATTTCCTTTACTGGGCCATCAGCTGGAATCATGCTTTGGATATTGTGACTCTAGTTTTCCAGTCCTTTGCCTCTCAGGAGACCCTGATGTGAAACAAAATGGAAAACTCTATTCACATTTTCTTTGGGTCAGATCTCCAGGGGACCTGAGGAAGGTGAAAGAAACTTCTGCTTGCTCATGACATACTCTAGACAGACATGTTCCCTGAACATATTTGCATGGTCAGCTTTTGATTTTGGGGCAAGGTGGATTTTCTGAAATGAAAGCAGCATTTTCCTTTCTTAAAAGGCAAAAAAAAAACCCCACTCTATTTGGGCAGGATGTTCTCAGAACAGTTTTTTATATAAAATATTCAGCTATACAAAGATCTGAATTCCCTAATTTTTGCCCATGTCTCTTCTGTATTGCAGATCAGAGATAATATATATTTATTTCTATTTTTTCAATTCATTTAAAGCTTAAGTAGATTTCTCTATTCCTTCTATGTGTTAAGAGAGACCCATATTCACTTGCAGGATTTTCTTGGTGCTTTTGAATTTGAATGAATATCTTCTGCTTACAATATTTATATGTTTTAATATAAATTTGTAGCATAAACAATTGGCAGGTAAAGCCATTCATGTCCTCCTTTTATTATGACAAAAGATTAAGCTCATTTATATATGGTGTTTCGCATTTTAACCCCATCTTACTAGTTCTTTTATAATCATAAACTGTATCAATGATTGTTATTTAGAAAATAAGTAGAGTAGAAAGGGTGGAGAATAGCTCAAGAATATAATCTCACTAATATTTATAATTATGTGACATCTTGAATTCTACCTAATACTTGAGCTTTACTTTTTCCTTGAACTTTTACTATTAATGATATTCAGGCTGAAAAAAAAAAAAAAAGGTTGAAATGCCAACATCATATTGGAAGACAAATTTACATTTCATTCCCAACACTGTAATTTAATAAAAGTTTTATGGTGCTATGGGTACTTAATTATGCTTGAAGCAGAGCTGAAATTTAACTTTGTTCCACATACAGAGAGGATTTGGTGGTGCTTTATTTTAAAAAGATCCTTTGAAAGAGCGTTGTACTATGTGATACACCAAATACGCTGCTTTTAAAAGACACTTTGGAAAATAATGAATTACTTAAATTGTATTTCATTTCTGTTACAGAGAATAAACTCTTATAATTCACTTAAGGTGATTTAATAGATGAGGTTACTGGATTATCATGCCTTAAAATATTCATTCCTCTTAGAACTGCAACTCTGTTGATGTTACCATGATATAGAATGTGTATGCAGCTTTTACAATTGTAAGCCAAGACATGAGTTTTCTGACTTTTTTTTAAGTAAACATTATTTAATGCTTGGGGGCACCCTTGGATATAGGTTTTATCCCTCCTTCCCGAGATAGGTTTTATCCCTCCTTCCCTCTTCTAATATCTAATCAACAGTCCTATTGATTAGATCCTTTTGAAACTCAGTGAGAATCATATTATCCTCTTCTGCTTAAAATTGTTCAAAGCCTTCTTCCCCAGTGTTGACAAAATCTAGTCCAAACTGCCACTTACAGTTCTCCAGTCTGGCTTCTCCCTACTTTTATTTGCATCCCTCATATCCCGGCAAAACTCCAGTCCTCAGAACAGGACCCTCTCTGCACTCCTGTTGCTTCATGCTGTTCCCTCTGGTAGGATTCTTTCGCTCTTCCCATTTCCACCTGGTGACTTTTCTCATCTTTTCAGACTTGGCCCATATGCTGCTTCTTTCTCAGACAGAAGTTTTTTTTCCAACTTTGGCTTCCTGTACTATATTCTTTATTTTCCTTTACATTTAGACTTACAAAAGAATTTTTTTCTTATACATATGACATCTCCGTGTTAACTTCCAAGATCCTTGTCAGAAGACTATACATCTCACTCATGCCCTGAAGCACTTGTACAGTGTCTTCTATGTAGTAGCTACTTCATCGTTGTTTGTGGAATGAATAAATTCAATTTTGGAGCAGATGTTTGTAGGTGTTAAAAGCGACTGAGTGGCCACACCTCTTTTCCTTTGAATAAATTTTACTTAAGGTCTCCATTTAAACTGATTATAATGTCAAAACTACCACTATAAACTATTACCCTTATCTATGCATGAAGTCTTCCACCATTAGGAATTCCTGATTGGTTACAAGTGTCAATTTTTCCATTCACTTTACAACAGAGTATCTTTTATGTTGACCACCTCATCAATTTGTAAGGTTGCATGACTAACATAGGTATTCCCAGGCATAGCTATTTTGAGAGTGAGGGATTTTTTTAATTAATAAACTTTATTTTTAAGAGCAATTTTAGGTTCACAACAAAATTGAAAGAGTTCCCATAAATCCCTTGTCCTTATGCACACACAGTCCCCTTCGCTATCAACTTACCACACCTGAATGGTGTATTTTTTACAATCCATGAACCTAAATTGACATTTCATTACCACTCAAAGTCCATAGTTTACATTAGGGTTCACTTTGTTATTAGACTTTCTGTGCACTTCCACAAATGTATAATGACATGTACCCACCACTATTATATCATATAGAATAGTTTCACTGCCTTAAAACTACTCTATGTTCTGCCTATTCATCTTTTTCTCCTAACTGCCGGCAACCACTAATGTTTTTACTGTCTCCATAATTTTTCCTTTTCCAGAATGCCTTATAGTTGGAATCATACAGTGTGAAGCTTTTTCAGATTGGCTTCTTTCACTTAGTAATATGGATATAACAATCCTCCATTTCTTTTCATGGCTTGATAGCTCATATGTTTTTAGTGCTGAGTAAAATTTCATCATTAGGATGTACCACAGTTTATCCACTCACCTACTGAAGAACAGCTTGTTTGCTTCCAAGTTTTGGCAATTATAAATAAAGCAGATACAAACATTTCATGTGCAGGTTTCTGTGTGGACATAAGTTTTTGGTTCATTGGGGTAGATACCATGGAGTGTGAATGTCAGATATCATGGTAAGCATGTATTTAGTTTTGTAAGAAACTGACAAACTGTCTTCCAAAGTGGTTGTATTGCGTTCACGCCAGCAAATGAATTACATTTCCTGTTGCTCCACATTCTCACCAGCATTTGATATTGTCAGTGTTTTGGATTCGGGTCATTCTAGTAGGTGCATAGTGGTATTGTTTTCATTTGCAATTCCCTAATGACATGTGATATGGAATATCTTTTCATATGCCTACTTGCTATCTGTATATAGTCTTTGGTGACGTATCTGTTCAGGCCTTTTGCCCTTTTTTAAAAACAGATTTGTTATTCTTGTTATTGTTGAGGTTTAAGACTTTGTATATTTTGAATAACAGCCTTTTATCAGACGTGTCTTTTGCAAATACCTTCTCTCAGTCTGTGACTTGTCTTATCTTTCTCTTCACATTTCTTTCACAGAGCAGGAGTTTTTAATTTTTTTTTTTTTTTTTTTTTTTTTTTTTTTTTGCGATACACAGGCCTTTCACTCTTGTGGCCTCTCCCGTTGTGGAGCACAGGCTCCAGACGTGCAGGCTCAGCGGCCATGGCTCACAGGCCCAGCCGCTCCGTGGCATGTGGGATCTTCCCGGACTGGGGCACGAACCCGTGTCCCCTTCACTGGCAGGCGGACTCTCAACCACTGCGCCACCAGGGAAGCCCAGGAGTTTTTAATTTTAATGAAGTCCAGCTTATCAGTTATTTCTTTCATGGATCATGCCTTTGGTGTTGTATCTAAAAATTCACACCCATATCCAAGGTCATCTAGGTTTACTCTATGTTACCTTCTAGGAACTTTATAGTTTTATGTTTACCTTTAGGTCTGTGTTAATTTTGAGTTAATCTTTGAAGGGAGTAAGATCTGAGTCTAGATGTATTTTTGCATGTCATGTCCAGTTGTTCTAGCACCAGTTGTTGAAGAGACTATCTTTGCTCCATTATTATCCCTTCATAAATAGTGTGAGTACTTTATAACAAAATATCCCTAATTCCTCCCTCCAGTTTCTTATATCATTGCTATTATTCATTTCACTTATATATAGCTTACCTAAGGATCTAGAATTCTAGATTGGTAGGGTTTTTTCCTCTCAAAACATTGAGTGTTTCACTCCCTTATCTTCATGCTTGCATGATTTCTGCAGAGAACTTGGATGTAATTCTTATTTTGCTCCTCTGTAGGTAAAGTGTTTTTTTTTCCTCTAGCTTCTTTCAAGATTTTTTCTTTAGCTTTGATTTTCTGAAGTTTGAACATTATCTAATTTTAGTTTTTTAGGCATTTATTCTGTTTGCTGTTCTCTGATTTTCCTGGATCTGTGGTTTGGTATCAACACTAATTTTGGGGAAATTCTCAGTTATTGTTGCTTCAAGTATTGCTTTTGTTGCCTTCTCTCTTCTTTTTCTGTTACTCCCATTATACATGTTACACGTTTTGTAGTTGTCCCACAGTTCTTGTATATTTTGTCCTTTATTTTTTTCCCAGTCATTTTTCTCCTTGTTTTCAGTTTGGAAGTTTCCACTGTCATATCCTCTAGTTAGAGATTCTTTCCTCTATCTTATCCAGTCTACTAATAGGCCTATCAAAGGCATTCTTTATTTATGTTAGTGATTTTGACTTATTTCTTTTTGATTCTTTCTTAGAATTTCCATTTCTCTACTTACATTATCCTATTCTTGTATGCTGTCCACATTTTCCATTAGAACCCTCAGCCTATTAATCATAGTTTAAAAAAATTATAGTCTAATAATTCTAATATTCCTGCTATTCCTGACTCTGGTTCTGTTGCTTGTTAAGTCCTTTCAAACTATGCTTCCTGCCTTTTAGTATGCCTTATAATTTTTGTTGTTGTTGTTGTTGCTGTTGAAAGGCAGACATGCAGTACTGGATAGAAGGAATTGTGTTAAATAGGTCTTTAGTAGTGTGGTAGTAAGGTATGGGGGAGGGTAAGTGTTCTGTAGTCCTATGATTAGGTCTCAGTAAACTTGGATTGTGAACCTTACCAGTGCTTCTCAGTGTTCCCCTGAGTAGGTGGGACAGGATGAATGGAGAGGACTGAAGTTGTGTACTTCCCTTCCCTCACATGAAAACCTGAGAAGGTTGGATTTGGGTATCTCCCTTCCCCTACATGAAAGACTATATAGAACTGGAATTAGACATTTCCCTTCCCATAGATGGGTTAGTGTCTGATGAATCCCTGCCAGCTTAAACTCTGGTAATATAGTTTCTCCTGAGGTCAGGCCTTGTTAAGAAGTATAGAATGTTCTAGCATATTTCAAAATGATTTATTTTCCTCTCCTTGCCAAAAGCACAAGGGAATTTTTCTCTGATATTCACTGTGAGAACCTGATAGAGCTTCTGGAGGTAAAACTCACAAAAGTTTGGGAGACTCACTATGACTGGGGTGCCCCTGGAGTTTTTAACTCTCAGACTTGTCCAAATTGAGCCTCCAGCAATTTGTTAATTATAGTTCAGATTTTCTTATCCTGCCACTGGTTCCCATGGAGGTTTCTGATTGTGGGTTTCTGCTCTGGTAATTTGTGATTCTCTGTATCTGCCTATCTCTCCAATTTTTAAGGGCAGCCTTTGACCTCACTTCTCTGTCATATCAAACCAGAGTTGTGACTTTTCGGTACTTATTAGAACAGAGTGGCAACTTCTAATCATCTCACACGCCAGATAGGAACTAGAATTTGAGAGTTAGTTTTTACTTTTTGTTGACTCTTTCACTGTTTGAGTCTCTACCCCTGAAAAGGATAGCAACATTTTGGTTAAAATACTTTATCTTCAGAATTTCACAAGACTTCCCAGTCATCACAAGAATTTTAAACCATGGATTAATAAAAACAACACAGTAAATAAAGATAAAGATAAGAAGTAGAAGAATTTAGATTACAGTAATCATTTGAGCTCCCTATTTGAGTCATGTGATAATTTCTTTTAGAAAAACATGGGGATATTGACATTGAGATGTATCTGTAGATAGATTATAAGGTATCGGCTATTTGAGAGTACAGACTTGGATATATAATAGGCATTCTACAAATGTATTCTACAAATACTTCTTGACTCATCAACTGATTGACTGATACAATCTATACTAAATGTCAATCTGAGATAGTTATTGCAGTGGTGCAATACATGATGACTTTTATGAACTCTGATAATTAAAATGTGTCAAAAGTAACAAAGCTCTAAATAGCTATTGTTATTAGGTGTGTTTTTTCCCTTAAAAAGAACAGAATTTTGCATTTTACTTCCTAAAACATTTAAAACTATGTAGTCCTACAGTTCTCAAACTGGGCTGAGGCAACTGTGTGAACCTTAGCCAACTCACTTGGAACCTATGAGATATTTAAAATATTTAAACACAGCAACATCTGTCTAAACCACTTTTGTTAAGTTGTTTGGGCCTAATTGCTTAGTAACTGGAACTGTTATGTAATTCTTTGCCCTAGGGGCATCATGAAAATATTACTGAGACACTAAGGGTACCATGAACTAAGAAAGTTTGGGGATCTCTGATAAAACCCATCATAAAAATATGAGTATATGGTGGAGGTGGGGACAAAGAATAAAATACGAGTATATGGTATACATCAGAAAAGTTAAGATTGAAATTGACTCATCATTACTAAAGCATATAAAGTGATATGAAAATAAATGTACGAACCTCACTTTAGTAGAGTAATACTGGATAATTTGGAGTATAAGTAGCAATTCCAGATAAGTTGGTTTCAGAAGGTACAATTTGTGTCAGCTCTTTAGAATTCATAGTACAGTTGACCCTTGAACAATGAGAAGATTAGGGTCACCAACCCTCCGCACAGTGGAAAATATGTATATAACTTTACATGTCTGTGGCCCTGCAAATCTGTGGTTGCACACCTGCTGATTCAACCAACTGCAAATTGTTTAGCACTGTAGTATGTATTATTGGAAAAAATCAGCATATAAGTGGAGCCACGCAGTTCAAACCCATGTTGTTCAAGTGTCAACTGGACATTGGCCAATAGAGACGATATTAACAAGGGTTATTATGTTCCCACATACCCATATAAATCTATTTATCTCATTACATAGCTAATGCCAATTACAACAATACTGGATTATATCTGACAGTTTTCTTGCCAAATGTTTCTACTTCTCTGGGGACAAGACTGAATGAAAGATCCTACTTTGTGGTGGGTTTTCTAAACAGTGTCCATATACACGAACATGCATACATATATCACACCCCAAGGGAATTCATAATTAAAGGCAAACACCAGTCACACATGAGATTTGATAATCATTGAATGGTAGTTAAGGATAGTTAATGCTTCAAGTTATTTTTTTTTCTTCAATACAAAATTGTTATATCTTTGTCAGATCTTTAGAAGTATTCAAAAATACGTTACATACTAAAATTTTTATTATACACACCTTTGTCCTGATTTTAATTTAGAATTATTTTTTAAAATTAATTAATTTGTTTATTTAGTTTTGGGTGCGTTGGGTCTTCATTGCCGCATGCGGGCTTTCTCTAGTTGCGGCGAGCAGGGGCTACTCTTCGTTGCGGTGTGCGGGCTTCTCATTGCGGTGGCTTCTCTTGTCGTGGACCACGGGCTCTAGGGCACGCAGCCTTCAGTAGTTGTGGCACACAGGCTCAGCAGTTATGGCTCGTGGGCTCTAGAGCGCAGGCTCAGTAGTTGTGGCGCACGGGCTTAGTTGCTCTGCAACATGTGGGATCTTCCCAGACTAAGGCTCGAACCCGTGTCCCCTGTGTTGGCAGGTGGATTCTTAACCCCTGAGCCACCAGGGAAGCCCTAAAGTTCTTTTATACCTTTGTCTTGGAATGAGAGTGTCAACCAGTGTCGCCCCCCACCCCTCAAAAAATGAGTTTAGAAGGAAATATGTCAATTGACATACCAATATGAGCTACATATATAATTTAAAATTTTACAGTACCCACACTAAAACCAAGTAAAAAATTAATTTTAGTAATGTATTTTATGAAACATATCTAAAATATTATCAACATGTAACAAAAATTATTCAGAAGGTATTTCATATCTGTTTTCTTTTTTTTTTTTTTTTTTTTTTTTTAGCAGTACACGGGCCTCTCACTGTAGTGGCCTCTCCCATTGCGGAGCACAGGCTCCGGACGCGCAGGCTCAGCGGCCATGGCTCACGGGCCCAGCCGCTCCACGGCATGTGGGATCTTCCCAGACCGGGGCACGAACCCGTGTCCCCTGCATTGGCAGGCAGACTCTCAACCACTGCGCCACCAGGGAAGCCCTCTGTTTTCTTATTGAGTCTTTAAAATCTAGTGTGTATTTTTTACATTCAGTGCACCTCATTTTGGACTAGCCACATTTTGAATGCTTAGTGACTACCTTATTGTACAGTACAGGTACAGACTGTAGTAGAATCACCTGTTGTTGCTTATTAAAAATTCAGGTTCCTGAATCTTCCCTGACACTTGCTGAATCAGAATCTCTGAGGAAGAGTCTAGTGATCAGAAATTTTTAAAAAACTCCAGCTGATTCTTCTGCATGTTAACATTTAAGAACCATTTTACTTCTAAGAATGGTGAATGATTAATCTCTTCCCACCTCCTCTCTATCTGTCTCTCTCACACACACACGCACATGCACATGCACACACACACAGTTAATCTTGGTTAATTACTATCTTCCTGGTAAAAGGAGTAAATTCTCTTTCTTCTGTCACCCCTTCCCGTAAATATATGGTGCTGAAAAACATGTGTGTTTTCCACAATGATAAGAAAAGACAAGTAGGGCTTCCCTGGTGGTGCAGTGGTTAAGAATCCGCCTGCCAGTGCAGGGACACAGGATCGAGCCCTGGTCCGGGAAGATCCCACACGCCGCAGAGCAACTAAGCCCATGCACCACAAATACTGAGCCTGTGCTCTAGAGCCCGCGAGCCACAACTGCTGAGGCCGCATGCCACAACTACTGAAGCCCGCACGCCTAGAGCCCGTGCTGCACAACAAGAAAAGCCACTGCAATGAGAAGCCCACGCACCACAATGAAGAGTAGCCCCCTCTCACCACAACTAGAAAAAGCCCACGAGCAGCAGCGAAGAGCCAACGCAGCCAAAACTAAAGTAAATTAATTTTAAAAAAAGACAAGTAATATGACACTTTATAAATAAGAGGAATGCTAACAAATATTAATATCTTAAGTCAGCCTGAATAATTTATGAGTCCATTTTATATTTTCAAAATGTAAATCATACATTTTTTGTTATAAGAATACATGACAGTCATTAGATAACTTCATTGGACTGCTTTTATATTTTAACTCCAAAGAATTCAGTTATGAGTGAATAGGCATCATAGCACAGTGCTGGCTAAGAACCTGGGATGTGAGATCAGATAGATCTAGGTCCAAGGTCCAGCTCTATGGTGTGTCCTTGGACAATATGTTTAATATTTCTGTGCTTAGGTGTTCTTGTTTGTAAAATGGGAATGATGAGTGTTCTGATAGCATAGGTATGATCGTAACAATGAATGGGATAAAGTGAAGTAAGGCTCAGTACTTAAATATGGTGTGGTTCTTGTATGGTTAGCACACCATCTTTTCATGCCAGTCAACGAGAAAATAAACCCTAAAGTTCCTTATGCACATACTTATTTGTTTGAACTATATTTGTTGGCAGAACTAATTCACCTGTTTATATTGAAAGAGTTCAAATTTTGAGAATGTCTGCTAGGCAAGAGCAACATTTTGGCCATGCATAGCTGCCACTGATCCTGAAGTTGAGCAATTCTGTTCTAGTTAATTGGTGGCTACTCAAAGGGATTTACAGTGCACACAGATAATTTAACAGGCACAAGTTATTAGATTCCTCCCTTTTTTCGAGTTAAAGCATTTTCAGTCAGTTTTATACTTAAGGGTTGAGAAAACTTTACTCACTACTTCCTGAATGAGTTTGGGACACTCAGGGAATTGGTGAGGGTGGCTTACCAATCCCCAGAAGTGACAAATGGCAGTGAAAGTGAAAGAAAAGAGTTAAAAATATTAATATCTCAAAAGGATCATTCAAGCCCTTTTCTAGAGGCAGGTTACTTTTTACACACCTCCTATTAGTGAAGCAAGTACAAACTGAATTCTTGTGTTAAATGTGTTTACTTTTGCCCTGAAATATAGTAATACAGAGAGTGTGTTTCAGTTAAAAGGAACCCTGGAGCAAAAATGTGTTACACTCAGGGGTAGAAGCAGAGTGTATCATTATCTCATAGGTACAGCAGTCAAGATAATGAACAGCTAAGAAGACTGGACAATGGTAGGTGAAGGATGGCTTGTCATGGAACTGTCGATAGAATCTGAGCTCCCTTTCTTTAGAAAGTGCCATCCAATTGCAGGGATGTGCTGAGCAGCTGGAGGAAAAAAATAAAATAAAAGTAGCCTGATAGTACTTAGTAATTTTAAGCCTGATTTAATATTTTGACATTATTACCAAAAGCCTTAAATCAATGATTTCAGTGTTTAATTCCTCTTATTCTATGAGTTGATGGTCTGGGTTTATCAAGTTTATCAAGACTATTGCCTTGACCTTGAAACAGAAATTCCTCAAGGAGTCTTCCTTTGAGGGTTTTTTTTTTGTTCTTGTTGTTCTTTAGTACAGAGTGGAAGATTTGAATAAGGTTTGGAATTCTGTCCCTGGTGAGGGGCATTAGGATACTTTATGAGTTATAATGAGAGATGGGCTGAAGATGTATTGGGTTGGCATAAACATGGATTGCTACTGAACTGAGTCCAAGAGTAAGCATCCTCATTGGATAAAAGCTAGATAACATATGGGCCAAAAGAATCAGGTTGGATTTCAAATGAAAAATTCACTAATGCTATAAATCCAAGAAGGTATATTATAGAAAAAAAAATCTATGTCTGGTGATAGATGGGATCAAGGAACAGTAAATATAAATATTTTTGGTTTATTTATGCATTCATTCAACCTCTATTGGATACCCACTTCATGCCAGGTGTTGTTCTAGGTGTTCTAGGTCCTGGGACAGGGGAATAACAGGCAAATCCTCTGCTCCCATGTAGGGAGACGGATAAGAGGTGGATAAACAAATGAACACAGTGATTTCACATCGCAATAAATGAGATGAGGAAAATAGAACAGAGCATTATGGGAGAGCAACTGGGGGTCCAGGACAGCTGCTCAATAACAATCTCTCTGGAGAGAGTATTTTCAGTCAAGAGGGAGAGGAAGCTAGAAGAAGGGAGATCTAAATGCATTCGAGTCTAAATAGAGGAAGGATGCAGGAATAAGCTGCCGTGTTTCTGGCTTCCTCTTTAGTGCTTAAATTCAACCTTCTTCACCTAAACAATCAGAGCCCTACCTAGGCATAGCTGTTAAGGTCTTTTTGGTAAGTCTAGTGGTTTCTTCCTTCCCAAATCTTCTAGAAATGTCCAAATAGACAGACACATTATAAATTGCTGGAAAGTTGCTCAGGGCTTTTTCACTCACTTTAGTTCTTGTATAAGAATCTTTCTACCCTCATAATACTAGACAGTCTTCTGCCTCTTCCTAGAGCCACCCATTGAGCCACCCAAAAATAAAATCTTGTGTCTTACAGATTCTATGTATACCAAGCACCCAGTGCCAGGTACACAGTAGATACTATATAAATATCTTCTGCATAAAAGAAAGAATGGGCAAGAAAGTCTCAAAAAGTCAAGCTGTTAGTTCCTGAATATACTTCCAGGAGTTGTCAAGCTCAAGGTCTAGGATCGATTTCAAAAGAGCAAGGAAATTTTAAAATTCCTGGGTCTTACCTTTAGAGACTCTTACTCGGTGGATCTGGAGTGATACCTGTGCATCTGATTTTTTTTTTCTTTTTCTTTTTTTTTTTCCAAGTTCTCCAGTTGAATTCTTATCAGTAAGCAGTTTCATGAGTGCTATCAGACTTAGGGAGGGAGACTGGGGAGAAACAAAGATTTACTCTTTCCAGGCTTCCTGGACTTTTGTTGTTGTTTTAGTAAGTGGTGTATTTGAATTGGAGCCAACGATCAAGATTGTTCTTACTGTGTTTAAGAATATAGCAGATAAAGGTAAATTTTGTTGTTGAAATTCAAAATTCAGAAAGCAAATGGGGCAAGATACAGGTCTTCTCTTTTGAAATATGCTCAAAGTCTGCCTGTCTGTACCAGCCCCCAACCCTACAGTGAAATCAGTTCTTTTAATAGGCAGAAAGTTACACAAATTGAACCGTATTCAGTTGTTTCGATATTCACATACTGAAAGCTTTGGATAGTTAGGACTTTAGATTAGAATTCAACTTTTCCCCCTATTAAGTGCCAGCCAGGCGAGTTGCATTAATGACTGTGGTTACGTTTGAATGTAAATGGGGGACATCTGGCGATATCAGGAGATCAAACGCTGGGAGTCTGCATGATGATTCTCATCTGTTTGTCACCCAGCAGGTGTAATGGATGGCAGGCATGTGGGCTCTTTGCCCAAGTTAATGTACAGACCTAATCTATCGAGGAGGGAAGTTTTCCTTTGCCATTTTAAAGTGTCACAGCTCAAGATAGGTGTATGGGGAGGGTGTTGGGGGGGAGGCAGGGTGGATATTTCCTATTGCACCCATTTCTTTAGTAAAATTGCCGCTTGCTAGCCTACAGGCATTTCCCTTGTCCCGTTTCAACAAACTTCCACAGCCCAATTTGTTATTCAAAAATTTATGGAAAATGTATGTTAAAGTGAAAAGGGTATATTGTACAGAAGAGGGAAGCAGCTTGTAAGCATATCATTATGTGTGAGCGATGGGGCCCGCAGATGGTACTTCTCCTCAGAAACGAGAGTGGTGCCAAAAGCTGAACTCTAAACACGTTTAAATCACATATCTTTCCTTAAAAATGGAGTATTTTGGAAGGAAAAGCAGATGTATTTAAGTACACAAGTGGTATTCTTTTGTTCCTCATATAATAGAGCCCTTTACAAAAGTCGTTGCCTTCTAAGTGTGCAGTAAGCCTTTGATTCCTCAAATTCGCCAGAGGATTTAGTGGCAGTGCATGGCTCAGTTCTTAATAGGATTAACCACTGAGGTAGTACCTCACTAGGAGAACGACTCTTCAAGTCTCCTTACAGCTACTGAAAATTAAAGGATTTGTTTTGATGACTGTGTTCAACGCTAACAGCAAACCTTTGTTTTGTACATTAGAAATAGTAACAAAAAATTATCATGACATATGGGCTTCTTATTTTAATTGAAAATAAATTTAGTTCTTAGACTGTGCCAATCTTAAATTAAGGGGAGGGTAGCCAAAGAGACGAAGGCATTTATTTGCTACTTAATATGATTTTCTGGGAATATATATATTTTTTAATCAGTTTTTGTTTTTTAATTAATCAATTAATTTTAAAGGAGATGTTGGGGGTAGGAGTTTATTAATTTATTTATTTTTGCTGTGTTGGGTCTTCGTTTCTATGCGAGGGCTTTCTCTAGTTGTGGCAAGCGGGGGCCACTCTTCATCGCGGTGCACGGGCCTCTCACTATCGTGGCCTCTCTTATTGCAGAGAACAGGCTCCAGACGCGCAGGCTCAGTAGTTGTGGCTCACGGGCCTAGTTGCTCCACGGCATGTGGGATCTTCCCAGACCAGGACTCGAACCCGTGTCCCCTGCATTAGCAGGCAGATTCTCAACCACTGCGCCACCAGGGAAGCCCAATTTATTTATTTTTTATTAAAAAAAATTTATTTTTTTGGCTGCGTTGGGCCTCCGTTGCTGCGCGCAGACTTTTTCAAGTTGCGGCGAGCAGGGGCTGCTCTTTGTTGTGGTGCGCGGGCTTCCTATTGTGGTGGCTTCTCTTGCCGCGGAGCACGGGCTGTAGGTGCAAGGGCTTCAGGAGTTGTGGCACGCTAGCTCAGTAGTTGTGTTTCGCGGGCTCTAGAAAGCAGGCTCAGTAGTTGTGGTGCACAGGCTTAGTTCCTCCGTGCATGTGGGATCTTCCCGAACCAGAGCTTGAACATGTGTCCCCTGCTTTAGCAGGTGGACTCTTAACCACTGCACCACCAGGGCAGCCCTATAATTTTTAATACAGTAATCCTGCTGATTTCTTGTTTGGGGTGTGTTTATATTTATTCTTCTCAGAGAATTTATATTTTAAAGGGTACAGTTCATGTTAGTGAGATGAATATGGTAAATAACCAGTTCATTTTTATCTCTTCTTCTGGAAGAATGGCATATTCTTTCCACTAGCACCTTATATAATGAGTGTTTTAGCTCTGAAATTAATGGTGACTGGGTATCCTTAATTTTTATTGATGCCATTAGATCTGACAGCAATGTGATTATAATAGGCATTATTTGTATTAAAAATTTTAGAACATAACATTTTAATATTCTCACAGGTTCATCTGTTTAGTGATTGTACTTTTAGAAAATATAAAAGTATAATTATATCTATATGACAGTTCGGATATGGGATTTTTAATTTTCAAAATATTGCGAACACGTTATTTCCAAATTTCTCTATCTCCTTTTTCCTCTCTTATTCTGAAATAGTGAACATAGAGTAAATCTCTTCCAATTGTAGAGGCCTATAATGAGTTGATGTGTATGTGTGTGTGAGGGAAAATATGTGTATGTGTTTGTACCCATGTATGAGTAGTGTGCCTGAAGGGGAGAAACGTGATTTTTTTTTTTTAAATGCAATTTCATTATTTTCATCTAACTAAAAGTAAAACATAGTGATGGCTGATAAAATGTTGGTAAATAGAAGTCCACTGGCAGCTATTCTTAATGCAAAAATATGAATCAATTATGATTTTTAGTAAACTGATCATTTCAAACTGAGTGCAGTTAAAGCAAATTTAAAGGAGCTTCAGAAGTTTTTGTTCACAGACTGGCTAGCTGTATTGATTGTGTTAATTTTTGTGAAAAAGTTCATACTCTCTCTTTACTGTCAAAAATTATCATAGACCAACCCTGGTCAGTGTTCATGTATTTGGAAACGAAATTCCTTAAGCTTTTTTCTTTGGCTTCTTTTGTAGCTTTATAGCATTTGGTGGAATGCTGTGCCTATTTGTATTCTACAGTTATTCTGTATTCCAGGTCAGGCTCTCACCAAGGATGACTGTGTGTTGATGTAAAGTTTTAGGTGGTAGGCTGACTTGATACCTTGTTGGCTTACTCACTTGAATAACCCTCCCTGGGTGGTGAGAATGCAGGGCCACGAGTGAGCAGAAAAGGAGTTCAGCTGTCTCCATATCAGGGAATTAATACTATGAACAGCTAGGTAACCCTTTGAGGGTGTCGTGGGAGATAGTTGAGGGGATCAGATTAACAAATTAAATAGTTTGCTCATAAACAAGGGTTAAATATGTTGATTACTTTATAATGAAAACACCTGAGTAGTCTGAGACATCAGGTGAAAAGAGATGGCTACCATACACAAAGATCAAACTCTTTTTCTGATTTCAAAAGCATTCTTATTCCGTGGGTTAGTTGTCCATCTATCCCTATTTAAAAATAGATGATAATTTTATAAATGTGTGTTTATGTTTCAATGCAAATCCAATGCCCCAGAATGTTTCAGCGTAAATCAATTCTAAGCAATGTCTTTTGTCAAGTTTTTATTTTTCCTTAAAGATTTCAAAATGTCTCTGAAGGACCCACATACATTCCTCAACATAAAAGAAATAATCATCAAGGGATTCACAGGGACCTACAGGTTTCTGCTTGAACCAATTTGTCTCCGAACACAGTATATTGTATCCTAAAGCTATTCAGAAAATAAAAACAGTCCTTATATGATCGAGTCCTCTTTTGATTGCACTCTGGGCCTCCATATGAATGCTCTTTTAAATACTTTAGCAAAAGCAAATGAACCTCAACTATCTATGAATTAATTATAATTAGTGCCTGATTTAATGTTTTCTTTTGCATTCCTTTTTATATGTATCCCTCTGAAACAAACATTATTCTAAGCTGCGGTACACAATTATTAGTTCAGGTTGAAGTGATTCTGTATAAAATTGGCCTCATATTTATTCATTCAAAAAATGAGCAGGGAGAGAGTGAATATTTTATAAAACTCCAGTAATGTCTCTATCAAAAAACTCTGGGGCTTCCCTGGTGGCGCAGTGCTTGAGAGTCCGCCTGCCGATGCAGGGGACACGGGTTCGTGCCCCGGTCCGGGAAGATCCCACATGCCGCGGAGCGGCTGGGCCCGTGAGCCTTGGCCGCTGAGCCTGTGCATCCGGAACCTGTGCTCCGCAACGGGAGAGGCCACAACAGTGAGAGGCCCGCGTACCGCAAAAACAAACAAACAAACAAACAAAAACTCTGAAGCAAAATAAGGTTCGACCCTTTCAAAATTGCTTAAAGAATTGGTATTACACGGGGTATCTTTTTAAACTTTTGTCGATTATTTTTTTCTTTTTATTGAAACTGTTGAACGTAAGCTTTGGATCACATATTCTGCATTTGAAAGTTGAAAATATGATTGTGTTTTGACTGGTTTGGTGCATCTCTATGATAGAAACCACATATTCTGAGCAAAATTATGCCAGAATTTGACAGGTTATTGTGGAAATCTCTGTGTGGGAGAAAAGATGATTTAAATTAATTGAAATGTTATCCTAAAGCGTGAACATTTCAGAGATTCCATACAGTGAGAAAAGGAGACTTCTTTGGTCAGAAGTGGTTTTGGAGGGAATAAAGCATATTATAAAAATAGATATTATTCTAAGCATACCTTCTTGTTATTATGTGTGATATTGGTCAGAGCCACCAATGATCGTGCTCTGCTAATTAACCTCTAACGTTTACTTGACAGTTCTATAATCTATTTGTCACAGCCTTCAGGTCCTTAGGGGGGCGTCAGGGACCTCTGGAGGTTTTGAAATGTTTTCTCGGGGCTTTCTCCTCTTCAGATCTAACTTAGCCAGCTTGGAGATATCGATGAATTTCAAATAGCATTTGTGTTGAGGCCGCTCTCTTGCTCCGCTGTACAAATTTACCATTAAAAGGAAATAAAATATGAGCTCCCCCTCCCTCCACTGAAGCCCGAGGAGCCCGCACCACCACCCCAGTGGTACATTCGGCACCGCACATTGACCTAATGCTCGCCTCATGACAAAAGAAGTGAGAGGCATTGAACAACCATAACTGTATTGGAGACTTCTTTGCAAAAATCAGTGTTATGTTTTAAGTTGTTCATATTTAATAGCTTTGCTATTTATGTGACTTTTGATGTGTCTTTCTAATGCATATGACTAGGTGGCAAGATTTCACGGGTTGGCTTGCAGCTCACATTTTAATGCACCTTCCTCTGTGTCTGACACAGGTCCTTAAACAGCCTTAGCGCCCGGCCACAAGCATGCATACATGAATACAAAGACCTGATTTCCTTGTTAACTACTCTCATCTTCTTGGGAACGGCTGTGCAATAGAAATATAATGCAAACCCCATATGTTATCTTAAATGTTCTAATAGGCACATGAAAAGTAGTTAAACGAAGCTGGTGAAATTAATTATGTGAATATATTTTATTTAACTCAATATATTCAACATTATCTTTTCAATGTGTAATAACCAATATAAAAATATTGAGTTAGTTTACATTTTTATACTAAATCTGTGAAATCACATGTGTGTTTTCCATTTACAGCACATGTCATTGCAGACTAGCCACATTTTAAGTGCTCAATAGCCAATAAGTAGCCGTATGTGGCTGCTGGCTACCCTGTTGGACAACATAGATCTAGAGCTCAAAGTAATATTTGATATATGATCAATTAGGTATTTGTCAAATTAATGCATGAATATCACTAGTTGACTGGTTTTAGTATATCTAGGTCAATTAATACTTCTCTACCTCATAAAATTATTTTATTGAAGGTCCAAATGCTTTATTATCAAATTTCCTTATTGAGTAGTAGAGCGACCTTCTATTTGGACTTAGAATATTCCATTTTTGAATAAGGCTGAAGTTTCTAAACATTTATGTGAATCGTAGAAAGCAAAATGGCTTGAGTATTCTGAAATTCATTTGAAATCATCACTTCATTTTCTTCTGCCGTGTGGAATGAAATTAATATGCTCATATTTTTATGTTTATGAAATATTTTTATTCATTAGAAAGTCAGTTAATTTACATTTACTAATCTCCCATTCCTCACATTGTAATATCATTCTCTTTATATCTCAAGGGAAAATCGTTCATATTTCTTTTAAGCCTATAAACTTAATTTCCATTAAGGGAACTGGTAGTTTGAATGAAGATAACAACATCTTGCAAGTTTTACGCCTATTGTCTGGCTTTTTATAGGTTTGTCTGTATCATTTTGTTTTGTGGCGTTTGTGTAAAATACGTAGCCTGGTATTTGTTTAATTTTTCTGATATGTTTAATGGTGGAAAAGTCTATCTGAAAGATGCAAATTAAGGCATTCCTAAATCACTCCCCAAATGTCAATAATATTTAATTAATTTAAATTACACATTTTTTAATACTTCTAAAAGAATATTTAGAATTCTCAAATTTCCTATAAACATTAAATGAAAAGTTAAAATAATTTGATTGAATCAACAGTGGACCCAGATTAACTGCCGTCAGTAATCTAGAATATGTATTTCTGTTAGAGAAAAGGGCTTGGAATAAAAATAGATAGATGGCATTGTCCTGTGTATGCACAATTTTCTGTATTCCATGTGAATTTATTTATAAAGAGAAGTCTAGGACAGTGCTGAACAACATGTAAGCAGCAATTATCACCGGCTGATGTGCTTATTTTGTTTGTTTTTAAATTGGAGTATACTTGCTTTATACTGCTCTGTCAGTTTTATGTGCTTTTTTTTTTGTTTTTTGTTTTTTTGTTTTTTTTGCGGTACGCGGGCCTCTCACTGTTGTGGCCTCTCCCGTTGCGGAGTACAGGCCCCGGATGCGCAGGCTCAGCGGCCATGGCTCACGGGCCCAGCCGCTCTGCGGCATGTGGGATCTTCCCGGACTGGGGCACGAACCCGCGTCCCCTGCATTGGCAGGCGGACTCTCAACCACTGCGCCACCAGGGAAGCCCTTGATGTGCTTTTGAATGACATTTACTGTCTTTGTTTTTTATTTTTCTTATTTATTTTTTTAATAGCACCAAATTCAATAAATATTTATTGAGTAGCTATTATGTTTTTTACATCTCTATTGGAGTATAATTGCTTTACATTGCGGTGTTAGTTTCTGCTTTATAACAAAGTGAATCAGTTATACATATACATATGTTCCCATATCTCTTCCCTCTTGCATCTCCCTCCCTCCCACCCTCCCTCCCTATCCCACCCCTCCAGGTGGTCACAAAGCACCCAGCTGATCTCCCTATGCTATGGGGCTGCTTCCCACTAGCTATCTACCTTACGTTTGGTAGTGTATATATGTCCATGCCTCCCTCTAACTTTGTCACAGCTTACCCTCCCCCCTCCCCATATCCTCAAGTCCATTCTCTAGTAGGTCTGTGTCTTACCCCTAGGTTCTTCATGACATTTTTTTTCCTTAAATTCCATATATATGTGTTAGCATAGGGTACTTGTCTTTCTTTTTCTGACTTACTTCACTCTGTATGACAGACTCTAGGTCTATCCACCTCATTACAAATAGCTCAATTTCGTTTCTTTTTATGGCTGAGTAATATTCCATTGTATATATGTGCCACATCTTCTTTATCCATTCATCCGATGATAGCCACTTAGGTTGTTTCCATCTCTGGGCTATTGTAAATAGAGCTGCAATGAACATTTTGGTACATGACTCTTTTTGAATTATGGTTTTCTCAGGGTATATGCCCAGTAGTGGGATTGCTGGGTCATATGGTAGTTGTATTTGCAGTTTTTTAAGGAACCTCCATACTGTTCTCCACAGTGGCGGTATCAATTCACATTCCCACCAACAGTGCAAGAGGGTTCCCTTTTCTCCACACCCTCTCCAGCATTTATTGTTTGTAGATTTTTTGATGATGGCCATTCTGACTGGTGTGAGATGATATCTCATTGTAGTTTTGATTTGCATTTCTCTAATGATTAATGCTGTTGAGCATTCTTTCATGTGTTAGTTGCAGTCTGTATATCTTCTTTGGAGAAATGTCTATTTAGGTCTTCTGCCCATTTTTGGATTGGGTTGTTTGTTTTTTTGTTATTGAGCTGCATGAGCTGCTTATAAATTTTGGAGATTAATGCATTGTCAGTTGCTTCATTTAAAAATATTTTCTCCCATTCTGAGGGCTGTCTTTTGGTCTTGTTTATGGTATCCTTTGCTGTGCAAAAGCTTTGAAGTTTCATTAGGTCCCATTTGTTTATTTTTGTTTTTATTCCCATTACTCTAGGAGGTGGGTCAAAAAGGATCTTGCTGTGATTTATGTCATAGAGTGTTCTGCCTATGTTTTCCTCTAAGAGTTTGATAGTTTCTGGCCTAACATTTAGATCTTTAATCCATTTTGAGCTTATTTTTGTGTATGGTGTTAGGGAGTGATCTAATCTCATACTTTTACATGTAGCTGTCCAGTTTTCCCAGCACCACTTATTGAAGAGGCTGTCCTTTCTCCACTGTACATTCCTGCCTCCTTTATCAAAGATAAGGGGACCATATGTGTGTGGGTTTCTCTCTGGGCTTTCTATCCTGTTACATTGATCTATCTTTCTGTTTTTGTGCCAGTACCATACTGCCTTGATTACTGTAGCTTTGTAGTATAGTCTGAGGTCTGGGAGCCTGATTCCTCCAGCTCCGTTTTTCATTCTCACGATTGCTTTGGGTATTTGGGGTCTTTTGTGCTTCCATACAAATTGTGAAATTTTTTGTTCTAGTTCTGTGAAAAATGCCAGTGGTAGTTTGAAAGAGATTGCATTGAATCTGTAGATTGCCTTGGGTGGTATAGTCATTTTCACAATGTTGATTCTTCCAATCCAAGAACATGGTATATCTCTCCATCTATTTGTATCATCTTTAATTTCTTTCATCAGTGTCTTATAATTTTCTGCATACAGGTCTTTTGTCTCCTTAGGTAGGTTTATTCCTAGATATTTTATTCTTTTTGTTGCAACGGTAAATGGGAGTGTTTTCTTGATTTCACTTTCAGATTTTTCATCATTAGTGTATAGGAATGCAAGAGATTTCTGTGCATTAATTTTGTATCCTGCTACTTTACCAAACTCATTGATTAGCTCTAGTAGTTTTCTGGTAGCATCTTTAGGATTCTCTATGTATAGTATCATGTCATCTGCAAACAGTGACAGTCTTACTTCTTCTTTTCCGATTTGGATTCCTTTTATTTCCTTTTCTTCTCTGATTGCTGTGGCTAAAATTTCCAAAACTATGTTGAATAAGAGTGGTGAGAGTGTGCAACCTTGTCTTGTTCCTGATCTTAGTGGAAATGCTTTCAGTTTTTCACCATTGAGGACGATGTTGGCTGTGGTTTTGTCATATATGGCCTTTATTATGTTGAGGAAAGTTCCCTCTAAGCCTAATTTCTGCAGGGTTTTTATCATAAATGGGTGTTGAATTTTGTCGAAAGCTTTCTCTGCATCTATTGAGATGATCATATGTTTTTTCTCCTTCAATTTGTTAATATGGTGTATCACGTTGATTGATTTGCGTATATTGAAGAATCCTCGCATTCCTGGAATAAACCCTACTTGATCATGGTGTATGATCCGTTTAATGTACTGTTGGATTCTGTTTGCTAGTATTTTGTTGAGGATTTTTGCATCTATCTTCATCAGTGATAATGGCCTGCAGTTTTCTTTCTTCGTGACATCCTTGTCTGGTTTTGGTATCAGGGAGATGGTGGCCTCGTAGAATGAGTTTGGGAGTGTTCCTCCCTCTGCTGTATTTTGGAAAAGTTTGAGAAGGATAGGTGTTAGCTCTTCTGTAAATGTTTGATAGAATTCGCCTGTGGGGGCTTCCCTGGTGGCACAGCGGTTGAGGGTCAGCCTGCCGATGCAGGGGACGCGGGTTCGTGCCCCGGTCCGGGAGGATCCCACATGCCGCGGAGCTGCTGGGCCCGTGAGCCATGGCCGCTGAGACTGTACGTCCAGAGCCTGTGCTCCGCAATGGGAGAGGCCCACGTACCGCAAAAAAAAAAAAAAAAAAAAAAAAGAATTTGCCTGTAAAGCCATCTGATCCTGGGCTTTTGTCTGTTGGAAGGTTTCTAATCACAGTTTGAATTTCAGTGCTTGTGACTGGTCTGTTAATATTTTCTATTTCTTCCTGATTCAGTCTTGGCAGGTTGTGCATTTTTAAGAATTTGTCCATTTCTTCCAGGTTGTCCATTTTATTGGCATAGAGTTGCTTGTAGTAATCTCTCATGATCTTTTGTATTTCTGCAGTGTCAGTTGTTACTTCTCCTTTTTCATTTCTAATTCTATTGATTTGGGTCGTCTCCCTTTTTTTCTTGATGAATTTGGCTAATGGTTTATCAATTTTGCTTATCTTCTCAAAGAACCAGCTTTTAGTTTTATTCATCATTGCTATTGTTTCCTTCATTTCTTTTTCATTTATTTCTGATCTGATTTTTATGGTTTCTTTCCTTCTGCTAACTTTGGGATTTTTTCGTTCTTCTTTCTCTAATTGCTTTAGGGGCAAGGTTATGTTGTTTATTCCAGATGTTTCCTGTTTCTTAAGGTAGGATTGTATTGCTATAAACTTCCCTCTTAGAACTGCTTTTGCTGCATCCCATAGATTTTGGGTCGTCGTGTCTCCACTGTCATTTGTTTGTAGGTATTTTTTTTTAATTTCCTCTTTGATTTCTTCAGTGATCACTTCGTTATTAAGTAGTGTATTGTTTAGCCTCCTTGTGTTTGCATTTTTATAGATCTTTTCCTGTAATTATATGTAGTCTCATGGTTTTGTGGTCGGAAAAGATACTTGATACAATTTCAGTTTTCTAAAATTTACCAAGGCTTGATTTGTGACCCAAGATATGATCTATCCTGGAGAATGTTTCATGAGCACTTGAGAAGAATGTGCATTCTGTTGTTTTTGTATGGAGTGTCCTATAAATATCAATTAAGTCCATCTTGTTTAATGTATCATTTAAAGCTTGTGTTTCCTTATTTATTTTCATTTTGGATGACCTGTCCATTGGTGAAAGTGGGGTGTTAAAGTCCTCTACTATGAATGTGTTACTGTTTATTTCCCCTTTTGTGGCTGTTAGTATTTGCCGTATGTATTGAGGTGCTCCTATGTTGGGTGCATAAATATTTACAATTGTTATATCTTCTTCTTGGATCGATCCCTTGATCATTACGTAGTGTCCTTCTTTGTCTCTTCTAATAGTCTTTATTTTAAAGTCTATTTTCTCTGATATGAGAATTGCAACTCCAGCTTTCTTTTGGTTTCCATTTGCATGAAATATCTTTTTCCATCCCCTTACTTTCAGTCTGTATGTGTCTCTAGGTCTGAAGTGGGTCTCTTGTAGACAGCATATATATGGGTCTTGTTTTTGTATCCATTCAGCCAATCTGTGTCTTTTGGTGGGAGCATTTAGTCCATTTACATTTAAGATAATTATCGATATGTATGTTCCTATTCCCATTTTCTTAATTGTTTTGGGTTCGTTATTGTAGGTCTTTTCCTTCTCTTGTGTTTCTTGCCTAGAGAAGTTCCTTTAGCATTTCTTGTAAAGCTGGTTTGGTGCTGCTGAACTCTCTCAGCTTTTGCTTGTCTGTAAAGGTTTTAATTTCTCCATCAAATCTGAATGAGATCCTTGCTGGGTAGAGTAATCTTTGTTGCAGGTTTTTCTCCTTCATTACTTTAAATATGTCCTGCCAGTCCCTTCTGGCTTGTAGAGTTTCTGCTGAAAGATCAGCTATTAACCTTACGGGGATTCCCTTGTATGTTATTTGTTGCTTTTCCCTTGCTGCTTTTAATATGTTTTCTTTGTATTTAATTTTTGACAGTTTGATTAATATGTGTCTTGGCGTATTTCTCCTTGGATTTATCCTGTATGGGACTCTCTGTGCTTCCTGGACTTGAGTATTTCCTTTCCCATATTAGGGAAGTTTTCAACTATAATCTCTTCAAATATTTTCTCAGTCCCTTTCTTTTTCTTTTCTTCTTCTGAAATCCCTATAATTCGAATGTTGGTGCGTTTAATGTTGTCCCAGAGGTCTCTGAGACTGTCCTCAGTTCTTTTCATTCTTTTTTCTTTATTCTGCTCTGCAGTAGTTATTTCCACTATTTTATCTTCCAGGTCACTTATCCGTTCTTCTGCCTCAGTTATTTTGCTATTGATCCCATCTAGAGTATTTTTAATTTCATTTATTGTGTTGTACGTCATTGTTTGTTTCATCTTTAGTTCTTCTAGGTCCTCGTTAAATGTTCCTTGCATTTTGTCTATTCTATTTCCAAGATTTTGGATCATCTTTACCATTCTGAATTCTTTTTCAGGTAGACTGCCTATTTCCTCTTCATTTGTTTGGTCTGGTGGGTTTTTATCTTGCGCCTTCATCTGCTGTGTGTTTTTCTGTCTTCTCATTTTGCTCATCTTACTGTGTTTGGGGTCTCCTTTTTGCAGGCTGCAGGTTCGTAGTTCCTGTTGTTTTTGGTGTCTGTCCACAGTGGGTAAGGTTGGTTCAGTGGGTTGTGTAGGCTTCCCGGTGGAGGGGACTAGTGCCTTTGTTCTGGTGGATGCGGCTGGATCTTGTCTTTCTGGTGGGCAGTTCCATGTCTGGTGGTGTGTTTTGGGGTGTCTGTGGACATATTATGATTTTAGGCAGCCTCTCTGCTAATGGGTGGGGTTGTGTTCCTGTCTTGCTAGTTGTTTGGCATAGGGTGTCCAGCACTGTAGCTTGCTGGTCGTTGAGTGAAGCTGGGTGCTGGTGTTGACATGGAGATCTCTGGGAGATTTTCACCGTTTGATATTATGTGGAGCTGGGAGGTCTCTTGTGGACCAGTGTCCTGAAGTTGGCTCTCCCACGTCAGAGGCACAGCACTGACTCCTGGCTGCAGCACCAAGAGCCTTTCATCCACATGGCTCAGAATAAAAGGGAGAAAAAGTAGAAAGAAAGAATTAGTAGAAGTAGAAAGAAAGAAAGAAAGAAAGGAGGGAGGGAGGGAGGAAAGAAGGAGGGAAGAACGGAAATAAAGAAAGAAAGAAGATAAAGTAAAATAAAACAAAGTAAGAGAAAATATAATTAAGTTATTAAAATAAAAATATAATTATTAAGAGAAAAAATTCAAAAAACAAAAAACAGACGGATAGAGCCCTAGGACAAATGGTGGAAGCAAAGCTATACAGACAAAATCTGACACAGAAGCATACACATACACACTCACAAAAAGAGGAAAAGGAGAAAAAATCATAAGTCTTGCTCTCAAAGTCCACCTCCTCAATTTGGCATGATTTGTTGTCTAAAGGAGGGAAGAAAGGGAAGAAAGGGAGGAAAAGAAAGAAAGAAAGAAAGAAAAGGAAGGAAGAAAATAAAGTAAAATAAAATAAAGTTATTAAAAAATAATTATTAAGAAAAAAGAATTAAAAACAAAAAACGGACAGATAGAACCCTAGGACAAATGGTGGAAGCAAAGCTATACAGACAAAATCTCACACAGAAGCGTACCACATACACACAAAGTGAGGAAAAGGGGAAAAAATCATAAATCTTGCTCTCAAAGTCCACCTCTTTAATTTGGGATGATTCGTTGTCTATTCATGTATTCCACAGATGCAGGGTACATCAAGTTGATTGTGGAGCTTTAATCCGCTGCTTCTGAGGCTGCTGGGAGAGATTTCCCTTTCTCTTCTTTGTTCGCACAGCTCCTGGGGCTCAGCTTTGGATTTGGCCCCGCCTCTGCGTGTATGTCGCCGGAGGGCGTCTGTTCTTCACTCAGACAGGACGGGGTTAAAGGAGCCGCCGATGTGGGGGCTCTGGCTCACTCAGGCCCAGGGGAGGGAGGGGCACGGAGTGTGGGGCGAGCCTGCGGCGGCAGAGGCTGGCGTGGCAGTGCACAAGCCTGAGGCGCGCCGTGCATTCTCATGGGGAAGTTGTCCCTGGATCCCAGGACCCTGGCAGTGGCGGGCTGCACAGGATCCGCGGAAGGGAGGTGTGGACAGTGACCTGTGCTCGCACACAGGCTTCTTGGTGGCGGCAGCAGCAGCCTTAGCATCTCATGCCCGTCTCTGGGGTCCGCGCTTTTAGCCGCGTCTCGCGCCCGTCTCTGGAGCTCCTTTAAGCAGCGCTGTTAATCCCCTCTCCTTGCGCACCAGGAAACAAAGAGGGAAGAAAAAGTCTCTCGCCTCTTCGGCAGGTCCAGAGTTTTCCCGTGCTCCCTCCCGGCTAGCTGTGGCGCACTAACCCCTTCAGGCTGTGGTCACACCACCAACCCCAGTTCTCTCCCGGCGCTCCGACCGAAGCCCGAGCCTCAGCTCCCAGCCCCACCCACCCCGGCGGGTGAGCAGACAAGCCTCTCGGGCTGGTGAGTGCCGGTCGGCCCTGATCCTCTGTGCAGGAATCTTTCCGCTTTGCCCTCCGCACCCCTGTTGCTGCACTCTCCTCCGTGGCACCGAAGCTTCCCCCCTCCGCCATCCGCAGTCTCCACCCACGAAGGGGCTTCTAGCGTGTGGAAACCTTTCCCCGTTCACGGCTCCCTCCCACTAGTGCAGGTTCCGTCCCTACCCTTTTGTCTCTGTTTATTCTTTTTTCTTTTGCCCTACCCAGGTACGTGGGGGGTTTCTTGCCTTTTGGGAGGTCTGAGGTCTTCTGCCAGCATTCAGTAGGTGTTCTGTAGGAGTTGTTCCACGTGTAGATGTATTTCTGGTGTATCTGTGGGGAGGAAGGTGACCTCTGCGTCTTACTCTTCCGCCATCCTCCCGGAAGCCTCTGTCTTTGTTTTTATTTAACTGTACCTTTTTTTAAACAATGATACTATAAAAGAATATTCAAAAATAAATTTCAAACTATAGATTTCATTGTAGTTACATAAAGTCTATAAATCTAACAAAAATTTATATTTTAGAACAAAAAATTACAGTTTGGGTTGGGTTAGTTTCATTATAAGTTAATAAGATTTCATTTCAATCAATATATGCATTATCTGACATATCAGTGTAGATGGAAACCTAATAAATAACAACATTTGGTAAATGTATTGCCTTAAAGCATGCATTATTTGTTACTGAATATTTGATAAGTGAACTATACTGGTCAAAAAATCATTTCCATTTATCCAACTGACAGATATTCATAATGCATATAATATGAGGTAAATTTAATACTTCAGAAAGCAGATTTTTATGTAATTCTACTTTACTAATAAAACATAATAATAGCGAACATTTAGTATGTACCAGTCATTAAGTGAATTATCTATGTAATCAACAAACAACCCTGTAAATTAGATATTGTTATTATCCCTATTTTACCCAGGAGGAGTGTAAGGAACATAGAGGTTTGAAATTTGTCTTGGAATCCATGGCTGTTGTGTCTTTGTCACATGTTAAACCCAAGCAGTTTAACTGTAGAGGCTAGAGATTTATTAATCATTATGCTGTATTAAATATACTGTGTACACTGACCATGCCTGTTTTTATTTTACATTCTAGCAACAGGCTTTTAAATTTATAATTAACATGATTTGAAGTAACAAAGCCAGTAACATATCTCTTGCCTAAAATTAACAGCTGTCTTGTTGTTATAGAGAATTCCTAACTTCTCTTTAAAATAAACTTGTGATCTAGCTGAAACAAATATTTGACTTAAGTGCAGGCTTATTTACAGGTCCAAAGATGAAGGTCAGTGACCTGTTCAAGGCTGTACAACTAGTCCATGGGAAAGCATACAAGCTCCATGTGTTTCTGCTGTTGAGGCTTACTTTTATGACTTGGTACTATTCCTAATTATAAAAGTAAGGTTTAGATTCAACCCATTACTGAATCTTCAAAATATTCTCTCAGTTTTATTTAGTAATAAAATTGTTAAATTGTGGCTCTTATTAGCATTAAAAACTAATATTCAAGAGAGATTAAAGGATCAGAACTGCACAAGTGAGTAAACAGACTTGATTATAAGGACACCTAATTATTACAAGGTAGGATATAATTAAGTGCTAAAGTTGTATAATATAAAGACAATAAAGGCTGTGGAGTTTCTAAGGAGGAAATCAAAGAACTGTATTGCTTTGCTGGGCTGTGATTGCCAGGTTGAAAACTTGGAAAAAAAACCAAAATAAAAACAAAGCAAGTTGACACAAGGTCTTATAATTCTGTCTAGTCTGGTCAGTTTGTCTTTTAAAGACACATAGTTTTGATCAGACAATTCTAATTCTATCATTTCCTTATAATCAGACTATCAATGTACCAAAATAAGCAAGATAGCAGAGCAAGGAAAGCAGAAATTGCGATGAACATTTGTTTTATGCCTGCTGTGTTCTAGAAACATTTTCTTTCCTTATTCAAATTTGTGTTGTAGGAGTTTTGCCCCTGCTCCCATTTTACAGATAAGTAGACTGAGGCTCAGAGGGTCTGAGGAACCTTGCATGAGATTGTGCTTATTAGTGATAGAGACACAATTCAAACTCAGGTCCGCTGTGATTTAAGTTCTGTGCTCTCCATTGCTCTATGGCAAGCCCTCTTCCTGTCTGGAAGATCAGGAAGCTAGCACCCAGTATTTATTACATCCTACCAGGAGTCTTTGTGGAGGGCTGGAAGGCTTTTCAGAGTGGCCAGGGAAGATAGAGCCATCAGTCTGAAAATAATACTTTCCCTTGGGAGGAAGATGATTAGGAGTGTGGTATCCAGCTGTGGCCACATCTGGGCACTGGAGATGGGCTCAGTCAGACTGGCCCCTCTCTTGCTCACCAGCACTGCCTGGGAACCTACCTGGGTTGGCTGATTGGTGGGCGGTGGCTCCTTTTGACATGTGGATGACTACGTTAGTACTCGGGATGAGAATGAGTCGAACAGAGCTGGGAAATCAGAACCATTCATTTTCAACTGTTGTTTCTCTTTGTTGACCTTTCTTTTCATGTTTGCATTATTTGTGAAATTCCTTTGCAAACTTAAGAAATCTCCCTGTGTCTCCACCACTGCCCCAGTCGTACTGCCAGGGGAGAAGGGAATCTAATGAATAGTGAATATCTTAAGCAAATTCACTTAATTTGTGGACTTTTTTGAAAGGGGGAGGGGTGTGTGTGAATTTTTAAGAGTTAATCATTGGGAAATGAGCCCAAAAATCTCTGTTGATGATTTCGGACCTGTGGCCTTGGAGTCGTGGTAACAACTGTGACAACAATGACAGCTGACAAGTAATGTAGGGGTGCCGTGTGCCAGGCACTGTACTAAGTGCTTTGATAGATTATTGTGTTTAATTTTCACAACATTTCTGTGAAATAGGTGCTGTTATATCCAAATTTTAGCTAAGGAGAGCTTAGGTCATTTGTCCAAAGCAAGTTGTGTTAGAGTCAGGGGACTTCCCATATCCTATTGACTGTGGCACCAACTAGCAAGTATTTGAATTTAAAAGTTGACGAAATAATGCTCAAACTGTATGGGTGAGCAAACAGTACATTTTAAGATGAAATAAATAATTTATAAATGTGAAGAGCAGACCTAAAATCTGTATATTGCTAGAAAGATGCCTTTAAATAATATCCCATTCTAATACTGTGCATTTCAGTGTTATAATATTATATCACATTTGAAGGATAACAAATGGGTATGCTATTGTGTCTTAATGGGAATGGTGTGCTATAGTCAAAATAACTGAACTAATATGTTTTATACCATATTTTACATTCCTCTTTTGAAAGATATTCGAAAGGGTAAGGTATACAATTAAGCTAATTTAGCTCCCAATTCCAGCTTCCCTACATTTTGAAGATATGTGGTATTTATTTGCATTTTTATTCTTTTTTTTGTTTTGTTTTATGTGCTCATTTTAGTCTTATCTGTTTTCTTTTTTTTTTTAACAGTCACGTCCAGCTTTTTATTGCCTAAGCAGTCTGGGGCTTGCTTCATCACTCGGCTTTGCTGCGGAGCGCTCCAGTAGAGCTCACTGTTGCACACTGAAGATCCACCATTTTGGTGAGTGGAATCATAGCTACAATTTTGTGTTTTGCTGTGCCTCAAGTTCTGTTTGCATTGTTGACCAAAGTGCTTTCATGCAGAGCACAAAATAGGGCTCTTCCAGCTCTGTGCAAGAAAGCTGGCTTTTCTTTTTTTTTTTTTTTTGCTTTTTTCCTTATGGACAAAAGTAATTAGTACTGTCATTTTCTCTCTGCAATCTGCGATTGTCTCTCTCGCTCCGAACCCAAGAGAATGACTTTACCATTCTTCAGTCATGCATCTGGTTCTTATCTACCTGGATGGACTCCCCCTCCAGCCCCCAATTCCTCATTCCCTAGCCTCTAAGAATAACTTGGCCACCACACTTTTGGTATTTGTTATGTACATATGGAAATAAAAGGTGATGGTTTTGATTAGCTGGACCACATAGCATCACATTGCCGTGTGTAAAGACCTTTTGGATAGAAAAATTTGTTCCCCTTGATCTGTTTAATGTTGTTAATCTATGCAGGCAGAAAGCAAAAAGGAAGCTGGCGAGTCTTTCTAATGCTCCTAGTAAAATCCTTTCTGCTTTTATTGTCCCTGAACTGGCATCCTCAATATATTTCTACAGCATCTAACATCATATATCAAATGTCTTCCTAAGGCTTTCTTGGGCTTTCTACATCCATTTTTCTCTGGTGTTTTGCTTTCTTCGATCTTGCTTTTACAAGTCAAATCCTACCAAGTTTGACCCATAGATGAGTTCTATGGGGACAACTAATATATTATGCACTTCTAATTTGGGAATGGGACATCTGACTTAGCTAAAACATTAGTTACAGAATAATTTCAGTAATTTGAGTATGTATAGAGATTTTGTGGCCAAGGATGAGGTATGAGAGGAGGTCCAGTAAAGACTCTTAAGTGATTAGATGGATAAATGGAAAAGGTATCTGGATTAAATCCTTTTTTCTTTTTCTATATTTTTTATTGCTTGCAGAAGCTTTTTCAATGAAAATGAGGCAGTGAGTATAGGTCTAACGTGGCTGAGGGAGTGGGCATGGGAATAAGGGAGGGATGATGATGGGAATACCCTCAGGAAGGAGGTGTGTGTAATACAGTCATCAGACAGCTTAGTTCAATCAGTCAGTTTAGAGTCTACTTTATCTAAAGTATCGTTGTTCCTAATGTCTTGGAGATCAGATCCAAACTGGGTTGTACAAGGAAAACTTGATTTTGTTAGAGCACAGCTCTGACTTCACGGTTGCTCACACACAGATGAGGCACCATCCTCTCCCAGAATCATCTCCCGGTTCCACTTTGTGTCTTGGAAACTTGGGTCCATCATTGTTTCTATTCTTAAGGAAATATCACCAAGTGTTGCAAATCCATTATAAATGCAGAGTTGTTAATTTTGGAAGGAATAGGAGGGCGTACGGTGAAACAAACCTAAGACTCTGACATATCCATGCTAGCCCATCTGTCCTCTCCCAGAGCAAGTAACAGAGGAGAACACTGCAGAGTTAGAGGAGGAGAGTTTGGTGGGGCAGGACCTAGAAGAATGAATCCTGCATTGGAGAAGGAGGCCTGTGTTTAGGATTCCTAGAGGATTTTCCTTACTTTGTTAGAGCCAGCAATTGTCCCCTGTTTTTCCCTTTCTTGCTCATCATCCTAAGTTTATCATCTAAAAAGCTTACAACCTTTTGATTAGGTTTTCTGGAGAAGATGGATCTTCGGTACATGGTGGTCAGGCAGAGGATAATGAAGAGTAGCATGTAGATGTGGGAAGAGGGAGAAAAGGCTACATGGTCTTAGAAACTTCCTTGATAGTGAAAGCAGGTCTCCAAATCTCAGTGATCTGCCTAACGTGCTGGCCTGAAAATCATTACGCTTTCTCAAAGTTCTCGTTAGGTTTTGCCATCATTTTAGTTAGGGCAGTACTTTGGTAATTGACTATTGCAACCAAAAATGCCTTGAATTTTGGCCGAATAACAAGCCAGTCAGTGAGGCCAGGCTTAGTTTTCAGAAAACTACTATTAACTTTGAAAAGAAGTTCTTCACAATAACTCTCTGGCATCATATTTTATGTTCTGTTGAAACTGTTCTCAAGAAATACCCACCTACTTGGAAAAGGACTCTGCAAGGCTTCTGCCCTCTGCTGTTCATTCAGAGTGTCATTTGCAGCCCTAATAGAATCAGTGAGAGTAGCTTTCCCAGACAATAGGAGGCTTTATAAATATAAGCTGGTGTTTGCCCAGGTTTTCACTTTCCTCCTAGACCACCAATGGCTATTTTTCTTTTCAACTTAGGCTTATGCCTGAAGTTTAAATGATACTCTCTTTGCTCATAAGAGGCAGAATAAAGTATACAGCTTTTCTGGCCAGGGATCTACCTTAAACGTTTCCATGTGGCTCCTTTTGCTTCGCTGGTAGTATATAAAATGGCTTTTACTCCATGGTGATGGTGGATTGATAGCAAACACGAGATTTAAATGGAGGTTCTTATAGTTCTAGGACAGTCGTATGTGCTTTCAGCCAGACTAGGATGAAATGCAAGCTGTGTTTTTATCATCACTAAAACATGCTTTTTGGCTATTTTTCACTATTTTAAAAATGAAGGTGAAAGAGAAAGCAACTTAAAAATCATAGAAAAAACTGTGATACTTTGAAAGATTGCCTTTGATAAGGGCTAAACAGAACGAATGTTTCTTGATTTCCAGTATTATTGAAATGAAACCCTACTTTAGGTAGGAAATTTGGGAAAATCAACAGATCTACATGAAGGCTGTGTTTTCAGCTACACATCGGCAGTGGGTGAGGTGTGGATTTAATTCCCCATCAATAGAAAGCAAGTGACATTTTTCACTTTCCTTCCCATTTAAAGAGTTCATAATAATCAGTATGTACTGAATATATGTGACCACGTCTCTTTAAAAAAATAAGATTAACACATTTATTCTCTAGTTTCAAATCCACTTCTATATAAGAACTGAAATTATTAGCATCATTTTGAAAGTATTACACTAAGCTCTTTTTTCCCCCTTTGCTTTTTTTGCCTGCAGAGAAACACCCTTTAATACTCAACATCTAACCTTTAAGATGAGTACATTTTGAAAATTTTTTTTCCCTGCATTACATGCCTGAGTTGCTTCTTAACATTGTGAGACTTACAACAGGTTTTCTTTAAATATTTCACATTCTCTCACATACAGTCATGCAAATATTATATATTTCACAAAATATTTTCTTGAAAATTTAAAGAACAAAGTAGAACTTATATAACCAGAACTAATATATGATGTTTGTGGTGTTTTAATATAACAATTATGAATAGATGAAAAGTAGAAAGGAACAGTTAGTAAATGCATACCATGTACCACATTTAAAACATGTTTTCTCCTTAATATAAATTATTTTATTTAACATAAAAACAAAGTCTTATTTAATCCTAAAATCTGCGGTCCAAGGGGTTAAATATTTTGTTCAAGGGAACCAAGTTTTTGGGTCCAATCTGTTACTCCAGATACTGATCCACTGATTGAACATTTTTTGACCAGCAAAAATATGGGATTATTCTAGAGAAAACCATATGTTTTATTATAAAGAGTTACATAACTTTCTAAATTATGGATTGTCTTGTTTAAATTCCTGCTGTTGTCACTTATGCTGAAGTGGGACTAATGTACTTAGCATTTTTGCCAACCATCATTGGATGCAGATTTTGGTTTCCATGTCCCTGAATGTATCAATATATATCAGGGAGATATTTGTAACATGGACTAAGAAAATTATAAAATGCTATTTAAATTTTTAAGTAGCTCATTTGGAAAATTGACATGGAATACCTTTGAATGACTTTGTTTACTATCATACTACAGTTACAAAAAGAAGAAAAGTATCCTATAGCTGCTTATTGTATCTTCAGAACTATGCAAAACAGGATGAACAAATAGAATATAATTTGAATAAAACCAAGCATCTCAACAAGGTGTTGAGTAAATAAAGGAAAATAAGTGAATGAGTTCAATTTGACTGAAAAACTAAAACATAAAAATATATTGTTAAAAGGTCAGTTTAAGGGCTTCCCTGCTGGCGCAGTGGTTGAGAGTCCGCCTGCCGATGCAGGGGACACGGGTTTGTGCCCCGGTCCAGGAAGATCCCACATGCCGCAGAGCGGCTGGGCCCGTGAGCCATGGCCGCTGAGCCTGCGTGTCCGGAGCCTGTGCTCCGCAACGGGAGAGGCCACAACAGTGAGAGGCCCACGTACCGCAAAAAAAAAAAAAAAAAAAAAAAAGGTCAGTTTAATATAAATTAAATACCATGATACATAATATAAATTATAAATAAGTCAAAAGATTATAGTCAAGGTCTTTAAATGGATATTTGTGTGTGTGTGTGTTGTGTTCATGCATATGATACCCAGTTCCATAGAAAATGGGTTGCAAAAAGTAAGGCATCTTAATAAAGAATGTAAGAATACAAGATCATAGTCATACAAAGAATAAAATATCAAGAGCATAGGGAAAATAAATAAATACAGTTGAGTCTCCTTATTTGTGGTAGTCATGTTCTATAAAGCTGTCTAAAACACTGAATTAGCAAATGCTGAACCACTGCTCCTAGGGGGAATAGAGGATTAAGTAAGTGCAACCCTGTGGTCGCAACGTTTTTATCAATCAAGAGATCAATACGTAACCTTGTTTTATGTGTGTTTCTGTTTAAAAACAAAAGAAAAAAGAAAAGAAAAAAAAAGACTTCTTATTTAATATACATTGTTGATTGTTACCAGTGAACTCACAGACAACAGCACTATAACTCCTCCCTGAACAAAGCTTATCTAGCACATGTCCTTTCTCCATTAGGCACACCACAGCCTTTTTGCACTTACATCACTAGACAGCACTTCAGTACAATGCTTGGGGGTCATTTTATTTTTTTAAATAATATTCTTTTTTCTTTTTTTTTAAACCCCACATTTGTTTATTTATTTATTTTTGGCTGTGTTGGGTCTTCGTTTCTGTGGAGGGCTTTCTCTAGTTGTGGCAAGCGGCGGCCACTCTTCATCGCGGTGCGCGGGCCTCTCACTATCGCGGCCTCTCTTGTTGCGGAGCACAGGCTCCAGACGCGCAGGCTCAGTAGTTGTGGCTCACGGGCCTAGTTGCTCTGCGGCATGTGGGATCCTCCCAGACCAGGGCTCGAACCCATGTCCCCTGCATTAGCAGGCAGATTCTGAACCACTGCGCCACCAGGGAAGCCCAGGGGTCATTTTAAATAGCAAAATCACCCCAGCAATATGCACAAAAATGTGACATTATGGAGACAATGAAAAAGGCTTATTTATAATATGAGCACTGACACCACAAGGCAGTTGCCTTGTTCCATCTCAGCTGGAAACCTGCATCGGGTGATTCAAAGTTTTCACTGCTCTGTGCCAGGAGTCTTGATTTCAGAGTTACAAATATCTTTAGTTCCTCTGTAAAAAGAAGTTGAAAGTGGATACACCTATGTTCAGTAATTAATGTTTCAATATTTTATCTTATTTGGAAATTATCTAGATATTCATTGAATAGTCATCGTTTAACTTATCTCTGTACAGATGGTTCCTGACTTACGATGGTTTGACTTAAGATTTTTCAACTTTATGACGGTGCAAAAGAGATTCACGTTCAGTAGAAACAGTACTTCGAATTTTGATCTTTTTTCGGGCTGGTACATGTAGTATGATGCTTTCTTGTGATGCTGGGCAGCGGCAGTGAACTGCAGCTCCCAGTCAGATATTCAGTCATGAGGGTCAAAAACCAATACACTTAAAACCATTCTATACCCGTGCCAGCATTCTGTTTTTTACTTTCAGTACAATATTCAATAAATTACACAAGACATTCAACTCTTTATTATAAAATAAGCTTTGTGTTAGATGATTTTGCCCAACTATAGGCTAATGTAAGTGTTCTGAACACATTTAAGGTAGGCTAAGCTAAACTACGATGTTTGGTGTTAAGGGTATTAAATGCATTTTCAACTTATATTTTCAATTTACAGTGGGCTTATTGGAATGTAACCCCATCTTAAGACTGTAGAGCATTAAGGTTTCAAGTGACCAAAAAGATTTTGGAAAGTATATCTAAGTTGACATGCCATAAAGCATAATTATTGTTGAAAAGTTTATTTATAAACTTCTATCTTATTTACATCTACTTATTCTTAACAATTATGTTTAGATTACTAATGAAAATTTCATGAGGCATTAAACAGGTGACCATAGTCTTTTTTTTTTAATTTATTTATTTTATTATTTAATTTAATTTATTTATTGTTTCTGGCTGCTTTGGGTCTTTGTTGCTGCTTCGTTGCTTTTCTCTAGTTGCAGCGAGCGGGGTCCACTCTTCACTGCAGTGCGCAGGCCTCTCATCGCGGTGGCGTCTCTTGCTGCGGAGCATGGGCTCTAGGCACACGGGCTTCAGTAGTTGTGGCATGTGGGCTCAGCAGCCGTGGCTTGAAGGTGCTAGAGTACAGGCTCAGCAGTTGTGGCGCACGGGCTCAGTTGCTCCGCGGCATGTGGGATCTTCCTGGACCAGGGCTCGAACCCGTGTCCCCTGCCTTGGCAGGCGGACTCTCAACCACTGAGCCAGCAGGGAAGCCCCCGACCATAGTCTTAAGTTTTCTTTCTTGCTGATAAATTCTGTAAGCGAGATAACATGAGCTTATTTGAATGTTAGTAACCAAGGTAGAATAAAAGTAGTATGTTTAATGTTGATAACACTAAAAATATGCCTGTTTTAATTAAGCCAACAAACTTAAACTAGCTTTTATTTTCTGAAGATTATCCTAGATCATGAAACATGAAAAACAGTTTAGTTAATTTCTATATTTCTGAGAGTATACTTGATTTATATAAGCAGTTGTTTGTCTTTGAGACAATTAAATAGAACTATATACAAATTAAATTTGGCGATATCATCTGGGGGTAGAAAAAATATCACACATCTATAACATATATACATAGACATATACAAACTTACAGACAAACTCAGAGATCTTACAGCTTTTGTTTTACAATTTTAGCCATGAGACAAATAAAATAATGCAAAACTCACTAGCTTATAAAAGAACAGTTGAATCCAAATTGTGTTTCTGGCACATAGAATAAGTTAAGGTTATCTGCTCAGATGGCTAAAGCTTTTACTAATATTTGTGGAAAAGACTTTTAAGAATTTTCATTCACCTAATTCCCAAATAGCTTCTTTTTTTTTTTTTTTTCCTAATAAGAATTACCTTCCTGAAGTTTGCATTTCAAGAGATGGCTCTGGGTTCCTAGAGAAGACCAGGTAGAGCATTTACATCTCAGAGAACACAGAGAAAGGATTTAAGTTTCTCAGAAAAGGGATTTTGTTTCCTAAATTCAGACTTTTACAATATCTGTACGCCTTTCAGTTGAATGGGGCAGGCTTTGGGGTTGGTAAAAAGGATAAGTGGGCTTTGAATTTTTTCTGTAGTCACATTTCTGTTCTTGTAAACACTAGATTTGTAAGACAAATAAAACTTTGTTTTTAGTTTCTCAAAGAATTGGGTTGTAACCTGAATGATATCCAGAAGCTGACCCAGCCATCCAACTACATTATGCTCAATTTGCTTCTTTATATCAGGAAGAAGATCTTCAGCTAAGATGGAAATCAAAAGGTTCCCGTGTTCTAGATTTAGAGCTGGGTGTCTTTGGAACGTTTTAGTAGATTCTTCCACAGTAGCTTCAGAATGCTTTGCTTTCCCTGTGGATACGTAGTATCATTTTAGCTTTGGGAAGAAGGCCTGAAAGAAAGTTCCTATAAGGCTCTGAATATCAACTTCCAACTTGACAAACTTCTGAACATAAGGCCACTTAAAAAAAGTCCTTTTGAATATCTTGTCAGGTTTCAGCTAGGACAAACAATAAATATTCTTGGCAGTATTGAACAACGCTGTGAACACAAGAGGAGTCCCCAAAGAGGATGCAAAGGATATTGGCCTCCCAAGATCCAGAGCCATACCTCAAAGATAGACATAAGAAAGAAAAACTCAGTTCCCCTGAGAGCTGGCAACACTCAGTAGAACCGGGCCACAGACAGAGTGCAACCCGCATTTCTGTCTGGCCATATTTGGGAGCCCCTCAACCTCCCAGTTGCCAAATCAAGTTCTCTGGACATGAAATGAAATAAACAAGAGGCAGTAGGCATCCCTGGGAGAGACAGGATCCATAATCAATGTTTTTTCCTGCTAATCCAAGCTTGGAAAGGAAGGGACTGAAACCACCCAACCCAGATTGCGACTTGAACCCTCCATCTTTTAATTGAGATCACACATCTGGTCTCAGGATTTAATGAAGCTCAGGTCCCTGATGTCTTGTTGCAGACGAGAATTCAGTGAGAGACAAAGTGATAAGTAAGAAGTGGATTTATTTAGAGAGATGCACATTCCATAGACAGAATGTCTCAAAACACAAGAGTGGCCCCAGGGCACGGGGTCGTCTCAGAAAGTGAGAGGGGCCATGGGAGAAACACACTCCACAGACAGAGTGTGGGTCCTCTAAGAAGGCCAGAGGCCCCAAAATATGAGGTGGTTAGTTTTTACGGGCTGGGTAATTTCATAGGCTAATGAGTGGGAGGATTATTCCAACTATTCAGGGAAGGGGCGGGGATTCCTAGAAATCAGGCCACCGCCCACTTCTTGGCCTTTTATGTTTGGCCTCTGAACTGTCTGCTGCCTGTGAGTATGTCATTTAGCATGCCGATCTACTATAATGAGTGTATAATGAGGCTCAAGGTCCACTGGAAGTCAAATCTTCTGCCATCGCGGACGTAGTTGGTCCTAACCAGTTTTTGTCATATCCTCAATGGCTATGTCATTCTTTTAAAGGTTGTGCCCTGCCTCCTTCTGTCCTGTTTCAGGACTCTATGAAATTTTACCTTCCTCTCTTGACCAGACACCAAAGGTACAGGTCTGGGACAGCTGACTTTGGAAAGAATTCTCACCCTTTGCCAGCTTCTGCCAGTTTTCCCAGGATCCCAGCTAGGTTCTGGAGTGAATATGGTGTCCCATTAAGTTTCATTCTGGACACCAGAAACTATAGAGGAAGGAATAATAATTTTCCCTCTACCCTTTGTAGTGAGTGCCTAGCTGAGACTCCTTTTTCTCTAGGGCACCTCATAAATGGACAAGCTTATGTTAAAATGGTTGAAAGTTCTCCACTGTGGTTACTGTAATGCAAGATTATCTTTGGTAAGGTTAACCTACTTGTTCAGCCTTAAAACAAAATTTTATTCACCTGAAGCCTCACCCTGGACCCAGTCCAGCTTAACTCAGACCCCGTCTGGTTCTTAAGTCAGACGCAGTCCAACTGCCTCGGTTCTGAACCCAATCTGGAAAAGAAATGCTCAGATAAAGCCTGAAAGCTCATAATGCAAACACTGGCATAAGAATTCAGTAAAAAGGAGGAGGAAGAAGAAGGGGAGGAAGAGAGTGGTACTTGAAGCCTTCTGCTGTCCTGCGTTAGCTATTTAACCTTGAGAAGCATGTTTAATTTCTGAGTCTCACTTTCTTTATCTGTAAAATGAGATGATGTCGACTCCTGGCTAACATTGTGGCAAATGTTTTGAAGTGGTTGCAGTGAAAGTCTAGCACAGTAGGTGGTGTGTAATAGGCCCTCAGTAAGCAGCCCTTGTTGTTATTCTGCTGTGCGCTTATCAAATCCCCAGCCATTATTCACGGCTCATTCTGTGCCATCCATTCTCTGGTGCTTTCCCTTATGCGTGCTGCCCACGATGATAACTACAATGATAACTCTTACCTCTGAATTTCATATCACTTCTTTCATTCTTTTAAAGCACCAACTTATACTTGCAATGTAATTGAACCTTTTAGAAAGCAAAAAAGACTTACAAACTTTTACCACATTTAACATACTATACTCTTAAAAGACACACATATAAAACATTTCACGAATTAGTTTTTTCAATTAAGAATTACATGAAATAAGAAAGGTCATCTCAGTGGAACCCAAGAAGGTGAATTCCCATCTAAGTAATAGTGGAAAAAACATAATTTAATTGTCTCCTCTCAAAGTTTCAGTTTTTTCTGCAAAGTGGCATCAAAGTAGCTTGCCCAGGGTTGCAAAGTCAATAATGAAGCTGGAAACAAGGTCTGTCTGACTTAGAGCTGAGGTTTGATCAGTGACTGCTCTTAAACTTGGCAGGCTTGATCATGTTACTAACTTTCAAGGGCTCCAGGTTCCCATGTGTATAGGTGCTTCCCTCATGGGCTGTTAGGAAGAGTCAGTTAGTTATTCCGTGTGAAAATGTAAAAATCCATAAAACAGTGCTGGGCTTATAGTAAGCACTTTTATTTTTGTTGTTGTTGTTATTTTAATTATTATGACTATTGTCATTAGCAGTAGCAACAACAGTCATCATATTATTATAGCAGTATTACCCAAAAAGCAAAATGAGTGTCACTGGTGGTACAGGGCACTGAAGTGATTAATAGAACAGTGAAACAGGGAAACAGAGCAATGAGGAAGTTATTCCCATTTCAGATTTCTCTGATAAGTCCATTAATTCAAGAGGAGCATCTCAGTTTATATCTACTAAGGTTTTAACAGCTCCCTTAAACTTGTTCTTTTCTCTCTTTTAGGAAAAAAAAAAAGCTAGCAGGCTCAGACTCAGAGCTTTCATTAGCTAACTGTATGTAGTTTGAAATGAGGAACGTTTTAAAAATTAAATTTATTTTTACAGCTACCTTCTAGCCATGGCAAACAATAACGTTTCTTATGCTTAAGTCTTTCATCATTAACTTTTAAAATAGTGTGTTTAAAAAACAAAAATTTATCAAGATATGTACAAATAGTAAGAAATAATGCCGATGGTGTGAGAGGGTGGCCATTGGGATGGTAATGATGGAAATATGGTTGGGAAATATTGCGGTGTAAGAAGCTGGCAAAAAGTAAATGGAGCGAGCAGACTCCACAGAGGAACCACTGTAAGCCGAACAGAGGGTTTACATAGAGAATTCGTGGAATATAAGGTCAGTGAAGGTCTCCTTTTGCTCATTCCGCCACAAAGTGATGAAAATGTGGGTCGGGGAGGCAGCACTGTTCTGTAGACAATTATTGGGGAATCTCTTCTCTAAACCACAGCATTCGGGTGAGGACTCTCAGTGGCCACTTCTTTTTGTGATTTAAGTTCAGGAAACCTTTTTGGAATAGCCAACTTGATTCAGGCTTTTCTCCTTAGGAAACTAAGTTCCTAGAGGGCAGCCACTGTGTCTGACTTCCTTATTACTAAATCCCCAAAGCCTAACCAGCTGCTTGGGACATTATAGGTGCTCAATAAATAGTGTCTGAATGAATGAGTGAATTCTTTCTGCTGAGGGTCCTTCCCTGAGTTCATTTCATATTTGTGTTACTGCATCTAAGAACTTTGATGGGATTGGCATAGAGAGAATAAGTGAATTAATTGAAAATGTAGTAGATATATGAGCTTCAGTGAGGTCACCAGTGTCACTATAGTAGTGTTTCGGAGACCCACCACTGTCAGACGAATCATTGGTATCACAGATTGAGATATTAAATTGATCCAGAAGCCCCAGAGTACACACAGATGTCCCTCCTGGGACGAGGATATGACTACAGGGGCTTCAGGAAAGAAATGTCACCGACCACTGAGTTTCCTTAAAGGACCCATTCAGTGGTTTTTTTTGGCCACGCCATACGCTATGTGGGATCTTAGTTCCCTGACCAGGGATTGGACCTGTGCCCCCTGCATTGTACCACCAGGGAAGTCCCAGGACCCATTCACTTTTAACTGTTAGGAGTCATCATGGATTGCCAGCAGTGGGGTGGAAAAGGCCGTTGGTAGGGCAATGGAGAGCAAAGAGATGGTGCTCCTGCATAATGGCATGACTATTTTAACAGGACATGAAGCAGGATGATTCATGAGACAAATAATTCTCTACTACAGTCTGTGAGTGTGTGTATGTAAGCTGAGGTTGTCAAGGGAAATGCTTTCAGAAAAGTTGCCTAGTCTACTGCTCTAAAGCTTCCTCCTTACGTCAATCGAATATTGAAGATCATTGGTTCAGATGAGGGCGTGTGAAATTAGCCATTATAGGATGATTCTGCTTTTGGTGTTCTTTCTCATTCAGGTATAAGAGATGGTAGTGATTTTTTGGTGAGGGTACTGGGAGGAAGGTTATAGGGATTTTGTAATAAGAGACACCATATCACACCTTCCCAAATTCATTGCAAAGCAGTGAGTTCTAACTATTTTGTCAAAACCCCTCTGCCTATACTGACTAATATTTTGAAGATGTATCTATAGGATATCCAGGATTTTGCCTCTAATTACCCATAAGCTCTGTGTTGTGGGATTGCTTTGGAGAGCCATATTAGTTCTTTATGTATACAAAACAGATTGAGAATTTCCCCAAAATGTAGATATATTTTAGACCAAATGTTGAAATTCAATAACAACAACAACAATAATAATAAATTCTGGAACTTAATAGTAGCTAGCATATGGAGACCATATAGTATCATGGGTTGGCTCTGCTAAGGACTAACCATACATACATTATCTCATTTGATTCCCACAGTGCTCCATGGGACACTCCAGACTCATAACTTCTGTACTCACTAAAGCTTCAGTTCATCACCCAGCCTCACCTGCATATTGTTTTTCAGCTTCTCTCTCCTAAGTTGGACAAGCATTGAAATAGCACTTTTTTTTTTCACAGTATAATTCATCATTGTTTAATATAAAACAAAAAGACCCAAATTTGTTTACTGTATCACATCAGTATTAGAACCCAAGCTGATGTTATATATTATGAATGGCAGCTTTCTGAATAAGTAATACTCAGTCAATGTCTTGATCAGACAGTCTAGGGAAAAAATGATATTATACATACATTTTGGTTGTATGAGGCTCTTAGTCACAACTTCTTTAACATGAGGGCCATGGTAAATTATTCACCTGATTCAAATATGATAGAATTATTTATTTTCAAATTTATCCATTCCAGATCATGAACTCCAAATTGCTCTTTTGTATCCTTGAAGGCCACCTTAAGTGATAAAGAAATTCCCCTGACCTTGGAGTGACTCCAAGACACAATTCAAAGGCAAGACACAGCAGCATTCAAGAAAAGCTCAACATAAATTTGAATGTGCTCTAAAGAGAGGGCAGTTGTCACCATGGTGATTTTATTCTTTCCTAGACTGAGCTCAGAATGAAAGGGGAGGAGTTTTCAAAGCAAAGATGCTGAAATAGGTGAATCAAAGATCTGGATATAATTTTTAACTATCATTAAAAATACGGTACTTAGTTTGAAGTTTGGAGCTTACATTTGGGGTCATATACTCAAGATAGTGATTGTTAGGTAGCCTGAGAGATCACCCTTCTATTGTTAAAATATTTATAGATAATTGCAAAGTTATCTTATCATTATCAATGTTCTGCTGAAAGGCATTATACTCACACCAATTTTTCCTCAACTAATAATATTGAATGTTTACCATTCCTATGCAACACACAAAGTACTTTGCTTGCATTATTTCATTTAATACTTAACAAATCTATAAGAGAGATAGTATAATCATTCCCATTTTAAAGATGCAAAAACTAAGGCAAAGGAGGCAAAGGCTTTAAAGTTCTTTTTAATTCTGGTTTGGATCTGGTTTTAATTTTTTCAATGGTGTATTCTTATTAAAAAATCAGGTTTAAAGCCCCATCCTCATGGAGCTTGCCTGCTAGTGGCTTGTGTGAGTAACACAGTAAGTGGCAGATGTCAGATTTGTCAGCTTCAAATTCAAAAACCCTATTATAAATAGCTAGAATCAGAGTATCAAAGCATATGTAAATATTATCGGATGTTGAAAGCCTTGTTTAAGGTCAGCCATACCTACAGGTCAAATGTTGGAACAGTACAGGAAGGAAGACTGTTGACTGTGAGTCTGGAGTGCTCACAGCTACTTTTGTGCCCCACTATCACCATTTCAGGAATAAACTACCAAGGATGTAACTTTTTTTCCTATCCTCTATTACCCAGAAGTCTCCCTGGACTTCTAGCAGTTCCTGTCAACCACAATTGAAGAATGATTCTCTTCCAGTTGGGAAGGGCCTTCTCTTAAACTGAGCACATGACGCAGAAATTTATCAAAACCAACCCTGGCTGCCATTGTGGTGACAGATGTCCCAGCTATATCTACCTCAAACAATCCTGGAGTGACTCTTTGGAATTCTAACACATGCCAACAGTCATTTCCAAACACCACAGTTTTTTGCTCATGCTCTCCCTCTTGCTTTTCATGTGAACTTCCTCTGGTAGATCTCTCCCCTGTACTTGTGCTTTCTGACTTTTAAAACTGGGGGGAGCCGTTCTTTCCTCTTGGAGAGATCACTGGGACTCTGACAAGTTGAATATCGTGGTGAATGTTTATCAGCATATGGGGGTATTGACCCCTCTCATGGTCCAGAGCTCCTGTGTTGTTCACCTCCTAACCCCAAAGCAAAAGAACCTTCCTTTGTCTCTTTTTCAAATACTTTGGAGAATTCCTAGCCAGTATCTTCATTTCCCTGGAGGAAATGCATGGCAGCCAGCTGCTAAGTGCTGGTGTTCGCATGCACCTGTTTGTTTATTTTTTTTAAATGTAATTGGGAATATGCCTAGAAGCCTGAGTCTGTTTCTCTAGTGCACTCGAAGCAGATTTAGGCTCACAGAAGACAATCACAGCCTTGTCTTGTGCATCTCGCACAACACTACAACTATTGCATGCACAGGTCTCTAGTTGGCATTTTGCAAAGGCGTGATGATTAGGAATGCCTGGAACACGAACTTTTAATGGGTTACCGAGACACGAAAAATTAACCAGGAACATTCATGAAAAACGCCACGTAGTAATCATAACCCCTGATCACTAATTACAAAGCTCTTTATCAATGGCTTTTAATGCTGGCTGCATTTTAACATCATTTAGGAAACTTTAAAACACACACACACACACACACACACACACACACACACACACACACACACACACACACACACACACACACACACACACACACACACACACACACACACACACACACACACACACACACACCCCTGGGCTCCACCTTTAGTGATAGTGATTTAATTGGTCTGTGGTGGGGCCCACGTATCCATATTTTGCAAAAGCTATATAAGTAATGTTATGTATTTGGTCCTGGGAGCCATAATGCCTACCTTTCTCACATTATCTTTGGGCATCTGCCCCCATGCTCACATACTGCAGTCCATTGTCCTGCTTTCTGTTTGAGCATACAGAGCTCATTCCTTCTGTAGGGTCTTTGGTCTCTCTTTTCCCTTCTACAGAAATGCTCTTTACCTAGATCTTGGCACGCCATTCCTCTTGTGCCATTTAGCTCTTAGCTCACAGACCCTCTTAGTGGAATCTGTATAAGCAGCACCTTCTGGGGTTGTGCAGTGCATTTCAAGGGAGGCCATAAACTAGGATGCTGCCTTTCCTGATGATCAGCACTCTTTCCAGTTCTTCTCAAATCAAATAGTTTAATTTTTCCCTTTTCCAGGTTACTAATTGAGACTAATTTGTTTATTGGGTTTATGTTTTATTTATTTATTTATTTATTTATTTATTTATTTTGTGGTAGCAGGCCTCTCACTGCTGTGGCCTCTCCCATTGCGGAGCACAGGCTCCAGAAGCGCAGGCTCAGCAGCCATGGCTCACGGGCCCAGCCGCTTTGGGGCACGAACCCGTGTCCCCTGCATCGGCAGGCGGACTCTCAACCACTGCGCCACCAGGGAAGCCCATGTTTTTATTTTTTATTTTTATCTCCTATCACTAAAAGTTAGGAATCAAAAGAGCATAGGAACTTCCTCTGACTTGTTCAGCGTTGTATTTCTGGTACCTAGAATAATACCTTGCATAAACTTGGTACCCAATAAACATTTGTTAAGTGAATGTTCTGTGTGTGATATACAAAGCTTAAAATCTCTGCTATAAGGCAGTAATATTGATATAAGGTGGTTGAAATTCATCAGGAAATTTTAACAGCCAAAGTAAGGTTCCAAGTAGATTTCAAATAAAGAGAGGGTGGTCTTTGACAAGATTTCGGAGGATGATCTTTGTAAGGGGAACAGTATCCCTTAAGAGCTAGAGCAAGTCATGCTCAGAGTAGCACAATTTAGTTATCTTGGCTGGGATGAACAAGCTATGATTAAAATTACGCCAGTCTCATGATATAATGAAATCATCCAAAGTGAAGACAGTATTTGGAAATAGATCACAAGTGGTATCTAATGCAAATGTCTCTAAATAATATGATCATGGCTGTCATGGAGAAAATAGTGTCCCCAATTATTATAAAAGCTTGATTTTCAATTAATATTCTCAAAAAGTTAATCAGATAACAGCAACAACACTGACTACCATTTATGGAGTGCCTCCTTAGTGCTGGTTATTAGACCAAATACTTATTTATTATATCATTTTAACTCTTATAGCAAACTATGAGGTGATTACTATCCACAGTTTACCATCGACAAAACAGAGACTTAGACAGGTCAAGCAATTGACTGAAGTCCTACCCCAAGTAAATGGTTGAAGTGTGATTTGAACCCAGAGTTGTGAACCTCAAAGCTGCTGCATTCACCCAAATTACTGCACTGCTTGATTTGGACCCAGTTTCATCAGATGTGATCCGGATGATTGTCTGTCTTTCCTACTAATTACATCTCACCAAATCAGAATTTTAATAAAAAGTACAGAAAGGGCTTCCCTGGTGGCGCAGTGGTTGAGAGTCCGCCTGCCGATGCAGGGGACACGGGTTCGTGCCCCGGTCCGGGAGGATACCACATGCCGCGGAGCGGCTGGGCCCGTGAGCCATGGCCGCTGAGCCTGCGCGTCCGGAGCCTGTGCTCTGCAACGGGAGAGGCCACGACAGTGAGAGGCCCGCATACCACAAAAACAAACAAACAAACAAAAGTACAGAAAGTCTTCGAATTATAATTTCTTAGGAACTTTTATTATTTATTTATCTATTTATTTTTGGCTGCATTGGGTCTTCGTTGCTGCACGTGGGCTTTTTTTTTTTTTTAGTTGCGGCAAGAGGGGCTACTCCTCACTGAGGCACGTGGGCCTCTCTGCGGTGGCCTCTCCTGCCTCAGAGCATGGGCTCCAGGCGCGCGGGCTTCAGCAGTTGTGGCGTGCGGGCTTCAGTAGTTGCGGCTCGCGGGCTCCACAGCGCACGCTCAGCAGCTATGGTGCACGGGCTCAGCTGCTCCGTGGTATGTGAGATCTTCCCGGACCAGGGCTCGAACCTGTGTCTCCCGAATTGGCAGACGGACCCCCAACCACTGTGCCACCAGGGAAGCCCTCTTAGGAACTTCTGAAGTCCATCATTTGGAGCTTGAAATATGCCTTCTTAAAAGAATGTTATGAATACTGCTCCAATCCCCAGGCCACAGAAGCCAAACATAATTCTGAACATTTTCTTAGACAAGAAAAACAAAGTAATTTTATTTTGCCTGTTGTTTACATACTAATATTTAATTATGGCAATAGAATATAACATTTAAAAATAGACAAAAGAATTTGCTGATGTTTTAATATACTGTACAAATATCTGAGCAAAAGAGACCCCCGAAATGCCCATTCAATTTTTGGTTTATACTTAAATTGAATGCTGGTAGCTAGTGATGGTTTAATTAGAATAGGTGAAAAGATATATGGGTGATTTTGTATAGATGTCAAAGGAGATTAGGGGCTCTTTCAAAGAATTTAGGTGAATTGCAGTTGTTTTCACTACACGTGATTTCATTTCAAACTGGATTATTTTTTTCTTTTCTCGTAATGGTATCATTCCTGTTAAAGCATGTTGACATAAGGAGAGGATGAGGGGAGGGCTCGGACAGGATCTGCAAGTCCAAGATAGATGAAAATGCAAGTGCATTACATGTATTAGCGAGCATCAGGGATTAAAGACAGAGGACGGGGGATGAGCGTAGGAAGAAATTTGAAAGAAGAAATATTGCTTGGGTTGGACCCAGTCACTAAACTGCTCTTAGCTTGAATCGCTTTACTTGTTGTCCAGAGTCTAGAGTACAGGGCTGCCAGTAAGATTGGAGCTGGGTGACCAGAGGGCATGAGCTCTCAGAACTCAGCAGGCAAGGCTTGTCTGCAAGGCTTAGGTGTTTCTAACTCAAGGGAGGGGCTGCTTTCTCTTTAGTTATAGAGGATTGACAGACTATATAGAAAGGTAATTCCTGTTGAATTCAAGTACCAGTACAAAGACAGTACCAGTTTCTGATAATCAGCCTCAATTGATACTGAGTGCACAGGTGGGCCTATTTTTCTTTTCTTTTTTTAATGATTTATTACTGTCAGAGAAGAATGGTAATAAACTATTCCAGTATATTTCCTTCAAAAAGTGGAGCTACTGCTGGTTTGTTTTTAAAACAAATAGTTAATTCAAAACTAACAGAATTCTCCTTTTAAAAAAAAAAGATGGTAGTTGCTTATTTACTTCGTTTCAAAGGTTTTTTTTTTTTTTAAATTCAGTCTCCCTAGCAACAGAGACATCTGTCTCTATTCTCTTAGTCATTAAAGCCAAAGAAAGTAGCTGCTTCAAAAATAATAAAGGCAATTTCTATGAATTGGGTAACTGTTAATTGTTGCCAAGAAATCTTAGTGAGATAATGAGGCATACAGCAATTGACAAAGATCTTTTCATTGATGCATGAGCTTCTAGCTAGCCCATGGTGGTTAGCTAATATATACAGTACCATCGATGAGGTATTGTGTGATTTGCTATGTAACACAAATAGAGAAGTGATCTTTACTCTTTCTAATTTCTTTCAGAAGTATGCCTTGCTGTGATTTTTCTGATTGCTTAGTAACTAATCATACCTTGGGATTCCAGGGAATATATTTGCCCATTACATTTCATGAAAGTAGAAAGGTTTGAAGCATTCACAACGGAGATCAATGCAACAAATAGTGTAGTAGCTGTTGGCGGTGTTAAAACACAATATACTTATTTGAGTTGTAGATTCTGCAAAGCCATTTTAGTGAAAATACTTAAAATTGCACTCGATTCTAAAACGTATATTGGCATTTGTGCTAAAACTGTTTGCAGGCCGCTTGTAATGAAACCCCAATCACCCTCTACAATAGCTTCACTAATAAACACAAAACAGTTTTTCAACGCTTTCTGCTTTCCCAGCAGCCAAGGAAGCAAATTATATTAAGTCAGTATTTTTTATCATTGGCCCTATGTTTGGCACATGCCTGGCTCTATGTGAAACTACTGTTAAATGGGTAATAACAGAAGGAGAAACGTATAAGCATATAAAGCATATAAAAACAGGTTTTTGTGATTTTTTTTTTAAATCAGGAAATATGCTTCCGATAACCAGATGTGGAATAGCTCATCGCATTATTGGCTCCATAAGCCTATTTTAGTTTCTTAAAGGGGGCGGGGGTGATTACAAATGGGAAGTGTAAAAAATGCTGAATCTAGTTTCAAAATTAGGATGTTTATAAAATTTACACGTGCATGGGTAACTATCAAGGCAAATACAATAAATATTAAATGTATATCAATTTTAGCAGAAATTTGAATAAGAATTTTGCTTTTATTATGGCATGTTGTAATGTAGTGCGGATAAGAAACAGAGGAACTAAAACATGTTTTGAACCTCACAGTGACATTTGTTTCATGTCAGACTCTAGATATATGTAGTTTGGTACAATATACAGGTCATAAAAGCATTGCTGGTTAGAAATTGGATGAGATCTTGGAATAAAAATGTAGGCACAGTTAGGCAAATCTTTTTGGTGTAGAGATATTTCTGTAATTTATGAAGTATTTTCTTTAAAAAAATCCTCTTAGTGCAGATATTTCTAGTAAATGCTTATGAATATAAATGGATAAAAGACATTATCTTTTGTAAATTACAGTTTTTGTCTGCATAATTTCACACTGTTAAGGTGACAAACTGTTAATTTCCTTTCAAGATGCCTCTAATAGAATAAAAGTAGAAAGAATTTTTTTAACAACCGGGTAGAAATAGACTTGAATAGCTGTTGGTGACTTTTTATCAAAAGTTTAAAAAATTCAGTGTCAAGAAAATCTTGGCACTTGATGTAGCGTTTGTAACATACTCTGGAAGATCTCAAAGTTACAGCGCTGGCTTTTTTGATCAGGTTTTACCATATTGTCTCTCAGCATGTCACTTAACAGCTGGTGCAGACCTTGAAGTGAATATTGTCTCAAACAAGGGCCATGTATAGGATGTGTCTCTTTCTCTAAATAAAGGATTGGGAAACTGTGGCCTATGGATGAAATTAGTCCCACTGCCTGTTTTGATATGGTCTGTGAACTAAGAATTATTTTTACATTTCTAAATAATTGGAAAATAATCAAAGAAAGAAAAATATTTTTTAACGTGAAAATTATATAAATTAAAATGTCAGTGTTTAGAAATAAGATTTTATAAGACACGAATAAAGACACAGACCTACTGGAGGACTTGAGGATATGGGGAGGGGGAAGGGTGAGGTGTGTGACAAAGCGAGAGAGAGGCATGGACATATATACACTACCAAACATAAGGTAGATAGCTAGCGGGAAGCAGCCGCATAGCACAGGGATATCAGCTCGGTGCTTTGTGACCGCCTGGAGGGGTGGGATAGGGAGGATGGGAGGGAGGGAGATGCAAGAGGGAAGAGATGTGGGAACATATGTATATGTATAACTGATTTACTTTGTTATAAAGCAGAAACTAACACACCATTGTAAAGCAATTATACCCCAATAAAGATGTTAAAAAAAAAGAAAGAAAGAAGATTTTATTGGAACATAGCACACCCATTGATTTACATGTGGTATGTGGCTGCTTAATGCTACAATGTCAGGGTTGAGTAGTTATGACAGAGATAGTCTGGCCCAGAAAGCCTAAAATACTATCTGAAGCTTTCCGGAAAAAGTTTTCTGACACCTACTTTAGATTTAGGTTATAGTATCAGAGAGAATTTTTTAAAATGTGACACATACAGTATTTCCTAATAACTAATAAATGCAGCTAACATGTAAAGGGAACTTTATTGGGTCAGGGATTGTGCTAAATATTTTGTGTGGCTCATCCCCTTGAATTTTTGTAATAGGTCTATGAGGTGGATACTGAAATTTTTCCCATTTTATAGATGAGAAAACAAACTAAAGGAAAAGATTTGCCCAAAGCCACAAAAATGAGAGTAGTGGAGCTTGGATTTAGAGCTAGGTTTGTCTGAGGGCAAAAATCCAACTGCACTATAGTCATTTCTATGAGTACGAGCGCTTCCAGATCAAAGAGAAAAAGACAAACATTTCACTAGAAAAACAAAGGAAATGAGTAGACATTTCCTCAATGAAGAAACACTAATGCCTTTTTCCCACACAGCTATTAATTTGGGGATGAAGATGAGAAGAGTTACTGAAGCCCTTCCTGGTTTTCTGACTTGGAGTCTGAGATTTGGATTTATTTCCCCCTCGAACTCTGGTTAATAATTCAGCAGGGGTCTCCAGAGTTTCTGAAACATGACCTTCAGATCCCCACCCTGGTGTCTCCTGGCTAGAGCTTAATCATGCTAGCCAGAAAATATGGGAGAAGTAAATTTCTCTAGTGGATTCTCTATGAAAGAGAATTCACTGGAAAAGAAAAATAAAATTGTGACGACAGGGAGGAAGAGTGCTCCAAGAAGGTCTGGTACACAATTCTGTGGTGTTAGGAAAGCCATTTTAACCCAGATACACTGTAATAACCTAGGATTCCATGGACACAGGTGCTCATGGGGAGGTTCGAAAGGTCTTAAACCACTTCTCTGCTTCTTTCTTTCTTTTTTTTTTTTTTTGTGGTACGCGGGCCTCTCACTGTTGTGGGCTCTCCCGCTGTGCAGCACAGGCTCCGGACGCGCAGGCTCAGCGGCCATGGCTCACAGGCCCAGCTGCTCCGCGGCATGTGGGATCTTCCCGGACCGGGGCACGAACCCGTGTACCCTGCATCGGCAGGCGGACTCCCAACCACTGCGCCACCAGGGAAGCCCTGCTTATTTCTTTTTTTCTGGTCCTGTGTTTTGTGCCAGATTGTCTTTGTATGAGCTAGGATTCCCATTTGTAAACAACCTAAAAAGAGAAGGAACGTACTGGAAGGATGTCAGGTAGCTCTGAGAATCAACAGGAAGCCAGGAAGGCAAGATTGAGAAAGGAGACAAGAACAGAAGATTTGGCAACAAGAGCCATTGGGTAGAGCCGACCAAAGGGTTGGGCTGAATGGGACAACATCATTAGTATTGATGCTGCTGAATGCTGCTACCTGGATTGACTTTTGACCTGTCCCTTAACCTTTGTGTCTTTTGTAAAAATTCACAGTTATAAATAGGAGTAGCCAATTGCCCAAGTCTTAGACTACGTCCATTAGCTCACTAGCCAGGTGTAGGAAGACCATGTGGACTTCTTCAGCTTCCAGAGTGAGCAGGAGAAGGTTTAAATACTGTGTAGACCAAATATAAGAGAATTTATCACTATATTTGGTGAAGGACTGGAATGAAAAGATGATTTTCATAGTCCTTGACTTTTGATGACTCAAAGTCATCAAAGTGCTGTGGTATCTTTGGGCAGTGGTTCTTGGAAAGCACAGCCGAGGGATTGCTCACTGACCCGGTGGATGATGAGAGGTGCCCTGTGATATCTTTCCAAGAGTTGGGAATGGTGACACCTGAGCTGAGCTTCAGAGGGTAAATAAGAATGTGCACATGGCAGGGAGGAGACGATGCACTGCGGCTGGCTAATGGCACATCCCCAGTAATTACAGAAATCAAAATGCTGCTAATTTGATGGCATATTTAAAGTTTTAAGAATCATCTGAAATGGAGACTTCCTGTTTTATGTGTTACAGCTTTATTGAGGTGTAATCGACATACACTAAACTGCACCTATTTAAAGTGTACAACTTGATGGGTTTTGACATAGGTATACCTCCATGAAACCATCAGCATAATCAATTCCATCACCACACAGGTTCCCTGTGGCCCTTTGTAATCCATCCCTACCTCCCCCCCCATTCCCGGGAAACCACTGTTCTGCTTTCTGTCACTGTATAGGTTTGAATTTTCTAGAATTTAGTATGAATGGAATCATTCAATATATACTGTTCTGGGAGTTGTGGCATCTGGTTTCTTTCACTCAGTGGGAGGACATTCACCCATGATGTTGTGTGAATCAATAGCTTATACTTTTTCATTGCTCTTTATAATTCCAACCAAAGAAAACAAACAGGAGACTCTGTCACTTGTCACTAAGTTTTTAGATATGTTTATATAGTCCATTGAGAGTGAATCACAAAAGTTCTCCAGAGCTGATCATTTTGAAATGGTTTCACTAAAGCTTGTGCTACTTGGATGGGTCACCTGGAGCAGATCTGGGTGAATTCACCACAGGTTGGTTTTCTTATCGCTTTAAGTCAGGAAGCCACATCTAATCAACAGGCTGGGACAGGCCTTGTACACCTCAAATTCTGTGATTTAAAATTAGATAAGTTTGTATATTTCTTAGATGGCAAATCAAATTTCCTTGCAAAATGAAATATTCTTGGAATTTACTGGTGAAGTTATGTTAGATCTAAATTTAAACCTATGTATAGATTTAACAAACATTTCATGGGCTTCTAATAATGTGCCAGGTACTGAACTTGGTCGCAGAGACATAGAGATGATAAAGGCATGGTGCCCTGGAAGGACTTCTGACGTAATAGGGGGATAGGCTTCGAAAAGTCACAGTTTACAAATTGCTATTTATTGAGCATCTGTTACGTGCCAGGTCTGAGCTGGACCTTGTGGAAATGGCCACTTCCCTTCAATCAGAGAGCTTACTTTCTAGTGGAAGACACAGACGATAAGTAATTAAGCACATAGGTAAGCTGGTTTAGTATAGATTATGAGAAATTTTATGATGGAAAAGAAGAGGATAATGAGGTAGTAAATTAGGAAGACCATTTTATGGAAAGAAATCATGGACAGCTTTGCTGAGGCGCAGAGGAGTTGGGGCAAGAACATTCCAAGAGGCACAGAGAATAGCAAGCACAGAGGCTGATGTGGGTTTCCTGGTGAATGGAACACAATGGAGGAGGATTTGGCTGGGGAGAGTGAACCGGTGAAGAGTGCCTTGAAGTGAAGGTAGAGGGTAGGCTGAGGAAGATCTTGTAAGGTTTTATCAGCTACGATCAAGAGTTTGGGGGTTTTATTTTATTAAGTGAACCAGGGAGCCCCTAGAGGAATTGAAAGGAGCGAGTATCTGACTTCCCCCCACATAGTTTAATTTTATTTCAAAAATGAGGTCAAATTAACACAATAAAATTAATAAATCAAATTCATACCATAAAATGAACAGATCTTAAGTGTTCAGATTGAGTTTTGACAGTTGAACATAACTAGTGTATAACTACCACCATCCAAAACAAGATACAGGGTATTTCAATTCCAAGAAACTTTCCTTGTGGTCTTTTCTGATTTGCTTTAAAAAGATCAACACTGAGAAAATGTGCAGGGGTTTCACCTGCATGTTGTTATCTGACTTTCCTTCTTGTTTACCTCTTCTGAATCATAACACTTTTCAGCAATCGCTGTTCCCTTCTGTTCTGGCCCCAATTAGTTTCTTACCACAGACTACATGTTCTGATCATTCTCTTTCAGACTTTCTCAGGTACTTTATTTTCAAGGTTGCCTCCTGGTGAGACTTTGGTCTTTCCTGTCCTCTACCCGTCCAAATTCTACAAGCCTGACAAGGCTCAGCTCAAATCTTACCCTTTCATAAAGCCTGAAGCCCATAATTAATCCATTCCAGACAGGTCTGTGTACTCTGAACGCTGACAGTGTTTCTCAGCTATTCCACATGGAGTTTTTATTCATACTGTCTAGTGGAGGGGTAAAGAGAACTGTGTGGTAGTAATGAGAATTAATATACTACATGATTTAGAGAAAATGATCATGATAATAATACAGAGAGGAGAGACAGGTCAGTTCTACCTCAATGAAGCCTTGTAATTTTTAAAGGGAAAGCCTTATGCAACATGTATAGACCTGGCCCCAAACACCCTGCAGTCTTGGTTTGGTAAAACTGCTGAAGCTATTTGGTTTTTCTCTTTATCTTTCAAGGAGTTGTTTTTGTCCGCGATCTACTCAGCCAGTCATGAAGGCTTACACACTCCAGAGAACGCTGGATGCCTTTCTGCCGGGCTCAGACTTCACTGTCTGCTGCCTTGTCATCCATCTAAATGCTAACTAATGCCTTTTTTCGAGAAAGCCAAACGCTCAAGGCATTGGCTTGTCGATGGTGGGTGTTTGCTTGTACTAGTCCTGTGGCCTACTGAGGTAATGGATCTGCAGGATTTGCTTATTTTAAAGATGATTTGATCTGTGTGGGTTGACGTGTCAAAAATTCAGGATGTTATTTACGAAGAATTGCAGAGAAAACAAGGGCAAATGGGACCTCAGCCAAGATTTTCTTCCTTATCCATGCTGCCATCACAAATATTTAATTGGCATCAAGGTAAATATTCAAAGGTTAATGTAACATACTGTTAATGGATCAAGAAGGTATGTGGTCCTTCCTGCCTCACTTTGCTCCTGGAATATAATTACCAGCACAGGGATGGTCAGATGTGGAAGCTTTGTATCATCTTTGGCATTCACCTGCCGGTAGCATACATAAGAGATGGCGATAGTTATGATACATTTTGTGTATTTGTGCATTAGTCACAATCCGTTGTTTGCATTTCCATGGGTTTAAGATCCAACATTAGTGAATTAGATAGTACTTTCTGGCAGCAAGACGATGCCGAAGATTTATATGTTTACTCCAAAGTAGAGTTGGATTTATTTCTAATGCAAGTCCCATCTTTGACATTTCTTGGGGGCATAAAAAGACCCGTTCTAAAAGTTCTTTTTCATGGTATGTACTTTTCTTTTTCATGTTTCTCACATAAACGTAGAAAAATGCCTGGCATATAATAAATGCTCGATAAGTGTAGCCCAGGACTACTCCTATCTTCTTGCTTCTCTAGGTAACTACTTCTTTTTTCATGGAGAGTCTTCTTTGTGCAAATTGTTTCTAATTTTTGTTTGTGCTGTGGCTGCAGTGACAATAATATTTGAATGATGTTACTTATTGTATAAATAATAGTGCCAATTTTTTTCTTCTTTCCTTCTTAAAAATTATCTTAGTCATAGAATTCTATTCCAAGCAAACCAATTATGCTAAAATATATTACTTCTATGTGGTCATCATCTGGGAAATGAATACAGAATTACCTCAGGCTATTATTTCTGCTCCAGCGCATTATTTTTCAAACACTTAACAAGAATCACGATAAATAACATTTAAAAGTAGGAGTATTTGATCTGATGTACTCCGTGACATTTAAGTGCAAGTCACACAAATGATGTGTTAACAGAAGAGAGTGGTTATAATCATATAATCACTTATGTCTTTGCCTCTTGTTTCTAATTGGGGTTTTCCACTTACGTATTAATGATAAAAGAGAGCTGCTTTTGAATGGTCAGGGAGTCTTAGGCCTCTTTAAAATAAATATTTATAAGAAAGCATTGAAATTTCATATTTGTGCTTGCTTGCAAGAGTGGGCCATACACCCTGAGGTTACTCCAACCTGGCTCTGACTTCTCTCAGAGCTGTCTTCCATGTTGTTTCTGCCCGTTTTCTTTCTTTTTTTTTTTCCCCGGTATGCAGGCCTCTCACTGCTGTGGCCTCTCCCGTTGTAGAGCACAGGCTCTGGATGCGCAGGCTCAGCAGCCATGGCTCACGGGCCCTGCCGCTCCGCGGCACGTGGGATCCTCCCGGACCGGGGCACGAACCTGTGTCCCCTGCATCGGCAGGCGGACTCTCAACCACTGCGCCACCAGGGAAGCCGTGCCCTTTTTCTTAGTAAAGAAGAGATTAGCAGCTGTTAAATTCATATTAGAACCCAACTGAGACTTTATTCAAGATGAAAACAGAAAACTTGAGAACACGCTGAGAAAAAGGGAACCCCTTACGGAGGGGATGGTCAGTTTAGAAGCATTTTGTCTAAAACGGATTGTTTCTGAGACGCAGTTTCCACGTTCCGGGAGGTTATTCTATCCATAGATATGAACCAAAGTTATGTGATGATTGAAAACAACACTACGTTGATAAGAATGTTTTTTCCTGTTTCTGTATCAGCTAAACAAAGTTACTAATGCTCGTTCTCTAACCACGTCTGTGAAGCTTTAGCACCTTTGCATTAGCATCACCTGGGGGTGGGGGTGTGGGGGGGTGTTGCAGTGCAGACTCCTAGGCCCACAACGACCTATGGAATTAGCATCCCTGCAGTCAGGGCCCAGGGCCCAGGAATCTGCTACTTCAGACCTTTTCTAAACTGTCTGTGTGAGAGATTTTGCTGCCAAAAATATGTGTCTTTTGACTTTATTAATACAAAACTGTTACGAGTGTGGGATGTGGAGCCTGACCAGCTGGCTTTGTACCCCCAGCTCTACCATTCACTTGCTCCAGTTACCTGACCTGTCTGTTTCTTATTTGTAAAGTGGGAGGTACAAGAGTATGACCACTTAGGGTTGTTTTGGGACTTGGGTGAGACAGTCCCTGTGAAGCACTTTGCACAGTGCTTGGCAAATATCAAACATGCTAAGTGTTAATTGTAGTTGCTGTTATACTAGTATAGTTGTTATTGTTTCATTAATAAAAGTAATAATGATTACATTGAAGCTTACCTGTGACAGATATGTAGAATAACCATGCCAACAGAAGTCTCATATATTTTTGAAGCATAGAAATGACTACCTCTGTAGCTCTCTTGAAAAAGGAACTTAAAAAAATAAATAGAAGTGAAGGGATTTTTTGCATTGGGGCTGTTCATTTCAGCAGCTTTCAGGAGAGATGCTATAGTGACAGCCTATAGAAGGCTGCCTCAAGGGTGGGTGACCAGCTCAGAGTGAGCCCTGCTGTCTTGTTCATTGGCTGAACGACATGGCAGATTTCTCCATACTTCTTCACCCTGCAGCGCCTTTACCTTTGCCAATGGCTGCGGCCAAAACCTGCGAGCAGCCTTCCACCCGCTCACACCTGCACGCTGAAGGTCGTCCATCGGGCCGTTTAAAACATGCCCGTCACCTTTCCGCCTGTAAAGGTGGCCTTGCATTTTCACTGTGTATGTTTTCAGCCAAGTTTCCACACACTGGGTTTTTGGCGATGAGAGGGCTTTAATTACGGCTATTAGACAGACAGTCTGAGCGAATGACAGCGTTTTGCCTCTGGTCGTCTAGCAGAAACTTGAAAGGGCGAAGGCACAGCTAGAGATGGCGTGTGAATGGTTCCTGCAGTTCAGATGCCAGGGGCACCTGGGGGATGCGAGACAGTGCTGCTGTGTCTCCTCTGGGTCCAGGGGAGGCCCACCATTCTCACCTGGAACACACTGGCTGCTGTCTCCGGCTACCATGAGGCAGCTGTGACTGCCCCCAGAGACACCACTTTCCTCCCTCTCCGTTGTTCTCCTTGCTGGTAGATCACTTTTAATTTTCTTGAGGCCACGCTTTGGAGACTGAGAGGGTCTTTCAAAATGCTCTTGCTAAATGCGTTGAAGACTCTGCTCCTTTTGCTTTAATAGTTAACTATTTTCCTTGTTTTCCGTGTAAGGAAAGCATCTTTCTTTCTTGCCATCTCCTTTGCTCCTGCCACATTCTCTGAACATACGTAGTGCCTGAGAATCAACTTCTCATGTTTTTTTTTTTGGCAACAAATTGAGTTTTCCTTTAAAATTATAAACTGCTTCCCTTGTATATCTGTTATAAAAAGCAATCCAGAGAATTAATTCAGGCTATTTTCAGACCTATTTCAAACATTTTGATGACTCAGAATCTGAATCAGAGCAAATAGAACACGATCTAAATACTACAAGGTGACACAAATTCAACACGAGAAGGAAAGGATTAAAAAAGCAGTAATTACAGTTATTCATCTTTAATTAGTTTATATTGAGAGAAGTAATGCTGAAGTTCTAGAGATATATGTTTAGGTATCAATTGCATCATTTTTCAAATATATGGTCCTAGGAAAATAAAAATAACTGAAATTTATGGACCCTGTAACCAAAATACAGAGTCTCTCTCTCAAAGTTTTAGATGGCTTCTTTATTAGTTAATGAAGTCATGATTTATATCGTATCCCTCACAGTAATCAGCAGTGTAATAATTAATCTACCTTGATTCTAGTAACTTTTGGGGGGGGCTTTTTTGATATATAGAAAGAGTATATGGTATAATTCCTGCCTACAAGAAGCCTCTAGTCTAATTTAGGGGAGAAGCCTAATATGAAAGTAATGTGAAATTGTTTATTTGTCTGTGCAGTAATTACTTATGGAATACCAACTATGTTCCAGACAGGGTTATACTATTATTTATCTGTGACCAAACTGAGTCTTGAAGAAGTAGTGAGTTTTACACAGTACTGCCTTACTGGGAGATTGTATTTCCCAAAGACAGGGACAACAGTAGTATCTCCCATTCCACATGCCCTTCTGTGGTGTGGCCTTGGACTGGCTACACTCCATCAAAAGGTGGAGTCTATTTCCCATCCCCTGATTGGGGGTCCTCTTAGTGACTCACTTGTAATCGATGGACTTTTGAGACTAGGTCAGAAAAGGTCAGGCAGCTTTCATCTGGCTCTTTTGAAATGGTTTCCCTCTTGGAACCCAGCTGCCATGCTGTGAGACCTCAGGCCACGTGAAGGAGCCCATTGTGGGTGCTCTGACTCCAGTCTTCGGTCATCTGCACCCAAGAACCAAACATAAGTGAAGATGATTTCAGACCCCAGACCACAGTCTTCCCAGTGGAGGCCCCCATCATTATGGAAAAGAGGCAGTCCAACCCCCTGCACCCTGTCCAAAATCTTGACCCAAAGAATCTGATGTTTTACACCACTAAGGTTGATTTACTGTTGCCAACATCTAATGATAAAGTATTGAACAAAACAGAGATCAGGAAAAGAGATGCTACTGATATGTCTGATAATAATAATCAACTAATAAAAGTTCCCATTTATTTGCTAGCTGTGTGCTAGATGACCTAGTGTTTATATAACCCTCACCAAGACCCCAGGTTTGGCATCATTGCACTTCCCACTTTGTAGATGAGGGAACTCAAGCAAAGGGGGGTGAAATAATGCATCTCCATAGTAAGTGAAGCAAGAGGATGGGGAGCCCCTAAGCTTAACTTCTTGAGTAGATGATGTATGTAAGGGCTAAGTATGATTCGATGTAGCTCTGGCACTTGAGTTCAGAGACAATATCACTCTGAGGTGGGGTGGTTTTAGACTTTGTGAGGTTTGGTGGGGAGATAAAGTTTATACTGAGCCTGGTCAGGTGTGTAAGATCTAGATAAGCAGCGTAGAAGAGTAGAGGCAGGCATTGAATGTGGAAGTAACCATGGGAACAGAGATAGAAGTGAGAAAAGAATTCATGAGTGCTTGGATGGAGAACAAACCAGTAAGAAGAAAAGCTGGGGAGGAGGATGATACAGGGTGTTGGATGGACTTCTTTAGAGATACAAGCAACTGAGGTGTTCGATCTGGGAGGAAGATGTCTGGATTAAAAGTTCATTGGAAGGTTAGTCTAGCAACAATATGGAGACTGGACCAACCTGAGGCGGGTGGGCCACCAGAAGAAAAGAGAACAGCTGAGATGTTATTTAGTTAGCCCAACAGGGTAATAGGCAGGTGGCACAGTGATAACATGAAGGGTAAAGTTAGGTAAATTTCTAAGACATAAGTAGATTGAATATAAGGGTTGAAAGAATAGGAAGTGGTGAAAATGGTTTCTAGCCAATGAAGCTGGAAGTGTGATAAAAAATCTCCTTCACCAAATACTGCCAGAAATAATTAATGCTACAGAAGGCCAATAAAGGCATTAGCATTAGAATTGCAAGACAGGCACTGCAAAAGTTGACAAAGCTTACACAATAATAATAGCATAATATGCTATGATTTATTGCCTTGTATCTGGAAGACTCTTCACTTTTCTGTATTTGACATGCGACTATGATGTTTGATGCTCACTATAAGACTATGAGTTAGGTATGGAGAACAGTGGCTGTCTCATATCCCAAGGATGTAACTGAGTTATGTAGAACTTGAATTCCTAGTTCAAGATCCCACAATAGAAAGAGCTTATCCTGGGACCAAGTCCTTTGACTCATAATCCGCTGCTGTTTCCATTTATAAAGACTGCCTTTTTGAGTAGATTTTGGACTTGGGTAGGTAATTTTTTTATTCTCAGAAGCTGAGGAACACAAATATTCTCAATATTCTGTACATTTACAATATCTTGTGCTTTCTGGCTTAGAGGACCAGTCTTGCACAAAGCCCTCGTTATATATATGAACTTGGATTAGTGGGTAAGTGAAATTGTGAATAAGGCTTGAGGAGTGTTCTTGAACTCATTCTGTCTACAAATTGAGTTCAGGGAATTTTAAAAGCTATAAATATCTAGTTTCAAATTTTGGTTACTCAGAGCAGAAACCACAGAGTCACTTTAGTTCTTAACCCTTTATATGCTGTCCTATTTATTTCCCATCCTAATTATCTCTAGAATCCTTGTATTCTCCTTATTCATATTACTACTGCCTTTATTTACACCCTCTATGTGTTTCTTGGAGGAACTCAACAGACTTCTAATTTATTGTTGTACTTTATTACCTTTACACACCCATATCAACCAATCTTCATGGAAATCTGACCAGTTCGAATAATCAGTGGTTCTCCCAAGACTTATGTATGAGTTTTCAAGCTCTTTGGCATATAAGTCCCCTCGAGACCCTGTCAACCTCTTCCGTGCCATCTCCTGTAGATCTACCTCATACCTTACATTAAGAGTAATACTGATAGAATAATGGGTTTACACACGCACACACACATGCGCGCGCACACACACACTTCTTTCCTCTGTATCATAGCACATTTTTCCCTTCCTGGAATACATTTCTCTACTGTATCCACTGGGAAATTGCTGTTTAGTATTGAAACCCTACTCATGTCAATTTCTCAAACACCTCCTGTTTCCCTCTGGTCTACCAGTGTCAGTCCTTCCTGCCTTTGTACTGCGTGTGGACCCAGCACAAACTCCATGGTTCCTGGATCAACCTGTATTGTAATTATTTCTTCATGCCTGCTCTGCCTACTAGATTGTAAACCCCTTGAGGACAAGCATGATTGTCAGTCTCTGCATCCCTTGATAATTTTATAGCACTGACCATACTGTGGATGCTCATTACATAACTGTTGACATGAAAAAAGGCAAAATCTTTTGGCAATAAAAGATTTTTGGCTGGGAAATGTCATTACCATTTTGCCAGAACCGTGAATTTATCCAGCACCTGTTTTCATGAAACACTGTGCCGAGTGCTCTCAGAACAAATTACTCAGATCCGCTTCTTGACCTTGAAGAACTTATTTATAATTTAATACATATATCAGGCATGAGGGCAAATATGGAAAGTACAGACAATAATTGAATTACCAACATTAAACAGATATACAAATAAGTTAGATTAAATATTTACTTTGCTTGTGGGTTACCTTGTAAAGGGTAATTGCATTTTAGCAGCTGGTGAGTGTATGGGAACCATTTGAGTTTTATGTTTAGACAATAGGATCCTATCATAATGATTACAGTGTAAACTGAATTTTGATGTTTTTATGGGTGAAGATGGGCATTAATATTCCCTATGAGGTTAATTTATATTATATCGGAAGAAGAAACCGTATACCTTGGATAAAATCCAAATCTAGACACCTCTGGACAAATTAGAGCAAATGGAGATTGTCTGTAGAACTCCACTATTTAAAAAAATGTGGAATCTGAAAAATATCTGTTTTTCATCAAAAGCAGGAAATAAGGTATTTGACAACATGCATTTGTCTACTGAATGTGATGGAATATGTGAAGAAATATGTTTTGTCAATAAAATAAATTGCCAAACAAAATATAATCTTTTCTGCAAATGCATTTAGTCTCCAGGATGAAATAAGCTACTTTCACAAAGCACATTTTTTCCTTTGAATTATTTTAGATTTGCTGTCTATAAAAAGCTAGAGAGAAAATGTGTTTTGTCAGAGACTGTATTTCAAGGTATAAAGATAAAATATATTTAATTAGGAAAAAAGTAGGCTCCATCGTGGAGGGTCAGTAAATGTTTATAGTATACTGATGCAGTTTAAATGAGTCTATAATTTTTGGGTTAAGAGGCTAAATTCTCAGTCCAGTGTTGGATGCATTCTTTTTTTTTCCTTCAGTATTTTATTTTATTAGTTTTTTTCCAATATTTTAAAATTGATGTGTAGTTGATTTACATTGTTGTGTTAATTTCTGCTTTACAGCAAAGCGATTCAGTTATACATATATATACATTCTTTTTTTAATATTCTTTTCCATTATGGTTTATCATAGGATATTGAATATAGTTCTCTGTGGATGCATTGTTGAAAACATTCAAGTGATACCCTCATGATCCTTGAGCATATTTTTAACACTTTTATTGTACCACGTTATTCACCACATCACTGAAAGAGTTAATTATATGACTAATTAGGTTCTTTTTTTTTTTTTTCATTTTCCCCTTGCTCTGTGAATTACTCCTTTGCCCCAAGGCTCCTGAGGAATTTTAACTTACATAATTAATTAAAGTAGTTTAACCCTTCCTGTGTGACTCAAACACCCCACCTTGTTTAACATCATTTTAGATCTCTGGTTAACAGCCTGTAGTGCTATACAATGGACAAGTTAATGTCAAGTAATTAAGTGTTAAGTTAGGATAAAGTATAATTCTTAGAAAAGGGACCAAAGGAGTGATATGTGTGGAAGCAGCTTTGAGAAGAGTGAAGTGTTATAATACAAATGAAAGACGATGTGAATGGGGAAGTTTTTTGTCTTTTTCTCCTATTCTTTTTTTTTATTAAGAACACACTTCCTCACTTGTGGTATCTGCTTAATATTTAAGGATTGAATGAGATAATGTCTATAGAGCTCTTGGCTCCACGCCTGGCACTAGTTCTATATTGATAGATCATTTTCCAGTATTAAATAAACATTGTTCTATTTGGTTCTCAAACTATCCACTTTCTGGACAAGTATAATTTCCATTTTATGGAAGAGTTACCTGAAATTCAGAGGATCACATAGTGATGGACCCGAAGTTGGGGGATCCATCTCTAACGCGGGGTGAGCAGGATTGTCTAGGGAGAAGGTAACATTTGAACTATATCCTGAAGCATCAGGAGGAAATTAAAAGGCAGAAACTGCATGGTAATGCTGAACGTAGGTGGCTTGTTGAATGTATTGTTAATAACTATATTGCCAGGGAGAAGGGCTTAATTTATTGGGAAATGAGGCTAGAAAGGTAATCTGGAGTCATAAAATATTGTATGTACTAAGGAATTTTCACTTAATTCTAGAGGGACTGCAAGCAGAAGGCTGACATGACTCAACTTATATTTTAGAGAACTAGTTTTGGTGATGAGGGTGACAGCGAATTCGAGCAGGGAAGAGAGCTGAAGGCAGGGTGTGGATCCGTGTATCACTGTTGTCTTCCAGGTGAGAGACAGTGAACTGGAGCTGGGGCCGTGATCAGAGACATGATGACGGTAGGAGAGGGATGTCAAAGACATTTCTCAGGTCTCATCAGTGAGAGGTCATACATGGTAGGGAAGGTATAGGTGGATTTGGGAATAACCGCAAAGTTGCTTAGGAAATAAAGCCATTAATATAGATAGAAAATGCAAAAATGAATAGTTGATGATGGTAAAGCAAATCTATTTGGTTTTGAGCATAAGTAATGTAACTGCAAGATCAATGGGCAGATGTGTTGTTAATGTGGATCCTGAGTCCAAGAGAGAGGCTGGGAGGAAGGAATAAAAATTTGGAGGAGTATTATTATATTTGTTTTTGTGGTTGGTGATGTATGAATGAAATACCCTTATAAGAAGAATTTTAATTAATATTCAAAATAATGTAGCAAAATGAAAATTGACAGATATGAAGCCCTAACTCTGTTGTGCTCCTCTCACTTTTACTTGGTAACAATTATTGAGGGTGTGTCAGGCTCAAGGTTAAGATGTACATGAATTATCTTGGTTAATTCAAAAACCTTGGAGAAATCTGGAGGAATAGATATTAACATTTCCATTTCCCAGTGAGAAAACTGAGGCTTGGAGAGATTAAATTAATTGCCCAATGCAGAACAGGAATTCAGATCCTTGTTTATCTCAAAGTCTGTATTCTTAAAGCACACCCCATATGGAAAAGTTCAAATCTGACTCATCTTCAAGGCATCCGGTTCTCAATGGCAACACTTGTTGGGATTTCATGGAAAGCCTAACCTCTTCTTTGACGTGAAATTATTCGCAACTATCCAGCAGAGAACTTGAGCTACAGAAAGCAGAAAATGGATGTGTATTCCTGTTCTTCTTTCACCCGTATCCTTCTCTCTCTCTTAACCCTTTAGCACCCCTTCTGGATATTATTTATGACCCAGAGTTCCTCTACTTTCATTGTAGACATTGATACACGCTATTTCTCTCCTACTTGACTGTAGACATTTTGAATCCAACATTATCTTTGCCTTTCTCACAATAGGTAGCAGAGGGCCTTATACTGTGCTAAGTACTCTGCTTGCCTTGCCTCACTTATAACCCAATGAGGTTACACTGTAATTATCTCCATTTTTAGAGGAGAAATATGTAGCTCAATCAATAACTTGCCCAAGGACTCACAAAGAGTTAAGTCATAGATGAGGCTATGAACACTTGTCTAGAGCAAGAAGAGTGCTAGGTGACTAAGTGCCTTGCACACAGTAGGACCTCATCCTTGTAGGAACGAATATGAACAAAAGCACTGTTTCCATAGGCAAGACTTTGGGGTTGTGAACATTAGTTCTATTATACGGCAGGCTTTTTTTTTTTTTTAAACGGTGCTCATGGTAATAGGATTCTGTCTAATATGACTCATTTCAGAGAAGACTTGAATAAAAGAACTCCATAGTAAAGCCCCCAAATTTAAAGTCAGTATTCACGAGTATCTGAAAGGCACACGTTCATTACTTAATCTCACCAATCCAAATAATGAACAGGGGAGTCCACAACAGAATTATAGAGATTGTTCCAAAGCTTAGAGGCTAATTTGATTTTGTACGGAATGTTAAGAAAGGGTTTTAAAGAATTTTAAATGAAAAGGCAATTAACGTTGAAACCTTCATTAATGGATAGTTGAGAGGAGAAACCGGACTTCTTGCTGAGTTTTTGACTTTTTCACTAATTGCAAAACTTTATGGTATTTTTACTGTATATTAGAAAGTGGTAAGACACTATCTGTTTAATACAGCTAGACCTTATGGGCAAATAGAACACTTTTAAGGGCTTTTAATTTTTTTTTTTAAGTAAAGAGGACAGAGCCCCCAAGAACTAATTATGACTGAACAACTCTCATTTGATAAAACGGATGCAGAGTAATAAAATGTTCACTAAGAAACAAGAATTTTGACTCAGCTTAAAAGATTCTTGAAACTATTATTTGTTTCTTCATGTTAGTATACATTGACCAATTTTTCATACAACAGAAAGTGGATACTTTACAAGAAAACTATAAGGAACAGTCCTGAACATTGAACAACAAAAAAATAGATATTATTTATGAATGTTGGTGTATTGATTCCAAATTCTCTAAACTCTTTAAATACAGTTTATTTCTCGCTTTAACACTAATGATTAAAGTGAATGGAACATCTGTTCTTTGGTTTTTCAATATTTAGGATTGGCACCAGCATTTTGCAAACTTTGCCCTAGAAATGTTAGTAACTGTTATGTTCCCCGTTTTCTACCACACGTGTGTGTCTTAGGGCCTTAGAGTGATGGAAATAAAGACAGAAGTCTTTTGGCTGGCAAATTATTAGAGAATTTCATTGGCTGTATGGTATACCCTCATGCCATGGTATTAGGAAAAATCTTGTTTCTTGCCTTTCAGAGCAATGTAGATAAATTTTATAAGCTCCAGAATTAGATTAACTTTCTAAGTTGCCTCCCATCAACTTCTTTCGCCATTGCCAAGATAACGAGCTATCTTATGGCAGAGCGGGGTCAGGGGTTAAGAGGCTGAGGGTCCCGCCCAAAGACGTAGTTTGTTATCCAGCCTTCGTCCTGTGGCTAATCTTTTTATATGTCATATTGTCCACCACTGAATCTGGTGAAAAACTCTCAGCCGTCCCTAATTTTAGATTTGATGTACCAGATAAGTAAAACGGGCTTTTTTTCTCTTTGTCATCTCTAACCTTGTTTACTGGGGTGTGGCAATGTTAAAGAACTAGAGACATGTTCCTTTAACAAAAACAGGGTAATTCCATCTGTTGGCAATATAGAGAACACAGAAGAGACATATGTAGGTGTCTAAGCAATTAAAGTCATCCCATCTTGAGAGGATCCATGGTAGTAAATAAAGAAAGAACCAGAGTTTGAAAAGTCACTCCTTTCTCCAAGGTAACTGCTCATTCTTTATTAAAGCTAGAGCTCATTTAATCTAATTATATCATGACCCAACATACATATCAGAGGCATTCAGCCTATATATTTCAAGATGCTCTGGTTAATTGATTGTCATTTAAGTGCATCATATCAAAGACTTTTCCAGAGTAAACTGGAAATAAGATCTGGACTCCACCTCTGCCACTTACCAGCTTTATTATCTTGGAGATTCCTTAACTTTTTTCTTTGACTTGAGATCTTCCCTGTTTAAATCCATGTTCTCATGAGCTGAGAGTAGACTGTCTTATTTTATAATCAGAACATTTTTAGAAGCTCAGAAAAAGACACAGGATCTCTCCATAACGGAAAACTTGTGTACAACCATTTCTCATGTGCATATTTTCCTGTATTTGAGGATTTGTACTTTAATTGTGAAAAAAAGAAATATGGCAGTAAAGACAGAAATATAGCAGGCAAAATGTGTTCTTGCTGTTGCTTGGTTGTCTTGCCCCAGCATAGATTCTTCTCAGTTCTCTCTCTCTCAAAAGGCGTAACTCCTGGAATCGGCTTCTTTGGGAGAGGTGCAAGGAAAACGAATTTTGGATAATAAAAACTGCTGAATTTATGTTTTCATAGAATCTTTTAAATGCATTATATTATTTTAAATAATGTTTCAGGAATGTTACTATAACACGCCCCCCTTTATATTTTGGTTTATCTAGGTATGGTTTATCTAGGTATGTTCTCATTTATGAGTGATATCAATAATTTGTCTGTTGTAGATCTTTGATAAACTAGAGAGCAAAATATTAACATATTGGACCTTGAGTAAGATCTCAGTGGTGCTACTTTTAACTGTTGATTCACTTAGGTAGTTGAGTTTTAATCTGTGCCAGGGTATAATTCTTTTCTTCACTGACACAATAGTAATAATGATAATTATTATGATTATTATAAAAATCTAGCGTGTTCATTAAGCTACAAAGAAAGAAAGCAAAGTGACATCCTATGGTGTCAGTTCAATCAAAGATCAGTGTTGTAGGGAGGGAGGGCTTATTGAACTAGGAAAACCAATAGGAATTAATTGCCATTTACTGCAGATAAGGAATGACCCAAGTCCCCTCTCTAGGGTCAGGTTTGTCATCTACCCTATATTTGGTGTCCACATTTATTGTTGTTTGTATTAAAATATATGCCCAGTCTGCGTCCCAAACAACATATGCAGATTTTGGTACTTTAGTTCCATTCCTTTCTTTTAAGTCAGAAATCATAAAACATAGCCATTTTGAGTGAACCTTTATGCTAAAATATAATGTATTCATAGTAGAGGAGGTGCAGTAATTTTATGAGACTGTTTTACACACTGGTACATGAAATTATTAGATTAACCAGTCCGTATCATGTTTTTTTTTTTAACTGTTGTTTTTAATCCTTTTTATTATGCCTTATCCAAATTACTAGTGTAAGTAATGTGTTCCCTTATTTCCACATTAGATTTATTAAATTGTTCATTTGGCCATATGTTTGGATGCCTTGACATGAACTGGATATCAATTCCCTTGTCACTCTTTTCCTTATTCTGCCATATTGTGAGCTGACACCAAAATACACACTGCAAAATGTATGTGAGGCTGGGACATTAAAATGATTGACAGTGAACTTGCAGAGCAAGGAGGAGGCTAATCCATATATGACACACAGAAGCTGTTTTCCTGGCAACAACTTCATCATTGTTTTTAAACATGAGAGATGAGCCAGTGTACCTAAAAAATCATTCAGGTAAACAGCAAAGAATTTTGTTTGGCAGGACATGAATACCATAGTCTTTCTTCTCACTTCACTGTGGGAAATGGAAATAGATTCTTCTCACCTAGATTAATAGCTGTTTTAACTCAGTAAAAGATGTGTAAATCTTTGGCAGTGTCCTATTGAGTCAATCTTTTTATATGTATGTAATAACATCTCAGAGTAGTTAAGATATACGTCAGGCCCTTGGGGGGAAAAGTTCACGTAAATTTGGAATGTAGGCTGGATACGTAGCCACCTTTTGGGGGTAATAAATTGTTTTGAGAACAATTTAAATCTGATGATAATCTGATGATATCATGATATCATTGAAATCTGATGATAGCCTTTATCAAAATTTTAGGTCCAATGTCTCAGAGTATTCAATGTTTCCCATTACATGAAGAAAAGAGAAAATAGGAGGCTAAGGTGCATTGAAAAAAATTGTATGAAGCCTAAGAAAAGACTGTTCCCAGATGGAATTCACTGAAGATTCTGTTTCTTTGCATTTTCATTATAATTAATTCTTTAATATTGCCAGCTGAATCTCACGAATTGAAAATGTTCCAGTCTATACAATCTGGCATCATGCTGCTCTTCTGAAATTCCAGGGTGCTTTCCTAAGGGAAGATTGGGAAATTCACAGTATGAATGGAGCAATTAGAGCAGAGGTGTGGCATCAAGAGATATGGGCCGAATACTTACACCATCATGACAATGGCCTCTTTCCAAATACATCCTAGTCAAATTAGCACATGGTAATAAGAGTAGAAGAGAGAGAGAGAGATGCTGCTCTTTGGAAAACAGTATAAATTTAAAAATTTAAATTCCATGTTCTTCATACCGTATCCTGAAAGAGATGTTCACATAGGGGAGTTGGAAGGACCAGTAGATGGGTTGCCAAAATGTGCAGAATTTCAGGCAAGGGCACATTGGGAGTCGGGAGAGTGAGAACCAAGGAAGGGGTTAGGCCATTTCCTGGAACATAAATTATTGATCAGGGGCCCTTCGGGTAACAGGATGGAGATTTAGCAAAGATGGGAACTTCATGGTGTCTAATCCAATTATTTTGGAGAAGAGAATTTGTTTGAGTCACAAAGGGGCTACACGTACATGGGGTGGCAGAAGATCCATTACTTCATGACTTGCTCTAGGATTGCCCAAAGGCTTAGAGTATTCACTCTTTTAAGACGTAAAACACAGAGGAAGTGTCAAACTCCCGGAACTTTATATAAACTTCATGTAATCTTTTATCTTACCCTATGACATTTTAATTGTAAAGGCAATACATACTCATTGTAGAAAATTTCTAAAACTAAAAGGGAATGTTTTCCCTCTCCCTATCCAAAGATAACCATTGTTAACTGTCTTATCCTTGATTCTAGAAGACTGGGAATGAGTACAGAGATGGTAGGAATAAACTCACAGACAAGTATCAGTTTTATTCACAAGCTTTATGAGGCATCAGTAAGGCTGTGAAAATCAGTACAGACAAAGGATACCTCTGAGCAAGGTTGGTGTCCGCAATCTGCTCCTCTCAGGGATGTGGCCAGAAGAGACGTGATGATCTGCAGCCTTTGTTAGCCCCAAACAAATGGTCCCTAATCTTTAAACATTATGGCCACTCCCCCAAAACCACCACCAAAAGACCCACATCAGTTCCAGGGAAGACCATTTTGTTTTTTGCTTTCTGTTTCCGTCAATTTTTTTTTTCTTTCTCCCTCCCTCCCTTCCTCCCTCCCTCCCTCCCTCCCTCCCTTTCTTCCTTCCTTCCTTCCTTCCACCCATCCATCCATCCATCCATCCTGGCAAAATTGAGTTGATAGTATATATACAGTATTGGACTCTGCCCTTTTCATTCATTTAATACTTTGAATAGTTCCTACATCAATATGGGAAGACTCTTTAAAAACATATTTATAAATTATTAACTCAATTTTAATGAAGCAAATGTAGACCTCACCAGATTTTTATTCGTTTGGGAAAAATTAGAAGGGGTTAATTGAACAAATACTCCTGTTTAAAAACTTACTTACTAAGTTTTGAGGGTAAAATTGACTGAACTTTCCACTTGTACTATTAAGAAAATAATTATGAGTGTTTGCTAGAGAAGGTACCAGTTAAAATTAACTGTTGAGAGTTTACCTCTGCAAGGAAGGGACACACATTCAGAGGTCTTACTCATATAACTTAGAATTTGTCATGAAAAAATTTCACATAAAATCTTATTTCTTTTTTCTTTTGCTCCTTTAAAATTAAACCTCTATTTGCCTTCTTTCTTCTTTTTTAAAAATTTTTCCTTCTCTCTTTTCTCGTGAACCTTCAACAGGGTGTGTATTGTGTACTAACCATGTTAATGGATTCCATAGATAATTTCCAGAGGTTGAAAAGGCCTTTGACTTCAGAGAAACTGAAGCCGTTTTGAAAGAAGCTGAAGAGGTGTACATTAGAATCCTCCCCATACACAGGAATAGTGGAGTGACATTTGAATTTGACAGAGGGAGTGAAAAGATCAAGTTGAAATGTGGCACTCCAGAAGGCAATTCAGTCTCATCCGTGCCTTCTCTGTTTGCTGAGAGAAGAGATTCTGAAACTTTGAATGAGAAGGAAAGGGCATTAGCATCAAGCGAGAGAGGACAGGAGTCAACCAGGATTTGCAAATAACAAAGTCATCTCGGGCTAAACTCTAGGAAGACCTTGAAGCTGAGATCCAAGATCACACACTTAAAAATGAGTAACTTTTGTTAAAGAAGAGTTCGTGTAGGTGACCAAAGTTGAATTTGCACAAGAAAGGCAAGATCACAGAGAGGAGACTCTGGAGGAGTAAGGCTACCTGGGCTGGTTGGGGGAGTCTAATTCAGGAGGCTGGCTAATCTCAGAGTCTATAAAATGACTTCTCAGAGGTGAACAACTTCCACTTTGACTTTCAAAAAAATCTGAGGGCACCTACATTGACATTTTATCTACTTTAAAAGATAGACTCTTCACTGCAGTTATATGGTTCTGTTCGTAATAATAAGCACTGCATTTTTCCCTGGAGTCTCTCCTCAAAATTTAGGGCACCCATGGCCCCTCAAGTCCCCATGGTTTATTCAGAGCTGAAGACCAGGATTCAAACTGTAGGTTCCAATATCACTGCCCTTGACTCACTTGGAATAAATAATAATTCAGAGAGGGAACTATTCATGGAAATTTACCTCCTCAAAAGCTACGATCTGTAGTTAGTTGGTTATAAATAGTATTTCTGCCTCTGTATTGTTAGATGCTGTTAGAATAAGAACACATTCATGTATTATTTGGGAATCTAAAAATAAGTTTAAAAATAGAAAATAAATTATAGTGTAAGAAAAAACAGCATAAGCAATGTTGAAAAAAGAATTTTAATTAGGGAATGCATTAAACATGCTTTAGTGGTAATGTTTACCTATGATAAATAAAACTGGTCAAGGAAGTTTAGCATCATGGTTAAGAGAACTTGGGTCTACAGAGTCATACGACCTACATTGAAGCCTACGTTTGCCAGGAAATAGCTGAGAGATCTTGAGACAGTCCTGCAGTTATAAAATTGGAATAATAATACATGCACACCAGATAGAGTTGTTTTGAAAATGAAATGAGATACTTATAAAGCAATTCGCACATCGCCTGGCACGTAGGAAGGTCTCTCTGATAGTGCTTGTTCCTACGTGAGGCAGAAAAGGCCTGTGTTAGCTCAGATCCTTCGAGTAACAGATGCTGTGATGGAATTACGCGTGCAGGAGATGAATGGAGGGAAATATCTGTGAAGGATAAAGGGGAAGGAGCAGGAGTGGCAGGGAGAGCTTTCAGACCATAATGTAGGTCTGACACCTGTAAGGAAGGGGCAGAAGGAAGACAGATTGAGCAGGAAAGTCTCAGACTGCAGCACAGTTCTAAAAAAGTTGGGGGCAGTTTGATGCAAAGCCCTTGTGCTAAAGTCATCTCCTTTTTTAAAATTTTTTTTAATTTTCTTTTTTTTTTTTTGCGGTACGCGGGCCTCTCACTGTTGTGGCCTCTCCCGTTGCGGAACACGGGCCCTGTACGCACAGGCTCAGCAGCCATGGCTCACGGGCCCAGCCGCTCCGTGGCATGTGGGATCCTCCCGGACCAGGGTACGAATCTGTGTCCCCTGCATCGGCAGGCAGACTCTCAACTGCTGTGCCACCAGGGAAGCCCTTCCTTTTTTTTTTAACTTTTTATTTTACATTGGAGCAGAGTTGATGAACAATGTTGTGTTAGTTTCAGATGTACGGCAAAGCAATTCAGTTATACATATACAGGTATCTATTCTTTTTCAAACTCTTTTCCTATTTAGGTTGTTACATATATTGGGCAGAGTTCCCTGCGCTTGTTGGTTATCCATTTTAAATATGGTAATGTGTATATGTCAGTCCCAAACTCCCTAACTATCCCTTCCCCGACCCTTTAAGTCATCTCTTGAAGCCCTGTGTCCTACAAGAGGAGGTCTTTGCAGTCACTGGCTGGGAACATTCCAGGAAAAGCAAGGACTCTGCAAATGTGTTGTGGATCTGATGGACAGCAGCTAGGGATTTGTAGCCACAGGATTGCCATGGTCCATCACTTGAGCTGGGGATGTGATACAGTAGTTATAAATCATTAGTTTATTCATTAACATATTCCTTCACTCCAATATTTTGGTAGCTTGGTTCAGGGTACCCTGTCTCTGAACCTCCATTTCCTCACCTATGAAACGGGTAAGATAATAAGTACGACACACTTATTGCAGGACTGATTTAAAGATTTGAGATATATAGAGAAGCATGTTATTTTAATAGTAAAAAGTGCTTTGGAAATGTAAAAGAGCCCCAAACTCTTTCCTTTAGACATTTTCTAATTCACAAATTTCTTTTCATTAGTCTGGCCTTTCAATTAGCTTGATTTTACTTGACTTTACTTTCAATTAGCTTGACTTAGTGTATCATAACTAATTTCACATGAAAATATGTATTTGTAAAAACAATCAGACTCTCTTATCTTTGAAATTAAGTATTTAAGGTTTACCAGCAGAATGTTTTATTTGATGATGGTTGTAAGTAGGCATGGTAGTGAATGTCACTATTCAATACACAATTCATGGAACCTAAGGAATTTAACCCACTGAATCCATGTTAAAGATGCTATGCATTGGAACTCAGGGATACTGTTAAGCAATGCATCAGTTGATCATAATTGTGTCATGGATTGGGACATAGAAGGCCCCCTATAAGTATTTGTTGAATGATTCACAGAATCAGTTTTAGCTGATAAACTTTTCAGGTTTATCTCTGTGATCTTTCCTCATAGAAATGAGGGACCCTAAACAAAAACGTAGAAGAAAACATGATGAAAGTCCAGATCCCTGATGCTTGTGGACATTAGAAAGAAATGGGTCTGTATTTGGACCATACCTCTTAGAATCACAAAAACCACCAAAAAATGATAGGATCCTAAATGTTTGTCTAATTCTACTTTATTCTTGCAGCAGGTTTTCTCAATACTGGTCAGATAACAGGTTTTCTCAATACTGGTCAGATAATTTTTTGTTGGGGGGAAGAGGGGTTGTCCCACGCCTTGTAGGATGCTTGGCAACTTCCCTGGCCTTTACCCACTAGATGCCAGTAACGTCCCTCTCCCGATTCTCCAGTTGTAACAACAAAAATAATGTATCTGGAATTGCTAAAAGTCCCTGAGGGGATAAAACTGTCCCCGGTTGAGAACCCCTGTTTTACATATTAGGCAACCAAGCAAACCTTGAGAGTTTAAATAAGTCACCAAAACCCTTGGCAAAACTAGCATCACAACTCTGATCCAAGGACTAAGTATCTATCCATTTCTCCTTCTACTGTGAGGCATTGCCTCTGATTCAATATGGGATTAAATGTGCCTCCAAGTAGAGTTGCTGTTATTTTTTCATGACTATTCCTGTTTATTCCTAGCATTCTTCCAGTTTGTAGGCTGTTTGACATCATATACATTTTATTGCATGGAAGGCAAGGTTTGATATTCCTTTCTATATTGGATTAAAAAGAAAGTTGGGCTTCCCTGGTGGCGCAGTGGTTGGCAGTCCGCCTGCCGGTGCGGTGGGCGCGGGTTCGTGTCCCGGTCCGAGGGGGTTCTGTGTGCCGCGGGGTGGCTGGGCCCGTGGGCCATGGCCGCTGGGCCTGCGCGTCTGGAGCCTGTGCTCCACGGCAGGAGAGGCCACAGCAGTGAGAGGCCCGCGTACCGCAAAAAACAAAAACCAAAACAAAACAAAAGTTCCTCCTGGAAGTGAAAGGGGCATGTTTTAAAGCCCAAAATTGACAGGGAAAAGAAAGTTCAACAATCTTTCTCTTAGGGACTGACTTGAAGATGTAGGATCCTTTCTTTGCCCAGCTTACACTTAAATAGAAAAATATATCTATATACAAAGATTTTTTTAGAAAAATTTGCCTGCCAAGTACGGAAGACACCTCTCTAAAGTGGCAGAGAACAGAATGATCTTGTAGGGATGGTTGAGTGTAATTTCAGATAATTCTATATCAGGTTTCTGAGAACCCTTTTGGAAAGCTCTGTTATATATTAGTGCTGGGTCTCAAAGAAATGGAAAATTAGTATTTTCTTTCCCAGCCTACAATTTATTGATCAAAGAAAACTTATTTTGGGCTTTGTAGTGTTGCACAATCTGAAGCATATTAATAAAGAAAGAGAGTTGCTTCTTAGGGAGATAACCTTGATGACTGTAATTTCTCTCATGAGTATCAATGTGCTTATGTGCCAATATATCACAAGTGAAGGGGGAGGGAGGGAGCAGGTGCTGCCTAGCAAGGGCTGTACAGAGCTCTGTGTATTTTGCTTTGTCTCCTTTCAGCCTTTCTCAAGGAGTTCTCATCCTTCACTGTTTATTCTGGAGAAGGACTTGAGATAGTATTATAAGAAAAGAAAGGCTTTTTGATTGTGAAGGTAGAACGTGCTGACAAGGAGTTGCCTTATTCTAATCATTGGGTCCACCTAATACAATCATCAGAGAACGCATGCACACATGCATCTATTCCAAAAGCCACCTGGTCACACATCCCTGCCCACTGCTCCCCCCCCTGCCCCCATTAACCTTGTCACCCTGTGCAAATTTCTTGGTCTCTGTCTGCCTCAGTTTCCTAATCTGTTAAATGAGGAAATGAATAGGACCTAGCTCAAATACAGATAAAATCAGTTAATGTTTTTAAAATATGTAGGAAATTGCCTGGCACATAATGGATGTGTTTTTTACATGAAAATAATCTATTTAAGTATTTAAGATGCATAACGAGTGTATAATATGTAGTGAGCACTCTGCAAAGTGTTGGTGACTTATTACAACAACAGCCAAAAAACCCATCAGAGACAGGCTGGTCCCCAAAACAGGAAATAGGTCACATTTGTAAAATGTACTTTTGAGTTCCTGTTTATTGAACACCTGGAGCCCACTGTGATAGCCACAGAGAAGGCAGCAATAGCAGTCAGCACTGCTGTTCTCTAAGAACTGGTGGAGGAGGGAAAGTGAAATATAAGATAATGTGACAAGTGATGTCATAAGTAGAGACACAGTGTAATAGAGGTTTCCATTGAGAGACTCATCTCAACCTGGACAAGGGGCTTGAAGGCAGAGAAGACCTGCAGGGGAAGTGGTGTGTGAACAGTGTTCTAGGTGAGTCAGGATGGCTGGGATGGGGCAGGAAGCACTGCACACAGAGAAAAACAAGTGAGCCTTGGAGCCTGGCAAGGAGCATGGTAAGAAGGGAGGTAAATGCCATGGCATGGCTAGGTCAGGAAGGGCTCTGCAGCTCAGGGTAAAGAGTGTAGGCACTGCCTTGAAAGAGAAAGGAAGCCACTGGAACATTTTCATTTGGGGAGTGGTATGGACAAAGAGGTAGGGATTTTCATGGATAAACTACAGTCTCCTGCTGTGTGGAGGAAAGTCTGGGAGAAGGCCAGACTAGAAAAGGCAGGAAGCCCAACTTGGTGAGGTGCCACTGAAAGATGAGGAGCCTTGAACCTCATCACCTTGAGAGCAGTGAGGAAGTAGAGATGGATATGGAAATGGCTACCAGCAGGATGCCAACAAAATCATATTGACCCTTTTCCTGGAGTGGGATTTGAATTGAGGAAAAAGTATGAAAAGGAGGCTTACTGTTTCTCACAATGTTGTAACGTCTTATTTGGCCTTTCCAGACCTTGAGAAGAGGAGGAAAAATACATAATTAGTCATCAGGAGTTGTCTTTATGAGACATTCATGCCACCTTAGAACATTGTGAACTTAGATTCCTTCCTGGTACTTCTTGTTGCCCTCTTTCTAGGTCCCGGGGCTTGGACCAAAATTTTGGAACTTTTGGTAAGATTATGATTTTCTTTGACCCTTTTCTTAAACCATAGATATTTGAGCAGTGCCTGAAAGGATCACTAGAAATCTTCTAATGATGTAGTGGCAGAAAAGTTTTTATCTCGAATGCCATCAGCAAAGTCTTAATAGTGGCTGCTTGGAGTGCTGTGTTGACAAAGAATATGAGTCCCATATGGCTTGGTGGAAGTGTGACAAGATCAACTAAAGATGACCAACATGGGTGCAGCAGAAGCACATATGCGTCATATATCCGTTTCTAGGATAAAGATACCAACCCCATAGTATTAATGGACTTGACAAAGGTCACCAATCTAGTTAGGAGCATGGCTACAAAGAAAACCATATCACAGGGCTTCCAGTGCTGAGATACTTCATTCATTTCTTTATCATATTTGCCTAGGGTGACTGTGTGTACAGACCACCTTTTCTTGTGTTCTTGTTTTTATTGTTATATTTCTAGGTTTTAATAATTCAGACAAGGTCCCTGCTTTCATGGAGACCATCTTTCAGTGGGAGGTGGGTAATAAATAAGTGAACAAGGAAGGTACCATCAGATGGCAGTTGAAGATTATGGAAGCTTGGGCACGGTGATGGGAAACAAGTAAAACATGGCAGTGGGGTGGCCGGTCAAGAGAGTTTTCTCAGAAAGGCGGACTTTTTAGCTGAGACTTGAATGAGAAGCAAGAGCCATTGGGGCCAAGATCTGACAAAGTAAACACCAGGCAGTATGGAGAGCGAGTGGAGACACTAAGCTGAAAGGAGCTTGAGTGTTTGAGGAACAGAAAGAAAGCCTGCAGGGCCAGAGCACCATGAGTGGGACAGTAGGACCTGGCAAGATGGGAGAGTCAGGCAGCGTCCAGGTTATGTTTCCCCATCTCTCAGGGCAAAGAGTCTTGGGTCTTTCTCAGTGGCCCCAGGCAGTAGAAAAACGAGGGACTAGCCCCTCGGTCTCCAGCTTCTTAGTGTATTGTGCTTTTGAAAGTCTCCACGAGTATATAACTCTTTCTTTCTTTTTATAGGAAACTCCTTGATTATAACTGCCAAGATCAAACAGCTGATAGGATCAAAAACTGCTCTGTATAGATTAGAGTGGAAAATAGCAACCTGGAATAAGTGTGTTTCCTTCAAGTGACCTTAGTAAAACATTCATGGGGTGCTGACAAGTACTTTGAATTTATACAAAGGGGAACACAGTTTAAATACTTTGATATATTGGAAGCAGCTTCTAGAGAATCTCAAAAAAGATTGTGAAGCTCATTTAAATCTTTACCAACCCTGTGAGAATTGGTAGGAAACAGCTATAGCTATTTTTTTTTTCCAGATGGATAAAATGAGGCAGAGAGATTAGATTACTTGATTTCAGATTTCTTCCCGTGGTCTTGTATTCAACCTAATGGATACTTTCTGTGCACCTTAATTTATAAATAAATCTACGGTTTAAATCCAAGCTGTGGTAAAGCATCAGTAGAATTTTCAATTTTTGAGCCCTGGGGTCCCAATTTATGTAAGTACCTTACTAATTATAAGTAACAAATAAAATGAAGTGAATCTTTCCAGCCTCATGTGCTTGAGTGATATGCTAAGCGTATTGACTTTTATTTGGCAATTTTTTCTAAATATTTTCTGCTAGGGTTTATAGTGGCCAGCTTTCAGACTGCCCCATCGGACGTTTGCATATATTCCATCAACTGCATTGTCCTTTTCCTTTCCTCCCTCTCTTCCCCACTCTCACCCGCCCCAGGCTGATTTACCTGTTCTGTGCATTCTGTTCCTTATAGGCTGTGCTCTCAAGTGACAGCTTATGAGCCTAATAAATCCAGGCAAATGTGTAAATGGATGTTAATGGTCCAAACCCCCCTTCAGTGTAGCATGTATACACTTTAATGGCGACCTTTGATGGTTAATACCTAACTCAGAGGAATGACTAATGGCAGAATTAGGAAGCCAAGTAGATTTGGTGGTCAACAGTGTAGCTAATTAAAAGTAATACACCTGGGGGAAGTCAAGGACTTTGTGTGCCCCTCAAATCATCAAGATATGCCTATTCCCAGAGCCAGTTCTCATCCTAAAAGGTGGGTCTCGTTTTACAGGATTTCATGGACCTCAAGTGGTGTTTCTGACCTGGATGTATAAAGGTGTGGGCTGTACCTAGAATGTTTCTCAGCAACTTAGCAGAAATTTATATTGATGTGCAAAGTAATACCCGAGGAAGAAGTGAAGAAGGAATAATTTTTTTTATTTTATTTTTTTTGCGGTACGCGGACCCCTCACTGTTGTAGTCTCTCCCGTTGCGGAGTACAGGCTCCGGACACGCAGGCTCAGCGGCCATGGCTCACGGGCCCAGCCACTCTGCGGCATGTGGGATCTTCCCAGACTGGGGCACAAACCCGTGTCCCCTGCATCGGCAGGCGGACTCTCAACCACTGCGCCGCCAGGGAAGCCCAAGAAGGAATGATTTAATTATCCTGCAAAACCATTTGTTCATCTACTTCATAGAAAATATTTGTCTTTTGGTTTGAGGCCTTTGCTCCGACGAGATTCTTTCCAGGAACAGGCCAGATTCTGGTTGTTTTCTTCTCTCTCGTTGACCCATGATCTCAAAGCCTATTTTGAGTTACAATTATCCAGTGTTGTAACTCATAAGGGAGAGGTCCAGAATAAACGGACATTGAGATCCTTTTTCAGTGCATCTCCTGGGCATATACACCTGGGTGTACCTGGATGTGTACAGGAAAACCCACTCTAAAAGCATGCCTCATATTCTACTCTAAAATGATATCTATTTAACTAAGCTCCAAAAATATTGCATTTTGTAATCTCCCAGTGTATTTTTTTTCTTCCTCAAAAGAAGACACATGAATCTTAAATTCTATATCAAGGTATATGCAGGTATATGCAGAAAGGAAATGATTCTTCCAAAAGTATGGAAAAAGAAAAATTATATTTATTTCTAGAACAAGTTATGCCGCCTTCCAGAGCTTTTAACTCATCAGTAATGAATTTTCTAAAAATATTGAGACAGGTAGATTTGTTAGATCATGTAATTCTAAAAAAAATCTGGTTTGAGCCCTGAATTAGTCAAAAAAATTTTTTTTTTAATTTTAATCACTGTAAATATGTATTTTCAGGCCTTCATATGTAATGTAGACCAGTGGTGTCTCTATGGAAAATAGCTTCAGATGCCATCACTTTTGTCTGGCTAGGAATACCACCTGTCTGGGAGTGGAGCAATGTGGATTTTCTAAGATTCACTTTGTCATCTTGGGCTCTTAACTTTTCACAGGACCTCAGATTCCTCATCTATAAACAAAATGCTTCGGCAAAAGTTTATTTTGAGGGTACCTCTCATCTTTAAAATTCTAGGATTCCAAGAAATAAAAACCATAACGTTTTCATGAGGATAGAAAGAGATGTTGTGATGTACCATCCTGGGTCCATCTCCCTAACATTAAGCTATGACCCCCATAGCAATTTATCTGTGTTGTGCTATTTTATGTCCATCTTGGGATATAATTATTTACGTACTCGCCTTACTTCCTCTCCTAAATTGCAGGTCAAAATTGATACAAATATGACTTTATATAAATCCTTGCCCAAGATAGGCATCCAACACATGCGTCTCTCCTAGATGGTTGCCTCCCGCATAATGTTCTTGTGTGGCTTATAGAAATGGGCATTGTTGCTTTATTTTTGATTTCTGATATGCCATTCACTCCTTCCTTTGGTAAAACTTTCCTGAACATCTGTTAGGAGCAGAGAACGGTGCTAGATGCTGTGAGGGTTAAAAAGATTCCATTTCCTATCCCAGGGAGCTTCTAATAGTGGTAGTGCATGAACATCTGCATATGAGAGAGTCGCCAATGTCAAGGTCCTGGGCAATGTCTTGCCAATAGCCAGTGTTCAATAAATGACAGCTGGTTTCTCCATCAGCTACACATGCAATTTCTAGTGTTATTGTTATTTCATTATTTTTAGAATCGAAAATCACTAAATGTGAAAAAAAAAAAGCAAAAAAAAATTGTCCTATAATGATTAGATAGTGCTTCAAATGATGTGACTTTATCATAGACATCTGCATTTGGTTAAAACTCTTTGGTGCTGCTTTGAAAAATGTACGGTGTTTCCACAGCAGGACTAGGCATCCAATCAGCTTTCAGGACAGTTTCCAGGGTGGTTCCTGGAACAGCAATAGTGGCATCACCTACAAACTGGTTAGAAATGCAGGTTCCTGTTGGGTGGAATCAGAAACTTCAGGTTGATATCCAACCATCTATGTTTAAACAGGTCCTCTGGATGATTCTGATGTACCCTAAAGTGTGAGAACCACTGTTCCAGGATGTAGGTAGAGCCGTGGTGAATGGACCTGGGGAGGAGCGAGAGTGTGACACTGAGATGCCAAAGACAAAAATGGGTTGAAAGATGAGGAATTTCACAACCATTTTGTCTCACAGAGTTACAGCCTGGTGAGCAAGCCAGTAATCACTGACTCTGTTGTGTGCTGCAAACCCAAAGTTCAGGTACAGCTGTGGCCTGTTCCAGAAGGAACTGAATGTCTAAGGTTTGGGCAAGACCCACTCAGGAGCAGAATTTGTGGCTTTGATGCTGTGTGGCTGGCAGGAGAAGACCCTAAATCTATTTGATTCTAACAAAGCATTATGGAGCCTATTTAACAAGATACTTTTGTACAATTCTTTTCCCTGTACTTTTCTTGGAGTTAGTCGCCATATCCTCTCTGATTTTTCTTAAGCTGACTCATGATTTTATCTGTACACATATGTGCATATACATAAATATACAGAACTATTCATTGATGATTATAATATTAAGAATGCAGCTTGCTTTGTACTGTTGGATGATAATTAGTATGGATTAGGTACCAACTCTGTACTAAGCACTACCCTAGGTCTTTTACACGTGACTTCTAAATTAATTCTGATTTCTTCCAGTAGGAATTATTAACACTACTTAAAAGTCTCAGTAAAAGGTAAGTCACTTGCCCCAGGTCACACTGCTAGGAAGGGACAGAGGAAGGTTCAGTCAGGCAGTCTGGCTCCGGAATCCTCTCTCTCAAACCCTACACAAAGAGTTCATGGGATCGAATGCATTTGTAGTTAAAAGTATGTGCGCCAACAGGGAGGCTCAGCCTCATGAATGTGTACTTTATCTTGACCTGTATTTTTCCCGCCCCCAGACTTCTCATGGCTTGAAGATAAGATATCAGGCACCATAGTTAATTGGGTTTGAAGCGTCCTCCAAAATGTCATACGCACATTCAGAGCAGCTGAGAATTCTAACTTCTATAGATAGAGAACTTGAGCCAGTCCTAAAATATGGCAAAGCGGGACATAGATATGAGGATATGAGCGTGGGTTTGGGGAGGGGAGCGATATAAATAGATGATCAGGCATATTTCAGGGCGGCAGCCACTGGGGAAGAAGGAAGTATCTACCAGCTGGCACAAAACTGCTCCTACATCCTCCCTCTCCAACTTCCAGATTCTTCTCCATTTTTCAGCAAATGGTTAGGCTATCCTCTCTATTGTCATATGTTTCTCTCAGCTTCTCTCAGCTTGACCTTTTGTGACTTCTTTCCTCCCTTTAAATATTCTCGATGTTAATTTCATCTTTTATGTTAAACGATGTAAATAAAACCAGAAAAAACACACGGTGTGTATTTCCCCGATTGCTCATCCGTCTTTACTGATTTAAGATGGAAGAATTATAAACTAGAAAACTGCAAACAAAGAAAAAAAAACAGAAACTCATTCATCTCTAACAGTAAGAATGCTGACGGCATAATAATTAATAATAAAAACAAATACAGGTGTAATGGCATCACCTTATAGAATTGCTTGGAATGTATTGCAAATTATAACTTTTTGTTGGTTTAATTTCTAAGCTAGACCATATCCATTTTATTTTACCTTAAAAAACTGCATCAAAGAACACCCCAAAGATTTTCATTTTAAATTTCAGTTTTGATACACCATTGTAAATCAACTATACTTCAATTAAAAAAATAAATGTCAGTTGTTCAGTGAAGGAAGATTTCAGGCAGCCATGTTTCCCTGGCACACTGGGCTAACTACGTGCCTAAGATCAACTTCTGTGCACGGTTATGGCTCCAGACTGTTCTATTCTTTAGACTTATATTTTCATGCATAGTTATTTTGATAGTCACTAAAATCAGTGCATTTGTAGGGGAACCACGAATTCACTAGACACAGAAGTGAATTCACAGGTGCGTTTTCTTCACCTGCCTTACACCTAATTGAAAACTGCCTCAGTACGTGAAGCTTCCTTCCCAAGCAGCGTCGTATGTAGCCACCAGAAAGGCATCTTTGGCCAAGAATGACAAATAATTTTGATTTGGGCCAAGAATAAGTATTTGGTTAGTTTAGCAGAAGCAGAAATATTTCCCAAATTTGTACTTCCTACAAAATGGTCCCTTTTAAAAACTCAGCTCTCAATGAGAAGTCAGGGTTTTCAAAAATGAGCAAAAGCAATTGTGTATAGGAGATTCAAAAAGCAATTTATTTGCAGCTTTCCCAACACCAAATAGCTTTAGTGAAAAACAGCACTGCTTTTATTCACTTTCTTTAAGTATGCAGGTTATTAATACATTTTGAAATTAATAGTTTGGAAATTTTCATACCCTTCTAACTATGAGTCAGTAGTACATCTGTACCTGCAAGAGTGACTTGATACATTCATTTCACCACAATGAAAGTGTCATTTAGAAAGCCATTAGAACAGAACCTTAAAATTAACATTGTGACCCTACAAGGAAACATTAAATGGGTTGAAAAGTAATGGTCTTGAAAAGGAAAGGCCTGCCTTTAGAGTACAAGTTTAAAAAAAAAAAAAAAGCAGGAAGAAAAAAGAAAAAAAATATCCACTAATGAATAATTACTTTAATGAGCCTCTGGTCTCAGAGCTGCTCACGTTCACTTGCATTAATGCTGGAATGAAATGTTGGATGGTGTGAACACGTTAAAATAGTCATTTTAGTGTTTTTTTTATTCAACAAAGCAGTGGTATATTCCAAACTCCTCCATGAGGTGCCTTTTTGGCAGTTGACCTTGTCATCAAAATATGAATGCTGTCCATGCAATCATTCCAGTCACTGGAGGCTGGAAACACCAGTAGGACCATGGATCTACTCGGAACCTTCTAGCATCTCAGCAACCTCACCAGAGGCCCCGTTGCACAGGGTCTCTCTCCACAGAAGGCATTTTAGCAAAGTAAATACTGAAGGCTCCAATGTGTGATGCTGCGTACAATTATTACTTTTGCAGAGAATTCCTGTGCTTCCAAGTCAATCTGTGTTACGTGAGCAAAAATACAGTGCTATTACAAGGAGTTGCTCCGAAGGGTGAATAAAATGACCTGGGCAAAAACTTGGCACAGTGCCATCCTTAAGAAAAAGGCAACTATTAGGTTAAAAGTATTTCTCAACATGGCTTACAAGGTCCATCATGAACTGCCCCAGTTTACTATAGAAGGTTATTTCTTGTCATTTCCCTTCCTCCTCTTGCCTCTTCCTTTATGTTCTGGCCCAGGGGAATCTTAAACTTGAGCCTGAATCACAAATATCCCGGAGGGCTTGTTAAACGCAGATTGCTGGGCTCACCTTCAGAGCTTCTGAGTCAGTAGGAGTGGGGATGGATTCAGAAGTTTACCTTTCCAACGGGCTTACAGGTAATGTTGATGCTGCTGGTCTGTAGACCACACTTTGAGAGGCACTGGTCTCATCTACCATTTCTGGAAAATGCCACTGTTCCTTCTAACACCAGGAATGTTGACACCAAGGTCCTGCTCGCAGCACCTCATCCAAGCCTTTGCTAATTCCTTCTGCCAGAATTGGCTTTTATTCCATGCTTTGTTACCCTACCACTGTTAGTTCCATTCGCTACTATAGCATTTATCCCCTTGCATTGTAATTGTTCAGTTTGCATGTTGCACGTTTATCTACTCATTTGGACCATGATCTCTTCCCAGGGCAGGGAACATGTTCCATCCATTATAATGTCAGGGTTGTACGTATTGCCTGGCAACAAGAGTTTACTAAAATTTTGCTTGAATGAATGGACAACCAAACCGACACCCCGTACCCTTTGCCTTTGTAAGAGTCGTTTTCGCCTTCAGAAATGCTGTTGTTTATTGACTCTGAGAGTGAGTCCTGGTCTGTTCTTCAAGACCCTGGTTAGTATTTTTAAAGTCACAGAACATTCCCTAACTTGCTGGAAAAAGCACTCCTTCTCCTAGGCACTCATTGCTCCTAAGTTTCGTTTCTCTGTCCCTTCTTGTGACTGAGATTTTTAGTACTGCACCTACATCTTATTGTTCTCAGTAACCCTGGAACCTAGTCAAGTGGCTGGAACTTAGGAACCTCTTGGGAAAGGTGTGTGGAATGAGGGAATGTGGAGAGAGCAGCTTCTGGGCCAGGGCAGCCTCGTCTGGGAAGTGGACTGAATTCATCGCTGGTGTCCCAAACTCTCCACTCCCTTCCTGAGACTCTTCCCAAATATCTTCTAGAATCCCCATTTCCCCCTACCCTACAGGCCGAGTGAGACACAGAGAGTATAGTTAGAGAGCTACCACCAAAACTCAAGCAAAGGGCTTCCCTGGTGGCACAGTGGTTGAGAGTCCGCCTGCCGATGCCGGGGACACGGGTTCATGCCCCGGTCCGGGAGGATCCCACGTGCTGCGGAGGGGCTGGGACCGTGAGCCATGGCCGCTGAGCCTGCGCGTCCAGAGCCTGTGCTCCGCAATGGGAGAGGCCACAGCAGTGAGAGGCACGCGTACGGAAAAAAAAAAAAACCTCAAGCAAAGTAAGAGGCACCCCAAACTAAGCAATAGCGCGAGAACGAGGTGGAGATGCCATTAGAAGAGGTATCATGGTGGTAACAATCTCTAAATTGTCCAGTTTAGAATATTGAGCCTCAGGGTCTGGGGTGAGAGTGAACTAACTGTGTTTGGATCCTAGCTTTTCCACAGATCTTATACTTTAGTTTTCTAAGCATTGATTTCCTTATCTGCAACGTGGGAATAATAAATTATTATTGGGAAATGAGATGATGCATATAAAAATACTTAGCGCTTGGAATATAAAAGTATGCAAGGTACAGAGCTATGTGGGGCAGCTGTAATAAAGTGTCAGTGCTGAATGGGCTCAGTCTGTGTCATAGACACAAAGGTATGTGAGTTTGTTCTTTGTCCTCAAAGAATTTACAGAATAGTTTGGTAGGAAAAGCTAACCACACCCAAAGAAGCCTTTGATTATATGTTGCCTCTTCATCACCAAGGAAATAATCCAGTACAGGTTTTAATGTGGTTGGAATTCATAAAAGGTAGTGACCAGGGATGAAGGGCTTGAATAATAATTATACTCCATAATATGTTGTACTTGGGGAACTGGAAGTTAAGAACTAGCTGAAATATGGGGAATAAAAAGAAGGGTCTGGGACCTTCGAATTTTCTAGCATGTAAGGTTCCATGTGTATTATTGCATATTGCTACAGGCATTTATCTTTCAAGGATATGCCGACTGAAAACAATGCACAACCTAAAAGTTGCAAATTATGTTTTACTAAGTGGGCAAAACTGAGGACTTAAGCCTGGGACACAACATCTCAGATAAATCTGAGGGACTGCTCCAAAAAGGCAAGGGGGGAGCCAGGGTATATAGGAGTTTTTGCAACAAAGACCTGATAGTCGGAACATCAAAAGATTACTATTAATTAAGGAAAACCAGATATCTCAAGGAATTTAGCGCTTTTCTGTGTATGGAAAGATGCAAAGCCTAGGCTCACTGAAATCATTCCTTTGATATGCACCTCAGCTTTCTGGGGCCAGTATCCTGTGCTTCTTATCCTGAGTCTCCTCAGGGTGCACTGTCAGGTGTGGCTGCCCTGGCTGACTGCTAGATGGCGGGGTGTCCTGCCTCCATCCTGAGTTCCCTCCCGGCTCACGGATGGGGAGGCTACAGTGTGATGGCTTGATGGCTGCAACATCCTTTGTTTACTGATACGGCAGGCAATATTTTTCATTCACAGGTATAATGGTGTAAACTCAATTAGATGGCTTGGACACAGCTAACAATTGAGTTATCTGAACCCAATTTATCAACAGTAACCCCATGGAAAGAATGACAAGAATTTTAATGGGTTTTACAGACACAGAAATATAGATCAGTATGTGTGTGTTCTTCTATAATCTGCAGATGTGCTGCTCATGAAAGATTTCCTAAGCATCTCCGTTTGGATAGACATAAGTAATAGTAGTGAACACATATAGTGTTGACTGTGCGTCCAGGCTAGTTCTAAGTGCATTTATATTTATGAAGCCATGCAATCCTCAGAACAACAGCATGCAGTAGATACTATGATGATGCTTAACTTATGGATGATGTGACTGAGGCACAGAGAGATTGGGTTATTCATGAGGCCCCAGCGAACCCCAGGCAATGTGGCTTTTGAGTCCACGCACGCAAGACAAACGTCATTGGAAGTTCCTGTTTCCTCTTCCAGTCTGCAAAGCTCTGCTTGTAGCCTGCCAGCCCAGCCAGGGTTAAACGGGTGGGACCATACCCAGGCCCTGTTCTCCTTGAGCATCTCACTAGCTGCCCTCCACCAATGTCCGCGTGGATGAGGATTCAGTCATTTCTCTCCGTGGTGATCTTTTAGTGCCAGCCTCCTTGGGATACCCACACATTCCAAATGCTAGTCCCATCCTCCTGTTTGCTCAGACAAGTAGATTTGTCACTTGAAATGATCTTTTAATTGTTTCTTTTCCTCTGGCTTCTTTCCAGGGCTTTGTAGCAAATGTTAAATGCTGTTTAAAAAATGTTTTTCTTCTCCTGGAAGAGGTTAGTGTGCGTGTTGGTTAACTGTTGAATTTTGAACTTCCCCCTTGGTAACTGACAGCCCATAATTAAGCATAACTTGAACTCTGACCATGTCTACATGTGGTTTTGTAGCCTATCATCAAATTGCTGTTGAATATTTTCTGTGAAGACGGCATACAATGAAATGCTCTCTGACTCAGTAGTATCTCATCACGGTTAGGTTAACACATTCTCTGATGTGTTGGAGACCTGGACAGTTTCTTACCATGTGACAAACATGTTGATTTCTTCTTGAAAACATAATTTCTATATAATACATCAATGATATATTTTCCTTAGGGACACAGAAGCTCAAATCACGGAAGAGAAGGTGAAGGAAGGGCATTTATTGAAATACCTAGTATGTGCCAGGCTTCAGGCTATGTGTTTTCCTGACCACAGGATGGGGTGACGTACCTCCTACCTGTCCCTTGCCAACACTCCTGATTGAGGGCTTGTGAATTAACACCTTGGTTAGAGCATATGGCTTAGATTTGGGGATTCATCTCAGATACCACTGGGGCTTCTGGTCATGATACCACCTACTCTAACTGTAGGGAAGGCTTACAGACCAGCCAACTGCTTCCTTAGGGGCCCCCATCCTAGTGACCAAGACACTCCAGAGTAGCACGGATCAGTAGCATTTCAGAGTTCTGAACCAATAGAGAAATAAAAAGAGGGTGAGGAAGACGAGATGAAATTTTACTCTGTTTACTAATAAAACTGATATTTGTAATCAGAAATGGAAAAACATGCTCTGCTAGGCCCAGGCAGAATTTGGGGCCCCATAGAAATGCCTCGGGTAAAGAAGAATCAAACCCCTCTTTTAAAAAGATTTTAGTTTTGTTCACGTTGGTGTTTCTTGTTGCTCTTGGCTCTTTTTTAGTGGCATATAACTTATAGAAAGGAAAGGCAGATGTCTTCTACAGCTTGATCAAATTTTATATACATGTATACCTATGTAATCACCACCCAGATTTAGCGTGTTTCTAGCATCTCAGAAGGCTCCCCCCTTGGAGGAAAGCCCGATTCCAGCCTCTGCCACTGTACAGAGAGAATAGACAGACCCTTTCAAACGTTACAGTCTGGAGGAGCACAGTAGCGTTTGTGCATCTTATGGGAAGATGGTCCCAGGGCCAGAGTCAAGGAGCGTGCAGGGCAGAGAGAGAGACTGGACTATGGCTGAACAGTTTTTCCTTTCAAATCTGCCAAGCAGATTACCCTTCTCCTTCCCCTGGGAATAACTGAGGGAGGCATCTAGGTTGGCCAAGCGTGTTATGCTAATAGATCACCAGTCACAGGGGAGGAAATATAAGGAGTGGAGAAGTCCTCCCCCGACCTGTATTAGGTACGTGAACCCCTGGAGGGTCGACGATGTTCTAACAAGATGCACTAAATATCACAGGATTAACGTGACACATCTTCCAGGAACATCAATTTTACTGAACAACTTTGGGGGAAATATTATTTTAATAGTAGCACAAATACAGAGATATTTATAGAACAGAATATAAAAATTCCCATGAATTTTTAAAACAAAACACAATACTTTAAAGCTCTTTCAGGCTTGCTTTGGGTTGCTTTGGGCTAAGCCCCCAGCTCCCCCTGGGGTATACGTTCATTCTTGTCTGCCTAGGGTAACTTCAGTGGAAAAAGTCTGGAAGCTCTCCTAGGACACGGAGCATGTCACATGAAACCTTTATTAAAGCACCAGAGTGAACCTGGCAATATTAGCAGATTGAAAAGCAAGGAGAGGGATTCAGAATGAGAGAGAGACAGTCATCAGAGAGGCACGTGACCGAGGAGGCAGACACACAGCACGGTGCCGAAAGGGGGGACCGGCCAATGGACAGGAAAGAGGGAAGGAGGAGGGGAGAATGGGAGAGAGACAGTAAAGGCTAAAGACAGAGTGGCTAAGACAACAAGGGAAGGGGAAGAACTGGAGGTCAGAGCTGAGGCAGATGCAGCCTCCTTGTACATCTGCTTTTATGATCCAGGGAGCCATGCCACATAGCCCTACACAGCTCTGCCAGAGATGGTCTCTGCACGAGGTATGTCTGCTATGGGATTCTGTTTGCAGAGAGGCAATGCTTACTTCAGTCCCCTGGAAGATTATGTATGTCTGGTTGATCATTTGACCTCTCCATGGACTAGATTAGAGGGTGGGGTGGGGTGGATTGGAGTGGAGTGGAGTGTAATGGAATGGGATGGGATGGGATGGAATAGAATAGAATAGAAGCCTCATCCTATCAAGCAGGCCTTGGTGCCAAAAGTGGAAAGTCAAATACCTGTGGAATCTAGGCAGGTAGAAAGGTGTATAGCTGTGTTAATTTTTGCAAGTGCAGGGTATTGTAGCAAACGTGAGGGTGGGCTCCTTGTTTAAAGGCGCTCAAATTGAAAAACAAAGAAATAAAAAATCTGGCTGACTAGCCAGTCTTTTCTGCTATTAATCACATTTTCCAAAAAGAGAAATTAAGGCCCGGAAATTAAATAATTTTCCTAAGGCCACAAAACCAGTAAAAGTTAAAACCAGGGCTTCCATGGTGGCGCAGTGGTTGAGAGTCCGCCTGCAGATGCAGGGGACACGGGTTTGTGCCCCGGTCTGGGAAGATCCCACATGCCGCGGAGTGGCTGGGCCCGTGAGCCATGGCCGCTGAGCCTGCACGTCCGGAGCCTGTGCTCCACAACGGGAGAGGCCACAACAGTGAGAGGCCCGCGTACCGCAAAAAAACAAACAAACAAAAAGTTAAAACCAAATTTAAACCAACGATCTTTTTTATTTCCAAAATTTTTTATTGTGACATCAACTTCAGAGTTTCCAAAATCTCTCAAGAATGTTCACTACAGACCACAGAGGTAGAAAGCCATGATCCTCCACAGAAATGTCGTCTACAGAATATTTACCCGTAGAAGAGTTATCAGTCATAATACTGCTATTTAACAAGAAACAGTGGCAACTTTGGTATTTTAAATAGCATGTTTCACAATAAACAATAACAGCAAAACCGGGACTCCTGAAAGGCAAGAGAAGAAACGGTTATTGATTCGGAAAAATATAATTGCCCTAACAGCAGAAAGATTTTAATATGACACTTAAAAAGAAACTGTCAGTTGGTGTGCTCAAAGTCTCATTAATAGCTAGATATTGGACAGCTTTTTCACTATTATCTTGCTGACATCACTTTATGTAATGAAGTGATTTTGATTTTTCTCAGAATATGTGTATAAAATCCAATAAAACATTGAAAGGAAAAAAGATAAAAATTAGTGGAGGTGAATGACTTTTCTAAATAGGTGATTGTTCACAGCATTCATTATTAGCAGTAGATTTTTACAACATACACTTGCTAACATTCTAGTTCTTGTTTTATTTTTGTAAGAGCTCGGGCATGAATGTTGATTCCCCCCTTTTGATTACGAAAAGCCTGGCAAAGTGGAATTAGACTCAGAACCTGACCTGGCTGATTTTGCATATTTCCTTTACCCAGAACTTAGAGACCTACCATTATTCAGCTTTCTCTGAATTATTCTCTGAATAATCTCTTTTTCCCATTTTTCCTACTGTTTTATTGGACAAACCCATATTTCATTGGTGAGAACCATCACCATCTTGGTTAAGAAAATTAGTATCTCTTGGTACATATATTCCCTCCTGATTCCAGGCTTTCAGGAGCTAGAATTTAAACATCCTGGTATAACTCTAGCCACAGAGGCCTTTGTAATTACTTTAAAACACCCACACAATAAATTACCTCTCTCCTGGATGTGAAGCCACAGAGGAAACGTTTTTGTGCCCTCACACTTGTGAACAATTCTATTGTTAAGGATGGTATATTAAGCCGGTCGCCTTATTCATTAATAGAAAATACAGCAGAGTGCATTTTCAAGTATGTGCAGTGAACTGCATACACAGTGTACATTATTGTCATCAGAGCTGTGCTGAGGGAATTTAGCTAAAACTGTTTAGAGGCACACCATAATAGTTGACTGTAATTGTTTCAAAATTGGTTTTCTGGGGTTTAGAGCTTGTTTTTTATTATTGTTGTTATTTATTAATCTCATTCTATGACTGTCACAACTGATCCTGGTTTTGCTAACACTTTCAAAACAGGCACACTCTACAATGATTTTATTTCATCAAATAATTGCAGTAGGACACTTCACCTTGAAGGGAATTGAAGCTTTGTACATTTTTAAGTTATTAACAGAATTCCTTACATTTGGCGTACAATTATAGGTCTACTGAAACCAAGGATTGGCCAATAAATGGAAAATTGTGTTCCCATTTATCCAAGTTCTTCATTTTTTTTAAATCTCTATATCCTTGGTTCTTAAAAGACAAAGAGCTAAATGGCATGTATTTTGACAATTATTGCAGAAACATATAATGAACTTGGTTACTTATCCTAATTCATTGAGAGCTGTTCGAGAGCAACGTAAAGAAGTGGATTTTATTTCCAGTAGTACATTAGTACATATGGATTTTCCATTTTAATGAGACAGGTAACCAAGTAGCTTCCAACTCCATATCCCACCCCACTCATTAATATATTACACAAATATGGATAACTTCAAAGCTCTATATTTAATGAGAGAGGGTGAATAACCTTTCGGTGTGTTTATTACTTCTATTTTATGTTTAAAAAGCTTGCCATTAAACCAGTGTTTTCTCAGTTCAGTCCTTTATGTATCTCTTTAGATATTTCCCATGTCGGGATATCAACCCTGTTGGGCTATTATTTTTTAACCTGTGGTTCTATCTCCTTCTTCCTTACTGTGGTCTGAACCTTACTGGGTGAACTAATCAACACATTGCTGCTGTTGGTCCAGTCTCCAGCCTTGGTCCTCAGGACAGTGAGTTCCACTGCTTCTCAGTTCCAAGTCCTCCCCCCACCCCACCTCCCACTAAGGCATTGACACTAATAGAATGAATGAGAAGCAATGGAAGTGTCACTTGGTTGGATTATTGGTACTGGTTTTGAATAAACCAGTGGAAGAAGAGACAGGGGAACATAGTGTTCAGAAACTCTCAGGGCTACAGCTCTGTTAAATCCTTGTAATCATCTGTTTCTGCCTATACTTGTCCAAATTTCCCTCCATACCTGCCTTTGTGTTGGAGTGAACTAGATCACATGTTGCCCCCTCCTCTATTTCTTCTTCATTTCCATGTTGCTCTTTTCATTGTGACATCATTAGAATGGGGAAGGGGTTGTGCTACTAAGATGGCCAAGAGTGGTACCTGCTCAGTGCAGCCTTAGAGGGTCCTTCTTCCATTTGATCAAATTCTGGCTGAATTTGTGGCTCACCCCTGTCTCATGGTGGGCTGAAGTTCTCTTCCTCATGTTGTGTCTTTCACCCCAGGGTGTAGATATTATATGTTTCTCTAAATTCTCTGACTGTATTAGTCTTCTCAGCCTGCTCTAACAAAATACTATAGAATGGGTAGGTTAAATAACAGGTACCTGTTTCCTCACAGTTTTGAAAGATGGAAAGTCCAAGATCAAGGTGCCAGCTGATTTGGTTCTTGGTGAGGGCCCCCTTCCTGGCTTGTAGACGGCTACGTTCTCACTGTTTCCTCATATGGCAGACAAAAGAAAAAAAAGATATCTTCCTCTCCTAATAAAGCCACTAATCCCATCATGAGGGTCCTACCCTCATGGCCTCATTCAACCCTAATTACCTCCCAAAGGCCTGTTTCCCAATACCATCACACTGGAGGTTAGGGCTTTAACACCTGGAATTTGGGAGGAACACAGTTCAGTCCATAGCACTGACCTCCTCTATCCTCTGTGTGTTAAATAATCTTGATCTCTCCTCCACCCCTTTCAACATTACTTAGCATCTTTACTAAAACGGTACTTACTTTTTATACTTAAAATACTTTTAAAAGGAGATATTATATCAGCTCCCTAAGTAGAATACCAATATCATTTGCCATGAATAAAAGGTGAATTCATAAATACAAAACTATGGGGAAAAAAAAAAAAGCATGCTTTTCTAGCTCTTTCTTCTGGTGAAGAAATAAAACATGTGCAAATCAGGATTTGCCCTAGGTGTCCCAGATATTCTGTTACTGATTAGAGCTTGAGAGTTGGTTCAAGCCATGAAGTTTTTGTGTGATCATATTAAATGACTTTAATCCAGTTTAGAATGTATCCAGAGTACGGAAAATGGGGAAGAATTGTGGCTCCTATGAATTTCTTCACTTTTCTGAGTCCAGATTTATAGGTGTGAGTAATATATATTTGTTTCTTGATGCGAGCTGTACTGGCTACTGCCTTGTTAACTTTGATTGGTGGAATCATGATCATTTAGGCTATTAACAGAAACTAGTCATGTGTTTTCAAAGAAACTGGTATAAATTAGAATCTTTCATTAAAGACCCATCAGCCATTTGCACATTTCAAAATTTGATGCCATTGCTTTCTTGATGGGTTAGCAAACTGACCATAAAATTCATCTAATCCTTTTTCTAAGGGTAAGAGTCAAGAAAGTAGAAATCTATCTATATTAACAGCTTAAAATATTTATATTATCAATTCTGGCATAACTAGTTCAAGAGTAAGATTATAAAGTGATTTAGCCAATGTTGCTTGAAGGTTAGGCATAAGGAAGCAGCCAAGGAGTCAGCCCTGTTACTGTCCGTTCAGATCTCTGTTTGCTTTCAAAGATTTAGAAAAGAATCAAAGAAGTGTTTACCTAAGCAAAGAATCAAAGAGGCCTCTAGCTCTAGGTAAAATGGCATATCTTGCTTTTCTAAGAGCAAGATAAAGCACTTAAAATATACTGAGAAACATTTCATGAAGGTTTTTTAAATGGACTCAGAACAAGTTTCTTCAGGAAGCCCATGAGTGACCCAGGATTGGAATCATGGACAGGGAATTAAGTGACTTCCTGGAAATAGCTGAACACTTAGCTATGTAGGAGGCAATGTGGTTGGTTCTAAGCATCTTGAAAGAGTAGTAGACCAATCTGGGCTGTCACTTAGAAACTCTGATCTCGGGCAAGGCATTGAACTTTACTGAGCCTCAGTTTTTCCCTCTATAACTATACTTGTATGGCCAAATTTCAGTGATCTATTTTGTACATGTCTTTTCCTATCACTTCTGCTTTATGCAATCTGGCTTTAAGTGTCAACATTTTCTCAACTGATATACAGAGGAAGACAATGAGAATTAAAATAGATAATTTTCCTGTATCGTTGTTTTGAATGAAGGGGTTAGAGAATATGTTTTTATGTATCTGAAAATCTGTTTTTTTTTTTTATAATCTGTATACTGTCAAATTGTATGGTACATAGATTTGCATATTGGTAATATAACCAAATGTCAGAAAGAGTTTAGGGCATGAAACTCTGAACTTCAAACAAATTCATAAATATCTGAACATATGCCCTTTTTTGTTTTTCTGTAATGATCTTGGTAAAATAAATTCTAGGAGGCTTTTGACATATATATTTTTATATGAGAAACACTTTTTTCTCACTTAAAGTCAATCACCAACTCATGATGGTATATTATTTTGTCATATAGAAAATTTTATTGCAATGCTCTAGGTAATTCATTTATGTATAACTTATCTATCTCTTATAAATTCTACAAAAGATTTAATGCCACTGACAAAATGAAAATACACAACAGAAGTGTAAATATGAAAAGAAAATGATTCAGGACAAGGGAAATGTAAATAAGTATGAAAAGTCAAAACCAGGGGCTTAATGACCTCCGATATGTCGTTACTTGCTTTCATGATGGTTGGTTTCATGTTGTTATTATTGGTTAGAGAGAAAGATTCTAGTCGCTTTAACATATATTTTTACATTTCATTCTAACACTAGCATCACGAAAAGAATTTCACCCTTTCCTTTCTGCAGGTGACGAGTCTTATTTTTATAGACGTCCAATGATTTGCCTCAACTTTCTCAGCTAAAAAGTGTCAAAATTCTAAATTGAAAACAGTGCTAATTCCAATACTAATTGGACACTCCATAAACACTACTACACAATATCTAATTACTATGAATTGATTCAGTGTTTGTCTTCTGCACCCCTCAGCTAATTCCTGTCCCGCACAACCCTGGTTCCCTTACGTAGCTTTATGTTTTTAGAAGCTGGGACTAAATATTTCATTTATGTAAATTCTCAGAGTTTGTCTGAGATGTGTATTGCTGAATAGTGTTTTCGGAAAATATTTAGGAGACGTGTAATAAGAAAAAAATACCTTTGTATAGAAACTTATATAGGGGTGAGGGTGCTCTATGTATGGTGACAGAACTGCTATCAGGCTACTGTAAATCAGAATGACTGTCCCAGGCTCTGCTTGATTCTTTAGGAATCAAAGTGACTATAGGGCAGAATGATACCTGATGGGAGAAGCGTATATATGGGCAATGGGAATTCTTTGAAAATACTATCAGTGGCTTAATAAAGAATAAAGGCAAACACATAAAATTAGCATGCAAGCTCTGTTCTATGCCTACCAATAAAATCAGGCAGATTGTAGAGGGCATGGGGGCAAGATTAGAATATAGAGCTAAGGGCAGCAGTATCCTCTCCCATATTTACATTGGGACTTCTGCTTTCTGCCTTCTTCAGTTTCTATGTAATGTAGTTTGCAGATCTTTTTTTTCCATTCAGTTGATTCAGTCTGCCTTTGGAATTTTTATCAACCATATTTTACCCCTGTGGAAGTGTGATCAGGAAGGAAGGGAGACCACATACTGCGATTTGCTTCATGCATACGCAGCTCTATTTTTATTGTATCTTAGTCAATGGAAATTAATTGCTAATTATCCAAACATTTCTATGATAATATTTCAAGCTCTCTTGTAGCAGATGTGGCCTCAACTATATTTGGAAAGGAGTAGATGGTATTATCTTTCTTGATGGGAATGATTGCGTAGGGCTTGAAAATTTTTTGCACCATTTTTTATTTCAGAAAGAAAAATGGCTATCCTTCTTTTGTAACATTTGTTAAATATTCATACTGACCAGAGTAATTATGCACTGACTACATTAGCAAACATGTAACTCTGTCAGCTTTAAGGAATTGGGAAATGAAATTAAACCGTTTGTGAATAATACAATATATTTGGTTATATGCTCACACAGACATATAGATTGTTAAACCATCAGCACGCTGCATTTGCAGTCATTGGCAATGACAGACTTCTCTTATTTGGGGACTCTCATGCTGAATTATTCTTTTCTTTATTGCATTAGATGTCTGTCCTTCAGTGTCTGAACATTGCTTTTTCATTTCCCCTTTATGAATGCTAATAATATACTGGATAGAGCACTGGCTATTTTTAGTAATTCAGCATTTCCTTATATTTATACTGTGAACAAACTTGAGAGAATTTAGCTCTGATTAAAACAGATAATTTTCTCTCTTTAAAAAGAATAATGTGGGACTGATACATAGTGAGGACAAAAGGAATTTGATGGGCATGGTGTCAAAGCTTAATTGTGTCAATAATTATTTGTGTATTAGTGCCAAGTTTTTAATGAGGAGTAGTCACTTGTGTGTAATCATGATCAATGACAAGTAGTTAAAATATCTTCATGAAGTGGCAAACTGGGAGAAAAAAATGAAGCGGTATTAACACTGCCTACAGTTCCTTACATACTAGCCCGTCTGAAGTCCACGAGTATTAAAAAACCGAAGCCCCTGTAAGGATGTTGCTATGGGTGTAAAATTGCATGTGTTTATACAAGATTTTTTCCATGTATTCTAAGCTTGTTAGGTCTTCTGGGGGGAAGGACTCTTGATGCCTTGCTCACCAAGCTGTCACTCCTACCCAGAGACCTAGCCGTCTCTATGTATGTTTTCACTGCTCTGTTAAGGTAATGGCTCTTCTTCCCGTTCCGCATTCACACTTTCCAAGTCTTTAGGACTTATCACCCACCATCCTGAGGACTGTTGCTCTTTGTTTAAGATCCTGACATTTTCTAAGTGGCTTGCTCTTAACTTTTCTTCATATTTTTGAGCTAACAAATCTGAGTGACCCACGCCCGTAGTAAGTAAGTAAGTAAGTAAGTAAGAGGAAGAGTAAAGTACCTCACAGGAACCCTGAAGCATCCCTGGAGGAACTGAGTCCTGCAGTGGCTCAGATACCTGCTTTCTGTCTCTACAATGTGTAGGGTCAAGTATAAGTCTCAGCAGTCGCATGGCAGAAGCCCAGAAACTAGTTCCCTTCAGTATTACCACACTATCGGTTTGCTTGCTGTCACTGTTAACTTTAGTTATCTGTGTCAGCTAACCTCACATTGTGAATGAGGGCAGTCCAAATTAGTGCCATCCCGTTGTGCTTACAGGCATTGGGACAAACTTGTATTAACCGATGAGCATAACAAGACTTAGATACAACCATGGATATATGTGATTGACACAATAGCTGTGAAATGGTGTGCTTGGCAATAATGTGCAAACAGAAGCACAATTTATGGATTTTCCTAATTGTGTTTGCTTTTAGGTTGAATTCAAAATTGCCTTAGTGGGGGATCGTTCATGGGTTTTCTGTGCTTTACTGTCATTTGTTGGAATGCCTATATTTTATCTCCCTTATTACAATTTCCTTCAATCTGATTTTTCCTTTGTGAATGATATTTCTGGAGCTGGAAATCGGTGTTTCATATACTGTACGTTTATAAGAAAGACTTTTTTTTTTCCCGCTTCTTTTGCTATCTTAAGAGTTAACTCTTTCCTGTATGAATATTCACTGAGAGGGAACACACACACACACACACACACACACACACACACACACACACACACACATGAAGTGGTTGCTGGTAGCAGATTTTGAGTAGGCCTTAGCCATGGAGTTGAAGTCTGAAGACTTGCTGACATTTTGAAAATAGTTTTTAGAACAAAATGTCAGATGATCGGAGCTTTATATCATGCACGAGCAAATTGCGCAGCTGATGCTAACTAAGCCGATTCCTCTAGAGCTCTGTGAGGATGGATGACCACTGCGCTTTTAAAAGAACTAAATATATCCACATATGTATGCCACACTTCATATTTTGCACATGCTTTGCTCTGCCAGGCTTATATTTGAGGCGTCCATGACTGACACCTTTGTAGACCAATGCGATCTTGGCAACCTGGCATGATTTTTAAAAAGGAGCCATTGACGATGGAACGTCATTCCATATCCCAACTTTGGGCCAATGGTGCTGCCACCCTTCTGTGATGGCTCATCAAGGCAGCTGTGCTGTATTCACATTGAAATGAGGGGATTTTTAAAACCCGAGCAGCTGTATTATTCAGACTTAAAATAAAAGCTTAGTTTCCCCAAATGGGTGTGACGTAAACATCTCATTAAATATTTTAAATGCCAGTGACTACACAGGTGGTGGCAGCCGCTTGCATTTGTGTGCGAGCTCCTGGGAGGAGGTCTCTTTACTCTTTCCCTGTATTTGTGTTCTCTTCCTACTAGCAGGACTCTGGGGAGGGAGGCTCCATGCTACAGGTGGCAAGAGATTCAGAAACATGGAGTGAACATTGCGGCTGTTTGATAACTTTTAATTAGGTCGTCTCTTGTCTCCGAAGGAAACCCAGGTGCTTTGTCCTGGCCCACTTCATCTTCTTGAGTTACAGTTTCCAAAAGCTAAACCTGAGAAGGGTCGAAAGTTTCTTTTCTCTTAGATTCTTGCTTGGTTTCTCTCCTCTATTCATTAGGTGGCATTGGGGGCTGGCCCTGATTTACTAGACAGTTTGCATTCTCGGGGGGATGACGCACTTTACAGAGACCAAGAGATTAGCAGGATCCATTAGGACCCCATTTCTTTCCTCTGCCTTTGGGAGGAGATTGCTTATTAGCCTCCACCTCCAAGCTTTATGCTATTAATAGTAATTAAATAAAGATGTCAGAGGTGACTTTTGTCTCTGAATGTAACAGCAGCCTGTGTGCCCAGTCATTAGTTAAGAAAGCATCGCTCCTAAGGGTGTATACAGTCATCACTCAGTATCTGCGGGGGGTTGGTTCCAGGACCCCCTCACACTCCCACCACCCCATCCCTGGGCAGATGCTGAAATCTGTGGAAACCATACAGTCAGCCCTCGGTATCTGTAGATTCCTCGTCTGTGGATATGGAGGGCCAACTGTGTATTTTTTTAACATCTTTATTGGAGTATAATTGCTTTACAATGGTGTGTTAGTTGCTGCTTTATAACAAAGTGAATCCGCTCTACATACACATATATCCCCATATCTCTTCTCTCTTGTGTCTCCCTCCTTCCCACCCTCCCTATCCCACCCCTCTAGGTGGTCACAAACCACCGAGCTGATCTCCCTGTGCTATGCGGCTGCTTCCCACTAGCTATCTGTTTTACATTTGGTAGTGTATGTATGTCAGTGACACTCTCTCACTTCGTCCCAGCTTACCCTTCCCCTTCCCCGTGTCCTCAAGTCCATTCTCTACGTCTGAGTCTTTATTCCTGTCTTGCCCCTAGGTTCATCAGAACCTTTTTTTTTTTTTTAGAGTCCATATATATGTGTTAGTATATGGTATTTGTTTTTCTCTTTCTGACTTACTTCACTCTGTATGACAGACTCTAGGTCCATCCACCTCACTACAAATAACTCAATTTTGTTTCTTTTCATGGCTGAGTAATATTCTATCGTGTATATATATATATATACAACGTCTTCTTTATCCATTCATCTGTCAGTGGACACTTAGGTTGCTTCCATGTCCTGGCTATTGTAAATAGAGATGCAATGAACATTGTGCTACATGACTCTTTTTGAATGATGGTTTTCCCAGGGTATATGCCCAGTAGTGGGATTGCTGCGTCATATGGTAGTTCTATTTTTAGACCAGTGGTGTATTTATTGAAAAAAATCCGTGTGTAAGCAGACCTGTGCAGTTCAAACCCATATTGTTCAAAGATCAATGTGTTAGTTTTCTAGTGCTGCTGTAACAAGTTACCACAAGCTTGGTGGATGAAAGCAACACATATTTATTCTCTTATAGTTCTGGAGGTTAGAAGTCCAAAATGAGCCTTTTTGAGCTAAAATCGAAGTGTCAGCCATGCTATTTCCTTCTGGAGGCTCCAGGGGAGAATCTGCTCCTTCGTCTTCAGCTTCTAGGTGCTGCCATGTTCCTTGCGTCTTGGCTACATCACTCTCGCCTCTGATTCCTCCACGCCAGCTTTACCTTTTCTCTGGAGTCTTCCTCTGCCTCTCTCTTATAAGGATCCCTGTGATATTGAGTCTACCTGCATAATCCATGATAATCTCCCATTTTGAGATCTTTAACGTAAAGTCCCTTTTACCGTTCACAGTCCTGGGGATTTGGACATGGACGTCTTTGGGAGGCCATTAGTCAGCCTCCCTCAGGGTGTGAACTTTGGAGGGGGGCTGGATCTGGATGTGAATTCTGACTTGGCCAACTGCTACCCATATATCCTTGGGAAAGTTTTTAACCCTGTTTCCTACCCATAAAATGGGGATAATACTGCCAACTGCACAGATCATGTATGAAAAGCAATAGGCTTTACACAGTAGGTGTTCCACAAATGTAATCCCCATCCAGCCTTTGAGAAGGAAATGTAGAAGGAATGGAACATTTCACAGGTCCGATCAGGCCAAATTATTGGTCAACAGAAATGGCTAGTCTTTTATTTTATTTTATTTTATTTTATTTTATTTTTTTGTTTCTTCAGTAGACTTTGTAGTTAGAGAAGTGATAATGTACGTAGGGAGTTTAAGACATTCTCATTTTATCAGTATTATGATGAACCAGGGCATTTTCTCACTGCACCTTCTCCTATTGGGTCTCCTATTGGGTTTTGACAGATTCTTCCTGTCACCCAGCTGCCTTGTGTCACAGGATGCCAATGGGACTGAAAATCCTATGACTGATTCTGCCCCTGCAGAGAACAATAGCCATTTGAATTTGATTTGCCCATCTTCTGGGAAGACAGTCAAGGTTCCCAGTCAGTGGGGCTGAGTTGACAATGGGCACCCCTTGTACTCTTTACAGCGTGTTCACCTATTATTATGATGATGTCATTATTCACATTATTGCTCTCATTATTATTATTATTATCCAGTGACCTCTGTTCTGGGGAGGAACTCCCTGTGACAGATGGGAGCTTCATTTATCGGACTGCTTTATGCTGCACAATTCCCCTGCCATTCTGAGTTTATATTGAGACGGGCTGCTTTTCGAACAAAGGCAGCCTGATCACAATTTGTCAGTGTACTTGGTAGCTATATATCACCAAAGCTCTCTGCCAGTCCTTCTGGGACCCAATTATTTATGGAGCTGACAATATGGGATAACTTGTCTTGTTATGAATGCCACTATTACAATCAAAGCATTGCTATCTTGAGTGGGAAGGCAACAGAAGTTCTAGTTGGTCAAAAATTCCATTAACTAAGAGTTAATTCACATTGTCCCAGGTGATCTCTTGGTGCCCCAAGTGAGTTGATGAGATCTGTGGGGAAAGTTCTATTTCAATATTCTTTTCTGTCCAGACTTGGGAGATCTGTTGATAACCTTCGTTTCTGTGGCTTCTGTGTAATACGCATTTGGGGTTTTACAGCTTGGGAGCAACCTTCCTTCTGAGACACTCTGGACAGAGTTTACCAAGTACTCTTGGGAGTGGAAATGAAACCAAAGACTTGGGCTCTCCCAGTAAAGTGCTTATAATTGAATGAGGGGAACGATCCAGATCAAATCTATATTTACCAACACAGATGATAGCGAAATAAATATCAACCAAGTCCAGCTTGACTGCCTCAAGCCTGAAAACGGACTCGGATGCCATTCTAGTGAAGTGATTCCTTTCTTCTCCGCTATCCTTCACTCACTCCTGGGTCACACTGATTTTAATCAAATTCCTCATCTCTGCTTTTAAGATACCTCAAAAGAACACCGAAAAGAAAGGAAACTAATTAAACCTAAAAGATATTAAAGTTTAAAAAAGAAAAAAGGGCCACACAAAGAAGAGATGAACAGAAAAATGAAACATGATTTGATATACAGTAGAGGGTATTATTTTTAGGACACGAGATGGTACATTTGTGGCATCAGAAGGAATGGAGGAACCTATTTTCAGAGGTAGATCATTTGAATTTGGGTTTTTTTGACTTACTGGCTTGACAGGTCCTAAGTATAACATTCCTGTGTTTCAAATAGAGAGCGTATTTACAGACACACCTTCTACTAAAACATGTGCTTCCATAGCTTTAGTTACACACAGAATTATTTTTATCCCTTTCTCTTTTATTAAAATGCTCTTTGAACGAGGCATAGTGCTTAAAAGATTAGATCTTATAGGGAAACATAACATATTGTATTTAAATATGCTAATCTCTTAGAGGAAATGAAGGATCTGAGCCTGCTCATTAAGAAATAAATTAATTCATCACCATCGCATTCATCATCAATCATCATCCAGTTGTGTCCAGTTTTCAATTAAGTTTTTCCAAACTGCTTTGTGCATTTACCAAAAGAACTGATTATCTCTGATGATGATTTTTTGTGGGTATTCGGATGTTGATGGCAGTTGAATTGGCATAAACATGCTGAATGTCTTTTTTATTCAAGTAGTTAAGCAGTAGCTGTTCAGTGCATACAAATACATTATGATGACAAGTAAAAAAATCTTATGTTTTAAGACGTATTTTCATGGTCAAATATCCAGCGTCTCAGATTGACAGGGAATATTTTACATGAGCACTGCTGACAGTAATACACACAGGGAACATTTATTAAATAGGCATTGTTCATCTGTTCATTCGTGCATCATTCCTTGAAACAATTTTTATTAGACACCGATAAGTTTCCAGTACTGTGCCAGGCTCTGCATATACAGATCAGTTTAATGCAACTGACCTTATCGCTACCCTAGTGGAGCTTCTAGTCCCTTTTACTTAAGTTTCCTTGTTCTGAGATGTATTTTTACTAGATAACACACTGCACGTCAGTTTTAGTGATTACACACTCCCTCCCTTTAAAGTGGACACTGAAAGCCATGATCACTTCACCGATGACCCTCCAAGTATACATACGCCTCCTTAACACTTGGAGTTAATAAGCATTCCACGCCAGAAGAACAATTTCTGACTCTCTTTTTAAGGTTTCCTTGTGGAATGAGGATGTATGAAAATGACTCACCATGCCTGCCACTTATCTCTAGATTCCTATAACATGCAGGTGATCACAATCTGCCATCGTGCTGTTAAAATGATGTATAACCCTACCAGCACTCTGAAATGATCGAGTATTATTGCAGCCTCTTACAAGTTGGGCACTGAGATAATTTGGCTAGTGTTGGAGAAAGACTATTCCACAACCCCTGTGGCTCCCCCTTCATTGAATAAATATGGCATGCTGCTGCTTTTGTTCTCCTTGTGTATGGAAGAGCAATTAATGTGTCAAAAAAGAAAAATCACAAAAATGTACAGACTTTTTCCCCCTATGAAAATTGCAACACACTAAGTTCAATCTGCCTTAAAATTATTGTACAACATTACAAGATGTTGTTATCTTTGAAATATTAGATAACTTGTGGTTGGCATTGCATTTCTTATTGTGATTTCATGACTTCTGTGTCCATTAAGGATCCAACAGTGGGTTTAAGTATTTCTTTAAAAGTGCCATTGGGCTACCGATGTTTACATAGACACCTTGATGTATTGTTTTCTTATTTAGATAGTTTAAATGAAGCATTTTTTAAAAATGCAAACCTCTGTAGATTTTAATTAAGAGAAAGGATCATGAATATGGCCAGACTGCTGCAATTCTTGCTTTCTGGTCAGTTATTTTCCTGATATTCGAGCACATTCTTAGAAAGAGTCATGAAATCTTTGTGATGAGAAAGGAGTCAAAATTGTTTTCTATTGATAGTATTCAGATGAATGAAAGGGGAAAGACAGGAATTCAAAGGTTTTGTTTTTTATCCATTTTGTTTGAGGATACAGTCCAAGCAACTAAGTTACTTCAATATTCTGTACCATAGTAAGCGCTCAATAAATATACGTGAATTGAATGAATAAGTGAACTCAATCTCTTAACAATAAAACTTATTACTAAACTTAGGAAGGAATTTAGTTCCTGATAAACTATTAATCTAGTCCACTAATTTCCTTTTATAGTTTAAATTAGACTAGTTCATTATTTGAAAGCAAAAATGAATATTTTCATTTTACACTATTGAACTGTGTTTATTTTCCCTCTCCACTGCTAGATTATAAGCTCCACGAGGCCTGTGTTGTTTACTCCTATATCTGGTGCCCAGGATAGTCTGTCACAAATAAGGTCTTCAATTATTATTCATCTAGTGAAGGACCTAGTGTCTTTCTGAAAAATGTACACATTCAAAAATACTAAGTATCAATTCTGCTTCTACATTATATGAGGGATATTTTAAAGAACAACACATGTGGTTGCCTAAAATCTTGAACAGTTACACAGAGTATATAGATAGTCCAACAACACAGACTTTGTTCTCTGTCCCCTAAATATATCACGGGGCTTCCTAATACTCTGCCTTTGTCAGGCTTCCCCTCTGTGGATAACTGCCCTGCTCTCCCAGCCCCTTTGCTCCTAATTTCTACTAATTCTCGGAGACTCAACTCAATCAATTCCTCTTTCAAAAAGCCTTTCTTATCTCTCCTTCCAACCCTCCTCAGAGTGCCCCGTCCGCATTTTTGCTTTCATCTGTGACTGTCTTCATACCGATTGTGTTGACTGATCATGGGCTTGTGTGTCAGTCTCTTCCACTAGACTAGTGAGGATCTTGAAGGCAAGGATTGTGTTTTATTCACTGCCATGGCTCTAATGCCTAATGGAGTGCGTAGCACAAAGGGGGGCTTGTCAATGCTGTATGGGAGGAAGGAAAAACGTGGAAGGAAAAAAGGGATGGAGGGAGGGAGGAAGGAGGAAAGGAAGGAAGGCAAAAGGAAGGAAGGAAGGAAAGAAGGAAGGAAGGAAGGAAAAGAAGAAGGGAGGGAGGGAAGAAAGAAGGATGAAAGGGAAAAGGAAAACGCTCAAAGGAAACTCTTCAATGAATATTATAAAGAAGTTGTCTCCACTGGAGAACAGCCATAACTTAGAAAAGGGAGGGAAAAATACAGGATTTTTAAAAATTACTGTAGATGTTATGAGTGTTTATCTATCTGAAAGACACTCTCCATTTCCTTCCATCTAGTCCATGGCGTGCTCATTTCTGATAGTGTCTGTTCCCCCTTTCCTCGGGCAGCCATCACCATAAAATGGCAATGTACTTTAATTAGGACACCTATATTGATGAACTAGTGGTGAAATCTCACTTCCTGCTTGTATTAGAATTGTTACAAGTGTGCTTTTGAGAGTTCAGAAGAAAGTCATCATTAAAGGAAAAAGTAAAGAATTATTGCTGTGTAACAAGTGAGCTTAAATATTCAAGCTTGGGGTCATTTAAATGTAATTAGCTTATCATCTTGTTTTCAAAACACATTGTAAGGGCCAGGATAGTGTTCTGGTCCTAGAATTGAAAATTTTTATGAATTGAGTTCTTCCAGTTTTCATAATAATAGTGAACAGCTACACAGTGCTTATTATGCCAGTAACTATTCTGCTCTACACAATCAACTCACTCAATTGCACAGTAATCCAATCAAATATAGTTTATGTCTTTCATTGTTGAGGAAGCTGAGGCATATGGAGTTAAATAATTTGTCCACGGTCGTGCATCTTAAACTGAGGTTTAGTTGAAATTCTAACCTAGGTAGCTTAGATTCCAGGCTAATCCTATCAAAGCTCTCTTTATTTATCCCGGAGCCTCGATGATGCAAAAGCTCTTTCATGGCTATGGTTGGAAATGCAATTATGCTTAATAAAGTAAGCCAGTATAGTATGATTAAAATTTCATTTTTGGGAAAATGGTGGGGTGAGCTTGGCCATTTAAATACATTATTTAATATAATTACCACAACAAAATTAGGAGATTGGTGATAATTTTCCTCAAAACTCACTTCCGAATAAATCAAGGTAGTTGAACTAGGACTGCAACACAAATATCCTTGGAGTTTCTCCTAAGTTTTCTTGCTAAATCTATGGATTTCAAGTTTATTTAGCAAAGCCTCTCCTCCAGTAGGGATTACTAAGCCCTAATAAATCTTTTATTCCTAGAAAGCAGATTGGGAGGACACAGAACAATAAAGGGGATTTGGGGCATTTCTGCCACGTGGAGACCAATTAAAAATGGAAAGTAAGGGGATTTTTGAAACATGATTTTAGTTTTCATTTGGGGATGTTTTATGAACAAGCCTGCTTTCAACAAGGTGAACACTGAGTAAAGTGAAGCATACTGATATTGCATGTCCTGGAGCTTGTGTACTTTTGACTGACCAGCTCTTAATCAGGACTCACAGAATTCAGGGAGTTGGCTTACTTTTCTGGTTTATTATAAAGGCTACAACTCAAGATCAGCCAAATGGAAGAGATGTATAGGACTAGGTACGTGGGAAAGGGTGCAGATTTTCCAAACCCCCTCCAGGTGTATCCCCCTCCTAGCACCTCGAGTGTTCACCCACCTGGAAGCTCTCCAAAGCCTGATGTTTAGGGCTTTTATGGAGACTTCATTACAGAGGCATGGTTGATTGATTAAATCATTGGCCATTGGGGATTGAACTCAATCTCCAGCCCTTCCTTCTCCCCAGAGGTCTGGGAGTAGAGCTGAAAGTTCCAAACCTCTAATCCCAAGGTCGGTTCCCCAGGTAGCCAGCCACCCAGCCTTCTGCTCTTTAAGGATTTTCCAAAAGTCATCTAATTAACATAAACTCAGGGGTGGTTGAAAGGAACTTGATATGAATGACAAAAGACACTCCTCTCACCCCCATGGCTCAGGAAGTTCCAAGGGTTTTGAAGCTCTGTACCAGGAAACCAGGTCTAAGACTAAATATATATCTCTTATTATATCACAATAGCATACCAACATTTAGCATTTTTGACCTCTGAGGATGATTCGGAGGAAAGTGGAGGAGTACTCCTTCTGAAGCTGCTACTTAATGACCATTTTCACAACTTCTTAGCACTCCTTTGGAGCCCTACATGTTTACAGCTAAAAAGCAAGCTCTTTTCTTTTTCTTGAAAAATGTACCTCAAACCCTTTGGTAATATGCGGTTTTCCACCCTGTGGGAGGCCAGTAAATCCCTGTTGACTCTCTTTATATTCAGCAGCTTCAAGTAAAAGGGAAAGACGCCATGGCCATCCAGACATTGCACACACTATGGCTTTTTTGCATGCTCCATTTAGATGCCTAATAGTTAAGCCAGTGTAGTGTGTGGCGCTCAACTTTGAACCACTGGCAGAGGCACTTGTATACAACATTTGCTCCCTTTTGTCAAGGAAATAATCACATTGGAAAAGCAAGACGCTATACATGCTTTCAAGCTGTTCTGATTTCTTCTACTTATTTAGGTACCAAGCACTCTATTTTTCTATTTCTTCACGAGGAAAGTTACATGGAGTGGGGCAGAAATTTCATTTTGAAGTTTATTCACTTTGAGAACCTGAAGAAGTAACGGCTTGGCTGCCAGCATCACTGAATATCATTATAACAGTCATTTTAGGTACACATAAACACACGGTTCATATCTGCTTCGGAATTTGTACTGAGATTTGTTGTACGGAAGCCTTTATGTAACTGTAACATGAAAGCTAGTAGGAGAGACGGTGTCTTGCCTCTCAAATTGGGAGTTAAATCAACGTTCAGTTGCATGGGTTTAAAACGAGTAAAGTCTTAATATAGGTCCCCAATTTCTAGCAGTTACATAGTGTTCAACTGAAAGGAAGCCTCTCAAATATAGTCCATGGTAAGGATATGTGTGTTAGGCATTTCTAGACACTTCTGAAAAAGTCCTTACAGAAATAATGTGTCCTAGTAAACAGAGTGGTTTGCTTCAGCTTAGCAACGTTTAGTGATTTGAACTACATTGAGGTTATAATTCTTTTGAGTCTTCTGGACATTACAGTAAATGAACATATATACATATATACGCCCCCCCACACACATATGTATTTTCATTTTAGCTCTGATATAATTGTATTTACTTAACGTGTCAAAATCTGGATCAGTTGGACTTTAAGAATGAAGGTGGAAGGGTTTTCTTTTTGGTGTTTATTAGATAATTAAATAAATGTTTAATCCTTTTATCCATTTGTAAAAAAATATCTAACAAAACAAAGCAAAAAACCCATGTCACAATTAACACAATCATCAGATTTGCCTGAAATTCATAGCATTTTCTAAGTCATCTTTTCAAATCTATGTTTTCACCTTTACGTTAATAATATCGCCAAATAGGTTTCTGCCACTGCTGTAGAAACTGTGACAAATTCAGTCCAACGTGAAATTAATAAAAGCTGCTTTCAGCTTGGTGAAATACAAGGGCAAGGTCTCTTTGTGCACAAAATGAGACTGAGCCCTGATTTTCTTCTGGAGATGAATATTTCTGTTGATATTGTCCAGAGCAGATATAGCCTGTGGATAATCAATTGATCTGAAGCTAAATGATACAGATGAAGGATGGATCTGTTCTTGTGTTTAGGTGTTGAAGAATAGAGCCTTTGTTTTGTATGTGAAAATTACCCTTATTGAAGTGATTGAGCCAACGACAGATTTCATTTGGAACATGCTTTTAAAAACCTGCCAGCATTTTCCATGGGCTGAAAATGTTTATACTTTTGTAGTTTATTGGCAGATCATGAAACCACACAGGTAATTACAGAATTGATGATACCTCTCCAGTGCCTTGGTGTTGTGCAGTTTTGGTATGAATCTAGATGTGCGAATGAAGGATATTTGTGTCAAGACACAAAGGATTTCAATATTTCTTTAATTAAAAAAAACAAATTTTGTAAAAATTAAAATAAACCATAGACTACTTTGAACATGATTATGCATTTGAATTTGTAAGTGTTTTAATAGTAAGGAAAATTCTGTATTGTAGTTTAAAAATCTTCTACTTTTTGTGGAAGATACCATCTGATTCTGTCATTGGCTTATTAGAGTGAAGCATTTTTATTCCCTATCAATCGATCTATAATCATGTTCACACTACTTCTGTGTTATCTTTTTTCCACTGTTGTCATTTACTAGTTGTGTGACCTTGTGCAAGTTACTTAACTTCTCAGTTCCTGAATTGCTTTATTTGGAAAACAGGAAAAAATTAGAATCTAATTTGCATACTTGCCCTTAGGTACAAATGAATTACTACATATAAAGTAAATAGAAGACTGTCGGCCACATAGAAAGTGCTGAATACATACAAGCCACTTTTATTAAATATTCCAACCCTGTCTGCCTTATAAAGTCATAACATATTGCCTTGTAATCTTTCATAGTTTCTTATAGGATGAACCTAATTATATCAACCAGCATGATAGTAAAGCTTTTGTCATATTCTTCTCTGGTATTGCTGATGAAGTGGTAAAGACATAATTGGTTGTGTAATGGGGTCCATTTGTGGGTCCAACATTAAATGTGTATTCCAACATTAGAATACACATATCTAATGTGTATCTAATGTGTATTCCAACATTAGAATACACATAGATTTTGCTCTGTCAGGAGACCCAGTATAAGAGGTAAAACAAACAAACAAAAAAGTTTACTTCTTCAGGGACCTGCCCTGTTGTGACATGTTAAAATACTATTATATTATGTATATTACAATTATTATTATATTATAATATGTGTTATTATTATGCTTTATGGAACAAAATTTTCCAAACTGTGTTTTATGGGATACTACATCCAAAAGGTATTAATAAGAATCCCCTCCCCCACCCAGTTCCATGGTCAAATAATACTGAGGAAGTAATTTAAAGAATCAAGCTCCTGAGACTTCTCAGTACCTTTAATGCTCTCATGTGCACTAAGATCATTCAAGAAGGGGAGGTGGCAGTTTTCAAACTTGCCCTGAACCATTTTTTGAAGGGAACCTCTGGAGCATCTTGTGTTCAGTCTAAAGAACGACAGGATTTGGGAAGTGCTGCTCTAAATCTGGGACCAGGACCAGAGGCCCAATATGGGTCTTCCCCAGTGATGCCACAGTGTCGGGATAGTTTCTGTATTATGAGGATTCCCCAATTAAGTACTGACATTTGAGAATGATTTCCAAAAAACTAAAATAAAATCAAGCCAACTCAAGGGTATCCCTGGAACTCTGTCTCTGTCATTCATTTGCACGTCAGTACATTCACCCCTCAAGGAAAAAGCAGGTAGCATTGGGAAACTGACAGGGATTTTGTGGCACGTGTATGGTCATATGGCATGCATAGAAAATGGCACTATGTCTGAGCAGCCCTGAACGGCTTGTCTCAGGCTCTTACCTTTCCTCTAAATGATTCCCTGAGCCCCGTATTTTAGTAACTGCTTCCCTTGTCACTCTTGAGTTGTCTGGGTATGGCTATAGCAAAGCACTTTAATTTTATGACTTTCAGATGTCTTGTTAGTGGGCAAATGAAGTGACGGGACAAGTGGGTTTTGTCTAGTTGCTAAGGAATAAAAATAACAAGTGCCTTTATTACTTTGCTGACAATCTATTTATAAATTTCTGAAGGAGGTGCCTACAGAGGAAAATATGCATGTGTTTTGGACATACCTGAGATTTCTCAAATAAAATGATTTATTGGAGGCCCCTGCTTTACGCTGCTTTGGTAGCATGCGCAAATATTGTTTCTACATTCATGGTAGGCTTCAGGCTTGGTTCTTTAATAGCCATTATAGAAATGAGATATGGGGAAGGCTATTTTGTTCACCTCCTTTAGGCCCTTTGAAATACTGAATTGCATATGGGCTTTCCAAATATTGTAGTTTTGTCACCTTAACCATGCAGATTGGAAGAAAAGAAAAGCAAACTTACTTCCCTCCCTTCCTTCCTCCCTTCCTTCCTTCCTTCCTTCCTTCCTCTCTTCCATCTATCTATCTATGTATGTATGTATCTATCTATGTATCTATCTATCTATGGGTCTATGTATGTATGTATGTATCTATCTATCTATTATTTAACATTTGCAGTGGGTTTTTTATAATGGAAATTAACCCATGAAGTCATTCTGTGAAAGCTGTGAATGTTCTCTTGGTTTTCATTTGTCACTGCTCCTCCTAACATCAAGCTCTTTTTAAACTGCAAATCAAGAGCAGCTCTTCCCCTGGAAACGTTTCACTGCATTGCCAGAGGTTGAGCCCCACACGGCTGGGAAGGGTGGATGGCTAGAAGGGCCTTGTGGGTACTGGCATGCAAATGAGCAGTTCCAGCCAGGTTGCTCTCACCTGATGAGAAACTCAAAGAGAACAAAAACAGCTTTCCTGGTTATACATCTGACCTTAGCAAGCCCTTACCTGGAATAAAATGGCAATTTAAAAAACTGCCTGGACTATGAGAATTTTGAGTCCAAATGGCTAGACTTAGCACCTGTTGGTGTCTCTGTCATATTTAAGTTGCATGTTGGTTGTATCTTAAGGGGGTTTAAAACTGAAGGGAAAGTGGAGGAAATGGTAAAATATGGTGACCTGTTGTTTATATGTGAATGCTATGGTATTTCTAACTTTTGAAAACCCACTTTTTTTTTTTTTATGAGCTAAGCATTGTCATTTGTTTTCATGCAGGTGTGGTTCATAATATCCCAGCATTCTGAGTTAATAAAGCAGTTTTGTAGACTCTCATACCATCGCTGCTGTGATAATTTGGCAATGTTATAGTGGGAAAAAGTATCTTATATAGTCACCTCAGTGGTTCCATTTACTTTATACAAAGAAAGGCTTCCATCCTGCTATTCTCCAGTATTTAGGTTTCAAAGGCCTGTCCCCCACTTGAAGACAAAAAGCTACAACATGGTTCCAAGGTAGAGTAAATCAAAGTGTAATGAGGGTGGTTGTTTATTGAAAAGCCTCTCATTTAGAATGAGTTCCTTTCCTGCTTACCAGGTAATGATTTACATTTTTCATAGAGTACTAAAATATGAAACATCCCAATTGCTACCAAATTATTATAACATGAGGGTATGAAAAGAACTTGTACTCAAATAAGCAAAGATGATAAAAGAATCTGGAAAATTTCCACAGGTGAAGGATCTTTTACGGTCAGTAAAGACTTTTAGACTTGTGTTCCCTTCTGATGTCTGGGATGGAAAAAAGGCAGTTTAGGGAGGGAGATTTTTTTATATTTATATGAACACAAAGGGCTGTAGTTGTTAACTACTTATTGTCATATTAAAACCCATCATCTATATTGTAGAATTAATACTTAGAAATTAAAGAATTATAAAATTAATTGTCCAGTTTGGAAGGTAAGATTTTTATAAATCTAACTTAAAACTTTTATCAACGGAAGTGCCTTCCTGTTGCTCATTTAATTAATATTATTGTTTTACAATATCAAGATACGGGGGCAGTTAATTGACATATAAATTAATTGAACTCTGTAATGAAATACCAGTTTAATTAGTCATTTATGGTGTATAATCGGAAAGGTGAGAAAATTCGGCAGAAAATGCCACACTATCATTACTCTCATTTTGTATTTTTTTCTTCCTATCTCAGGACAAATCAAAGTCATTTTGTGAACTCTGAGTTCTATTTTTTTGACTGTGAAAATCTGTGTCATGGCCTTGACCGAAATAGCTGACATGTAAAATTTATTACTTACTAGCTCTTAATTTCTTCCTCGCTCTTAATTTCTTCCTCACTTGTTAATCATTTTATTTAAAAATAAAACACAGACACAGAACTGAATAAAACAAATATGTAACTTAGTAAGTTATTACAAGGCATCATTCTTGTAACTACCACTCAGGTCAAGAAATAGAATTGGGGGACTTCCCTGGGGGCACAGTGGTTAAGAATCCGCCTGCTAATGCAGGGGACACGGGTTCAAGCCCTGGTCTGGGAAGATCCCACATGCCGCGGAGCAACTAAGCCCGTGTGCCACAACTACTGAGCCTGCGCTCTAGAGCCCACGAGGCACAACTACTGAGCCCGCGTGCCACAACGAGTGAAGCCCATGCACCTAGACCCTGTGCTCCGCAACAAGAGAAGCCACCTCAGTGAGAACCCCACGCACTGCAAGGAAGAGTAGGCCCTGCTCGCTCCAACTAGAGAAAGCCCACACGCAGCAACGAAGACCCAACACAGCCAAAAAAACAAAACAAAACAAAAAACAAACAAACAAAAGAAAGAAATAGAATTTGGTCAGCCCCCTACCACTCCTACCCATGAGTCCTGCACATGTCACATCCATCATAAACCCCTGCCATCCCTCAAAATGTAATCTAATTTTATATTATCACTTCCTTGTTTTTCTTTATCACCCAGGGATGTATTCCTAGATGTCATGTTTGGGGACTGTTTTTAAGTCTCTTTTAATCCACGATTTCCCCCTGCATTCTTTAACTGCCCTTGCAATTTATTTGAAGAAATGGTCATTTCTTTGTTTCTAAAGCAATGATTTTGACTTTATAAAAGACAAAGTATCCAAATGGCCAGCATTGGAATCTTCTGGGAGGTGCTTTGTTAAGTATTCAGTTAGTTTCTGGTCTTTCTGCCACGCACCTTGCACTTCTGCTTGGATAGTCAAGCACATCTGAACCCAAACATTGCCAATAGTGACACTGCCCAGTGATGGGATTCTGAATTACAGGAAAGGTTGGTGCTGCTCTCTTCACCTATTTCTGCAGAGGGAGGGTAGATGGGGGAAGTCTTCTCTCTGCAGTTACTCACAGTGTGGCCCATCTGAAATACAAACAGTCTCAAGAGGTCATAGTTCAGAAAGCTGGATGGACCGTACAAGGTTGGGAGGGAGGAGGTCAGTGCAGGCCGATGGCAGAGGCTCTAGATGGGCTGGGCGCTGTGTATCAGGAGAGAAAGGGAAGCAGGAAGTGCTATTTTGGCACGTTTTCTGTGCCACGCTCTTGTGCAGGTTGTAACTCTTTCCTACAACAATATCAGTGAAGAGTTAATATCCTAGTTTTGCAGGTGAGGAATCTGAAATTCCTTCTCACCAAGAAATAACCTTCTAACTGGTCTAGTTTCCATGTCCAAGTTTTTAGAAAACTTCAACCAGGTAATACCACTCCAGCATCCTTTGCACTTAAAATAAAACCCAGACTCCTTCATGGGAGTGCTGGTCAACAGGGCTGAGGACGGACCCCTCGCCTGTTGCATTGCCTCTGTACTGTCCCCATGGCCCACCGTCTTTCACTGTGCTCTGGCCATATTGGAGCTACTCCTTAGATACCTACCACAAGCTCATCCAACAAGATTGAGGAGGCTGTAGCTTGGTCATTTTTAGGTTTTGTGTTTTCTCTCTCAAGAAAAGTCAGCATGCAGCACGGGTCCTGGGGCCTGTTCGTTTGCTTTTTCCTCTCTCTGAAACATTTTACTGGTACATTTTGTCTAGCTGGATCTTACATCTTATTCAGGCCTCAACTTAATTGTCCCTTCCTCAGAGAAATTCCTTGCCCACTCCATCTACATTAGCTTTTCCCTGTAATTATCTCCTCCACTTACTCTTTTTCCTTTCTGGCACTTATCAACACTCTAATTATCCATGTATTTGTTTAATGTTTATCTTCTACCTGACCCTAAATTACCTGAAGGTGGGGTATGTCTGTTTTGTTTACTGTGCCTAGTTATCTGCCTGGAACACCACAGATGCTCAATAAATTTTGGTTGGAATGCAAACTTGAAAGGAGGCTCAGAGAGGTTAAGTAACTCCTCCAAAGTCACACAGCTAGTAAGTATCAAAGCTAGAGATTTGAAAACACATCCTACAACCTATGTATTTTCAACTATAATTGGTTTTTCTAAACTGTGTTCCTTGGACACTAGTGTTCTGATATATCTTAATAGATGTTGCAAGAATAAAAAAGAATCTATGTTCAAATAAATTATGGATATTATACAACTGTTTAAAGACAGTTAAACGTGTTTCCTTCCCACAGGACATATGAGAGACTTTAATATGCAAATATGCACCATGACTCTACGAGAAACTGATAAGGTATGCAGCATTTCTCACTAGTATTTGGCCATGATTTACTTCTTTCAATTAAACTAATGTCTTGTGGGACACCAGAATTCAGCAGAAGCCAGGGTGGGAATGACTCTACTATATACCCTGCTTCTCCTTAGGAAGTGAGTAAACAGAAATTTCTATCAGGAAATTGTCTTAATATTCATATATGTATGTACATATATGTACATATGTATATGTGTACATACATAAGTTTTATGCTTTCTTTCCTCCTCCTCGCTATAAATATTGGAGAGATTTAGCTTAAGAAAACAAGATTAGAAAATAGAAATTAAAGAAAGTGAAGTGGCATGTAATTTGGATTATTGTAGAGAAGATATGTGAGATGTATTTTTAAGAAATAACTGATTAGAAAATATAAACTAAAGAAACTGGTAACTTAAAACGGTAAGCATTTTTCCCCCACTTTAGCATGCTATTAAAAATGACTGGGAGTGGTCTTAAATTCTGACTTCCCTTAATGGAGAAGGTATGAAATTACAAAATAACCAAGGTAATCACACCTTAATCTTGTTAAATTGAAACACTGTAATCTACATTCAAATTTCACATATGGTCAATCTTGTGAGAGCTAGGTGGATGAGCCAAAGCACTATTTGGAATTTTAAATACAGTCTTTCCTACCTCTTCAAAGCCCATTTACTTCTTTATGAGAAATATTTCCCTGGGACTGGGGTAGGGAACCCTAAGCCAAAAAACAAAGCAAGTAATTTTTTCTTTTTTTGGAATTGAAAGAAAAAAAGTTGATTTCCAAAAGCCTGACACTCATGACCAATTCCATCATAAAGAAAGCGGAGTGCATTTCAGAAAAGGGTGGAACTACGTGAGGAGAAAATAGGTTTCAGCTGTATCTTGCCAATGCCGTATTACAATCTGTTGGCAAATGTGATTTTTAAAAATAATAGCTAAAGTGAAGCATTGTTGTCTAATGCTGGCTGAGTGTGTGTGTTAATTGAATAGGTGTGATATGATAGGAAGCCCTTGTCTTGTCATGGAGCACACATTAGGGGGGAGTTTCAAGAAAACAGGTGTCCACATTTGATTTGAAAAAAGAGTATCCTTTTATTCAGTGGGACCACCAAATGAAAGGCCTCTTGACTTTCTGGTTGCCCTTCTCCATATGAATACAGACACCTCTCAGATACAATGAAATGTTACTCGAAATGTTCATGACTTCAAAAAAAAAAAATTCTGGAAAGAGAAATCCTGAGGATCAGAATAATGGCGAAATAAAAAATAAGTCATTTGTGAATTTTCTGGACTATTCTATGCCATCTGTTACATGCCACTGTACTGGGTTTTAACACTTTCACCAGCGACTTGGAAAGTTCTTTTAAATTGGCTTTTCTGTGGGGATTTCTGATTATGGTAACCACAGGCCATGCTACTGATGATGTCTCTGACTGCAGCATCACAGGGAAGATTGGGCTGTTTCATTCATTCCAGCCGCTGTTGCTTCCCAGCAGGTCCCTTGTCTCTGGAGTATTTTACTGTATCTCTAATAAAGACAAAACAGAGCTGTTCTGAAGGTTTCAGTAGACACAGCCTCCACAGCCAAGTCCTCCAGAAACCTGGAGGGAAAGAAAGCTGAGACAAAGGTACAGTATCCAAATCCTCTGTGAAATGGGTGCTCACATCCTAGCCCTCCTCCTTGAGCCTTCCACCTACGGAGAACTTTCGGGGGTTCTCTGCAGTTGTGCATCCAGGACCCTTTGTTTTAGGGTACAAGTGTGATTGTGTTCAAAGTGCTAGAAAATGTAAACCCCTTTTTCCAAATTAGAAAACTGCGTATCCTAGTGCAGCAAATATTCCAGCTTAAAATAAGGACCTCTCTCATCTCGGTGGTGAAAGGGGAAGGATGGGAATAAAAAGGCACAGGGACCAGCAGTCACCAAAATGAGATTCAGAAGATGTCTTCTTCCATCCAGGGGTAGATTCCTGTGTGGCTTTAGGTGAGATGCTTCAGCTCTCAGACCCTTAGTCTTTCTCTTCCATCAAATAGAATTGTTGGGACTTCAAATTTTATTATAAAAGGACGTTAGAGATCATCTGTATTTCTACGATGTATCTTCACTAGAGATGTAAAAGGCATGTAGCCAAGTATGGAATATTAGACTCAATTTTTGAGTTGAATGAATGCGCTCTAATATTCTTCCTATTATGCTCTGAGGCTAAAATATCCTATTGCTTCTGAGCTTACATAAGCTGACCTCATTTACTATGGGAACATTTTAAGTATTTAAGAGCATGAGGGTGAGCACCATAGAAAGAATAATTCAATCTAGGTGTAAGAGACTCTTTTTTTAAGCTTCATTAACTGATAATTATTTGAGGGCAAAACAATACCCGTACTGTGTTTGATAAATGAATATTAACCACGTCATGCTGATAAAAGTCATGAGCAGAACTAGATCCCTCTGCATTTGGGTGGTGGGGGGAGACTGTTATTTTGATGCTAATGGATTATGTTCATTTTGGATAGATAGATATCTCAAATGACTCAGCAGGGTTGACTTAAATTAGATTTGTCCATTTATACTTTGCTTATTAGTATGCCCCGAATATCTGATGCCAGCCTTATATTACAATCTGTGCTTCATAGAATTTATCTATCATGACCTAAAGATTTCTATGATAAGAAATTGATTGATCATAAAAATCATGATTATGGTTTTTTTTTTGAAAGGATAGCATTGTGTTTTTTTCCACAAAAAAATTGTATTCTCAGAATCAGTAATACGAAATAGCTTATTAAAATCTCTTTACAATGTATGCTCTTTTGGAGTCTTTTGGATATTAGTTCTTTATAGATATTAACTTTTTACAATGGAGAGTTGTATTAGTCTGGGTAGGCTAACAGCTGTAATAAATAACTTCCAAATCTCAATGGCTTAACATCATAAAGGGTTTTTTTCGCTTACATCATGTAGTCCATTGCAGGTTGGTGGGAGCAGGGAGTGGAGGAGGGATGGGAGGGGAAGAGACTCTGCCCATCACAGGTATTCAAGGATCCAGGCCCCTTCTGTATTGTGGCTCCAACCCTCTCCAGGTTCTTGGGGTCTTCTCTATTTAGTGGGTAGTTGAGAAAAAAAGAGTGAGGATTATAAATGGGAGGTTTTCCTTAACTGGTTCAGCTTGGAATTGGGGACCTCATTTCTACTCGGGCTCCATTGGCTGGATCTCTGATATGAACTTCAAGGGAGGCAGAGCATGTGGTTTGGCTGAGTGACCACAAAGCAGAAAAGACACAGAAACTAACGAGCATTAACTGTCCCACAAGACCTAGATGACAAGTTAAAGTCGATTAAAGACAGGTTTGGTGAACATAATACATGAAAACCTTATGCTGAGCATAACAGTGGTTTGTTTACTGTGGTGTTAGTGCAGATAATAGACAAGTAAGATGTGCAAATAATTACACTGTTTATAAACAATAGAGTGTGGTTGTACATCCAGACATGTATAAATACTGTTTAAGGGAGGGATAAATTCTAACAATTTGGAAGAATTGGAAATTTTCTTGATATCATGGTACTGTCGTTGGGCTACAAATTCAATTACCAGAATTCCTGACTCTCTCTGCCATTTGCTTTCTGCAAAATCCTGAATAAAATCTCTGAAACTCACTTTATCATCTATAAAGTGAATATCATAATGCCTGCCTGTTTCATGATATGAAAGGGAATTTCAAATTAGAGAGTGGATGGGGAAACCTTTTGTAAGAAGTCATTCAAATAGCAAATTAAAACTGTTGCTGTATTATTATTATTATTAATTTTTAATTCCATGACCACAGGTAAGGATTATGTTTATGAAGCCTTGTCGTACACTCACACACACATGTATGCACACACCAAGTGTGCGCACGCACACACACACACACACACACACATACACACACACACACTTTCAGGTAGGAAGGACTGAATCAGATGCTCTACTTCTTCAGTCTTTAGATTGAAGCTGAGAGTAAATGCCCAGATATTTGGTATCCTCGTCACTGATACTTACGTCACCTGTGCCAATTTTATAACCTATCCTTGAAAGTACTATCCATTATCTGTGTCTGTTCAGATAGGCTGGACGTGAAAATCTTTGTCCTTTCTGCCTCATAATATTGTTAAGAGCTTAGGGCAAAATTAAGTTTGTGATGATGTTCTTTAAAGGGAAGTTTATTATTGTTTTAATAAGTTCCAAATATGTTTCTAGTTAATTTGGGTCATGTATAGGAAAAGTTATTTCAATCACACCTCCATATAAACGTTCTGCGAAATCTAGTATGCTTTACCTAACACATTAGAGCACCAAGTATAGAGGAGGCATTCATATCTGGTGTCCACTGTTTTTTGTTACCTTTGTATTACTGATCATTAAATACCCAGGTTGCTTGTTCTCAGTAATATCATAGCATTCCTCTCTGATAATTTCACATTCTTCTGGAGGTGCAGGGCACCGGGATTCAGAGTCAGGGAGTGGCAATTTCTCAGTAATCCCAAATGTAGCTTGTCCTTAGAGCCTCTGATCAGTTTAGACATGTGTTTAAGATGGTGTCCGAGAGTCGAGATTAACTAGACTAAAGGTCATGGCTTTGGTCTAAAATTCCTATAATTGGAATTATAGGAATAATTCCTATGATCATTAGAGAGTCAGGAATTCTGGTAGTTAAATTTGTAGCCCAACGACAGTACCATGGTATCAAGAAAATTTCCAAATTCTTCCAAATTGTTAGAATTTATCCCTCCCTTAAACAGTATTTATGTATGTCTGGATGTACAACCACACTCTATTGTTTATAAACAGTGTAATTTATTTGCACATCTTACTTGTCTATTATCTGCACTAACACCACAGTAAACAAACCACTGTCATGCTCATGCTCAAGACCAAACGTTCTTCGTCATTCCTTCACTTTCAAGCTGTGGCCACTTGGATGACTGTCTCAACCAAATGATTGGCTGGCACGTTGTCAAAGAGTTAACATCTGCGGAGGTTTAATGACAGTTCTTTAGCTGAGGTTGTTGACTCAGTCCTGGGAAAATACAAACGGATAGTTTTTTGGGGGATCAGCAAGTTCTACCTACAAATTCTGACAAACCATGGTGTCTTCAGTTACCTAGGCCTGTAGAGGAATTCACAAGATAAAATTAGATTATCTTTTTAATGATAGCTTTGAGGTGTACATGCCTTTTATTCAGTTCCTGTTCATTCACTCCTTAGGTCTCCCTCTGTGCTTGTTTTTAAACTACAAATGCAGTCGCCAAGTCAGATTCAAACACTGTGCAGTGTAAAGTCCCTCTCAATCCTTCCCCAATCCTAAACTCAGCTCTGGACCACTCAGATGGTTATCCTGATTCCTAAGCATGTGGACATTCTTCAGCTTCTGTTAGGAATGTCTTTTCCCTCCTTGGCCACCTGGAGAATGGCTATTTATTCTTCACACCTCAGTTTAAAAATGTCTCTCTCTAGAAAAATGGTACAGATGAACTTACTTGCAAAGCAGAAATAGAGACACAGATGTAGAGAACAAACTTATGGATGCCAAGGGGGGGTGTGTGTGGGATGAATTGGGAGATTGGGATTGGCATGTATATACTACTGTGTGTAAAATAGATAACTAATGAGAACCTACTGTATAGGACAGGGAACTCTACCCAGTGCTCTGTGGTGACCTAAATGGGAAGGAAATCTAAAAAAGGGGATATATGTATACATATAACTGATTCACTTTGCTGTACAGCAGAAACTAACACAACACTGTAAAGCAACTGTACTCCAATAATAAGTAATTTTTTAAAATCGCATTAAAAAAAAATCGTTTCTCTGGAACGCATGCTGAGATGCACCAGGAAGAATTAAGGCTTTCTAATGTATAATCACATAGCGCCCTGTATGTAGGACTATTACAGCCTTCAGCCAGCATAGCCTGACTGCTCCCTCTTCTGTTTCCCTCAGGCACATTGAGAGCTCTGTGAAAACAGAAATGATATTTTATTTTTGCATCTCCAAATCCTACCCAGCCTGGTGTTTTGTAGGTATTCAGTAAACACACATGAATGAATGAAGGAATGAATGTCCCTCTTAGAAGGAGCTGGGGGGATTACAAGATCAAGTGACTGATAGGTTTGCCACTCTGAAAAGTTAGGAATTACAAATTTAGACCTGTAAATTTGGAGTGGGAAAAAATAAGGTAGTAATTGCAGAGGGAGGGCAGCTAAGCATGTGGTTGCTTTGGGTATTTACTCTTCAGACCAGACTGAAGCAGCCTTAATCAGGGAAAATCAGTCTGCCTGTTTTCATTGTGAGCCTAAACATGCTGACGGGGGAGCCCAGATAGGTGTTCCCAACAATCTCACAGCCACCCTCACGTACGCTGTAGCTTTATTTACTTTCTGTGTATAAGTTTGAATTGTTTGTACTTATCTAGAGCAGAAAATTTATCGTCTCCAGGCGGTGTTTTGAATCATGTCGTCCTTGAGGTCAAACGTCTTCATTTACAGAATACGGTCCAAACTCTGCCTGGCATTTGGACTCTTCGGTTTGCACTAAGTACTCTCTGTATTCACCAGCTATCTTTGCTAAAATTGTCCACACATCTTTCTCCGTATTCTGTTCATATCGGTTTTTTTGTTTGTTTTTTGAAAGTCCACCTCTTTTCTTTAAGACTGATGGAAACTTTATTCCTGAAACTTTTGCAGTCCGACAAGTCCCCAGGGATGTCTTCATCCTATGAATTCTCTTCTCCATTCACATAATCACATCCTCACTTCTGACATGTTCTAAATATTTTTTAAAAGTTACGTTTGACAGAGTCAAACTTGAAATTTTTCATGAACCTCTGTGCTTTGTTCGTCCAGCTTCCTTTTAAGATTACTGATAGGAGGAACCTCTTTGCATTCAATTGTAGCACAATTGTAGCACAAGGACTTGACCGTAGTTAAGTGTGTTATCAGTGTGCATGGATATTTGAAAAGGATGCCTGTGTTTAATAAGAACATTAAATTAAACTTGAGAGTGGAAGTGTCTGTGCAGTGGGATACAGAGCTTTCTTTGGAGTCAGAGAGTTGGGTGTAAATCGCAGGTCTGTTCTCTCCTTGGCAGGGTGAGCCAGGGCAATCTACCTCAACTCTTTATGCTTCGATTTTCTAATCTCTAAAAGGGGATGGTAGTAGCTGTGGAAAGGAAAACGTGGAAATAAAATCCATGTCAAGGTTGTACTGCGTGGTAAGTATCCATTAAAGGTGAGAGAGTATTAGTGATACTACATTTTGTATACACTAGGGTCACACTTCGTGTGTTCACATCACAACCCTGCCATTTATGGGTGCTCTCTTATCCTGGGCAAGTCACATTAATTCCCTGAGCCTCTGTTTCTCTCCCTGTAAAATAAAAAAAGGTAGTAGTGCTCTCCTTACAGTGTTATTTAGAGGAATAAACGAAACTCTGTGTAATACACTCAGCACAGTGCATAGACCGTATTAAGCGTTTCATGAATACTGGCTGCTGTTGCTGTTCACAGTAGCAGCTATGCTAACTGAAAATTTCACTTGTTCATACTGACATGTTCATATGGAGGCAATTATATCCTTTATCACAATAAAAAAATTGTTTTTTCCAAAAAGAAAATCCTGTTACGACCCATATCCCTCTTTGGCCCTTCCTCTTGGTGTGATAGAATAAAAGACAAATGGGCTTTAAATGGGGTTCAAGTTAATATGAACATTGTTTCTTGCTTCATGTGTTTATTTTGTGCAGGGATGCTTCTGTAGAAATGAGTTCTCTGGAAAAGAGTAGCCTTGCCTGGGTAATTTATATGGATCTGATGCTTAGCCCAGCTCTTGGCAGATAAGGACATCTGCCACCATGGAAAGTGTGTAGACCACAGCAGGACACTGCTGACCACACATTTTGGGTGCACCCATGCACCCACCTACTGAAGGGCTCACATTCTCGCTCATGTCAAGCAAGTACATACATCGACTGGAGTATTTACATGGAATCTGATTCCCTCTTTCTAGAGAATAGCTAATGCTGTTTCTAAGAAGGGTTAATACACTAGAGAAGTCCTTGTAGGAAGATTGACAAATGTGATTCTTTTCAAATCCTTCTAAGGGAAAAATATACAAACGAGTTGTTACTACCGTTTTCCAACCTAGTAAAGCCACACTGGTTTGCAGGTCACTTTCAAAATAGGATTTGGTTTAAATCTCAGGTGCGGTCTGTCAACCTACTGCATAAATGCTAGCCAGGGTGTGTGTGTGTGTGTGTGTGTGTGTGTGTGTGTGTGTGTGTGTGTGTGTGTGTGTGTGTGTGTGTGTGTGTGTGTGTGTGTGTGTGTGTGTGTGTGTTTGAAGTTTCTTATAAGAAGAAAAGTTGTTCAGGCCAAATGTATAAGCTTTCAAGGGTAATGATATGCCTCTTATAATACTTACTTCAAGTGATTTTTTTGGATATCATTCTTTCCTTTTCTCTTTGTACTGCCCTAGTTTCTCCTTCTCAATATCCTTTGCTGGTTGCTGGCCCACCCTCTTCCCCTCTTCAGCTCTTTCCTAAGCCTTTCTATCTTCTCTCTGTACAATTCACTATCTGGGTGATCTCATCCTGGCCCATGTCTTTAAAGCCACCTAAATGCTTAGGGCTGTTGCCCTTTGACTCTGTTCCAGGCACACCAGCCTCCTTCCCTGCCTTGAAAATTCAGAATAGGCCACCCCTTTCAAACTTGCTCTTCACTATAACTATAAAGGTATTCTCCCCGGTAGCTGCACGGCTCGCTCAATCAGTTCCTACAAGTCGTAATTGTCATGTTATCTGCGAAACTTTCCCTGACCTGCCTATATGTGTGATCGCCACAAGGTAACCACTCACTCTACTGCTTTTTAAAATAATTGCATCAGGCGGGGGCCCAACTGGAAACAGATGGCACACTCTAAAGGTTTCACTGAAAAGAGGTTAATGAAGGAACTATGTATGAAGGTCTAGACAGGGTTAAGGGAATCAATAAGGAGTGATGAGGCACCCAGGGATAAGCAACTGTGGGGCAGCCATTGCCACCCCAGGCCTGAAGGGACAAGCAAAGAGGACTGTGTTGCCCAGAGCCTATTTTCCAGCAGGATCTTTGAAGGAGGGGCTGCTCAACAGAAGTGTGGCTGGAAAGGGACACAGCCACTTCAGGAACATGAAGACTCACAGGAAGCAGAGGGGGTGGGGGAGATAAAGTGGGAAGCAATACCCTGGACTTGCCCTTCTCTTGCCCTCTGAACACTTGCTGTTTCCTCCCATCGGCTGAACCCAGTAGGATTCCACGGGGCAGGTGAAGCCACCTCTAGAGTTCCATTCCCTAAGCACCCAGAACAGAGCAGAGAAGAGTGGGGAAAGGATCTATAGGAGTGAACAAAGACAAACTCTCAGAGGATATTTAAAATGACTTATTTTCACTTGGCACTTGGAATTGTGCTGTCGTACCCTGGGAATCATCACAAAATTAACATTAAATATTGGTCACCTCCTTTTTGATAGGTTAACCTCTATAGCACCCAAACTAACATTGGCTGAAGTCACACCAAGCTAGTGTGTCTTCTCCAAACAGCAGGAGTTTTGTTCAAAATATTTAAGAACAGTATGAAACAGGCACTCAAAAACGACAACAGTAGCCCAACAAATGAGAACAGAATGCCATACTGGGGTATACAGCACAATGTTCAATATAGAGCATTTCCCAGAGATACTCGAATATACATATTGAAAGGGGAAATCTTTTCTTTTCCAAGGACATTTGGAAAAAGTGTGCCTTATATCCAGGAATTGATGTGATCTGGATAACATAGGCAGTGTGCTAAGCTCAATGTAGAAGCTGTCTCACTTCAACCTCCAACAGTCATACCCAGTAGGTTCTTGTCAGTTTATCCATTTAAGGGTTTAGATCCTGAGGCTCAGGGAAGGGTGATTTTTGCCTAAGTCCACTTCTTTAGCTGTGATGGTGCTGAGACCCACAGGCAGACTGGAACTTTCAATCCAAAACCCTAGCTCTTTGACTACTCTTAATATTAAGCCTGCCTCCAAGATAGTATAGTGGAGGTTTCAGAGCAGAAACTATTTATATTTTGAGCTTTCATTTTTAATTTCTGTTATTTTTAAGAGAAATCCCTAGGAAAGTCTCTTTTTATTTCCTGCAGGATTTTATCTCTCAAAAAGTAATTTGGATTCATTCTTGGATTTGACCAAAATCTAGAGCAGGGTCTAAAGATATGATATGCTTCTTCTCCGGACCACATTCCTTGCCCTAATCTCTGTATACAAAATATGCCTAAAATATACATGTTAATTCTGGAAATAGATTTCCTTCTGGCTTTTGGTCTGTAAAGTGGGGCCCAGAATTCTGAAGTGTGAATATTTATAGCAGGTGACACATAACACTGTTTTGACCATGGTACCTGTGAAATATGATTGCAGGACTTTACCTTGGAAAGGGCTCTTTTATTATTTTTTTGATTTTTGAATTTTATTTTATTTTTTATAGAGCAGGTTCTTATTAGTTATCCATTTTATACACATTAGTGTATATATGTCAATCCCAATCTCCCAAATCACCCCCCCCCCACTTTCCCCTCCTTGGTGTCCCTATGTTTCTGCCCTGCAAACCGGTTCATCTGCACCATTTTTCTAGGTTCCACATATATGCGTTAATATATGATATTTGTTTTTCCCTTTCTTACTTACTTCACTCTGTATGACAGTCTCTAGATCCATCCATGATGCTACAAATGACCCAATTTTGTTCCTTTTTATGGCTGAGTAATATTCCATTGTATACATGTACCGTATCTTCTTTATCCATTCATCTGTCAATCGGCATTTAGGTTGCTTCCAGACCTGTCTATTGTAAATAGTGCTGCAATGAATATCGGGGTGCATGTGTCTTTTTGAATTATGGTTTTCTCTGGGTATATGCCCAGTAGTGGGATTGCTGGGTCATATGGTAGTTCTATTTTTAGTTTTTTAAGGAACTTCCATACTGTTCTCCATAGTGGCTGTATCAATTTACATTCCCACCAGCAGTGCAAGAGGGTTCCCTTTTCTCCACACCCTCTCCAGCATTTATTGTTTGTAGATTTTCTGATGATGCCCATTCTAACTGGTATGAGGTGATACCTCATTGTAGTTTTGATTTGCCTTTCTCTAATAATTAGTGATGTTGAGCAGCTTTTCATGTGCTTCTTGGCCATCTGTATGTCTTCTTTGGAGAAATGTCTATTTAGGTCTTCTGCCCATTTTTGGACTGGGTTGTTTGTTTTTTTTAATATTGAGCAGCATGAGCTGTCCATATATTTTGGAGATTAATCCTTTGTCTGTTGATTTGTTTGCAAATATTTTCTCCCATTCTGAGGGTTGTCTTTTTCTCTTGTTTGTAGTTTCCTTTGCTTTGCAAAAGCTTTTAAGTTTCATTAGGTCCCATTTGTTTATTTTTATTTCCTTTACTCTGGGAGGTGGATCAAAGAAGATCTTGCTGTGATTTACGTCAAAGAGTGTTCTTCCTATGTTTTCCGCTAAGAGTTTTATAGTGTCTAGTCTTACATTTAGGTCTCTAATCCATTTTGAGTTTATTTTTGTGTATGATGTTAGGGAGTGTTCTGATTTCATTCTTTTACATGTAGCTGTCCAGTTTTCCCAGCACCACTTATTGAAGAAACTGTCTTTCCTCCATTGTATATCCTTGCCTCCTTTGTCACAGATTAGTTGACCATAGGAACGTGGGTTTATCTCTGGGCTTTCTATCCTGTTCCATTGATCTATATTTCTGTTTTTGTGCCAGTACCATACTGTCTTGATTACTGTAGCTTTGTAGTATAGTCTGAAGTCAGGGAGTCTGATTCCTCCAGCTCCGTTTTTTTTTCCCTCACGACTGTTTTGGCTCTTCGGGGTCTTTTGTGTCTCCATACAAATTTTACGATTTTTGTTCTAGTTCTGTAAAAAATGCCATTGGTAATTTGATAGGGATTGCATTAAATCTGTAGATTGCTTTGGGTAGTGTATTCATTTTCACAGTATTGATTCTACCAATCCAAGAACATGGTATTCTCTCCATCTGTTTGTATCATCTTTAATTTCTTTCATCAGTGTCTTATATTTTTCTACAGTTCTTTTGTCTCCCTAGGTAGGTTTGTCCCTAGATATTTTATTCTTTGTGTTGCAGTGGTAAATGGGAGTGTTTCCTTAATTTCTCTTACAGATTTTTCATTATTAGTGTATAGGAATGCCACAGATTTCTGTGCATTAATTTTGTATCCTGCAACTTTACCAAATTCATTGATTAGCTCTAGCAGTTTTCTGGTGGCATCTTTAGGATTCTCTATGTATAGTATCATGTCATCTGCAAACAGTGACAGTTTTACTTCTTCTTTTCCAATTTGTATTCCTTTTATTTCTTTGTCTTCTCTGATTGCTGTGGCTAGGACTTCCAAAATTATGTTGAATAATAGTGGGGAGAATGGACATCCCTGTCTTGTTCCTGATCTTAGAGGAAACACTTTCAGTTTTTCACCATTGAGGATGATGTTTGTTGTTGGGTTTGTCATGTATGACCTTTATTATGTTGAGGTAGGTTCCCTCAATGCCCAACTCCTGGAGAGTTTTTATCATAAATTGGTGTTGAATTTTCTCAATAGTTTTTTCTGCATCTATTGAGATGATCATATGGTTTTTATTCTTCAATTTGTTAATACAGTGTATGACATTGATTGATTTGCGTATATTGAAGAGTCCTTGCATTCCTAGGATAAATCCCACTTGATCATGGTGTATGATGTTTTTAATGTGTGGTTGGATTCTGTTTGCTAGTATTTTGTTGAGGATTTTTCATCTATATTCATCAGGGATATTGGTCTGTAATTTTCATTTTTTGTAGTATCTTTGTCTGGTTTTGGTATCAGCATGATGGTGGCCTCATAGAATGAGTTTGGGAGTGTTCCTCTGCAATTTTTTGAAAGAGTTTGAGAAGGATGGGTGTTGGCTCTTCTCTAAATGTTTGATAGAATTTGCCTGTGAAGCCACCTGGTCCTGGACTTTTGTTTGTTGGAAGATTTTTAATCACAGTTTCATTTTCATTACTTGTGATTGGTCTGTTCATATTTTCTATTTCTTCCTGGTTCAGTCTTGGAAGGTTACACCTTCTAAGAATTTGTCCATTTCTTCCAGGTTGTCCATTTTATTGGCATAGAGTTGCTTGTAATAGTCTCTTAGGATGCTTTGTATTTCTGCGGTGTCTGTTGTACTTCTGCTTTTTCGTTCCTAATTTTATTGATTTGAGTCCTCTCCCTCTTTTTCCTGATGAGTCTGACTAATGGTTATCAATTTTGTTTACCTTCTCAAAGAACCAGCTTTTAGTTTTATTGATCTTTGCTATTGTTTTCTTTGTTTTTATTTCATTTATTTCTGCTCTGATCTTTATGATTTCTTTCCTTCTGCTAACTTTGGGTTTTGTTTGCTCTTCTTTCTCTAGTTCCTTTAGGTGTAAGGTTAGATTGTTTATTTGAGATGATCGTTGTTTCTTGAGGTAGGAATGTATTGCTATAAACTTCCCTCTTAGAACTGCTTTTGCTGCGTTGCATAGTTTTTGTATCGTCGTGTTTTCATTGTCATTTGTCTCTAGGTATTTTTTGATTTTCTCTTTGAGTTCTTCAGTGATCTCTTGGTTATTTAGTAACGTATTGTTTAGCCTCCATGAGTTTGTGTTTCTATGGTTTTTTCCCTGTAATTGATTTCTAATCTCATAGCGTTGTAATCAGAAAAGATGCTTGATATGATTTCAATTTTCCTAAACTTACTGAGGCTTGATTTGTGACCCAAGATGTGATCCATCTTGGAGAATGTTCCGGGTGCACTTGAGAAGAAAGTATAATCTTCTGTTTTTGGAAGGAATGTCCTATAAATATCAATTAAATCTATCTGGTCTATTGTGTCATTTAAAGCTTGTGTTTCCTTATTTTTCTGTTTGGATGATCTGTCCATGGGTGTAAATGAGGTGTTAAAGTCCCTCACTATTATTGTGTCACTGTCGATTTCCTCTTTCATAGCTGTTAGCAGTTGCCTTATATATTGAGGTGATCCTATGTTGGGTGCATATATATTTATAATTGTTATATCTTCTTCTTGGATTGATCCCTTGATCATTATGTAGTGTCCTTCCTGGTCTCTTGTAACATTCTTTAGTTTAAGGTCTAATTTATCTGATATGAGTATAGCTACTCCAGCTTTCTTTTGATTTCCATTTCCATGGAATATCTTTTTCCATCCCCTCACTTTCAGTCTGTATGTGTCCCTAGGTCTGAAGTGTGTCTCTTGTAGACAGCATATACACAGGTCTTGTTTTTGTATCGATTCAGCGAGCCTGTGTCTTTTGGTTGGAGCATTTAATCCATTCACGTTTAAGGTAATTATCGATATGTATGTTCCTATTACCATTTTCTTAATTGTTTGGAGTTTGTTTTTGTAGATCCTTTTCTTCTCTTGTGTTTCCCACTTAGAGAAGTTCCTTTAGTATTTGTTGTAGAGCTCTTTGGTGGTGCTGAACTCTCTTAGCTTTTGCTTGTCTGTAAAGCTTTTGATTTCTCTGTCAAATATGAATGAGATCCTTGCTGGGTAGAGTAATCTTGGTTGTAGTTTCTTCCCTTTCATCACTTTAAGTATTTCATGCCACTCCCTTCTGGCTTGTAGAGTTTCTGCTGAAAAATCAGCTGTTAACCTTATGGGAGTTCCCTTGTATGTTGTCATTTTTCCCTTGTTGCTTTCAATCATTTTTCTTTGTCTTTAATTTTTGTCAATTTGATTACTATGTGTCTCGGCCTCTTTCTCCTTGGGTCTGTCCTGCCTGGGACTCTTTGTGCCTCCTGGACTTGGGTGGCTATTTCCTTTCCCATGTTAGGGAAGTTTTTGACTATAATTGCTTCAGATATTTTCTGGGGTCCTTTCTCTCTCTCTTCTCCTTCTGGGACCCCTATAATGCAAATGTTGTTGCGTTTAATGTTGTCCCAGAGGTCTCTTAGGCTATCTTCATTTCTTTTCATTCTTTTTTCTTTATTCTGTTCTGCGGCAGTGAATTCCACCATTCTGTCTTCCAGGTCACTTATCCATTCTTCTGCTTCAGTTATTCTGCTATTGATTCCTTCTAGTGTAGTTTTCATTTCAGTTATTGTATCGTTCATCTCTTGTTTGTTTGTTCTTTAATTCTTCTAGGTGTTTGTTCTTTAATTTTTCTAGGTCTTTGTTAAACATTTCTTGCATCTCCTCGATCTTTGCCTCCATTCTTTTTCAGAGGTCCTGGATCATCTTCACTATCATTATTCTGAATTCTTTTTCTGGAAGGTTGCCTATCTCCACTTCATTTAGTTGTTTTTTCTGGGGTTTTATCTTTTTCCTTCATCTGGTACATAGCCCTCTGCCTTTTCATCTTGTGTATCTTTCTGTGAATGTGTTTTTTGTTCCACAGGCTGCAGGATTGTAGGTCTTCTTGCTTCTGCTGTCTGCCCTCTGGTGGATGAGGCTATGTTAGAGGCTTGCGCAAGCTTCCTGATGGGAGGGACTGGTGGTGGGTAGAGCTGGCTGTTGCTCTGGTGGGCAGAGCTCAGTAAAACTTTAATCCACTTGTGTGCTGATGGGTGGGGCTGAGTTCCCTCCCTGTTGGTTGTTTGGCCTGAGGCGACCGAACACTGGAGCCTACAGGGTCTCTTTGGTGGGGCTAATGGTGGACTCTGGGAGGGCTCACACCAAGGAATACTTCCCAGAACTTCTGCTGCCAGTGTCCTTGTCCTCATGGTGAGCCACAGCCACCCCCCGCCCCACCGCCTCTGCAGAAGACCCTCCAACACCAGCAGGTAGGTCTGGTTCAGCCTCCTACGGGGTCACCCCTCCTTACCCAGTGTCCTGATGCACACACTACTTTGTGTGTACCCTCCAAGAGTGGAGTCTCCATTTCCCCCAGTCCTGTTGAAGTCTTGCAGTCAAATCCCACTAGCCTTCAAAGTCTGATTCTCTAGGAATTCCTCCCCATGTTGCTGGACCCCCAGGTTGGGAAGCCTGACTTGGGGCTCAGAACCTTCACTCCAGTGGGTGGACTTCTGTGGTGTAAGTGTTCTCCAGTTTGTGAGTCACCCACCCAGCAGTTATGGGATTTGATTTTATTGTGATTGCGCCCCTCCTACCATCTCACTGTGTCTTCTCCTTTGTCTTTGGTTGTGGGGTATCTTTTTTGGTGAGTTCCAGTGTCTTCCTGTCATTGATTGTTTAGCAGTTAGTTGTGATTCCAGTGTTCCCGCGAGAGGGAATGAGAGCACGTCCTTCTACTCCGCCATCTTGAACAAGTCTCCAGAAAGTGCTCTTTTAGAATCTATGTACCATGTACATGAACAATTGACAAACCTGAATTTTATTACTTACCATGTTATTGATACCTTTTAAAACCCAAATTGCTGCTTCCTTTCTCTCTGCTTTATTCTGGTATCTGAATTGAATACCAAAGAGAAATTACTCTTTTAAGCGCTTCTTTTGCAATAATTATTTTGAATCCTTAAATCCTGATCCATACCTTTTTTGGGGTCCCAGGTAGGCTAGGCTACCTGTGTGGATAATTGGAAGGTTCCTCTGGGTACAGATTTTTCCATCACAGCTTATAATGTCTTTGTTAAAATGAACAAACTTTGTAAAATGGAGGAAGCAAAGATGATTAATATGAGCCGGAGTGTGTTGGAACCTTGATTTTTTTTTTTTTTTTTTTTTGGTTTATGTACATCATACTTGCTGATTAAGTTAATGAAGGAAGAGTGAAGACTTCCTACTCATCATTTTAATACACTTTTGCATTTCCCAGGAGAAAATTTCTCATTTTTCTCAAGGTGATTTGTGTGTGTGTGTGTGTGTGTGTGTGTGTGTTTGTGTGTACTTAAGTTGTCCAAATGATAAATAGTGCCCTAGGTAAGTTGCAGGCTGTATATGTAAGAAAAAGTAATATTGCATTGGAAAGTTTTTAGATAAAGTAGAATTCAATTTTGTTTTGAAAGGCTGTGATGAATGTTAACCACTTTTTTGCTGAAATTCTTTTCAGACATATCTTAATCTTTTTTAATTATCCATATGCGATATTTTAAAACATCAAATGTATAATAAATTAGGAAAATTCTGTTATTAATAACATGTGAGGGAACGGTTTGTTCTTGATTTCCTTTCTCCACCCCCTTGAAATAAAGACAGAGTTAAGCTTGAAAGCTATAAAGTGAGCTGAGTTTTGTAGTTTTGTTTTGTTTTGTTTTGTTTCTTTGTTACCAGAGTTCTGCAACAGAGAAAATTATTTCCCTGGTTTCCTCACAATGAAATGCTGCGTGTTTCATTCAAAACAACAATAATGGAAACATACCCTGCATGTAATATGTCTAAACACCCACAAATAAACAGTGGGTGTTTAGACATAACAGTGAGATTAATGCCACCTTCAACTTGGGCTTATTCTTAGGCACTTATGTAGGCATGAAGATTTAATTTTCCCTGTCACATGAAGCAAATGCCTCCTCTGATTCGGTGGATTTGTTCTGGGGTTCTCCTTACTACCCTCACTTCCCACACTGTTTTTTTGACACATTATTAGTCCTGTTAGATACAGACCTTGTTTCATGAAACACTGAAGAACAATTGTTGGTAAATAGAATTAGCATGTGACAAAGTTTTAATTTTGTACGCAGTGTAAATATTATAGATGCCATATTGCTTTGTTTTAAGATGGTATAATGGATGTTTGGTCCTTTAAATTTTTTTTTACTTTCATTTTTTGAGAAATAGAATCCCTTTATCTTAGATTCTAAATACGTCCTGAAACATATTAAGCATCACAGACCTTATACTTATTTAGAAGTTGATATCATCGTAATTTTATTTTCAGATGGTCAGTGGTAGGACAATTTGCATTTTAAGTTCCAAACGATGTAACAGATTTAACAAGAGCCAAGCTAGCTTATGTGATCCAAAAGCTAATATTGTCTCCAACACTGATTTTCTTCTACCTAACGTTTTGTCACAGTGTTAGACATCTGGACTTGAAATGTGTCTGTTTTATTTGTTTTCCTTCCTCTGTCCTACCCCACATCCAGTTAATTGTTAAATCCCGTATTTTCTCCTTCTTCAGTGTTTCTCCTCTCTGTCATCTGTTTATTTTTTGTTTTTCATTCTAACCATCATTATTCTGATAAAAGGCCCTCTTTTCTTTAAGCCTAAATTTCCCAATGCTTCTACCTCCCTGGTTAAGGTCATTCCCAGTTCACAACCCTTACATGAAGTTACCAGATTACTTTCTAAAAATCTGGTAAATCTCTCAACATTCAGAGAACCTCATTCAAATCAATAGTAAATCTTTCGCGCTGTACCCTCAATGAGTCTTTCTCCTGTGTTTCCAAGGTGGTCTTCTAGAATATTCTCTGTAGGAATTTGACATCCTAGCAAAACCTAGTTATTTCTGAAGGTGCCTATTTTTTCCTCTGAGACTCCTTCCCACCTCCCCGCCTCCTGCCATTCTATTTACCCAACTTTTTCTTTGTGACTAAACGCAGCCCTTTACCTTTTCTGAAGTTTTCCTTGAATCACCAGCCAGGTAGGGCTACCCCCCAAACTCACTGAACTTTTTCTACCACTTTATGATTCCACTTCATTGGGCTGTGCATTATAATAACTTTATTTATTGAATAGTATATTTTTATTACATGTGTATTATTTGGGAGCATTGGTCAAAAGGACTCACAGTTGGATCTCATTTATTCCTCTACCAACTTTGAAAGACAGGTACAAGTGTAGCTGAGAAATCCAAATTAGCCCTGTGCTTTCAAAGCAGCAGAAGTACCCTGCTTGTCTGACTTCAAAACCTTTGTTCTTTGAAGAGGTCTCAATATAACCATTTGTATTTGCAACTTCTCTGTTAGATTTTTTGTCTTTTGAGGGTAGGCCTTACTCTTACTCACAATTGTATCTTCTACGTAAGGTACCTTACACATAGTTTTGTAATTTCTGAACGCTATTAGAAATAGGTATCAATTTAATAGATAGGGGATGATAAGTCTATCAGGATGGAAAAGAAAGCAGCATCTGTGTGATCCCCATGGCTTGATCTGGATAGGGGAACTGGATAGGGGATATATTTTTAATACTGTCCCCTCCCACTTTCGGGGGCCATAGGTAGCTCAACCTAAGAATTTTATCTGGGATGTGGTAAAGAGAAACTGCAATGTTAAAGCTTTTTCAAGTTCTTAGTATTGCTGAAGGTGTTGACCCAGGGCAGCATCACATTAATGATGCTTTTAGTTAGAAAAGTAACAACCAGGTGTAGTCCAGGCAGGTGACATTTAGACAGAAGGGAAATAAATTGGTTCCACGTGATAAAGTGAAAGGGCTCTTTTCTCCAGGTTTTCACCTGGCAGCCTAAAAGATTTAATGGATGGTGTTTGTGCTGAATGGAGAGTAGTTGTATATTAAAGTATCATTTGAGATATAGGTAAATATAAGTCCTAAAATATTAGAATACAGGGCAGTCACTACTAGTAAGGGAATAGCTAATTATACCAAAATCCTAAACCTATCTCTTTAAGTGTTCTCCTTCTAGAATGGAGAAGGGGCCCGTTGTTTGGATCCAAAAATGTCCTATTTAAGCTGTTTAATTTGCTTCGAGGCAAAAATACAGTTGTCTGCAGAACTTTCCTTATTTATTTGCACATATGCCACGATAGGGTCTCTGTCAAATGATGACACATCTTGAGTCAGGTGTTCGAAGGTACAATAGATTAATGAGAAGTGACTTGGTCTTATCCTAGGGACTGGGGTGGGTGTCAGAGAAAAATTCTGGTCTGCTGAGAGGAGCAGTTGATTCAGAAGGTGATCTATATTTCTGTTGGCGAAAGTAGTTGAAATGTGGCCTGAAAGATAATAGGGACACAGAAAAGGACTGAAGTTAGTTTTAGTGTCATAAGGCCCTACAAGTGGATTTGTATGACTTATCATTCACTTTGCCTGAGTAGCAAAGTGAGGTCTATTTAATTAAATGAAAGTCTCAGTATGCTTATTAGAAAAAAGGAACTACAGGAATTCCCTGTTGTCCCTGTTGTGAAACATGGAAAGCCTCGAGGTTTCCAGGCCTGCACAGAGTCAGCTATTTCTGTAGTAACAGGAATGGGAACACTTCGATCATCTCCTTACATTGTACACATCCCTAACCACAAAGTTGTAATGTTGTTCTTACAGTGACAAATGAAAAATTATAAACATTTCATTTGGAGGCAAATTTACCATGTTGTTCTCTGAGTCCACTTGGCCAGTGAAAGAGGCAATTCCTAAAAGCTCCTTCCATGGCAGCGTCACACCCCTGCAAAACCACAGTCGTTGGCTTTTTCAAATCACAAGTGACATGTTGAGGTTGAAGAATAGCTGACTCTGTAGGCCTCCTGCCAAAGTGAACTTCCTGAAGGATGCACACACCTGTCTGAACGTCAAGGCCTGTGCCCTCAGACTTCAGGGTGTTTCTACATTTGTTTTTCGAATTTGAAACTCTGTCTTCCAGCATCCAGATTTGCTCCAGCTTTATGAAAGCAGCTCCAGAGCCAGGTGAAGGAAGTGAGTTTCTCATCCTGGTCCGGGGCTCGTGGTCCAGACGGTGCTTTAGTGCACCCTCCCAGTGGGTGAGGACGGAGTGTTAGCGTAGACAGCAGAGTTAAGCCGGAATGTCCTGCAGAGACTCACCATCACAAAGGGTAATACTGCTTTATCGATCCCTTCCACACTGTCTCCCACCGTTGTGTTAAGCCTGTGGCGAATACAACCTTTACAAAACGAGATCTGGAGATACGACTTACTTTCTAACTTGAACCTGGACTTTAAAAACATGGATAAAAGGCTGTTTTGTAGGAATGGCGTGGTATTGGCATTTCAGAGTGTAAGTGATAAAAATAAAATCAAAGTCAAGTATCTCAACAGAGGGAAAAAGTCACATTGAGACTTGCACACATGCATATAAAACGGGGCCACAGTCTTCCATTTAAAGCAGAAATAATTTGACCACATTGTATTGAAAAATCCAATTTTTTTCTTGTTACTTTAAGAGAGGCAACATTGTTAGCATACACTTTTAGAGATTAGATCCTCATTTTTGTCTCAGACTTTATGAACAGGGAGCATTATTTATGTCAGTGAGGTTAGGTGAGGTTCTGTAGACCCATAGATTGATTTTCCAGAAATATTGATGATTTATAATCTCTTATACTTTGTGATTCTTTCCTCTTAATAAGGCATTCCACTATCAAGGAGTTAAAAAAAAAAAAAGGCTTTTGCTGAGAGCTGCATGGGAATGTGTTTTTAATTGGCACTGTCACCCTTCTAAGGATAATGGGAAAAAGCTTATACTTCATCGCTTGCATGATTTTTGATTTTACCTTTGTTTGTTACAATGCAGAATTAAGGGGGAAAAGAATTGGCCATAAGCTACCTTTTAAAAAGGCTTTTCCTTTCATTGTACGTACTAGTGGGATGAGAGAGAAGTAAAAGACAGATTTACTTTTACGTTTAATCGAGTCCAATAATAATTGCACTGTGGTAACTTCTTTGAGCATTACATTTTCAGTAAGTAATTTATCAGCTGCATTCTTTTGAATTTTATTTTATTTTTAACTTTTTTTTTTTTTCTGGAGGGGATTAACAGTTACCATAGGATTTATACACTGCAGGCATTTTTTCCCCCTTTAATAAATAAAGCTTATTGATGGCATAGGCTTCCTGAAGCCTCCCTGAACTTCGTTTTTACACTTATAGCTTGAGGTTTAACTTATTTTGGTTCTTGTCCTGACTTAGTTAAGAATGGCTGGGTGGCTGATGGGACGTGAGGACAAGAGAAGAAATTCGTGGTTAGCGCAGGTGACCAACTTGCCCTAGTTTATCCATGGCATTTCCGGTTTTAGCACTGAAAGTCTCTGGGCGCAGGGAGCTCCTGGGTCCCAGGCAAACCAGGAGAGTTGGTCACCCTGTGTTGGCACATGGTGCTGGAGCTGGACCGCCCCGATAGAAGCTTCATGTGGAAAGTTCTAAATTAATAAAGATTCAGTTTCTTCCCAGCTGAGAGAACAGAAGTGAAGAGTGAGACAACAGAACAGACGGGGAAGGATATTCCTTAAAGGCAGGACTGGGGAAATTCTGAGAAAGAGCTGACTCAGGCCACGGCCAGCTCACCTTGGTACCATTTGACCTGCCTCACCTTTTCCTTTTCCCCAGCTTTTTTCAGATGAAGTGCTTATTTACAAATCCTTCTTTACTCCCTCCTTTCTGTGACTGTTCTCCGTTCCCTCTGGAGAAATAAATTGCCTGAGCCTGAGATGCCCAGTTACCTGTAGGCTGGTTCGGTTTGGCTGTTAACAGGTATTTTGATTCTTCAAGCCTAGGGTTTCTTAGTTGTATAAGGGGCGTCTTCAAGTAGATCAGCAGAGAGATCTGCTAGAAATAACCATGGCCTATATGTGAGCAGTGGTGTTCCTGAAAGGTTTTGTAGGAAATTCGGGTACAGCAGCCATGGTATTTTAGAACTTATGACAGCAAAACTGCTGAACTGTTTGGCCTGATTTTCCCTGAGATGAGACCATTAACGTTGTTATAGAAACAAATCCAGCAGCAGCCCTTTACTCCTCTCTCTTCCTTATAATTATGTTCCTTTCTCCCTTCCCATGTCCATTTCTCCCTTTTTCCTTCCTTTCTTTCCTTCATTTTTTCTTTTAAATCCACACAAGTGTTTGCATTTCTAAAACTTTGATTTTTCTTGGTTCTCTGATTTTCCTAAGGAACTGCGCGCGCGCGCGCGTGTGTGTGTTTCACATGCCCTATCTTTCAGTCAACAAGAATACCTGACATACTATTGTGTAAAGCAGAAAAGATCTAGCTGTGCATTTGGCACAACCTGGGAAAAGAAATATTGTTGCATCAAGCAGAAAATATCTAAATGAGTTCCTCCTTGCATATCAATATATTAATGGAAAGATTAGAATTCTGCATAGCCAATTCTGTATGTAATAAAAATCGTGAGATATGTTGGTTTCAGTGGAGCGATGGACAAACATGTTAAAATTTTCATTGCAGAACAGCACATACAACGATGTGCACTCTTGCATTTTTGTTTTGTTACGAAACTTAAGAAATCTGCATATTACATTTTTCCTGAAATCTTGGATTTCTTTAGAAGGGGTTTGGAATGAAAACACTTTTCTTTATTTTTCCAGTCTAGATACTATATATGGGTTAGTTCGTGTTTATTTCTACCAAAAAAGCAGTCATTTGTAAGTAGCTGATCTTATTCGAGGTTTCATCTATAAGGCAAGTTAAATTAAGAAAGATTTTGTAGTTTTTGATAACTAATAATCCTTGCCAAATTTAGAATGTAGGTGCAATTTGCTTTCTTATAAAAATTTTAAACAGTAGCAAAACATTTCAATTAAATGCTATTTTATCATTTGTTATTTGGATGCTGGGATGGAAAATAGCATTGCTAATGATATTGATTTAAGTTAAAAAGAGTTGCTACATGAGGGAAATTTCTGCTAATATATATGTATATATACATATGTATTTATGTATATTCATATATTTTAAAAAGATTTTTTTTCTAAATTCAGTTGAGTGAATGTGAAATTATTCTTCAAATAGGTTAATAGGGCCGTTCAATGCATCCATTAAACATTACATAAATGTTTCTTGTTTTCTTGAAAGACTTTTGCTTTTTTAAAGTACTCTTTGAATCTTGTTTTTTAATTTGGAGCTTCATTCTACTGTTTTTCTTCCATTTTCTACTACACTATTTTGTGACTAATAGTGAATACAAAGATTTGTGTTTTGTTTTTTTTTTAATGACTTTAGAAATCTTTATGAAATATTTTCTAAGCTTTTGGTGTCCTCTATTGTTTTTACAACTTGAGAAAAGTTCTCAGTTAAAAAGAATTCAGAACTTCTAATTTTACATTTGCCTTTTTAGTCAACCCCCAAATAAATTGTCAGAAAAATAACTTCTTATTTTTTAAGGGGAGGTATAGAAATACAGGGAGTTTCCATACAAATCTGCCAATTTCCTATGTTTATAACATTTCAAACGTATGATTCCATTCCTCCTCTGTTGCTTTAACAAGGAAATTCCCCTCAAATTACAAATAATAATGATAGTATCATGCTATTTTGAGTCAAAATTATTTGGGGGGAGATCTTACGAAACGTATGAAGTGTCCATTGATATAAATGTGTTATTAAATATTTACCCTTAATTTTAACAATACTAACACTGTGTTTAAACTCAAGAAGAGATTCTAACTGTAAAGTGTATCTCTGTTTTTTAAAAAAAAACATCTCCCATTAGGTTGTCATTTCTGTCCTCTGCCTCTTTACCACAAATTCAAGCAAGGAGAACTAACGTTATTTATACAGTTTAGGCAAGGTTGCATTTAAAGGCCCATTATGTTATTTTCACCATGATTTGCTGTAAATCATCCCTCATTGTCGTCTATTTTATCCTTCACATTCACACACATGATTAGAATGATGGTATGGAAGGTCAAGCATGAAAATGATGCCATTTTGATGATGCATTCAGCTTTGTATGACTGATATTTATATTGGTCTTGACTCTTCCACTTACTCCATATACAGTTTCAAGGAAATCGTCTCCCCCCAATTTCCTGGTGTGCAAATCTGATAGGTATACTACTTGCTAATAAAACAGATGTCTAAGTTGAAGTTGCCCTGCTAGCAAAATACTTACTTACATAGAAGAGACCTAATAACATGTTGTTAAATCATCTTCCTTGTCAACAAATGACACATTTCATATCTTCCTGAATTTTGATAATTTAGATAGCCTATCACTGTTTTCAAATACAACTATATACCCAGAATCAGGCCAGTGATCCATACTCAGAAAACATTTGTTGAATAAATATACCATGTTTAGGTTTCTTGTTATATATGGACCCAGCTGTTTGATTTTCCATTTGGGGAATGGTACTCTCCTCCTCTTAAAAATGAGAGATCAACTAGCTTGTTTTAAAGATGTGCCAGCCTTCAGAGTCTATGATTCTGTAATGTATGTATTTTATACGTTAAGTGACTCACAGCCAAGCAAGCTAACTTGCAAAATCAGCAAAATGAGCCACCTGAACCATAAAACAAAGAAAAAAATGGCCACTTACTGCATTTTAAAAACATATTTCAGATATGGATTTCAGAAATGGAAATGTACTAATATAATAAATTTACTACAACTAGAATAGTAAATTTATTGTTAAATACCCATCTCATTTTACACATTAAAAGTAATTTTACAATTTTCTTTGACTTATAAAGGGACAGAGCTTTCTGACATTTATTTTTTGCCCAGAAGCACACATGCTTTTGAAATCTCCATATTCAGGAAAACAGATTGTCTTTAGACCCATTTCTGGCCACTCAACCTGTGTACACAAAACTCATGCAAAAGAACAGATGACTTGGTGTTTTCAAGAATTATCCTAATTCCTGTTGTTGAAAACATATCCTTTGGAGATATCTCAGGAAATGAATTCTTGGCTCTGAACATAGTTTTGAACCAGAAAACAAGTAGAGCCCAAGGTGAGGAAGTGAAGTTTATGTTGTTATAACCCGGAGTAGGCAATTTCTTTTCAGCCTTTTTTTTGCTCTTTATTGCAGAAACCAAGATATATACATTTTTCCTCTGGCAGGGGCTTGTTAAATACAAACAATAGCATTTATATAGCACCTTATACCAAGGTAGAAAAGTGCAAGAAATCCTGAAAGTGCCATTTATAAATAATATATAAACATAGTGATGGTAACAAGTTTTTGTTTTTGTTTTGTTTTGATTGTGGAGGGGGTGGAACGAAGTGTCTCATTTCTACTGTATTTCAGTGTCTGTTGGTACACTTAAAGGGCCACGCATGGTATTAATCTCGATTAATTTGCAATGGTTTGGGATCACTACATGCCTGACACTTACATGTGTATATTATTGTACAAGATTGAAAAAACGGCTTTGAACCTACCAAGAAAGTCAACCCATTTCCCCTTTTTATGTCCTCATCCTATTTGTGCTTGCTGATTTAACCCCAAGCAGTCTCTTTTATAGCCCTTAGGCTACATTTTGGTGATAGCTGCCAAAAGGTGAATTTAGAGGGTCCAGTTTGGTGCAAAGGTCTTGAGTATAAGTCTTAGCACCAAAACTTGGAATTCAGCCCTTGTCCTGCTAGGTAATATGATGCAGAAATCATTCTTTCCAGGCTTGTTTTCCTTCACTCTATAATAGGAATAAAGATCTAACATAGCTAAGAGGGTCAAATAATGTTGGCTATATAAAAAGACCTGTATATTTTACATTTTTTGAGCATGCACACCAAACAATAAAATATTTAAACACAGTCTTTTATCTATTGTATAACTAAATATATATAAATAAATTAAATACATGTGTAACTCTACTGATACAGCATGCAAATTGTTAAATGAAAATGACTATTTTTCTCAAAAACAAGATAAAGAAACCAAAATGAATAGTAATTCTCATGTTTTCTTCCTCCCATCCCAGTGATTTTCTTACCCCCAAACCTGAGGGATGCAACCCACTTTGGAGATCGCTATTTTAAATAACTTGGAAAATGCAAGGTATAGCTGATGTTGTCATGACTAGTTTAGCATGGCTACAGACTGAATTCAAAATTTCAGCCTCTGCACCCATCCTGTTGGGATAAATAACTGTATGTCTACTTCTTTAGCAATCTAAACAGAGTTCAGAGTAGTGGGTCATTAGGTTAATGTAGGAGCAAGCAAAAGGAATTCTAGAACCTTGTAAGTTTTTATCTAATCTGATTATTATTCAAAGCCCTTTGTAAAAATAAGAACTGACATCTGTACAGTACCTAACAGTCCACAAATCTCTTTTCAGGCACATTAACTCATTTAACCCTCCCTATTTGCATGTAAGTTAGGTACATTCAACATACTGATTTTTACAGATAAGTAATTGAATCTTCCCTATTTTCTGAAATACCATCTGGCTCCAGTGCCCATGTAAAAGGTACTTCCTATGGCATCTTGTGGCCTTAACTTTTTGCCTCCATCGAATGTTGAAAGTTTCCGATATAAGGATCGTTATTAGAAATCATTTCTTTGATTTTCTTACTATGGGTAGCAGATTGAGTAAAGCAGTATACTATCCTTTGCAATTTCTCTACTCACCATCTCCCTGGCCCCTGCCTTTCAGTGTTACATAATTTAAGGAGAAAGGAGTGATAATTGGGGCTCTTTTTTTTGCTTACTATAACCCATTTAACACACCAGTTTTGATCCTGCATCTTGAAGCTAAGAATCTAATTGATTGTGGGATTTTTAGCATGCTGATATGACATTGTATGTGACCAAAATAAATTATTTTATTTATATCATCTACAGTGACTCTTATCCTTGACTAAACCCCTGAAATGATATGCACATTGTTATGTGTATGTGCATACTTGTACTTTTTTGGAGTGAGGTTTTATATATTTCACCAGATTCTGAAAAGTTCTGTGACCCACAAGGACTCACTGTCTTGGGTTTCAAGCTCTTCCGCGAGATTCCTATCTATTCCTATCTATTGTCTAACCTTGATGATGGAGAAGCACATAGAGGGCGTGGGGAGACTAGACTATCATTTGGTTCCATTTCTTGAAGATCATTTGTTGGCTGCAGTTGCTTAGAAAAACGAAGTTTTCAGATTCACTGCAAACTTCCATTCTCTTTTCATGGCCCTCAGAAACCTTCAGAGTGTCTTTGAGGGGGCAGGAAGCAAAGCCTCTTTCCCTCCAGGTTTGAGGGTTTTGTTACATGAATACCTATGTTCTCACCTATGCTTTATACCCACAAAACTGCCCCCCTGTGGTTCCCACTAAGGCGGAGCTGACTGCTGTGACTGTCTGCAAATCCATTTGGTGGTGGCAGGGGTAATTTTTCAGCTGAACATTGATGATGTCTAGCTCTTTTCTACTTTATGGTTTAGGGCATTTATAATTTGGGGCAAGAAGATAAAACATTTAACCAAGTGGAATTCAGCAAATGTCCCAGAGTGTGGCTTTCATGATTACAAGTTCAATCAACCCTTTTAAAGATTTACTTTTTTCCCCCTGAATTTCTCTTTGAAAGTCTATTTCAAGAGGAATCTTTACTTCATTTCACAATACTCACTCAAGTATTTCAATAGAGAGAACATAAAACAAAAGAGAGTATCAGCTATGAACTCATATAGGTTTCTTGCATTTGAAAGAAGGGTCTCTCACCTTTAATCCTTAGGCTTCAATTTAAGTTTGGGGGTAAAACATTGGAAAGGGGGTAAAGGAAATGATGTCTTGTGTAATATAGGTAAAACAGCTGCTCTCCGCCAGTCTGTCTTCAGCGAGGCTTGCTGAGGCAAGGAAGGAATCAGGTGTTAGAACAAATAGAACTATGAAAATGGGTCTGTATTAAAGCATGCCTGGAGGACTTTAGTGAGATTCCCTTTGGGAGACCAAATTTGGAAACAGCCCTTGGGACCACACGCAGTTGGCTTCTCTGTCAAGTCACTGCAAAAAGTGTGGGTCTTCACGGCCTGCCGAGCTGAATGTGGTGCAGAGGCATGTGTCCTGTATGGGGAAATAACCTGAATACAAAAGAAACAAGAAATCCAAATGGATGATCCCACCCCCGGCTAGAGACGAAGTAACAGAATTAAACCGATTGTGACAAGGAAGTCCAGTGGTATGAATAGAAATCAGCTGTGAATAGAAGCCTTAAAGACAGGCCTGGTACCCGCCTTTAAAAAAGGTATTGTGTCTTTGAAACGTTGAGCGTCAATCTCCTTGTCCTGCATCAAATCACGTTTGAAAAAATCCAGCAGAATTAACCATGCCTCGTCAAAAAAAAAAAATCTTTTTTTTTTTTTCTGGTAATGTGAATAACCCCTCTTCACCACCAACCATGGCTTTAAACTTTGTTGTCATTAAATTAGGTCTTCTCAGAGTCTTAGATTTGCCAGTTGAGGTCAGCTCAGAGATGCACTAACAAATTGTTAAACAGTCGTAAGAGAATCATTCTTATGCTTTTGTTAGGGAACCGTTGACCCGAAACTGCCCGCCTTGGCCAGGCAGGATGCTAACCCCTTGCAAGAGTTGTCTCACAACAGGAGGTCCTGATAAGGAACTTGGCGCTGCCGCTGAAAACTTACCGGGAGAATTTGGGAGGGGCCAAAAGAGGGAGGAGACGACCGACCTCCCAGAATCCTTCTCGCTGGAGTCCATCTTGGCTGAGGGATGCGCGCGCCACCAGGAAGGACCCTGAATCACCAAATATGGGCCCAGCAAGATGATTGGCCAGAGACCATCCGGAAGCTAACGCCCTCACCATAAAACCTGAGACCACGGGCCCCGAGGCAGAGCAGTTCTTCCGGTTTCCCTTCTCGAAGGAGCTGCTCTCCGTTCGGGCACCCTTTCCCAGTGAAGTCTTTTGCTTTGTCGGTACGTGTGTCTCCTCGGACAATTCATTTCCGAGTGTTAGACAAGAGCCCACTTTCAGGCCCTGGAAGGGGTCCCCCTTCCTGGAACACTTTGATTCTGCTAGATGTGAAAACGCTACTCCAGCATACATCTCAGATGTTCTGTGTGAATCAACTGTTCTCAGTTAAGTACTGTCTGATTTAACAAGGAATGCTGTAATTAGTGACTTGCCTCTCAGGAAGTGAATGGCCAAAGGGAGGCCGACAGTGGATCATGCTTATCTTCAGAGGGCCACCTCCTCTGATGTTGATAACAGCGTTGGCCAAAATGGCACTCCCTCACGTGTCCGGCGAGAGGCAGCAACACCAGGTAGGTTTGAAGATCTTAGCTTACTTTTTGTATGTACTTTTGCCTGTGTCTTGCACCTGGGTGTTACATGATAGATGTTAAGGGGCTGACATTCTCTCCAGATTAACCAAAGTAGTGGTCTGGAGGCTTTTGCATTTGTTCGCCCTGAACCTAAAGGTAAGAGGCCAGTCTTGATTGTTACCTAGGGTCTCTGTCCCCCTTAGGGTGTCCCAAAGTCCCATCAGCAGTAGCTGTTGGGACTCCTCTCCCCCCACATCTTCCTCCCTAACCTTCCTCCTCCCTCCACCTCCTCCCTTTAGGTGATGTAAGTTGAATTGAAAAGTCAGCAGCAGTGGATTTCTCATTCAATATGTTCTCGGGGGAACCTGCTTGTTTAGAATTCACATCCCCGCTCTCCATCCCATTATAAAGGAGGTGGAGTGGGGGAGGATTGCTGCTGGTCGTAATTTTCCAAGAACAGGTGAAATACATTCTGTCTTGAATAAAACACCCCGGAGCCATAACTTTTGAGGCTATTTCACATTTTCCCCCCTGGCAGAGGCTGTTGTGTTTTGTTACAGAGCAAGGAGTTGTTATTAGAGTGTTATGGAAACCAGGTGTTAGAGCTGATTAGTCACTAATCTTCCATCTCTGGGAGCTTGGCTCCAATCTTCTTTCTGTTCATCAGAGTCATTCTGTTGCGTTAATTTATTCATCCCCACTCTAAGAGCCTTGTCAAATCAACATGGTGGTCTCTGCTGGGTCCCTAATGCACTATAGCCCAGATCACAAACCTACTATATGACACATAATTCAGGATAATTGGTAGTCAGTGCTCAGACGGCCCTGTGATTAAATGGGTATGGAGATTGAAATCGCTTCTCACCTATTAGAAGGGAGTCTCGCTAGGCCAAGGGCGTTCTTCAGCGGAGGCTACTGCTGGAAAGGGCTGCATTACATTCCTAGCTTTATGTGGCTGCATTACATTCCTAGCTGATGGATGAGATAGCACTTCTTTCTCCTCTTAATATTTTACCTCTCAAAACACAAAATGAGCCACTTAACTTTATATTTCCTTTTTTTAGACTCCATCTCAAGTCTTCATTAGTAAATCTTAATGACTGCTAGAATTAAAAGAAATGCTTCACCTAGTATAAAAGGGAAATAGACCATCCCCCCCCTTTTATGCTGCTTTTGCCAACAGCTCACTTTTGACAACTGTTTATAATGCCACAAAGGGAAGAGTTTGACAAGGTGTTTAATTTTTGACAAGTAATGTGACCAGTTCTGTGTGGCTTGAAACAACTGTTTCTGATGAAAATAATTTAGCACAGCCAGGAGGAAGCTTTACGTGGTAGTGAAAGCCACATTTACATTCGCTCTGAACCTTGTTTCTTATGTCTGTGAGGTCTTTAAAATTATAGAAATAATGTATGTTTGCAAATTTGTAAGATACAGACAAGGTAATAAAAATCCATGATGTCTCTCTGTGAAGGGAGAAATTATTTAGCATTTATTTTCTTTTGGTCCTTTTGCACATGAAGTAAACCCGAAGGATGTGTGGATTAGATCAATTAGATCCATGATGTTTCTGTTCTGCTGAGGTTCATGTATTTGCCTTTTAATTTCAACAGTTGTTTGTGTTACTTTCTACTCATTTTCCTGTATGAAGTAATTCACATCTATAAAAAGTCTTCCTGTATGAATCACTTTCCCCCCTACCCTGGGAAAATGACCACAGTAAGAAAGCCACTTGCTACAGCTTGAGATGGAAATGATAATACAAACATGCAGTCCCTAAATAAACAAACAGACAGACAAACTGGTCTTTTACCAGAAAACTACTTTATAAATTATTGTAGTTTATAGAATCACTCATGGTCTGAAGGAGACTTAGAATTTCTAATTTATATTTACTACAAAGTAAGGGAGGAAAGCATCTCCACTTTTATAATGTGTACATTTAGCTTTTGAAAGCCACAGTTGACAATTAGGGCTCCAGTTTATTATTTTAGAGTTTGTAGAAGTTTTTAAGAGTTCATGTTCTAATTTTCACACTCCTAAATCACAGCAACCTTAGATAGTATGGTCATTAATGTATTCATAGTATTCTAACATATATAAGTAACAAAATTTAAATGCCCAGTCCCCTATTTGGAGGCATAAGCATATTTCTTTTTCTTTTCTTTTTCCACTGTTAAAAATAATACTTTACTAGGGACCTTGTGATATAATTTTTCATTCGTGATTTAGATTATTTGCTTATCATAAATTCTCCATATCAGAATCTGGTGAGACGTAATAGTCCTGCAAAAGTCTAAACTTAAAAGAAAATTATTGGAAATGAACTCAAAAAACTTCTAGTATGGCAACCTTCACTCAAACTTTATTCAAATTCTTTGAGGCAGGCTGGCTTTGAATGTCTGACATTTACATGATTGTAACAATTTTATATTGGCATGGCTTTGTTTTATTCTTTTTTGGCTAATTGAACTGGACTATCTCCATTACATAATCATGCCCCAGATCTTGGAGGGTCACCTTGGATGGTCACAGCCCTCCATCAATAAGGGTATAAGTGTGAAATAAGGATAATGATGATTTCCTCAACCTGATGTATAATTTCTGTAATTAAGGTTTTTATGGTATGGCTTATAGCTTTCAAGGATGAGAAAATACTTTCCGAACAGAACCAGGGTTGTTCCTGAAAGCTATAGCTCTTGTTAAGGTTCTCTCCACCTTTCAACAAAACTCTGCATCCCCTCTCCCTATGACCTATATGGTTGATAGCAAAGGTGCAGCAAGAGAGGAATGAGACTTCTAGGATGGAAATATTTGAAGTTATTGTATGTTCAGAGCTATGTTTTCTCTTTTCAAAACTCTTCATCATTGAGCCAGAGTGGAATCTGTATTTGCTTGATTCTCATGGTGTGACGTAAGCCATGTGCCCAGTGAAATCTCCCAAGGGTTTATCTTGGTAATTTATTTTTCCCCTTAATACTTTACTTGAGGTTTCTAAGGACTATGGCATTAGGAGAAGAAGGAGCCTGGTAGGCTAATACATTTTCTAAGTCAAAACCTATAAATATGTTTAAGGCCCACTGGCTTTCTCTTTTCTCTACACTGAGCATCGTCAGTGTTTGAGAGGGCCCACTTCACCAACTCATACCAACCTGGATATGCTCATTGTTTGAAAAGAGCTAATTAAGCAGGTGGGCAACACTAATGCAGGTGGGCAACACTATCTCCTTTGTATTATTATTAGAAGCTTGAATATTTTTGCATGAATTTATTAACTACTAGTGAAATATCTGTTTTCCTTCAATTTTTTAATATCGTGTAGATGTGCTTAAGTTATTTTTGTTATCCTTTATTGTGCAGTTGGTAAATATTTTCCTTTTTTTCTTTATGTTTTGGGTATATTAGCAATCAATAAGTGTTGCTATGTAGCATTGTTATATATATGAATATATATAAATTTATATATATATATATAATTGCTTTTTTGTGAATGAGATTGATTGATTGAAGACTCTATTCTGATCATTCCCAGATTTCTTTGTCTAGTATTCCATTTCTTCATGTAGACAACCATCTATGTGCTTTCACATACTTAGGTAGATTTCTAAGACAGTCCCCAAGACCCCACCCCCTTCTCTCTATATCCTGTGTAATACCCTCCTTCTCTCCTTGAGTGTGGGTGGGGCCTCTGAATATGATGGGAATTCATCCGCATGTTTAGGTTACATTCTTTGGCAGAGGTGAGGGATTTTTCAGATGTGATTTCAGTCCCTAATATGTTGACTTTAATTTTAAGGGTGGGTCTGACCTAATCAGGTGAACCTTTTAAAAGAAGGCATCGAGAGCAGAGAGATTGTCCTCATTGACGGAATAAAGTGTCATGTTATGGAGCGAGCCATGTGGCAGGAAGCAGCAGGTGGCATCTAGGAGCTGAGGGCTTCAGTTCCACAACCACAAGGAACTGAATTCTGCAAGGAGTCAGTGAATTTGTAGAGCACCCCAAGCTTCAGATAAGATTTCAGATCCAGACACCCTCCTTGACTCTAGTCTTGTGAGACCCTGAGTACAGGACCTGACTAAGCAATACCCAGACTCTTGACCCATAGAAACTGTGAAATAATAAATGTTGTAAGTTGCTAAGTTTGTGGTAATGTATTACACAGCCATAAAAAACTAATACACTTGTCATCCCCAGTTCTCCTTTGAGCAATCCCTTGATAAAAAATTAAATTCAGGGCTTCCCTGGTGGCGCAGTGGTTGAGAGTCCGCCTGCCGATGCAGGGGACACGGGTTGGTGCCCCGGTCCTGGAATATCCCACATGCCGCGGAGCGGCTGGGCCCGTGAGCCATGGCCGCTGAGCCTGCGCCTCTGGAGCCTGTGCTCCGCAACGGGAGAGGCCACAACAGTGAGAGGCCCGCGTACCGCAAAAAAAAAAAAAAAATTCAAAACGTGTAACTAAATCATAATAGTTTCTTGCTAATTTTAATGTTTTGTGTACGTAGAAACAAGAGGATCAGAGACCAACCGCAAGAAGGTAGAAGTCCGGTAAAATGAACCTTCTTTTTTAAAATTTATTTATTTTTGGCTGCGTTGGGTCTTCGTTGCTGCACACGGGCTTTCTCTAGTTGCGGCGAGTGGGGGCTACTCTTCATTGTGGTTGGCTTGCTTCTCGTTGCGGTAGCTTCTCGTTGCAGAGCACAGGCTCTAGGCACATGGGCCTCAGTAGTTGTGACAAGAAGGCTCAATAGTTGTGGCACACGGGATTAGTTGCTCCACGGCATGTGGGATCTTCGTGGACCAGGGATCGAACCCGTGTCCCCTGCGTGGGCAGGCGGATTCTTAACCACTGCACCACCAGAGAAGTCCGAAAGGAACCTTTTTATTCAAAGAGAATTGTTGTGTTGTATTTTTTTTAAATAGCAGCTAATGTTTTAGAATAAGGTTTTGGTAAGCCTCAGGGGCACCTTTATATTAATTTTTTTTTTTACATCTTTATTGGAGTATAATTGCTTTACATTGCTGTGTTAGTTTCTGCTTTTTAACAAAGTGAATCAGTTATACATATACATATGTTCCCATATCTCTTCCCTCTTGCGTCTCCCTCCCTCCTACCCTCCCTATCCCACCTCTCTAGGTGGTCACAAAGCACCGAGCTGATCTCCCTGTGCTATGCGGCTGCTTCCCACTAGCTAGCGATTTTACGTTTGGTAGTGTATATATGTCCATGCCACTCTCTCACTTTGTCCCAGCTTACCCTTCCCCCTCCCCATATCCTCAAGTCCATTCTCTAGTAGGTCTGTGTCTTTATTCCCATCTTACCCCTAGGTTCTTCATGACATTTTTTTTCTTAAATTCCATACATATGTGTTAGAATACGGTATTTGTCTTTCTCTTTCTGACTGACTTCGCTCTGTATGACAGACTCTAGGTCCATCCACCTCATTACAAATAGCTCAATTTTGTTTCTTTTTATGGCTGAGTAATATTCCATTGTATATATGTGCCACATCTTCTTTATCCATTCATCCGATGATGGACACTTAGGTTGTTTCCATTTCCTGGCTATTGTAAATAGAGCTGCAATGAACATTTTGGTACATGACTCTTTTTGAATTATGGTTTTCTCAGGGTATATGCCCAGTAGTGGGATTGCTGGGTCATATGGTAGTTCTATTTGTAGTTTTTTAAGGAACCTCCATACTGTTTTCCATAGTGGCTGTACCAATTCACATTCCCACCAGCAGTGCAAGAGTGTTCCCTTTTCTCCACACCCTCTCCAGCATTTATTGTTTCTAGATTTTTTGATGATGGCCATTCTGACTGGTGTGAGATGATATCTCATTGTAGTTTAGATTTGCATTTCTCTAATGATTAATGATGTTGAGCATTCTTTCATGTGTTTGTTGGCAGTCTGTATATCTTCTTTGGAGAAATGTCTATTTAGGTCTTCTGCCCATTTTTGGATTGGTTGTTTTTTTTTTGTTATTGAGCTGCATGAGCTGCTTATAAATTTTGGAGATTAATGCATTGTCAGTTGCTTCATTTGCAAATATGTTCTCCCATTCTGAGGGCTGTCTTTTGGTCTTGTTTATGGTTTCCTTTGCTGTGCAAAAGCTTTTAAATTTCATTAGGTCCCATTTGTTTATTTTTGTTTTTATTTCCATTACTCTAGGAGGTGGGTCAAAAAGGATCTTGCTGTGATTTATGTCATAGAGTGTTCTGCCTATGTTTTCCTCTAAGAGTTTGCTAGTATCTGGCCTCACATTTAGGTCTTTAATCCATTTTGAGCTTATTTTTGTGTATGGTGTTAGGGAGTGATCTAATCTCATACTTTTACATGTATCTGTCCAGTTTTCCCAGCACCACTTATTGAAGAGGCTGTCCTTTCTCCACTGTACATTCCTGCCTCCTTTGTCAAAGATAAGGTGACCATATGTGTGTGGGTTTATCTCTGGGCTTTCTATCCTGTTCCATTGATCTATCTTTCTGTTTTTGTGCCAGTACCATACTGCCTTGATTACTGTAGCTTTGTAGTATAGTCTGAAGTCAGGGAGCCTGAATCCTCCAGCTCCATTTTTCCTTCTCAAGATTGCTTTGGCTACTCGGGGTCTCTTGTGTTTCCATACAAATTGTGAAATTTTTTGTTCTAGTTCTGTGAAAAATGCCAGTGGTAGTTTGATAGGGATTGCATTGAATCTGTAGATCGCTTTGGGTGGTATAGTCATTTTCACAATGTTGATTCTTCCAATCCAAGAACATGGTATATCTCTCCATCTATCTGTATCATCTTTAATTTCTTTCCTCAGTGTCTTATAATTTTCTGCATACAGGTCTTTTCTCTCCTTAGGTAGGTTTATTCCTAGACATTTTATTCTTTTTGTTACAATGGTAAATGGGAGTGTTTTCTTGATTTCACTTTCAGATTTTTCATCATTAGTGTATAAGAATGCCAGAGATTTCTGTGCATCAATTTTGTATCCTGCTACTTTACCAAATTCATTGATTAGCTCTAGTAGTTTTCTGGTAGCATCTTTAGGATTCTCTATGTATAGTATCATGTCATCTGCAAAGAGTGACAGCTTTACTTCTTCTTTTCCGATTTGGATTCCTTTTATTTCCTTTTCTTTTCTGATTGCTGTGGCTAAAACTTCCAAAACTATGTTGAATAAGAGTGGTGAGAGTGTGCAACCTTGTCTTGTTCCTGATCTTAGTGGAGATGCTTTCAGTTTTTCACCATTGAGGGCGATGTTGGCTGTGGGTTTGTCATATATGGCCTTTATTATGTTGAGGAAAGTTCCCTCTATGCCTACTTTCTGCAGGGTTTTTACCATAAATGGGTGTTGAATTTTGTCGAAAGCTTTCTCTGCATCTATTGAGACAATCATATGTTTTTTCTCCTTCAATTTGTTAATATGGTGTATCATGTTGATTGATTTGCATATATTCAAGAATCCTTGCATTCCTGGAATAAACCCAACCCCCCGTTGATCATGGTGTATGATCCTTTTAATGTGCTGTTGGATTCTGTTTGCTAGTATTTTGTTGAGGATTTTTGGCATCTATGTTCATCAGTGATATTGGCCTGTAGTTTTCTTTCTTTGTGACATCCTTGTATGATTTTGGTATCACGGTGATGGTGGCCTCATAGAATGGCTTTGGGAGTGTTCCTCCCGCTGCTATATTTTGGAAGAGTTTGAGAAGGATAGGTGTTACCTCTTCTCTAAATGTTTGATAGAATTCGCCTGTGAATTCTGGTCCTGGGCTTTTGTTTGTTGGAAGATTTTTAATCACAGTTTCAATTTCAGTGCTTGTGATTGGTCTGTGCATATTTTCTATTTCTTCCTGATTCAGTCTTGGCAGGTTGTGCATTTCTAAGAATTTATCCATTACTTCCAGGTTGTCCATTTTATTGGCATAGACTTGCTTGTAGTAATCTCTCATGATCTTTTGTATTTCTGCAGTGTCAGTTGTTATTTCTCCCTTTTCATTTCTAATTCTATTGATTTGAGTCTTCTCCCTTTTTTTCTTGATGAGTTTGGCTAATGGTTATCTATTTTGTTTATCTTCTCAAAGAACCAGCTTTTAGTTTTACTGATCTTTGCTGTTGTTTCCTTCATTACTTTCTGATCTGATCTTTATGATTTCTTTCCTTCTGCTAACTTTGGGGTTTTTGTTTGTTCTTCTTTCTCTAATTGCTTTAGGTGCAAGGTTAGGTTGTTTATTCAAGATGTTTCCTGTTTCTTAAGGTAGGATTGTATTGCTATAAACTTCCTTCTTAGAACTGCTTTTGCTGCATCCCATAGGTTTTGGGTCATCGTGTCTCCGTTGTCATTTGTTTCTAGGTATTTTTTGATTTCCTCTTTGATTTCTTCAGTGATCACTTCGTTATTAAGTACTGTATTGTTTAGCCTCCATGTGTTTGTATTTTTTACAGATCATTTCCTGTAATTGATATCTAGTCTCATAGCATTGTGGTCAGAAAAGATACTTGATACAATTTCAATTTTCTTAAATTTACCAAGGCTTGATTTGTGACCCAAGATATGATCTATCCTGGAGAATGTTCCATGAGCACTTGAGAAAAATGTGTATTCTGTTGTTTTGGATGGAATGTCCTATGAATATCAATTAAGTCCATCTTGTTTAATGTATCATTTAAAGATTGTGTTTCCTTATTTATTTTCATTTTGGATGATCTGTCCATTGGTGAAAGTGGGGTGTTAAAGTCCCCTACTATGAATGTGTTACTGTCAATTTCCCCTTTTAAGGCTGTTAGTATTTGCCTTATGTATTGAGGTGCTCCTATGTTGGGTGCATAAATATTTACAATTGTTATATCTTCTTCTTGGATCGATCCCTTGATCATTATGTAGTGTCCTTCTTTGTCTCTTCTAATAGTCCTTATTTTAAAGTCTATTTTGTCTGATATGAGAATTGCTACTCCAGCTTTCTTTTGGTTTCCATTTGCATGAAATATCTTTTTCCATCCCCTCACTTTCAGTCTGTATGTGTCTCTAGTTCTGAAGTGGGTCTCTTGTAGACAGCATATATATGGATCTTGTTTTTGTATCCATTCAGCCAATCTGTGTCTTTTGGTGGGAGCTTTTAATCCATTTACATTTAAGGTAATTATCGATATGTATGTTCCTATTCCCATTTTCTTAATTGTTTTGGGTTTATTATTGTATGTCTTTTCCTTCTCTTGTGTTTCTTGCCTAGAGAAGTTCCTTTAGCATTTGTTGTAAAGCTGGTTTGGAGGTGCTGAATTCTCTTAAGTTTTGCTTGTCTGTAAAGGTTTTAATTTCTCCATCAAATCTGAATGAGATCCTTGCTGGCTAGAGTAATCTTGTTTGTAGGTTTTTCTCCTTCATCACTTTGAATATGTCCTGCCACTCCCTTCTGGCTTGCAGAGTTTCTGCTGAAAGATCAGCTGTTAACCTTATGGGGGTTCCCTTGTGTGTTATTTGTTGTTTTTCCCTTGCTGCTTTTAATATGTTTTCTTTGTGTTTATTTTTTGACAGTTTGATTAATATGTGTCTTGGTGTGTTTCTCCTTGGATTTATCCTGTATGGGACTCTCTGTGCTTCCTGGACTTGATTAACTATTTCCTTTCCCATATTACGGAAGTTTTCAACTATGATCTCTTCAAATATTTTCTCAGTCCCTTTCTTTTTCTCTCCTTCTTCTGGAACCCCTATAATTCGAATGTTGGTGCGTTTAATGTTGTCCCAGAGGTCTCTGAGACTGTCCTCAGTTCTTTTCATTCTTTTTTCTTTATTCTGCTCTGCAGTAGTTATTTCCACTATTTTATCTTCCAGGTCACTTATCCGTTCTTCTGCCTCAGTTATTCTGCTATTGATTCCTTCTAGAGAATTTTTAATTTCATTTATTGTGTTGTTCATTATTGTTTGTTTGCTCTTTTGTTCTTCTAGGTCCTTGTTAAACGTTTCTGTTATTTTCTCCATTTTATTTCCAAGATTTTGGATCATCTTTACTATCATTACTCTGAATTCTTTTTCAGGTGGACTGCCTATTTCCGCTTTATTTGTTAGGTCTGGTGGGTTTTTACCTTGCTCCTTCATCTGCTGTGTGTTTATCTATCTTCTCATTTTGCCTACTTTACTGTGTTTGGGGTCTCCTTTTTGCAGGCTGCAGGTTCGTAGTTCCCGTTGTTTTTGGTGTCTGTCCACAGTGGGTAAGGTTGGTTCATTGGTTTGTGTAAGCTTCCTGGTGGAGGGGACTGGTCACTGTGTTCTGGTGGATGAGGCTGGATCTTGTCTTTCTGGTGGGCAGTACTGCATCTGGTAGTGTGTTTTGGGGTGTCTGTGGACTTATTATGATTTTAGGCAGCTCTCTGCTAATGGGTGGGGTTGTGTGCCTGTCTTGCTAGTTGTTTGGCATAGGGTGTCCAGCACTGTAGCTTGCTGGTCGTTGAGTGAAGCTGGGTGCTGGTGTTGAGACGGAGGTCTCTGGGAGATTTTCGCTGTTTGATATTATGTGGAGCTGGGAGGTGTCTTGTGGACCAGTGTCGTGAAGTTGGCTCTCCCACCTCAGAGGCACAGCACTGACTCCTGGCTGCACACCAAGAGCCTTTCATCCACATGGCTCAGAATAAAAGGGAGAAGGAAGGGAGGGAGGGAGGAAGGAAGGAAGAAAGGGGATAAAGTAAAATAAAGTAAGATAAAATAAAGTTATTAAAGTAAAAAATAATTATTAAGAAAAAAAATTTTTAAAGAAAAAGAAACAACGGACGGATAGAACCCTAGCACACGTGGTGAAAGCAAAGCTATACAGACAACGTCTCACACAGAAGCATACCACATACACACTCACAAAAAGAGGAAAAAATAATCTTGCTCTCAAAGTCCACCTCCTCAATTTGGGATGATTCGTTGTCTATTCATGTATTCCACAGATGCAGGGTACATCAAGTTGATGGTGGAGCTTTAATCCGCTGCTTCTGAGGCTGCTGGGAGAGATTTCCCTTTCTCTTCTTTGTTTGCACGGCTCCGGGGTTCAGCTTTGGATTTGGCCCCGCTTCTGCGTGTAGGTCGCTGGAGGGCGTCTGTTCTTCGCTCAGACAGGACGGTGTTTAAGGAGCAGCTGATTCGGGGGCTCTGGCTCACTCAGGCCGGGAGGAGGGAAGGGTGCGGATGTGGGGCGAGCCTGCGGCGGCAGAGGCCGGCGTGACGTTGCACCAGCCTGAGGCGCGCCGTGCGTTCTTCCGGGGAAGGGGTCCCTGGATCCCGGGACCCTGGCAGTGGCGGGCTGCACAGGCTCCCCGGAAGCGGGGTGTGGATAGTGACCTGTGCTCGCACACAGGCTTCTTGGTGGCGGCAGCAGCAACCTTAGCGTCTCAGGGCCGTCTCTGGGGTCTGCGCCGTTATCCACGGCTCACGCCCGTCTGTGGAGCTCCTTTAAACAGCGCTCTTAATCCCCTCTCCTCGCGCACCAGGAAACAGAGGGAAGAAAAAGTCTCTTGCCTCTTTGGCAGGTCCAGACTTTTCCCCGGACTCCATCCCGGCTAGCCGCGGCGCACTAACCCCTTCAGGCTGTGTTCACGCCGCCAACCCCAGTCCTCACCCTTCGCTCCGACTGAAGCCCGAGCCTCAGCTCGCAGCCCCGCCCACCCTGGCGGGTGAGCAGACAAGCCTCTTGGGCTGGTGAGTGCCGGTCGGCACTGATCCTCTGTGCGGGAATCTCTCTGCTTTGCTCTCCGCACCCCTGTTGCTGTGCTCTCCTCCGCGGTCCCGAAGCTCCCCCCCTCTGCCACCCGCAGTCTCCGCCCGCGAAGGGGCTTCCTAGTGTGTGGAAAGCTTTCCTCCTTCACAGCTCCCTCCCACTGGTGCAGGTGCCGTCCCTATTCTTTTGTCTCTGTTTATTCTTTTTTCTTTTGCCCTACCCAGGTACGTGGGGGAGTTTCTTGCCTTTTGGGAGGTCTAAGGTCTTCTGCCAGCATTCAGTAGGTGTTCAGTAGGTGTTCTTTAGGAGTTGTTCCACGTGTAGATGTATTTCTGATGTATCTGTGGGGAGGAAGGTGATCTCCGCATCTTACTCTTCCGCCATCTTCCCGAGAGTCCTCTATATTAATTTTATTGTCATGTTTCCTTAGAAGAAAAGCATGCCTGTTAGTAACAGGAGAAAATGATCATTTTGAAAACGGGGAAAGGAGTGCAGCTAACATCTCTACAGGATAGGCAAGGACGCAAGGACAAGATGTGGTATGTTTGTACACAAGTGTATGGTACAATGAAAGACACGATGGTGTAGTCTGCTTATTTCAAGGACTTGAAAATCCACTCCCAATGGAATCAGATGGGCAGTTTGTTTAGGTGTGCTTTGGACAGCATTGAAGAAGTAGGTGGGACTCAAGCCTTGCAAAAAATTCTTCTCCCTCTTCCTGCTTGAATTCTGATTCTTTCACACAGAAAAAACATGACAGTGAAGCAGAGACACTGGCTACATTGATCTTGCTGGCACAGTGCCATGTCACCAGATCCATTAGCAATATCCATATGTGGCCTCACAGGATTGAAAGGAAACATTTCATTTTCAAGGAAAGTTCTTTAGTAGCGCTCAGTGTTAAAGTTGGATAATATCGTTTTATGTCCATCATTCTGGGGTCAAACCTAGGTGGAGGAGAGGTGCTACTCACTGCTTCTCCTCCCTCCCTCCCATCTTAGTGCAGGCAGCACCTGTCAACCATGATGGCTTTTCTGCTGAGTCCAGATTGCAGCACCAGAATCCATTCAACACAGGGAGCCCTAGAGCTACTACCAGTGGGTAGGTGTTGGTAAAAGATATGAAAACTTTTTTATTGTTTAATTGCCTGTCTCTCCTTACTCTATGTGCGAGGACCCTGAAATCTTGGTAGGATAAGGGAATTCTGCACATGCCCACAGCTAACCAGGGGCAGAGCAAGAAGTAGAAACTGGTTCTCCAGACTATAGTCCAGCATACACTTAACAGAACAAATCACATGTAAGGTCTGGTCATCATCGTGTCAGTGAAATAGGACAATAAAGAAGGAAACCAATTCCCTTCTGTTGGCTTTGAGCCTTTCCAGCATGGCTGGGAAATCTCAGGGCAGTAACCCTTCTCTAAGGTGCAGTAGGGAGTAATGATTTCTGGCTTGCTGGGCTGTATGAGCATGGAGCTTTACTCATGACGGTAGTGGATGGTGATTTTTTTTTGTACCTAATATTATGGGAGGTTGAAGAAAGAAAGGCAAACAATGTTGTAGTACTTAAATACCTGTAATGGATGTGAGGGGGAAGGCAGCAAAGGAGTCTTACGGCATCTATGGGATCTAGTCCCCTTTCTGTGCAAGTCTGACGTCAGTGATGGAAAACACCTACATTTGAATCTGCATTGCTACCACAGTATAGAAGCACAGACTGAGCACTTTTCTCTCAAAGGGGAAAATCGTGCTGATCGGGGGAGGAGTGTGGAAAATTTCTAATATATCTTGTTCACAAAAAGTGTCATTTTAGTGTCAGTTCCTATTTCTTTTAAAGCCATTAAAACCCGTCCATTGCAGTTGTAGTCAGGAAAGACAGACATTGTGATTTGTTCCTGACACCTTGGGGTACGTTTGCAGCATTGCACCCCTGGGAAATCACTGTAGGTGTGCAGTTCCTGTGACTGTTAAATGGAAGTGTGAATCTGATTCCCCACCTACACCCGGCAAACTTAGGCAGAAGATACCTTTGTTTTCTTAAGCATTTCAACTTACCTTAAGTGGAGCCTGTGAATTCTTTCCTTTGTACACAGCCTGGGGACTCTACCACACAGTTTATATCAGAAGGAATGTTGCAGGGGAGGGGACAAAACCCAAAAGCACATGGGAATGGCTTCTCTATTTTCACATACAAATTCCTCTAACCCTAGGCAGAGTCACAGGCCCAGGGGAGGTATAGCTATTTGCAGGTAAGGGCTTACCTTTTAAAGTTCATACTGTCATTTGAGCCTATTTGGGGTGTTATAGACTATGAGGTCTATAAAAATAATTTTTGATCTCGCCAGTCAGCTTTTGATGACAGCAGTGACAATGAAGATGATGATGGTGAAAATGGCCTTTTACTGAGTGTTTACAGTAGCAAAGTGCTCTTCAAGGACCCTCACAGAGAATACGTTTATTTAGAGCTTATTTGACAGAAATTGTGCAGTGTACTCTTCAGGTGTCCTTCTTTGTCCTAGCCATCATTGTTTTTGTTTTTTTGGATGAGGAAACTGAGACTCAAAAAGGTGAGGCATTTTGCCCAAGATGGCGAGCAAAGCCAAAAGCCAGCTACACGTCTGTCTCATTTCAATCCCAAGTTCTTTGCATGACATCGCTAGATAAGCACAAGTCACTGCTAAAGGGGCCTCATTGCTTCTGTGTCAAGTCAAAGGTTATGGACCAGGGCTTACTTCACTAGTGATGAGGCCATAGCAGCGCCCCCTCCCCAGCCCCTTTGCTGAAGTTGGACAAAGGATACCAAAAACATGGGAGAAGCTGCTTCCCTGATGACCTCTCAAACCAATATGTACCAGTGATATTGGGTTGGCCAAAAAATTTGTTCGGGTTTTTCATAACATTGTACAGAAAACCCAAACGAACTTTTTGGCCAATCCAATACTATCAGACTCATTTGATTCACAACCACTGAATTCATCATAAATAATAGAAGATGACACATGAAGCAAATCACCTCTTTCTTCTCAAAGTCTCTCAATTTCCTCTACTTCGACATGACCCACTTTAGGCAAGATTTCCACTAATGAACACATAAGCTAGTTTCTGATTTCTAACTGTACATTAAAGCTCATCTAATGCAAAATTAACCTATCTTTATTACTGGAACTGCAGACTATTAAGATAGCATGCAGAGTTACCGAATTATAAATTTGGAAGAGATTTCCATGTGAGACACCTGTGACTTGAGAAGAGCTGTTCCCCTTCTTCTGAAATTGAGTTTTGAGTCAAGGACTCATGAAGGTGAAAAGGAATGGTGGGGGGACAAGGGAGCACCTCTTGAAGGTCACATACTTCAGTTTTTGGTCCCTGGGCAAACCCAATTTATCAGGGATCATTATCCCTGGGAGGTAATGACATTTGCAACACAAGGTATAAAAATAGTAATGCTCCATAAATGTTAGCTGTGATAAGCACTTCCTTTGCAATTTCTTATTAATCCTCAGGAAACCCTCGAAGATGAATAATATTCTCATCTCCATTGTTTGGATGGGGACATTGGGCTGAAAAGTCTTTGTTTGTATGGCTGTTTATTAACAGAGCAAGGCGTGAGGTCCCTTAGTTGCTGAACATGATGCTCTTACCTACTGTACTGTACTCCCATCCCTTATCTCCTGAAAGGGTTCAACGCCAGTAGAGAACACTGGCCAGCCTATATATGGGGTTATGATATATTTATGCTGATCCATGAAATTATAAAAATAGAATAAACACTGAGAGCAGCTGGTGGGATGTATGGAAGAAGTCAGTCTCAGTGGGGAAAAATGTCCCCCTACTACAAAAGAGTGTCATCATCTCAGTTCCTGGAATTGATGTATTAGCTGTGTCCTTGTGCTCACTTTGGCATTTTAAGGGGGGCTTTTAATGTCTTAGCTGGGAGTCGTGACATATTAAGGCATTGTTAACCATTCATAGCCTAAATTAATTAAACTACTCTTCTCAGCATTTGGGGCATGAAAGTAGCTATAGACGATATGTAAAGGAATGTGTTCTTTTAAATTTTTATTTATTTATTTATTTGGTTGCACTGGGTCTTAGCTGCGGCAGGCGGGCTCCTTAGTTGCAGCTCGCAGCCTCCTTCGTTGTGGCATGCAAACTCTTAGGTGCAGCATGCATGTAGGACCTAGTTCCCTGACTAGAGATCGAATCCAGGCCCCCTGCACTGGGAGCACGGAATCTTAACCACTGCACCACATGGGAAGTCCTGAGGAATGATATGTTCTGATAAACCTTTAGTTACAAAACTAGGCTGCAGACCTGTTTCTGATAAATGATAGCTGTTGTTAATAATGTATTATTATTACCATTTTATAAAAGAATATATATTTTAATATTAAAAAATAAGAAAGCACATGTAGGACAAAAAGGTGATAATAAAAATAAATTTAACTTCATAAATGATTCTTTATATATATTTTTTATTTTTCCGAGCTCTCTACCATCTCATATGAACACCTGTGTTTGGATACCAAATTTCTAAAACACATTTACAACTTTTTCATTGTAAAAGAGTTTAAATATATTCAAAATAAAATGAATAGAATAATGAACCTTCATAAACCTATTACCCAACTTAAATAATTATTAACATTCTGCTATATCATCTATACCTCCGCTTACTCCTCATTCCTTCCACACAATTATTATTTATTCACAGTTTTTAATGTAATATATATATAAATGCAAAAATCTTACTGTGAAATTCTAACAAATGTATATGCCTGACTGTGTAACTCTCACACCTTTCATGTCTGTACCATGTCTTTCATGTTTTACCATGTTGCTCATGAAGTAGTTCATCGATTCTGGATCCTGAATGCCAAGGTTGGCAGTAAATTCTGAGAGGTCCCACCTGGAGTCACCAGAGAATGGGGAGCAGTTGCTTCTTTTTTCTGTCGTTCTACTAGAGATGGACATTATCGTGACCACTTTTACTAGTGGTCTTTGTAAAAGCCAAAGTATATAAAAGCAGAAAGATTAAGTAACTTGACAGAAAGAAACAGTAGAAGTAGAATAAGTGGTAGAAGCAGACCTCAAACCCACATCTGTCTCATTCCAAAGCATGGGTTTCTTCTAGCATGGTTTGCTAAAAGCCAATCCATCCCTTGTTCCTGGAACAGAGCCTAGCACGTAGTATTTGCTCAATCGACGTTTGTTAAAAGAATGGGAGAGAGGATCAGTCTTTGACGGATACAGAAATTGGATGACAAGGGTCCGTGACCTCCTTAATACTTTTGCCTGGCACTGGCAGAACTCAGTAGATTATTTGTGAGCAAAACCTGCTTCTCATTGTAAACTGCACTTTCCCTGCCACCCTAGGCAGTACAGAACATCAGAACATGTGCCAGAAAAATGAATAGACTGTGTCCTGGGACTTCTCTGGCAAGTAATTCAGTACTGTGTGCCCTATAAGCACAGATGAATATCTGTCCATATAATCATGAATCAGGCAACCTCAACCCAGTCATCTGGATGTCTTTCAAACAGTGACATCAGCTTGGACATACTCCAAGTCCTCTTTCTGTATGCTCTGTTATAAGATGGACTTTTGCTAAGCATTTGTTGGAGTATGATACATCTGTATGTACATCTATATCTACATCTGTATCTATTTCTGTGTGTGTGTTTGTGTGTATGGTGGGGAGAGACACTGACAAGTTGCGAGAAAGAAGAAAAAGAGAGAGAGAAAGAGGAGCAAAGAGGGAGAAAGGAAAGAGAAAAAGTAAAGAATGAGGGAAAACAGAGACTTGAAGGAGTCTGAGAAGGGAGTTATTGGCATATTCTCAGATGATTTAAGTTATTATTGTGGAGGTGATCTCCACCAGAGACCGCCAAGTCAATTGCACAGGGGCAGAGCAGGTGATGTGAGCTGAGTGAGCATGTGGGGAGCCCAGAGCACGTGCATTCTCTAAAAGGGACCATCCCTCTTCAACTCTGTTAATTGCACGATAAGCCATAGAGATTCAGGGTTGTATGTGCATCTGATTTTCTAAGGAGAAACCAGGTATCCGGATGTTCGAATGAAATATCTTGCTTTCTGAAAGCTGGGTAATATGTTTTCAAAAATTGCGCACACGGGGCTTCCCTGGTGGCGCAGTGGTTAGGAATCCGCCTGCCAATGCAGGGGACACGGGTTTGATCCCTGGTTCAGGAAGATCCCACATGCTGCAGAGCAGCTAGGCCCGTGTGCCACAACTACTGAGCCTGCACTCTAGAGCCGGTGCTCCGCGACGAGAGAGGCCACCGCAATGAGAGGTCCGCGCACGGCAATGAAGAGTAGCCCCCGCTCACCGCAACTAACAAAGAAACCCCTCGCGCATCCACGAAGACCCAACGCAGCCAAAAATAAATTAATAAATTACTTAATTAAAAAAAAAAGGGCTGGCAATTGCTCAAAAGCATTTGTGTAAGACATTAACATTAAAAGACAACCTCAACTTTCACCAAATCTACATGAGTTAGCAATAAAAAAAAAAAATTGTGCACATATTCATGCAGTTTACAGGGCCCACATTACACTGGCCAAGGGCAATGCATTGGAAAAGAGAGTGAGCCTGTGAGCAGTCAGTTGACAACTTCTGATGATCTAGGTGTTTCTCCTCCCTTCTTCCAAGTCTGCATTTCACACGAGAACTAGAATGGGGACCTAGCTTGCAGGAAGCCCCGAAGTGAAGTGGCAGAGTTAAAACTTTAGAGGACCTCTCTTTTTTACTGTTTTCTTTAAGAACAAACAAGAAAGCAAATTTTGGGTAACCTAAGTTTGCTTTAAGAGTGCAGTGAGGAAATCGGAAACAAATCTGTTATTCTGCATCCATCACCCCCATATTCCAAAGAGGTGGGGACAGGGCGTCACCACCTGTCCCATCCCAGCTGTGTCATTGATCATCTGCCACCAGCCTTGTAGCACACACAGTTGAATTGCTTTTCCCGGAGGGAAACAATGCCTCCAGGTGTGCTAATAATAAAATTAATAGCTTAGAGAAACTGCTTGCTACAGGAGTTGCAACTGCTTGCAACAGCGGCAGGAGAAAGGCAGGATCGATTTCAGTGTTTAACTGTCCTAATTCCATGGTGTATACCCCGCCTCAGCCCCTGGTGAGCTGTACTGGGTCTCACGGTTCATCAATAGATGCCTGATGTAAAACAAAGAACCGGTTTCAAGATGAGAAGTCTTTGTGAATAAAAAGATGTACGGTAAAACTGCCAACATCCTTCCACTCCCATCTTAACACTGCAACTCCAAGGGCAGTCACTAGTGGACATGGAAGGGAAAAAATCATGTGCATTGTCTCTCCTTCTGCCTAAAACAAAAGAAGGAAACCATCTAGGCACCGCTGCTGCTGAGGACATCACATAAATAAGAATTTATTGAGTTGCTCTGTGTTTAAAGGACTGTGAACATAAAGATGTGTGAATACTTTCAGCTGCACGGAGAGTAATGTGTTTCTGCTCTAATCGGCCTGCTATCTGGTGGTTCAGTTTATACCTTCTCTGGTAGCTGGCGTTCTCATCTTTTCCCTGGAGGGAAGGATCACTGTTGCGATCAGCTTCTTGGTCACTGTTGGAGTTTCCCTATCCATTGAGTTTCCAGGCCCAGTGCTTTCAGAGGCTCTTAATCCCATATTTCTTAATCTCCTCTCAAGCAGCAAATCTGCCTTCCATCTACATGACAATGACACAGTGGCCACCCTCTTCCATTTCCAGGAGGGCAGTGAGACCTCACCTTCTCTATGTAACTTTTCTCAGCATCTGCTATTATTTCTGCTGGCCTGTCTGCCTCTTCTAAGCTATGTCCTCTCCCTTACTTCACATTTTCTCCCTTTTGAGAAATAAGCTCTTTGAGGGCGGTGAGGAGTGCCTTACTTCCTTTTGACATGTGTTTCTCAACTGGCCTCAAATAAGTCCTTGCATAACATGAGCTCCCAAAAGAGAAAGGTTTGCATTTTTTTTCTTGCCAGTTTATTGTTTTAAATGCCAGTGAGTTGTTTTTCTTTTTGTTTTTGTTGTGTGTGTGTGTGTGTGTGTGTGTGTGTGTGGTGTTTTTTTGTGTTTCTAGGGAGCCCTGAAAATAGCCCCATCCCTTTGTTCATAGTGTGTAAATTGTACTTGGGTTGAGGTATACATTTCTGTCCTTCGTACCACCACCAAGTAAGAGGGGGGATAGACTGACTGGTCTAGTAGGGGCTGGTCCTCTGAGGTACTTCTTTGCAAGGCCGGTTGCATCAAGCCCCATTTTCCTCACCACCCACTGCCTCCTATGATGAGCCAACCAAAGAAAAGAGTTGAATCTTTGTGCTAATTCAAAGAGAATAAAGCAGAAGTGCCTTCCCACCCACCACCGCTTTTCCTTTTGTGTGAATTTTCCAAAGACAAAGCATTAATTTGAAAGTAAAAACTGGCGTTAAGTTTGGTGTTTTTTTTTTTTTTTCATATTTATTTTTTATGGTGATGGTGGGAGTTGATTCCCAGTATGGGTTCTTTTCAATTCATTTTCCCGACATGAGAGACCATTCCATATTAGTTCAGTCTGAGTGGAGCCTTTCACTTTTCAGTTAGCCCTTATTTTTGTCACCATTTTATTACGTTAAGTTCTACTTTTTTTGTTCTCTCTGTCTCTCTCGAATTCCCTCCCCCGCCACCTCTCCTCTCTCTCTCTTTCTCTCTCTCTCTTTCTCTCTCCTTCTGTGGGCAGAAGGGGTCCAACGATGATGGCAGAGAAGCTTTTCTGGAATTTTCTCTCTGAGAAAAGTATTTTCTGAATTCAAATAAGAAGTAGGAGTGCGGAAGTGTTACACAGAACTGAGATGTAAGAACAACTCTTCCACCAATATATAGGATCTTATGGAAATTTAAAGCTCCCTTTTTGTTTACTGTATTTAATTAAAAGTCATATCTTCAGTGATGCCAGTCCAGGAGGCCTAGCATGAGAATGAGTACATGGTGCAATCCAAGTACAGCAGCCAGTCCTCTATGTAGCCTACGTTTTAGAGATTTTCCACAGACATTTAGAAAGGGTATACATTTTCTCTTCAGAATCCAAAGATTTGCAGAATTAAAGAATATCCCATTTATTTGATTATAAAACCCACTGGCAAACCAAACCAATTGCATTTACACACTCTAAGAACCCAGAAAATGTAGGAAGGCACTGAGTTCCAAGAACCTTGCGCATTATATTCCAAAGGAGTCCTGAAACAAACGGGGTGTTCCAGGGAAAGAGACAAGAATGGGGAAGAAGAATCCAGAACATTGTACCCAGTGTGCCATTAGCCTGCCTGCCAACTTCATTCCTTCCTCGCCAGTGGCTTTCAATTTCTTTCAATTGTTCTTTTCCTCTTTTATGGTAGAAGTCAGAGTGATATCAGGATTTTCCTAACAAAGTGACTCACTTTCTAGCCAGATTTGTTACAAAGTAGCTATGGCTTAAAGTGAGAATTATCTGTGTGCCGCAGATCGAGTTCACGGGACCTGAATTTTGTTCCCAAGAACATAATATTCAAGTAAAGGTAAAACTGTTATTGTATGTCAAGCATTTGATTGGAATTATATTGCCTTTTAAAGATGAAATGCTAGGTGAATGAAGCAGAAAAAAGAAAAGTCCAACTTTAATGACCTTCATTTTACATCCTGAAAATGAATGGTAATAACCAGAAAATAGAGAAGTTCCAGTGAGTTAGGGTTCATAAATATTAAATGTAATGGAGGAAAATCACAGATTTTTAAGAAATTAACTTGAACAAATGGTGATTTTAGTTTCGATGTTGTCATTTTGAGGAATGATCATTAGCACCGTGGATTGTAATGGGCATGAGCTTACTGTGTAGAAAGAATGCCTTCTGATTAAGTTGGGATTTTTTTCCCGATGCTTCAGCCAGTTTACAACTGTACTGTATATCTCTTCATTTTGCGCTTGTGATTGGCTCCTAGGGCTCTTTGTTTAGAGATGCGTGTGCTCTATTTTCATGATTAAGCTTTTTATGATTAGACTCCATTTTCCATTTTGTTTTAACTTTTACTCGGAATAATATGCAATGCCTTGGAAAACTGATTGGCTGACGGATGTAATTGAGTTCAGATGCAGTTTCCTTTCTCTCCCCACTGTTTCTAGTCCCTGCTCTGTTCTGAGTTGTTTCTGACTGCCTGGAGACCAGGCTTTCAGAGCTTCTGTTTAGCGTTTTCTCACAGTGAACTTGTTTCTTGCACAACCCAACTATAATTGACTTCAAGGCAGGCAGTTCTTGGGAGCACAAGGAGGGGCCCCCTGGTCTCACACTGAACCTGTTTTCTTTAATACATGCTTATACAGGCCCCAACAGTCGCTCCTGAAGGCAGCAGTTAAAGGCATAGATTTTAATGACTTTTCATAGAAAAAAATATCACATAACAAAGCCCCCTGAACAAGTTGGTAAAAATTTGTTGGGTTCCCCAAATTTCCTCTCTCTATGCAGCCCTCGTGGCCACTTAAACACTCTTAGATCCTTTTGGGTTCTTCCTCTGAATCTTTCTCCAGCATCTCCTGCTGCATCTCCTAGTCTCTTCCCTACCTTTACCCTCAGATCTGCCCTTCATTACCTCTTCTTTTGTTAGCCTCCTTCTCTCTGGACATACCCAGTTTGCATCCCCACCCCCTCATCTTGCTCAGCAAAGAAACTACCTTCTCCAGGGAGGCACTCTTCTCTGTAGGGGAAGCAAAGGATTTTAACTAGCTAATCACGATTAATTATGTTTCTCGTCACATTAAAGTGAACCTTGCATTGGTATTTAGGTATCCTATGGGAGAAAGCAATGCCCTCTTCTTCATTTGCTGGTTTGGATAATCATGTCCACAGTAGAATTTATCCTCCTACTTCCCGCTTCAGAATTCTCCATCTTGACATGCGTATTCCAGCCAATGACTCCACCATCCTCCCAGTCACACGGGTATAGCTTCTAGGAGTACCAAACCCCAGCACTCTTGCTTTGGGTCGGGATATCCGTGAGGTGTAACTTGAACTCTGGAGTCACCTGGGAGGATGAGGATGAAGCTAATCCCTGTGGCCTTAGCCTTGCTTCACTTGCTTCCTTTTTTTCTCCACTGTGTCCTGACAAGTCTCCACTGAGAGAACGTCCTTAATAAGTCTTGCCCATGAATGCTCCTCTCAGGCTCTGCTTCCCAGGAACTTGAACCAAGACAAATCCTGCGTGGTATTATTATCCATATTTTATGGATGAGAAACCTAGGGGATAGTGATGGTGGGTAATTTGCCGAGTACCACGTACATCTTGTAAAGGGAGAAGCTAGAAGCAGAGTCTGGGCCAATCCAAATCAAAACGTGTGTTCTCTTCACCATACAGTATCAGCTCCTGATGCCGCTTGAATCATTTTCCAAAGTGCAGTCTTGACATGTCACTACTCTGCTTGGAATCTTCAGGGGCTCTCGTTCCCTTCGTTCCTCACCTTGCCTGTACTCCCTCACAGTCCCTGCCGAAAATTACATCTCAACCTTGATTTCCGCTGCATCACTACTGTTACCCTTTCTGCCCAGGTTTACAGGACTACTAAGTGTTCTTCACAGATGCCTTCAGGTTGGTTGAAATCTGTGCCTCTCTTTCTCACACCACAATTTCTCTCTGCAGTACCTTTCCTTCTCCCTAGCCTCCATGATGCTTTAAGAACTGACCCCACACTACCCTTGATAGTAGAGCTTAACTATCACCACTTTCATGAAATGTTAGGACCTCCCCAAACTGAAGCAATAGTTTTCTCCCCTGAACTAGTGTAGAAATTCATAACTTTATTTCATATCATCTGGGTCAGGAAGGAGGCAAAGTTATTTGCATTTGAAGAAAGTGGACAGTAAAGCCTCTCCCTAAAAACAAGTTAGAGACCATTGATTTCGGTAGAACCCTCAGTGGGTTAGAATATGTCATGCTATCATAATAAGACTATAGCAAATATTATTGGTGGTTATCTTGATTTTTGTGATGATGTTTTTTTTTTCTAATTTTCCTTTTTTATTCTTTCTTGTATTTTCTAAAATAAATCAAATAAAAATATTGCTTCTGTAGGTCCGATTCCCTTATATTATAAAGAGGGGGAAAAAAGGGAGAGAGAAAGGTAAAGAAAAGAGAATGAGAAAGAAGAGGAAAGGAGGTTAAAAAAGGAAGGGAAGAAAGATGGGGGGGAAGCAGAGAAAAAATTTAGTTGAGATATAAAAAATGTGAGGAGTTATAAAATCCAGAAACAGAGAATCTGCCATCCTTAAATAATGAGGAGAGATTCATAGCTGCAGTAAGGAGTGAGTGGATAATGTAAAGTTTTCATATTCCAGTGTGTTCGCTGTGGATGTTATGTTTTCTGTATTTGCTGCTCTTAGAGATTATTATAAGGACTTAGAAAGAAAAAAAAATGGCGATTGACTGAAACTGAAAGAAATAAGAAGTAATGGCCTGAAAGTGGTGTGTGTGTGTTGGGGGTGGGAGATAAATTAGACAACAGAAAATAAAATTAACAGTAGGGTCAACTAGACACCAGAATAATATCCCGAAGAAAATAATTGAAGCAGTATCATCCAAGCTGTTCAGAATGAGAAGAGATAAATCAGTGAGAAGATTCATGTGGATAAACCACAGAGGAGCGAGATGGACCAGAGGTGAGAAAATCCGTTAGGCTCTCCAGATGCAATGTGTGCACAGATTTCCTGGAGCAGATGCCAGAAGGTTCTTGCCCCTTACTGCAGGAATTAGAAATGCATGGATATCCTCAGTGGAATCCCATTTAGGATTGCCATTCTTAATTCTAGAATTCAGAGGGGCCACGTTTCCAGCATCGGGTACCATATGCTGCAGTGGTAGAAATTTACTAGCATGCCTGGGCCGGGGAAGCCTGGGGTCCTTGTTTGAGGGCATTACTTCAGAGAGAATGGAACAGTTACTCAGAGAGAACTAGGTCTCCTTCAGATGAGAATCCTATTTGCCAAAAGCTTTCTTCAAATGCTCAAAAATTGTTGTTTCAAGTAGAGCCTCTAAAGTGACCATGTTTGCACTGTACACATCAACACAGACAGCTGTGATCTGAACAACAGACCTCCTGCATATCTTACAGATGAACCCCGGGAGCTTCCTCATCAGAAAGATCTGGGCTATCTGAAAGCCTATCCTGCCTTGCCCAAGAATTAGTTGTTGGTCTTTGACCTCTCACTCATATCTAAGAGCCTTAGTCTTTTCATCTGTGAAAGGGAGAGGATAATATGTTTGCTCCACCACTTTGGTATGGTGATTAAATAATAATGTACCTCATACAGTGCCTCATGTGTGGGGAATCTTTCCACTGGATGTGTTTCTTTCTTTTGCTTCCCATGTCAATTCTTCCTCTTTTTCATTTCTACCCCTACATTAAATACAAATGTTAATCTTCAATTGACATACCAGATTTATCTATAGGTAAAAGCCCCCTTTTGAACTGCTTAGTGTTAGAGATGGTCGGGAAGAAGTTTTTTCTTTTATCATCCTCCCACAAACCTCTTATCTAAGATGCTATATTAGTTTTCTACTGCTGCTTAAAAATTATCACAAATTTAGCTGCTTAGAACGATGCCTATATATTATCTCAGTGCCTATAGATTATCATCTGCCATGGGTCAGATGTCTGGGCACAGTGTAGCTAAGCAGGGTGTTCTGTGTTTACAGTCTCACAAGGCAGAAATCAAGGTGTCAGCAAGGCTGCATGCCTTTTTGGAACTCTGAGGAAGAATCCACTTCCAAGCTCATCCAAGTGGTTGGTGAAATTTAGTTCCTTGTGGTTGTAGGAATGAAGTTCCCATTTCTTGACATGTGGCCCACTTCATCTCAAGCAAATGACAGTGCCTTGAATCCTCCTCATGCTTTGATCTCTCCAGCCTCCTCTTCTGCCACTTCTTTGACTTTCTGTCAGACAAGAGAAAGCTCTGCTTTTAAAGCCTCATGTGATTACATTGGACCAACCTGGATAATCCAAGATAGTCTTCCTATTTTAAGGTCAAATGATGAGCAACCTTAGTTACATCTGCAAAGCTCCTTTTTCCATATAGCATATTCATTGGCATGACACCAGTGGGTAAAGGTCAGGAGTGCAAAATTCTGCCTACACAGATGTTTACCCACATATCCAACTGCCTCACCTAGATAGCAGTCTCAAACTTTATCCTACTCATCATCTTTCCTGACATCTTCAAAAATGTTTCTGCTTTTGTGTTCTCCTTCTCTTCTCCTGTCCTCTTTTATCATGGTACCTATGACATCTTACTTTATTATCTCTCTGCCTGACTAGCTTACTACAAAAGGCTCCATGCGGGGAGACAATACGAGCTATTAATTTTGGGATCCTCAGAGCCTGTCACAGTTCCTGATACAATGCTTGAGGAGTGAATGTTCTAATCCACAGTAGAGAGAGCTCGGCATGTCCCAAATCTCATGACAAATTATTTAGATAGATCATGTATCGTGAGCAGACACCTGACTTAGAATTTAGGTCCAAGCTTTGGCCATTGAGTAATCTCATACCTATAAATCACTTCATTTATTTAGACCACGGCTTTCTCTTCTGTAAAATGAGGCGTTAAAATTAGTTGATATTTAGCAAACTTTTCATTATAGTCACAGATTTGTTTTTATGTCACAGTGGACTTAGGTTTGAAAATATATTTATTCAGTAGTAAATAAATTTCCCCCCATGCTTCTCTGTCAAAATCATGTGTTACTTTAAAGCACACATAATCAAAAACCCTTGGGCTTCCCTGGTGGCGCAGTGGTTGAGAGTCCGCCTGCCGATGCAGGGGACGCGGGTTCGTGCCCCGGTCCGGGAAGATCCCACGTGCCGCAGAGCGGCTGGGCCCGTGAACCATGGCCGCTGAGCCTGCGTGTACGGAGCCTGTTGCTCCGCAACGGGAGAGGCCACAATGGTGAGAGGCCCGCGTACCGCAAAAAAAAAAAAAAAAAGAAAGAAAAAAAAAAACCCTTGATTAGCAGTGACTATAGCTAACGTTACGGTGACTTGACACATTTATTGCCACATCAAAAAAATTTTAAAAAAAGAAGAAACGTCTTGAAGAAAGAAGTCAGATGTAAGGAAGGGCGCTGGAGGCAAGATTTTAAATAAGATAATTTTGTATTAGAAAAAGAAGGTCAATTTATATCAGTATATTGGTGATTAGATTTTAATATTGAAAAAAATCAAGGAAATGATTTTGAAGGCCCCCCTGGAAACTTGCAGCACCTAATGGTTTAATCAGATTGAATGATCTGATGGTTTGAGGTTGAATGATCTTAAAGTTTATTTATTAAAAATAAATATATATATTTAAATATTTAAATAAAATATAAATTTTATTCTGCCTTCCGTTCTTTCTTGGTGGGACATTGGTGGAACTTCTCCATGATTTGGGGATCTTCGCAGTGTTACACATTGTTGGTGCAGTGTCTAAATTCACGTGTCTCAAAGAGGTTCACAAACAGACGGGGCCGGGCCGAAGCAGGATGGAGAACACACAGGCACAGCTACTGAGCTCCTGCCAATTATTCTCTTAAGAGATACAGGCATGGTGATGTCAGATCTTCTGATCTTAAAGCGAGTTGGAAATCTGGATTTTATTTATGTTATAAAAGAACTGTGTTTTTAAGTATTAGCAAGGAACTCAACTTTTAAAAACCCTGTATGAACCATATAAAACATCTCTGCGAACCAAATGAGGTCATTGGACTGCCGTTTTGCAGCCAGACGTGGAGTTAGAGGAGTGGGACCCCATAGGGGCTAGCAGTTCTTTCAAGGTTTCTCCGGGTCAGGCTTTCTTCTCCATCACTGGCCACTCCACTTCTTGGTGTTTTTGTTTCCCTACAGTGAAACGCGACAGCACGTGTGAGGGTTCTTTGTAACGTGCAAAGGGCTGTGTAAGTAACTACCGAGCGGTATTCTTATTTAAGTCTTCCATTGCATTTAAGAAGGAAGTGATGTTATTTTTAAATTTGAAGTTAACCTATGAGAGATGTGCATTCTAGGGAAGGGGTGTGTGTGTGTGTGTGTGTGTGTGTGTGTGTGTGTGTGTGTGTGTGTGTGTGTGTGTGTGTGTGTGTGTGTGTGTGTGTGTGTGTGTGTGTGTGTGCGCGCACTGACACCCGAGTAAGAGAGAGAAGGGTGGGAAGAGAGAAAGGGGAAAGGAGAGAGAGAGAGAGAAAAAGAGAAATGATTTGATATACAAGTTATTTTATGGTGTCTCTGATAGTCATGACGTGTAAACATTTATTCGTTGCATCAATATGATTGAGGTATACTGATAGAGCTTAATGCCTATTTTAATCATTCTAAGCTAATAGTAGGTGATTGAGCCTTTAGGAGCTTCGAGTAAAACACTCTGAGGTACCACATGCTGGGGAGAAAGCAATTGAATAGTCTCATAAATTTGCACTGCTAACTTAGAAGAGAGAAGTGCTATCAAATAAATAAGCCAGGCGTGCATCAAAGAACACTAGAACCACATGGACATAATTCATGTTTTCTTAAGGCATAGAGAATGCACATTTTACCTTAAGATTTTGGTGGGAAGTCCATTTATTTTGGTATATTGGCATGAAGTAGAGCTCTTCTAAGTGTTTTCATTTAAGAAGATGTAAAGGTAAAAGGGATTTGGCTTAGCTTCACTTAACTGTCCATCCTCTTAATAAGACCAGTGTAATTTCACCTAAGTTAATGAAGACTTCCATGTTTTCCCATGTCTGGGTTTGTCTGTGTTCATGAGGTAGCCCTCTGCCCATGAACATTGCTCCTGACATCCAGAAACGCATCAGATCACGCCAACAGTTAGTGGAACGTGTTGCCTCTTTCTTACATTTTGGAAGTCATTTCATTTTGCTTTTTTGTTCTTTTTATGTCAGTGAACAGAATGAGAACAGAGTTGCTCTGTGGAGATTTCTCTCAGCCTTTGGTAGGAGGGAACCGTGAATATAGTAGTTTCTAACATTCTAGGAAAGTCAGCTGGAAGACTCAGGAAGCTACACCTGTTCCACAGAATTTTCTTCCTAACTCCTCATGTTTCTTCTTGTTCGGTTCTCAGTAGGACTTCACACTGTCTTGGCACCTTGGGCAAGTCTTGCTTGAGCCCTTCAAGTTTGCTTTTCCTTATGTGTCAAATGAGAATAATTGTAATACCTATTTCATAGCACTGTTATGAGGAATAAATGAAGGCAGGCGGGTGAAAAGCACAGCTTTCCTGGAGGATGGAAAACATGCAATAAATGTTAGCTATTTTTAGTAATATTGTTATTCCTCACCGTATATTGACAGAGTGATTGAAGTTTCTAATTTAAGGCAGATGATGATTTGTTTTTATAGCATTTCCTGCTTTTGGTAAAACCACTTGTCTTCCTCCTATGATTCACCCAATTCTGTTGAAATGCCAGAATTTGAAATCTCACTTTTCCTCAGGTCCAGGGCTCATTCCAGCTGCTAAGAAGAGAAAGAGAGACAGAGAGAAAAAAAGCAAGTTCTGTTTTTGGGGAGATAATGCCTGATACTAATAAGGCTCAATAAATATATTCTTCTCTTATCCAATTGTATTGGCTCTCAGTGGCCACTGAATTGGTATGGCATTTAGTCATACACAATTAAAACTTTTTCTTTTGTGTCTTGCTTACCTGGTATATTGTAAACTTCTGGGAGTAGGAAACCATCTCTTAATGTCTTAAAGTCCACGCAATGAATTACATAGAGCTAGAAATAGAGATTCCAGTAAAATTGATGGCTAAATTTATTTATCCCATTGCGTGGATTACTTCATTTATCTCATGTGACAACTCCGTAAAGTGGATATTGTTGTTACTGTTACTCCTATTTGCCCACTGGGAAACTGAGGTGTAGAGATGTAACTTATGAGAGATCGTGTAGCCAGTAGTGATTGAAACAGGACTGGTACTGAACAACTGAGATCAGAGTCCATTTCTTTTTTTTTTTCTTATTTATTTATGTATTTATTTATTTATATATTTTTTGGCTGTGTTGGGTCTTCGTTGCTGCACGCGGCCTTCCTCTAGTTGCAGTGAGCAGGGGCTACTCTTCATTGCGGTGGCTTCTCTTGTCGTGGAGCACGGGCTCTAGGCTTGCGGGCTTCAGCAGTTGTGGCACATGGGCTCAGTAGTTGTGGCTCGCGGGCTGTAGAGTGCAGGCTCAATAGTTGTGGCGCACGGGCTTAGTTGCTCCGCGGCATGTGGGATCTTCCTGGACCAGGGCTCAAACCCGTGTCCCCCGCATTGGCAGGCAGATTCTTAACCACTGCTCCACCAGGGAAGTCCCAGAGTCCATTTCTAACCACCCGGCTATGCTTCTTCCTGGGAAGCAAGATGAACGAATGCATGCACGAAAGAACGCAATTGTAGTCTGTACAGATTCTAAATATTAGAATATTCATCCTACCTAAAAAGAAAGAAATCTCCCTTTTCCTAAATTAATACTCATTCTTGAACCGTCAAATCTCTTTGTTCTTTCAATGCCTTTTTAAATGCCTGCCTCTACACACTTTTTTCTATGAAGTTGGAGCAATATAGTTCACACTTCAATTTTGTAACAGTATGTTGAACAAACACCACAAGCAAAATTGTTTGCTAGGCACTATGGAAGAAAAGATGTAAATGAAAAGGTCTTGCCTTCCCTTCAGGAGATTACTGTCTAATAAACACAAATAAGTAAATAATGATAAAACAAAGTAGATTATGATAATTGATGGACACACAGATAGCTATGACAACTTTCTTAAAGGGACAGACTCGAGAGAGAGTCCAAGAAGGCCTTTTGAGCTTTGAGAGCCTTTAAGATTCCACTTTTGGTCTCTCTTTTGAAATAATCTCTTGTCACCTGATTTATTTCTTCTTTGAAAATAGTATCTCCTTCACAATTTCCCTTTTGTTAAACTGATTTCCTAGGCCTTTGTGAAAAATTACAGCGACTGTTAGGTCTCACTTGAAACTACAGTCAACCTACTAAGGTTTCATGAACATTAAACAGTGATACCATTTCAATCAGTAGGATAAAATATCTGTGATTGTTTGTAAATTTTACATTGAGATAACCCTGAGGATAAGATTCTACAAAGTAATATGAACATTTTTATAAGAGTTAATAAAATTAGATGGTTTGACCATCATCTGTCATTGAGATATCCATGTGGACTCAGAGAGTAATCCTTTATAATGCATTTGGTCATAAAAGATGCAGGAGCCAATATTATATTGTGTTTCCTTAGAAATGTATTTATCATTCACAATTCTGTGTTGAGGCACACTTGGCTAAGCAACGTGTTTTCCTCACTCTTTCACCGGTATGATAACATAACAAGAACTGATTTTTGTTTTTTGTTTTAGCATCCAGTGGTAAATTAATAAATTACCCCATATTCTGAAGACTATAATCCCAGGGGGCAGTGGGTGCACCTCTATATTTACTACCTTGCGAGAAAATGAGTTTATTATTGGCAGCCCTGTGCATATACTGACTGGTTATGATGACTAAAAGATTACAGTTTTTTCTCAGTAATACTAATGATAGCTGACATTGATAATACATCATTGTATTATAAATACTATATGTCAAATATAATATACTGACTGATTATATACTTACCATTTGCCGTCACTTGTTAAGAGCTTTACATGCTTTATTTCATTTTCCCCCTAAAAAAGCCCAAGAGGTAAATTTTATTATTAGTCCCATTTTACAGATGATAAAACTGAAGGTTATGGAAGTAACGTCTTCAAAGCCCAAATTCTTAACTTCTAAATGTAAAGTACTTCCCCACCAGAACTCTTCTTTCTAATAGTTTAAGACAGTTATGTCTCGTTGGTACCACAAGTTCTGTTGATTTGAACAGTGTAGAGAAGATAGCTTTTAGCTTTGGGGCTTTATAACCAGGAAGAGCATGTTCGAAATAATTCTTCAAGTGGAGTAGATGAGAGAGAAGAGATGCAGCTCCAGTAAGAGACTTTCCTTGAAAAGCTTCCACAGATAACAAACCTGCGGCAGCAGCGGCAGGTAAAAAGGATTCTTCTCGTACCAAGAGTAGCAGCAGCTGCCCTGCCATTCTCTGGGTCCCCGTTCATTAGTAGTCAAGGTTTTCATTGTGCTCAGCAAAACAGTCACAGAAAATAAATGAGCTGCACAGATGGGCCCATAGAAAATCTACTTGATGTATTCTTGAAAATTCACAGCTAAATGACTTTGAAGAGATGGGGCTTATTGTGTCCATGATTAAGATGAGGTGTGGCATGAATCTTTCAGATACAACACTTTCCCTGTAGAGCTTTTTAAGACAGATAAGGTGGAAAGTGGTCTCTGGCCTCTGGCTCCTGGATCTACCAGGGCTTATGGAACCATTCCCCTAGTACATTTCAAGTATATTTGCTTTATACAGAGTTAAACTTGAAGACCTGTATAAAAGAAACCAGCTTCATTTTATGTAAGCTGAAGGTCTTTCATTTAAGGATTTTTCAGCTTGGATTTTCAAAAGGTAGCGGTATTAGATCAGTATTTCTTTGGACCACCTATACCACTCCCACCAGAATTTTCTGATCGTTAGCTGGGTGCTTATCAAAAATGCAATCTATCCCATATGTACGTTGGAGTAGAAACCAGGAATCTTCCTTTTTAGCAAGTACCCCAGGTTATTCTGGTGACTAGTATGTCACATTTTATGTGAAGTTAAAATAGTACAGTTTAAATATAATATAATGAAATACATATTATATGAAATATTTGAAATAATGTGATTCCCTTAAATTACAAAAACTTATAGTTGGGCTTTCCAATGTTAAAGCAGACAGAGCAGATGAATTACATTCTTTACCATCAGTGATGCTAGTTTAGTTGGTAATTTCAAATGCTTTTTTTTTGTATCATTGAACCACATTGTTTTTTACTTACAAATAATGTTGATCGTTATTGCTGTGTCATTGTTCACTGTTGCTATGTATTTTAAAACTATGCCATTCGATATTTATTAAACGGTAATGCTGTCTCTCATCTTGGAAATTTCTTAAGATCCTTAACATTGAAAAGGAAGTTATATGTGATGATTATTTTGTGAAGAATATCTAACAACCACCAATGTATCCTGTATTCTTTATTTGGGACGGTGGCCTCTATAAAATATTAGCAACAATATCGAGAAAATTGGAAGTGGAAATAAACTAATACCACTACTGATTGCATATCTATAATCCTATGGAAAAAGTTACCTTGAATAGTGTGAGTTTTGACTTATGTGGGGTCTTCAAGAACTGCAATTTGCATAAAAATGACCCACTGGTAGATTAGAGTTTGAAAACCACTGCAAAGCTGGTGACCAATTTCTTGTTGAGTTGGCCGCCGTAGGCCTTTTTTTTTTTTTTTTTTTTTTTTTTTTTTGCAGTACGCGGGCCTCTCACTGTTGTGGCCTCTCCCGTTGCGGAGCACAGGCTCCGGACGCGCAGGCCCAGCGGCCATGGCTCACGGGCCCAGCCGCTCCGCGGCATGTGGGATCTTCCCGGACCGGGGCACGAACCCGTGTCCCCTGCATCGGCAGGCGGACTCTCAACCACTGCACCACCAAGGAAGCCCCTGTAGGCCATTTTTAACAAGGATTATTTAGATAGAAGTGGAATAACAAGCTTACAATTCTAGCAAATAAACATCAGAATGAAAGGATGCAGGATCATAATATTGATCCTCTCAGGAGTAAAATTGACATGGTGGTCTCCGGGGGAGCCATTCACGTTGTAGTCTATGTGAATGGCATGTCTTAGAGTTGGGGAAAGCAGTGACCCTGAAACAGTTCTGTGCTCATAAATGTTTAACAACTGATGCTGGAATTGAGGGAACCCCAGTTTGTAATATTTGCCAATTTTTATGGTGCAGACACTCCCGCCATAACCAACTTCAAGCTACCAACCTGAACATCAATCAGCTTATCCAATTCCAGAAAATTTCACAGTCAGCATTTCTGAGCTGATGCTAGCTGGTTGCAATATACCCTTGCCTGAAGGGACCTATGGGTGTGAGAAAACGACATGGTCAGTCCTTAATTATCCAGAAGCAGATTAACCCTTTTGTGGGCTAATGAAAGTTATAAATCAGAACCCTCCCTCATTTCTTATATTTGAGAGGCACAAAATATAAACCCCTCCTCTTTTGTAATGGGCCTGCTTTGTTCCTTGTCTATACATCAATATTATTGTTACCGTATTCTATTTGGATATGTAACCTGTATTCTCCAGCTGTCTTTATTTCTCTAAGAGTAGAAGAAAAACACATGTGAGGTTTACAATTAAGTAGACTTGACATTTTGATTTGATTAGCAATAGTGGACCTTGGGGTTGGATTGGAGATTAGCATTAGGTATGGTATCACATGAGCAGAGGAGGAAGACTAAGGGGTCTATTGATTGAACAGGATGAATTCACTGAAGTTGACTTAGCAGACAGATTTACCTTATCATACAGACATAGATGTTAGCTAAGGGGCTTTCTGTATTTTGCCTTGTGCTATAACTATAGTAGTGCATTTTATTCTTCTTCGTTGCTTTATAAGTCCCTTCCCTTGCCAGTCTTCTGGCCTGGAATATATTTCTTTATGCTTTTTTCTTAGATTATTTATACAGTTCCCTCTAGGAACACTTCATCTTCTAGAATACGATGGAGCAGAGAGAGCACTGCCTTCCTTAGAAATCCCTTTCCTTCATTACATCTTCACATCCATCTCTTCAAGACGCAGTTCAAGTAGTACCTCCTACTCCCAGATCAGTCTAGATGAACACAATCTCACCCTGCTCTCGACTTATTTAGCAGTGGTCCACAGATCTCATTGTACATGGAAATCACTTGAGAAGCTTTTGAAAAACAGTCATGTTTAGGAGCCACTAGGGATTCAGAATTAATTGGTCTAGGGTGAGGTGTGGCTATTGGTATATTTTCAGAAAGTGCTTTCGGTGACCCTGATATGTAGCCAGAGTTGAGAACCGCTATTCTGTAATACGATACTCTCTTTTCTCCACAACTCAAAAGCAGTTCAGACTCCATAAACTACATAGAAGTAAGGCTGGCTCTGTAGGTTGAAAAGAGCTTGTATGTTCAACTGAAGGTGGCAGACAGCTCCCAGGCAGCAACCATACTGAGCCTGCACCCTACTGGAAGGGAAATTATTGCAAGAAGAGCTTGGGAAAACTCAGAAATCATTTCCTAGGATCTTGCATAATCTTGGAACTGAAATCCAGTATAGCGGAATGTAGTCCAGTGCCTCACATTGAAAAGAAAGAACTTGAATCCTCAAGAGATTTTCCCAGTGTCCCAAGTGACTTTCCCAAGATCATATAACCTGTGGTCAAAGGGCCAAAAGATGAGCTTATAATTTTAGAATGTATACACTGGGCCAAACCATTTTATATGTATAGTTGACCCTGGAAAAACGTGGGGGGTTAGGAGTGCTAACCTTCCACAAAGTCGAAAATCCAAGTATAACTTGTATTGGCCCTCCCTAGGTGTAGTTCCTCTGGATCTGTGGATTCAACCTATCACAGATTGTCTAGTCCTGCAGTATTTAATATTGAAAAAAAATCCACGTACAAGTAGACCCACACAGTTCAAACCCATGTTGTTCAAGGGTCAACTGTATTATTTTTTTTAATATATTATTTTTTTCCTTTTTGTTACTTAGTAGTATTCTGTGGTATTGATATACATTAAAAATGTATATATCATAAAGCTGACCAGTGTAAACTGTACAATCCAATGATACCTACAGAGTATATCTGTAGAGTGGTGCAGCCGTGACCATAAGCTGATTTTAGGACACTTCTTATTACCTCAGAAAGAAAGCTTATACCCATTAAGCCTCACAACAGTCATAAGAGAGATTCAGTTTCACTTTGCTTAATGAAAGGACTAAGAGAGAGGTTAAGCAACTTGCTCCTTGTCACACATGTACCTAAGGGTAGAGCCAGAATAAAAAACTCAGATGGTGAGAGTCTAAAGTCCCCACTCAGAGCTGCAGCCAGTCCAGTGTTCCGTTTACTCACTCTGTGGGAGGGGATTCAGTTTAGATAAAAAGTAAGTGGGGAGATTTTTTTTTTTTTCACCTGCAAATCATTTATGGGGAAAGGATCTTACTAGGAAGAAAAAGGAACAGAGGCAAGTCTCCCAAGTCTTTCCATCTCCACTGAAGCCGTGCCCTATCCCGTGAAGTCATTTTATCCAGGCTGCTCTGTGCCCTCCTACAAACCTGGAACTTATATTCTGCCTTGTCTATCTGCTATTTAGTTTTCCCCTTCTAGCGTGCAGTATCCTTGAGGATGAGGACCATGAGTTATGCATTTTGTCTCTTTCATCATACCTAATGTTATCCTTAGCCCATGTAGTAGTTCTTCATAGATACTTGGGACAGATGAATGAATGAATGATTCCTGGTAATGCTACAGTATGGCATCTAGAGAGCAGGTTTTCTAGATTTTTTTTTCCCATCATTAAAAGATTACTGGAGGGGACTTCCCTGGTGGCACAGTGGTTAAGAATCCGCCAGTCAATGCAGGGGACACGGGTTCGAGCCTTGGTCCGGGAAGATCCCACATGCCGCGGAGCAACTAAGCCCGTGCACCACAGCTACTGAGCCTGCGCTCTAGAACCTGCGAGCCACAACTACTGAGCCTGCGCGCCTAGAACCCGTGCTCCACAACAAGAGAAGCCACCGCAATGAGAAGACTGTGCACGCAATGCAGAATAGCCCCTGCTTGCCACAACTAGAGAAAGCCCGTGCACAGCAACAAAGACGCAATACAGCCATAAATAAATAAATAAATAAATAAAATAGTAAAAAAAAAAAGGTTACTGGAGGAAGATTCCTAAAATTACATATGCATAATGTCATAGATAACAGAAAATTATAATTTGTTTTATCTAAATACTGCATTTTCTGATAAATTGCTGGTATTACCTAGTTTGGTCATTTAAAAAAAATCCATAGTATATATACACTTAGATTTATCCTATTTTAAGTTGTTTTTGAAAAATACCGACCTTCAAGTGGTAAAAGCTTTGTCATGACTTTTTTTTTTTTTTTTTTTTTTTGGCTGTACGCGGGCCTCTCACTGTTGTGGCCTCTCCCGTTGCGGAGCACAGGCTCCGGACGCGCAGGCTCAGCGGCCATGGCTCACGGGCCCAGCCGCTCCGCGGCATGTGGGATCTTCCCAGACCGGGGCACGAACCCGTGTCCCCTGCATTGGCAGGCGGACTCTCAACCACTGCGCCACCAGGGAAGCCCTGTCATGACTTCTTACTTCTTAATGAGTTTCTAAGAAAGAACCATGAGTTCCTATCGTATTTTACTCATAATTATACCTTAGGATTGTGTTTAGAAAAGTAGGTGGCCTGAGTCACAAATTCTAGTGGAATCCTTTGGAGTTTTAATTACACAGCACTGCCACCTAGCATCAACTACAGTTTTTTGGTTTTCCTTTTTTTTAATTAAAAATTTGAGGGTTTTATGTATTTAAAATATTATTTAAGGGGATCGGTCTGCAGTATTTTAAGAAGCATGGATGGAGATTGCTTCAGGAAGTATTTGCTGCAGCTTCCGACCCATGTTGTTTATTTGAAAACCCTTGTGATTGGGAGTGAATTGGTGTCAGTGAAGAAAGGGATTGTGAAATCTGCTGAAGAGTTTCAAATGTCAGAGCTGCATATTCATGAGTTGCAGGCACCTGTGGCCGTGCTGTCTTACTGCAGAATCTAGTGCCGCAGCCTTCAGAAGGGCACTGGAGGTGGTTTCCAAATGGCATTGTTGTTTATTTGCATATAAATAAATATATAAAGGAAATAGTGGGGAACAAACGCACATAGAATTATTTCAGGCGAGAGAAAACACTCAGTCCTCTTTCGAGAGCATGCCTGCTTGAGCCGACACTCCGCCTGAGAGTTGATGATTCCCGTAACAAAATCTGGATCCCTTTGGCTTGGCTGACAGTGTCGGTCAGCAGATTTCCTCTGCCAGCCTGGCAAGTCAGGAGAAGCCGGCTACAGATTAAAAAAAAAAAAAAAGGACATCAGCCCTCTTTGCCGTTTCTGCAACGTGATGGACAATGTGATTGCAGGACCCAGTTCTCAGTTCCCAAACTGTGCTTAAAAAAAAACAGATCAAAACAAATCAATAGTATTTAAGAGGGGGGAAAACATCACACTTAGATTGATGCTTTACATAATGAGCCCTTATGAGATGCAGTGCCAACTGTGAATCAATAGACATGCCAGAACTGCCTCTAATACAACCTTGTAGAGTTTTTTTAAAATTAATCCTTATTAAAAATATTGACTTGTTGTGACTTGCTGGGCCCGCTCCTGGCTCTGTATTTTATCCTACTTAGGAGGTTATGCTTCACTGCTTACGCTGCAGATAATAATGTAATGATTATTGTCTTAAAACCTGGGAATCAATATAAGATACTAGCAAATTGCTCCAAGTGTCACAATTATGAAAATTACTCGAGATTTTAAAAGGTTTAAGTGAGCAAGATGGTTTTCTGTCTTACACTTTTTTTTTCTGGTTTGCTTATTTCTACAGTTTTCTCAGGATTGGATGATTCAAAAGTTTCATTTCCAAAAGGGCTTTCTCAATCATTGTAATTTAACATGTCATCTTCCATGAGAGCTGCCATCTTCATTGATGCACTTGTTTCAAAGGATCCCCTCCCCCCAACCCTCACACCTCAAAAGGCGTTTGTGCCTCTAACTTTACGAAAGTTCCGGTATGAAAGGAAAAATAAAACATCCAAAGACTTTACCAAGGAGTGCTAGTAATTGAAAGGCACGTAATAAAAGAAGAAAAATAAACGAATAAAAGTGATAGAACAGATGGTTGCTTTTCCGGGAGACTCAGAATGTGAGTTGGGAAGGATGTAATAATAACACTAAGAATAATAGCAGTTAAGACGTATATAGCAATTCCTTACACAAACTGTTTTTTTATGTACATGAACTCATTTAATACTCACTATAGTCCCAGAAGGATTGCATGACTATTATCCCTATTTTACCGAGGAGGCAGTTGAGGCACGGAGAATTTTGTTTACATGTCCAAAGTCAACATAGGAAGTGGCAGGGCAAGGGTGATGAAGCCAAGCCTCTGGCTTTCTTGTCTGTCTGTGCTGTTAACCACTGTGATAATTGGGACCATCTGTCAAGCACAGCCTCCTCCTTTTGCCTTTGAGGAAGTTGGGTGGAGCTCAGCACACTTAAATGACTTATCTCAAGGCATCAGCCAATAGTAAATGGTTGGATATCCCGGTAACATAGCTTAAAAAATGATCCCTTGATCCCTTCCATCTTCCAGGTTGAAGTCTCTATCTGTGAGGGTGTTCAGACCAGGGGTGGCAGGCATTACTGTGCAAAGCCAGTGAGTCTCAAAGCCTCCTGAGTCACCCTGGCAACTGTGTCCCCCATCTTGTCATGGCCAGCTGTTGACAGAGCCGTTGTTCCTCTGAAAATGAGGGAGGGGTGGTGGTGGGAGGGAGCCCCACTGTTGAGCTCTATGTTTGTGAATAAGGAAAATGTTTTCCTTCTATAGCCTCTTTAGAGACAATTAAGCATTAGCTTTTGTTGGATGCTAAATTATGAGTGAATTTAGTTTAAAGTATGTGAACCATGCACCCTTTGAAATTTGCCTGAAAAGGCTCATTATAAAACTAATGCTATGAAAAAGCACTCCCTTTTAGATTAGGGAAAGCACCTGAATAGTTTTCATAAGTGGCTGCGCATCATTTGAAAGCATTCTAGTGTTGCCTGAACCGCTTTCAACACACCTTTCAACTAGGAAATTTCACATTCAGCATATCTGTAGTTCTACACGACTTTCAATAATATTTAAATTGGTTAACTCTATTTCTTTTATATCTCTTTTAATGCTTTTATTGATTTGAGGTAGATAAACTTGATTGTGCATGAAATCTTATTTTTCCACACAAAGGAGATAGGATTTGAGTATATACCAGGAGAAACGTACCTCTAAAGCAAGCCAGGCCTCTGAAATGCAAGGGTCTGGGTCAGATAGATGTTTGCTGAAGCCTCTGAAATGCAAGGGTCTGGGTCAGATAGATGTTTGCTGAGGCCTTTGAACTGTGCTGGTACTGACTCCAGCGTTTGTTTCCCCCAAAATCAGTGCTGGCAAAAGATGCCCTGGAGAACATCTCTTTATTTAAAGCTCATGAAGAAGAGAAAAGACTCATGAGTTTTGGTATGGAAAAAAAAAAAGAAATGCTTCTCTTAAAAACCCAGGTGTGTTTTTTAGGGTAGCTTATAGACTCTATGATTCTTAGAGCCAATAGTGTTAGATTCTTTTAGTCCCAAGGAATCTAAAAACCAAATTTGTGAACATTTCAGCTGCTGTGTGCAAAAATATAGTAGGCGATATAAAGTAAAAAATTAAAAAGACTGTGTATTGTATAGGCCAAACCAAGGACAGGGCTCACTTCACTGCTCACACATAGAAATCCAATTAGATTAGTGCACCACAAATAAGACTCGATGTGTGACACATGAAACCCTGAGCTGCATCAGGGCACTGATGTTCTTGGAGGGTGTCTGCCTCATATATAGAGCACTTTATCCATAGTAGGGTCATGAGAGCTCTAGAGAACTGGGTTCACATCTCAACTCTGCCACGATTTAGCGTCCTTACATGGGGCAAATTACACCCCCTCTTGGAGTCTCAATTTTTACACCTGAAAAAGGGGAATGATAGTACTAATCTTATACGAACAAATGATAAGAAACTCTGCCGCAGCTCTTTATTTTATGCCTACTGCGTGTCACATATTTCGCAAGGGTTTGGGGGTGCAGCGCAATCCGGATGGTCATGATTCCTGCCTCCCTGGCGCTTTCAGTCTAGTTGTGGGAGTGAATTGGGACGACAGATGTGAAGACTGTTGCTTGTAAGCACTGCAGCAAGTCATAAGTGCATAATGAAGCACACAAATAGACTAAATTTGCCAGATACAGCAAATGAAAAGAAAAGCAATGAAAAGAATGTTTTGGAGTTCGGATGCTGACGTGATAGATTTTGGACTTTACGCCTAGAACTGAGCTAGGTGAGGGCCACGAAAGCAGAGCCATCGTGACACTCACGTGCAAAGGTGAGGGGAAAAGAGGAGGTCAGGGCCTTGTGTGCGTGGGTGAACCTGTCCACGGCTGCTTTCTATTGAGTCGCGAGAGATCATGATTTCCCCTTCAACCTCTGGGCTAGTGTTCCTCTTAAGGAATCCCAGGAAAAAGAAATACCTGCCATCAGCAGGCATCTTACCCATTACAAAAAAGTGTTTAGTGACATTCTTCCATTTAATCTTAGCACCAACGATAAACAACACGGTGAACTAGAGTAAAAGGAACTCTGCATGTGAGGAAGGGATTTATTCAAGGCTGTGCAACCAGTGAATGGTAAGAGGCAGAAACTCAGTTCTTCAGGAGACTTTTGCTCTACTCCTCGTCTCTTCTCTGCATCCCAGTTCTGTACGTTCGGTTTAATCTCTTAGATTAAATGTACTCACTAAAAAAGACATCTACAACATGACTAGATATCATAGGGAAGAGGAAGGTGACCATTCCTTCTAGACTTCCATTTGGAAAACCAGTGAGGACAGTAAACACAATCGAGTATTTATTGAAATATATTTAAGGAAAATTTGATGCATAGCTCAAGTCTAGGGAGTTTTCAGTTATACAATAAAGTAAGAACTATTTGTTCCAATATTAAAGCTGATGAAGAACTGTTTTCTGAGGACAAATTTGGCCCAGTCTAAAGGAACCTTCTTTCCCCAATGAACTCTAGATATGGGCTTTTAGCATCTCTAGCATATGTCTTAATTTGGATGTTTATCTTTAGTGAAAAGACCAGAACTATCCCTCTACACAGACGATAGTCAAGCCAATGAGTCTGTCCTTATTTAGCAGTAGAGACTATTGACACACCAGGCTCTCACGTTTAAAGACAATCTTAAACCTTTACACATCATTATCAAAAACACAGTCACAAGAAATAATATTTATGGAAGATTGTCTGAAGGACGTTCATTCTCTAAAATTTGCTTTCTGAATAATTGCACAGTTTAGGCTCCTTGTAGAGTTGCTTTTGCAAAATTGTGTTTTGTCATCATGCCAGCAGACTACACTGATAGAAACTTGAAGAAATAGTGGGAAGAAATACATTATTGTTTGTAACAGTGACTCAGTTGGAGATGTCTGTCACAGCTAGAAGTTTTCCTCTTTTTAAGGATCCATAAGCATCTGGAAAAATGAACTGCTTTTATTTTATGGAAACCGTATAGCACCTTTGTTTCCGTCTTTGCTTTGGCTTCTAGGAAACGTAGACTTAAATAAATCTATGCACTACCTTAAACCTTTGACAGGGCACACAGCATCCCAGTTTGCAAACATTACCGTCATGATTTTCTGTTGTTATTTTTTTTCTGCCCTTATATTTCTTCCGTTTCAATTCCCTCAATGTTTATTTTTTTTCCTAAAAGCATTCTGAAAGCTGCTTCAAATCATTTGTAAAACAATGTGGGAAATGAAGAAATATTTGGATACAAAGACACATCTGAATTATAACCATTTGATCTCTCCTTTCTTTGTGCGTACCATTATTTCATGTAGGATTTAAATAATACATAAAGTCTATCAAAAGTTTAGAAGAGGGAAAAATAAGGCTAGATATTGGCACGAGTGTAGTCTTTGAGTTGGATTTTCAGTGGTTTTCAAACCTGGTTGCACATCAGAATCATCAGCAGAGATATTTAAAAAACACAGAGTATTGGATCCTACCTCTAAATATTTCGATATTTTAGATCTTGGTTGGGGCCCTGGCATCTTTATTGTATAAAGCCTTGCAGGCAGTGTTGATATAAAGCCAGAAGGGAGAACCACTGACAAAAGGGTTTAATGAGTAAGAACATGCTAGAAGAATAAAATGTATACAAAAATGCAACGTGAATTAATTCAGTAGCTCAATACCAGCTTACTTGGACTGAAAAATGGCTTAAAATTTGCCAAACATTGGATAAGTTCCTACAATGTACAAAGCTCTAGGATTGGGAGCAGAGAATTTTCAAGTTGCCTTAGAGTCCGAGTGCCAATTGGATAATGCCTTTTCTTTGTGGCATCACCACACCATCATCCCAAACAGATGTTGAAAAGCTACTCTAGCAAAGCACTTCACTCTGTGCTTGCGATATGAAGTACTCTAAGATATTACCCTTACAGTCAAAGAGAGTCGGCTACTTGGACAGACAAGACATGTACATAAAAAAGATAATTAACAATGCCAGGCAGCATATGCTAAGTGCCAAATTAGTGGTGGCAACAATAAATACTCTATGAGTTCAGGGAGGGAGAGCACCGTTGTGGGCACTGACGTTGGAAGCCTCGTAGAGAAAGTAGAACGTAAAAGCCCGACCTTGCTGTTTGTGTAGGAAATAGATAAATATTTTTCTGAAAAGTCAGTATAACTGTAGCTGTCTGCTCATGCAGTTTTATTCAAACTTCATTTTAAACTACAAGGCCATATCTTTGTATGTGTAACTGCGGGTTTTAGCAAAATAATGTCCCCTCCTATTTTTTTTTCTTTCATTTATACCTCAAAGTCTAAAATTATCAAGCAGGAAACCAGCTAGAAATATATATATTTTTAGGAAGGGCATAAAGCTCTGACCTATCTATAAAATTACATCCATTTATGAGGAGGGTCAGCATATTCACTAGGATTTCCACCCTGCCTTAGGTTGACTGCTGTTTATCAGAGAGTTTATTGTATTTCAGTCTCAAAGCAAATCTGCGCTATTACAATTAGAGTGAAATTGTGCTTAACGATTTTTTTCATTATAAAAATAAGAAAATGCTTGCTAACATGTAATGTATTCACTTAATATGATTTAAAAAAAAAGCACTTGATTTCATTTTTCCCCTAAGTATAAAAAGCATTTAGAAGGAGTTGTCTTTAGAGTGACTCAACAGAAAATATCTCAGCCAAGACTGAAGCTAACATCATTGAGTCTGAGAAGCAGTATAATTTCTAAAACAAATTTTTTTTTTTTTTTTGCACCACAGAACTCTCAAAGTGTGTATGACAACCTGATATGGAGGACATGATTTATAGAGTGATCTGAAAATTAATAAATTATACCAGAAAGTGAAATGGTGCCTTAAAAGAAAAAAAAAAGAACTTTATGGTTTTTTTATGAGCATGGGTAAAAATCCATGAAAACACTCAAGAATGCTCAGATGCTTTCTGTCAAGCAAGTAAAGAGCACTTTAAAATGTCTCTGATAAAACTGGGTACAGAGAAAATAGCATTGGTGTAACGTTAATAAGTGGAGAGTTAAATAACACAGCAGACTGGTTCCCTCAAGTTACCAGCTTCAGCGCTGTCTTTGTGTGTCCAGTTGAAACATGAAGAATTTGTCCGTAATGAGTCCTCACACCCAGGCTAAGGGCAAACAAATCCAATTTTTAAAATTGTTTTTCGAACAGAAGTTCCTTCCTTCTCTTCCTCCAGCTTTTGAATCAGCCTTCGTTTTTACTCTTCTCTCTAACTCCCCGAGCTAAAGGAGGTCATTACGGTTAACAGTGAAGAGCGTGTCCTTGAGGTTCGGAAGTTTTTGAAGGTTCAACAATTGAGGCTTTTTGTCATCATTGTTTAAAGGCCAGACTAGACTTCGTTTCCTCAGGACTCTGCTGTGCACAGACAAAATAGAGCCACATACCATTTGGAAGCAAAAATCAACAATAACCCATTTCTTAGAAGCCAGGCTACTTGAAGAGACCAACTTGAAAATGCCAGACTTTTATTAGACTTTGCACATCACAGTCGTGGGGCCCTTGTGAAAGAGGGTTATTCCATAAACTTAGCAGGATAGGTTGATTATATTTAGCACAAGCGGGTCCCTGATACGTTTCAAAACAAACAGGTATTTGAAGCCTTGAGTCACAGTGTCTAAAAACTAAGCACTGTGGCTTGTCCTCTATCCTGGACAAAGAGATTACATAAAAGGAAGAGGGAATGAAATAAAACAAAATTGTGATGAAAGTGACATATGCGCCTTGCGCTTTTTGTGCCCGTTTGAATGTACATTACACTATTCCCTTTCTACCTCTTAGAGCTTTCAATCTGTCATCACTTCTAAATGTACCCATTTTGACAACCCTAGTCCTTTATCCTTGGCAATCTTTCTTCCTGGGAACCTGCCTCTATGAGTTTGCTAGGGCTGCCATAATAAAGCAGTACACACTTGATGGCTTAAACAACAGAAATTTATTTTCTCACAGTTCTGAAAGCTAGAAGTCCAAGATCAAGGTGTCAACAGGGTCGGTTTCTTCTGAGGCCTCTCTCCTTAGCTTGTTGGCATCATCGTCTCCCTATACCTTTACATAATGTTCCCTGTGTGCATGTATGTGTCCTTTTCTCCTCTTCTTAAAGGACATAAGTCATATTGGATTAGGGCCCACTCCAGTTATCTCACTCTTAACCTTAATTGCCTCTTTAAAGACCTTATCTCCAAATATAGTCACATTCTAAAGTTCCAGGGTCCAGGACTTCAGCAAATGAATTTTGAGAGAAGGACGTCATCCCCTAACCTTCCACCCTGTGACCCCTCAAGATCTGTCTTTCTCACATGCATCACCACCCACCCCAGCATTAGGAGCCCTTTAAATGCAGAAAACAGAATACAATTCAATATGGCTTTAGTGAAAAAGGAAAACTCTCAACTCACACAGTTGAAAAGTTTGAGGTAAATTTATTACAGCTTCAGGCACAGCTGGATCCAGATATTTTAGTGATTTTATCAGGTATTGATCTCACTCTCCGCCTGTCAGTTCTGCTTTCCTCTATAATTCCTCTACCCTCAGGATTATAAAAGGGCTGCCAACTGCTCCAAATTACAGTCTAGCCTATTGGCAACTCCAGCACAAAGAGAGAGTGCTGCTTTCTTACCTATTATAATAAAAGTCCTGCATTCAAGTCTCATTAGTCTGGCTAAAGTCTTCGATCTATCACTACACTAATCTTGTGGTCAGGCCATGGGATGCTCTGATAGGTGAGACCTGGGTCCCATACATGGCCCTAACTCAGAGGTGGAATGAATCACGGGGACAGATGGGGTCCCTCAGGAAATTGTAATTGACATTACTATTATCAGAGGCAGGAAGGGGAGCGGCTAAACAGGTAAAAATCTATAGATGTTCACCCCACTCTCCCACCTCACAAATGCCCAGTGATCTGTCGTATCTCTACTCAGCCATCTCCTCCTTGAGATCACCTTTGAGTATTTTCAGCAGAGGAAGCACCTCATCCTACCTCGTCCACATCTTAATTATTACATGACCTCTTGGCAAGCCTTGCTTTCTCTCCAGGCCATGAGAGCTCTGAGCGGAAGAGAATCACTGTTTCACCTTTCATACATCCAATGCCAAGACAATGACTGACGTATAGGAGTCAGTCCTATATGTGTCTCTGCATGTGTGAGTGTGTACGCATTTTAAGCTGCTCACCTCAGTGAACCACAGAACGGGGAAGTTATTTCTTCCTTGTGAATCTACTATCATCCCTAGTAGAAACAAAAAGGAGCTGTCTGGGAGTGCCTGAGACAAAGATACCCATCCTTGAATCAGGGGCTGGAGGACATGAGTTATGATAATCAAATTGCTTCATTGTCAGAGGAGGATATATGACAGAAAGAAAGCTGAGTGTCATTAGGCGATTTTCATTCTGTTTCTGGGCCCGTTTCCCTATTTTTAGAACAATCTGATGTTTAGATTAAGTTTTAGAAGTTTTCCAAGATCCTTTGAAGAGCTTTATTTGATGATTGTGAGGTGAAATGTGTCATATAGCAAGAGGCAGGCAGGAGGGCTGAATCCGGTGATGTGCGTAGTGTAGGGATTGAGTGATCTAGATCATGACATCCAGGCAAGCAAATTCTGAATTTGAGAATTCCACGGGAGTCAGAAGAACACCCACTGGGTAGACCCACTGGTGTCAAAGGGAAGTACAGATTCAATAAGAATCTTTCCATGTCCCGGCTGGCTGGTGTTAATCCTGTTGCTCCCACTCAGACTCTCTCAGCCCACCTCTGCTTGTTTAGTCTTTTTCTCAGTCCAAATGCAGGAATGCCTTGGTCCCCTTAGTTTGTGTCTGCTCTGTTCTTTCTCTGCCCTACATAAGCATCATTTCAGAATCATACCTCTATTTGTTTCCAGAAACCTCTCCACTTATTATCCCTCCTCTTAAGGGCATAAGGCATCTTGGTTGAATAGCACATTTTCTTTTGCAATTCCTGGGGTTTTTCTTGATCAGCAGATTTTTTATGAGAAACTGGGAACCCCTGTTTACTATCAGGTCGTAAACTCTGTCACCGTATGTAATTGCAGATCTATGAATTTCTAAGTGCGTGATTGGGGCAACCAATCCATCCACTTCAACTGTTCATGACTCTTACCATTGCCACACAGTGAGCACTCACAACATAATTTTTAAGGATTGAATGAGTGAATTAATCAATGTATTATTTAGTTATTTGGATTATCCATATTTCATTAATTTTAAAACATATATTTTTCACATTTTAACGTCTCTGAAACAATTGATGACAACAGTGAGTCACTGTTGGCCAGAGACCACTGTAATGGCATTGGCATTGTCTGTGCATGTACAAACATGGTGCAAATTTCAATCAAGTCATGCATATCAGTAATATACGTTAAAGTTAATTGTTGTCTGTATCGAAATGCAGCAACTTGGTGTTTCGTTTAGTGGACGTTTAAGGAATAAATAGTTGTTTTCTGATAATCTTCCATTTAAACCTTCTCCAAAGATCAAGAAAGCATCAACAGCAAAACTTGCAGAGTGGATGTAACAGCTTGAAGGAACATCACCAAGACGATAGCAGAACATTATTTTAAGAAATGCTGTATAACCAACTCTCCAGCACAGAGAATTTTCATGTGTGGAAAAACATAGACATTTATGACTCAGTTAAAAAAAAAAAAAAAAACCATGATTCAGAGGAGTTGGATTCTGAATATGAGGAAGTGTTAAGAATTTATTTTGTTTATATTTTCCACAGTGGGATTATACAGTTAAAATCTATATTTAAATAAGTCTTAAGAGCTCTTTCAGTAAGTACAAAAAAATGTAAGCGATAAAGCATTAGTTCATAGGATGATTGCCAACATTTTTATTACTTAGTCATTTTATAAAGTAATGGTGTATCATACAATCAATAGATTTCAGGTCCCATGAGATATGAGAATATCAGTGGGAGAGATATTTTTGGCCCAAAGACCTAGTTATCATGCCTCAAATCTTGCCACACAGTATATTTCCTGCTTTTCCCTGAGACTAAGTTAAGATATTCTCCATGAAGATAGGCTTGGATTAGATCTAAGGAAGAGTTTCTCCAAAGTTAGAGTATGCTGAAGACAAGAATTAGCTATTGAGGGAGACTGTAAATTCTTTAGTCACTGAGATTTACAAGGGAATTCTTTTTCTTTGCCAATGATGGTTATGTTTGCATGCACAGAGCAGCTACCTTTGTAAAGTGCACACTTCCTTTCACAAAATGGCGAGCTGGCCTTCCTTCTTTCTGACTACCTAGGGACAAGACAGAGAGCTTATGAAATAGTAAGAATTGGGACTTATCAACATATCAGAAGCCTGTGAAGAATAAAAAATAGTCAAGTTGTTTGGACTCTCACTCCACTGATCAAGAAAAGGTGTTCTTGATCACAGATTAAAAAGTTGCTTCACTTGTTTCCATTTCTGTTTTAGAAAATAAGAGACAGTTATTTGCTTATGATCAGATATTCTTTGAGAGAAGCCTTTTCTGGAGGACCATGTACATTGTATTGAGGTGTATAAAATGTAATTAGACAGCAGTAATTGCATACTTGGCTCATAAATAGATCAATGCCCTTACGTGGCTGAATCTACAGCTCTTCCTACAAGCAGATGAAATAAATCCCAGAGAAATTGGGATCTGAGTCATTTGCCTTTCAAAATGAATACAAAAAGATCTGATATCTTGACGGAATCTTTGAAGAGTTTCTTGTCATTTTCACTCATCTAACCGTAAGTGATAATGTCGAATGCCATGGCAAGTAGACGCTTTTCATTTATTTTCTAATTTGAACTGGGCTGATTGGCATTTTGTAGATTGATGGGGCAATATATAAGAGCACCAGAAAGCTTTAATCCAGGTCGGGACACAAGAGTCATACTTCAGACTCTAGAGCTATGTTATACATCTCTCATTTCTCGGTTTTGTTTATTTGTTTGTTTTCTCCTTTGCCTGACAACTCCTCCTCTTCCTGAGACACACCATGCAGGCAGTATTTCCCCAGGACTTTTTACCTAGCCACCTCCATTAATGAGTTGTGTAGTTGCCATATTGCCAGGACTTGTACCTACATTCAACTCAGAATTAAGCAGACTGTGGTATACCTTTTACTAGTCTGCCTCTCCACTGGGAGTCTGTGGGCAATTTAAGGGCAGACATGTGGCCTGGACCCAGTACTAGGACAGTCCCTGGAATAAAAGACATCTCTCTATAAATGGTGGAACAGTTGAGAAAGGCATGTAAAGTATTATTTGTACATGGGTAAATCGATGACCTTGTCCTTGATATTCCTTATTGGAATTTTGTTGAAGTTTCTCCCTAGAAATAACTTTTTTCACACTCTCTTGTTTTCTGGTACTGGGGCTTCTCTCATGTACTGTTGTACTGATGTGATTGAATAATATGACCAGCATCACTCCTCTAAAGAATACGATAGATAACTCAGTGACTACGGTAGGTGACCTTTTTTTTTTTTTTTGCCTTATTTGTCCCTATTTATATTTATTCTTTCTAACTGTTAACCATTTCTTTAGATATAATGCTTGGCCACCTGTAGTTGTTGCTTGATTCTTCCCACTGCTTTTTTTAACGATGTTACTCATTGAGTGAGCTTGCCGTTTTCTTGGTTTTACTTCTACCCATTCCCCCAAGCGCTTTCCTATGTGTAACAATTAAGAAATTCTCAGCTGAAAAAAGAAAAAGGTAAAAAACAATCCAGCTACAAATAACTTATTAATAGGTTATTGGGTCATAACAGGAAAGAACAGTTAGGGGGCTTCAGGGTTTGTTAACCTAGCCATTTATGACATAATCAGGAAACCAGGTTCTTTCTACCTTTTCGTTTTGCTGTCCACACATTGGCTTTATTCCAAGCATGGCTTTCCTTTGGCTGTACCTTGACAGTAGCAATGAGGGCTATGTGCTTCCTCCCCCATGTTTAGCAGGAGAGAGAGAGCATCTCTTCTTATTGCTCTTAGAACAAGAAAGATTTTCCCATATGTCTTAGGAAACCTTCCCATGTCTCCTTGCATGGAGTTGGACCCCATGCCCATTCCCGGCCAATTCCTATTGTCACTGAATGTCAGACACCAACTGGCTTAGACCTGGGTTCAGAAACAAATCCTTGACAAGGGAGAATGAGAGTAACATAAGTAGTTTACTACTGGAGGGGAGATCAAACCACTAAGTGTTATGGCTTCAGTACAGTGGGTTAGGGGTGGAGAGGAAGCCACTGTGTCTAACTAAAACATGGCTCCATCCGTGTGCTGTTTCTTTCCTTTAAATGTTGAGTAACAGCTCAACTCAGTGTCCCAAAATGAATCACAGTCTTTCTCCAAGAGCAAGTCCACTTCCAAATTTTCTTGCACTATGAATTTCATCGAAATTTTCCTTATTATCGATGCCGAAAGACAAAGGGTTATTTTTGACTCTGTCTCATTCAGTCTCAAACGTGGTACAATATAAAGATAGCAAAATACCTAGTTCATTCATTCAGCTACTATTTATACCAGGCATTAGGGATATAATTGTACATAATAGCATTACTGGAAAGATTAGTAATATAAAATCAATTTATAATGGTAGGAAAAAAATCTTGTTTTTAAACAAATTTTGCACATCCTTATACAATTTTGTGACAGAGGCTCTGGTGGCAAAGAATAGGGTAACATGAAAGAAAAACTGGAGTTCACATTAGATTGGTTGGATAGGAAAGACTTCTTGGAAGAAGTGATAATTAAGCTGAGTCCCGAAGAGCACAAGGAAGCAGACAGGCTGACGAAGAGAATTACACGCATGGAGAGAATCACATACAGTGGTATAATCAAGGAACCGAATGAATTCCAGCAAGGGTGTGGCATGACAGAAGGCAGGAGAAGAGTGTTTCAACAAGAAAAGATTGATGACATGGTTCAGCGCCACTGAGAAGAGGATGAGAACTGAAGAACACTTGTTGGATTGGCAACGTGGGTATCTTTTGAAACTTGAGCTGGAGCAGTTTTAATGGAACGATGGCAACAGAAGCAAGATCGGAGTGGTTTGAAAAATGATTGTAAGATGGCAAAGTGGGGACACTGTGGGTACAAAGCTCTTAGAAGAAATTTCTCTGTGAAGTGGAACAGAGTAATGGTTGATAGCTGAAGAAGACTGTGTGTCCATTAAGTGGATTGTTTTATTTTTTTGTTTGTTTTGAAATGAGACTAGAATTCCCACTAGCAGACTCTAGAACAATGTGGGATCTTGGGGGTCTTTTTAAAAAATTCGTATATCCCTGACTCATAAACACCTGATACATAGTAGATACTCATTAAACCTTTGATGATGAAATAAACGGATATTTGAGATCATGTTTATGTGTGGATGGGAAGTATCAATTATAAAATGTGAGGCCAAAATTACACAAGAGAGATCTTTTAGAAGGAACAGGGCTCAGATCGGCTGCACACGTGAAAGTTTTGGCATTTCATGGAAGAAAGAAAAATTTTCCCATTGTAATAATAGAGCAGGAAAAAATGGGTGCAGACACAATACGTTTCTAGATTTGGGATGAAATTTCCATATCATTTAGGAACATTTCTAAATGTTCCTAAAGAGAATGAGGCAAGATTATCAGATGGAAGTAAGGAGGGGCATGTGAAAATGCTCTTGTCAGACTTACTGAGAGTAGAGATGGACCATAACAGAGAAATGTAGTAAAATTTGCGGGGGCAATTTAAGGCCCTGTCTCAGGAATTTATACTTACACCATTCTGTTTTGTTGGATAACCCCCATTGTTGTTAATCTGCATGAGTGCAGTAGGGGTGGAAAAAATCTGACGGCTAGTTGGATGCATTCAGGGTTTTACCAAATAAATTCAGGAGAAGGGAACTGAGGACACTTGCTAAGATATTATTCTGGTGAGAACTGGAGGGGACAGCAGCAGAAGAAAAATGAGTCCTTGGAGATCAGCTCAGAGGATTATTGTCATGAGCCGAAAGGATTGGGGGTCATGTTTTCAGATGCTGGGATATCTGGAAATGTGATGTTGAAGGCTGCCCTGCTAGTCCCACTTGGTCACCTGGCCTGGACAATCCATATTTCTGCCAGTATCTCTCAGAGCTGCAGATTTTTTTCCATGTCCTCTGTACTCGCTCTTGTCCGCTACATTAGTCAATTGCAGTCTCCTTCTAACATATCTCTGTCTCCAGCCTCTCCTCTTCACCTCTACCTTTGTCCTGACCCAATCTTTTTCTGCAGTGATACCTGATTGATCTCAAAACAGTGTCTCCATCACACAGCATCCCTGCTCACAGACCTTCATTCCATATCTAGGACAAATCTAAAAAAAAGCTTGGCAGTCAAAGATTTCTGTCATTTTCTCACGCTTGAAATACTGAATTATTTTCTGGTAATTCCTTGACAGGAGTTCACTTTGTCCCCACACTGCCTCCGTATTATCCTCCCACCTATGTCTTTGCCTGGGAACTCCTTCCTCTTTCTTTCCATCAGTGAAAATCACTATTGTGATTTTTGTTGTTGTTGTTTTGCGGTACGCGGGCCTCTCACTGTTGTGGCCTCTCCCGTTGCGGAGCACAGGCTCCGGACGCGCAGGCTCAGCGGCCATGGCTCACGGGCCCAGCCGCTCCGTGGCATGTGGGATCCTCCCGGACCGGGGCACAAACCTGTGTCCCCTGCATCGGCAGGCGGACCCTCAACCACTGCGCCACCAGGGAAGCCCCACTATTGTGATTTTAATCTAACTCTTTTTACTATTATTTATACTATACTAAAGATGTAGTTAAGTGTACTTTGTCTGCCAAGCACTTACGGCATCCTTTATGCCTTCTTTGGATGTTCTGGTGATTATATCAGAAGTCTTAACATTTAAAGCTTAAGAATACTTTTCTTTGTACATCACATTTTAATGATAAATGACAATAGTAATAACTGTGATAACAAAGACAGCTTCAGTGGTCCAGAAATGTGGGAAAAATGATTCTGCATAATTTACCCACAACCTCATTTAACACATTAACCTCACTCCTATATAATGGAGTATATTTAAAGAAAAACAGCACTTTCGTCTTGGGTACTTGGAACTATGAATGATGTGGAAATAAGCTTTTACCATGTGATCCACAAGCAGGGAACTGTTACCTTTCCCGACGTGTTCATCTCAGGGATATAGCAGCTTCCCTTGAAGCGAAAAGAATATTTTTGGCTCTCTGCAAGTGTAACCTTCAAGGAAATGAGAAGGCTAGGAGGTCAGCTTTGTAGGGAGGCCCTGGCCAGCAATTGACATGTGGGAAAAAACACATCTGAGAAGCTGGGCCTTCGGACCGCAGTACTGTTAGTCACTATCAGCTCCTCCCGTGGAGGTGTGCTGGACTTTTCACCTGGGGCTGTAAGTGGTGTCTGTCTGAGCCTCCCAAGGGACAGAGAGTCTTTTTCCCAGGGGGAGTGTGACACTTCATCACTTGTGTGCACCCAGAGTGCCATCCTGTGGCCTGAATTGAGCTGTGTTTGTGTGCAGTTGTAATTGCCTGTGGTGTTTTTAAGTTTTATGAGAAGCAGAAATCTAGTGGAGATTTATCAAGGGTTCCTTAAAGCGTGACCAAAAGGTACGGAGAATGAAAAAATGCAAAGGAACAGCTTTTACTTCTTGTCAGATTGGTTCCAGTTACAATCCTCATCTGGCCCATTGCTGGTTCTATTCTGCTATCTCAGTCTTAATTGCCATTTTAATTCCTTTTCTGGTTCCCATGGTTTCCCACCCCCCTCTCTCACATGTACATTAGCAATGACGTCTGCTTTTGTCTTAATTTCAAAACAGGTTTTAAAATGCTAATACTTGTAACGTCAAGAGATTAGGTAACTTGATTTAAGGAAATCTGGCATTTCACACTTGGGCAGACTACAGTAAAACAGTGCCTTCCAGACAAAGGATGCACCTGGCTCTTTTCCACTACCTAAAGCATTTCAAATCACAGGAAATGAAATATGACAAATTATTTTAATACTGTTCTTTTATTCTAGTACAGGTACAAGGTAACAGGTACTCTCATTTATTTCTGGAGGGAATATTAAATGATGCAATCTTTCTGGATGACAACTTCTCACTGTATATTTTTTAAAAATTCAAATGTTGATATATGTTGAATATATGTTCATATATGTTGAATATATGTTCATATATGTTGATAGATAACATATATATATATGTTCATATATGTTGATCCATCTAGTCTTCATTTCAGAATTCATCCTCAGGAAATGAACAGAACAGTTTAGAAAGATTACTGTATATTTGTATTATTTACAGTAACTTAATTTTTAAAAACCCAATTAGCTAACAATAGGAGAACTGGTTCAGTAAGGTATGGAGCATCATACAAAGGAAATGCTGAATAGCCGTTAAAGATGGTGCTATAGTATAGAAGAAGGAATATTTAATGACCGGGAAAATATTCTCAATATGTGAAGGGGCAACAAGCAAATTATAGAATAGTGATCTGGGTCTTACAAAGAACATAAGAAGGAACAAAGAATAACCCCATTCTATTCCCAAGCTAAGGTAGAAACCAGCAGAGGGAGAGCCAGATAATGGAGGTTAAAATACCAGCTTCCTAATACTCTTTGGTACTCCTTGAACTTACCCCCTCCACCAGTGAAACTCAGGTAGGCAGTCACAGGTAGACCCAAGCAGTGCCGGGTCTCCTGGTCATGGCGGCTGGAGAGTGGAATCCCCTTGTTCATTTCCTTTTTTCATTGTCACCAATCAAATGAGTGACTCCTCCTCTCCTGGGGAGAAGTAACCAAGGGATTGGAAAGGGATGGAACTGGTTTCTGGAACTAGATGCCTTTTCCATCTGGGACGTGGAAGTTTCCTCTTTTCTATGGCAAGAGAGGAGTAGGAACATAGGCTTTCCCATTCAATACTGTGCAGCTCTGGAGTGCTTCTTAATTAGTTTAGGACTCAAGAGAAGAGAAGATTATTACTCTTGCCACTTCTATAAACACTAGTAAATATGTTTAGTGGACTATCAAATTTTTGCATGTGTGTATTACTATATATTTAATGGCTAGAATATATATCCGTGCATATATCCATGCAAAATATTTTCTACAATGAGCATTCACTGTTTTTATGAATTATATATATATACATATATATAAATATATAGGAAATAAATAAATAATGGAATAGATGAAAATGTATTCCCTTGTATTATAATACTTAGAGTATATTATAGAATATTTGAGTATATGTTTACATTATGGTGTTAAATATATATTTAAATATATATTTGAAAAGAAAAAAGGTGAAATGACTAAGTTAACTTGATGCATAACATGTGCTAAAATTCTGTAGGTGCTTTAATACAAGATTAACCATTCCATACGGTGTAACAAGGCACCCTTTCTCCATTAGGTGGAGAAAATAGTCGGGAGAGAACTATGTGTTGGCCACAGATACTTGCGCATTGGAAGCCCCTCCGCGTACTCATGTGTGGATTGACAAAAGAGTAGTTTTGTTTTGGTGGCATGGAATGTGGAAGGGAGGAGGCGGTTGGAGGGCCCCTGTGGGTAGGAAGGATGATTGCTTGGAATGCGGTGCTTCCTATTCCCAAGAAAGCTCCCTCCTAGAATCTCCTTGGACCCACCCACTTATTTGTGCAATCACGTGTCCATCATTCACTTTGACAAGTTTATGGAAAACACCATAAACTATTTAGCTAATGCCAGGATAGAAAGTATTAAAATACTTTTCCCTCACAGGAGGGACTTCTAATCAAGTCACCATTCCAAGATAATCCTGTTATTGACACATCATCAACCAATAGTATCAATAAGTATTTGATATTATGTATTACGCCTCATGCTAGACCCTTTACATGCACTGACTTCTTGGATCTGCCCTAACAGCAATTCAAGACATAAATTCTTATGTCCACTTTATAGATGAGAAAGCTCACATACAGAGCTTAACAATTGCTCAAAGTCACACAGCAAGTAAGTGACCAAGTTAAGTTCATACCTGTACAGGTTGACTCCCAAGTTTGTGCTCTTTGCTACCATCCCTAAAAGTCTTCACAGTCTGATCTTTTCAAATGTGACATGTAACTTTCTGGAGGCATATCACAATTTTTGGAATGCAAGGGTACTTTAGTTTAATATTTTGCACCTTTTTGAGAAACACGATCAGAGTTCAAGGGTGCCACATGATTTTTATTAAAAATAATTAAAATGGGACCCCAGTCATCAAGAACACCTTGGTACTGGAGGGAAAAAATAAGTGGCTGGCGCTTGAAATGAACACCCCAAAGCTGTATGTAATCACAAAAGAAAATAAGATGAGGATGCCAGCCTGACTTACAGGATTCTCCCCCTTGTGATTCTCATAAAGAACAGACCCCAGGGATAAATCACTTCATCCCATATCATTCCTTTCTGCTTTTTTGAATTTAAATTTGAAAATGTGAAGCCTGAGAAGTCCTAGAATCTATTCTTTTTAATAGGAAATTTAATTTAGGGGCTGGCATGGAAGAAGAGCTGTAGAACCTCTAATGGATTTTTTTTTTCTCTGAAGGAACATGAAATTAAATATTGGTAATTATTTGATACGCTTTTAAATGTAGATTCTAAATCCATCCTATCAGAGGAACTTCCAGATGTACCAAGCATGAGTGTGACAGTTGAAATGGTGAAATGCTTAAAAAATGATGAGAAACTTCATTTTCGAAACCAGATGACAGATACAAAAAGTTGGCAGTGTATCTGAAAGAAAACATCGCATGCAGAGGGAGATCTAAAAATACTGTAAACAAAAACTGAAAGACAACTTGGAATTTCACTTCAGAAATGTTGTAGATTTTAAAATAGCACCAGTGACTTCTTTTCCCCTTTACAATGAAATCTGATGAATTTCCACTTCAAGAGTTTCGTTTTGTTTTTTTTTCCAATGCTTGTGCCATTTTTTATAAATTTTATTTTTGTTTTTCTTTTTCTTTTTCCTTTTTTTTTTTTGTGGTACGCAGGCCTCTAGCTGCTGTGGCCTCTCCTGTTGCAGAGCACAGGCTGCGGACACGCAGGCTCAGCGGCCATGGCTCATGGGCCCAGCCGCTCTGCGGCATGTGGGATCCTCCTGGACCGGGGCACAAACCTGTGTCCCCCGCATCGGCAGGCGGACTCTCAGGTGGTGGTTACTGCGCCACCAGGAAAGCCCTATAGTTTTGTTTTTAATCACTTTTTATCATAAGATTTAAATGTACTCTCTAAATATGTTCCTCTATCATGGTACCATATTGAGCTTCCAAAAGCTAATGCACTTTTTTTTTTAAATTTATTTATTTTAATTATTTATTTTTGGCTGCGTTGGGTATTGGTTGCTACATGCGGGCTTTTCTCTAGTTGCGGTGAGTGGGGGCTACTCTTCATTGCGGTGTGCGGTCTTCTCATTGCGGTGGCCTCTCTTGATGTGGAGCATGGGCTCTCGGCATGCGGGCTTTAGTAGTTGTGGCACGTGGGCTCAGTAGTTGTGGCTTGCGGGCTCAGTAGTTGTGGCTCACGGGCTGTAGAGTGCAGGCTCAGTAGTTGTGGTGCACAGGCTTAGTTGCTCTGCGGCATGTGGGATCTTCCCGGACCAGGGCTCGAACCCATGTCCCCTGCATTGAAAGGCAGATTCTAATCCACTGCGCCACCAGGGAAGTCCAGCTAATGCACTTTTATCTCCATGGTAATATCTCACTCAGTCATGGCAAGATGTTGACTGAGAGCAGTGGTTTTTAAGCTGTGCATCAGATGATCCATTAGAATCCCCTGAAGGGCTCCGTAAAGCAGATTGCTGGGCCCCCACCCCCAGATTCTCTGATTTGGCATGTCTGGGGAGATGCCTGAAGATTTGCATTTCTAGCAAGTTCCTGGCTGATATCTGTGCTGTTGGTACCTGGACCACACTTTGAAAATGTCTGACTTTTCTAGAAGAAGAAGAAGAAGCCAAAACCATCTTCCTGTTGCTCCCATGCCTTATGATGAATATCAGTGTAAGTAAAAGCTGAATTGATGCTGCATGTGTATTGGTGAAAGGGCAGGGATGGAGGGCTGCAGTTTCAGCACCGATAATCGTAACTGAATCTATAGAATGATGGAATAAATGAGAGGATGAGTAACATATGGATTTGGAGGGAAAAGATTCAAAAACTCAAATCTATATCATAAAGCATTTTAAAGTTCTTGACTGAAGTATAAATTTGAAAATGTTTAATATGCATATATGGTATGTGCTAGCAGAAATTTAAAACCAAAAACAGACGCTGGCCCTAAAATGAAATTCTGGTGATCTATTAATTATATCAGTAAGAGTGACTAGGCCAGTACAAGGGAAATATTTGCATATCTCTGTAATTAGAGCTAGATGTAGGGGGCAGCTTATAGCCACTCTTTCTGTCTTTGGCAAGATGACAGTGGTGAAACCTAGCCAGCTTCTTTTGGATGTGTATGACACAATGTAAACTGGGTAGAAAAGTTTTCAGAATTTACTGGAGTGGCTGTAAAATATACAGCCCCTTCATCCATATCTTTAGATCATATCCAGAATTAAAACATCCTTGAAATAAATCCAGGAAAAGAGTAAATGAAATACAAGGTATGAAGTATCAATTCTATGGAGCTTGGGAGAATTCAAAAAGGGCTGCATATAAATAAGGTGGAAAGTGGTAAATTATGGCAGCTGGCTATGCCATTTAGCTAATGAACATCACTGATATTCAGAGAGAATTGTCTCACCTTCTACCAGTGTATATCTGTCTCCTCCCTCTCTCCCCCTTTCCTCCCTCCCTCCCTTCCTTCCGTCCTTCCTTCCTTCCTCTCTTCTTCCTTCCTTTTCTCCTTCCTCATATTCAACAAGTAGTCTTGCACATTTACTCTATGCCAGGCACTGACTGTGCTGGGTAGGCTTTGAGATGCAGCAATGAATAAGACAGATGTTATCTTTACAATTTCATGGGTCTTTGCAGTCTATTAAGGATGTTAGATATTAAGCAAATAATTTAAAGTAGGAAATGTCCTGTGAAGTAGGAATGTGCACTGTAAAAGCATATGACAGAGGGGCAGGTCCTAACAAGGAATTGGGCCAAGTTTCTCTGGGTGAATGATTAAACTTGCTATGGCTGTGTTATTAAGGGTAGAGAGTTTGCCTTATCCATTGCTTTTCCTTTGCCTCTAGAGCACTGCCTAGAACATCATTTGCACTCAATAAATATGTGTTGAATGAATAATTCTGAGTGTGAATAGGGCTAGCTAGATGAAGGGTTGAAGGTAATAGGGAGCATTCCAGGAAGGGGGTACGTATCATTGTGCCCAAATATGAACTAAAATGTATGGAGCTTGGCTGTTCAGTATGGTAGCCACTAGCAACATGTGGCTGTTAAGCAATTAAAATACGGCTAGTCTAGAGCTTCCCTGGTGGCGCAGTGGTTGAGAGTCCACCTGCCGATGCAGGGGACACGGGTTCATGCCCTGGTCTGGGAAGATCCCACGTGCCGCGGAGCGGCTGGGCCTGTGAGCCATGGCCGCTGAGCCTGCGCGTCTGGAGCCTGTGCTCCGCAACGGGAGAGGCCACAACAGTGAGAGGCCCACATACTGCAAAAAAAAAGAAAAAAAAAAGAAATACAGCTAGTCCAAGTTGAGATACATTATAAGTATAAAATACACAATAGATTTTGAAGACTTAGTATGAAAAAAGAATGTAAAATGGCCTATTATTAAAATTTAAAATATTGATTACATGTTGAAATTATAGTATTTTGGATATGTTGGGTTAAATCAAATGTACTATTTCAGTTAATTTCACCTGTTTCTTTACTTGTTTCATGTGGCTCCTAGAAAATGTAACGTTACACATATGGCTTACATTTGTGGCTACCATATTATTTCTTCTGCACAGCACTGATATATAGTATGCCATACGTATGATTTTATTGCAAGGGGAGTCTGACATGTATTGCAAACTTTTGCCTTCTGACCTGAAATACGAGAGCATTTCATCCCACTCGTTCCTGCACTGTGGCAAGTCCCCATGCAGAGAGAAACATGTGTCTTGCTGAAACACTGTTGTGTTGTAAAAGCTTACTGTTTTGACCTATTATTTGCTTGTTGTATTGTGCATCTCAATACAAAAATCTTAGTATCTAAGAATGCTGCTGAGCAAATAGGCTTAGTGAGCAGCTTCTGAGAAGCATGGTGATCGATGTAAATGCCAACCATATTTCTTTCATGAGTCCCATTTCTAGGTTGTTTGCTTGAGAGGTTATGGTGATTGTGGACAGTTTTGTTTTTATTTGGCCAAGTGATGATATATGTAGGCAAATTGGGTCTCTCTTCTGAGAAAGAATAAACTATGAGAGATGGTAGTAGAGTGGGACCATTCTCTATAGACACAACTTCAGCTTCTAGGTGTTTTAAATCCCTGAATAGGAAACAGTGCTAATGGTTAGAGTCTTTCTATTCTGAATACATTCAGAGGGATTGTGGCGTCTGGAAAGAAAAGGAACATGATGTAAAAGTTGATTCTGAGGTCCAGCTTTGTGTACACATAAAGCAACAGAAGCATGGGAACTGGCCGCAGTTTTGCAATTGCTTTTAGCTGAGGGGGGGCTCTTTGGTTTCAAACAAATAACTAAATTCCAGTAGAGTTATAGCATTCAAAGCTATAAAAATAAAACAATGGAACAACATTCTCCCATAGGGAAATCTATAAACCTAAACATTAACTGTAGTAAGGTAGGGTTAAAACAATTAAAATGCATTTTACTGTCTAATGCTATATATCCACTGTACTTTTACATGATATTTTTATTGTCTAATTTTGTCCTTCATTCACTTAAAATTAGGAGGGGCCAAGAAGTAATATTTCATTTAATTTTCTTGATGGAGGGGGCTTTCTCACTGCTTCCTGATGAACTAATTTAGACAAGTTTATACTGTCCATTTTGTGCTCCACACAGCTGCTGAAAAATGGCCAAGTTCCTGGGCCCACCTCATCTTAGTAAAAGATGGAGGACATCTCACTGGCCTTATAAATTTCATCTATGAGATTTTTCACTTTGAATAAGAGAATCAAACTGACTTTGGACTGTAGTTCAGTGAGGCAATGATACTTCTTTGTTCTATGTATATAAGTTTTTGAGTTTTCTTGTGTTAGCTTTACTTTGGGTATAATGTTTTGATATGCAAAGTTATAGCGTTGGAATTCTAGCTCTATCATCTCAAAGGTCTAAAGATAAATAATACTTGATAAATATCATTGAATGCCTACTATGTGTCAAGGCAAATCTCAGCTTGGCATCATACGAGCTGAGGCATCATCCGCACTTGAAATATAGCAAAAATTTCTTAACAAAGGTTGCTCAGGAAAACTGAACAAGGCAGAGAAATGTATTCAGGGCCAAGGTCAGGCCTTTTTGGGAGGCCTGGTTTGATGGAGGTCTCATGGCTTCTGCTCAAGTAAGAGTTCACAAGGTTAATTTGCTCTATGCTTCTGAAACACAAAAGAGAATATTTTAGAGGGCTATGAAATATCCTCTCTGAGGTTAGGGAAAACTTTGCAGAAACTAAGAAAGCTACAGAATAGAAGTGCCAAAGGTGATAAAGAAGGATATTGAGGAGGAGGAGATGCTGAGCCCAAAGCGTGGGGAAATATTAGCCTGTAATACAGTTCGACAAGTATGATAGAATCTAGCTGTATCTGTTAATGTAGGCCAACCACTGTTGTAAAACAGCCCAAAGAAAGCATTTGTTTCTCAATAACAGTAGTAGATAGGTGAATAGCAGTGAGTAGTTCCCTTTCACACTGTCCTTGGGGGAGGAGGGGAGCCAGGTTGACAGAGACTCTGCTCCATTCAACATATATCTTTCAAAATCATCTCCATTTGGGCCAGCTGTATAGGGAAAGGAACACGGTGAGGCATCTAGGAGATCGTTATGGGTTGTGACTAGAAATGATCCACATTAATTTTTTTCCCTTTCCATTGGTGCATCTCAGTTATACAGCCATACCTAAGTGTCAGGGAGACTGTGAAAGACAGTCTGGATGTGCACCAGGGCAGAAGAGGAGAACCCAGAGTTAGGTCAGCAGCACGTGATCTCTGCTAGATGGGCTCAACAGAACATCGATCCCTTGTACCCTTCACCCAATCTGACTTTTCCCTTGAGATAACTTTTGAGGAGACTTAACACAGCACCCCATACCAAATCAATACTTGTAACATTCCAGTTTTTCAAAAGTATCTTCCCTATGTTCAACTGCATGCTCCACTCTGATCTCACATGTCATAGCTGTCTGGGAACAAGTTTGAATGAGTATAACAGGATACATCATCTTGTTCAGATTGTGACCATGTAGGCAACATGATGAATGTGAAGACCATGTTTTTAGGGTCATACATAGGTTTGGGTCCTTATTTTCGACTTCATAGCTTTGTATTCTTGGGTAAGTATCTTAAACTCTTTGAGTCTTAGACTCAACATTTTAATGAGGAAAACAAAAACAGAAACAAAAAGAAAAAGTAATTTACCTCCCAAAGTTGTCAAAGGAATTCAGAATTTTTTAATGTAAAAATAATGCTTAGAAATTAAAATCTTAACTCTGAGTCTCAATTTTTTATGTTAAGATAGCTATCAATACCTATCTCTCAAATAATTCATTTTCATAAACCAAGAATGGAGGTTGAATTTTCTTAAATGATGTTTTAGCATCTATGATGACAGTAATATTTTTTTTTTTACCCATTAAGATGATTAATGTAAGAATAATCAGTTATATTCCTCCCCCTAAATTCTGCCAATCATGTGTTATCTAGGGCCATGTTTAGTGCATAGTTGGTGCTCTTCAAACACTTGCTGAAGGTCTGTGTTCAAACCAATACCCCAGAATTAACAACAATCCAAATTTGCTGCAGGCTAAAACTCTGAAGAGTCTGCTATGATTGTGATGTCCATATTTTCTGTCTCAGATGGGATTGATCCAAGAGAAAGGAACTTGGATAGGCTCATTTAAAGCTTGCCTGCCAAATGAATTTGAAATAAAGTTGGTAAACTCTTTTATCTCTTGGTTTTCCTTCCTCTGAGATATTTAGTACAAATTGCTTGACTGACATATGGGAAAAAGAAAAGACATTTTCTACACTTCAGTGAGGGTTAACAAAAGAACTGTTTACACTCCTAGAGATCAGCTGGCATAGTGACCATGGACTTCTGAGCTTCCAAGGATCACAGTCAAAGTGTTCAGAACCAGGGAGAGAAAGGGTGAAAAGAGAGAAAGGGCAGTTTCAGGAACAGCTGCCTTCTTCAGACCTGCCCCACCTAGGAGTTGCCTTCTTCAAAGTCTTCAAACAAAGACCAAGAAGAAAGCCATTTGTGTCAGAACCATGTCTCGTGCTGAATGCATAGAGAAAGCGCTCCCTTCCCTGCTGTGCTCCACGTGGAGATGAAATGGAAGCTGTCTGTTATACATTTGTGCCAAAGCCATCCTCCTTCCCAGGTAGAGTAGATTCTATCTGGGTCAGCCAATTAACCAGCCCTTGTCTTAAATTTCTCCACCTTCTCTCAGTGCAGCCTGCAAAGATTTATTGGACTCAGGAACTATAAGGCTCTTCCTCTCCTGGACGTTACCAAAGAAATGAGGAGGGATCTCAATCATAAATAGGAAAAAATTGGATTATTAGTGAGAGTGATGACTACTGATGATGAAGTATTATCTGGATATAGGGAGTAAGGAGTGAGTGTTGAATTTAGGTAAGACAATCCATCCAAGAAGGTTCTTCTGTGTAGAGGGCATGTGAGCTGAGCCTGGCTGCTGAGGAGGAGACAAGGACGCAGTCATACGTAAGTCTTAGCACAGACCCTTCTGGAAACAGGGGACAGCAAGGGCTAAGCCACTGTGGGAACGTTCTTGGCTAGTTCAAAGAATAGAAAGAAGACCCTTGTGTCTAGAGTGGAGTCATTACCGTGGAAGGTGTGAGAACAAGAAGAATCCAGGTCAATTAGTTCCTCATAGGCCACGGGAACAAGTGAGTTTGGATTTTATCCCGAGTGTGATAAGAAACCATTTGTACCTACTAAGAATTTATTCATTTTTGTTTGTTCCGTGTGGTTAAATATTCTGTGCTTACTGAAAGTTCTTTTTCAGGTGTCTTGAGCTCTGCACTCAAAATCTTAAAGGCTGTCAAATTGCAAAAGAAACAGAGAATCATAAAAAGAACTTTAAAAATATTTACTGACACTTGCAAATTGCCAACTCTTGAATGGCAAACTTTATTCCTTTGTAATTTCCTTTACATTTAGGACAAAGTAAAATCTTTTATTTTTTTCCAGATAATTGTAATGAGGACTTTTATTTAATGTATCAGAAATTACACCATTATGAAGGCCCTATTTCCAGAGGGTGATTGCTAAAAGCCATGTTCTTTTTTAAGGCATGTTTTCTATTTAAAAGCACTTATCTTTGCAAGAATGAATGAAGTGGTTAAGGGAATCGGTGCTAATTAGGAATGACAAGCTGATGATCAACTCCAGTCCCCTTTTTCTTCTTGGTATGTTTTTCTGTGAGTTTTATGCAAGCCATTGGCATTTATTATAAATTATTTCTTGTTTACGAAAACATAGATCTCAATTATTTATTGCTTTGATTTCTATAGTTACATTTGTTTGTTGTTTGTCCACTTATGAGAAGTAAAAGTTTTGAGAGAACAAGAAACTATAGACTCTTTCATTTAAGGCATAAAACCTCCAAGTAGAAACTAAAGAATATGTCAGGTTGATTTAAATGAAACCGTAGCTCTGAGATGCATGTGTTGGAAAATTGAGATTTGATGTGGTTTAAGGTTTATTTTTACTTTGTGCTGTCTGTTCTTCATTAGATCTATGGCAATGCCATGGGGACACATGCTACCACAATTTTGTTTCTCCCCCAAATTGTTTGGAACTCAGGATTATTAAAGTGATGCTTGGAAACAATGAGTTTTTGATGGTGGTTCGTAAAATGACTTGGGAAACTTGATGAGGCTTGTGATTGCTGTTGTGTTAAGTGCTCTTTATTCCCATTCATTATGCATTCTTTTGGCTTTAGCTTTGGCTTTGGGGTTTTGGATGTGATCCTACACTAAGTGGTACCCATCCCCTAAGTAATGAAGTGCTTTTGGGTATGTTTTCTGGAGCCGACCCACTTGCATTGCAAGAGATGCAAGTGAATGAGCTTGGTCTTGCTTATAAGGTTTTGATGTCCCCATAGTCCCTGGCTACAAGTGAAAGCAGGCATTCAGGTTTAGCAACCCTTGACAATGGGTGACATTAAAATGTTGAGAAATTAGTGGAAATTCTCCAGTTATTCCCACATGAAAAATAAAAGACAGTGGTCAAGCCGTGCTTTGTCATGAGTAACTGATCCAAAGCTACAAAGCACAGGTAGAGATGATGGCCACTTAGATTAACAGAGCAATGGGAATAGTGGTAACTGCTAGAGAATTTCTGCTGGCATTCATCTTTTGGTTTTTACTTACTGTAAAGTTAATAGATGTTTATAGAAGCTGTAATTGGGTGGGACTCAAAGTATTGTACTGACCTCAAAGTATAATGTAACATAAGGATCATTAGTAAAGTATAATATACATGTTGAAGAACCAATGTAATTTATCCTTTTTCCTCCTACCCCCTTCCAGCCACACTGTAGAGGAGGGTCTTTTGTTTTGCTGCTTCTCTATCAAAACATGTGGAGATACAAATGGAGTACACAGAAAGAGGATAGTATATTTAGATTGATGTGCTTAGTGAAAAAGTAGCTTGGAAGAGAAGGGGAAATTAAGATAAGAGACAAATGAATGTGTAGACAGGGAGAGAAATTTTGGAGGGCTTTAGGAGAAAGAAAAGTGAAAGTGGAATAGCTCCTATGGGATGTGTGGTTTGGGGAGATCAAGTGGTAAAACAACTTTCTGGGAAGTTTTACTTGTAAAAAGATAAGGAGGTTTGCTGAATATTGTGAGATGCAATTTTCCATTAATCCCTTTATACACTCTGAAAACATTTCAGTAAAGATATCCACATTTTTCTTCAATACTCTTGGAGTTAAAGTTGTGCTTCCATCTCGTGCATCACCATGCTGAGATGGGATCGTTCTATTTGACAGGCACATAGATCAAGATTTTGATGGAAGAGCTTAAGGCAGTATATCAATAAATTAGGTTATACAGATAAAATAGAATATGCAAAAAAGATAATAAAACTTTCCCCTACTACTGCACCGTAAAATAAGATCCATACTCTGTATAATGCTTTGTAACCTGCTTTTCCCACTAAATATGTTTACATACTGATACATATCATTGTATCCCATTTGAAGGTTACAAAATATTTTATTGTGCAAGAGGTTGCAATTGATTAGTTCATTCTCCTATTTTTGGACAACGAATTGTTTGCAAACACTTCATTTCTATAAACAGTACTACAACACATATCCATGTAGCTAAGTCTTTGGGTATATCCTAATCTGTTTTGCTGAGACAAGAATTGGTGAGGAACAAATCGTTTGGAAATAAAGGATCAAATTATAAGAGGTATCTAATATTTTCTGGGAGTGAATTGCCAAATTAATTGAGGCAAAGCAACTAAAGAATCCAGGCAACTAAAAGAAGTAAAGAGTTTCAGCATAGAAAAGTATGAAAATTAAGCAAAGAAAACTCGGAAAAATATTACAAGATGAATCAAAAAAGGTTTGCAATTAATAAAAATTATTTTCTTAAATCTGTCCTGTAGTTAAATGGACAAGTGAGATGTTATAAATATGTCATAAGTGGACTAGAAAATATACTTAGTACACATAAATACAAAGTAATGTAGTAATTAAGTAATGTAGGTAACGTAGTATCATGTCAAGAATGACACAAAGAACCTAGCAAAAATCTAAAGAAAAAGCAATAGTTAAGATCCATGAGAATCAGTTTTTATGAGAATAGATTCCAAAGATTACACTCTCACACAAATACTAAGAGCTTATATGATTTTGGTTAATGAAATCATGAAGCCAAGGTGAGGTGAAGGAGACATGCACCCCTTTGTTTTCCTTATTTCATAAAACAAGAAACAAAGAACACCCTTTGAAATTTGATACTGTTCTAAGAAAACAAAGAGGAAATAACATAATCTTTTACTAACCAGAATTTGGAGATAGTGTGTTTTACATTTTTCTTTGTATGTAATATTTGCTGTCATTTTTCATATATGTGGTTGATGTCATGTCCAAATCAGTTAGGAATGTGTTAAGCTGCAAGTAAAAGAAAACTCAAGAGATCCTTTAAGAAAAAAAAAAAAAAAAAAGGTTAAATTTTCTCATGTAACAAAAAGTCCAGAGAAATGAGGCTCCTGATGTCAGTTTAGCAGCTCAGAATGGGGTCAGATACTATGGCAGTGTATTGCATTGTCATCTCCCAAATGAACCACACTTTTCAGTCTCTTGCCTTTGTGTAGTCCCCTGCCCTTGGATTTGTGCTTAACCTGTGAGAAGGCAGAGGAAAGTGCTCCATTTTTGTCTTGGACTTTCTTGTTTAGAATTCCATGGTACCAAAACCAGGCTCTTCCTTCCTCTCTTAGCTTCCTTCTATCCTAAAAGCTTGGCCCATCTTGCTATTTAGAAATATGTATAGACATGGATGAAACTTTATATTCCTAACTCTCTGTTAAAACTTCAACTGCAATACAGGAAACCTCAGTAATAGAGGGTTATGGCTTTACTTGCAAGATTACTCTCTGTCTCTGTTTCAGTTTGTGCAATGAAAATTTTGCTACAGCTGACAAGAACAATTTATTTCGTTTTGGGTTTACGATGAGGTGAGACTAGGGATCCTGTCTGCCAGAATTCACTAAAGCCAAGGGTCTGTAAGCCACCATGGTCTTCTAAGGCTTCTGTTTTCTTCTGATTGGCACATTTGTAGTTGGTTACAACTCGTGGGAGAGCATGCAATGTGGATTTCCACCATGTTCGAGTGAAAGATTTAGGCACCACGTACAATGGTGAAGAAAAAACGTTGTCTTAAGAGTTATAACTGTATGGAAACCTTGTGTAAATGCACACTGTAGGACATTTTCTAAAAAAAAAGGTTTTTACCAATGTCTCCACCATTATTGATCCTTCACAGGTTTCTGGAAGTGAAAGCAAGACAAGAATAAATAAGTTTCTTAAGGCTTGGATATGCAAGAAGAATGTGCTAGACTAGTGATTCTCAAACCTGAATGGGCATCAGAATCACCTGGAGGGCTTGTTAAATACAGAATGGTGGGTCCTATCCCCAGAGTTTCGGATTCAATAGGCCTGGAATAGGGCTGAGAATTAGTACGTCTAACAAATTTACAGGTGATGCTGATGCTACTGGTTTGGAGACCATGCTTTGAGAACCACTGGGTTGGAAATACGGTAGACCAGAGTCAAACATGTAAATGTCAGCAGGGGTCAAGCAGGTAATGTAAACAACGAAATAGGATAGAGTGCCAGACACAGAGAATACTGAAAACTAGAGATCTGGAGACACAAGTTTCTGGTGAAAGGGGGCAGCCACCAACAATCTTCTGCAGATTGTATGTTGTGTTGCTGGGTGATCTGATTTCTAAAGAGCAGCTGGAAATATATATTTTAAGAGTAATTTCTCAATATGCATATGTTGAACACTAACTAAAATAGGATTTAAATAATATGTGAGTCAAATAAATGTGTCTTCAGGTTGGATGTGGCCGTGCAGTGGCTGAAACGTAACTCAGTCCACCCCACCCTTTCACTCCCCAGCCCAACAGTAACTCACACTTGAGTATGCACCTGTTTTGATTAAATGTAGATGTTGAAATTTTTGTAGCACTTCCTCTTGATACATCCTTCAATAATGTGTATGTCTATTTTGGGTAACAACATTTAAAGAAAGCGTAGCCATAAGATCATGTTTATTACAATCTTTATTCATCTTTGATTTTTTTTCTCTCCTCATAACTCCTGGCCCCTGAAATGTTTTTAACAGAAAATTTCACTAAATAGCCTTAGTACAGCTCATAAATGTAAGGGATCATAAATGGCTCAAGATAAGAGTATTCTCCTACCTTCAAAGTCTGACGCACCAGTAGAGTTAAGAGTTGGTACCGTTTGGAAAGTTAAGAGTTGGTACTATTTTGAAAGTTAAGAATTGGTACCATTTGGAAGCAAAGAAGAAGAAAGAATGTTGATTTGCATGGGTTGTGTTCTTAGCCTTTCATTTCTTAAATCAGTTAAAATGTTTTACTAACCATCTGGTCACCTACAGATTCAGGAATAAACCACTGCCAAAATACAGCAAGAGATCTTGCAAACACTTTGTGTAAAAGAATAAAATAAAATCCTGGTCAGTTTATCCATCTTCATTAATTATTCATAGTATAGTTCTTTTTCTTTTTCCACTATGACTAGCAAGTATCATCTAGTTATGAGAGGCCATTATACAAAATCATTAAAACATGCTTAACTGTACTGTGTTAATTATGCAATGATAAATTATTCTTTATTTCTTCATTAACAGTATTGTAGCAGTAGAATTAGCATTGTTTGTTCCTTTTTGGAGAAAAAAATCATTAATATTAAAAAATGAAAATTCTGGAAACGTAATGTTGTGGAATGACAGCTTTAATTTGATTTTTAAAATCCTATTTGCTGCTCCCCTCAGCTATAAAAGTTTAACCATTATGTCACTGTAATTACATCGGCTGTTTATCTCTTCTTCCATGGTTACATCTAAGTCTGTGCAACCAACTGAGGGCCGGCATTAGACTCTGAATCAGGAGACCTAAGGGATCTTACTAAATCTTCTGCTGAATTGAATCTAGTAATATAATTTAAATCTCTTCTAGTTTTACTCTCTGCTTTTGAATCATTTCATTAATGAACAACAAACAATTCAATAAATGCTTATGAAGCACTGTTCTAGGCACCGTAGAAGATAGGTAAACTATCTAGATGAATATTAGTTCCCTGCCTTGTAGTATTGACAGTTTGCCTTGAAAGTTAGACATTTATGTAATCAACATAAAATAAAGTGTAATCCCTGGCGTGGGGTGGTGCAAAGGCAATATAAGGACGTAGAAAGGAAAACGAGTCCAGCTAGACTGTTCAGTAAAACTCGAGCTTGGCCTCAGACAATAAAACAACAGCAATAATGACCAACACCACAATGTGCTGATCCTTTACTCTGCCTGGGATGCAAGCTCTAAGAGTTTTCATGCACAAGGTCTTTAAATCCTCATGAAATCTCTATGAGTTTGGTCCTAGTGTTGTCCCATTTTACAGGTGCAAAAACACAGAAGATTTTATTAGCTCATTGGTTCTCCAAGTTCTGGTCCCAGGACCAGAAGTATCAGAGTCACATGGAAATTTATAAAGAGTGCAGATTCCTGTGTCCTCCCCATCCCAGTCTTACTCTGTGAAAAAACTCTGAGATTGGGACAGCAATCTGTGTTTTGACACACCTCCCAGGGCATTCTGATGTTCACAGAAGTGCAAGAATCACAGCTTTAGGTGAAGAGGATAGGGCAGCAGAAGGTCTAAGAAATGACATAGAGGTTATGGTGCCTGGTCATTGGTCCCATCTTTGGCACTTACTGCATGTGTAACCTTTAATACGTTAGCCTCTTTAACTCTCAGATTTATCATCTGTAAAATGGGGAGAGCAGTTCTCCTTACTCCCCATCACTGTTGTGAGCATTAAATGAGATTCACACATATATAATTCTTAGCATAGGTCCTGGTACAAAGTAGCTTTCAATAAATGGTAGCTCTTATTATAGTGATTGTCATCACATCATCACCATCGCCATCACCATTGTTATCCGCATCCAGGCGAAGAGAGCAGCATGAATTGAGGAAGGGAGGAGAGAGTAAATAGTTTTCCTAGGCAGAAGATGAAGGGGACCATTTCTCTCTTTTGCGGAAGAAGCAGGTCACAAATAATGAATTGAAATATTAAAGCTTCAATATTTATATCCTTCAAAAAACCTCTTTGATTAATCTTCCCCCACAGGGAATTTTTTTTTTTTTTTTGGTGTGCTTTCTTTGAACATGTTTGGATATAGCCTGTCCTGAATAAATTCCCGGTTTTTTATGGCACCTTATAATTGTTCTAAGTTGAAAGACACACAAAGCATCTCTCTGGAGTAGCCAGCCAAGTCCCCTGGGTCTCCTGTTTCTTTAATGCTCTCCAGGGGGAGAGTTGAGCAGCTCCTGTCCTGGAATCAGACTGGGTTCAAAAGCAGCTCTGCCACTCACCAGCTGTTTGACTTGAGGCCAGTGGCCTAAGGTTCCTCATCTATTAAATGGGATGATATTAAATTAAGTTGTTTCTTTGTTTTAAACAGGATTATTAAGATATTTAATTTAATTGTTAAATTAAAAACAGGTGTACCTTTGGGTAGGCTCACTGGGGAAATTGGAAGAGGTAATGCAAGGAAAGCTCTTATCTCCTTGCCTAGAAGATAAGAAGCTCTCAATAACAATCACATCTTTCCTTAATCCTTCCACCCCTCCCTCCCTCCCTCCCTCCCTCCTTCCCTCCTTCCCTCCTTCCTTTCTCCTCCCTCCCTCCCTCCTTCCCTCCCTCCCTTCCTTCCTTTACCTGGAGAGTTAAAGAAGGATGCCACCCATGGGTTTGTGAGATTCTAAAATGTTACAACTTAGCAGGACAGGGCAAGAAAACAACAGTGTATACTTGCCAACTCTTTCCATTGCTTTTCCTAAGTGATACAATGTGTGTGCACTGGTCAGCTTGAGGGTAGGCAAGCTGGCATAAGGGAGATAAGAGGGACAGAGGGTCAAGGAGCAGAATTGCCGTAGACTCAGTAGCTGCTTAACAAACCTTGGTGGAAAAAGGGGTTAAAGGAGATATACCTTCTGGTCTCAAATATGCACCTGAGAAGATATTCTGGGAGCCCTTCCAAGTATATTGCCAGGGTTTAAGTTTCCGGAGTATGATTATGTCTAAACACACTTCTGTTACAATCCAGTTACAGGGCTTTGGCCAAATCACGTTCCCTTCCCTCTGCCTTTTTGTTTTAAATAAACGAACAAATTATTGTAGACTTGCTGACATGTATTTGGCCTGCTCTGTGTTAGGCACTACATTCCTTTATCAGTATTATAGAATGGTCACTCTAAGTCCTTACGGTACTATCCTAGAAAAGTGAGGATTATTACTCTCTGTTCACGGAGGAGTAATGAAAGATGAAGACAGGCTAAGAATTCTGCTCAAGGGTCAGGGTTAGCATAGGGTGTTCAAGTTGGAATTCAAAACCATGTGTATGGACTCAGAGACTGAACTCTTAAATATTACCCCAGGAGAAAAGTGAGCAGATTGAGACAGAGAATTAATAGTGTTCACACCTCAAACTAGAATACTGTGGATTCCACCCACCCACTAGTTTTTACGTATCCTACTTGGATTTTAACTTAACATTCTGGCGATTCCCTATATGCTAAAATAATAAAATTTCCTTCAATCCTATGTTTCTAATTTTTTAATATTTCTATACTGCCCTTTTACATGCCAGCCTTTACTATTCTGCTGTCTGCTCTCTTGATTTTTAAAACCTTCAGAAATGCTAGGCAACTCTGCTCTTTTTCCAGTGAAGAGTAAAAAATATTTCTATCATTTGCACTGCATCTGTGGTAGCTGGGACTAGGTCAAACACTGAATAAATAAAATAAAAGAATAAAAAAGTAGCCAGAGCGACTATTTTAGATGTGAAATTGAAGGTCTCAGATTCTCCCAAAGGTTGATTTTCCTGAAGGATTGATCTGAAAATGAAGAGACTGTGCTTTTATATTTTAGATATTGTTATTTATTTTGCAGAAGCAATGGAAAGATTGGCATATGGTTATAGGGCTAGCATGGAAATGTTACATTTATGAACTCGTGCCACTGGCCCGAGGGATGTGTTCTCCTCACCTCCACTCACATCCTAGCTTCTCTCTGTCTGTCTGTCTGTCTGTCTGCCTCTGTCCCTCTCTCTTTTTTCTTTTTTTTGGTAAATCCTGATGCGGTAGATGAGATGGGACATGCTTGAAATAATTTGGCTGTTACTGCATATGGAAATATATTCATGAGTGATTAAGGAAATGTGACAGTTGAGTAGTGTGTGTTTTGTTCCTAGACTCTGGGCTGTTTTCCCATGGCGTGTGTGTCACATCCTCCAATCCCTCTGGCAGCTGCAAAGGAACAGAAGCCTTCACTGGCTTCTTGAATAGGGAGTCATCCCACTGCAGAATCTTCCCCAAATTGACCTAAGCAAGCACTGTGTCAAGATGTTTCTACCTGTATGGTTCCTATATGTCTTCCCCTACTTGAAGTGAGTTGAGAGCTACACTTCTGTCACCAGGCCATGGATCTTTTTCCATCTGAAATACTATTATTTCTTCAGCAGTTTACACATCTAGGGCATTGAATGTTGCCGACATGTGCTTAGCAAGTCCAACTGGCAGACAGACTTGTTAGCATCATTAAATTGTACCTAGGCATTTGGATGCCCAAGATATGTGCAAGGTCAGACGGAAAATGGGGTAAATAGCTTTCTCAGCCTAGGATTTTATTATCTGAAACAGCTAACTCTTATATGAGCCAAGTGCAGAGGAAAATAATAAAGTCTTTCCAGAGAAGATGTAGCCAGAGTGGGTAAACAAAGGGAAAGGTGGGCATCATGGCCATTTTAAAGTTTTTTTTGCTTATATTGTGCTAGGATGGGAGATACAGGGTGGGAAGTTTACCTTAGGTAAGTTCAGGTGGTGGCTTCTTAAATTGGGCTTTCTGGGTTCCAAATATGTGAAACTATCTCAAGTTGGTTTAAGCTGAAATGGAAAGTTTTTTTCTAAGGGTATAGAGATGTCTCGGTGAATCAGAGTATAGAATTCTACATAGCCTTGGAAGGTACTAGAACTAGTGGCTGGAAAATCATACGGACTCTCAATCCTACATCTCTGTGTAACTGCTTTATTCTTCTCTCACTCTGCAAACTCATTTCTTCTGCATCTGCTTATCTCTTTATGAGCAGGGGGTTCCAACCTCACATTTTCCAAGCTTGTACATACAGATCCAACTACTCAAATATAGTCAATTTCAATTAGTCCCTTCTTTACCTCCAGATATTTCCATATTGCCGGAGAGGATACTGTGATTGGCCTAGCTTGGGTTATATGTGCTCACCCCTGTTCCAATCAAACTGAAGAAGTGGGGAGTGGATAAATTTTATAATATGGTCATTATATAACATTGCTCATGGCACTGACATTGTAACAAATGTACATTAAGTATCTGTGCTTGGGTCTGGCTTCCAAGGAGTGGGTGAGAAGCTTGGAACAGAGTCCCCATCTTATTTGTTTTCTATCCACCACATTCAGCAGAGTTCCTAATTATTTGGAATGCACAGTAAGTGCTTGTTTAGTGAAAAGCATAGAGGCTGAATGAAGTCAAGACCCAGTTATGGAATGTCTGACTCTTTTCCTCCTTCAACCAATTGAGCCTCTCCTTTTAGTGTCTTATTGCAGTGATCACTTCTCATGATTGTGAGAGTGCAGATGGTCACTATTCGTCTCAAGGAGAGGTGCAAAATTCCCCTGGAATGAATTTCAATTCAAATTTAATTTTTTAAAAAATCACATAAAAACACTTGGGTATAAGGGAAAGGGGGTTAACACAGAAAGAGAGGTCAAGGAATTTAACCTTGATTAAGAGTTGGAAAGTCATTCATTTGTTTTTGAAGTTTCTTCTTACTGGAAATAAAGTTTAATTTTCCAAAATTTAGTCATAAAAAGAGGTAGCTGGACATAGAGTCATTTCTAAGTTCTTAAAACTTGAGGTCATTTTTTACACTGTAGAATTTTTAACCCATTGTTAAAAAACACTAGAGGACATGGAAGAGAAACAAGAGGAGATAGCATTTGTTGGTGAAATCTGGGTTTAAAACCAGATATCTGGATCCACATCCAGCCTCTGCTACTTTTATGTAATCTTAAGCCAAGCTTCTTTATTTTATTGCTCATTGGTAAAATGGGGATGGGGTAACTAAATAAAATGTGTATACTGGTGTTTAAAGAGTTAGCAAATATAGTCTCTCACACGGTATATTAATTGAGACCTTTCCAGTTCATGTAAATAAAAGATTGCAGATATCTAGGTACATAGGTTAATGACAATTTGGGATAAAGCTCATGCCAAATCATAAAACATGAATGTCCCATGATATGTGAATCACCTTTTATAAGTAAGGACAGTCTAATGCCATCTGTAATCTCTTCAACTGTGGTTTATAGGAAACGTGTAACTCTGTTTTTTCATCCCTCAATATATGTTGAGTTGTCTCTGCTCTGTGTTATCAACTGGTCCTGCTGGCCAAATCAACCTGTTACTTTTAAAAAATCCTGCTGTTTCCATAAAGTGTTATGAAGTGGTATTTGAGTCCCCACAGAAAATTGCACATTATCCTGCTGGGGAATCTGAGAAGGCATTTGATAGAATCTGACTGACATTTGATTCTGGTGTGTGCCCTTCTTTTGTTTGCTCAGTCATTTGTGCTTTGGGTCCTTAGCTGATGTTCCCAACAGTCCTGACTACTTAGGGTTTCTAGCAACATCTATTGAAGACCAATATTAATTTATCAAGCATGGGTTTCTTTTCCATTCCCAGGATTTAAAGAGTGTATGTCTTTTGAAAGTGGGGTTTTGATGACCTCTTTGTGCCTTTATTCTTTCCCCACAAGAGTGACCCTCCATTTTTATAATCAAAGGCAAGGAAGAAGGCAGATTCACTTTCCAGGCAGTTGTACCAGAACACAAACATTTTATAGCATGAGGGATGTTGGTAATTGTTTTGGGAGGGAACATTTCCGTCTCAAAAATCAGAAGCTACCTCTGTATTTCAGGCAGTTCATCACATATGTCTCCCGCAGAGGCTTTTATCCACAAGTATGGAAGAGTTTACACTGTTGTAACATTTGATACTATATTAGACAACAGAGGGTAGTAGGCAAATGTGAGAAACTTTCATTTCCTTGAACCTTTGTATGATTACAAGCATTATGTTTCTGGTAAATGGCAGTGCTAATGGCTGTAAAAATATAATGGTATACCTTGAGGGATCATTAGGAAATTCAGGAATGCAAGTACATAATTTTGAGATTGATGTTATTGAGTTATCTTTAAATTTGCACAGAATTTTCTATTGGGCTCTGCATTTTCTAATCCTCTTTCATATTACCTGATTTACAACCAAACTACAATAGTAAACAGAGGTTACAAAGAGTCCTTTTAATAAAGGTCTGTATAAATGAACTCTTAAGCTATTACCTAAATTCTTGCTCCTTACCTCTTGGTAAATACCCTTCTCAGCCAGAATGAATACGAGCTTCTTTCTGGGGGTTTGTGTTCTTCTGGATTTTGAAACTTGAACTATCAACACTTTTGGTCATTTGGTAAATGAATTATCGCCTTCTATCTCATACATGCAAAATAAGACATAGAGACATAAACACAGGAGAAAGAGTGATGTAAGAAAAAAAAATAATTTGATATCATTGGCGCTTTTAATACTCACTTGACAAACCTAAATGCCAGAAAAGAATTGGCAAAATAATAATTAGCAGGAGCAGTCAGGGAAAAACTAAACACACATTATATAAAAAGGTCAAATTTCCAACTTACTGTTACAAAAGCAGTTAACTGCACGTCTGTCTTCTCAAGAGATGCACAGCTTTGGCTTGTAGCCTAAGAAAAAGTATCAATTTCAAATCAGCAAACTTCTAAATACAAGCAATTGCCTATAGTTATGTTGTTTTAGTTAGTGCCCCCCCCACTCTTGTTCATCAGGAATGTCTTATTTATGTTAATTCAACATTGTTACAAAATTTCTAGTAAGAAAGTCCTCTTCCTCTGGGAGATCCTTGGTGAGGCATAGTGAGTTTCAAGCTAATAATTGGCTAGAATTCCAAACTTTTTGCTTTTGATTGCTATCTCCACTGAGCAAGGAAGGTTTGGCATACTGTGGCCTGAGAGTCAAAGCCAGCTTGCAGGCTCTTTTTGCAAATTAAGTGTTATTGTCACACAAACACACCCATTCATTTAAGTATTTTCTCTGTCAGCTTTTGTGCTACAGTAGCAGAGTTGAGTAATTGCAATAGATCCTACCTTGCAGGGCCAGGGTGGGAGTGAGGGTGGGGGTGGGGTGGGAATTTACTACCTGGATCTTTACAGATATGTTTGTTGATTCTTGACATGTGGTCATGATAGGCCACAGAATGATGCTGTAAAGGTAGGCCACCGATCTGACTTCACCTCATGTCAGGGTCCAGCTCCTATTCTTTGAGTACTATCTAAAACTTTTCCAAGCAGTTAGCAATATCTATGCTTTGTTTTCCACTTAAGGAAGCAGAAGCTATCTTGAAAGAGAACACTACATTGTATTTGTTTGAAGCAGGAGGAACTCCTTCACAAAATTTGTATGAAAATTCTTATGTAAATCCTGGAAGTTAACAATAGACATGAGCAATATAAGGCAGTTAATTAAATACTGAGAAAGACAAAAATTGCCTAAGACTTCTCAAATATTTTTTTCCCATTTTTGTTTTTTTAGATGCCTCTATGTAAATGCACAGGTATTTTATTTTATTTTATTTATTGATTTACTGATTTATTTTTTGCGGTACGCGGGCCTCTCACTGTTGTGGTCTCTCCCGTTGCGGAGCACAGGCTCCGGATGCGCAGGCTCAGCGGCCATGGCTCATGGGCCCAGCTGCTCCGCGGCATGTGGGATCTTCCCGGACTGGGGCACGAACCCGCGTCCCCTGCATCGGCAGGCAGACTCTCATCCACTGTGCCACCAGGGAAGCCTGCACCGGTATTTTAAACATAGCTTTATTGGGTGTTCTTCAGTGGTGGGTTCTCTGCAATGTATCTGCTCCTGGAAATAGCTTCACTGTCAGGAGACAAGGTCCCTGCCCTCAAAAAGCATTTCAGATACAGAGCGAAATTCTCTCCTTGTTATTATCCCTTTCTGGATTTTGCACCTCAGTTCTTGCACCGTGTCACCACTGAAGTTGTCTTCAGTGAGTGTTATTTGCTTTCCCATAACAGTAAAATAATAGAAAATATTGCCTCCATTCTCACACCCACATGCAATCAAATTTATAACAAAAATTATGCATGTTGATTGTGCTGTGAACCCCCTCCCCCAAATCTTATTTTAGGTGAGGGGTGGAGCGCAGTGAGTTGACATCACCCTTTAGCATCCTGCTCTAAATGTCTCTAGTAGATAGCTTCATTCTCCACCTATCCTCTTTCTGCCTCTCTGAAAATGGCTCTTTTACATCCTTCTCATATTATGTGTAAATTCCTCTGGGTTCCAGTCCCTGCACCTACTCCCTGAAGACATTTCTACATTTCTCTTTATTATATAGAGTAATTTAGACCCGTCCCAAGTCCTCAAATCTTACATTTCTATATCCAACACTTAATTTTGGCAAATAACAGAATTTCCACTTACCAGGATCCACCTTTCTGAACCGATAGTGAGTTAATTACAAACTAATCCTTTTCATTTCATTTTCTCCTTATCATATGTGCTATTTCTGTGATGAACTTAATATGGTCAGTTTAAAATACAGGGCAAAGTGCATCTGATTTGCTAAAGAATGTGTGATGTTGTTAGAACATCTCAGTTTCAGATGTTCAGTATTAGTGAAACTTTCATGCAGCAAAGATTGAATACCAAATGGGGATATTAGTACCTGTGTGTCCGTCTTAAGAAGGTGATACAGTGCTAACCCTTTAGAGCTCAGAAATGTAGCACCCTAACAGATATTATTTGGAATAGTGGTGCTTGACTTATACTTTGGGAATCACTAGGTAACAGCTACTGCAATTTTTCATGGCTCGGCGATATTGATGACTCATGGCCATGATAAGGATGATGGTGATGGTGGTGAGGTCTGTCACAATTTGAGCATCTGTTATTAGAAGATTCACATGTGCCCCTTTGACATTCTCACATTAACCTTTCAGAGTAGGCATCTTGTCTTCATTTTTCAGGTATGGAAACTGAGGCCTATCCCTCTCATCTCTTCATGAGATTTCTCACGACGTCCTTCTCCTTTGTTTCCATTGTTCATGATGTAAAAGAGGTGCTTGCATGGCCAGTTGATCAGATGTTTCCCTTACTGAGTACATCAGGATTGTGATGTGGTTGGGGACTTTCGTGAGGCAACTGCCTTAGACTGGGGGAACTGGCTTCTCAGACAGTTACAGATCTAATCACTAAAAGGGACATAACAGAACTTTCTAAGACTGCCCTTTTTTTCTGAGTTACTAGTATTTTTTTTCTCACTACCCCGCATTTTTCATCCATTACCATATAATTGATCCTCTTTACCCATTTCACCCTCACCCAGCCCCTTCCCCTCTGGTAACCACTGCTCTGTTCTCCATGTCAACGTGTTAGTTTTTGTTTGGTTTGTTTGTTCATTCATTTTGTTTTGTTTGTTTGTTTATTTTATGTATTCCACATATGAGTGAAATCATACTGTATTTGCGTTCCTTGGTTTGACTTATTCCATTTAGCATAATACCCTCAAGGTCCATCCTTGTTGTCATAAATGGCAAGATTTCATCTTTTTTATGGGTGAGTAGTATTCCATTGTATATATATTCCACATCTTCTTTATTTATTCCTCCATTGATTGTCTCTTAGGTCATTTCCATATCTTGGCTATTGTAAATCATGCTGGGATGAACATGGGGGTACAGATATCTCTTCAGATTAGTGTTTTCATATTCTTTGGATAAATACCCAGAAATAGGATAATTGAGTTTTGTCATGAAGGCAGGCCTTGGATGACTCCCAGTCCCAGTCTCTGCATGAACACTTGTTAGGTATGTGGAGTAAGCAAGTCACAACCTCCTGGTATCTCCATTTCCCCATCTCCAAAGCACGCATAAGTATACCCATGTCTCAGGATTACAAAATGAGTGATAACTTACATAAGGAGCCTAACTCAAGGCCTGGCACTTTGTAGGCATTCATTAAATGGGAGCTTGACTTGACGATGATTTTGACTTTAACATTCCATCTAGAAACCTGTGGTCCAATACCCTCCGCTCCCCATGACTATTTGCTGCTGCTTTCTGCCTCATGTACAGGAAGGCACGCTCAATGGGATGGGAAGCGGGTGTTTATTACTTTCCTTCATTAGGTTTGGAGGCTGCAGGCTCTCTGAGCTCTGCATGGCGGAGAGGAGCAGGGGAGAGACTGTCTTTGTGGTTACGGTCACTTAGTCAGTGCGTAAGGTGCAGCCGTCTGTTCAGCTCCTGATCTCGGGTGGCAGAAAGGAGCATAGGAGGTGAGCAGAGGGGCCTGCGTGTGGGGAAGGCGGAGCTGCGGAGGCAAAGGCTTCAGTAAGCTTCCACATTTCATATTGAAATTTTAGCAGGAGGTGTAACCAGGCTGACTTTTGTGAATGTTAAACAGTTTGGACTGGAGAGAGGGAAAAAAAGGCGTGGAATTAGACTAAATACCAATCTGACATAGACTTTTGCCTTCTCATTGCTATGCAAATAAGAATACACACAAGCACACAAGGTTGGACCGTGATGGCAAACATTTGGACTTATAGGGTATATTTTGCCCCTCGCCCCTCTGTGGCTTTAGCTCACGGGGATTTCTAGCACAGAGGAATGTCATTGCATTTCACAATTCGTAAAATTTATAGGCAGGAGATCCAGGGAAGGCTTTCACCTTTTCCTGCACAAATGGCTCCAGGGACCCTAACCGATTCTAGAAAGCAGCAATATGTATCTCTGAAGCTAGAGAGCAAGGTACAGTTGTGAATTTGCTTATCCTTTCTTGCTCTGGACATTAACCAGAGTTGGCTTTTTATCCCCAGACATATCAATATAACAGCACAGGGGAACAGAAAGCAAATTGCCTTTGACCTCTTATTTACTAGTGCATTAAATTACGAGGGCACTATCTTCCACTTTTGTAGATTTGTAAACCAGATTTTCCCTGGTCCACTCAGAGGTCACAGGAATAGTCTGTCTCGAGATATTTTGGAGTGTATCTATGTTCAGACTTGTCCTTAAATGTTCCTAAGAGGAGAGACTGGAAATCTTCCAGGACACAGTCTGGTTTTCACACTGTGTCTTTTAAAGCCCTATCTGGGGGTAGGGAAGGCTGAGTGAGTGAGACTGGGACTCCCTCCTCCTCTCTCTTTTATGTGTGGGTCCTGTATTGCATTTCATTTGGTGCTTTAAAGGTTTTAAAATAAACCGCTTTCACAGAGGAGTTCTAGTACACAGGAAAGGAATCTGTGAATGCACTGTTTTTAGGTTGACTTAGCTAGCGTTTCTGCTTTTGGTAATAGGCAAAATTTGCAGAGGAATTAAGGATAAAGGGACCATGCATTATCCATTACATCTTTTTAAACATAGAAACATGACACCTGCATTATTTAAGAAACAAGTAGGCAATCCAATTAACATGTTATCAGGAGGAAGAAAGATATTTTACAGAAGCTTTCAGATTGAGCTTTTAAAAATATATATTTTTAAATGAAAAACGTGCTCATATAATGAAACTTTTTATTGGATTTCTGAAATATCTGTGACACCAGCTCAAATTAGGAAACAAGAGTATTGGATTCCGATGCACTAATTCTTTTCCCACACCTTTGTGGATAAACTTCTTTCATGATTCATCATAATTTGAAACGGGGAAAAAATGTGGGCACGTTGATGTGTATTCAGAATTGACAAGAGTCCCAAATCAGATGGACATTTGGCTTTCCTGGTACCACGCCCCTCAGAGGTCTGCAGTCAGTTTATAAGATACAGATATTCAAGCACAGTGAAACAATGCCCAGGGTGTGATCAAAGACCAATAATGAGGGTGAGGCACGTTTAAACAACCGCCTGCAAGATTCGTTGTCACAGGGAAACTGTAGCTCTCCATTAGACACACCTAAAATCCACCTATGCATCATTCATGCACATATTTACATACACACACACACACACACACACACACACACACACACACAATCTCAGATGGGCTGTCAGTGATTAACAAATCAACCCCCTAAAGTAGTCGGATAATCTGAAAAGTTAATAGTGAACAGTGTTACAGCTCATAGGATTAGTTAATTAGACAAAGGCTTGCAGGCAAGATCTCTGTAGTCTCTTCTGCTAAAGTGATGGAACCCACTTAGGCAACTGATGAAAAAAGCAGTGTGAACACTCTTCAAGGGAGGGAATGAGGAATGTAACAGAATAAAACCTCAGCATAGCAGTAACGAGCTGGCAGGAGCATTGCCATCCAGTGATGGCCGTTTTTCAGTGCCGGAAAAGGCAGAGGCTTGGGGAAAAGATTTATAATTTTGGTTACCATCTTTCCTCCTGCTTCAAGGAAATTTTAATTACTTTTTAAAATCAGTCTCTAAACTTGCATTTCCCCACATGAATTGTTGACCTTCACGGTCAAGGACAACTAGGCAGAGTGCTTGTCCATAGGAGGTAATACATGCATTTTATTAGGTAAAGGATGGATATTTAGCCATATTCAAATTAAGACTAATATCTTATTATTTTAGAATTGCCTTAAGGAGAAAAATATGTTGGCAGATGCTGCTTCTTATCTTGTAACTGGCTCTTTGTGATCCTTTCCAGGGGCCACAAAATTGTTTCTTTTTCCTTTGTACCAAAATTCACAAATATAGTGACCTATATTGGCCAAGCAGGGGTTTCAAATAAGTGAAGCAGACTGTCTATAAAATCAAAAGGAGAGGTAAGATACTACTACTACTACTACTACTACTACTACTACTACTACTACTAATGATAATAATAATAATTTGGAGCATAGTACCCAGTTGTTTTTTTTAACAAGACATTTATTTATTTAGTCACACTGTGCAGTATGTGGGACCTTAGTTCCCCAACCAGGGATTGAACCTGTGTGCCCTGCATTGGGAGCATGGAGCCTTAACCACTGGACTGCCAGGGAAGTCCCTGTAACTCAGTTTAAAATTGACCTACCAAATTAGACATTTGTTTTCATGATGAAACGTTTGCTGGATTGTCTGATTAGAATTTTTTCAATTAAGCTCTTATAACCATGTAACCATAAGCAGAATCATGTACTATTTCAGGAGGTAATATAGAGACATCTGTGGTACCTCTAGTCAACTTCCACCAGTAGCAACATCCTGCATAACTGTGGTCTGACATCGCAGCCAGGATTTTGACATTGATACGGCCAAGATACAGAACATCGTCATCAGCATGGATTCCTCATGTTGACCTTTGACAGCGATACTCATCTTCCTCACACCTTCATCCTTTCCTTACTCCCTGGCAACCATTAGTCTGTTCTCATTTCTATAATTTTGTCATTTCAAGAATAGTTTATAAATGGAGCATACAGTAGATGACCTTTGGAATTGGCTGTTTTCACTTAGCCTTATTCTCTGGAGAGTCACCCTGATTTTACTTTATATCAGTAGTTCATTCCTTTTTATTACAGAGTAGTATTTCCTGTCAGGGGTGCACCAGCGTTTTGTTTAACCAGTCACCCACTGAAGGACATCTGGGTTGTTTCCAGTTTGGGGCTCTTATGAATAAACATTCTGCTATAAACATTTGTATATATGTTTTTGTGTGAACACAAGTTTTTATTTCTCTGGAATAAATAAGTGCCCAGCAGGGCAAGTACTGGATTGTATGGCAGTTCACATTTAGTGTTTTTAAAAACTGCTCAACTGTTTTCCAAAGTGGCTGTGTCATTTTACATCTAGGCCAGCAGTGTGTGAGGGTTTTTCTATATTCTTGTCAGTATTTAGTGTTGTCACTATTTTTTTTTTTAATTTTAGTCATTCTGTCATTCTTACAATTCTGTAATAATATCTCATTGTGATTTTAATTTGCATTTCTCTAATGGCTAATGATGTCAAACATCTTTTTATAATAAGTCTTAAAATGGGGTAGAATGATTACTCCCACTTGCTTCTTACTTTTTAAAAATTGTTTCAGCTGTTTGAGTTCCTCCGCCTTTTCTATATAAACTTTAGAATAATCTTGTCTGTGTCTATAAAAAGTTTTGCTGGAATTTGATACAAATTTCAATCTATATATCAATTTGGGGAAAATTAGTATGTTTACTATGATGATTCTTCTAATTTATAAACAAATTATAGCTCTTCATTCATTTAGATTTTTAATTTCTTTCATTAGTGTTGTATCATTTTCAGCTTACCATTTCTGTACACATTTTGTTAGATTTACATCTAAGTATTTCTGGTTTTTTTTGAAAATTATAAATAGCATTGTACTTTGGATTCTGGCATCCATGTGTTCTTTGCTAGTATACTGAAATGCAGTTGATTTTTACATGTTTTATCTTGTATCCTATAATCTTACTGACCTCACTTATGTTAGTTCCGCAAGTTTTCTTAGGATTCTCTACATAGACCACCATGTCATTTATAAAGAGGGACAGTTGTATATCTTCTTTCTGCTCTGTATGCATTTTATTTCCCTTTCTTGTGTTATTGTGTGGACTAGAATTTCTAACACTGTGTTGAGTAATGTGATGGGAGCAGACGTCCATGCCTCATTCCCATCCTTAGGGAAAAGTGTTTAGTCTGTCACCATTAAGTATAATGTTAGCTGTAGGGGTTTTTTGTTTGTCTTTTTTGATACTCTTTACCAAGTTGAGGAAGTTCCCTCTACTATTTTCCAGAGTTTTTATCATGAGTAGATGTAGATTTTTGCCAGATGCTTTTTGTACATTTATTGATTTTTCTTCTTTAGCTTGTTAATATGGTGGATTACATTGATTGGTTTTAAAATACTGAGCCATCCTTGCAAACCCAGAAAAAACCCTATGTGGTCAAGATGTATAATTATTTTTTATATATTGTTGACTTATACTTGCTGAGAATTTATGCATCTATATTCATGGAAAATATTGGTCTTTAGTTTGTTTTTTGGTACTGTCTTTGTCTGGTTATGGTATCAGTGTAAGTAACTTCATAAAATGAATTATAAAGTGCTTCCTCTTCTGTTTTCTGGGAGAGATTTTATAGAATTGGTGCTAATTCTTCTTTAAACATTTGATGGAATTCTCCAGTGAAATCATCTGGGTCTGAGATTTTGTGTGTGTGAGCTTTTTTTTTTTTTTTACATCTTTATTGGAGTATAATTGCTTTACCATGGTGTGTTAGTTTCTGCTTTATAACAAAGTGAATCAGTTATACATATACATATGTTCCCATATCTCTTCCCTCTTGCGTCTCCCTCCCACCCTCCCTATCCCACCCCTCTAGGTGGTCACAAAGCAACAAGCTGATCTCCCTGTGCTATGCAGCTGCTTCCCACTAGCTATCTATTTTACGTTTGGTAGTGTATATATGTCCATGCCACTCTCTCACTTTGTCACAGCTTACCCTTCCCCCTCCCCATATCCTCAAGTCCATTCTCTACTAGGTCTGTGTCTTTATTCCTGTCTTACCCCTAGGTTCTTCATGACATTTTTTTTTCTTAAATTCCATATATATGTGTTAGCATATGGTATTTGTCTTTCTCTTTCTGACTGACTTCACTCTGTATGACAGACTCTAGGTCCATCCACCTCATTATAAATAGCTCAATTTCATTTCTTTTTATGGCTGAGTAATATTCCATTGTATATATGTGCCACATCTTCTTTATCCATTCATCTGTTGATGGACACTTAGGTTGTTTCCATCTCCTGGCTATTGTAAATAGAGCTGCAATGAACATTTTGGTACATGACTCTTTTTGAATTATGGTTTTCTCAGGGTATATTCCCAGTAGTGGGATTGCTGGGTCGTATGGTAGTTCTAATTTTAGTTTTTTAAGGAACCTCCATACTGTTCTCCATAGTGGCTGTACCAATTCACATTCCCACCAGCAGTGCAAGAGTGTTCCCTTTTCTCCACACCCTCTCCAGCACTTATTGTTTGTAGATTTTTTGATGATGGCCATTCTGACTGGTGTGAGATGATATCTCATTGTAGTTTAGATTTGCATTTCTCTAATGATTAATGATGTTAAGCATTTTTTCATGTGTTTGTTGGCAGTCTGTATAGTGTGTGAGCTTTAAAATCACAAATTAAATTTTCTTGTTAGTCACAAGGTGAGTCAAATGATCTATTTCGTATTAGGTGACTTCTGATATTCTTAGGATTTTGAGTTGTTGCTCCATTTCATCTTTGTTGTCAAATTTACTTTTGTAGATTTCTTTGAATTATTCTCTAAGAATCTTGTTTATGCCATCAAGGTCTCTAGTGATATCTCATGTGTCTTCCTTTTTACTTTGTCACTCTTGCCAGAAGTTTGTCAATTTTATTGATTTTTTTTCAAAGAAACAACCTGTTTCATTGCCTTTCTATATTGTTTTTATGTGTACAGTTTTATTTAATGTGGTTCTTTATTATTCCCTTCCTTCTTTTTACTTTGAGGTTTTTTTTTTTTTCTTTTTCCTTCTTTTTCTAGAATCTAGAAGTTGGATTATTGGTTTGAGACTTTTCTTATTTTCCAGTGAATGTGTTTAGCTCTGTAAATTTCTCTCTCAACACTGCTTTAGCAGTTTCTCACAAATTTTGATATGTTATATATCCGTTTTCCTTTACTTTAATATATATTTTGATCTTGCATGAGACTACTTCTTTTACCCATGAATTATTTAGAAAAAGTGCTGTTTAGTTTTCAAATGTTTATAGAGATTTCCTTCTCAACTTTGTTACTGATTCAGTTTGATTCCATTGTGGTAAGAGAACATACTCTGTATGAATTCAGTTCTTCCAAAACTTTTCAGGTTTGTTTTATGATCCAGGCTATGTCCTGTCTTGATATGTTACATGGGCACTTAAAAAGGGTATACAGTTTTCTGTTGTTGGGAGGAATATTCTGTAAGTATTGAGTAGGTCTTGTTGGTTGATGGTGTTTTGATTCTGTACCAGTCTTGATTTTCTGTCTAGTTGTTTTATCAGTTGTTGAAACTCCAGCATTGAAATCTCCAACTGTAATTATGGATTATTTATTTTTCCTTTCAATTCTGTTATTTTTGGCTTAATATATTTTGCAGCTTTTTTTTTTTTTTTTTTTTGGTACATACATATTTAGAATTGCTACTTCTTTTTGGAGGATTGGTCCTTTCATCATCATATAATGCTCCTCTCTGTCTCTGATAATTTTCTTTCCTATGAAGTCCACTTTATCTAAAATTCATATAGTCACTCCTGCTTTCTTTTTATCAATGTTTGCATTATATATCTTTTTCCTTTGTTTTACTCTCAACATGTCTACATTGTTATATTTAAAGTTACTTCCTTGTTGACAGAATAGAGTTGGGTCATATTTTTAAATTCACTCTGAAGATCTCTATTTTTTAATTCATGTATTTAGACCGCTTCCATTTAACGTAATTATTGCTATTTTAGGGCCTAAGTCTGACATTTTACACTTTGTTTTCTATTTGTTCTCTTGTTCTCTCTAGTTTTCATTTCTTTCTTTTTCTTCCTTCTTTCCTGGTGGTTATTGAACATTTTTTGAACTCCATTTTGATTTATCTATAGTGTTTTTGAGTGCATCTCTTTGTATAGCTTTTTTAGTTGTTACGTTATGCCTACATATCTTATCACAGTTTACTGATTTCACCATTTTACCAGTTAGAGTAAATTGTGGAAACCCTACCTCCCTTTATATCTTTTTACCCTCCTCATTTATAATATTTCTTAAATGTGCCCTCTACATATATTTAGAACCTCATCAGACAGTGTTATAATTTTTACTTCAGCCATTAAAAATAATTTGGAAAACTCAAAAGGAGAATGTCTGTTGTCTTTACTAATATTTTTGCTAGCCACGTATTTTCTTTTTTTCTTATTTCTTCTTTCACTATTTCCAAGATTTATTACTTTATTATTTTCTTTCTGTTTTAGAGAACTACCTCTTTAGCAATTTATTTAGAATAAGTCTGCTGGTCATAATTTCTCTTAGTTTTCCTCCATCTGAGAATGTCATGTTTTCTCCTTCATTCTAGAAGCATATTTTCACTGGATCTAGTTTTCTGTGTTGAAACTTCCTTTCTCTCAGCATTTGAAAAATGTTGTGCCATTTCTTTCTGGCCTCCATGGTATGATGAGAAATCTACTTTCATTCAGATTGCTTTCCCCTATAGGTAAGGTGTCATTCTTCTTTCACAGCTTTCAAGATTTTCTTTGTCTTAAGTTTTCAGAAGTTTAACTGTGATATATCTTAAAATGGATGCATTTGGAGTTATTCTGTTTGGGGTTTGTTCAGCATCTTGAATGCGTAGCTTTATGTGTTTGGCAAATTTGGATGTATCCAGTTGCTATTTTAGCACTTTCTCAGCCCCTCTTTCATCTTCTTTTCCTCTGGGACTCTGACAGCATAAACATTAAGTCTTTTGCTATCATTCCATACATCCTTGAGGCTCTGTTCATTTTTTCTTCTTTAGTCTATTTGTTAATCTACTGTATAGAGTGGGTAATTTCCATTGTTCAGTGTTCAAGTTCCCTCGTCATTTTTTCTGTCTCTTCATTCTTCTCTTGAACCCATCTATTAAGGTTTTTTATTTTAGTTATGTTAATTTTCACTTCTAAAATTTCCATCAGAGTCTTCTTTATATCTTCTGTTTGTTTGCTAAGATTTTCTGTTTTTTTAATGAGACTTTCTATTTTCCATTTTTTAAAAGTGTGTCCATAATTGCTATTGAGGCATTTTATGATGGCTGTTTTAAAATCTGTGTCAAATAGTTCTAACATCTTTGTCCTCTCAGTGTTGGCATCTATTGATTAAACTCTTTTCATTCAGTTTGAAACCTTTCTAGTGCTTGGAGTGACAGGTTTTTGTTTTTTTGTGAAGTTTGGACATTTGGGGTATTATGAGAGTCTATGACTTATTTTAAACCTTCTATTATAGTTGGTTTCCCCTGACACTGCTGTGTTAGATGAAGGATTCCACCTCATTATTGCTAGTTTGGCATAAAAGTTCAGGTTCCCTACTCAGTCTTTGCCAAAACCCAAGGGCAGATAGTTCCTCATTAGGAGCTGGGAGAGGGGAGGAGTTGGGAGTTCTGGTTCCCCACTAGACCTCCACTGATACCTCCCTCAATGGTAGGGATAGGAGTGCCTCATTATTCCTCCCCGCATGATGTCTACTGATACCAACAGCCACCAACCATGGGCAGAAGGACTCATTTCCACTGGGTGATAATGAAAGTCCTGAGTCTCCACTAGTCCTCCTCCTATACCACCCCAGAAGAGGAGAGTGGCACCTTATTACCACCCAGGGGAAGTGGAAGGTCAGGCTCTCTCTGAGGAAAGGATGGGCTCATGACTTCCTGAAAAGCATGAATGTCTAGCTTCCTTCTTAGTCTTCTCTGAAACCACTGTTTGGGGTTGGGATGCCTTGTCGCTTCCTCAGCAGCATGGAAATCTAGGCTCCGCACTTGGCTTTTGCTGGTGAAAGTAGGAGTAGGGCTACTGAATTTTCTATGTTGTTTGGCTGGAGTGAGATGGTTAGTATCTAAATGTTTCCTCTCTTGTTAGGCTGCCCCTTTCATAGTCCTTTGGCTAGAGGAAGCAAACTTTCGTTGGAACTTTTGTTGTCGGGGTCTATTGCTGTGTCTGGGTTGCCAGTGTCTTTAGCTCCAAGTCTGAGATATATAGGGCCAAAAGAAATATCAGAAACTCACCACAGTATTGTTCCTTGAGTCCTGAGGGCACTAGTTCGTCGACCTCTTATTCCCACCTTTCAGATTCTTCTTATGGTTGTTTCATATATATTATACAGGGTCTTTAGCTGTACCTCATGGGAGAAATAGGTAAAAGGACATTTATTCCATCTTTTTGGAAGTGGGCATTTCTAGACTGCCCGACTTTTCATGATAAGCTCAAGACCCAGATTTTAATATAAATTCTTCTGTTTTGTCTTTTTTTATATTGGAAATTAATAGTTAAATAGCAGGCTAAGTGCAAAATGTCTACAGTCCGACAGTCTGTGCGTTTCCTAAGAAATTAGCTTTCCTGGCTAAGATTTGTCATTTTCTTACCTCATTTTATATAAATGTCTATCATTTATCTGGAGGTGACATTGCTGACAAACTGAACTATCAAGGGCATAGCTAAGAAAGAGGAGTTTAGTGGGAAAAGATCACTAGGCAACCAAATTAGAAGTCAAAATGTCCAGACACTAAATTTCTTGTACTTTATAAATAGGTAATAAGCCTTTAGGCTCCCTCTTAGAGCGTGATTTTAAAAAAATATGTGTAAAATAAAATCACATACATACACATGTAGAAAGTCAGCGCACTTTCCAAAGCATGATGCAAATTAGAGGAGATAGGATTTCATGAGTTAGGAACACTGCAAACATTAAAAAGAAAAAACTCAAAGTGAAGCAGAAGAGAAGAAAATGATAAAATCCATTAAAAACAGCCAAATCCCCTAAAAAACACTTGTGGCTCCTCATTATTGGTGCACACATTCTTACACATCCTCGGTAGGTGCTAAAGGTCTTCCTTTATCTGTGTGTTGTTCAGGTATTGATATCTATCATTAGAAGTTTGAGTTTCAGGGACTCATGTGATCATCTCTACCCTCTGCCTTATGCAAATTTGCAACTACTTACCTAAGACAAAAAATTGTTTTTAATCATTCAGAGGAGAAAAAAAAAAACACTTCTTATAGAGTCCCCACCATGTTGTTAGGCAGCATATTGAGAGCTTTACCACAGTATCTACTTTAATTTTTATAAACACTCTATGCAATAAATACTATTATTTTCCACTTTCACTGTTTGAGAAATGGAGTTTGAAGGCCAGGAGTAATTTTACAAGGGCTCTGGCTTCTCAGTGGCCATGATGGGATTGGCATCCAACAAGACTCCAGTAGCCATGCTCTTAACCAGCCTGTAATATGGATTCTAAAATGTTGAGATCACACATTGGGAATTAAGGGAGAGGTTTTTGGACATCTAGAAATTGCATTAATGTTAAGACACTTGAATTCACTCTGCAGCAGCAAAAACTTCCACGCTGACATTGACTGTGTCCTCTGGCTTCTTTGCATCAGCTTACCTACTGTGTTCAGTGCTCTTCCCCGTTTTTCTTTGCCACAGTGGATATCCCAGCCATGAAAAGGACAGTATGGGTAGGCTTAGGTTGATGGTCACGGGGTTGTGCCAGTTAGACCTCTGTGAGCAAGGTGATGTCCTGTAGGTAGGTGACTAGGGGAAAGAAGAGACCAGGTGTGTCCAAGATACAGATTTGCGAAGAAGAGAAAACAGATGAGGAGTTTCCTGAAGGCTCATTAAAGAAATCAGAGGAAGATTGCATGTCAAGAATGCCTTATATTATTATTCTCCAGACGCAGCCAGGCAAATTTTATGTTAGTCGAATGTGACCTGGTACCATTACTAAAGCATCGCCAGCATATATTTACGCCTCATACGCCTTTCTTTTATTTTTATTTATTTAATTTTGGTATTTGTTTTTCCCCAGTCCTTCGATAGCAAAAACAGAGTGTAATTAAAGTGGAATAAAATCAGATTTGCTTTGAACCACTTTGCAGTAAGATCTTGCATTAGAGTGACAGACTTATCATGCCATCTTTGCACATATAGAAAATCAAAAGATGAGTTATTTTGCTATTACTTTTTTCCCCAAATCTATTCAATTAAACAGCAAGAGAATTAATTTACTGTGTCAAGTTCTTCTATTAAGGCTGATTGTTTAAGTATACATTAAGCGTTTGCAGAAGAAATGATGCAGCGCTGACCAAATTTGCCTTCTTGTGTTTTTATCTGAGTCAGGGCGTGAGTCAGAACTGAAAGCAACATTTCTTAGGATCACAATCTGGGTTTTTCTCCTGTGATGTTTTTAGGTGGCCAAGTGACAAGTGCCCAAACTCAGGCCTGACTTTTCGGAAAGCATCGGCCTTCTGCCGGACCTGGATAATGGATGTCAAGGATCGGCGACACCGCTCTCTGACCAGGGGGCGGTGTGGCAAAGAGTGTCGCTACACGAGTTCTTCGCTAGACAGCGAAGACTGTCGCGTGCCCACGCAGAAGTCCTACAGCTCCAGCGAGACTCTGAAGGCCTATGACCACGATAGCAGGATGCACTATGGAAACCGAGTCACAGACCTTGTTCACCGGGAGTCAGATGAGTTCCCAAGACAAGGTATGTAGAGCTGACCGCACTGATGGTCCGAGCTGTCTTACATTCTTGCACTGTTGCACGTCGATGAGAGAGGTTGGTAGAAATGGGGAGCAAAGCAGGCCGGCATCAACTCCCCATTAAAGTTTAGTTTAAGAGAACAATCTTCTCATGAACCCATATCAAACTCCTGTGGGGATTATACAAGGGCCTGTTTTGTTCTAGACACTCAATTCTTTGACAATTTGGTAGTTGCTTTCGGAGACCTACCAGGGTAGGTTTTGACAGATGTGACAGACAGCAGACCCTTGACCCCATGAGGGTTGTTCCTGAAACCATTACGGATTCTGATCTTGAGGAACATGGAATTATCTGTGATTTTTAAACTATTTTCCTTGAAACCAGCACACAAGCCTCCCAGAGTTCAGATTTCTCCTGCTTCTCACTTTGGGCTTCTTGGTTATATTCTCTTTGAACAAATGCTATAATGATAAAAACATATTTGAACCACACCCCTGATACAATAATGTTTAATTTCTCTCTTCCCCCCCCAAAAAAAAATGTGATGTTAATTCTGAGTTACACATTTTTTTGTTTGTTTTGGAGCACAGGTGAATTCCAATTTCAGTTCCACTGATATAATTCCCATGTACTTTCACACAAACTTAATTTTCATATAGTATTTTGATTTCTTTGGGGAGGAGAATGTTTTCGCTCCAAGCACTAACAGTTGGCATTCTCTTCGTAGTCACTGTCCGTGGAGAATTTTGTTATCACTTGTCATGAGTTGCTATAAATGTATGGACAGGTAGATTCAAGCACAAACAGTCCTGAGAAGCAGTGTGTCTGAGTTGACTCACGGGCTCCACGTGTTGTGCTTTGTGTACCAGCCTTGCCGTGTATGTGATTTACATAAAGACTTAGCAAAATTACAAGTGTATGCACAAAAATACAGTGAATGCACCAGGAAGGGTCGCTCTGCCTGTGCCAAGGGTCAACGGCCTGCCTGCTGGGTTACTGCATCATGTGTTTATAACACCGATTCTGTAGTTCTTGTTCTATGTCCCTGTCAGTAAATGTTGCGACTAACTTAATTCCTCATGAGATACCTTAACTTGTGTCTTAGTCCTTTCAGGCTGCTGTAACAAAATACCGTGAACCAGTGGCTTATGAACAACAGAAATTTATTTTGCACAGTTCTGGAAGCAGGGAGGTCCAAGGTCAAGGGACTGGCAGATTTGGGGTCTGGTGAGAGGTCTTTCCCTGGCCCACGGACAGCCATCTTTTCTTGTATCCTCGTATGGCTGAAGAGGGCAAGAGAGCTCTCTGGGGCCTCTTTTAAAAAAAAGGGCACTGAACCCATTCATGAGGGCTCCACCCTTGTAACTTATTTACCTTCCCAAAGTCCCACCTCCAAATACCACTGTGGTTTTCATTTCATGTAAAAAATTTTGGAGGGTCACAAACATTTACTCTATAGCAGCTTGGAATTCCATTCCTGGTGTCTTAGCTTCCTTAAGTTACTTTACTTATCTATTAGAAAATACCACTTATATGTAATATATATGTATATATCCTATAATCCAGTGGTTGTTCTAAAAATAACACGTTCTCAAATTCTCCTTGTTTAGCCTAGGTTCAACTTTTATATTTAATAGAATATTCAACAAAATCAGTGGAGAAGCAGCTAAAATTGTTTTTCCACTGCCATTGTAGACCCTTGCAGAATACACGTTTTATTTAATCTTCACTCTTATTTTCTGAGTTGCCTTCATGTAAATGAAACGTTTTGCAAACAGGGGGAGGGTTCCTTGAAAATTGTTCTGTATCAAATGTGTTTGATCTGTGAGTACCGTCAACAAATGTTTTACTTTGTTAAATTCTCACCCGACCCCAAAGTGCATGTAGTGGGAATTGGAGGAAAAAAAAAAATATATATATATATATGAGGAATCACAGCTTAATTAAGGGAGGGCTTAAATATCCACTATGAAAAATGAGGACACCTACCTGTTATTCCCAAGAACATCTCTAATACAAGACTCAAATATTTTGAAAGGTGATGCACGTTCAACACGGTTGAAAGCCTTTCATTTTCTGCTGTACTTTTGGTTTTATTTATGATACTACTGCATACGTTTTTGTTTCTCATGATTCTGGGCTGAAATGTGGCCTCTCCTTCCTAAGTCTCATTGAAGGTGCATCCTGGCTTCTGGATCATTGTGCACTGAGCTGTAGATCCCAGATTATTGTTGAAATGTGGATTTGCCTATCACCTTTTCCCTTATTAATATTTACATAAAATGAAACCAAGTGCTTGGGATTTTATTTTCATATATACCTTTATTCTTCCTGTTTAATCTTGTTCCTCTCCATTGATAATAATGGAAGTCGCTTGGCCATATCAAACTGCTAGCTTTGCAATTAACAATTCACACATGCCTTGTGTTGTTATTGAGCCCATATTTGTTTGTGTAATGTGTTTGCATGAATTAAAAACTGTGCAGGCCAAAAGTAGAAATGAAAAGGCATTGGAAGTATTTGCATATGCAAGTGCAATTCCTTCTGAAGACATCTATGAATTTATGCATGAAAATGTAGTCAGTCTGAGTGGATCTACTTTGATGGGTTCTAAAATTGAACTCTGCAGGAAGTAAATAAGCACATATTTAAGGAGAAGAGGAACAGGAGATGCAATCTGGCAAGCAGCACTTTTTTTTTTTCTTTTCTTTTCTTTTCTTTTTTTTTTTGCGGTACGCGGGCCTCTCACTGTTGTGGCCTCTCCTGTTGCGGAGCACAGGCTCCGGACGCGCAGGCTCAGCGGCCACGGCTCACGGGCCCAGCCACTCCGCAGCACGTGGGATCTTCCCAGACCGGGGCACGAACCCGTGTCCCCTGCATCGCCAGGCGGACTCTCAACCACTGTGCCACCAGGGACGCCCGGCAAGTAGCACTTTTAAAGTGAAACCTAGCCACTCCAGAGAGGATTAAAACAAATTTTACACTCAGTAATAACAGTACTTTTTAAAAACTGTCATGCATTTCCCATTTTATTTTCTTATTCATGAAATCAAAGAGGAGGATCACCTCGGCACTTATTAGCCTAGAGGTACATTAGCAAGGATCAGAGCGGGATCATCTCCTACGGTATTCTTATTTAAAACCCAAGGCACTGATCATAAAACAAACGCGCTTCTCACATACAAGCAAGTTTGGCACACACAGTTGGATGACTCTCCAGATGCTCAGAGGGGAAAAGACTTGCCAGCTAGCAGAAGTGATTTGGGGCCCGGGTCAGACCTTGTCCTGTTTCCCCAACTGGCTGGCAGCAAGTATCAAATGTGAGAACCTGCCAGGTCCCAGCAGGAGAGATGAGCCACATGTTCCCCTGAGAAGCTTATGGAAACTCCTGTCAAAGTAAAACTTCTTTGCTTGCTTTCAACACAGAATCCTCCTCTGCCTCCTTCTGTTGTGGGTCTCTTCTCCTACGAAGAGACAATGCAAATTACCTGTCTGGCCTCTCTGTGCTGGATCCTCCTGGTGTGAAGGGAGAAAATTATTGACCTTAGGTCTATGGCCGCTGGAGTCATTAGTAATTAGTAAATGACTAATCCTGCACTAAATAGCATCCTAGTGGTCTGAGAGTTAATGCGCCTGACAAAAGTGACCAGTGGTCTGATCCCTGGGCAGACCCAGTCGCAGCCTAATCTTTGAAATAGATGCCACTTTGAATAACGTAGGTCAGCCAAGTTCCCAGGCAGGTTGTATCAGCTTGTTCTTTTGGACCCTGAAGTTAGGGTGTAGAACAGTGTGATATACAAGACATCCTCCCGTGGCTTAGGAGCCTAAAGTTAGCTTTGAACTCTGCTTTTGCATATTTATGTACCTGTGACTCTGGTCTAATTCTGTGCTTCACCAGGATTACTGTCCAGTCTTCAGATGTATTAAACAACAGCAATCATAATAACAAAAGAATCATGGCTAACAATTATGGAGACTTTCTTCATGTCAGGTGCCTGTCGAAGCATTTTACTTGTAGTAATTCAGTCAATGTTCAGAGCAATGTTGTACGGTAGGTACTATTATTAATCCCTTTTTTTATGGATTAGGAAACCTAGGCATGGGGAGATTAAATACGTCATCCAAGGTCACCAACATAGGAAGAACTGGAGACAGGTTTCACATCCAGGGAGCTGGATTCAAGAGCTGTGTTTTAAACCGTTATGTTTGAGCACTTCTCAAATAAATAAGTAAACCAATGAGAACAAGCCATTCAGCTTCAGTCAAAGGCCATGAAATTCAATGGAGAAACCTTTTAGGTATCAACACCTATAAGCCTTTCTCAGTATAGGAAGTATAATCCCTAATGTTGATGGAACATAGAATGAGCACCACCAGCCTCAGTGCTGATCTAGATTCCTGTTCTCGCCCATTCCCCTCCATGTGCACAACTATCCCAAACTCCCTGGAAGCCTACCTTCCTACAGTGCTTCTCCACCACCCACCCCTGTAGGAGAAAGCTCCCAGTGTCAGTATGTGCACCAGGCTGTGAACACTGATTCTCTTCCCTCCCCTAGGTCATTGCTTTTTGCACCACCTCTCATCCCGGAGCACTAACCAAGAAAGGGGTCACTCTCTAAATGCTATTGCTTAGGTAAGCAGAACGGACTGGTTTCTGGGCTATAGCCAAGGCTCAGTGGGCCAGAGAGTTCCGCCAGGCTTCTCACCCCTCTAACAGCCCTTCTTTCCAGTTAGTGGTGCAAGTCCCTTGAGAGGGGGCCAAGATTGAATTCTGTCTCTGTACCTCAGGCTGTCTGTCTGGGTCAAGGTTGAAGAAAGAACTAGAGGAAGACTGGATTTTTGAAAGGATGCTTGCATCTCTTCTCTCCATCAGATCTAGCACAGAAACAACTTTCACTAACCCCTTGATACCCTTTAAAAATACATCAACACACACACGTACACATTTGAGGCTAGGTTTGATTTTGGCATTTCATAAACTAATTTCCACTCTTGTGATCTTTAAAATAATTTGGGCAATACGTTTTTGCTCTGTGTAATTTGGCATAGCATAAATTAAACATGTGCTAATGAGCTGAAAACTCATGAACTACCAGTAAACTCAAGTGTTACCTGTATCGATTCAATTAATGTATGTTATAATTGTTGAAGTACATTGGAAACCTGTGAGCATTTCTGTTTATACCATTGTGTTAAAATAGTTATTTTTCCACTGTACCCAAAGCAACAGTTAGGTTCTATTTTGAAAACCCCAGCCTTTCAATTTATCTGCCACAATAAACCATTATGTTTCAGGGAAATTCAGGAGTTTCGTTGGTCAGTATTTGGAAGGCTGACCAGTACCTTGAGAAGATTGCTTTCCATTTATTCTTCCACCCCTAGGCAAGACTTCTTTTCATACCTCAACTGAGAATAGCGTTTTACTTCTTAGTCTTTGGTTGTGTTGTTGCTTTAAAAAAAAAAACCTTCAGAAAAAGAAGGGCTCTACAACATTTCAATGTAAGATGATCTGTCATCTTCTTGCTGGCTAACTTGAATGCTTGTTGCTTCATCTGAAAGGCATATGGGAGAGCAGTTAACAGTGCAGACCCAGAGTTAAACTGTGTCTGTGTCCCAGTATTGCTGTGTTTGATCAGTATGACCTTGATCACATTCTAGAGCACAGACTAGACTAAGTCTTATTTTCTGTTCTTGTAAATGTTTCCATCAATAGGATTGTTGGGATCCTTTCTTACGATTATGCATGTACGCTATGGATGTTGTCTTTCTTTTAATAAAGTGCTGAATACATGCTAGCAGTTATGATTACTACTGTTTTAATACTATTGTCAGCAAGAGTGGTGATCATCTTCCCTCCAACCCTTACAATATTGTGTGTGACAGAAATCTCCCTTCTTCCCACATCCACACCTTCGATTTGTTTCCTGTGACTTGCAAAACTTCTGACATCTTCAAAGCCAGAATTTCTCTTCCAGTTGTTGATAGCGTGTGTTTGACTCCCTACGCACCGTACCTTTTGCTCCCAAAGATGAACATAACTCACAGGTTATTTCCCTATTTTTAGAAAGGAATGAAAAATACCATGTAGCAACTGTCAGCTGATGCCAACACACTGTAAGAGTTGCTAGTCCGACAATTTTACAAGTAAAAAAAAGAAAAAGATTGGAAAAATGCTCTAAGGTAGTGTCACTGGATACAATTTTTTTTTAAGATTTTTGTTTTATAGCATATAAATGGCATGTAAATCTTAGGAATGGGTTTAAATTACAAGAAGATTTTATGAATATAAACTCTGGATGAAAATTATTTAATTCTCATCACTCTACATGTAATAATTTAGAGTCCTTTTCACTTAGACAGTTGAACTTATCTGGATTTTCATTGTTGTATTCACTGCCCTTCTAGCATTACAGTCTTCATGTTTCCCAGTTGTTATTCTTTCGGTAATTATCTACTGTCAATTTCGCATTCAACTTTGGATCTAAGTTTCTTTGAATTGTCTTCCTTTTCCTGTTCTTTTTCCGCGGTAATTCTCCATTTCACCTGAGACCTTCCCTCTTTCTTCTCATGGCACTTCCTTTAGAACAGTCTCGTTTGTACAATATGAATGTTCACTGCTTATGCTTCTCAAGACTCTTTGAGTTACAAGTAGGATAATATCTCAACTGAAATTAGCTTATGAAAAAATCTGTTGCTTTGTCTTATGTCATTGGAGAATCTAGCAATACATCTGGCCTCACACTGAAGTCTTTTTTCTCATTCTCTTTACTTGGCTTTACTTTGGAGACAGATCTGTTGGAAGTTGTCTGTTGATAACCCCACTCTCATGTCTCTTCCCTGAGTAGCATCATTGGAAACAGTCTTCTGCAGTCATCAGCAGAACATTCCTGAGGAAGATTCAGATGGGCCTGGCATGGGACACATGCTCATTCCTCTGTCACTCTGACTTCAGTTGGCCATGTCTTGGGCTTAGGCTATACCTAGAGGTAGCTTATAGTGAGTACTTTCTAAGGCTGATGGAATAAATGCCATATAGGATATAAAAATAAATGTTCTGATATCAGACATAGGTAAAGAATATTGACCGGCCTGATAATACATGCCTCCAATACTAGTGGCACTCAAGTCTGAAACAAGTGCAGTCTTTCCAAGCTCCCATATCTGCGTCCCCAACTGCCCTTGGAATATTTTTCATAGAAAATCCAGTAGAAAACTTAATTTTATTTTCCTCAAAATCTGTTTTCATTTTTTCCCCCCGTTTTGGGGGATGGTATCATAACTCCTGCCTTTAAGGTAGAATCTTCTAAGACTGTCTTTTTTTTTCCTGGCTTCTTTATATCGATGTTCACTACGTCATGACCATTATCTTTCTTAATTTATTTTATTTCCAAGTTTCTCATCCCATGGGAAGCTTCCAACATTTCAATATTGTCCCACTGCTTGACCATTTAAATTGCCTTTTTCCATCAGTCTTTCCCCTGGCATGCCTTTTTGTATCATGGATAGTCTTTGAGTTTCTAAAGCACTGCCTTATTTTTTTAATTTATTTTTGAATTTTTAAATTTTATTCTATTTATTTTTTTTTATACAGCAGGTTCTTATTAGTCATCCATTTTATACACATCAATGTATACATGTCAATCCCAATTGCCCAATTCATCCCACCACCACCACCCCCGCCGCTTTCCCCCCTTGGTTGTCCATACATGTGTTCTCTACATCTGAAGCACTGCCGTATTTTTAAGGGGTGCCCGCGAGGCAATCGTGCTAAGTTATGGGACACAGCAGTGAATAAGGCAAACATGGTCACTAACCTCACAAAACTCAGCAATCCTAAAGAGGAAAGAAATAATAGACGTAGAACTAGATATGGTCTGATAAACAGCGCAAAAGGGAAAATACTGGATGGCTTTGGAGAGGTATCTAACCCAGAATTGTGCATCAGGGGTCTCAGAAATTGTGACATCCTTTCATACCCTTGAAGGATGAGGAAGAGGTGGGTGATCAAAGAGGCAAGAAAGAGCATTCAGGCAAAAGATAGAACATATGCAAAGATCTGGATGGGACAAAGATGAGTTGTTCCAAGGATCTAAAAGAAGTTCAGATTAGCTGAATGTGGTGTGGGGACAGAGGAGATGGAGTGGGAGAGAGAAACTGGCTCCTGAAGGCATTTCAGAGAAACGATGCTTGCTCCAGTTGATGGAGTATGTTACAGGGAGACAAGATGGTCAGTGAAGTGGGGTAGGAGGCTGTGTTTTATTTAGGCAAGGGAGCCTAGTAGCCTGAACTGGGATAGTCGAGATGACTTGAGAGATGTTGTTGGGGAACAAAGACTGTTGACTTTTTAGGACCCTATAAAAGCGGAGGCAGGCAGAATGTTCTGGATCTCTTGGGCATTGACCGTTCTCTTCTCCTGCAGAGAGAATACTGCCTTCCTGATGCCAAAATTACTTAAAGAGCCAGAGAAGGTCACTGCTTGTAAATAATCTCTTAAACGGAAATGCCTAAGATTGTTAGTTCAAGTTCCCCTGGAATGGCAACACAAGCCAGAGTATAGAAACGTGGTATTATAAGAATTTGGATGTTTTTCTCGCTCTTATTAGCCTGCCTATGCAAAGAGTAGTACCAGCAACAGAGTACCTCGTATGGATCCAGGGCAAGGAAAATATAGGAAAAGGATTATGTTTCATCTACTGCCCTGTGTGACCACAGTACATTGCTCGTTTTCTCTTATTGGCTAAATAAATCAGGAACTCTTACCAGATGTGTGTGTGTGCCTGAGTGGGTATTTTATTCCTGCCAGTTGGTAACTTGACTAGCAAAGCAGAGGATGCTGAGAATATGAAATCAATACTTTTCTGGCAACTGAGGGGGCAAGCAAGGTGAGGGAGGGAAGAGGAGTCCAGGACATTGCCGAAGTTTCTGGTTATGGCAACTGACTAAATGTTCCTGCTCATCACCGGGGCTTGAAACAGAGGAGGGGCTGGTTCGTGGGTTAAGATAGGATGTGTAACTGTGGACCTTTCGAGTTTGAAGTGCCCTTAGGCCATGCACGTGTCGATGTCTAATAGGCAGTTAAATGTACAGCTCTGAAATTCTGCTGAGATGCTTGAGCTGGATAGAGATTTAGGAGTTGACAGCTAATAATTTTATGGGACTTGGTGTGATCAGCCAGGAAAGAATATACAAGGAGCATAGATAAAGGGGTTCATGTGAGAACACAGGCAATCAATGGACAGGAAGAGGCCAAAGATCCTGCAGAGAGAGTAGAAAAAAACTTACTTTCCTTTCGATGCTCTACTTAGTCTAAATTTGACTTAGCATTCATTCCAGGTAAAAATGAATAAAACAGCACCTGTCTTATTTCCCACTCCACTACCCAGAGTTGACTTCCTTTTCATCCCCTAAATCAGAGGTCACGACGTCAAGGCGCACAGGCCATGCTTGGCCCCTAGGTGGCCTACAGATTGCGTTAGACGTTTAGAATGGCATGTGCATAGCCAATCCATTCACGTTCCCGTTCGCTGCAGGGGCCCCATCACTGCTTTTTATCTTAGCACCCGTCCTCCTCTTCAGTCACTTATGTTGCATGCCAGGGCCCTCTAGGCTGTTGCCATTGCGAAAGAGCATGAACCTTCCCGTGTCCACACTCCTTCCTTGTAGAGTATCTACCTGCCTATTCCAGATCTGTTAGTCCCACAAGGCTTAACCTCCGGATCACCTCTGTGGAGAGAGCTCAGCCCTCGGAATCCTGCTGGCCCTTCCTGTTACTGTTGGCATTAGCTCTTTATGAGTGACTCAGCCTCCCCAGCATGTGGATGCTAGGACTCCTGTGAATAGGAGATCAACAAAGTGCTTTGCAGCTTTCTGTTCTGACTGGTGGAGGCTGCAACAAGAGAATTTATTTTTATCAGTGGCTTGTTTCCTGTTCTAATGAGAAGAATTTAAAGCTCCATGACTCAGAAGAGGAATCCACTTAGAAATCTGGGTTGTGTTTCTGTCCAGCAGGACAGTATCAAATCTCACATTGTGAAATGCCAACCTGCAAGAGTTTTCTGCAACACACTTGGATGCACATATATTGAGTTTCACTACCATTTGCTTTTTCAGAGTGTTGGCGATCCAGTGATGCTATTGGCTTTTCTAGGCTGGTGCTACATACTACAGTCCTGTCTCTGCAGGGACCTACTATGTCATACGTGTAGGGAGCCTTTGGTGCAATGCGATTGGTGACAGGATATAATTCCGACCGGAAGCTTTAGAAAAACGGCACTGTGAGAGGTTGAGTAATTAATTGCCTGCGTCTGTCTCAGGATGCCTTACAGTCTAGGTCCAGGAGGGGTGCTGCCCCACCCGTTGATGAATCGTCATGCTGATATTATCAAAGGAGACATTACATTTTCAGTGTCACATTTTTAGGTTTTTAATGTAATTTTCAGCCCTGGCAATTCCAGAAGCATCCCTAGGGACATATGAAGAGGAGGGGGCTGGTGTCTATCCAACGTGAATTCACGTTCATTTCTTGAGCACCTTAATCGGCACACGTATCTCACAAGACCTCTTTTTCTGCTGCAGCCAAACTCCATTGTAACACCAAGTTACTCAGTATTCCTCCTGCTTTCCTTTCCACTCAACCTCAAGTCAGATCTACTTTAGTAATAAATCTCTGCTGGGAGCCATCAGAACAAATACTGAGTGTGTGCAAAGATATTAAAATAAGTGCAACACAGACTTATTTAATAATGTCCAATAGCCTTTTATAATATTTGGAATATTTTACCAAAGTTACTATGAGAATTATCTTTAACACATTTTCTCCAGGATAGAAAGATCTTTCTGGGAATGGAAAAAAAAAAAAAACAAACACACACACACAGAAAAGTCAGATGGGCTCTGTTATATTCTCAGCTGAACCTGTTATTCTTCTCCCTTTTCCAGATCTTTTTCTTTGGCCAGAACCACCAAATGTGAAGCTTCCCTTTGTTCACCCTGATTTCTGAATAGTAGGCATCGGGCAGTTGCTGTCCCAGTGGGATGCATTTTATTTTAAAAATAGTTTGAACTGCCTCCTTTTCAATTCCCCCTCTTCCATGGCCACCTTGACTGTATAATAGGTGCCTCTCTGTCTCTCCTTGTACAGTTCAGGTCCACTCCACATATGGGGAATTAAAGCGCTCAATTTATTTGCAGCACTGTGAACCAAAATGTTGAATTTATTTAGAGAGTCATTCCAGTGGATTAAATTTGTTTCTATGGATCTATTTGCTGTAGCTGGAATATTGACAGAAGAGAGGAATATTACTTTAATGTCCTCAAAAAAAAAAGATCCAGTCAACTGCAGGATAAATATCCATAGCCCCCCAAAAGCCCTCTCCAAATGACTGCAAATTCAGGTGACCCCATCAACTTTAAAAAGGTCCCCGTCCACCTGGGAACCTCGGGTTCAAATGTTCCTTAGTTCACAGTGGCGATTCAGTTAAAGCTCACACTCTTGACCCCCATTTATATTGGTTGCAAAAGCCCAGCCAGGAGATGACCCAGTTAACACTTTGTGCTTCACAAACCGAGAGCTTGAACAGCAGGGAGGCTACAGCAAAGTGCTGAGTTGTCCTAGCTGAGCAGTGAGGGGACAGCAAGTGGGGCCACCCCCTCACTTCATTTCTGTTTCTGGACCAGTGGCAACTCATCAGACTCTTCTGGGGAGTTTTGAAAAGTCCCCATGCCCAAGCTGATTCAATCAGACCCTCTGGTGGGGGAGTGGAGGAGGGGTGCAGAGTTGGATATAGGCATGAGTATTTTTAAAACTGTACTTTTATATAAATGAAACATCTCAAAGGATTGAGTGCAACAGGACACAGACTACAGATTGTAATAATTTCTTTGGTAACTAATAGCATTTCAAGCTTACAGGGCTTTATGCTTAGCATAGTGACTTGGAATCTCACTTTTCATGCAGAAGCCCCTAATTCCAGTTTTAATAGCACCTCATAATTCTTAGAGGGTTTTGGTTAATAAATGCCATGTAGCCAGGAGCGCATTACCTCATGTTTCCGAACCAGACCAATAGTGAGCAACCATTTGACTCTGTATCAGTTATCATAGGTCCCTGGTTGCCAGGGTCCACCTATTTGTTATGAGTCAGAAGAAGCAAAGGGACTGATTCTTCTAGAACCCCTGCTTCTTGTTGTACATTTAAAAGCGAGGTTTAATTTGAGCACCTGGCTTGGAATGTAGCATGTAATCAATTAATTGTGTCAATTGATCCAACATCTTCAATGTCAAAGCAGTCACGACAAATTGAAACCTACCCTCAGAAGAAAGACAGCCAGGTTACATGTATGGTGAAAGGTGAAGCCAGTGAGGAAGGATAATGTTAATGTTGGGTTCCTACCTGCTTTTCAATGTGAATATTTCTTGAGCCTGAGAATAGTTCAAGTGAGGTTGAAAGTCTGACACTCACAGGGAGGGTAACGTATCAAGAAACCAAGCAGACTGGGTTTTCACCCATGTGTCACGGTGGAGACTGTCCTGACTTGGACTGTGCCTCTCAGCTCTGGCAATTTGGTGCCTTTGGGAATTCAGCTCTAGTGTTGTTAGATCTTCCGACTTTTCAAGAAAGGTGAGAAATCTGGATTTTATTTTCATAAAATTCTCAGATTTTATTTTATTTTTTTTGTGGTTCACATTGCTTCTTTGTTTTAATTTTATTGGAGTATAGGTGACTTACAACTTTGTTAGTTTCAGGTGTACAGCAAAGTGATTCAGTTATACATGTATTCATTCTTTTTCAGATCCTTTTCCCATATAGGTTATTACAAAATATTGAGTAGAGTTCCCTGTGCTATACAGTAGGTCCTTTTTGATCATCTGTTTTATATATAGTAGTGTGTATATGTTAATCCCAAATGTTGCTGGAATGGCCACTTCTGGGGCAGTTTAAGTAGGCTCTGCACACATGCTGGCCTCATCTCCTGCCCCGGAATTTTCTGATGATAAAGTACTGAATGCCGTTAAGGACGGGGACAGTGGAGTGTAAGAATGTCCACCGTTGGCAGCTGTGGGGCTCGCTTGACCAATAAGTTCAGAAGCCAGTGGATAGGAAGCTAAGGATAAATGCCTCTCCCCTTCACCCTGAGAAGCACAGCCTAAGGTTCCAGCTCCACCACCACTAAACACCCACAGCAATGACCAACTCTATGACAGATTCTTATATTGGTGCTCCCTCCTGTCCTGTTTTTTATCCTGTCCTTCACTCTTGTTCCTTTGAATCACTTCCCAAATAATATACTTGTTCACAAGAATTTTTCTCAGCATCTGCTTTCAGGGCAAAGTTGGTTAAGGCCTTTGGCAGCTAAAGCGTTTTAAGCATCGTCATGTAGGCCAAAAGAAGACTATCTATAGCAAAGATGTAGCTCCTGAAGCTGCCAGCGTAGGACTTCTTAGCTGGGAAACGGCTGATTTAAAAAGAAGGCGTTGAGCTTGTGATAAAAATGTGGCTTGGTACTTACTAAATTTTAGAAGGTTTGTGATTTGTTTTTATGGATTTTGTTTGCATAAGAAATGTACTTTTCTTTCCTGTTTCTTTGGTTGGTTGGTTTTTCAAAAACTTTTAATAAACTTTTAATTTTAGAATAGTTTTACATAAAAGTTGTAAAAATACAGAGTTGCCTAGTTGGTTGGTTTTTGTTCTTGTTGTTTGTAGTGCATGTGAGATTTCTAACTACATGCCTAACAAACCTGATATTGCTCTTTCCCCTTAGAAGCTATTATATCGATCTCAGAAAGTGCAGAATAGCAGGCTTACCCTGCAAGTTCCTTGAGGACGAAGACAGTGCCTCATTCAACTTTCCGTCCCCTTTAATACCAGCCAGAGTGCCATGCACGGGGACATTTAATAAATATTTGTTGAACAGGGGATTCCCATCACACATTAGAATCTGGAGGGATCACATCCGGTCCCCAAGCTCTGCCCGCAGCCCCCACATCCCGTTTTCACCTCCCCACAGGGCAGCTTTCCCCCTGTGTTTCGGTTTGCCCACGGCAGATTGGGAAAGAACATCGGAAGGCTCAGGTTTTTTTTACTCAGGGCTGGCTTTGCGAGACCACCCCCCCACCCCCTCCCCCGCCGCATTCTCAGGCATGATCAAGTGATCTTGGTGCCACACCAAGCCAGAGCTGCCTCTTGGCCACCTCTGGTACCCGGAGAGCTTTCTAGGACGTGCCTGTGCCGTGCATGTCACGATGTGTTTTTAGCCAAACCCTGAGTGAAAGCCAACAAGTATTGCTTCTTTTCTAGATCCTCTAAGCACACATCCTGCTTATTTACTGTGTGGCTAACAAAAACAACAATGATAACACAAGCTATAATTTCAGCCTCAGTTCTCAGAAAACCTTTACAAGGTCCTTTTATTAACCCTTTTCAGGAAACACAAGCGACTTGATCGCAAAGCCATAAAACATAGAAAATTAATATCTGTGTGAACAACTTAACATTTGTTCAACCTTGGTTTACATCTCAGGAGAATGATTAGTCGAAGAACGTTAAATTATGCAGTAGCTTAAGCTACTTGCTTTCAGTCTTTAACAGAATTAGAAGAATTCAGCATTCTATGTACGGGATTCAGCACATTTTATAAAGGGACTGGGTCAGGAATGAAATGAACAGAAGCCACCTTCTTTCATAGAGTTTTGTCGTGTCTTGTTTTTTTAATTATAATACTTTCTGGTTGAGTACTTATGAAGTACCAGGAATTCTTTCATGCACCATACATGTATCCATTCAGTATCTCCCCAATTTTAAAAGTGAAAAAGCAGGTACAGAGATCATAGATAATTAAAGCTAAGTGGACAGTGGGAATTCACTGGAGGATTTTCAGCTGCAGAGCAGTATAATATCATTTACCTTGTAGAGAAGTCCCTGGCTGCTCTGTGGGAAACAGATCCTAAGGTAGGTAGAGAGGCAGCAGGGAGAATAGGTAAAAGCCATCCAGGGTTGCTCAAGGGAGAGAACATCCAGAGTCCTACATGGGGTTCAGGTGTGTCTGATGGAAGTTTGGCGTCTCTGAGTTCAGTTCATACATGAAGGTAGTAAACTGACTCCTTGTACTAGATTTGCTAAGTTTCGGATATGAGCAATGGACATTTCGTAGAGCGCGATGAAAGCACATTTCAATTAGATCTTGGCCCTTATCCATAAGTCTTACTTTCTGGATCAGAATGGTGGGTCCAACCCTTTTGTTCCTTATCTCAAACCAGGTGCCCTCTGCTAGCCTCTACTCCCCTGCCCTCTATACACAGTGAGTACTGAGTTCCTACTCCTCAGTCACCCTTAGTGGAGAGTGATTCCTTGGCTTTTCGGAGCTGATTTAATTCTGGTATATCATAGTTGTTGTTTTTTTTCCTTAAGAGAGAAGAATCTTTTTTTTTCTTTTTCAAGACCAGACAATCCTCTGTCATCTAAAAACATACCCATCCCTGGTTGTATGGCCTATCACAGCTTCTTGTTCACAGGTAACTTTCATAGAGAGATGCAGAAATACCAGCTAAGCCAAGTGTTGAGGAAACAAAACAAAGAAGTGGCTAAGGGCTCAGCTTGAAAATTTGCCATTTGCATGACTGACTTAGCCCCCAGGCCAAGCAATTATTCTGAAAACTCTGTCTTTTTGGAATTTTCTGTCACCATCATCCATTTCCCAATTCTCTATCACCATAGTACTCTCCTTTTTGTCTAAGACAGAGACAAAAGAGTTGTAACAATAATGTTAGTAGCTTAAATGTACTGAACAATTACTGTCTCATCATAACCTATGAGATTTGTACATGAAAATCATCACTACTCTTAAGGACTACCAAGGTTTAGAGGGTTTAGTTACCCTACTAAGGACAGGCCCCTTGTATGTAAGGAATGGAAGAGAACTAAACTTAAGCCATCTGATTTGAGTGGCTGCTGTTTGTAGGGGCTAGAAAATGTTTGTTGATTGACTATGTAACAACCATACTTCCCTCTACACTTGCTGGAGGGAAGAAATCAAACCCAAATGTTGAGATGGTCTGAACAGCCAGGCTGCTGAGAAGCAGAGTATCATTACAGCTATTAAGACAATGCAGAGGGTTATTTTGGTGTTCAGATCTGTGCAGCCAGATGGAAATCATAGTTCAGGCTTAGTGTTGTCAGACAGTAGAGGCTTTGGGCCAAGGGGAAGGCACGGGTGAGTGATTTTTGACTGTTTATCTCTAATGTGTGTGGCCAGTGTCACTCCCATCTCTGATGGCTGTGATTTATTCTATTATACTGTCAGGATTAAAACACCTTAGCAGGAGAAAAATAAAGGGAGGGATACAAATGCTGTGTCATTGATGTGACAGATGCTATTTCTCTGGAAAGCATGGACGATGAGGGCATGGAAGCTCTCAAAAGTTCCACGGCCGGAGAATATCAGAACCAGACAGACCCTTAGGGACCATCTGTTTCAAACCACTCATTTGACAGATAAGAAAACTGAGACTCTGGGGCTTCTGTGGTGGCCAAGATCACACAAGCCTCTAAGTTTAGAGCTGGACCCCTAGTTCCCATCTCCTAGTTCAGTGTTCATCCCGCTCTGTCATCAGCTGGTCAAGTTCATGGTTCCTTTCCCTAGATTCATTGAGTAGAGTTTTACATTATATTTATGAGTTTTACATTCTACATGAAGTAAAGACTGTCTATTTTTTAACAAGGTTAAAGAAAAGTAGGAAGCATGGGCTGGAAATTATTCCCTTTGCTCTGCAGTATCCATGCAAGTATTATCATTTTAACCCCAGAGCGGTGGTCCTTAGCTCTCCTCCTTGCTATCTTTTTTGGCTAGCGCCTTTCCATTCCCTGAACCAAAGGAAACCCTTTGCACCTCCTCATTCCTGTTAAGTGATGAGCTGAGCCATTCTTTGCTTGCTGTAGCCGCCAGCTCCTTGCTGTGTTCTCACCCATCCTTACCTCACGGTCTTCATCTCCCGTCTCTCTCCCGCTGTTTCCTGTGTGAATAGAGAGGCTGGATCAGAGCAAGTCAGAGTTCCAGCCTGCCAAGAAACCCCAGTGCCTGTCTCTCCACCTCCTGCCTCCCTCCTCACTTGTTACTCTCTGCACAGATTTTCCAGCAACTCAGATATTCTGAACTCCTTGAATCAGTAAAAGGACCCAGAATTTGAAGCAGAAAGACGTGGCTCCATGCCTAAGGCAGACCTCGGGGAGCCACGTGATGCTGGATGAGTCTTAGGTCTCTCTGGGGCGAAGTGTGTTCCTCTGTACAATTGGTGTCTTAGTCCCTACTCCAAAGTGTTATTTGGGGGGTAGTCTTCATTAATGGTGAAATACTTTGTAAACAGTGTTCGTTACCACCAGATTGTTACTGTGAGTGAAAAGCCTAGTGACAAATGACTTTGGAAATGCTACAGTTCTATTTGCAGATCCCCATAAGCTCGAACGCATTCACCTGGTGACACAGACCTCCCGTGGGAAAATCTGTCCAAGCCCAGAAGGCTGAGCCCAGGAACCCCCAAAAGCTGTTGGATCTTTCGGGTGTCAGAGAGTGCTGTGTTTTCCTCTAGCCTCACTGCCCACCAGCGCCATTCTGTGTCCACCCATAAACAGGGCCAACTTCCCAACTCTGAATTCTGCTTATCACTTAGTGGAGAGGTAGCATTTCTTGTGGCCCAAATCTCACCAAGTCTCCCATGTAAATATACCATCAGGCTCTGCCTGTACTCTTCTCTACGAGATAATGCTGCCACGGCATGGGTTAAGACCACAGCGTTTAGCGATTTCCATTTCTCTAGGCACGGACGTGGACACCTACATGCAAAAGTAGCCCTTGAAAGACAAACCAAGTGAACCGATTGCAGAGACGAGGGTGGCGGCAGGGAGGTGGGCATTCCTGAGCAGTCAGAGCTCAAACTCATCTAAAACGAACCAGCCACATAGTAAATGGGACATTTAGAGTTGCCTAGAGTTCTAAACTATCTAATTTTGTAGGAGCTAAAATCTTTATCTGTAAGGGGGTGCTTTGAAATTTAAAAAATCACTTTTCTAAAAAAAAAAAAAAATCACTTTTCTAAGAGAATGTTTCTGTTGCCCCTAGTAATTTTCCTACCTTGTATCCCTATGCTGAGGCAGGTAAGCTTGCCGTGGATGTAGTACCGCAAAGAAAAATGGGAGGAACAAAGACCGCTGTTGTCCCTTCTCTCTGATCCCAGTGGGTTGGTACCAGCATAAAAGGAATCTTTTCCAAAGCTCAAACTAGGGATGGATCCCTCAGAAAAATGAATGTCTGTAAACAGCTTGAAAACCTCATCCACTGTTTGCTTTATTTTCATCCCCATTCAAACCTTAGGGCTGTGAAAAGGATTCAAAACCTCAAATCCAGGCTAGTTACTTTAAACCATAGGAGATCACTCAGTCAACAAACACTTACCTATGGCTGGCTTTGTCACTAGTTTTGTTTGGGAGCTGGGGATACAGACATGAAAAAAGGTACAGTCCACGCTCTCAGGAAATTCACAAGTCCATGCCAGAGAGGTAAAAGGGCTCTCTAATGCTAATATCAGACAGAAACTACCCCGGCCCACAGATGCACAGAGTATTGCAGCAGCAGAAGGGAAGGTTTCTCGGAGATGGTTGAGATTTTGCAATGCGAGTCAAGGTTGAGTTTGCTGAAGGTTTCCTGAGATCCATTTGGGTTTGCTCTAGTATGAACTAGATTACTAAAATAGACAGAGAAAATAGCATCCCGATATTTAAATATATGATTACCCTTTCTTTATAAGTACTTAGCTGGAAGTGTCTTAGGATGAATACTAAAGCGCCTATCTGTGAATGTACACCATATTGGAAACAGATTTACTGTCCCAAAGTGTAATGCTTACTCAGCCATCTGATGAGATTTGAGCACTGAACAGTTTGAGAGGGATGCATAGAGCTGTTTTATTACAAGATGCTGTTATGAGTTATAGCAGCTTTCCTTATGCTATACGGCTGTCGCCAAACAAGTTACATGAATATAAGCAGTTTTATTTGCAATTTTTTGCTTACATTTTCTTAGCGTATTCCGATTATGGCTTCTCACAGCCCGACTCATGCTCCTGTGGCAGTTCCAGTATATTGCTTTATTCAGAGCCAAAAGGAGCCTTTAAAAATATTTGTAGAAAGTTCTCCTCTGAGTATGCAGTGTTTGTGTTTAATGGATGCTATCACCTGGCACTTGTTTAAAAAAAAAAAAAAGAAAAAGACTTTTCACTCTTGAAAATATGTGTTTATTTCAGAGCAAACTTAATAAACACATTAATTAGCCTCTCATTTGATGCAGTTTTGGCGACCTCTGAGTAGGAGGTTTTGTGTTTTAGAAGAGAAAAATAAATAGCATTTTGAATTTCATTTGATCAGGACTGAATCCAAAACAACTAAAATAAGAAAGAATTAATTTCACATGAGAGATGTACACTAGGCTTGGTTATTACATACACATTATAGGCTGGAAAATTAGTGATGTTGATTCCCCTTGAATGTGTGAAAGTAAATCAGAGAAATTGATGACGTTAATAAAAATGATAATAACAGTAAATTTGTCTATACTAAATGCAAATAATTGTTAAGCTGGCACCCGAATGAACCTTAGACAGCTAGGGACTTAGTTTCAATCCCATGTATTTTTATTTTATTAAGTATCTTTTTAATCAGATTGTTATTAATAATTACAATCAATATGTAGCATACAATGCTCAGAATTCAGCGTCTTCCTTCATTTTGCTGTTTATTTTTGGAAAACAGTGTGTTCATTAGTGCTTGGCTTGGCCCAGTGTTTGAGAGATCCCGGACATTTGCACAGGACTACATGCATAACCAAGCTGCAATGACAAGGTGGGGAGGGCACAGGCTGCTGCATGGAGTTTTGCATAATTTAGGGGATCAGTCTTTAAGAATCTTTCAAATTACTAGCACTGGATTTTTGTTTTTCCTGTATGAAGGAAATTCACATCCATTGTAGAGAATTTGTAAATAAATATATAAAGAAGAAAATTATAACAACCTATTATTTTACCTCCCAACAGTAATTACTGTTATCATTTTGGAATATTTATTTTCTAGCCTTTTAGCTGCTTATGTATTTGTGTAATGTGTTTTCAAACTTGGAATTATATGTACTATGTAGTACCCTACTCTTTTTATTTATTATGTCATGAATGTTTTCTTTTTCTTAAAATATTCTTCTGAAATAAGTTTTCCTTAACAACTAGCTGTGTGGCATTGTCCTATGGATATACCCACACTATGCTTTTCATTTACTCTTTTTCTTCCAGTGGAATTTTAGCGTTCATGCATGTTTTATTACAGTGCTTCAGTGAACATCATTCTACATAAATCTCTGTGCATGTCACTAATTTCCCCTGAAAAACTTGTATTTTAAATTACGCTAATGTAGAAGGAAAAAAGAACAAGTAGGCTAGACTTTAATGTAGGTTTAAACATTTAGGTACTTTTTAAAACAAAATAAAAATTCAACTTACAAATCATATCCCAATGTCATATTTTGTAATGTATCATTTTGTTGTAATGATACTTTGCTAAACCAATTTTAATTTGTATGAGTATAGGGATCCTGCGTCATACTTCTCTAGAGCCCAGTTAAGGAGGGGGTCTGTGAGGTCAAATGACTACCCCTCAAACCTCAGGATTTTTGTAATGGCATCCTAATTGCTAAATCCTATGAAATTTAGGATTGTAACATATGGTTGCAGGATATACTTTTAATTTCACTTGACCATACACATATATAGTTATATACATATGTGTATAAACATACACATACTAAATCTATGTTAGATAAATCACACAGAACATACTACATGTATTAAACACATTAAAATATGTATTTATATATCTATGTTCATGAACATACATAAAAATCATATTTATTAAATGTGTGTTATATTATTTAAAGAGTTTGTACATAGAGTTCGGTGATTTGATTGGATTTGGTTGTGCTGTATTTTAATTAGATGGTCATTAGAACGGTTAATGATAAATTCTATAGGTTGTATAGTAATCTGATCTACTGTTAGTTTCTATTTGCCCTAACTATAAAATATCGCTGAGAGTTTATCTCTAAAGGAACTCCTGCATTCTGGTCCAAAATGCACAAATGCCAGAACAGAAAAGATGGAGTCAAGAGACAAAGGCAGGGATTGCTGGATTTTTCTGTCTCATTTTGTATGTGTCTGTGGGAAGCTTTCCACCTATACAACAAATCATCCCTAGGGAGGACAGTGTCATGATATGAGAAAGGAACGAAAAATGAAATGATGTCTGATTCCCAAGGGAAAAATAGGTCTTATGTGAAAATTAATCTCAGTGTGTTACAACAGTTGCTATATAAACCTGAACAAAAGGGAAAAAAAAAAAAACCTTGTGAGAAGATGCTTTTTCCCACTGAAGCTATCTTTCATAGCCATCTCTGTAGTTTTGTGGGGCATTACCAAGGTGTTGCAGTATAAGGGCTCAGACGCTGTGCAGCCAGCACATGTGCTGCCAGATGGGACCCTGGCAAGAGGACCACACTGTCCTCAGGAAGCCTTGACCCTTTACCCAAACTCTGACACTAATTTACTTTCATTTCCTTGGCAAGTCAGTTACCCTCGTTAAGTCTCAGTTTTCTTCCCTAAAGTGAGGCCAAGAAACATGAATGATCCTTAAGACGCCTCTCAGATCAGTATATCTAGTCATAATTAATTTCACAATTAATTATTAATACCACAGTGTGAGAGATCCGATGAGCAAGATCACAACTATATTTAAATGTACAGATACAGGTGAGTGCCATTTGGAGTAAAGAATCTCCAGATTCCCCCCTGCGAAGAGTTTCCTTTCTCCTCCACCTACTTCCTGCCCTGAATGTCATTTTCATGCTCACCAAGATCCTCTACCAGATTATGACATTCCTCTTCTTTGATCCAAGTGGATTCTGTTTATAAATACTGAATGATTGACATAGCTTCCCAGTACTGCCTTACAGTGGCAAATGGTGTTATAAAGAAATTGGGCATTTTGGAAAAATTCATATGGATGTTAATTATATACAGGAGGAGTCAAAAATATCTTTCCTTACGTTTTTACTTCTCACACTCCTGAGGAATTGAATGTTTGTTCTCCTAGTATGCTTATCAGTAAATTCTTAATTTTGTTAAGGAAAAAGAAATCCAGGGCAAGTGCTTACATTATCACCATCATCTGCTTGAAGCCTGAATTTCATTAAGTAGATTGTTAATAAAATGAGGAATGATATATCACAACTGCAATGCTGTGTCTCCCAAAGTTAATGAAGAGTTATAATTTTCTAGACGACAAATTAAAAGGCTGTTAAAATGGTTGTAAGACTGTCAACAGATTTAGCAGCATTCCAATTAAAATAGTGCATTAAAGAGAATTAGAATCTTGAATTTGCAGAAATGAGAAAATATGTTTAATATGTGATTTAATATAGTTGGGAGCCCCAGAATCTTTACATAAGATGAGATGGATATCATCTTAAAGATGACATGACACAGTTAACAAAAAACTGGGACATCACTATCTAATACAGTTTCACAGACTTGTTCAATAATTTGCTTGCCTCAAACATTAAAATTATGTTTTTTTAAGTTGTAGAAATAATATTAGAGTAATAATTATCTAATATATAAAATATATCCGTATATGCATATTATATGTATAATATTAATATATATTAGTAATATATACATTTTTATATCACCCACTCCTAACAAATCATTGACTTTCATTTTTCCTTTTGATACTCATCCTTCTGGATACATAGAATAGTTGATAGAACAGAATGCATTTTTACATAGAATAGTCACATTTTTACATGCTTTTTTTCAATTATACTTTAGTCTTACTTATCTTCAATGATTTCCTTTTTAATCACTGAATGCCACATATAGGATTGAGGCACTAAATTTTGCTTAACCATTCCCTGGATGTTAAGTAATTAGGTCACTTCATGTTTCAATAAATAATTTTGTATTTACTTACAGTAAGTTTCTAGAAATAGGATTAATGGGTGAAAGAGAATGGACTCTTTTGTGACTCTTGAAACATCAAATGACTTTCATCATTTTACACTACCACCAGTAATTTAACTATGGTTGTAATTCAGCTACAGGCTGAACAGCGTTAGATGGCATCATTATTTTATAATTTTTGCAAAATTAATAGGTAAGATGGTACCATATGGTTAACTTATTTTTAACCAATCTGCCCCGAGAATTTCACTGGTAAATTGGACAACATGACCATTTTTCTCTATTAATTTGGCTTTCTAAGTTTTATTCTTTGACAAGTGGTAATATGTAAGGTGGCCTGCGTATGACGCCATAATTTTCCATTAGCAGGTTTTTGAGATATTCATGGAATTGAGATTAAGTTCAAACAAAGGTAGGCATCTGTTGCTAGGAATAATAATATTTAATATAGCAAGACAGCAAGTATTTAGAAAAGTGTTATAAAGTCAATAACAGGCATAGCGAGGATGATTTTTTTAAGTGGGATTAAACTTGAAAATTGACGCTTCCTAATTAGTATTTCAGGAGCTATAAAATCCCTCCTATTCTAAAACAAAGAAGAGGAAGAAACAGGAGGAGAGAGAGCACTAACAAACAGCACATAGATGAAGTGGCACATTCCTACCTACTCTCTATAAAATCTAAAAGCTCTGCACACCCTACTTGCCACTCCCTATTCCCCTCTATCCTACCTCATGCCTCCTAATCTGACATTTACTGATTAATGTATTTGGCTGTATACCCCAAGAAGGTAAGCTCCATAAGGGCACAGACTGTGTGTGTGTGTGTGTGTGTGTGTGTGTGTGTGTGTGTGTCTTTTGCTCACTACTGTATTCTTAGGGCTTGATAGAACAATGCCTGCTGCATAATGAGTGCTTCATAAACACTTGCTGAGTGAATGAATGAATGAATGAATGAATTGTGGAATATCAGAGAAGAGAAGTTGCCCAAACTCTAGTTGATACATCAAACCTGATACAAATAAATGACTGTTCCAGGATAGAGTTGTAAACAAGGAGATGCAGTATTGGCACCATGCAGCAAATGATGGTGACAGAAGGCAACCAGTGAAATAGAAGATAAGATTGGATCCTGTCTGCATCTGTCTAAGTGTGTCTTCATTGCTTTCTGAGGAGGGATTGAAGATAGATTCCAGAAGCTCACTGTATATTATTATCAGTTAGGCAGGGATATACACACATATCCACATATTCATGTGATATATCCATGAATACACATAGCTACAAGCATATATCCACATAAAGGCACATATTTACACACATACATGCTTCTGTGAGTGTATTGTTTAAGTTAACTTGAGTAAACTCTGCAGGGGGTATCCTGGTGAGTAGAATCAGTTCATCTCAACTAATATTTTCAAATCTTTTAAAAGTCTTTTAAGAGTGTCTTGAGATACTGCAATGGAGAGGAGCCTGGAATAAGTGAATTTCAATTGGTAATTGCAGCTCAGGTTCTGGTGTTCATACTGTGTAGGCCAGAGTTAGAGCATCCTGTAAACAGTTATGCTTTCTTATGGATAATGATGCTTTTCTGAGAGTTCTGCACACAGAGAGCACAGTCTGGTGGGGCTCCAGCCTTTCTCTGCACTCCCTCCCTATGACCAATGTCTTTGTACGTCTCAGTCTTCTTCTCATCATTCATTTGTTACTCTTTAGCCTGTTTTTTCCATCACATCTAGGACTTGTAGTATCCTTAACCTTTGACTGCCTATAAGGCACCTATAATTCCCCTAACCCAGCAGACTTACCTAACTTAAAATGGCCATGGTTATCTAAGGCACAAAATCTGCTTCCTCTCAGCAGTCTGTACTGCAGCTAGAAAGGCCCCTTTCAGTTGGCTCGTGATTCTTTCTATTCAAGAAATGGCCCTTGGTATTTTGTCCTTGAAGTCAATTGACTTTATGATTGTATTTAACTCTTATTCATTTTTTAAAACTTTCTCTTGTACATTTGAAGTCAAATCAGCACTAAACTGTCTCTCTGGTGGTTGTATATCTCAGCTCTCCTTTGATCCTCCCTTGGAATTGAGAGTAAGAATGCTAGAAGAGACCAGTAAAAGATCAACTCATCAACCCTACTGTTAATCACAAAGTGAATTCAACTCTTTTACCATCTACCCATCTCCCAGGAAATGGGTCCCCGAGCATCTGCCTGTTATTCCTTTTGTGTGTTGTACTCAACGGACATGTTCCATATCTCCATTTTCGTGACTCTTCTGTCAAGGACAATCTCTTAGGCACTGCCTGTCATTGTGATTATTGCCAATATCACTGAATTAAGGTAATCAGGCCACATTCATTGCGTGCACTTGGAGCAGAAGCTGAAACCACAGGTAAAATTGAAATGCCCAGTAATGGCCATTTCAGTGTTGGTTTCCTGTACTTTTCCTAAAGTGCACTTGCTTTTGCCTCTCCTCCTCACCTGCTGAGATCAGTGTGTGGGTGTGAGTGTCTGAGGGCTCGGGTTGATAAGTTGCTGAGGGAAAGGGGTGGGGGAAGGCCACACAGCTTGAATTAATAAATACGTAAAAATATATGGGGCTCTAGTATGCCCTACTGCCTTGTCTCCATCACTACACAAGGATGTCTTCATATATTAACTGCAGCATCAGAATTCCGAAGGCAGGGAAGCAAAAGTAGCAGCTGTGGGAGCTCCCTAAAGTGGAGCCAGGCATGACATTCTGAATTCTGAAATGGCAAACCCACAGCTCAGTGGTTGCAGCAACACAGAATGCAGATGGCGTGTTCCTTTGGATTGTCAGAGTAGTTCTGCAGAACATAGAAGCGGCTTCAGTTCGTTCCTGTTGGCTCTGTCGCTGCCTTTTAACACCAACGTGTCAGTAAAGCCGTGTTGCAGTGACAATCATGTGTTGGTAATGGGGCTCAGAGGAGAGTACCTTGGGAAAGTTTGAAATTAACCATTTCAGAATGGAGGAGTCTTTTACACATGTTCCATGTTAGAGAAATGAAAAAAGGCTGCACTACATAGATTAGGGGGCTGCCATAACTTGGATTCACTTAATGTGTGTTAGGAAATTGAAGATTAGATGAAATCCTTCATTCTTTTTCCTTTTTTAAAATTAAAATTACAAATGCATGTTGTTTTTCCCCCATAGCATGAATAAAGTGAGATAAGTGCACATTAAAACCACCTCAGTGATTAAGCCATCTCCTTTTCATCTGTAAATATCAGATAATAGAGTCAGAGTAAATACAGAGCTGTAATTGAGTTTAAGGGCTCTGCTGAAGCACTGTTAAGAATAGGGCCTAACGACTCCTCCAGAGGCAGCTGAGTCAGAAGGAATCATCGCCATTTACAAATCACGTTTAGAGGCTTCTCCTTTCAAGGAACATTCGCCTTCTTTCCCCACACAGCCTCCCTGGCTGGTTGAGAGAGTTAGGTTCCTTGAGCATTTGCAATATCCCATATTCTTCTGGGTATCCCCAAACTTACCAACGGCCTGGTGACCCTAATCCAACAAGTGGGATCTATACATGTGAGACTTATTTAGAAAATATTTTTGTTTTTAATTTTTAGAATTACATCTTTGAGAGTATCAGCTTAGGGCTGTCTTCTATTAAGTTGAGGGACAGAGGAGCAATGGGGAGGATGTGTAAGATAATATTTTCTCAGTAGAGAGATCACTTATGTCTTGCAAAGGCAACTTGTCAACTGAGGCTTTCTCATATGGGGAATTAGAATGTCCACACCCACACTGCAGCCATGTATGTGGGACTCACATGCACAACCACAGATACAAACACACCACAACCATGCACGGTTAGAGATTTTAAAATATCTATCTGTCAGTCTGTTTACAGTGGGCCAACTTAGGATGACTAAGGACCCATCAGTGAAAGGAATTCAAGACCAAGCATATTTTAATGGGGGCAGGCAGCTTGATTTGTTTCACTGTTGTAGAATATACTGAGGTCAGATGTCCTAATTCTGCTTTTTAGCTCTATGACCAGAGGCAAGTTAGTAACCTTCTGTAAGTTTGAATTTGTTTTTGTTTTTCTGGTGATATCAGTAATACTTTATTTTGGCTTGTTGTGGATGTTCAATGAGAAAATCCATGTAAAGGCACTTAACACACATTACTTGGCATTTCGAAGTCCTCAGACAGTGTTAGCAATGATCATTATTATGTTAATTATATTTGTCCACACAACCTGGGAAAGTCATGGAGGGAAAATCAAAAGCAGACACAACTTATCCATCTGCATTTTTGTAAAGACCTTTCAGAACCTTACTGTGAAAATTGTTTCGAATCGTAAACACTTAATGCTAGAAGGAAACATCAAGTCTTAGTCTAATCCTCCTCATTTTACAATCGAGAAAGAAATGTTCAGGGAACACTAGAAAGTGACTTTTTTAATGTCATGCGTCTATTTGGAAGAAATGACCCTGTTTTCATTTGCATACTGGGTTTTCTCCAGTCCAGTGTGATTTCTGCTGTCACAAATAGAACTCATTTATTCCAACCTAAAAATTAACTGGACTTCTTAAGTCTTTGAAAATACAAAGACTTCAGTGTCAACTTACTATATGCAAACTTTCCCAAAACCTATTAAATGACTGGAACCATGGGACCAGCTGGTACCGAGGATAAAACCAATTGTATATAATAATGCATGGTCACTGCCATGTTAAGCACTATATGCAGCCGACCTTTGACCGTTTGTTCTGCAAATACTTATTAAACCTTCGGTGTATGCCAGGCACTGTGCTAGCAATAATAATAGATAATATGTGTTGAACACTTACGACACTTCAGACCATGGGTTAAGGGTTGCTTGTGTAATCTAATTTGATTCAAACAGAAGCCCTATGAAATAAGTACTACTATTATTCCCATTTTATGGTATATGAAGAAAAACCAAAATCAAACAAGATGTAAGTCCTCAGTTATCTTACAGTGTTTGTCTTCTGGCACATAGTCGATGCTCGATAAAATATTTGTTGAATGGATAGGCTTATAGTCTAATAGGAATGAAATATGTATGGAAAAATTAATGCACTAAAACTGCCCTAGGCAGTATAAAAACCAACACACCAAACTATAGTTAGTGCTCAAAAGAGGAAATGGGATCCATTCAGGAAGAGACCTGCATAGATTGATTCTTAAATACGCGGATGAATCCTGTCTTACAGCACATTTCAGATTATGGCCTTCTTTTTTGCTGGATGCAGAAGCAGATCATTCAGGGCTGAGCCACATAGAAACAACTTTTTTAAAGTGTTATTCAGACCTTCATTTTCAAGCATTCCTTTTACTTTTAGAGGGACCTCCTTCTATAATGACAAAGACACATCTGGAACACACCTTAATGCTAATTCCCTGTTTAAGTCAGTTCCTTAGGATAAAGAGCACCTACACTGAGTCTTTAGGGCCCCTGAAATAAATTCTCCATTTTCAAATGAACTCTCTTGTAAGCAAGAAGGGACTAGAAAATTGCTAGTTCAGTTAAAAAGATTTTTATCTTAAAAAAATTGATGCTCTTCTCTTGAGATTATATTACAATTCTAGCTGTGATGCATATTCACAAAAGGAAGAAAGTTTAGTCCAAAAGTAAGAGGCAAACTCACCTATTTGGCAATGTATCAAAGCAGGCAAAAAAAAAAAAAAAAAAGTAGAGCACTTTGTGTGTGTTCAGGCCAAGATGGGAAAGGAAGTGGGTGCCATTGTTGAAGCTTCTTTCTCTCAGGCCTGCTTTCCTCTTTTTCTATCTGGAGGCTGACAGGCACAGATCACCTAGAAGCAGTGAAGTTAATTTTATGCAGAGAGGAGACATTTTTCCCCTTCTGCAGACACGAGCTTTACAGGATTTATCACCTGCTCCTAGAATGAGAAGCTTCTGTGCCAGGAATTTGTCTGCTCTAACTTTCCTTGACTTTGGTTCCTCAGCCAACTGCTTGCCCCTTGTCTCCAGGCCAATGATTAGGTCGTTTGCAAAGGGAGAAGGGAAAAGAGGCAGCTAAGGCCAGGATGGCCGAATTGCTCTGTCACCCATGCCTGCTTTGTGTTTTGCTTTCTCTGTATCTTAGCTCTAGGTATCCTCCCCTGCTCAGACTTTTCTTTGTTTTCCCCTTACTGTCTGCCTGGATCTTGAATCTCTTGCCCTGGTTTTTTTGTCTTCTGGACTTTCTTTGATAATGCTTGTTTACGATGCTCATGTATTTAAGTGCCAAAAAGTGTTTGTTTAAAAAACTAAGAATCAAGGGACCCACTGTGAGTCTGATTCTGTCCTTTTCATCCCCCAACGTCACAGAGAGATATTCTCGGCATTTCTCTCTCTGGGAAACATGATGTAAACACTTGTGCTCCAAACTCATATAGATCAAGTTCAAATCCCAATTCTTTGCTTCCTGACTGTGTGACCTCAGTTATGCAACATCTCTGTACCTTTTCCTCATTTGCAAAGTGAAGGTATTTCTTTGTTCTGTAGCATTAGGAAGATCAAATACCATGACTCATATCAAATGTTTAGCCCAGTTTTCAAAATATCTTAATTTCCTTTTCCCCTCCCTTTTTTCCTCTCCTTATTCTCCCTTGAAGGTGGAGAAAAGTCTAACACTGTTATCCAAAAGAGAAACAAGGGGGAATGAAGAATGAAATGGTTAAACCTCCAATTTTCCTTTTCTGTACTTAACCAGCGGGTCTTTCAAGGTACTTCACAATTTGTTGAGAGAACCATTAAAGACCATTAGTAGGTCATCTGCCACTGACTCCAAAACTATAGTCTTTAAAATTCACACAAATAGGGAAATCATCCTAATAGCTCCGATCACTTTGATTTGGGCCATAAGGCCATGGTGATGGATGCACTAAGCATCGCATAAATACCAGGGTGTTTCCTTTAGCTGGCATAATTTGAAAAATACAAATGGTCATGTGCTATCATTATGTAATATGATATCATTTAAAAATGTAAAACTGTAGCAGGGGCACTTTGACCAATTGGCCCTGCATCTTTAACCATCTTGTTGAACACCCTTACGTTTATTCTGGTCTCATCTAAATGACCCTCACATCCCAAGGTGCCTGATATTTGGTCTTGTCTCCTTCAAATCCTGAAAGGAGAATTTACATTAGTACAGTGTATAGAATTGGACTGAACTTTGGAGATTAGATAGTCTTTTAAAAGTCCTTTAACTATGAGATGTTTGATTGTAGCCCAATCTTCTAAATGTACAGATAAAGAAACCCGTTTGAAGCAGTGAACTCACTGTGCATGGCTAAGTGGAATAAACAGCTGGTTCAGAATTTGAACACAGATCTTCTTAATCTAGGTTATGCTGAAAAATTAGGTTTGTATCCTTGTTTGCACATGAGGATACGTGTGTATGTGTGTTGTGCATATATATGTGTATATGTGTGTCTATGTGTATATGTATATTCTCCCCTCTAGAAAAGGTGTTGAGATACTGAGACCCCTGTAAATGTCACACTTCTGAGGGTTTTTGTTTTATTTTTTCCTAAGTGCAGTCATTTTTATTCACCAATAATAAAAATTATTTGTTCATTTTTGAAAAGTCAAACAATTCAGAAGAGTATAACGAAAGCCAAAATTGCCGAAATTCCAGAAGTAACATCTTTAAAGCTCTTGATAAATGGTATGTTGATACATTTTAAATTTCAGAAAAGCATATGTAAACCTTCCGGGGTAAAACCAGTATTTGGTTGGTCTTACTGCCAGGACTTAACATTCTAAGCAAAAGCATGATGTAGGCCAACACTACTCAAAGTGTGGTCTGGGGCCAGCAATATCATCACCTGTGAACTTGAGAGAAATGCTAATCATCAGGCCCTACCCAAGACCTACTGAATCAGAAACTCCAGAAAAAGGCCCAAGATCTGGGTTTCCACAAGCCCACCTGACTGTTCTGATGAAAGATCAAGCTAGAGAGGCTTTGATATAATGCATAGTCTGAAAGATCTGAGTTTGGATTCATCTTTGCTGTGACCCTCATTAGACTGTGACCTTGAGTAAGTTAGTCACCCAACTGTGAGCCCTGGGCTCTTCATGGTGAAGTGCAGATAATATTTCCCTTGAAGTGTTGGTGTGGAGATTAGAGACAGATTATGTGAAGTATTGAATACAATGACTAGCCATTGAAGGAACTTGTTTGATGATCACATTATATGAGGCCATCACAGCTTTCATCAGCTGTTCATTTGTATAGCTCATCCTTGAGAATACAGTTGTATGTGATCTTGGAGAGAAACATGCTGTTGTTCATATTTAAAATTTGCAAATGGCACTGCAGCCAGAGAAACGCGATTGCTGTCTATTTCAAAATGTGTACTCCTCAGAAACAGCGTGTGATTCTTCTTTGCCAATTGTCTCATTTTAAAGGAATGTAACTAATTTTTCAAAGTATTTTAATCTATGTATTTTGAGCTAATAATTCTAGACATGAGCTTCTCCAAGGAAAGCTACAGTTGGATCGTCTTGAACTACAGATGTGAAAGTATATGGGATTCCATCCTTCTCTATTTGCCACATAGAGAAAGATCTAAATAGACCCAGGTGGTTAAATCCCTCTTCCTAAGAAGATTAGCAGTCACTTGGGTCACCGTGCATTTGGGTAGAACCAAAGAAAAGGCTATTGAAATAAATATGAAATAGAAATAAGTATGACTGCACACGTTTCTAGTTTTATTTGTAATGCCTTAAGATAGTAGTCATAGAGTTGTACTATAGCAAGGTAAATTGATCTAAGGGAAGGTGGCTGAAATAAGTTATGGGGTAAAGGAAACAAGATGGACTTACTAAGGTGCCTAACAACTTCCCTCTAAGTCTACAGAGAGTCCAGATGGACTAAATTTAGCCCAACCTGGCCTAAAGTGGCAAAATGTCAGTATCTGTGCCTTTCAGTCTTATTCAAGTGCAAGCTCTCTCCAGGAGCCCCTACTGGCAGCTAGGTATAGTGATGTTTAGTAAGTCTATGGAGAATTTGCCTTCCATTTCTGTTCCACGTGTTTTAATCACCTTAGATTGAGAACAAATTGCTCTTAAAAACTTTCAACAATCTCAGAAAGATTTTTAAAAATAAACCAATAAAATGTAATAACACAATGACAATATTTAAGTAGGAAAATTATGGCAGATAAATTTGGGAAGGTTTATCTGCTAATGGCCACTTGACATTTTTAAATAGAGCATTTCAGTAAATCACTGGAAATGAGCCAACAAGAATTTATATTCATCTATTTAAATGATATTTATAAATAAGTAAATATGGTTTAAATATAGTTTGATGCTAGAGTTTATAGCAGCAAATGTTCTAGTGTAGGTTTCTGTTCTAATTTCAGATCAATTCAACAAGCATCTATTGTAGATTTCATATGAGCCAGGAAGTATGCTAGTTCTTGGAGACCCACAGAGGAGAAAAGCCCAATTCTGGAAATTAGGAATAATAACCCATATTAGAGTCCAGCATCCTTTACCTCAAAAAACCTTTCTTCCTTGTATAACATCCTATACAAGGGGACTTACATGACTTGCAGGTCAGAATTTAAAACTGTTCCATTTCTGCTCTTAATTATATCTTGTGGCGTTTAGCTTACATGCAGTTCAAGAGCTGTATGCTGTGTAACTGTTTATAATAAATGCCAATGGAGTATTTTCATTATGTATGCATTAATTCATTCATTCTGCAAATATTTATTATGCATTGTTGTAGGATAGTAGCACACCAAGATGTGTGCTACACTGAACTTACATTCTATAGTGGGGAGGTCAACCATGAATTTGTAAATAAATAAATAAGTTAATTTCAGTGAGTGGTACTTTTTTTAAGAAGAAAAAGATAAATAGAGCACTTACAGAGTACTTTGGAGAAGAGTGCGGAAAGGACTCTTTACACAGAACTTTCTGCAGAGACCTCTGTGAAAATGTGATGCTTGAATTGGAACCCAGAGGAGGAGCAGACGCCTGTGCTGCTGTGGAGATCAGAGTGGAGAGCGTTCTGGGTAGAGGAATGGTCAGTGCACAGGCCAGAGGAGGGAGTATGCTCAGCGTAGTTTGGGTTTAAAAAAGGCCAGCATGAATATTAGAGGAATGCAAATCAAAACTATAATGAGGTATCACCTAACACCAGTCAGAATGGCCATCATGAAAATGTCTATAAATAATAAATGCTGAAGAAAAAGGAGCCCTCCTACACTGTCGGTGGGAATGAAAATTGATGCAGCCATTATGGAAAACAGTATAGAGGGTCCTTAAAAAACTAAAAATAGAGTTACCATACGATCCAGCAATCCCACGCCTGGGCATGTATCTGGAAAAAACTGTAATTCAAAAAGATACATGTGGGCTTCCCTGGTGGCACAGTGGTTGAGAGTCCACCTGCCGATGCAGGGGACACGGGTTTGTGCCCCGGTCCGGGAAGATGCCACAGACCGCGGAGCGGCTACGCCCATGAGCCATGGCCGCTGAGCCTGCACGTCCAGAGCCTGTGCTCCACAACGGGAGAGGCCACAACAGTGAGAGGGCCGCGTACCGCAAAAAAAAAAAAAAAAGATACATGCACCCCAACAGTCATAGCAGCACTATTTACAATAGCCAAGACATGGAATCAACCTAAGTGTCCATTGACAGATGAATGGAAAAAGAAGATGTGGTACATATACACAATGGAGTATTACTCAGCCATAAAAAATAATGAAGTAATGCCATTTGCAGCAGTATGGATGGACCTAGAGATGATCATATTAAGTGAAATAGAGAAAGACAAGTATCATATGATGTCACTTAAATGAGGAATCTAAAAAAAATGATACAAGTGAACTTATTTACAAAATAGAAATAGACTCACAGACATAGAAAATGAACTTATGATTGCCGAGGGGATAGTGGAGGGTGGGGAAGAGATAAATTAGGAGTTTGGGATTAACATAGACACACTACTATATATAAAATAAACAACAAGGACCTACCGTATAGCACAGGGAACTATACTCAATATCTTGTAATAATCTGTAATGGAAAATAATCTGAAATATGTATATATGTATAACTGAATCACTTTGCTGTACAGTTGAAGCTAACACAACATTGTAAATTAACTATACTTCAGACAACAACAAAAAAGAGGCCAGTGTGACTGAACTTTTATGGATGAGGGAGGGAAATTATCCTACAAGATGAGTTTGATGGAGAAAGCGGGACATACGGATGTATTCTGGAGGCTTCTGGAGGCTATGTTGGGTATTTTTTGCTGTTATAATGGGAAGCCATTGGATTTAAAGTATTTAAAATACATTTACTTTGTTGTTAAACTTTTGAACTGACTGACCAAGAACCTTAGTCATTTTATACTACCCTTTTGAAATGGAATAAAGTCAAGTCTTCTATGAAACATTCATTTGAGATATTGGGAAAAACCCCAGTGCTCTACTGAGTCATTAGTTCAATTCAGGAAGTATTTATAGTTACAAAAGTAAGCTAATAAGGCTTTTGAAAGATACAATAATGATTAAAAAAAAATGTTTGTCTTAAATTAGTCACATGCTATTAAGAAAAGAACTATTTATAATTACCTATGATATAAAATTTTAATGAAATAAATTGTATAATAGAAGCCTAAAGGATAACCCAGCAGATTCTGAATAACATTATTCATTTATTCTACAAATATTTTTTGATTACCTGCCACATATCAGAAATAAAACAATGGTGAACAGAACACATATGACTCTTGCTTTTATGGAGTCTTCAGTCCAGTTGGGAAGGCAGGAATAAATATGAAATATAGTCATAAATTAGAATAAATGTAATGAGAAGAAAAGAATGGCACTTAAGGCAGTACCGGCATGTAGGCACTTAATAAATATCAGTTGAATTTATGAATGAATGAATGAATCGTGGATAACAGAATAACAGGGAATGACATACTTTACACGGCATGGTCAGAAAAAGCCTCTCTGAGAAACTGCCACTTAAGCTGTGATCAAAAGGAAGTAAAGACATTGTCAATTCAAAAGACTGCAGGGAGAGGCAGCCTCTAGGTAGAGGGACAAGTGTGTGAAAGTCCAGACATGGGAAAGAATTCTAGAATGTATCAGAAAGCCAGAGGGATGATATCGAAGAGAGAGAGTGGCAAAATAGGGTAAGACCTTGCAGTCCATAAGGAGTTAAGTTACATTCTAAGTCAGTAGGTAAGCCACTGCAGGGCTTCATAGGTTTCAATGATCCTCCCAATTTCTGCCAAACAAATTGACTAAGTGGAGACAAGACCTGGTAATGGAAAACCATTTATGATGGTATTGTTTTAAATTAGATAAAAAATGGTGGCGGTTAGGCTGAAGTCAGAGTACAGATGAATAAAAGTGGATGGATGCAGAGGTTTTACAGATGCAGTCACTGAATGAAGTAGGATGATGTATTTTCCTTCTTCCAGTTTTTCAAGCTAAAAACTTGGGAGTTATCCTTGACATAGCATGAAGTGTGACCCTGTTTTTAAAAAAAACAAAATCTGTCTTATTCCTATGCTCAAACCCTACAGTGGTTCCCCATAACATTCAAAGAAGAAGGTAAAATTCTCAGTATGACCTATAGTTCCCTAAATCCTCTTCTCCCATGTTAAATCTCTGCCTCACTTTCCTACTAGCATCCTCCTGACTTAGTCTGAGCTAACCACACTGGCCTCCCAGAATTCAAACACAACGATCATGCTCTACCCCATGCTATTTGTTCTTGCTGTTCCTTCTAGATGGAATTCCCTAGATAGGCATGAAAGTGGTCTTTCACTTTCTTTGGCTCTTGGCTCAAGTGTCCCCTTCACACTGAGGTCTTCCTTGGTCACTCATCTAAATGTTCAAACTCGCCTCACTAATATACTTTATCTTTTCTCTCCGCTTTATTTTTCTTCTTAGTATTTACCAGTATCTAACGAAGTTTATTTTTTATTTATTTATTTTTACTCTTTTGCTTGTCTCCCCACTAAAATATAAACTCAGTACACATTGGTTGAATGATTAAATAAATGACAGTAGTTGCAGCAGAAGGTAGTGCCTTCCAGGATTAATGCCGTTATAATAGCTAAAGTTTATTGACAATTGGAATAAGTCAGGGATTGGGTTTATTGACTCCTTGTAACAACAACTTTCTCAGTGTGAGGTAAGGCTGGGTACGGGTAGGTAGATTGGGGGCTAGTCAAAAGAATATCGAACAGCTTGCCAAGAAGTTTGGGCATGGTCCTATAGATATTCAGGGTTCGTCAGGGTTTTAAAGAGGGAGGTGGTACAATGTGTCCTATGTTTTATGTTAATAATACTTTGGAGAATGGTATGAAAGAGGAAGCATGATTTTGAAATTAGGAAAAATGTGTCAGGAAATTCCTGAATTAATCCAGCTAGAGGATGTATGTCAAGTGTCCAAACTTCAGTTTTGAATATGGAAATCAAAGGAAGAGGAAGAGATATGGGGAATGGAAATCATGTGTTACAGCAGTGCTCACTGTTGCTGTGAATGGGCTTCTTTCCCATTAAGACAATTCGTTTAGTTTTTCATATCCCCAGTTTCTCACAAAGCATTTGATTCAGTTGGTCGTTTGGAATATTGAAATCTACCTTGAATCTTGTGGTGCTGTTTATTATAGAAGAAACCATGTTACTGTCCTGACTCAAACATTTGAAACTGTCTTGAAATGTTTCATAATTTCAAGCAAAGTCACTGGATTTTTAGGATATCTCGGTTCTCGCTATGTTTCTGTCACTTACCAGACATGTGACCTGGATCATGTCACTTCTCTAAATGTTGTTTACATTATGGTATAAAGAACATCGTGGAAGAGGAAATCAGAGAGTTGTCTTTGACGTCTGGATTTGGGTCTAGGCTATCTGACTCCAGATCCCGTGCTCTTAACCACAGGCCCAAATTGCATGATCCCTGGGGTCAAAGTAGGATATTTGCATGGTTCCAAATTAATATAGGAGAAAGCTTTCAAAACACAGGGAGGATGAGCTGTTTTGACAGGAAGTGATCTTCCTGTCTAAGAGAGGCTGGATATGAATGGACATATAGTGCTTCCACTCAGCAAGTTTCCCAAGGAGATCCAAGACCTAAAACAGTAGCTGAATTAGATGGCTTTTGAGTACTTTCAGGGTCCTGTGTAAATGAGAACCCGAGAGTCAGCAGCTGTGCAGTTTTCTACCGCCTAACATCGTTTCTGTTTCCTCTTAATTCCTCTAGCAACTGGAATCCACAGCAGCTTTTTAATTTAACACTCATAGGTTTATATCTTACGTTTTCCCTTTAATTTTGAAGGCATGGGTGATGTTTCATTCTTCTTCAGGTCTTCTCCAATGTGTAGACCCAGACTTTGCTCACAATCGACATTTAAATCATACTTCATATTTCTTATCTATTGAAGGATATTATGAAAGAATAACTTGTTCAATGCTACTTAAATGCCAGTTGAAATAAGAAATTATTTCAAAAGTGTATATATAAAAGCTGAAAAGTCCAATCAACTAGAAACTCTTTGAAGATCAAAAGCTTGATAGATGGTACCTAGGGAAATAAGACCAAGCCCTTTACCCTCAAAGCCTCAAAGCCTGAGTGTGTATGTGCCTTCAGAACTGATAACATTGAGCGTCTAAATCTCCTTAGCCATATCCGAGGAAGATGTATTTTCAATGCAGGAAGTTCTGTCATCTTAAGATAATCAAAAACTATCTTTCTCTTTGTTGGGAGCAAAAGAGAATATATTTTGTTGAGAGTAAAGAAGAAGGAGGACTTCTTCCATTTGACAGATACATTTTCCAAGAGTCTGTGAAAACAATTATGGCAAATGGAACCATAAAGGGCACCATCATTAGAATAAACGTGGTAAAAGGAACCACCATTAGAATAGATGTGGTAAAAGCAAGGCCCCATTAACAAGAGCACCACTGAGTCAGGCTGCAGGGAATGGTGAGAGAAGACAATAGGCAAGCAGAGAATCTTGTTAATGATTTGTCAGAGCCCAAGTGGTATGGAAAAACAACTCAGAGTGCATTTACTCCTCCTTTTCTGTAGCCCATCACGATGTAAAATTGAGGGGGCACCTGGCATTAAATACTGTATTTATAGAAATGCAGTAAAAAAATCAAGATAGCATTTAGTGTATTGTTCTTATACAAAAGAGAAAGAAGGAAAAAAATTGCCTTTATCGACCAACATATTCCAATTATAATGTTTTATTTAAATAATCACAAATGGGCAATTTGTTCAAACTTACTTCTGTATTCACAGCATGAAATAGTCCCCTATCCACTCAAGTTTTTCTATGAATGTAAGATGGGATAAGTAGAACCATAATTACAGGAAAAAACTTGGGCGTTGCAATTGCAGCCCAAAGTGTTGGGGCATTTGCTTTCATGGCCTCGGCAGTTCCATTTGTCTTTGTTGGGCTTTCTTTTCCCCCCTCTCTTTAGCAACAGTTTCCTTACAGTATTTGAAATTAATTATCAATACCTTTTATGCTTTTTTTGTGTGTTTTTGTTCTACATTTGTATGGATAGCTCTTGCTATTCTTTGTCAAAATTGCCTCCTTTGCCTTCTGTACGTCTCAACTGAACTGTGATTGAATCGTGGTGAGTGTTTTTTTGCTGGTAGCTCCACCCGCCTCAACAGAAACAGGCTTTGTTCCCTGGAAAACAGCTTTGTGACAACTGAACCCGAGGCTTCTGTCTTGCCAGGGAGGGGTCAGGAGATGAGAATTCTTTTCATCTGGAACTGGACGCTTGGCTTTGCCCCAGTTTCATACCCATGAGCAGCAGGCATTCATAACTTGGGATTCTTAATGTGACCTATCACTTCAGGAATATCCCGTGCAGTATTTTATTTGCTTATGCTGGGTCGAGTTCATAAACACTAATCACAAAAAAACTAATTAGCTCCACAATGAAAATGGAAGCACTGAACATCTGAGTGCTTACAGAATAGTCTTTCAGGGTTATTGATTCAGTTAGTTATCGTGTATATTTCGTGCCCTACATATTGCAGGAAAATCATAATATCCTATAGAGACACACTTTTCAAGGAAGCCAGGAATAGAAGGTACTGCGTATAAATTTTAGGGCTGAGTCCCAAGTCAAAGAGGCAAACGGATCCTCTGAATTACATGCAAACACAGTGCCAAACCAGGTAAGGAGTTAGTTTAAAAGGTAGGATGAGGTTCAGGAAGAATTGGATGTGCATTTAAATCCCAGAAACAATAGTGCATGTCATGGAAATTCCAAAATGAATCCATACGTCGTTAACAAAGATGAAAGAAATTTTCTGTCAGTGACACAGGCAGTAAGTAAAATAGACGAAGAGGAGAAAAGTAAGTGGAGTAAGCCTATCCTAAAGAACAGGAAAACAAGGCTGAATTCCTAATGGATTATGGGGACAAAGCAAAGAAAATGGGAGGTGAATATTCTAGTGACTTCAGGGCTCTGGCTTCACCAATTTCTGACTGTGGGACCCGTAGAACTACTGACTTCTCTTCTTAGCCTCAACTGTCTCATGTATAGTGTGAGAATAATGATCATATCACCTCCCAAGTCTGTGTAATGAGATACCCTTTACATAAATTTCTTACAGCAATACCTAGTATATATTATGTGATAGCTGTGGTTGCTATTATAACTATAAATATTTTATCATTATTATTATTAGGAAAACAAATATTCTACACAAGTTGATCAGAGAGTCTTCCTCCCAACTTTTTTGAGCCTTTTAACTCAAAAATAATTGCAAAGAAATTTGTAATTATCACTTATTTCCTGTGTCCTTGGGCCACCTAACATTGGGCATGTTCTTTGGGGATGGGCAAATGGTGGTGTTGGAACTGGGTTAGAGTACTTCTAGGGAATTGGAAGAGAGATTAGCGTTGCTGTCGCTTTCTAGTTTGTGGTTGGTGTGGATGTTTGGTGTTCTCGTCTCTTGGCTCCAAGGTGAGGGACATGGATCCACCTGCGTGGTGGGGAAGGTATGTCTTTAAAAGTAGGTCTCTAAGCAGCAAGGCTGGCATAATGTTTACCTCTTAGAAAATTAAGGAGATTTAGAAAATCTGTGCCAGCCTCCCTAAGTACACCTTCTAGGTTCATGAATCCAGTGGATACCTTGGCTTCACTCCATATGGCAGCAGTGTTGGAGAAATAATTTCAATGGAATTAGAATAAACTCATTAAATCAATGGTACAGGTTACCTTGTCTACATCCAGTTATGAGTTGATGTACGTACGTGTATTATAACAAAATATATGATTTAAAAATATTTAAATAAGAACTCTACTAATAAGTATAGCGTATATTTATTGAGTACTTACTATGTGCCAGATACTATTTTAACTTGTTATAAATTGTTCTATTTATTGCCCCACCAAACGCTTATGATTTAGGACTCTTTCATTCTCCTTATTTGGCAGTGGGAAAACTAAGATGAAGAGAGGGTAAGTCGCTTGCTGAAGTTAACACAGGTAGAAAATAGTGGAGTTGAGTTCTAGCCTCGGAATCCTGACTCTGGACCCATGATCGTAACGAAACTTAAAACAAAAACTGGCCTTAAGCAATTCAGTGGTTGCCATTTGGATTTGATTGAAGGACAGTGGAACTCTTAAAATTCCTTAATGGTACTTGATGAACTTTAAAATATTCCTTCGATGTCAGTATTAAAGAGTTCATCTTTTGAAAATAATTTGTTTCCAGATACACTTAATAGTATAAAATTATTAAGTAACATCTGCATGAGCGCCACCTTTGTCTCTAAAAATCGGAGTTTAGTGGCACTTTTTAGACTTGGCCAAGCAAACGGTGCATTTGCTATTCCAGGAATTCCCATTCAATAATGCATTCTTCTTTCCTTTCTTTTTTCTTTTTCCTCCTTCCCCTTCCCTTTTCTTACTCCCTTCTTTTCTCTTTCATTCTTCCATGGTGCTTGTCATGTTCTGAAGGCTTTCAACTTTGCGTTCACATGCTATAGGTACATTGCATTTTGGCAGTAAAAGGCCCCCTTAAAACACACCCTTAGGTTTGCAGGTCCTATTATTTGAAGTGGCGAGCTCTCCTGATATCCTCAAAGGACATGGAACTGAGGCTGTGATTTGCAAGCATTTTGCACGTGTCACCTTAACCCTATTTGTCTTTTGAAATCAGAATTTGTGGAGGGTTTCGAGGTTTAAAACCTAACAGGAAAGGAAGGTGACAAAATACATTGTTGGATAGAAATTCAACTCAGATTTCATTGCAAGTCACTCACTGGCGTTGCCAAACTGGAGCCTCTTAGGTTATTGTGAGCAGGGCTTAATTGTTTTAACTTGGCTGGCTAGCAATCTCCTGCTCTGTGACTTCCTTAGGGGACACCTGTTTTATGAACACACCCTCTCACCTCCACCTGGGTCACTATGACCACTTCCTTTTGCACACAACATAATCGAGCCTAGTTTATCCCAGAAAATGAAACATTAGCATGACAGATGAGACCAATTATTGTAACCCCTTTATTTTAAAGATGAGGAAACTGAAGCTGAAAGAGTGACTTATGAAAGATAATACGACTACTTAGAGGTTTAGCCATGCCTCAAACTGTACTCTTCCAAATCCATCCCAGCTATACCCCCCCGTTATCACAACAAATCAAACTAATCAAACTGTGTTCAGTTGCTGGTGTAATGTTAATGGTTATTAATAATGAAGGCTCTGATCCTGTATATAGTCTAAGGGACCTAACAACACATAAGCCCTCAGTGGGAGTGAGTTATGCACTTTGTGCCATGTGCTGTGTTCAACACTCCTTCCGAATCACTTCAGCAGCCCTATTGGGGATCTATCATGGTCCCTCCGCCTTTGTAAACAAAGAAACGAAGGCTTGCCAGATTAAGACATTTCCTGAAATCCATAACCATGAAGTGGTGGAGTTTACTTTTAGGCCCCTATTTCCTGATGTCAACCTCTATGCAGTGCTGCCTCCTGAAGGGTTTCCAATCCATTTCTCTCCTCTCTCAAACTAGAACATGTGTAAACACACACTCACACCCACAACCGTCTCTCCACGGTTTCATCTGATGTTAGTCCTTGTGGTTTCTCCTTTCTTTGTCAAGGTAGGGGGCCAGGATTCGGGGTGGGTGCGGTCATTTGTAGTGTCTCTTTTTGCCGGCCACATGCTGTAGCCAGCTGATCTAGACCATCCCTACTTGGGAGAGCTGCTTGCAGTGTGCACCAGGCTCAGGCAGCCACAGCCTTTGATTAAGAGCATAAAAAGGCATCTCTGGTCTCTGGCTTTTTTCTGCTTTTGTTCTTGCCCACAGGAGTGTTAGGGATGGAGACTGAAGAGGTTCAGTAGGCTGGCTGTGAAGAAAGTTGAAGAAAGCTCCTTTATTACCTGAGGAATATAAATCACATGTCAGAACTTTGCAGAGGGAAAAGTGGACAGAACTGTAGAGAATTCTAAGGTTCCTTATATTCTTTTCTTTTTTATTGGAGTAAAATTGCTTTACAATGTTGTGTTAGTTTCTGCTGACAATGAAGTGGATCAGCTATACGTACACATGTATCCCCTCCCTCCCCCCCATCCCACCCCCTAGGTCGTCACAGAGCACCGAGCTGAGCTCCCTGTGCTATAGGGCAGGTTCCCATTAGCTATCTATTTTACACATGGAAGTGTATTTATGTCAAACCTAATTTCCCAATTCTGTCTAATCAGCTATTACAAAGCAGGGTCCAGCAAACTTAAATGCTAGTACAGCCAAACTTCCTGTGTTTTAATAGCATATATAATAGGTGGAAAAAAAGAAAACAAGAAAAATGAAGGCAAGCAAGTTTACAATCCATTTTTCTTTGATGATTAAGAAAAGAATTAATCAGTATGCATATAAATATTCACTTTTATTAAGTAGACAACATTTTTAGGCAGAAATAATTTACAATTTGACACTTTCACCCATTCATTCAGCAAATATACTGTAACTACCTAATGCAATAAGTGAGGGATTTTTTCAGCCCACTTAGAATTCACAAAACAACAGACACATTAACAAGTAAATTATAATTAAGGGGAATAACTGCTACAGTAAAGATGTCTGTAACATGATTTGGGAATCCAAAGGAGGACATAATTGCTGCTGGAGATTTTGGCCAAGATATTTTGGGGTAATTGACATCTGAGGTGAGTCTTCTGGAATGAGTAGTCATCATCCAGATGGTAAATGGGAGGACGGAGTCCTCCAAGGCAGAGGGAGCCCATCGTGTAAAGACTCAATGTGGCAAAAGGATGTGGACCACTGAGGAAAAGGTGGATTGTTCAAAGTAGTAGGGGGACATCAGGAAGTGAGAAAGGAGACCAGGGGTTAGCCTTGGGAACATAGTTGAGATGATAAAAGCTTCACACCAAAATATGCTAATTTCAAATGCCAGTCTCAATATGTGTTGGGATGTTTTCTCATAAATCGAATAAGATTAATTTTCTATTGTTCACCCTTATAACTAATAAAAGCTTTGCAAATAATGTTAAACAAAGTTAGATGAAATCACAGTGTTGTTTCAGAAATATCTGGCATGTGGATAGGTATTTTTAATAAAATCTTAAAGCATAAAATGAAATTTTGTGCTTTCTCAGTAGATAGCAAATCAGTTGGGCCATCTCATAATTAAAATGTCTACGTGGTTACAGAGGTGAACCCATTTTTCCTTATTATCACATCTGTAATGTGTACCCACTGTGGTTACTCAGCGGGCTATGCAGAGCATTACCAAGTTGGTTCTTGTGGTTGCTTGCTTCTGCTTTTTTTCCCCTGTAGGACTAAGGGATTTTTGTTTGTGGCCTCACTTGCTTTACTGTTTAGTTTTGTTTCTTTTTTTTTCCCTATACTACTAAGGTTGCTATGCCACCCTTAACATTGGAATGTCTCAGTGACTCAAAACAACACATGTTTATTTCTCACTCATACTCCATGTCCACTGTGAGTTGACTAGGGCCTTTGCTTTCCATTGTCCTCCCTCAGACACTCTGCTGATAAAGATTTCACCATCTGGAGCACTGCAGGTGGGAAAGAAAGGAAAAACAAAACATATGGAAAATCACACCTTCTCTTCTTATTAAAGACTCACTGAAAGTGACAAATGTCACCCTTGCTGACATTTCATTGGCTAAAAAGTATGTGGCTTTCTCTACTTTTAAAGGGGGTTAAGGAAGTACAGTCCTACTATATGCCTTGAAAGAAGAGAACCCCGATTATTTGGGGGCCGCGCTACGTTTCCTGCATAATGTATTAATCAGCTCAGGCTGCTTAATAGAATATTACAGAGTGGGTGGCTGAAACAACAGACACTTATTTTCTCACAGTCTGGAGGCCGGAAGTCAGAGATCAAGGTGCCAGCATGGTTGGGTTCTGGTAAAGTGCTTCTTTACTGGCTTGCAGACAGCTTACCTTCTCACCGCGTCCTCACATGGCAGAGAGCACTGGTGTCTCACCTTCTTTTTATAAGGGTACCAGTTCTATCTCCTATACAATCACTTGGAGGGCTAAGGCTTCAACATATGAATTTGCAGGAAGGGGACACAATTCAGCCCATAGGTGAATATATCATATGTATTTTTTTTTTTATCAAGTTTGACTAAATGTAAACTTTGGGAATGACACTACTGAAATGGTTTGGTGCATATAAAAGATGGATTGGCACTATAGTAGCATAAACAATATTGATTACATTGACAAATTATTAAACTATGTGCTCTAAAAATTGTTAGTAAATATTGTCAAGATGAGATCCTAAAATATTCCTGTATAGGCTTTTGTTTAAACTTATTTCAACAAGATTCTTAAAAAGACAAGTCAGAAGGGTGTAGAAAGGGAGCTTGCTCGTCTGTCACTCCTCAACTCTCCTCGTTCCTTCTCCGTTTGTGGAATGGAGGCAGTTCTGCTGACACACTGCAGATTCTGCCTTGATGCGAGGCCATCCCTGACGATATTGTCAGTGTGTTCCTAGGTCTCTACTCTTCTGGTTTAGGTCTAACTTTAGCTAAGTGATAGGTGTGCCACCATTTCTCCATGGACAGGTCACGGCTAGCTCTCCTGTGAGTTGTTCTCGTTTAATTGTCATTTATTATTTTCCCTCCATCTTTATGTTTTAAAATTAGAAAAGGAGGTTTTATTTTAGCTCAATATCTATTAGTCATTGGTTTGTCCTAAAAGATAAATTATTTTTTCATTCCTTGCTACTGCTGAAGGAGTTTTTAATTAATTTTTTTTTTGTTCCAAAATGCCAGGATAGCTGGTGAGAAAATCCGTCAAGCTTAATCACTAGATTTATTCATGTGTTATAACTCAATGGAATCATCTACCTGTTTCAACAAAGAACACATTTGACTGCTTCTTTTCTTCCTTTTTTTTTCTGTTTGTTCCTGATTTTTCTGTGAACATTTCAGTCAGCTGGTTATTACTGTGCCATTAAATGATTCATAGGGAGGTGGTGCATGATCTTTATGAAGTACTTCACATTTGAGATGATTGAAGAAACCTTCTGTCTTAAATTTCATGAAGGAGGAATTATGTGTCTGTGTTTTATTATTGAAGATGAGGTTGTAGGTATCTTACTCTCAACCAAAGGATGGCTCTTGTGACTGAAGGCAAAGAAACAGTTGTGACATTACTTGGCTAATTTAGCTGTGGTTTAAAAAAGAAACAAAGCAAAATTTACATTTCACCAAATAGTTTCCCCAATTCATCACCCTAAATACTGTTGGTTTCCCCCTTTTCTATCACTTTTTTCTTTTGTCTTTCATTGCTGAATGGAGTGAGGTTGCAGAACACATTAGGATCATTTTTTTAAAAAAAAACCTGTAATCTTAAAACAGTTTAAAAATGTTTTTCAAGTTTTAAATTTACAAAATTACTGCAAGATAGTACACATTTCCTGTATACCCCCATTCCCAGTCTTCCTGTTAGTAACATCTTGCATGGTATATTTGTCATAATTAATGAACCAATATTGATACATTATTATTTACTAAAGTTCATAGTTCATTCAGATCCTCTCAGTTTTTTCCTAATGTCCTTTTTATCTTCCAGAATCCCATCCATGACAATCCCAGCCTTGACATGGCTCCTTAGGCTTTCTTGGTTGTGACAGTTTCCCAGATTTTCCTTGGTTATAATGAACTTGGCAGGTTTTAGGAGTCTGGTCAGTTTTCATAAAATGTTCCTGAGTTGGGACCTGTCTGATAGTTTTCTCCTGGTTAGAGCAGGATAAAGTGTTTTTACAAGGAGGGTTACAGAGGTAAAAATGCCATTCTCATTATATCATGTCAAGGGTACAGCCTGTCAACATGACATCATTGTTGATAGGAACCGATTGCCTGACTGATTCTAGTCTGATTCTAGTTTTTCAGGTTTCTCCACTGTAATATTACTCTTTTGGTCTTCCTTTTCCATAATTAATTTTTTGTTTTTTGGAAAAAAGTCACTCATGCCTAAAGAGCGGGGAGTTCTACCTCATCTAGAGCAGAGTATCTATGTGAATGATTTGGAATTCTGCATGAGAGAGTTGTTACTCTCCACATGTGATCTATTTATTCAATTATTAATTCATATCACTGTGGACTCGTGGATGTTTTTATACGTTGGGTTATAAGCCAATACTACTTGACTTATTTTGTTGCTCAAAATGTTCCGTTTTGGCCACTGGGAGCTATTTCAGTTGGCTTTTGGGTCCCTTTGTTATATACCGGGTCTTTATTTTGTTTCTTTTGTTTTGAGCACTTTCTTACTTCTGATACTACAAGATATATCAGACTTTTATATGTTTTCTTGTATATTTTCTGCCCCCAGACCTAGAATCAGCCACTTCTCCAAGGGGCCCTGGTTCCTCCCCACCAATACACACTTTTTTTTTTTTTTTGAATACTATTAGAAACGACAGTTTAGGTGTGATTTGATGTTTTCCATTCTCTGTTTTGATTTAGCTTTAATGTAGGTTGGCCACTGAGGACTTGATGTTTCTCCCACACACTATGAAGAAGTCCTGTTTTCCTTCATTCCCATTAATGTACTATATGAGCTTCAGGTTTTGCTTCCAGATGTTTTGTTTTATTGACTAGGACCCTTAGAATCAGACTTCTTTGGCCATCTAAAAAGGGACATACTTTTTAGTTCAACAGAGCATAGCTTTCTTCTGTAGTCTACCCAACTGTGAGAAAAATACCAGAAGTTAAACTAGAATTGATAACAGAATGCCTCTACTGAATTTTTTAAGTGGGTTGATGAAAGAAGTTTGCTCCTTAACATAAAATCATGACTTGTTAAATTAATTGTTCTGAGACCATTGTATTAACATTTTCATTTTTCTTTCTTTTTGTTTTTGCGGTACGCGAGCCTCTCACTGTTGCGGCCTCTCCCATTGTGGAGCACAGGCTCTGGACGCGCAGGCTCAGCGGCCACGGCTCACGGGCCCAGCCGCTTCGTGGCATGTGGGATCCTCCCGGACCGGGGCAGGAACCCATGTCCCCTGCATCGGCAGGCGGACTCTCAACCACTGCGCCACCAGGGAAGCCCCGACATTTTCATTTTTCTTAAACCCTATGTTACAATGATCTGCCTTTTGGAAGATCTATCTGAGAAATGGCATACTGCAAGTAGAAGTCATTGGGCATGGGATGGCAGTTTCAAAGAGGCAAAAATTATTTATTAGAACAATTACTTTCATCATAAAATATATTAATTTTAGACCTGGAAGGAATCTTAAAAACTATCCTCCACTCAGTCATCTTAATATTGAGTAAAATGACTTATCTAAGCTCATTCATTTATGTAGCTGCCAAACTAGAATGAGAATTCAAGTGTCCTAGAATGCAAACTTCCATCTAGAGTAGAAAAAATTTACTTCAAAAATTTACATACGAAATTACAGAGAGATGAAACTTTGATCCAATGAAGCATTTTGGTGGCTGGGGACATGACAATCTGAATTGCATTTGCTATTTTTACCTGAGATTCACTGGGTAGAACCAAAATTTTTGAAGAGAAATTCATCTTTGCTTGGGACCAAATGTACAAGGAGAAATTAACTTATGTAAAGGAAAATAAAATACACAGCTAACTAGGCTGATTTTGATGATTCACTGAGAATGTATCCCTTTGAATGATACTAAAAATGGAAATAAAGGTTTCCTAAGAAATGCCATTAATCTGATGGTGTTGTCTTCATCCTTTCCAGCAATCAGCCAGAGAGTTTGTGTCTCATAACTTAGTTTCTTATTCCTCTCTGTTTCCCTCTTTTTGATTCTTGGAAGTGGTTAGAAGGAAAGACATCTGGAAGGCAGGACACATTAGAAACTTGGAGGGGATTAAGATGTCGTGTCTGAAAAAAATAAAATTAAAAAAAAAAAAAAAGATGTCATGTCTGCTCTTTAATTTCTTGGAGCAGCATTTCTTAGCTCCCGGGCTACCAGAAAGAGGAGTGTTAACAGCCTTTAAATGAAGATGAGATCTGGGTAAATGATGACCATTTTGACCCTACAAAATCAGCCCATCTCAAGCCTCCTTTGTCCTTGTGGTGTCCCAGGCCCTGAGAGACAGAAGGACAGGAAAAGCAGCCTCATTTGAGGGTGAAGAGAGAATTTCAGCTTTCTTAAGCATCTTTCTCCTGCACTGCTAACCAGCATTTTACAGAGAACATAGAGACTGGGTTCCTAAGAGCTGTTCCTCTTGTTTTGGGAACCTTTGTTCAAAAACAGGCATCACTGAGAGTTCCAGGAGGTGAGCAAAGAGTCAACTTGCTGTGTACCAAGCACTGACTTCAAGATTATGACAGAAAGCTGGTGTTCCCAGGCTCTCCCTCTATTCTGGTTTCAGTGGCCACACGGATTGATGCATTGGCACATGGGAGAGTGCCGGGGAGCACGTGGCTTTCATTGTAAGGGGACAAAAGTGTAGTCCAAAATATCAGAAAACTCACCTTCCATCACTTATCATTTATGTATCAATTTTGTCAGGTTTGGGGACCATGAGCATATGCAGTTGACAGAAAGAAAATTGGTACTAACAGGAGAGGATTTAAAACTGCTTCTTTAGTTGGAGAATGAATGTTTGAAGAGAGGTATTAACACAGACATTGCCTTTGGTAGAAATAAGCTTTTTCAGTGGCCTTTAAAAATTGTTATTAATATTGTTTTATGTAATTGTCATAAGCCCCAGTACTGGAAAGAAGCTAATATTCCTGATTTCTTTAAAAACTATATTTGGACAAACCAAAAGAGAGTGATTCATAGAATATCAGTATAGGAGGGAATGTTATTCGGAGACCCACTGACGCTATTAAATTTTTTTTTTCTTCTGAGAAGGAACTTTTTTCTTATCTCTGAATATAATATGATTAGCTCTGATCATTTAATTCAGCTGAATAACACATAGTGAAAAACAAGCAATCAGTAAAAGGAAAGCATAACATGAGTTTTACCAAATATCTGGTTCCTAAGTAAATTCTTTCAAAAGAATCCAGTAGTAAATGTGGCCCAAGGAAATGTTTTAAGAAATTTTGCCAGCAGAACAGAAAGACCTGGCTTAATTATCAAGGGACTTCTAGTCAAGCCCACCCTTTCCCCATCCTCTCTTCCATTCTTCCTCCCTTCTTTCTTTTCTTCCACCCATTTAAATTTATTTATGGAAAACCTTCTCTCTATACACCCAGCACTGCTGTAGGTGGTGAAAACACAGAAACTGGTTAGAAAAGTACTCCCTTCATGGAGCTTAAAGTCTGGTAATCAGCTTTCACACATGCTGCAGGATTATAGTCGATGTAAACAGTGAGACTACAGGAAAGAGTCTGCCCTAGCACCCATCAGACATTTCCTAATGCCCTCCCTTCCCTTTGGGTGGAGAGGAAAGGTTATCTCATCCCAAATTCAGGTAGCTAGTGCACAAGGGAATTCTCCCATCTGCTTTTTAAACTGGACAGGGGGCTTGTTACTCAGAAATAACTCCATTCCATCAGTCCTGCTTAAAGTTTAGAAAAGAGTTGTTCAAATCAGGCAGTTCTTTGAAAGGCCCTGGCTAACATGAAAAGAAAAAAAAAAAAACAGGAAATTTACAGTCTGAAGCCAGACTTAATGACACATAACGAATTGCAGCTCTGTTTGGGAATCTCCCTAGGTACCGTTCCTAAGGATTCCAAGTGTTTAATTGAAATTTCTTTGGGGACAGTAGTCATCATTCACTTAAGCATTATATTTATATTTGTGCGTGGAGGAAGGAAGTCAAAGGGCTAATAGACGGAGTGAGCAGAGTGGCTGCTTTTCAGCTGCAGGCCACGATGAGCCGGCAGTTCTCAGAGGAATGCCTATCCTGGAGACAGCTTGCTTACGATGCCCTCCAGGGACTGTGGGAGGAGGACAGAGCTGTGACTGACAGCTGTTTCTTCCTGGACTGAGACAGCGTGCATGATCCCAGTGCAGCCTGTTAAATCAAACTATTTTCAGTCGAGAGGATTAGAACACCTCGAGATGCAAAAGTATTCTGTTCTAGATTTATTCTTATAAAGGCTATTCTTTTTACCCTTGCCGTTAACGTCAAGTGTTTTAATCCCAGGGGACTTGTGCCTTCACCATTTTCAAAGAAAAGTTAATGAGGAACTATTATTCTAGGAATATTTTAGCCGCTAAAATTTGTGATGGAATCAAGATAAAGTCACACTGTTACACTAATTCTGCTTTCTTTGTATAGAGATCCTACTTTCTTTCAATTCGTGATACAAGAGTCGTAGATTAGCTTTAACTAGTTTATTCCACATTCTATAAATCTTAAGTGTTGACTCTTGTTTTTCTCTGGGTTTTCCAGGTGCAGTGTTCACCTCCATACAGGGAAATACTTACATGCAACCAGTTTAATTTTTTAACAGCTTTGTTGAGGTATAATTTACAAATCATAAAATTCTCCCGTTTCAAGTGTGCAGTTGAATTAATTTTAGTAAATTAACAGTTGGGCGCCCATCACCACAATACAATTTTAGCACGTATCTATCATCCCCAGAAGATTTCTCCTGCTCCTTTGCCCCCAGCTCCAGTTCCAGGCAACAAAGTGGTTTAATTTTAAGCTCACGTGATCACAATTTCTGCTCATCCCCTGAAAGGTCTAGGTTTGATTTCCTTGGATGTGCACCTTAGTCTGTATTTTTGAATACAGTAGATATTATCATTCTTATTTTATAAATAAGGAAATTAAGATTGAGAGAAGCCAGGAAATTGACCCAAGGCCCCGGAGCTGAGAAGTGGGCGGATTTGAACTTTGTTTAGTCTGATTCCACAGCCCTTTTGCACTGTGCTGCACCATTGCTCCACTTGGAAAATAAGCTGGTTGTGGGTTTTAATGGAATTTGGAAATTAATCAGAGATTATTCTTGTTTTTCTTGTATATATACCATTTCACTCTTCTTTCTCATTTCTTATTAATATATATACTTTATATATACACATATATACTATATATATATACACATGCACACACACATATATCATGTCTCTTTTTTTATTTTGGGTTGTGTTAGGATTTAATAGCTGCCAGTTTTCTGATGCTAACTTACTGTTGTTATTGAAAACTAAAATCGCCCGTATTGAAATACAATTTTATAATGTTACTCATTAGCTAACCAGTTCTTTACAGCAGAAAGTTTATTAAGAGATACTTGCATTATTTAGAGTTTTTGTTTTTAATTTGTAGTACGAATCATCAGAGATCTAACACCTGACATATCAGAATGATGCTAAATGTTATCAAGTTGGATAGGTGAGGATTTTAATAAAAACTCGGACACTGACTCATGACACTGCAACAGAAATTAGTGTAAGTTGGTGAGAACTTCTCTGGAGCTGCCAGTCTCTGGGTTCGAATCCCTGTTTTTATATGGACCAGTTTTATGTTCTTCAGCGGGTCATGTCACTTCCCTGGTCCTCCACTATTTAATATAAAATAGGTCTGACTAAATGGCAGTTACTGGCATTAGCGAATTCTCAGCAGGAAGCCAGTGTTTTATTTTTTTGGATCAATTAAGTTGTGTACATTTACTATTATAAAACACAGCTTCAAACAGTTCGATATTGGCTGAATTATTTTGGATAAATCTAGATGACGGAACAAGGAAAAATGCATATGAAGGATCCACCACCATCATGACTGATGTCCCATTCCTGTGAAGTCAGAAATCAGTAATGCTGATGCCTGGGTTCCTTTCCTCCAGGTGGAACTCTGGGAACAAGGTTTCTTTCATCTGGTGGCACTGCCATCTTGAATCCATCTTCACTCATATCTCATGTACCATAAGGGAATGAGAACATGGAAAAGGATCATTTGCCTTTTAAGGTCTCTGGTTTTTCAATGGCACCGTCATTTCTACTTCACTAGGTTGACAAGAGCTAGACACATGCTCCGACCTAGATGCAATGGAAATTGAATAATAGATCCTGGCTGGAAAGCTACGTTCTCTGGCAGTTCTGTACTGTGGAAAGGGAAACACTAATTTTGGTGGACAGTTAATTTTCTCTGACTCTCAAACTGAGTTTCTAAGGCAGAAGATTAGCGGTGATCTGACCCTGAAACTTAATGGAGTGTAAAACCTTGAGCCAATTAAATATTCCAGGAGAGCATGGTGGGTAACTGCATTACCTTACTCTCAAATGAGGGGATGGTCTTAGTTAGCTGTTTCTAGAAGTGTTCTGGCCCACAATCATTATTTAAATAAGAAAGCAGAACTGCTCTGGTTGAAGGGACTTTCGGAAGAGACAGCTCTGAGTAGGTCCTGCTCACTGACTGCGGGCTGGCAGCACAATCCCTGGGGATCCTGAAAAGACAGATTAGAAATCTCGGGATTCCTTCCTCTCTCTCCATAATCTGATTTAAAGTTTTCATTTTCTCTCCCTCCTCTTTTTCTTTTTTCTTTTTGGCCGCACAGCTTTTGGGATCTTAGTTCCCTGATCAGGGATTGAACCCAGGCCCTCGGCAGTGAAAACACAGAGTCCTAACCACTGGACCACCAGGGAATTCAGGGAATTCCCTATTTCTTAAACAAAACTTATTTAAATGGTCACTACAGAAAGTCTAGAGCAGAGACGGAAGACTGGTAGCCCAAGCACCTCTTCTATTTGGATTGCACTTTTTTGAAGTTACGTTTTGGGCCATCGTTTATCAATTGGTAAATATCACATAAAATCTAGATTTTAGGCTTTTCTAGAAAAATTGCCAGACCTGGCAACAGTAATTCTACCTTCTTGGATGGCAGAAATCTGCTGTAGCTGAATAACAGCTGCCTTATCCAAAGGGACCTGTGTTTTCTCCTATTTTCCCACAAGCCCCCATGGCTCCTTATTGCCCTGTACACAGGCTGACTTAGCTCCTTTATGTTAACTGCCTGGCTTCTGTAAAGTCATTTAAATTTACAAAATATGATCTAATGGGAAATTGTGTGACCTCGCTGAAATTTTTATCTTTTTCAGGCAAGCAGATAATTATTAAAAACTTATGAGCAAGAATAAATTGAATCTCCACTTTGAATTGTTCTTCAGCCTATTTTTCATAGAAAGTTCTGCCGCGTGAGCCTCTCTGTCTTGAAAGACATTTATTTATAAAATGAATTTTCCACAATAATTATTCCCAATCGCCTGGGTTACTCCCTGTAGCCTTTTGGCTGCGGGATTTTAGTCTTCTGCTCTGAGTTAATTGAAGTAGTGATTTTTCTCTTACCAGATGAAGGGTCTATAGAGCAACAATATATATGACAAACAGAAAATGGCAGTTTTTTGAAATTTGGCAATCTTTTTCTTAGAGTTGTAGTTAATCATGTCTTTCTGAGGATGTGGAGTGAAACTTTGACATATGTCATGGTTGTCAAAGTCGGCATTAACACAAAATAATAAGTTATTTAATATAAGATTCAACTTTATTATTTTTTCAAGTGAGCTGTCTATCACCAAGTTCTGAAGTGGATTTCTTTCAAGTCTCCCTGTCTCCAGAGAAAAAGGGGAAAAGGCAGTGTGTCCCTGGACAGGATCTATGACTCATTATGTCAATCAAACCCCACTTCAGAAGGGAATAAAGAGATTTGTATCTCAAAGCTGTGCATAACGACTCCTCGGCTTTTCATTTCATATTTATGAGCGGTTTACTTTGAAGTGTTTATCAGCCAATACGCAGAAACATGAGGGAGCCTTGCCTGAAACCATACTCAGGCGTCTAATCTGTGAAATGCTCGCTGAGCAGACTAGCTCATCAGTGCATGCCATGCAAAAATAAATACATAAATAAACTTTTTGTTATTTGAGGTCTCGGAGCCATGTCTTTATATGAACTATAAAAAAGCAATAAATGGTGCTGAACATTTTGAAATTGGTGTAACACGGGAAACTTAGCTCTGTGATGTGCAAAAAGGAGGGAGGGGCAGATCATTTCTTGCTTGAAATAAAACCTGGTAGAATGCAGAGAAATAAAAATACACAAATATTTACGTATACTTCTCACCTGGTCTAAGCATTTGGGTCTGTCTGAGTGCCTACTTGATGACAGTGAATAGTATAAGGTGCTTTGTTTTGTTTTGAAGATGTAATTCTCAGAATGGTTGGGAAGATGGCACTGCCAAGATGTTGAAACCACTATATGCAAAGCTGTTTTACATTTTTTAATCTGTATTAATACCCCATGCGTACTTTAAGGTATATAAAACAGGTAGAAGGAAAAGTCAGGAAAGATAACAAAGAGGGATGCGTAAAACAAAATAAAATATTGGTTCTTGATGAATGAAACTGGTACATTTTCTCTATTTTTAATCTACCTGCATATCTTTGTTTAATTATTTCAACAAATATTTATTGAGTAGTTACTATACTAGATCCTGGCTTTACAAGGGAACAGATCAGCCAGAGTTGCTGAGGAGGATCTCGTGTTAGGGGAGGCTGAGAAGTCAACGAATCAATGTCAGTGTCAATGTCACGTATCAGTTAGTTACTGTGACCAAGGGCTCAATTCCCCTCTTCTTTACATTAGATCCTCTATGTCTGTGCTCATTTCTTGCTTGTTAATAGCAAAAAGGGTATTTAAAGGAATAAGTCAAATCCACTGTGATAATTTACAAAGTATTTCATTGATTTGAACAGTTGGGAGAAAATTAAGTCTAGGAGCCTATAAGCCATTCTCTTATAAAAAGATTACTTTCCTGTTTTGCCCTTTTTCTACAGATTCTTCAAAGAGCTTTTTCCTCTTCCCAGCACCCCACCTTCCAGTATGCTAAGTGAGAAAAGTTGCTCTGATGCCTAATCTCTTGCTAGCAATATTGTATAATCACAGAATTTTAAAGATGAAAGTCTTTAGACTCAGCTAGAAAGCATGGCGTGTAAGAGAGCACACAGGCTTTGGAGCCAAAAAGAGAAATGCATGTACAGAGGCTATTCCACTCTTTATCTCAAGCCTAATGACTTCCTCCTAGTTTTGTTCTGAGGATTATGTGAGATTTTTCACATACAGTGTTTATAACCCAGTCTTGAACATACAGCACAATCAGTATTAAGCCATAAATGTTTGTTGAATAAATGAATGAAGGATGCCACCCTTCTGCTCCCATCCTTTTATCTTCCAAAGAACCTGAGAACTCAGGGGATTAAGGGGTTTGCCAGTACTTATATATTTGCCACCCAGAATCATGTTTTCTATAGGACAATGAAATACAGTTACCCGTCCCCTGACCCTGCCTTCCCATCCCCACCAATGTAGGTGGAACAGGAGGTAGATTTACCAGGAATATAATGTGGTATTGTAATTATATATTTGTATGTTTATCTTACTTATTAATCTGGAGGCTCCTGAAAGCAGGGACACAGGTTTGTCATCTGTGTATTTCTAGTTTGTTCTTAGCACACCTTTTTGTCTGTTTGTAGAATTGAATTGAACCAGTCAGTTTGAAACATGAATTGTGGGTGCCCTTGGGTCTGTGTGAGCCATATAATGGCAGTGATTCTTGGGGAGACTAGTACAAAGAAGCATAAAACCTGCCAGATATGCAGGAAAGTCAACCAAAGCCTTTGCGGGGTGTGTTCCTGATAATTCTGATGGATAGGTTTTCTGAAAGGACTATTTTGATTTTCTTATCTGGATGGAGATGGAACACACTGCACGCAAGAGAGAGTGATCTGGAGCCAATTCTAAAAGAGAGGAAATTGAATCAAGAAATAAGTGTTTGAAATAATAATCTGCTTCTGATCCCTAAACAAGCTGCAATGAGAGCAGAGGAATTAATGAGGCTTCTGACCCCCGTGACATAGGCATACGGGACTTAAGCCAGTACAGCGGCAATTTCCCTGGTGGTCCGATCACGGGCTGTGATTTGTCTACTCCAGCTAAAACCAATGTCGCCTTTGAAAGCAGAGCTGTCTTCAGAAGGGAAAGGTTGTTTCTCAGATGAAGGCTCACGAAGGCCAGAAATGTTTTTCATAAAGCACCTGGAAAAACCTCAGCAAAGAGAAACGTCTCAATAGAGAACAATTAAGTGTCACATTGGATTTCATTGCCTGTCATTGCAGAGAAGTGGCAGTTTTGCTGGGAAAAGTTGGCTTTTTAAGAAATAAACAGTCTACCTGGAGTGACCCCTGATTTTAATAGGAAAAAAAAAAGGCAGGGAAACAGAGAGAGACATCTTACCATCTCCCTTCTCAACTGTCAGAGGCATGCTTTGTGACCTCTGGAAAGCCCAGGAAACTCCTTATTTCTCTGTTTCTCAAGGGAGTGTAATTCTTGCTACTTTCCACAGGTGATGTTGATTCCTAAGGCAGTTTGCTTTGAAAATCTTTAATAAACGTGCTCTCCGATTACCAAACCGAAGCGATAGGTAGTAGAATCACTGGATTCCGGAAGATGTTTTGGGGAGATGAGGCCAAGGAAGTTGTTTGTAGTGACTGAACAGTTGTTCTGCTAATTAGAAGAGGCAGGATGATGTTAACACTGGGTGTGCCTTTGCCAGAACACCTGCAAATGGAGACCAGGCACTCTTCTGTGCCTCTAAAAGAGACAAGTGGCCAGAGCATTTGATGTTGATGGAGGGCCAGATGTTTTTCATGCATTCCAGGATGAATACACTAACACTATTAGAACGCAACCTACTTTTTTTTTTCAAATCCTTTGAGGAGGTTGGTGTTTTGACTCATTATGACTTTGGCCTTTTGTACACGTAAGGATGTCATGGAGGAAGCAGGGCTGGCCTGTGGTTTCTGTGGGCCCTTGGTACCTCTGCCTTTGACAGACCCTTCCTCTCTAAAACAACATTTAAAATTATATTTTACAACTGCATTGGTATAAAGATGGATATATTATTGTCAGAGTTTAAAACATTTTCTACAAACTGAAAGTTTACTTTTTTTCCTGATTTTAAAAGAAATTAAACCATTTTTGTGGGCTCTGAAAGATATTTTGGGCCCTAGTGACTCTGCCTGTAGTCCCTACTGGGTATCTTGGCCCTGGCCTATTGAAACTGACATGTCTTTTTGTTGTGTTTACTCATGGATCTAAAAATGTGAATTTCAGTGCTTTGAGATAAAGACTTCTTGTCTTCTTTTATATATATATATAAATTTATTAATTTTATTTATTTATTTTTGGTTGTGTTGGGTCTTCACTGCTACACACGGGCTGTCTCTAGTTGCCGCGAGCAGGGGCTACTCTTCGTTGCAGTGCACGGACTTCTCATTGCGGTGGCTTCTCTTGTTGCAGAGCACGGGCTCTAGGCACACGGGCTTCAGTAGTTGTGACATGAGAGCTCAGTAGTTGTGGCTCATGGACTCTTGAGCACAGGCTCAGTAGTTGTGGTGCACGGGCTTAGTTGCTCCACGGCATGTGGGATCTTCCCGGACCAGGGGCCAACCTGTGTCCCCTGCATTGGCAGGTGGATTCTTAACCACTGCGCCACCAGGGAAGTCCCATGACCTCGTCTTAAAGGTGGTACCTCCATCTGAGGAAAAGTAGAAGTTTGTGACACAATGCTAATTAATTTCTGTGGATTCAGAATCACAGTTACAATTTACACTTAAAGAATAGTTCGGTCCATATGTAACACATCACCCTAATTGCTCTATTTTCCCCCTAACCTATGTGCCATTCCTTTTCAAGACAGTGTTTGTACATTGCATTTATTATTGTCTCACTTTTTAAAACAATATAGTCATCATCATTTAATTTTTTTCATATGAATTAAGGCAGCCCTAGTGAATGATGATGGTTCAGTGTTACGTGTGCACTGTAACAAATTTAAATGTCAAGTGCTCTGCAGTTGTACTGAACCATCTGGTCTATGCATTGTCTCACTCTTCTAGATGTCGGCTTCATTCCCTCTACTCTCTCCTAAACCTCTAGCACCTTCCCATCCTCTATCAGAGGTGAAATCCCAAGTCCACATCTACCATCTACCCATTCCCAGCATCTGCAACCACAAACTCTGCCTTCCTGCCTGTTACTGTAAGTGAATAATCGCTACTCGTATCCCGGGAGCAACCGCCATTTGTATGCTAGATCAGAGTCCCACTGGTCTATTCAAGAATGTTGCTGCACAAATTCTCCCACCTCTAAATGAACCATTTTTTCATTTCTACCAGTACACAAATATGCTGTGACTTTCTCCAATTTCTTTTCACCTCTTCTTCCACCAGCTACTGTCACATTCCTTTACCCCTTATTGCAGCACATCTCAGAAGAGGTATCTATTGTACTGCCACCAATTCCTCTTCCCTGTTTTCTTGAAACGCAATCCAGTCAGATGCTCACACATACCCCTTCACACAACTTCTCTTGCCAAAATCACCAGTGATTACCATGTCATTACATCGTGATGGGCAGTTCACCAATCTCATCTTAATGACCTGTCAGCAACATTTGAGACAGTTCATCACTCCCTCCTCTTTGATAGACTTTCTTCACTTAGATTGTCCTCTGGCACATGCTCATGGCTTTCCTACTACTGCACAGGTTGTTCTTTTTCATACTCCTTTACTGCTTCCTTCTCTTTGCTCCAACCTCTGAATATAAAAGTAACTCAGTACCCAGTCTTTGGTATTCTTTTCTTTTCTACCTACAGTTATTCCACACTGGTGATCTTGTCCAGTTCCATGACATAGAATAGCATCTGTATCCCAGTGACTCACAAATCTCTTTCGCTTGTATCAGACCTGTTGCTTATAGATCCATCAACCAACTCAGCATCTCCATTTTTATGTCTAACCCATATTTCTAACTCATGTATCCAAGACTGAAATCCTGATCCTCTGCACGCATGCGTGCACGCGCACACACACACACACACACACACACACACACACACACACCACACGCCCCGCTTGATCTTCTTGCAGCCTTCCCCATCACATTCGATGGCAACTCCCTGCTAGTTTTCAGTTTCAAAGCACTGATGTCATTTGCAATTTCTTTCTTTCTGCCACGCCCTCCCATGCAATCCTCCAGGAAATCCCACTCTGCTTCCATCTGGAATGGGCTGTGATGGGCTCTTAAAATGCATTCTGAGTGGTTGATGACGCTCTTGATCCCTCGCCCCAGTCTTCTAACACAATTGTGCAGTCTCGAAAGATGTAAATTAGATGATGTCACTCCTTTCCCCCGAAACAATGCAGTAACTTTCTGTTTCACTCTGAGTAAAGAACAGTGTCCTTAAAATCACCCCAAAGCCCTTCAGGACTCAGCTCTCGCTAACGCTCTACCCTTTCTCTGAAGGTTGCACCTTTGCTCACTTAATTCCAGCTACACAGTCCTTCTTGCTGTTCTAGAACATGCCAGGTGTGCTTCTGCCTGGGACCTGTGCACACATGGCTGCTTCTTGCCCCGTGTATTGGAAAGCTGACTCCCTCAAGTCCTTCCAGCCTTTGCTAAATGCTCCCTTTTCATTGAGGCCTTCCCAAGATCAGGTTATTCAAAATACTCACAAATGGCTTTCGCTACTCTACTTTCTCTTTTCTCATAGCACTTGTCACCTTTGAAGATACTAGTACTTAGTCATTACATTAACTTTTTATTGTTTGTCTACTCCAGCTAAAATATAAGCTCCACAAGAATAGAGATTGTTATCTCTTTTGTTTGCAGACATATTCCAAGCCCTAGAATAAGGCTGAACACTTAGTAAGCACTTGACAAATATTCACCAAATGAACGAATGAATGAATAGGGCTTTTTACCTTCGTTCTCCTTGCCTAGAGTCCTATTCTTTTAGGTGTATGTCTCTTCTCTTGTATTCGTGTGTTTGCTCCCATGTGGTCAGCTGTCCTTCTTCTCGGGATAACCCTCACTCTGGTGTTGGGTGATGAGATAACAGTATACGTTACAAATGAGTGTAGGTTCCACGAGTGAGGGCACGAAAATCTCTGCTCCTGCTGCTGTTCCTAGTATTGTCTAAAACATTTGATTCAGTACCCCTGTGTTCTGGCTACACTGCTAAGTGTTTTATGAGCGTAGGTAACTTTGTCCCTACAGCCTTCTGAGCATAGGTATTATTAAACCTATTTCATAGGTGAGGAGACTAATGCTCGGGGGGAGGGGGTCAATTAACTTTCTTGTGATCTGACCATAAATGGTGGAGTAGGAACTCAAACTCTGGGTTACTTGTTTGTGAAGTATTCTTAACCACAGGAACATAGAGTCGTTCTCCTAGGGAGAAAAGTGCAAGGGTTTCCCGGCAGTGTATCTGTCATATAATGATTTGGTTGCATTTACTTTTTATTTTTTAATTAACAGTAATTCTTAGAGCAGTTTTCGGTTCACAGCAAAACTTAGTGGAAGGTACAGATATTTCCCATATGCCCCTTTCCCCCGCACGTGCGTAACCTCCACCATTGTAAATTTTCCCCATTGGAATGATAGACATTTGTTATAACTGATGGATCTACATTGGCACATCATAATCACCCAAAGTCCGTAGTTTACATTATAGATCACTCTTGCTGCTGTACATTCTGTGGGTTTTGACAAATGTATAATGACGTGTCTCTATCATTATAGTGTCATACAGAATATGTTCACTACCCTAAAAAATCCTCTGTGTTCAGCCTGTTCTTCTCCCCCTGCCCAATTCCTGGCAACCGCTTACCTTTTTACTGTCTCCATAGTTTTGCCTTTTCCAGAATGTCCCATAGTTGGAATCATACATATATAGCCTTTTCAGATTGGCTTCTTTCACTTAGTAATATGCATTTAAGGCTCCTCTATGTCTTTTCATGGCTTGAGAGTTCATTTCCTTTTAGTGCTGCATAATATTCTATTGCCTGAATGTACCGCAGTTTATTTATCCATTGATTGCATTTACTTTTGCTTCATGAATTTATTTCTGATTGACTGGAACTTAAAGAGGCATGCAGCTGGAGGCATTTCTTTGTAGTTTAACTCAAAATATAAAAATAAAAATTTTGAATGACTGAACAACAGAAAAATTATGATATTGCAAATATTTTAAAGTAGGGAATGGAGCTAGATTGGCCCAAGGCTCCTATTTTTAAATTATTTTAATTTTTAGGAAAAAACCTTAAACCACAGAAAATTACAAAGAATAAAGTATATAATACTCATAATTTCTAATTAACAAATGTTACTATTTTGTGAAATTTGTTTCAAATCCTCTTTCTCCATGCACCCCCACCCTGAACTTCATCTCCAGAAGTAATTGCTAATAAAAACTTGGTGTAGATTTTTCCAGTTCAGATTTATCCTGTTAGTGTATATGTATCTGTATATATACAGTGCACACCACTTATTATATTTTTCTAGTTGTGTTTTTGTAACGTGACATTTGGATTTTTAAATCCATGTTTATTAAGACCAAGGCTATTACTTCCAACAGTTCTCTCCTCATAAAATTGCATTGTGTGGCAAATGGTGGCCAGTGTTACAGGTTTGCAGCTCTTCTTGCCAGTTTCTCAGGGACTTATTTCTTCCAAAAGTAAGCAGTGTCTGAATTAAATTACTTAACACTTTTGACTTTGGTGACAGTGTTGAGTGGATAGTGTGAAGATCTTGTTTTTGAAAACTCATCAGTTGATGCCTCTAGAGACTGAAATCCCCGTGAAGTTGTTGTCTCCGTTGCAGGCCAACACATCCATCACACATTGAAAACAATGCTTGTAAGGCCCTTTGGTTGATGGCTCCATCCACTTTGGGAATATGTATTTTAGTGGTGAGATAGTCTCTGGTGTTGCTGAGACTGATTAGTTACAGCGTGGCTCACACCACCAACATAAAAGTGCTGATGGTAGAGTATTTCAGTTGTGATGACATAAGATTTTTTTCCCCCATTGGGCAAGCTTCTGCCTTCTATTCCTGAATTTCTTTTTGACTTTGAATTTATGTGACTCAACAACTCTCTGTAAGTCAACAGCTGGCAGATGCTAAATGTAATTAAAGCTTTACATGTATTTGTAACCTACGATGTGAGTTTGAAATGCAGGAAGCAAGGTGGGAAAGGAAGAAAAGGAAAACTCTTGACTCAGTTTCAATTATCCTCTCCCTGTTTAACGGATGCTAACAGGCACTAGGAAACTATGGTCTTGCTATTTTCTACAAGCTCAATGGCTGGATGCTTAACATGGTTTTAGACAAGTATCTAAATCCTAACAGTAAACGGTGACGAAGCAGTTGATTTAAGGGAACTGATTTACAAACAAGAGTATATCATTAACATTTCTCCCCCAAATATTTGCAGTTACGAAGTAGACCCTGATTAGTCACTGAAGCAAAATATCTGCTATACATATGTTCATTTGGTGGTACACCGTGATCTATCCATCTCACTAGATGTCAGACTGTAGATGAGTTAATTAACTCTTGGGATCTAGAATAATTCTTCAGTGATGGGAAAGTCAAAATGTTTTCAAAACATCAAGTGCATGACGGAGACAGGGACCTTCATGAGTGCTGAGAATGCAAATGTCATATGCCTTTGTCAAAATTTCAGTTAATATTGGTAGCTTCTCTACTGACGTATCAAATCTTCTTTATATTACTTTGGGAAAGCAGGATATTACATTACATAATGGAATAAGCATTAAATATACCTAAATATATGCAGCTTAACTGGAAAAAGTATTTCATTTGTATAGTGGTAGAAAAAATTTGAAAATAGAATCATACCCATCATTTTGTAGTTTTACTGGGTAACATAATAGTAATATTCATAATAATAGCTAATATTTATTGACTACTTACTCTGTTCTACAATGTTCTACATTTATAAATATTTGTTCATCGACACAGTGACCTTTTGAGGCAAGTACTGCTGTAATTTCCTCCATTTTACAGGTGAGAAAATTGAAACATAAAAATATTAACTAGCATGATCAAAGCAACAACAATATAGTCCTGAAAGTAAGTAAAAGAAATCTCTAAGCAGCTAAAACAAAACAAAATAAGGACTAAAAAGGAGCTGAAGTCAGAAGTCTGAAGATTGAATTGCAGGCTAACAGTAGGCCTTTAATGAGGGCAAGCGTTGCTCTCAGAGTATTTGGGAGATTGGACCTGAACTCAGAGCAAGAGGGAGGGCATGAAACTGAGATTCCTGCATTCAGCTGGAAATTGACAAGAGACATGTGGTGAATGGTATCACTTGGCCTGAAAGGAAGCAAATACACATTTTTCAGGAGGCAAGAATCCTCAATTTAGGCCCTTGTGATTTTTAAAAATAAAAATAAACCCATGTCAGCTAAAATTAAATCTAATTAAGTATGTAAGAAAACAGACCTTTATAATTAGGAGTGAGCAAATCAACGAACAACCAGTTTTGATCTTTAAAGTCCTAAAATGTTAGAATTTGTCAGATACATACTTTCAACTGTGTATAATATGCAAATTAGCAAGAAAAATGGAACAGAAACACTTAGAAAGCTATATAAATGTTATAAATGAAACACATAATTGTTGAAATAAAAGGTTTAGTACATGCAGTAAATATGAGATCAGGCACAATTACAAAGAGAATTGGCCACATGAAAAGAAAACCAGAGGAAATTGGCAAGAGATGGCACAGAAAGAAAAAATGTTAAAAATATAATAGAGACACTAGGAGAGAAGGATGGTCTTAGTTTAAATTAGTGATGACAGTAAAGATCATGGGAGTGAGTTAACATTTAAAGACAATGGCTGAGAATTTTTTTAGAATAAATCATAAATTCACAGAAATTGGAGGAACAGCGTATATCAAGTAAGATTAGAACTATAAATAGACTAATGTAACATACATATTGTAATTCCTAAAGCAGCCACTAAAAAAATTATGTTACGTGATAGCTTAAAAGCCAATAGAAAAATTAAAGTGGAATTTAAAAAACAATTATTAACCCAAGTGAAGGTAGAGAAGGAAATACAGAAAGGAACAACAGAAAAGGGACAAACAGGAAAAACAGCAAAATGGTGAACCTGAATCCAGCCATATCAAAAATTACATTAATATAAATGAACCATCGGACCAATTAAAAGGAAAAGATTGTCTGAGTAGTTAAGTAGCAAGTTCCAAATATATGCTGTCTACAAGAGACACATTTTAAATACAAAGACACAGAACAGTTGAAAGCAAAGGAAGGAAATTAGACATATAATATGTTCACTGTTAACAGTAAGCTTAAGAAAGCTGAACAGTTTCGCATCAGGCAAAATACACTTTAAGACCACGAGTATTACCAGAGAAAAAGATGGATATTTGAAATTGATAAAAGGGTCAATTTGCCCTGGTGATAAAAAATTGTATGTGTCTAATAATATAGTTTCAAAAAGAAGCCCATGAAGAAGAAAGGTGGCAGGGGAGCGGGGGAGCGGAATTGACAAAAGTAAATGGAGAAAGAAAAAATACATAATTAGTTACAGATTTAACCCTTTCCTCAGTAACCGATAGGACATCTAGACTAAAAATATCAGTAAGGATGTAGAGAACACCATTTTTAATCATCTTGACCTTATAGACATTTATAGACCACTACATACAACTTTAGAATACACTGTATTTTTCAGTGGTACATTCAGCAACGTATACTGTATTCTGGCCTACAAAGTGAGTCTCAGTTAATTTCAAGAGGGAATCCTAGAGAATTTGTTCTCTGTCCACCAAGTACTTAAGTGAGAAATCATTAATAGTAAAGAAATCTAGACAAGTCCGAAATATGTGGAAATAAAACTACACACTTGTATCGAAGAAGTACAAGAGAAATTAGAAAATATCTGGAATTGAATGATGATGAATGTACAATGTATCCAAATTTGTGAGATGCAGCTAAAGAGGGGAAGATGATAAGTTTGTATTTTTATTTAAGAAATAAAAATTGTTTTCAAATCAGTGATCTACATTTCTACCTCAAGAACCTAGAAAAGGAGGAGGAAATGAAACCCAAAATAAATAGAGATAAATAATCAAGATAAGAGCAAAAATTAAAGAAATAGAAATGAAAATATTAAAGCCAAAAGCCGGTCCTCTGAAAAACTGATAAAATTGATAAAGCCATAGTTAGAATAATCAAGAAAAAAAAGAGGGAATACACAAATATCCCAAATCAAGGACATTGTCATAAACTGTGACAATTTAGATGAAATGGACAAATTCCTTGTAAAATATAATTAATATTAAAAAACATATATTATCTCAAAAATTTATTAGATATTATCTTAAAATAATATCTCAAAAATTTATTAGAAATAATCACTACATATTGATGATAAAACTATAATTATTCTAAACATATATGTACCTATAATATAGCCTTAAATAGAGATAAAGCAAATATGGATAAAGCTATGGGGGAAAACACCCATCATAGTAGGAAATTTCATCATATAACTGTCAATTCTTGGTAAGACAATCAAATGGCAAATTAGTACCATGTAGAAAAATTAAACGCATGGTTAGTAATTTTGTTTAATTGACATATATAAAATCTTGATTTCAGTAATTAGAGAACATGTGTTCTTCTCAAATACACATGAAATACTTATAAAAATTTAGCAGGCTATGAAGCAAATGTAAAAATTGTTCAAAAGTTTAGTAACATAAACATGATGCTCTCTAGCCAAATACAATTAAATTAGAGATCTAAACCAGAAATGTATACAAAATATCCCAATACATTTGGAAATTTAATAAATAGGTTAATCAGGAACATGAAAATATTTAGATCTAAACAACAGTGAGAATGCTGTGAATCAAAACCTCTGAGATGCTGTGAAAGTGGTCTGTAGAGAGAAATATATAGCCTAAAATGCATACAATAAAAAGGAAAAACGGCCGAATACTATGACGTAAGAAATCAAATTTTAAAGATATGGAAAAGATCAATAGAGTATACTCAAAGAAGGAAAGAGAAAAGGGATAATTTGTATACGTAAGTATAAATAAACTAGAAAATATGTAGAGATAGTAGATAGAATCAGAAAAGCAAAAATTTGTTTTTTTGAAAGACAAAAACCATTATTCAATCACTGCTAAAACCAATCCAGTTAAAATAAAGCACAAAGAAATGATGTCAGGAATGAAAAAAAAAAAAAGACAGCATCCTATTGATACAAACCTAGCAGAAATTTGAAGGGACTTAAAAATATTTGGATAACTTGGTGCCAATCCATTTGAAGACATAGATGAAATGGGCACTTTCCTAGAAAAATGTATTGTTCCAAAATTTTCAAAATCAACTCAAGAAAAAGAAAAGAGCTAATAATTCTGTAATTTTTTTTTTAAAAAGCAAAGTTTCTTCATTTGTAAGCTGATGATGATCATTATATTATGTACATTTGTTGTGTGATTACTATGTGGCAGGTAGTGTTCTAAGCACTTTTACCTGCCTTATCTAATTCAATGCTCACAAGAATCTTATGAAGGCAGTTGCTATTTTTACGTCTATTTTACAAATGAGTAAGTGGAGACTCATCAGAAGTAATTAATTCTGAGAATATATGGTCAACGAGTATTTTTAAAACAGACACTGGAACTCGCACTTTAACCCTAGGCCGTATACATAGTGACTATTTTACAGGGTTGCGGTCCTAATTAATTGGAAAACTGTATATAAAAGCATTTCGGACAGCGCCTGCCACATTCTGAAGTCCTCAGTAAAAGTAGGCTACTTACGTTCTCAAACTTAGAAGAGCTAGACCATTGGAGCTAACCCACTATTGTCCTTTGATTTCTTTATTTTTTCTAATTAATAAAAAAACTGGAGAAGCAGAGTCTCACAGGGTCAGATGACTGTATGCCTTTGTAATTCTCTTACATAGGATAACTGATTGGTATAGTTTTTAATACTGGAATGATTTTTAATCTTGTTGGAATTTTCATCAGCAGAAGAGAGTCTCCAGCTAGCTGGAGCATTTCCTTTCTATTTCTGAACTGGCAGTTGTTCAGCAGGATGCTTTGTTGTAGTCGCTTTTGGGTTTTCCAAGTTGGGCTTTGTTCAGGTTGGAATGTGTGAAAATGCCATATCAGAGGAGAATGCCACATTCACCTTTGGCTTTGAGGGGGTAAAGCTTACAGGAAAAACCTCAAATATTGGAAACTCTCCTCTCTTCACTAGCCTTTGGTGTTTCTTTGATTTGGAATGTGTTTATTAACATTGGAGTGATTCTAGTTACGAATTGGATAAGTTGTGACATGTCAGACAGAGATTCAGATAGAGACCAAAATAATTATTATACAAGTTTAGAAATACCAAAATATTGTGTTGTGTGCTCTACACAACAGAAAATTTCGATTCTTAAGGTGTATTTTTGAAATATAAATATTGGACCTAAATTTTATGAATAATAATGCATGTACATCTACTCTGTAGTTTTAAGCTACAGGATTTTTTGTGAACAGTTTTGTCAACATTTGGGAAACTATCTGAATGTGTAAAATCAGATGAACTTTAGAAGGGCATTAAGAGAGAGTTGATGTGAAGAATTTTAGAATACACAAGCATAAAATTTAGAATTCATAAGTAGTTCCTTCATTGGCTTTCAAAATTGTTACCATTACATGTACAAATATGTAGATTTTAAATTTTTATGAAAATAATATTTTAGATAATGTTGGTAACTGATTTCGACTGATTTTTTGGTGTAGCTTACACATATCTTTAATGGCTCAAAATTTAAAGTATTGACATTCAATGTAAGATAATAATTTGGTGATACATTTTGATGAATCAAACTGAAATGAAAGTTATGTTTTATCTCTTATAATTTCGATATTTTTCTTGATGGGTTTCTATTTTGCAAAAGCTTATAGCATCTGATTAAATTCACTTTCTTTGATAAAGAGAATTATAACATTATAATTTGTGTTTTTTTTCTTAAATATCTGCTAAAAAGTTTGGAGTGAGTATTCATTCCTGACTTTAACGTGTAGAGTCTAACATTTGCTTGAGAAAAGTGACCCGTGTTTATTTACAAGAGATTCTCTTTGTCTTAGGATAAATGATCCTAGAAAAAAGGCCACTTCCAAAAGGAATCAGTGTTTAGAAAGAAGCAATATTTCATATTAAATAGTAAGAATAATTTATTGTGACTTTATCTTGAGAAAATAAGATTGATTATCAAGAGTATATTTTATTTTATGTTTAATACAATTTATTATTCCAAATGTGCTATAATTATTCAAAAGGATAAAGAATAACAATTTGTGTGGGGCATGATATGCATTTTATGGCACAATTGTATGACTGTACACCATTACATCTTTCATTCCTAGTGGCGTTTTGCAGCATGATCACAGGGGGTCATATTTTGCAAAAAAAATATTTGATGGATTCATTAATTTTCCAAAGGGCCTCTCATTAACCTTTTATTTAAATAATTATCTTTCCTCATTCAAGTTGAGATTTTCCTGGTTCTTGGTATGATGAATGATTTTTGTATTGTATACTGGCTATTTGAAGTATTATGTTTTGAAAATCTGGATCTTACTTAAATCTTCTGTTTCAGCAGGCTTCCTCTGACACCAAGCCAGTGGGGAAAGTGGGACCCTGAGGCTTGACTGCCAGGTGGAGGTGAAAGTCCAGGCTCCTCACGTGACCCACTTTGACAAGGGCGGGAATTGGGGTGAAGTGGGGAGGGATGCCTCCTTGTTACTGGGCAGAGTTGGGTTTTCAGCCTCGCCACTGGGACCCTGCAGATACCAACCTGGTTGAGAGGGAGAGGGGCACCTCCTTAGAGTTCCTCATGAGTCCTCCAGTGGTGGTGAAACTAGATTTAACATTTATCCTCCTCTGACTTCAGCAGGGAGAGGGAGGGGTACTTCAGTACCACTGTGTGTAGATGGAAGTCTAGAATCCCCTCATGGACTCCAGTGACACCTTTGCAGGGAATCAGGGAAAGCTCTTTGCCACTGGGTGACAGTGAAAGTTCCACCTCACCACTCAGTCTTCTTTGATTCCACCCTGGTGTGTTTGTGGAGGTGGGGAAGGACCCCTCATAGAAGTAGGCTTTACTTTGGGTTTATTTTATCTGCTTCCATTGGTATTTCCAATTTGCAGATTTCTCCAGCACCACGTCTGGGATATATGAGGCAAAAAGAAAACCCAGAGAACTCAGCTACGTTTTTCCTCAGGTCCCAGGACCCTAATAGATCTGTCTTCTTCTCATCCTCTTTTAGACTCATTTTATGTAGTTTTTGCTTGTACTGTCCAGGGATTTTAGCAGTCTTTAGTGGGAAGTGTAGAGAGACGTGGGAAATTTTATCTTAATCTAGAACCAGAAGTCCATCATCTTTTGATCATGCCGACATTAATTTCTGTTTTCTGTTGTTAACAGCTTAATTCTGTTAAATCTTTGTTATCTTATGTCCTTGATTACAATCCTAGTGTTTTTTAGCATCACTTTTATTGACTTCATGGATATCTGCATCTTCACAAGTTTTATAATTTAATCTCAGATTGGCACCATATTACTTCCTGTTATCAGCAACTAATTGATGATATAGACATTAATACGGTGGTTGATATGAGAAGAGATACGAGTAGTAAGTGGGTGAGGATAGGTGGGGATTAATTTCGTAAGTGATCACTATTGACTAGTTTCATGTTATAGCAACTTCTGCTCTCCCGTGTGAAATTTCTTCTCTTAAACTCAGGGGACTCACATAGTAAACATTTAGATAATAAAAGTTTTCTGTATTGTACCCACCCCCATTACTACGGTTAACTTTTATCTTCCTGCCCTCATAGTAAAAATCTGTTCAAATGCTGACATTTTCAGTGCTATTTGTATTCGCTGGTATTACCATGACATGATAATTTTGACTTAGCGACATATGTGCTTTTCCTACTTAAAGGTTATTTCAAAATGCGAGAAGTTGGGAAAAACTTAGAAAATAAAGCCAAGATCACAGTGCACTGACACATCCTTCCTTAGGATTTTTTTCCCCAAATAAAATTAGCTGGTCAAAGGATGACTCCTGATACCTGTTGCAAAATTTTTCTCTAAAAAAGTTTTGGAAAGGATCCGGGTCATACACTGAGATTACGATTTAAAAAAAAAAAAAAAAAAAAAGACAACTTAAAGCAAAAGAGACTTATCCATGGAGTTATTTTTAAAGACTTGCGTTCTGCTATCCTGATCACCTAACAGTTTTTAGACATTGCTGTTCTCTCAGTGTCAATATTTAGACATTGATAACACCTTAAATTATAATAAAATTCCATGATATAAATATAATTGCTTTTGTGTAATCATTCATCTATCAAAATATTGACTCTGGCCTTGACAATGTAATATGGGGCCACATTAAGCAGTGTATTGGCAACAGCCATAAAACACTCACCGGAGATGGAAGGAGTTGGAGACATCGTCCACACCCGCTTTAATTAGTGATCTAGCGAGGTTGGAGGCAGATAGAGGGTGAATATGTGTTCCATGAATGCTGCAGTATTGTGCCTCTTTTTATCCTCTGCAAGATAGTAAAGAAGGAGTGAAATGTTGACTGCTTTCCACTAGAAACCTTAGCTTGGAGAATCACACAGTGACTAGTTTCTCTCTTCTATTCAAAGCTGCCATGGAGCTTAATAAAGACATAATTATACAAGATGAATTAGAGCCAAATCAGTCTTCCATCAATGAGCAAAGTAAGTGTAAAACAATAAGTTGACATAATATTAACATTCCCCTGTACTATTTACATGCTAAGCAAAGTGGTATAACATGAGGACTTCGTCTCAGCCAAAATACATGAAAAATGTTTGTCTGAAATAAATTCACATAGAGGAGTGCTTGGGAAACTGGGTATGGTAAGAGCAAATGGAAGGGGACGTGATAACTTCTCTGTGGAGTAAACTCCCAGTCCCTCGTGTCTACCACTAGGTGAACATCTGGTGGGCAAGCTGCGACAGGATGAAGGGTTGGAGCACCGGATGACCTTTCATGGCTCCCTGGCCCTTTTCTCTATAGTATTTATCACTGTATAGATTGTACTTTTTTATGTGATTCTTTGATTAATGCCCCTTTCCCGATTAGACTGTAAATGTCACAGACTGTATTTTTATACTTCTCACTGTTATATCTCCAAGGCCTAGCACAGCACTAGGAACAATAAATATTTGTTGAGTGATTTAATAAATGTTAGACCAGTCTTTCCTTTCTACTATGTCTATGGCTCTCCAGCTTCATATATTAAACCAGCAAATTTGGGAAAGACTTGGTCCAAAATCTGCCCCAGGTACTTAGAGTGAGGTTTCTCTTCTGTGAGTTTGTTGAGGACAATAAGGTACCAAACTAGGAATTGTGGGGAGCGGGTAACATTGGGGAAGTGTGGTCCTAGTGGAAGATGAAGCTGAGGAGTTTAGAAGGGAATATTTTTGAAGAAGGAAAGCCTGCCTTTCTACAAGTGTGAACTTATTTAACTTTTTCTGGTGAATTTGGTATAATACCTTCAATTTACAGTGTTTCTTGTTGGCAGCTTCACGTATGTAAGCTTGAAGTTGAAGCTCTTGAAGTACACTTTTTTCTTTTCTTACATTGTGGTTACTTGAAAAATGCATGCAAATTTTCACTGATTTATGAAGATTTCAAGTTTGTTTTAACAGAAAAGTATTTTTATTTCTTATCATCAAGTAAATGTCGTAACCAAAGAAGGGGCACCGCATTTATTCCACAGTTCCCCATGCCCTAGGCTCCCTGTCTATGACTTCTAATACCCAGATTGAAGAGCACGTGGGCTCCTCGGAAAGCTGAGGCTTCCTTTGCTCACAGGGCCATTTCTCTTTTCCTGAGGAGGTCTTTGAAGCTAGTCCCGGATAATGAGATGTGAGAAAACCATCAGGAAAGTTGCCTTAATACATAAACACTCCATTTCAAATGGAATCATAGAGCTCAAAATTCCCACATGTGGAATAAAAACATGTATGTTTTAGTTTGGGTTGTTTTCCTTTATTGGAGGAAAAGGAAGCAATATCCCTCATGACCCTCCAGAATGAATGTGAGCTCTGAAGACAAGATGGGAGAATGCTCATATGAAATGACTTTTTCCAATGACTGAAGAATGAGAAAAGCAACAATGGAGAGAAAAGTATTATAAAATCAGATATATATGAACTCAATAACTTTAGTTTTATAGACTACTGAAACTGAAATATACATTTTAGTGTACAATTAGAAGACAATACCTAATTGCCAAGGACGCAAACTGGAACAGAATACATTGGGTAGAGAATTTCAGACAGCATCATGAAACTGTGCCCAGGGAATAAACACTTAGAACTGCACTGAGTGGTGGTGGAAACACCCCTCTTCCCTGGACAGGTAGTAGGAAATGACCTCGCCCCCCACAGAAATGTTTGCTTGGGTTGGCTCTCCAATGAACAGGTTTCACTCTCCAGAAATAATTGTGTCAAGTATTGGATTTGATCCCATTTACACAGTGAAATAAGCTGTGGAAGTTCAGTGTGCAGTAGAGAAGGGAAAGGAAAGCCTCAGAATAAAAACACTTGTGCCTATCACAAATTAATATTATACTAGGTTAATATAAACAGTTATTTGGGTCTTTTTAAAAATAAAATCTGAGAAATGATATCATGAATGTAGATGATCATAGTGTTAATTATATCATGAGTTTGGAGACATGAGTGGCTCTAATGTAATCAGTAGAGAGAGAGTGAGTAAGCCCATGGCTTTGGTGTTATTTAGAAGACTTTCTTCACTTATAGCATAAAAGTGCATTTCTTCATTACATTTATTTCATTGCCCATAAATTGGGTAAGAATTAAAAAATCAGATTTACATGTCAGTAAATACAGTGGACCACATGAGTCCATCTAATATGCAGTGAGACCATAAAATGTCTTTTTAAGAAGCTGAATGTTAAAGCACACAGATAGATAAAGCATTCACTGTGCAAAAATGTTGCCCAATTGGTTTTTGATTGAGACCATTTGACGTTGCAGAGAGAGTGTAGGCTTGGGGTCTGCAGATGTAGAGGTGATTCGTGGATCTGCCACTTGCCCAGGTGTGACCTTGGAGACAGTATTTAGCTTCCCTGTAAAGTGGTTAACACCTAAACTGCTGTGCTTTTATGAGATTGAAATGAGATAAAACCTATTAGAGTACCTGGCCCCATGCCCAACACATGGTGGCGTAGACGTGTTCAATAAATGCCTATTCTCTTCTGCTTCCCTTCAAACCACAGGCCCACCCCTGCACTCCCCACATGTACACACATTCACTGTCCTTGATAAAACCCACTTGTGGTTTTAAATTATATTAGCAAAAAGAAATTGATACCATTTAAAAACAATATCATATGATATCACTTATATGTGGAATCTAATTAAAAATGATATAAATGAACTTATTTACAAAACAGACTCACATATCTCGAAATCAAACTTATGGTTACCAAGGGGGAAACGTGGGGGGAAGTGATAAATTAGGAGATTGGGATTAATATATACACACTACTATATATAAAATGGATAACTAATAAGGACCTGTTGTATAGCACAGGGAACTCTATACTCAATACTCTGTAATGACCTATATGGGAAAAGAATCTGAAAAAGAATGGAGATATGTATATATAAAACATATTCACTTGGCTGTACACCTAAAACTAATACAACATTGTAAGTCAACTATACTCCAATAACAATTAATTAAAAAACAAAATAAAAGTGGACTAACTCCATCTCTAGGATGCTCATTTAATTAACACCTTACCTATACTCACTTAAAAAAAAAAAAGAACAAACTTGGGTGTATGTATCATCACATATAAAACACACAGTGATTCTGAGAGGAATTTAAGAGATTAATACCCAGATTTTACAGAAGAGAAAACTGGGGCTCAAGTTGTTAAGAGAGACTTGCCACAATGAGGCTTACCAGTGGAAAGCTAGGACTGGTCCCCAGGTCTCCTGGCCACCACTCCCATTTATTGGAGGATTAAGCTTCTTTGACATGAAGACTGCTCAAGGATCAGATCCAGGTTTTACTACAGTCTAGATGTGTGACCTTGGGTAAGTCACTTAAATTCTCTGTTCCTCAGTTTCCTTATTGACAGAATGATTCCAGTAATGTTATCATCATCATAAAGTCGTGAAAATTTTAAATGTAAATTAAAAGTTGCAGAATAAAAGATGCCTGGAGCAAAGCACGTGCTTGGTATATATTAGCTCCTCTTATAAATCCAGTGTTTTTATCAGCTACATGGTGCTACCTAGACAACAGTAAATACTTAAAAATTTTTCAAATAAAATCTGAGCATTATGTTCTAGGATTAAAATTAATCTTAGACGTTTACTTTTTTGTTGCTCTTGTTCTCAAATATACCCCAGTATCCTAAATACTCTTGCTTAGCTGTATACTACAGCAAATCAGGTATATTTTTTGAACAGGAAAATGTCTGTCTGCTTTTTGTAAGAATAAATTTGAAGTTTGAAAGCTTTTCACAAATTTTAATCGGTCTCTTTGTTGCTGTCACCCTAGGAACTAACTTCACCCTTGCAGAGCTGGGGATCTGTGAGCCCTCCCCGCACCGAAGCGGCTACTGTTCCGACATGGGGATCCTTCACCAGGGCTACTCTCTGAGCACAGGGTCTGACGCCGACTCCGATACAGAGGGAGGGATGTCTCCAGAACATGCCATCCGATTGTGGGGGAGAGGGATAAAATCCAGGCGCAGTTCCGGCCTGTCCAGTCGTGAAAACTCGGCCCTTACCTTGACTGATTCTGACAACGAAAATAAGTCAGATGATGAGAACGGTAGGCCTGCTTCTTAAATATTTTTTAATGTTCTGGGTACTGCACAATGTGGGGCTTGGGATGTTTTTGTGTTTTAATAAAGAGGCATATAAAAACCATTCATTTTCTTTTAAATCGACCTTGTCTACCCACGCTGAGCTGGGGGAAAATAAACCAGCAAACCTCAAACACACAAAAAATGAGGAGAGAATTTTAAAATCACATTTTGATGATAGCACACTCTTCAGGCATCGTCAGTTGGTCTTATTAGCAAGTAAATTGCATTGCAAAAGAAGCAACTTGATAAACTATGACCTATACCTAGAAAATGTCCTCTCTCCACAAGTTTCTAGGTCTTTGTATTGATTTCCTCTTCCCAGTAAATGGCAACCTGGGTTATTTTTTTTCATGAAGAACTCTTAAGAATCCTACCTTATCTTAGACTTTCATTTCCAGGCGGCAATGCCTCATATCCGTATTGGAGATCAAACTTGGAACAGATGCTCTGGAGTTTAATAATGACAAATAGGAAGAGACTTGTCTTCAAAAAAGTATTCTCGTCTATGTTTATTTTTCTCCTTGGTACCTATGTAGGTTCACGGCTTCCCACACCTTCTGTCACAAATCACTGTTGCTTTATCCATCAGCTTTGTGGATGTGTTTTAATGAAATTTTGAAAATTGAATGCTTCCGATCATTAAGCAGTAAATATAGGGAAGCCTAAGCAAGTCATTAAAGAGAGAAGGTGCTTATTTGTGGCTTTCTTAGCAACTCAGAACCGTGTTGAGTCCAAAACATTTTTTAAAAGATAAATTGCATTAGGTATGGTGGATTTATTGAGAAAACATCAGATGCTATGTGGTTTGTTATGAATATATTGTGTGTTTGCTAAAAGAATTACCGTTAGAATGTTTACAAATAGATCAGTTAAGGAGGTTTCCATAAATAGTATAAACCTCTACTAGAGCAGCTCTAAGTATTTTCTTGCCTTTAAAAAATAAAAGAAAGAAATTGGCAGGCAGGCAGGCAGCTTGTTGTAAATACAAAAGCATAGCTAAATATCGTTTATTCTCCAAACCGTGTTGAAAACACATCATTTCCTGGGTAAGTCGCATATATTCTAAAAGATGTCACTGTGTTGCATTTAAATTTATGTTTAATTGTGAAATAATTTATTCTACAGTGAGGACAAGGGGATGTGTCTTCCTTATGTCTCAGTTCAGGTAGCTAATCAAGGTGTCCTCTCAAGGAAAAATCTGCACTTGACTCCTTTTGAATTTTAACAGAATTCTGACACTTGGTACATTCAGCACTCTAAAGGTGCTTATTTGTTGGGAAATTACTTTCAGAAGTTTTCATAAAGGCATACATTGAATCCATTTACTGATGTACTTTTTCCACTTCAGTGTGTGTCAGGTACTATTTAAATGCAGGCACTTTGATTGCCTAATAAATAAAATCATTTGTAATCCAAGAACTTACGGCATATCTTAAACAAGCTGTTTTAGCAAATGTTCCATGGTTGGAATTCTCGCTGGTCTCATGGGCACCATCTATAAAGAATTATTTATACATATTCCTAGAATTCACACCCTTTCTTTTTTAAGCCGTATACATCTTAAAAACTCAATGAATAAGGGGAGGATTCCAGAGAAGAAAAGGGAGCAAAAAGGCTTGCCTTGAATTTACCTACAACTGTTAGGGTTGAGGGGATTTTACAGGTAAAGATGTAAACCAACGGTAGTTGCTTTTTTCCAATATCATTTGAAACATATTCAAACAGTTTTCACCTTGCGGCACTCTGTATAAATCCCTGTGTACTGATAGGAAATAAACCCTTAGATACAGTGTGGCGATTTTTCCCTGTAATGCTAGTTCTAATACAATCAGAATTGCATAAAGAACTTAGATAATGTACTTAGAACCAGGAAGCCATTCTTTTGTTCCTGAATCTGGCCGAGCATGAAGGGGGGATTCTGAAGCCAGAGTTCAAGCTTAGGTGATAGATGGTTATTTAAAAATGTACAGATAGAATGTGTTTCCTTTTCTCTTTTTTAATTTTTTCAATATTTCACAGATTCCAAAGATGTATATGACGCATGCTCTGTTCTCCTTGGGGGCCAGAAATAAAAACAAGAAATTGTACACGTCACATCATAAACTCCTCAACCAAATAAAAAGTGAGGTGTGGGCTACTCTGCAGCCTGAGGTGTTAACTTCAGTCAACTTCTTGCCCTTTCCTTTGATAAATTCTATTTAGCTCCCCCCCAAAAATCAATGCGTTTTCACCTCACTGGTTTTATGAAGTTTGGGAATGTATTATCTTATAGATTGACAGTTGCCCCACTGGTTCCACACCACAGCATGGACACTTACAAAGCCATCATTAATTTCTCACACTCGTACTCCGCCATGGCTTCCTCTGTAATAAACGCTCTGTCCTTCAGAACCAAATCAATAACCTTTTAGATATGCTTCTCTTGAAGAGGAAGTAACGAGAATCTATACTCTGAGAAAGAAGGCCTCCAATTCCATTTTAGATTTTAAGGATATGTGGCCATGGAATGAATCTTTTCTTTGGACCCCATGTATTTTTATTTCATTTTTATGGTGGGATCTTGGGGTACAGAGATTTTCACAGTGCTTATTTTAAATTGCCTTAAAAAATTCCTAGTGTGGTTTTGCTAAGCATAGGTAGCAAGTCAAGACATATCTCAAAAATCAACTTGGCTTTCTATAACCTAAAATATGGATCCAACCTTCAAACTCATGTAATAAAAATCCCTAACTGTCAACAGTTCTTCGTACATGCTGCTGTGACAAAAATGACCTACTAGTAACTAGGAACTTGAAAGTCCCATCACGCCAAACACACAGGTGAATTTGTCCTTCTCCCTTTTATTTTTTTTTTTTTCCAAGTGTAGATTCTTCAAGGTTATCACCACGCACAGCTCTGCATCTTACACATACTCCATGGCCACCAAATTAATATTGTGCTCCCTTGGATTGCTTTAAATAGATAAAACTCTCGTGTTCAGGTTATTTTATCAGGTTATTTAACTCTATCTTTAAGCTAACGATGACTTAGCTAGAAATGGCAGTGAGAGTTGGAAACAGCGAGGCCAAGCTTTTGCAGCTGTGAAATTTAACTGCATCTATAGAAAGGGCTTTCCCGGTGACTCTAAATTAGCATCATTCCTTTTTTGGGTAGTAAATGTCCCACTTAAAATATGCCCTCTTCAAGGCCCTTTTTATCACCTGCGTTATGGAGAAAAAGGGGCAGCCACTAATACACAAGCATAACTAATTGCCTTCTTCAAAATGCGAAATAGCACATGCTGTAAAAAATCTGGTCTGCACACTCTTGACCCCCTTAGGCAGTTTCTTTACCTTGGGGACTTAAAAATATCCTTGAGATTTATTTTTTTTTTAGCATAATTCTAGTTTCAGTTATTTTATTGGAAATCCAGAAAGAAAGAAAAAAGGAAAAGACAAAGAAAATAAGATTGGCTCTGGGATAGGAAGCCAGAAATTACAGAAAACAAAATCTGACCTTGGATGAAGCTTTAAGAAAAGTATCCTTCCTTTGCCCTGTTTGTTTCCACCCAAAGTAAATAAGGACAGCGTTCATTTTCATCTGTTGTCAACTGGGAAATTTATAATTCTCCTAATGTACATTGAGGATGAAAATAGAAATGTTGGGTTAATTCCATTATATTACACCAAATGCATTTATAAAGCAGGCTGGCTCTCGGCACCTAATGGATTTGTGTGAAGTGTGTTTGGGGAACCCAGGTGCTGTTAGATTGTGAGTCCTCTTGGAAGAGGTCTGTAGTGTTCTTCTCTCCTCAAGAGAACTTGAGTGCACCCAGGTATTCGTCACAGGTTAATGGAGACATGGGGCATGAACTCAGATGGGAGACAGGCGTTCCCTTAGTACCAGGACACTGTCTGTAGATCGTTACCTCCAACTACATGGCCTTCATTTGTCCTAGGAGGTGAGTTTCATAAGTCTTCTTTCTTTCTCTTCAAAAAGCAGCTCCTCGGTAGATTTTACATTAGAGTATCCTGTAAGCAAACACACCCAGGACCTGCCAGTGGGTTTCTATTTCTGTCCCACTCTATTCCTCTTACATATTCTTAAATTTATTTTGTGTTTTATAATCTGCTCTACTCCTTTCTCCCCGCCCCCAAGCCACATGTAAAAATTACAGAGAGTGCCCGGAACAAATATAAAATCTTACTGACAGCACCAGGCAGTGATAGCCAAGAGCTCATAATTTTGCTCTTCACAAAAGCAAAAATGTTCAGAGTAGGAATAGTTAAAGAGATAAGTACAAAATCATAGGGTAATAGTTGTACTTTTGATGTTGATATGTGGATGATTTCTTTTTCAGCCAGATTTTATGGGAAAAAACTTCCATGGTAGCTAAAGAAAATGTTGCCTCAATCCCTTAAAAATAAAACAAAAATCACACTTTAATCCCTTTTGGATGACCGTTACTTCAAATTGCGTTTCTAAACTTTATCTTTTTTTTTATACTTGCAAATTTGAAAGAGTAGCACTTATAAAGAAGAATGTGAAATGAGTTATCACGGAGAGAAAAAAAGTGAAGGACGTGAGCACCAAATGTCGCAGGTTCTTAGTCTTGTCTCTTCCTAAATGCAAGGATGATTTGATTTTAATAACTCTGGTCCAGTTCCCTGCACCTCCACATACTAGCGGCTCTAGGGGCACCTTATCTTACAAAAAGTTATTCAGGGGAGTCCTAAATATATGATTATCACAGTGTTAAAATACAGCTGATAATAATATAGAAACAGAAACAAAATTTAGGAATATCGCATTGTCACATGGCGTGATACAGAAGCAAGAAGCAAACTGATTGGTATTTTGCAAATGCATCTAAATGGGACCTCAGAGATTCAGGTTTTTGGCATATTAAGCAGTGCTTGCGTAACTTTAAAGTAGAAAAGAGTACTTGAAGGAGTGTAAGAGTATGTGCCTGATTTCCAGGACTGCATGTTCCAGATTATAAACTTTAGTGGCATGGTTTTTCGTTATTTATATATTTCTTTCTTTCCTTTGGTGGTTTCTTTCATGTTTGTTAATGCTCAGAGGGGCTATCAAGCAATGGCTGCATTCAATAAATACAATAAAAAAAAATGAAGCATTAAACCTTACTTTTGGCAAGGGCAGGCTGATTATTACACATGTAATCTCCAGGCCTTCGGGGAGACATTGGGCTTGGTGGATAATCATTTGCTTTTTAAGCTGCTGAGTTTCTGATGTCTGTACTTTCACTTCAGTCAAGAGCAAAGGCAGTAACCGGCTGAGACGCACCATGTTCGTGTCAGTTCACGATTGGAAGCCTCTTAACTCAGAAGAAAACTCTTAACTTTTTTGCTTATTGCTCGGTCACTTTTTAGTTTAGTTGTTGTTTGTCAAGGATCAAATTAAATTTAAAGATGGGGGAGAGATGTAATCAAGTATTAAATAAAATGAGTTAAAGCTAAGGAAGTTGATAGTATATATTTTCCACACACAACTGAATCAGGATGAATTGCTCAGAACCTAAAATCAAATCAGACAGGATTTGAGAAGTGCATATGAAAAGTAATGAGACATTTCAATTACCCATTCTGAAACTGGGATGTGTGAGGGGAAGGGGAAAATTTCAAGTGATACATTTGTAAATAGAACAGAAATTGCAGTTATGTACCTATTACGTCTATATGCTTATACACAAAGGAAAAAAGGTTACTGGTGATGTAATGTTCAGTATTATTCGGTACTAGCTGAAGGAACTGCCTAGAAGATTGTCCTTTCACGGTTTCCCTAAACTCAGTTTGAGGAATGTTAAAGCAGTAGAAGGTAGAGGTAAGTGAGTCACGGAATAGTCATCAGCTATAGAGGTGATGAACTATGTATAGTCCACGAGCGAATCTAGCCCGTGAGTTATTTCGTTTGGTCAGTGCAGTGTTTAACACATTGTACATTACTAATCAACATTTTAAGAAGGGGAGATTTCATATTAGAAATTTTCATTTTTGGCTTCTCTTGCAATGCACAAGACTCATTAACATTTGTCCAGGTTTCCCTCTGGACAAACAGGCATGGAAGCAGTAACCATAGCAGCTCTAGACAAGCCCATTTCATCTGGTTCACCTGAGCTCCCTCCACGCTACTCCTATCAGTTAAGGTCTGCCTTAGCCTTTGTAGCACTTGAATGACCAAACTTGACCTATGTACAAACTTTAGGGAAATCAGAGTTCATAAAAATGTAGAAAGAAAGCTAGAAACCAGCTGTTGTAGCTTAAATTAACATGTGTTTAGCATAGTGATGTTACTTCTTTTCTGTAAGTTTGGCTTATCTGTAAAATGGATTTACTTTTGCTCTACCAAATTTCTAAAACAGTTTAAAGGGGTTCCAATAAAATTAAATCAAATGAAAATCAATTTAGCATGGAAATTAATAAAGTAACTGTATGTGTGGGCCGGGGGAGGCTAACTGGGTGATACGCCATCCCCATCTTCTGAAGTAGATGCCCTGACGTATTGAACAGTTAAGGTCAGAACCTTTCATTTTAACACATATGTTTAAGTTATTTTAATGTAAAAGTATCTAGATGGACTTTTAGGAAATAGATGGAGGGAGAACGTACTTTAAAACTTTAGCTACTTCACATATATACACTGCGAAACGTAAAATAGATGGCTAGTGGGAAGCAGCCGCATAGCACAGGGAGATCAGCTTGGTGCTTTGTGACCACCTAGCTGGGTGGGATAGGGAGGGTGGGAGGGAGGGAGACACGAGGGGGAAGAGATATGGGAACATATGTGTGTGTGTGACTGATTCACTTTGTTATGAAGCAGAAACTAGCACACCATTGTAAAGCAGTTATACTCCAATAAAGATGTAAAAAAAAAAACGAAAAAACTTTAGCTACTTCAGCTGATTAAGGAAAACTCTGAGGCTTTTCAGGAGGAAGCCATTCAAAGAGGAGGAAAATGACTTCGTACTATGTTCAGCTTGGTCAGGCAAGAGGTTTATGGAGTCTGTTATAATGAAGTGAAAAACAATAAAGTAAAGACTAGAAGAGGAAAATGCAGTGATATATGAAGACCTCCAGCACCCCAAAAGAGAAAGACTAGGAGCGTTGTTGGGTCATGCTGAGTTGGGAAAAAGCGGGTCAGAAATCGTGCTCCACAAACTAAGGAACGTTCGTCTACATGGATAAGCAGGTTATCCAAGTATTGTTCCGGGACGGCTCTGAATCACAGTACAATATACTCCCAGTTCTCTTTGTATCCTAAGGATATGTGTGAAGGAGAGAAGATAATTGAAATACAAGCATGTTTACTAATGGAAGGGATTGAAATATTTGAGTTAGCATTCTTTGGAAACTCCATTCGTGGAGTTTTATACTGGCCTGGCCTGAAGTGGGTAGAAGAGATCGACACTATAGCAATACTATTTATGCTTGTGTTAAATGTGAAAAAGGAGGGTGTGGATTTACGTGGAGAGAGCTAGGCTCACAAGAAGGTTCAGGGAATATTTCTTTATAGGGTATTTTATGCAAGAAATTACACTATCACACATTCACTGATCCAAAATGATCTTTGAAATATTTTTTTTTAGAAAAAGAAAATTGGTATTTGGAAGGTAATGCACATTGGTTAAATATGCATATTTTAATACACACAACGTATGTGATGCTGATAAAACTATGTTCCGTTTTATTTAGTATTGACAAAAAGTAAGTAATCGCACATGAGACACTTCAGTCTGGGGGATCCTTATTTTATTTCTGAAAAAAATTTCTGAAAAAAAAGTTGAGCTGTTGGATGCTCAACATTATACAAAGCTGTTGTGTGTCTCTTTGTATTTGTGTGTCTGTGTTGTGTGTGCATGGAGTTCAGTTGGGAGGAAGGATGTTATTGAGAGGGATGGATATCAGGAAATAGAAATTGATCAAATGCCAGGGAAATGGTATCATAAGGGTATTTATGAAAATGCCAGAATGAGTACTGTTGATGTTTTGTAGTGTACAGTTTTAGGAGAAGGAGAAAAGAGAGACCTGTGCTGACCTTCTTTTAACTTGAGCTCTGTTGGTCACTTTAAGGCCTCAAGCCACTGTTCCAAATATTCCGTTCCATCCATGTACCTCAGAATGAATGTAACAGAGCCCACTTTCTCTCAATTCCCACATAAGACTCTTGCATCTTGGCAACCCTGAACCAGTTTGAGTTGTCAGAGAAATCATATGTGATATGGTGGGGAGGCTAATTTAGTTGCAGCATAAAATGTATTCTTCTCTATCTCTCCTCCCTTCCCAGTCATGATCTCTTTCCCTAATACTTTACCCCCCTCACCCTGCATCTAGCAAAGATCGCCCCATCAGTGAACTAATTTCTTTATTCTTTCATTCAACCCTCTTGTTAAAATTGGTGGGATCATGTTTCCAAAATGTGATTTTAACATCATGGTTCACTGGGTTGCAGAAAAAAATTAAAGCTTTTATTTAAAGGTACATTTCTTTTCCTTTATCCTTTAAAATTTCTATTTTTTGAGTGTATTTTATAGTGCATGTAATGTATTAGTGTATGTACACACACCCACACACATATATGGTAGAGTACATAAATGCAGAAATGTATATATTGGAAGTGTGTCCAAAATTTTTATGTTGATGTAGATATATAACAAAATGTTAAGTGACTATTGTTTTAGACATTTTATTTCCCAAGAGATGAAGTCTAAGCAGCAGTCTCTGCTTGGAATATTTGGATAATCCGTTATCTTGTGGCAACCTAACAGATTGTCTTTCTTGTTGTTCAGAGCTGTCTGTACCAATCATACCTTACTCTTTTTTTGATACAATTCCCATTTTCTTCTCTCAGTTCCCTGTGGCAGCTTCCAGTTCTTTTATGGATAGATAACAATATTTACTTTGCTGTTTATTGAAGAAAGCAAGCACCCCTATACATTTATACAGAAATCCCTGTCTCTTCTCAGTAGAGAAATAAGAATATAAACATTGGATGTATCAGCTGACTGGTATAGTAGGGGCACCTTTAAGGAGACAGTTGTAGTTAGGTTGTAAATGAAGATTAGAACTCATATAAGTGGGAATGAGATGATGGATATTCTAAATGAAAGAAAACCAATGTGTATGGTGGTTGGGGAATGAGGAGATGGTGCGAAGATGATGATGATTTTTCAGGAACATTGTCTTCCCCAAAATTCCAACTCAAGTCAGACTAATGGGAACATAGTAATTTCATTGGACAGCAGTAGATATATAACAGTAGAGGTGTAGGAACTAGATGACCAAGAGCTTTGAGTTATGGTCTGACCAAGGAGAGTTAGAGAACAACTAAAAGTTTATTTGAGCAGGAACAGTAATGTTTTAGGAAGCATCTAATTAAAGCACACATGCATGTACACACACACACACACACACACACACACACACACACGTTTGGACAGGAAGGTAACAAAATTAGAAGCAGTGATATCAGAGAGAGAAGCTGTAATCTAAGTAGGAGGACCCAAGAAATCTCTGGATTACATAGAGTCCTTCTTCTTGGCATTTCAGTAGGAAAAATTAATCCCTGATTAGCATATGAACATTGAATATTTATAATTAAAATATTAAAATTTGAAAAAGCATCAATTTGAAGCTCACAGAGTACAGAGAATGTTCCTTACAGAGGAGTCTGTTATGCTTGCACATATAGTACAGTATTACAACAGCCAGACTCCAGTGTTTATTACTTTTAAATCACATGATTAAATAATAAAATAGCATCAAATATTGCTATGGACAGGGAAAACAGGTCATAACATTATTTATAAAGGAAGAGCTAGTGTGTTGTAGGTGAACTTTGGCTAGAACTATTCCAGGTTGATTAATAGTTTCTTGAAGATTATTTCTGTTTCTATATCCTTGTTGCTCTTCTGGAATCATATTCTCATGTAATTTGTTGAAGTTCCTCTGTAACTATGTTGTTTCCCTTTCATCCCTAATCCTTTATATTTTTATCCCTCATTCTTTTACAAAAATCAGTCTTGAAAGAGATATTTATTTTTTTCTTTCAAGCTTTCTATTTGTCTTTATACTTTCCTCTAGTTTTTATCTTTTTTCATTAAGTTCATTTTCATAATTCTCTCATTTTAATTTTTGGAGTATATTTTGTTCTTTTTCTAACATTTTAAGATGAGTATCATGTTTTGAAACTTTCAGTCTTTCGTCTTAAGTAAGAGTAAATATATTTACCAGGTCCCATAGGATTTAATACAAAGTGTTGTCCTCTTCATTGCTTTCTAAAGATTCTCAGCCATCTGGACTCTTAAAATAAAATGGAATCCTAATGCTACCAATTTTTACTTTAGTACTAATAATTGCTGGAAGAAGCCAATTTTTTTTGTTAATTCTTTATAATGTCCGAATTGAGATATAAATAATACATAATATTAACATATATTAATACACAATATATGTACATAAATATACATATGTGGAAACTACATACTTTTGCAAAGTATATCTAAAATATATGAAAATATCCATGTATGTGTGTGTATCACCACATGTAATTTGACACCAGAAATAACCATGGTTAATATTTTGGTGCATATTTTTTTGCAGTCTGTGTGCTATGTGTATATCTGTGTATGCAGTGTAAATATTTGTACAGAGTTGGCATCATGTTTTTTTTCCAGTAAATCTATTACTATAAACTTTTTCCCATGACATTAATTTCTGCAATAGTTAAGGGGTTCATAGAATTTTTGTAGCATGAGACATTTCCTCAATTTTCTTTCAGTGGACATTTATTTTTTTTAGAAACAATAAAGTGTAGTATGATGAGTAAAATCCTTGTAGCTAAATTCCTGTGCACATCCCAAATTCTTTTCTTATAATAAATTCCTAGAAGATTTAGTACATACATGGTTATTTAAAATGGTAATCATTTTCAACCAATTTCTTTATAGGAATGTTTACCCTTGCACCAGCACTATGTGCAAATGACCTGACACACACACTTGTGCTCAGAAGTCACTGAAAACTATCTTAATATTTTTCCTATTTATTGATGAAAATATTTTTATCATTTATTTGAATACAAGTAAGGCTGAGCAACTAATCATGTGTTTATTGTCTATTTGTATTTCTTATTTTACGATTTAGATACCCTCTCCAGGTGAGAAGATATTGGAATCATCCTTCTCATTTTTTAGTTTGTACTAACTTTTTACAGTGCCTACAGTGACCCCAGAGTAAGTTCTGTTGTGCTTTGTTAGTTCTACAGATGGTTTAAAATGTTCATTGATAGGTATGAAAATCATTTGGCTACATTCTCAAAATCATATGACTTATTTTCTGTGGAATAGAAATTAGAAATATATATACAATAGAAATATATATGTATATGTATATACATACACACACACATGTAATCTATCAGGCTTGAAAGCTGGAAAACCATTTTAAGTGGTTGCATTAACCAAAGAAGAAAAGCTAACTCTGAGTAGGGTAGGGAATTTTTTTCCGTATTGAATATTTCAGCTGTTGCTCAGAATGCAGGACTTTACTTCAGATTGTTAATTTATAACAAACCAAGGATAGAATTGCATTCCACATGATGAAAGGAAATTCACATCTGCTAAGACAATCTGCAAGGCACCTTGAGGAGATAAAATCAAGTAAATGATGTATTAAATATTCTTAAACTTCCTCCATCTATGGTGCCTTTGATTCAATGAGGATAGCAATCATAAACACAGTGGTATTCCAGCTATTGGTATTTTTACAAAATAGGTAGTTCTGCATGCAAGATAAATATCTCAGTACATAAAGAAATACTCTGAAAATAATCATGGGGAAGCAATTACTGTTATAATAAGCATATGGCTGTGCTAATATAGAGTGTTGCTTAATAATTGATGTTATAGGGAAAAAAAGAGTAGAAAAAGTTCTGTATTCTGGGGCATCCCCTAGTACATTCAGAAAGGAAAAGACCCTAGTGAAATGCAGAGCAATTAAGAGAATATGGGCTGTCTTCCACTTCCGCTGATACACATTTATGGCTGCGAACAGCAAGGCACATTGGGAAGGCAGGAAGTATACAAATCAACTTAATCTGTCCCTCTGTGATATTTCAGGCCCTCCACAATATAGTCCAATTTTATGTTTTTAGCCCTTGCTCCCACTTCTCCTCTAAATATATTTTCAGCTCCAGCCCAACTGGACTACTTATTTTTTCCAGAGCATACTCTTTCCTCTGGTGTCTTTGTTTGACCTGTTCCCTGTGCTTTCATTGTTATCCCCAAACCTGCCCATCTATCACATTTCCTTACATCATCAAAGAATTATTTAAGATGCCAAGTACTCTGTGAAACTATTTTGGTCTCTTTAACTATATATGAACTTCCACTCCTTTGAATTCTTTAGCATTTTATTTATCCATTTGTTTTGGAACTAAGGGGAAATGGTGCAGACTTCATCAAGATAGAGAAGTAAATGATTCGAGATACATTTTGGAAATACAATATATAGAACTTGATGCTGGTTTGAATGTAGGTGCCAATGAAAAAGAGCTATCAAGAATTACTGACTTTAGTGATTGAAGGGATTCCTGTTTACTAAGATGGGGAATATTTGGAAAGGATAGGATTTGGGGGCTGAACCAGAGTTTCATTTTGGACACTGTTAAGTAACATAAGACATCCAAGTAGAAAGGTAATACGGTTAGTTGTGTAATTATTAAAAATGGAACTTAGAGGTGAGGTCTGAACTAGAGACCTCAATTTGAGATTCAGCAGCATGGCAGTGGTCTCTTTGTATATATACATGGAAGAAAATGAGCTCACACAAGGAGAAAGGCAGGGAAGGAAGAGTAAAGAGTTATTTATTGCAACAACCAAGGCAAGAGATGATAGTGTCTAGGACCAATGGCGGTGGTGATAAATGGTCTGATTCTCAGTATATCTTGAAGGTAGAGGTAGTAGTATTTCTAGGTGTATTGGCCAATACGTTTGTGAAAAAGGGGTGTCAAAGGTGACTCTCAAGTCCTTTACCTATTTTCTAATCAGGTTATCTGTATTTTGATATTGAGTTTTAGGAGTTCTTTATATGTTTTGGACATTACTCCTTATCAGATATATGATTTGCAAATATTATGTCCCATTCCATTGATTGCCTTTTCATTCTCTTGATAGTTCCTTTGCTGTGCAGTAGCTTTTTAGTTTGATGTAGTCCCACTTGTCTAGTTTTGCTTTTGTTGGCTGTGCTTTTGTTGTTATCAAATCCAAGAAGTAGTCGCGAAGACGAATGTCACGATGTTTTCCTCTATGTTTTATTCTAGTAGTTTTACAGTTTCAGATCTTGTCTTTAAATCTTTAATCCATTTTGAGTTGAATTTTGTGTATGGTGAAAGATAAGTGTTCAATTTCATTTTTTGCACGTGAATATCCAGTTTACTCAGTGCTATTTGTTGACGAGACTGTACTTTCCCCACTGTATTTTTGGCACCCTTGTGGAAGATCAGTTGACTTCATTTGCATGAGTTCATTTTTGGGTTCTCTGTTCTGTCCCATTGGTCTATATGGCTGTCTTTATACAAGTAACATAATGTTTTGATTGCTGTAGCTTTATAATATATTTTGAAATCAGGAAATGTGATGCTTTGTTCTTATTCTCAAGATCTCTTTGGCTATTTGGTGTCCTTTGTGGTCCCATATGAATATTAGGATTGCTTTTTCTATTTCTGTAAAAAACTGTCATTGGGAATTTTGAGTGGGATTGCATTGAATTTGTAGATTGCTTTGGGTAGTATGGACATTTTAACAATATTAAGTCTTTCAGTCCATGAACATGGACTGTCTTGCCATTTATTTGTGTCTTCTTTCATTTTTTTAATCAAGATTTTGTAGATTTCAGCATACAAGTCTTTCACCTCTTGGTTAAGTTTATTCCTAAGTATTTTATTCTTTTTGATGCTATTATAAATGGAATTATTTTATCAATTTCCTTTTCAGATAGATTACTGTTAGTGTGCAGAAATGCAACTGGTTTTTATATGTTGATTTTGTGTCCTGCAACTTTACTGAGTTCATTTCTTATTTCTACCTGTTTTTTTTTTGTAGAGTCTTTAAGATTTTCTACATATAAGATCTGCAAACAGATCATTTTACTTCTACCTTTTCAATCTGAATGCCTTTATTTATTTTTCTTGCCTAATTGCTCTGGCTAGAACTTGCAGTACTATGTAAAATATAAGTGGTGAGAAGGGGCATTCTTGCTTTGTTCCTAATCTTAGAGGAAAAGCTTTTGCTTTCTCCAAAGAATATATTCAGATGGCCAAGAAGTATATGAAAAAATGCTCAACATCACTAATAAGGAAGTGCAGATCAAAATCATAATGAGATATCATCTTGCACTTGTTAAAATGACCACTATGCATTAAAAAAAGGATAAAAGTGTTGGAAAGGATACAGAGAAGTTGGCAGTCTTGTACACTGTTGTTGGGAATGTAAAATGGTGTAGCCTCTATGGAAAACAACATGACATTCCTCAAATAATTAAAAATGGCATTGCCATATGATGCAGCAATCCCACTTTTGGCTATTTGTTCAAAGGAATGAAAATTGGGATCTTGAAAAGATGTATGCAGCTCATGTCACTGTAGCATTATTCGTGATTGAATAATGTAGAAACAATCAAATGTCCATCACTGGATGAATGGATAAAGAAAATGTGGTATATACATACAATGTAATATTATTCAGCCATAAAAATTAAGGAAATCCTGCCATATGTGACACCATGAATAAACCTTAAGAACATTATGATATGTGCAATAAGCCATTCACAAAAGGACAGATACTTCATGATTTCACTTATATGAAGTATCTAAAGTAGTAACACTCATGGAATCAGAAAATAGAATGGGGGTTGCTCCCTAGGGGTTGGGGGCCTGGGGAAAATTGGGAGTTGCTGTTCAATGGATATACAATTCAGTTATGCAAGATGAGTAAGTTCTAGAGATCTGCTGTACAACATTGTGCTTATAGTTAACAGTAGTGTCCTGTACACTTAAAATTTTGTTAAGAAGGTAGATTTCATGTTATCTGTTCTTACTACAATAAAAAAGAAAAGAAAGGAGAAGAAAAGAAAAAGATGATGCCAAGGCTTTGACTGGAGGTATGATTTTGTCCCAACTGAAATAGTAAATTCAATCAACTGAAACTGAAGTGGAACAAATTTTGGAGTGGAAAATGGTGAAAGACTGATTGTGGCAGCATTAATAGAGAACAGGGTGATAAGAACTAAAGACACAAATAGAGACAACAATTTCCATGAGCTCTGCTGCAACTCCAAGGAGGAGAGTCAAGAGAGCGTTTTTTTTTTTTAATAAGAAGGAACTGTATATTTGTGTGATGGGTGAGAGTGATCCAGTAGAGAAGAAGAGATCAGTTGATGATAGAGAAGAGAATGGGATGTCTTTCACAAGTACAGGAGGATGGGAAGTTCACCTACAGTAAAGAGAGGGGGCAGATTATGGCAGGTGGGTAGACCTCTGATGGAATTCTGGAGAATTTCTGCATTGATTACTTCTGTTTTCTCAGTGATGTGTGAACTGTGGTCATCAGCTGAGAGAAAGGATGGGGGGGGAGGTGTTAAATTTTAAAGAGAGAAGATAAATGAGAAGAAATTGCTAGTAGAATGAAGACACTACCTTTTACTACTTTTCATGGTCGGATGTGTGTGTGTGTTTGTCCACATTCTACTAACGTGCCCAGGCACAAAGTAGGTAGTGTTTGATGTACCTTGGGCTCTGGTTTTACCAAGCCAGTACCAAACACCATAATGCAATAGAGGGGTAAGTGAGTACAAGGAGTATTTATAATAATCATAATGATTCAACCTGAAAGTTAAGCTAAGTAAGGATGAGAATGAGAACATCATAGGGTGAGAGATGGTCATAAAATCAATTGATTGGAGGGACGCATGGGTGTCAAAAGATAATGGGGTCAGGGTATGAGAGAGACTGAGCTACGAAAGTAGGCAGTGCTAATTAGAAAGTGGGTTGCATGAAATTGAGATTAAGGAAGGGTTGTTGTTATCAACGATGACAAGATAGGACCATGAGCGTGAGTAGCTGAAGCTGAATGGCAGACAGGAGGAGCAGCAAGAGCAGTTCACATAAATGGAAGTGAAAGTGTTGGAAGAATCACCTATCTGTGTACTGAAATAGTCACCACTGCAGACAGGAGGAGTAGTGAGTGAGTGATAGACAGCCGGTCGTTAAAATTATCCAGAAAGACGGAGGAGTGATGGCAAGAGGGAGATATGGTGTCAGTGAATGAGAGGTAATGTGTGTTGTAATCAGATGGCAAGAGACTCAGTGTTGAGCACATGTACAGAGCATTGAGGGAGCGTGGCCTAATGGTTTGAAGGCACAGGAAGGAAAAACTGCCACCTCTTGAGCACAATCTGGGAGAAGCAGAATCCCAGGAAGAGTAGGATTTCCATTGGAGTAATAACGTGAAATGTGCCTTCAGAGATATGGTTGAGATGTTTTTCAGTGATAAAGTACATAATAAGGACTTAAAATGGAGAGTGAAGGCAAGGCTTTTGGTGTGTGATAAGGAGAGATGGACCTCTGGAACCCAGTGGCATTTAACCCCTCTTGATGGGATTAGAAGAACTAGGAGGGGTGTGGTTTAACCCTGGTGCGCAGGTTCACTGTTGATCCTGCAGCGATATCCTCAATCTATTTCTCTTATTTAAGGCAGTGGTCACCTGGTGATGCTGGAGAAAACATGGAGTCATCCCTTAGTATAGAGAAATGGTTGTCCTTGGATAGGGGGCAGGGGACAGATCCTTTATAATATTTCCTATTCAAGTATAAAGAAGGAAGAATCATTTTCTAATATACTGCAAGAAATCTTGATGACATGGACATCTTATACATGTTTCTACATTGTCTAGCACATTGTTTATCAGATGAGTCACAAAACTGTGATAGGGAGAATAGGAAAGAAGGCAAGAAAATGAAAAAAAGGAAAGAGAAAGCACAATAGAAAGGCAAACTCAAAAAGATGAAAGATTAGGAAATAATCGCTTGGTGAATTGCAATCCACTTTATAAAACAAAGTATGGAACCCAGGAAAGATAGGTTCTGTTGATTAAGAATCGAACTTAGGGCTTCTCTGGTGGCCCAGTGGTTGAGAGTCCGCCTGCCAATGCAGGGGACACAGGTTTGTGCCCCGGTCCGGGAAGATCCCACATGCCACGGAGTGGCTGGGCCCGTGAGCCATGGCTGCTGAGCCTGTGTGTCCGGAGCCTGTGCTCTGCAACGGGAGAGGCCACAACAGTGAGAGGCCCGCGTACCGCAAAAAAAAAAAAGAAAGAAAAAAAAAGAATCTAACTTAGCTTGAGTGTATGTGTGTCCATGGTTTAATCTAAAACTGAAGCTTCTCATTTTGAAGAGGAATAACCCTGTGAGTTAAGAAATCAATGAGCTAGGAGTACAGGAAGAGACAGGAAGATCATTCCATACCTTCTAAAAAATATATGTGTGTTGTATAATAGGGCGCAAAATAGTGTTCCTGCTGAAATAGTAGGTTAAGAAAGAGGGATGACTGTACTTTGAAAGCACAGGAATGACAACTTGATCTTGTATGCCTTTTTTTGCTTTCTGGAAAGATGTATCAAAAAAATTAGGTGCCAAAACATGACTCTGGATCATTCTCTAGGATCTGTTCGGTGGGCATAATTCTTTTAAAATATCAAAGATTTCTCTCACTATCTCCTCTAGGAAAACTGTGCCTGTATTCATGACTGTGACCTTTGTTCAGCTTTCAATTTATTTGTGGAAAAAAAAAACCCACCAGATACTATGAAGAAAATTCAAGAACTACATATACTCTGTGTTGCATATTAATATTGGTATGACATATTTATGGGAGAGGCTGGAGAATTGAGGAGAAAAAGTCTGGAGGCCTGGGTTCTTGTCCAAGCTCTGCCAATAACTAGCTGTACGGCTGAGGACAACAGGCCTAATCTCATTAGGTGTCCACAGGTCATGATATGAACACGTTGGGGGCAGGGGAGCATGGCTATTAAGTGCATGGATCTTGGAGTCAGGTAGATAAGGCTTTGAGTCCTAGCTCTGTCCCTTATCAGCTGCAATGACCTTGCCAATTTACCCACTAAGCTCTCAAAACTCTTCTGTCTTCTGTAAAATGGAGATAATGCTTGTACCTCTCCAATATTTTTGTTATTATCAAATGAAATGGGGTGTATCAAGCTGTTAGCAAAGTGCTGGACGCATGGTAAACACTCTACGCATAGTATTCATAAATTCTGTACTACTGTTTTAAAAATAATTTTCTCGATTGCCATATTTAATACATTTATACTGCTTTTAACATTTATAGATTTATCACATTCAAGTGATTCAACATGATTTCTGGTGTCTTCTTCTTAATCCTTGGCTATCGGTCGGTCCTTGGGCAGAAATGTAAATCCCTGTTCTTGTACTGATTCTGCAGTAAAGGTGATGGGGATTAGATCATTTCCACTTACAGTGTCCATCCCCCTTTTCTGGGAACCTGTCATAAGTGGGAGTTCTGCCTTGTATATCAAAGAGGGATTCTAAAAGATGATTTCATTTGTGCCTTTATTTTGTTCTTCAAGCCAAGGGAGTTAAATATTAATTAAGGAGTCTAATCCAGTAAATATGGAGATGAAACCATCTCAGACTCACAGAGTTTGTGATAAAAGGAGCTGGGAAGGGTTTGAAGCCAACACTGAGCCAGGATGAGCAGAGCAAGAGATGTGGGATGAGATCAAAATATGAAAGAAGACCAATCACAGTTTACAGTGCAGAAGGCCTTTAACTACAGGAGGACACTGCATCGCTCATTCTGAATACAAGTCATCAAACATTTATTGAATATCTACTACATTCTGGGAACTCGAAGCGCAAAGATAAATTTCACGGAATCCTTGCCCTCAAGTAACTCACATCCTAGCAGGAAGAAAGAGACCTAAATGGTGACGGGAGATAGAATAGCACAGTAATTAAGCACATTTCTTTGAAATGAGATTGTCTTGGTTTAAAGCTCAGTTCTGCCACTTCCTAGCCTTTGGGACATGGAAAATGACTTTATCTCTTTGAGCCTGAATGTTTTCATTGGTAAAATGAAAGAACCTACTACCCATGGATGTGTTGTGAAAAGCAAATGAGTAAAATGTTGAAATGGACTTAATGCAATACCTACCACCTAATATAGGCAATAATACATATCATTATAGGCAGTCATACATTAATGTTACACAGTGAAATTTTACACAGAGAAGTTACTGTTTGGGCTGGGCTTTGAAGCTGGAGGAAGATTGTTCCAGGTAAGAAAGAGAATAGATGACATCGGGAGCTGAGGACACAACAGAATCCAGAGCTGTGAATACGTTGTTATAGTTGGGGAATAAAGAACAGTCTCATAGTAGAGAAAAGAGCAACCTCTCGGGTGGGGGGGTGGAACTGGAAGTGAACAAAGGGAAGACTGGAAAGTTCACTCTGGGCCAGCTTTTGGAAAAGTTAGAATTGCATGGCAGATGCTTTGACTTCACCATATAAGTAAGTGGGGGCTGCTGAAGGTTATTAACAAAGGAGTGACTTGATTTCGATTTACATTTTAGAAAAATTGTTCTGAACATGGAATCTACATTGGGAGAAGGAGGGCTTGGACCAGAAAGAGGCTAAGAGTCCATTATGGTCCCATCTGGGTCAGTGAAAGTGATGGGAAGGGATGCGGGAGAGGGAGGTTCCAGAGGCAGCTTGACAGTGGCTCACAAATGACTAGCATGGGCAAGGCTGGGTTTAAAAGGAAAGAGAAGATTCAAGAGGACTGCAATGAGGATGACTAGCTTAGAAGAAAGTCGGTAAATGAGATAGAGGCAGGGAAGAGGAGAACAAGTTCAGTTTTGGAAAATATTGAGTATAGATTTTCTTGGACTTCTCTGTGAAGCTATTAAATAAGCACTTGGAAATGCTTTAGTGAAAATAAGGCAGAATGTGAACCTGGGAACAGAGACAAGGAAACTCTCACCCACAGGTTTTAAGTGGGTCCATCTGAGGGGTAGGATGTCTGGGAAGGGGGTTGTCCAGTGATCAGAACCAAGGACAGGGTCCTAGCAATGCTGCTTTTTAAAGGGCAGTCTAAGGAAGATGAATCAGCAAAGTCGATGGAGAAGGGATACTCAGAGAAAAGAGGGGTAAATCTGTCCTCCTTCTGGAAGTAGAGATTACCAAGAAGAGCAAGGTCAACGATGCCAAAGTGTTTAATTAGGATGAAGAATGAGGAGAGGCCTTTGGGTCTGACATTGATGACATTTGATGGAGTATTCTGAAGTAAGGCTGTTGCAGATGCTTGATTAAAATGGTTAATGGAGAGGAGGGTGGAAAGAAAATGAAAGCGGAGAGCAGGCATTACATCCCGTACACCTGTAAAGACCTTGTATTCCCTGTACTAATGTTTTGTATACAGTAGATAATTTAACCATGCCTCTTGCTGTGTGTATTTTGCAGGTTTCAACTTAAGTGATGCTAAATGACAATTTTTATCATATTCTGTCCAAGAGGACCTTGGTCTAGAGCAAAGATACGTAGGGAGAGGGGCAGATGTATGGAATGACTCAAGTTAAAATTCTAGGAATTATGTTTGCTGAGAATCGTGGATAATCAGTAACTGTCTCATAACTTATGTGGCATTTGGGTCATTATTATAAAACAAGAAGTCTTTAATTTTTTTAAAAAAGAGGGTATAAAATGTTCTGAATAAAGGGCTAACATGCTTAACTGAAAAGTGTAGCTTCTCTGTAAGCTTAATCAGTGAATTTTAATCAAAGCCATTGACCTCTGTTCTGTAGTTATGTGGTTATTCAAAAGTTGCACCAGATTTGGGATGATAGATAAGCTTCTGTGATCCATTTAGAACTAAATCACAAATCTTTTTTTTTTTTCTAAGAAGACCCCAACTTTGCAGATTTAGGTGTGGGAGTGAATTTTCCTACCAGAACACTAGTCTTCCAAATTTTGACAAATGGCATAAAATGACTGAAAAATTAGATTTTGTTCTGGTTAGTAAGTTATTAGTTATTTAGTTTTGACTGTTTTCCGTTGTAACTTTAGCTTCTTTTTGTCATGTGCCTAGTGGTGGAAGAGAAACTAAGGTGTAGAAGAATAGAACTCTCTAGAGGCTGGGTTCTCCTTCCCTCTCCAGAAAATGCATAATTAATGGCTCCTCCCTCCTTTCTTTTTTTCTTTAATAGAACGTCATTTTTTTTAAGCCTTTTAGTAATCCCTTTAAAATAACACAAGATTGGCACCTTTTTTTTTTTTTTTTTTTTAATAAAAGAAGCAGTTAACACTTAGGTTTTAGATTCGGACAGACCTGGGTTAGAATCCCACTTCTCTCATTTGAAAGTTGGGTGGTCAGCCAGTTTCTTAAGCTTTCTCACTTTCTCTTTTGTCATTGGTAAAGTAACAAAAGAGAATATAAACACTCATTCTTAAAAGTTCTTGTGGGGATTATGTAAGCTAGTGCCTTGTAGGAGTGGTACAACTTCCCTAGTTCTGTATTCGAACAAGAGGTAAAATCATAATCGTGTATAGAAACAATCAGCCCTGGAAAATCCCTTAAACTGTCTCTAAAGTAGAGAATGCATGGTTTTGTGCATGCAACCCTATACTGTGATAAGTAGGTATGAAAGTTTAATGCTTACAGTAATACACAGAACATAATAAGGTGAATGTGTATCAAGCCTGGATATATTAAGTGTATGGAGACACACATACTGTGAGCGTTAGGGGGAAATGACATGCCTGACATATGAGCAGATTCATGTCTCCCATCCCTCACTCTCACCGAAGCATAGGGATACTTTTTTCTCTCCTTTCTCCAACACCCACCATCAGAGAATTCTCCAGTGTACACAATGGGCTACCACTGTAAGCCAAAGGCATGTCACAGTTCCTAACACATAGTAAACACTCAATAAATAGCCATTTCTAGTTTTCATGCCTTTTGTTTTCCTAATAGAAATTTTTTTTTCCCAAATAAAAAGTTGCTCAATAGCTTAAAAAGGGTCTAAAGAGCCTTCTTCAGAGCCAGCAGTATCAGAGCTCTAAGCCATGCAGTCTTGTTGTCTAATCCACCCTTGGGTGACCATGCTCAGGTGATGCAATGATGCAGGATGATCGAGCGCAGTATGATCTTTTGAGTTAATTTTGCTCTCTCTCTGTAGTCTCCTGAGAGCCTGATAAAAGGAACATTTCCTTAAAGCTAATACATAGGAAGGCCTAAAAGTTCCAAATGTTGCAGCTTTCAGTGGATTTGAGGTAAACCCTTTACAAGAAACAGGGGAAAATGGATTTGGTTAGGGTTCTAGTTGCTGTCCTCAAAGGAGATCTATCAGCTTAGACATGTGTGTGTGTGTGTGTGTGTGTGTGTGTGTGCGCACGTGCATGTATGTGTGCGTGATGGCCTTTAGCTTTGGTTAATAAACAAAATTACCTCAGAATAAAATATCCCTGATATTGAGAGAATAATACTACAATATTTGGTTGGTGTCCCACTGCTTTCGCAACGATGCTTTCTGGGGATGCCGAACTAAGCTGAAGTGGTAGTAAGAAAAAGAACAGTTTAATGGAGCCTAAAGACAGAAACATAAATCCGTGTTGTTCTTAGCGTACTGATGCTGTGCTAATACATTTGCCATAGGCAAGAAGTAATTCTAAATATTAAACTAACTTTAAACCAGTAGTTTGAATATCTGAATCTCCTTTCTAATGATCTCACCAACCTAGATTTCGTCTATGTTTCAAAGGTCTTCATATTTTGCACCCAAAAGTATGTGTCACGGTGGAGAGACACAACAAAAAGTTTCATAAAAATTTTTTAAAGTGAGATTGGAACATTCTAAAACCTTGCTTGAGTGCCCCGCTGTTGATTTCTCCTAGGAGTGAAATATACGCGGCCACTTCTTCAGAAAGAACATATTAAAGTTGAAGTATAAGGATTTTTCGATCAAAAGGATAATGATTTTTTTAAAATCTTTACTATGTGATAAATTATTCTGAAGTCATTATAAAGATGTACAAACTTCCACTAGGGAATAACCCAGAAAGATGGTGGTGACTTTGAAATCAGTATAGACGTAACACGAACCTCCTTCCATCCTTGGCGGAGGTGGCTTATAGCATGATCCTGCTTCTGTTTTTTAAAAAGTCATTTTCTTATCATCAAAAGATTTTTTATTTTCATTTTTAAGGGAAATGCACAGAAACAGCTACACATATTAAAATGTGTGAAACATGATGCCCTCACCACCAGTTTCCCTCTATAAGAAAAAAAAGATTTCATGGAGAATTATGAAATTATCTCCCTCCTTTACTTACCTTTCATGAAGGAAATGACACCTAACTTTTAAACCAAATTAAATCTCAAAATGGGCCATCTGTGCCTCTCCTCTTGTCTCTAAGCCAAGAGAAAGTTATTAAAATTGAAGATGGAGAGAAGAGGGGGGTAGCAGAGAGAGAGGGGCACCGCAGTGTTTAAGAGGCAGGAGGGGAGATGAAAGGCCTCGGATGCTGGCGAATTTCCTGGTGCATTTCCCTGAGAAGGCACTAATGACGGTGATTTGGGGTTATACAAAATCACTGACTATCCATCCGCATTGGGTAAGATCAGAAGGTCCTATCATTACAGTGAAGGCAGGATTCCTGCAGGCAAATATTATGATTGACTGTCACTTAGGCCTCAGGCAAGGTGAGTTCAAGCTCGTGAAAATGAGAAAGCTCTGGTGGAGCCCCTTCAAGAGAGAGAAACCTTTGAAGGAAGCCCTTTTAACCATTTTTGCCAGCAAGGCCGGAAGCAACTCCTTAGGAAGTTTGTCACAATTGCTCTTGCAGGAAACTCTGTATTTTGCACCACATTCTCCAGTGAAAGCAAACCCAGTACTGCTGACTGTTGAAATCTGTAACAACGCTCTCTGGGGGTGTTGATTATCTCCATCCACTTCTTGGTGCCCTTGAGAAATTGCTTGCGCTTCTCCAAGTTTCTCCTATAACTCATTTTTTAGTAACAGCAATCTTGAGGTGTAATTCACATAGCATACATTCACCCATTTAAAGTATACAGTTCTCTGGTTTCTGGTCTGTTTGCGGAGTTGTGTGACCATCAGCACAATCAATTTTAGAACATTGTTAGGGCTCCCCAGAGAAACCGAGTACCTTTAAGCAGTCACTCCCTGCTCTCCTCCCTCGCCCTGAGTCACCAGCCCTACACAACCATCAGTCTGTCTTGTCCCTATGAATTTGTCTATACTGTACATTGCATCTAAATGGAATCATGCAATGCGTGGTCTTTTTGACTAGCTTCTTTCACTTAGCATCATGTTCTCAAAGTTCACTCTCCGGTGTTACAGAATGTATCAGTATAGTTCCTTATTATTGACAAATAATATTCCATTATATGAATATGCCATGTCTATTTATCCATTCATCAGTTCATTAACATTTGTGTTATTTCCACTTCGGGGCTGCTCCCATGATTGTTGACTTTGACATCGTGTATGACTTCTGAATGGTATGACGTAACAAGCATAGGCTTTGGGGTTACCTGCATCTGGGCTCAAACCCCAGTTCTGCTGCTGCTGATTAGCTGTGGGCCCATGGTCAAGTTCCGTAGCCTTCTGTTCCTTTATTTCCTTGTTTTATACAACGAGGCATCCTGTACCATCCCATTGGCTTGCTGTGAGGATTCAATGAGATAACCGTTGAGCAATTTTCCATATCTTGACTAGGCAGTCACATAATATGAGCTTTCCCATGGAGATCTTGTATACTTTATAGAAAAGTAATCTCGGTAATGCCAGGCTATTACACTCTGTTTTAAATCAAGCAAGTGAAGACTTCAGAGACACCTCCTGGTATTGACAGTATGCTCCGTGAAAGACTCAGCAAAGCTCCATGAGAGCTGTTTCTGTTCATCTTTTCCTAACTCAGCCTCACCCTTTAATTCCAGGTGGTAAACCCCACAAACCCTCATCTTAGATGTAGTACCATTCAAAAAAATCAAATCAATGCTGGCAACCCGCCCAAAAGAGGAACTAGCACAGGTCTTCCCATTTCATAGCATTATCTGTTGAGGAACAGATAACGTCCTGGATTCACTAGGTAATCCAGGATTTCAGAAACCCAAGAACTAAGCCTTTTACGTCTTTAAATTTAAAGTGTTGTTTATCATGTGCTGTTAAAACTTTCTCATTTGAATTTCAACCAGAGAAAAATATGCAGGATACAAATAGGACCCTTTATAGAAGTCTGAGAGCATGCCGAGAGTTTTTTTTTTTTAGTAATTGAGTCAAAGATAGTGGCTCACCAAGTCTTTAAGTAGAAATGCCATACCTAAATAAATGCGTCTAAATGAGGTTGCAAAAAACGAATAGACTCATTTAATTAAACTTTCTTGTAAAGTTTGCTTAAAGTGTGTAGCAATTCACCTTGTCACTTCTCATCCAGGATGTTTAATGATGGGTTTGCTTTAGTTTCCAAATCAAAATCAGCTTCTCCCTCTTTACAGCCTGACATTAGGCAGCCTGTGGAAATTGCATTATTCTCCGCATGAATATTCATAGAATTAAGTATTATCGATGGACTTAAAGAGCTCAATTATTTTTTGCAATTGCATGCTTAGTTGCGTATGCTGAAGTGGAATTGATTGAATATTTCAAGGCCTGGTCAAATCCTTGAAATAGAAAATGTGAATGGGTATCAGCAGGAAACCATCATCCATACTTTATCAGCTGGATTTTTAAGACAATTACCATCAATATTATTCCTTGATTTATAGTTCACACAATGTCTTAGATTATAATGAGCACAATTTTTTCCTCACAAAACTCTGTGAACAGAAAGTATTTTACAGATGAGGAAACTGTCCTATAAGAAGGATATCTTATCTAAGATCATACAGTAAGTACTGAAGCAAGATTAGAATCTAGACCCTTCTGACTTCTAGTTCATTATTACTTTTTCTGCATCCTATTGTCTCCCTGGGAAAGGAGTTGTTCTATAGGTTTGAAAGTACCTACCTAGTTTCAGTTTTTATTTCAGCTCCTATATATGTCGTCGTATTGTTAGCTTAATTGCTGGGCCACTGAACCACATGGACATTTGGTGGTGGACAGAATACAGCATTTCCTGATGCCAGGGGTAAATGTAATTCTTCATTAATCATTTAATACAAAAATAAGGTGTTTGTTTGCAATATTAATCAAACATTCAAGGAAAACACACACCAGCAATTCATTTGATAAACATTGAATGCAAATAAGCAAGCAAAAGAAATGAGGGTGGGTTAATTCTATACGTATTTGAAATATACCACTTGCTTTGCCCTTGCTTCTGAGATGTTCAAGGTCATCTTCTTTTCTAGGATCATTGTCACTGTGTTAGAGCATTACTATTACAGCAATGGTTGGTGGTGACTGGTTTGTAGAGATATAGGGTACTTGAAAACAGTGGTCCCATTCAAATGTCTATAGCAACCAGGTAGATAATATAGATACATGTGTTTTGCAAGTGGTGGGAACTGCAGAGGGCCAGCATGTGTGCTGAGTTAAAGGAGACATATCTTGCTCTGGTTGGTAGTTGCCACCTTGACATTAGCATCAGATTTTTCTAGATCTTCTGGTTTTCCAAATAAAGACAGAAATCAGTTTTCTTTGACAGTTGTGAAGTCTCTTAATATTTGAATTGATTAAATCCAATGAAATCAAATCATTTGTAGGACAAACAAAAGCACAAGCCACAGGTATTGGTCCATGGGCCATTTATTTTCAACCTCCACTGAAATGGACCTTCCTCCTGGAAAGAAAACCCATCCCCATTTAATACTGAGGTACTAAAAGTGGAAAATTCATACAAAGAATCAGACTTAACCAAACCTTCATTTTTTTTCTGGAGAAGCCCCTACATTTCATTGTATCCCCTTAATTCCATTGTGGCCCATTGTGATTTCTTGTTATACATAAAGACATCAAATCTAACAAATTTACCTTGAAAACCAAGCACATAGAGAAAAAAAAACTGGAGAAACACAATAGAGAAAATAAATTCATCTCTGCCAAACTACAATCTCTCAAATCCTTTCAGCTCTCAAAATCATGGGGAATCTTGGAACTGGAGGAGTTAAGGAGTTGACTTGGAAAAAGAAATGCAATAAATATTGCTCTTTCTCAAGAATATATCTCTATGTATGTGTGTGACATTAGTGTTTGAGCTTGAGTATGAATGAATTCGGGATCTTTTGACAAGAAGCTTTAGCAGAAGAGTAGTCCTTACTTTCATTGTATTTCTCAAGGAATGCCCCTACTTCTTGATAACATTTCTGAGGTGCCAGAGATTCAGGTGACAAATGACATTTTTATTCCTGACATGCTACTTTTTATTATATCATTGAGAATAAAGTTCAATAAGTGACTTCTGATAATACTTTACTGCTGTCTTTATGAAAGATCGATTCCATTAAGTAGATACATTTCAGTTGCCATTACTTCAAGTGATGCCATAATATACTTGAAATGCAGTCTTTAGTTAATAATAGCAAGCTTATTGAGTGTGTTAGAGATGTGCTGAAGTACTTACTTTGGGGCTAGGTATCAGCCAGAAATAGTATTTTAGAGCCATATGCTTTCTGTGTATCTTCCCCCAAATCTAATGTATATATACTTAAAAACAAACAAACACGTTTGCAATTATTTTTTAGGGGCTGCTGTCACTTAATGTAATGAAACCATCTCACTGAATAAAAGTTAACAGACAACTCAGAAGTCATTTCAGGAGTATTTTAATGGTCTTGTTCTTCACAAAAATGAACTGAAGCCTACCTACATAGGTAAAACTTAAGAGATGTCATTTGAAAAGAATCAAGTAGTAAGAATAAGGAACTCAACCAATTTTATTTTTTTAAAGGTTTATTCTTATTATAAGGAGTAATAAATGATTGTATGTGGTGAAAAGAGATGTGTACTCATTAAGACAGGAATTTGTTTCGCTCAATTTTTAGTGCTCAAGAAAAGGAGACGGGAATATTTAAAGAGAACAAAGTGGATAAACTTACAGAAAACTTGCAAAAACAGTGCAAGAAACTTCCATATCCTGGAGGGGCAATTTCAAAAGCCATTGTGAAATTTTAATAACATAGAGAAGTGTTCACCCATCTATTGTTAAGTTAATAAGCAGTCTAAAAATTGGCATGCACATTATAGAACCAATTAAGCTTAAAAAAAAAGATAAACTCACATAGAAAGAAGACCAGAAACATGTGCTCAAAAACATTAACAGTGGTGTACACACACAATAGGATTATGGATGGTTTTGTATGTGTTGTTCTATCTGTCTGATTTGTTAAATGATAAGAATATAATTCCTTTATACAGAGAAAACATTTTTTACGTAAAATTGTACGTATATTGGTATGTTAAATGTGCTTATGCCATTTTTATTATTCAAGTATGTTTTTAGCTTATTGATAATAAGGGAAATACCAGTTATATGAATGATCCTTGATGGAATTGCTAACAGTTAATGATGATATTTCATAGCAGAATTTTCTTGTAGTTTTGAAATCCCTCTGCTTTTCTTAGTTTTTTTTTTTTTTTTTTTTAACTTAGAAGAATTAGGTCACAAGGAAAGTATCAAAGAAGAATTTGGGTGGGGGGTAGAACCTTGTAATTAATATAAATTTCATTCCCCTATTAAAAAAGTATAAATTCTGTGCTTTCATTATGATATAACTACATTGTTTTAGCATTATTTCTCTCTATCATCAGAAAATAAAATTCCTACATTTTCAAAATGGAGTATGTAGAAATATTTGTGGATAGCATGAAATCCTTTCAGTGATGATACCAGCAAACATCTCCAAGATATAATGTCAGATCTGGTTAATCAGTACAGTAAAATATGCTAGAATTAGTCTTGATTAGGAAAATAGCAGTCAAAGCATTCAACTCTTTTCACTTGCTGGGACAGATGGCCTATCTTTATGAAGGGAAATATCCAAAAACAACAACCCACTATCTTATCTTTCAAAATATGGTGCTCAGAATCATCTTGGAAAAGAGCTATTTAAGCCTAATAAGCCATATGCTCAATGAATTGATTTATTCCATTCAGTGATATAGACAGAAAACTCTTCTTTTCAATGTCTTTATTATACCTACATTCCCTGCAACTCAATTTTAAAAATTAGCAAAGCTTCCAAATAACAAGTAAATAGTTGTAGAGGCGCAGCTTTTGTGTTGACAAAAGGGGGGGGGAAGTTAAATGCATTTAAGTGAACAGTCTCTGATTTGCCAAAGATTCTCCCTATAGAGTTGACAGTGTGTTTGAAGATCAGATAAACTGACAGCTTCCTTAGTATACATAAAGCAGGCCTAAAATTATTCCAGAAAGAATCCCTGAGGAAGAATACAGCTTCCCTGTCATTCTTTATTTAAGTTAGAGGTTGACCGGGGGCTCAGAAGGAACTAACAATGTTTCTGGGTCCTTAAACAAGAAAGTTCATTTAATTTTTAATTTTATGTATTTTAAAGTACACTTCAGTGCATTGTATTTAGTGCTGTAAAGAATGCTGTATCAAAATAGGCAACTACGTGTGTATGATTGAATGGAAACTGGACCTGTAAACCTCCAGCCACATCCAAATGATCCAATATCTGAAACCAAACATTGGATAGGCATTCCTTTGTTTTAAATACTGTATTCCCTAGAAAAAATTTTAAGTATAAATTCCATGAACAGAGGAACTTATTTAGTCAATTTAGGGAAGCAGTGTTATGAGATCAAAGAGTATGAGCCTTGTAACTGAGATGGGTTCCAAACGTGAGTCCACCATTTGCTTCACTGTGTGATGTTGGGCCAGTTACTTAAACTCTCTGAAGCTAAGAGAGTAGAGGAGAGCATGGTGATATAAGTAATCAAAACTAAAGTAAATTTTAAAAATAAATTATACCTCATTTTTATATATAGATATGTATACTTATATAACTGTGGCTATTTTTTGATCATCTGGGGAATTCAATTTAAAATTGGTAGATCAGTTACTAATTCCTTTGCGCCTAGAAACACACACTATTTGAGAAAATGTGTCTTTTACTTTTAATTGTGTAACACAAACAGAATTCTGATCTTTCTTGGACATATTGAGTCTTTAACTGGAAAAGATGGAGAATCAGTCCAGAGGCAAGACCAAGAACCTGATCTAAATTCTCAGTTTTCAAAAGCTCTATGCGTTGTCCCATTGTGTGTGTGTGTGTGTGTGTGTGTGTGTGTGTGTGTGTGTGTGTGTGTGTGTGTGTGTGTGTGTATGTGTGTGTGGTAATGAGAGGCAACTGAATGACTTAGCTTAAAATTTCTCCACGGGATTCCAGGAGATTTGAGGAAGTCTTTCAAAATGATAAAATAATCTAGAATACATTCATGACTCTCGCTATGAGTCTGCTAAACCACATTAGCAAAACTCAGTTTTGGCAAAGCATAATCCTCATTGTGCAGAATACACCTGAAACCGTAAGGGGTTAATTTTTTCATCTCTCAGTTGTTAAGTGCTCTGTTACACTATATATTTATAATATCACGTTCATGTCTAAATGCATCTGTTTTGACTAAATTATTGCTGATCAAACCACATATGTGTGTGGAAAAGGACAGAATATAGAAATACAAATGCCAGAAAAACATTGACTACTTAAATGTGAGTATTTTCATTAAAAGACATTATCAGGGACTCTTCCCTGGCACTCCACTGATTGAGACTTTGCCTTCCAATGTAGGAGGTGAGGGTTCGATCCAGGGTCAGGGAGCTAAGATCCCATATGCCTCGTGGCCAAAAAACTGAAACATAAAACAAAAGCAATATTGTAACAAATTCAATAAAGACTTTAAAATTGGTCCACATCAAAAACAAAAAATCTTAAAAAAAAAAAAGACATTATCAGAAGGCTGACCAAGATATGTGGGTGCTTGCTTTTTGGGTGCTTGTTTTGTGGGTACATATATCTCCAGGTACCAAATCCAGCGTAGTGGGATTTGAAGTTTCACCCAGAAGCTATATTGAAACGTCATTTAGCTTTAACAGGTGACTTGACTCTCTCCAGTTCAGTGAACTTCTAGAATCTCCAAGTGTTTTCAGCAGTAGTTCTCAAAGTACAGTCCCCAGACCAGTAGACTCAGGTTAGTCACCAGGAAACTTGATAGGCAGATTCTCAGACCCCACCACAGACATCCAGAATCAGTCTGCAATCTGTGTGTCAACAAGCTCGCCAGAGGATTTTGATGCTCACTCAGGTTTGAGAACCACTGATGTAATGTCAATCTTGTGAACCAAATGCCAACTTTGCAAATAAAATGGGTTCTTTTCTTTCTTAAAAAGTATTTTATTAATTACTGAAAGACAGTCCAATTTGTCTCTCTCAGTAATCTGTCAAATTTTTTCCCCCCTGCAGATACCCTTTCAGTAAGAAAAATGATTGCCTAGTGACTTGTTACCACTTGTATTTGTGGGTAATGCCAGACTTTTTTGTCATAATGAGATTGTCTCTTATCAATCTTGGAAGCAGTGAAAGAAAATATGGAATATTTTTAACTATGTTTCTCCCTTGAATCAGAAATCAAGGAAATACTCTACCAGGGAAAATAGAAAGGTCGGGCAGTTTGCACTTCCCAGTGGTTTGAAAAAAAAATGGTGGCTGTTACATTTCTGCTAAATCAAAATTGATCTAACTTTTGGCCCAACCTAGCATAATTCCCTTTGAAATGTTTTGTCACGTCTGTCAGTTTAGTTATAGTTTAAGATGTTGCATGTTTAACTTAGGGAGATGAGTGCAGAGTCTGAAAATATAGAAAGAAAAAAAAGTGACTTCAGTTTATGACAAAAATATAGTAAAGGGACTAACTAGGCATGTTTAGAGAACATGAGTATTGGAGACCCTGCCATGTGTTCATCTCCTGGAATAGAACTAAAGATTAAAAATTTATAGTGGACTTATATCTGTAATTTAACATCATTTATGTAAAAAAACTTTTATTATTGTACCTAATTTTGTACCGTTTGGGCATCTTTTTTTAAAAAGGCTTTATCTGTTTTTTTAAAATTTTTACTGGTTCTGATGATCATTATGAATTCAATTCTATCAGTTTTTTACATAAATCAGAAGTTGTTCTGTTAGAGGAATAATCTATTCCAGTGTTATAACTCAGTTCATTGTTTCAAGGGGGTGATGTTGGGCTCCATCATTATTTTTAATCTCTGAAATAATATATAGGTCTCATATTGAGTAAAATATTATATAACTCTCTCTGTCTCTCTTAATGAGGCTACTCCTTTTTAAAATTTAGTTTACTGAAGTATAGTTGACTTACAATATTGTGTTAATTTCTGCTGTACAGCAAACTGATTCAGTTTTATGTATATATACATTCTTTTTCATATTCTTTTCCATTATGGTTTATCATGGGATATTGAATATAGTTCCCTGTGCTATATAGTAGAACCTTGTTGTTTATCCATTCTAATATATAATAGTTTGCATCTGCTAATCCCAAACTCCCAATCCATCCCTCCCCCACCCCCTCCCCCTCTCCCTCTCTGTTTGTGAGTCCGTTTCATAGATATTTTCATTTGTGTCATATTTTAGATTCCACATATAAATGATATCACATGGTATTTGTCTTTCTCTGTCTGACTTACTTTACTTAATATGATAATCTCTAGGTCCATCCATGTTTCTGCAAGTGGCATTATTTCATTCTTTTTTATGGCTGAGTCATATTCCATCACACACTCACATATATATATATATATATACACACACACACACACACACACACACACACACACACACACACACACACCACATCTTCTTTATCCATTTATCTGTCAGTGGACATTTAGGTTATTTCAGTGTCTTGGCTATTGTGAATAGTGTTGCTATGAACATAGGGGTACATGTATCTTTTCAAATTATACTTTTGTCTGGATAATGTGAGGCCACTCCTTTTACATTTAGCCCAAGTGAGGCCATGTTTGTCAGACTCACTCACCACAGTGAGCACTATGAACTTGTAAGAGGTCAGGGCCCATGTCAGTGAGGGTACTAATGTAAAAGATTGCCAATTTGTGGCAACTCCTGCTGCATTATCATCCATGCCTGTGAGGCTGGTTGCCATGAATTGTCTAATTTGAATTTTCTGAACCATGCGTTTGATGCTCACAGACCTCAGGTATTTATCCAAACACATTGTAGGTTTACCTGCCTCAAATATCCAGCCATCCATCCATCCGTTGCCTTCAGAGCAGAGCAATAAAAATGAAGTCAGACCCTATGCCTTACGTATGGAACCCGTGTGATTTACAGCCAGGCTGAGTATAAAATCATAAAACTTTCAGTACGTGGTTAATATATAACCATCAAAATAACAGAGTGCAATTCTAAATTTATGAGGCTGAACTTAACACTGAATATCAAATAAGAATCACATTGATCTCTGTAGTGGATGACTTAAAAACACATTAGGTGGCATAACTGCAAGACAGTACATTGATTTAAGCATAAAATGCATAGCACGCAATACTTTACCACCTAACGTTTCTCAATAATGAACAAAGCTGTTGTATATTGATGAAAGGAAAATTATTTGTTTTGTTATATTAAGTGCTCATGAAGATTCCTTGCATTTAGGCTAGGCAAACATGATTTGAATCACACTTAGCAAAGGGTGACATTGGATGGACATTTTACTGAATTTACATTTGTTTCTCAAAATAGCTATACAGAACCATGATCTTGACAGTTTTCTCACTTTTTTTAATGTATATTTTTTAACATCTTTATTGGAGTATAATTGCTTTATAATGGTGTGTTCACTTTTCTTTTTAACAAAGAGGAAAGATTCATACAAGGTAGGTACTGACTTTTTGTAGAAACACATTTTGCTGTAAATTTTCTGAAAGTGATAGAAGCAATTCCACAAGGAGTTTTAAGGTCAATATCTCTAAATGCATGAGTCTATCTTGTAAAATTATCATCATCTTCAGAAAATCTAAAAGCCTCTTTAAAAAGAGAAATAATAATCTTATAATAAATACAAGTTTTATAAAAACCTTTGCAGTAGAAGAATCTTTTTTAAATTTTTACATTTTTTTATTGAAGTATATTTGATTTATAATGTGTTAGTTTCAGATGTATGACAAAGTGATTCTGTTTTTTATATATATGTGTGTGTTTATATATATATATACACATATACATATATATATTCTTTTTCAGATTCTTTTCCCATATAGGTTATTACAAAATATTGAGTAGAGTTCCCTGTGCTGTACAGTAGGTCCTTGTTGATTATCTATTTTATATATAGTAGTGTGTATTTGTTACTCCCAAAATCCTAGTTTATTCCTCCCCCTCCCACCTTTCCCCTTTGGTAACCATAACTTCGTTTTCTTTGTTTTTTTTAACCTTTATTTCTTTAATTTAATTTAACTTTTTTAACATCTTTATTGCAGTATAATTGCTTTACAGTGGTGTGTTAGTTTCTGCTTTATAACAAAGTGAATCAGCTATACATATACATATATCCCCATAGCTTCTCCCTCTTGCATCTCTCTCCCACCCTCCCTATCCCACCCCTCTAGGTGGTCACAAAGCACTGAGTTGATCTCCCTGTGCTATGTGGCTGCTTCCCACTAGCTATCTATTTTACATTTGATAGTGTATATATGTCCATGCCACTCTCTCACTTCATTCCAGCTTACCCTTCCCATTCCCCGTGTCCTCAAGTCCATTCTCTACGTCTGCGTCTTTATTCCTGTCCTGCCCCTAGGTTCTTCAGAACCACTTTTTTTTTTTTTTAGATTCCATATATATGTGTCAGCATACGGTATTTGTTTCTCTCTTTCTGACTTACTTCACTCTGTATGAGAGACTCTAGTTCCATCCACCTCACTACAAGTAACTCAGTTTCGTTTCTTTTTATGACTGAGTAATATTCCATTGTATATATGTGCCACATCTTTTTTATCCATTCATCTGTCCATGGACACCTAGGTTACTTCCATGTCCTGGCTATTGTAAATAGAGCTGCAATGAACATTGTGGTAATATGACTCTTTTTGAATTATGGTTTTCTCAGGGTGTATGCCCTGTAATAGATTGCTGGGTTGTATGGTAGTTCTATTTTTAGTTTTCTTAAGAAACCTCCATACTGTTCTCCACTGACAGTGGCTGTATCAATTTACATTCCCAACAATACTGCAGGAGGGTTCCTTTTTCTCCACACCCTCTCCAGCATTTATTGTTTGTAGATTTTTTGATGATGGCCATTCTGACTGGTGTGAGGTGATACCTCATTGTAGTTTTGATTTGCATTTCTCCAAGGATCAGTGATGTTGAGCATCCTTTCATGTGTTTGTTAGCAATCTGTATATCTTCTTTGGAGAAGTGTCTGTTTAGTTCTTCTGCCCATTTTTGGATTGGGTTGTTTGTTTTTTTGATATTGAGCTGCATGAGCTGCTTGTAAGTTTTGGAGATTAGTCCTTTGTCAGTTGCTTCATTTGCAAATATTTTCTTCCATTCTGAGGTTGTCTTTTCGTCTTGTTTATGGTTTCCTTTGCTGTGCAAAAACTTTTAAGTTTCATTAGGCCTCATTTGTTTGTTTTTATTTCCATTTCTCTAGGAGCTGAGTCAAAAAGGATCTTGCTGTGATTTATGTCATGGAGTTCTGCCTTTGTTTTCCTCTAAGAGTTTTATAGTGTTTGGCCTTACATTTAGGTCTTTAATCCATTTTGAGTTTACTTTTGGGTATGGTGTTAGGGAGTGTTCTAATTTCATTCTTTTACATGTAGCTGTCCAGTTTTCCCAGCGTCACTTATTGAAGAGGCTGTCTTTTCTCCATTGTATATTCTTGCCTCCTTTATCAAAGATAAGGTGACCATATGTGCGTGGGTTTATCTCTGGACTTTCTCTCCTGTTCCATTGATCTATATTTCTGTTTCTGTGCCACTACCATACTGTCTTGATTACTGTAGCTTTGTAGAATAGTCTGAAGTCCAGGAGCCTGATTCCTCCAGCTCCGTTTTTCCTTCTCAAGATTGCTTTGGCTATTTGGGGTCTTTTGTGTTTCCATACAAATTGTGAATTTTTTTTGTTTTACTTAGGTGAAAAATGCCATTGGTAATTTGATAGGGATTGCATTGAATCTGTAGATTGCTTTGGGTAGTAGAGTCATTTTCACAATGTTGATTCTTCCAATCCAAGAACATGGAATATCTCTCCATCTATTTGTATCATCTTTAATTTCTTTCATCAGTGTCTTATAGTTTTCTGCCTACAGGTCTTTTGTCTCCTTAGGTAGGTTTATTCCTAGGTATCTTATTCTTTTTGTTGTAGTGGTAAATCGTAGTGTTTTCTTAATTTCTCTTTCAGATTTTTCATCATTAGTATATAGGAATGCAAGAGATTTCTATGCATTAATTTTGTATCCTGCTACTTTACCAGATTCATTGATTAGCTCTAGTAGTTTTCTGGTAGCATCTTCAGGATTCTCTATGTATAGTATAATCTCATCTGCAAACAGTGACAACTTGACTTCTTTTCTGATTTCGATTCTTTTATTTCTTTTTCTTCTCTGATTGCTGTGGCTAAAAATTCCAAAACTATGTTGAATAATAGTGGTGAGAATGGACAACCTTGTCTTGTTCCTGATCTTAGTGGAAATGGTTTCAGTTTTTCACCATTGAGAACGATGTTGGCTGTGGGTTTGTCATATATGGCCTTTATTATGTTGAGGTAAGTTCCCTCTATGCCTATTTTCTGGAGAATTTTTATCAAAAATGGTGTTAAATTTTGTCGAAAGCTTTTTCTGCCTCTTTTGAGATGATCGTATGGTTTTTCTCCTTCAATTTGTTGATATGGTGTATCACATTGATTGATTTGCATATATTGAAGAATCCTTGCATTCCTGTGATAAACCCCCCTTGATCATGTTGTATGATCCTTTTAATGTGCTGTTGGATTCTGTTTGCTAGTATTTTGTTGAGGATTTTTCATCTATATTCATGACTTATATTGGTCTGTAATTTTCTTTTTAGGTAGTATCTTTGTCTGGTTTTGGTATCAGGGTTATGGTGGCCTCACAGAATGAGTTTGGGAATGTTCCTTCCTCTGCAATTTTTTGGAAGAGTTTGAGAAGGATGGGTGTTAGCTCTTCTCTAAATGTTTGATAGAATTCACCTGTGAAGCCAGCTGGTCCCGGACTTTTGTTTCTTGGAAGATTTTTAATCATAGTTTCATTTTCATTACTTGTGACTGGTCTGTTCATATTTTCTGTTTCTTCCTGGGTCAGTCTTGGAAGGTTATACCTTTCTAAGAATTTGTCCATTTTTTCCAGGTTGTCCATTTTATTGACATATAGTTGTTTGTAGTAATCTCTCATGATCCTTTGTGTTTCTGCAGTGTCAGTTGTTACTTTCCCTTTTTCATTTCTAATTCTGTTGATTTGAGTCTTCTCCTTTTTTTTCTTGATGATCTGGCTAATGGTTTATTAATTTTGTTTATCTTCTCAGAGAACCAGCTTTTAGTTTTATTGATCTTTGCTATTGTTTCTTTCAATTCTTTTTCATTTATTTCTGATCTGATCTTTATGATTTCTTTCCTTCTGCTAACTTTGGGTTTTTTTATTCTTCTTTCTCTAATTGCTTTAGGTGTAAGGTTAGGTTGTTTATTTGAGATGTTTCTTGTTTCTTGAGGTAGGATTATATTGCTATAAACTTCCCTCTTAGAACTGCTTTTGCTGCATCCCATAGGTTTTGGATCATTGTGTTTTCATTGACATTTGTTTCTAGGTATTTTTTGATTTCCTCTTTGATGTCTTCAGTGATCTCTTGGTTATTTAGTGGTGTGTTGTTTAGCCTCCATGTGTTTGGGGGTTTTTTGTTGTTTATTTTTTTTCTTTTTGCAGTACGGGGGCCTCTTACTGTTGTGGCCTCTCCCGTAGCGCAGCACAGGCTCCAGATGCGCAGGCTCGACAGCCATGGCTCATGGGCCTAGCCTCTCCACGGCATGTGGGATCTTCGTGGACTGGGGCACGAACCCATGTCCCCTGCATTGGCAGGCAGACTCTCAACCACTGCACCACAAGGGAAGCCCGTGTTTGTATTTTTTACAGAGTTTTTCCTGTAATTGATATCTAGTCTCATAGCGTTGTGGTCGGAAAAGATACTTGATACGGTTTCAATTTTCTTAAATTTACCAAGGCTTGATTTGTGACCCAAGATATGATCTATCCTGGAGAATGTTCCATAAACACTTGAGAAGAAAGTATATTCAGTTGCTTTTGTATGGAATGTCGTTTAAATATCAATTAAGTCCATCTTGTTTAATGTATCATTTAAAGCTTGTGTTTCCTTATTTATTTTCATTTTGGATGATCTGTCCATTGGTGAAAGTGAGATGTTAAAGTCCCCTACTATGATTGTGTTACTGTCGATTTCCCCTTTTTATGGCTGCTAGTATTTGCCTTATATATTGTGGTGCTCCTCTGTTGGGTGCCTAAATATTTACAATTGTTATATCTTCTTATTGGATTGATCTCTTGATCATTATGAAGTGTCCTTCTTTGTCTCTTGTAATAGTCTTTATTTTAAAGTCTGTTTTGTCTGGTTTGAGAATTGCTACTCCAGCTTTCTTTTGATTTCCATTTGCATGGAATGTCTTTTTCCATACCCTCACTTTCAGTCTGTATGTGTCCCTAGGTCTGAAGTGGGTCTCTTGTAGACAGCATATATATGGGTCTTTTTTTGTATCCATTCATCCAGTCTATGTCTTTTGGTTGGAGCATTTAATCCATTTACATTTAAGGTAATTATCGATATGTATGTTCCTGTTACCATTTTCTTAATTATTTTGGGTTTGTTATTGTAGGTCTTTTCCTTCTCTTGTGTTTCCTGCCTAGAGAAGTTCCTTTTGCATTTGTTGTAAAACGGGTTTGGTGGTGCTGAATTCTCTTAGCTTTTCCTTGTCTGTAAAGGTTTTAATTTCTCCGCCGAATCTGAATGAGATCCTTGCTGGCTAGAGTTAACTTGGTTGTAGGTTTTCCCCTTTCATCACTTTAAGTATGTCCTGCCACTCCCTTCTGGCTTGCAGAGTTTCTGCTGAAAGATCAGCTGTTAACCTTATGGGGATTCCCTTCTATATTATTTGTTGCTTTTCCCTTGGTGCTTTTCATATTTTTTCTTTGTATTTAATTTTTGATAGTTTGATTAATATGTGTCTTGGCGTGTTTCTCCTTGGATTTATCCTGTATGGGACTCTCTGTGCTTCCTGGACTTCATTGACTATTTCCTTTTCCATATTAGGGAAGTTTTCAACTATAATCTCTTCAAATATTTTCTCAGTCCCTTTCTTTTTCTCCTCTTCTCCTGGGACCCCTATAATTCGAATATTGGTGCATTTAATGTTGTCCCAGAGGTCTCTGAGACTGTCCTCAATTGTTTTCATTCTTTATTCTGCTCTGCAGTAGTTATTTCCACTATTTTATCTTCCAGGTCACTTATCTGTTCTTCTGCCTCAGTTATTCTGCTATTGATTCCTTCTAGAGAATTTTTAATTTCATTTATTATGTTGTTCATCATTGTTTGTTTTCTCTTTAGTTCTTCTAGGTCCTTGTAAAACGTTTCTGTTATTTTTTCCATTCTGTTTCCAAGATTTTGGATCATCTTTACTATCATTACTCTGAATTCTTTTTCAGGTGGACTGCCTATTTCCTCTTCATTTGTTTGGTCTGGTGGGTTTTTACCTTGCTCCTTCATCTGCTGTGTGTTTATCTCTCTTCTCATTTTGCTTACCTTATGTGTTTGGGGTCTCCTTTTTGCAGGCTGCAGGTTCGTAGTTCCCGTTGTTTTTGGTGTCTGTCCACAGTGGGTAAGGTTGGTTCATTGGGTTGTGTAAGCTTCCTGGTGGAGGGGACTGGTCCCTGTGTTCTGGTGGATGAGGCTGGATCTTGTCTTTCTGGTGGGCAGGACTGCATCTGGTAGTGTGTTTGGGGTGCCTTTGATTTTAGGCAGCCTCTCTGCTAATGGGTGGAGTTGTGTCCCTGTCTTGCTAGTTTTTTGGCATAGGGTGTCCAGCACTGTAGGTTGCTTGTCGTTTAGTGGAGCTGGGTCTTAGCATTGAGATGGAGATCTCTGGGAGAGCTTTCACCCTTTGATATTAAGTGGAGCCGGGAGCTCTCTGGTGGACCAGTGTCCCGAACTTGGCTCTCCCACCTCAGAGGCACAGGCCTGAAACCCAGCTGAAGCACCGAAGCCCGAGCGTCAGCTCCCAGCCCCTGCCCACCCCAACGGGTGAGCAGACAAGCCTCTTGGGCTGGTGAGTGCTGGTTGGCACCGATCCTCTGTGCGGGTATCTCTCCACTTTGCCCTCCGCACCCCTGTTGCTTTGCCCTCCTCCACGGCTCTGAAGCTCCCCCCCTCTGCCACCCTCAGTCTGTGCCCACCAAGGGGCTTCCTAGTGTGTGGAAACCTTTCCTCCTTCACAGCTCTCTCCCACTGGTACAGGTCCTGTCCGTATTGTTTTGTCTCTGTTTTTTCTTCTTTCTTTTGCCTTACCGAGGTATGTGGGGAGTTTCTTGCCTTTTGGGAAGTCTGAGGTCTTTTGCCAATGTTAAGTAGGTGTTCTGTAGCAGTTGTTCCACATGTAGATGTATTTCTGATGTATTTGTGGAGAGGAAGGTGATCTCCACGTGTTACTCCTCCACCATCTTTAAGGTCTACAATTTTGTTTTCTTTGTCTGCTTTGTAAATAAGTTCATTTGGTTAAAAATTTTTTTTTCTTTCCCTTTTACGGTACGCGGGCCTCTCACTGTTGTGGCCTCTCCCGTTGCGGAGCACAGGCTCCGGACACACAGGCCTGTAAGCGGCCATGGCTCATGGGCCCAGCCTGCCCGTGGCATGTAGGATCTTCCCGGACCGGGGCATGAACCCGTGTCCCCTGCATCGGCAGGCGGACTTTCAAGCACTGCGCCACCAGGGAAGCCCTGGTTAAAGTTTTTGATCGATTAAGGGGAATTTGGAAATCCTAATAGCTACAGGTGTTCGGGTAATGTAGGTAACATAAATGGACAGAGTTGGTTCCATATGAGTTGAAAAACAGTAGCTAACACTTAGCCAGAGATTCATGGAACCATTAGAATGCACTAGGACCCTGGTTAGCTGGAGAATAGTGCCTTACTTATTCACTTCATTTGATTGTTATGTCTGGGTCCCAGGTCTTGTGTTTTGCAATAAAAGATAGAAGTGCAGATTTGTGTATGTAGACTATTAATTTTAAATCATTGAAAGTAAAATTAAATGTAAAATAATAGGTACAGACAAAATTTAAGCCCTCTTAAGTCAATTTTCACAACACGAACGGTTGGTTTATGACCTCTCATCTTAGGGCTTCTGAGGACATTGCTCCATCCAAAGGAGCAAGAGTTATTCTTTCCACTGGTGGGAGAAATCAGTGGAAGGACCAGATATATTCATATGTTCATAACTTACATGGGAAGTATCACTTTGATAAAAGCTCAGTTAATATGAAAAGTTTCTTTGCAAGCTGATTCTCTTTCCTCACGAAGTCCGTACAGGTAAAAATCATTGCCAAGACAAGTGGGTAACATTTAATTAATCCACATGTTATTTGCAAAGTAAAGCTAGATGCAAAGTTGGCTGACACACTTACACACTTGAACTTTTCTGTCGATCTCTGTTCCAACCATAGGATAATTTGGCAACTCCATTTTGATAGAAAGGTATTAAAAGGAAATTGTACTATTTTTTCAAATAAGTGACTCTTCTAAAAATGTACTATAGCTTTTACTGTACATTTGAAAATATATGCACATATTTGTGATATTGATTTTACCTGTTGTATACCTCCTAACATGTTTTCAAACCATTTTTTCTTTATAATAAATTAACTTATTACACTCTTCATGACATGCAAGACGGACTGTGATGTTAAAGAATAATGTTTTCTAATTATCATTGACATTTGCAGAGAAGATTAAAATTTAATAAAATTAATTGTCCATTCTTGAATGGCTCACTTTGTAGTTAATCATAGAACTCTGATTTCTTCTACTTACTTGAAAACTTTGGAGTTCCAATGTCTTATTAATATCCAATATGAACCCGGCACTTAGAAAAAGAGTTAGTTTTGTTCCCCTGTTGACATGGTTAATATATTCTAAGCAAAAAAGTATTGATTTTGAAAGAAAATTCTGCGGTTGTAATTTCCAACTGAAATATTCAGAGGTAACCTCACCTAACTTATTAGGCAGTTGTCTTCTGGAGGTTATGTCGGATGGCGAGGAATGCAACCACCTCACCGAGGTACATCTCTAGTAATATAATTTGAAGTGCTAGGGCCCCTTGCATCCATTTCTGAATCTATTATTAGTTGATTAAATTAACTGGCTGGATCAGTACAGTGAGAAGAGACACAGTAATGATATTATAGAATTAGTATGCTATGATGAATTGTCAGGAGAAGTAGCTGTGACAGCCCTGTGGCCATATGCACTTAGCCATGCAATTTATAGTCATTTGGAGAACCAAGGACTTTTCAGTTTGGGTTAGGAAATTTGTTCCTGCTTTTGACGTAGTTTGAGGGATATGTGTATAAGAGTGAGGCAGGTGCTTAGTGGCAATCCAGGAAGAAATCAAGTCTCTGTTTTTAGATACTGGCATTTGGGTGATTTTCAAAGAATAAACCACAGTATATGGATGCCTTTATTGTAACAGTGCCAATTCCTTTCAATAGATTTATAGCATAGTGCAGTTTCTTTATGGTTGTGGAAGATAATGTTACTTTGGGTAAGATAAAAGTAAATGCGATTTGGTATCACAATTTCCCTGCTTATGGAACACTGTAAATTCTCATCTATGTATTGCATTTACAGCAATCCTGAGAACATTGCTGGGTTGTTTTGATTTAGATACATTTGGGGCTCCTAATGGCAAGGAGTTTTTAAGCAACTTAAAATATAACATTACTTTTTTTTTTTGCTTTGCAACTGTTTGCAAGATAAACGAACTGTCAGATGCTTCTGAAGGGCATATGATGGCAGTGGTTGGTGATGCAGATACTGGTGGCATAACACCACATTAGGCCAAATTTACTGCAGGATTCCCAAAACATGTACAACTGTGAAGTCGCCTCAATACTACTTGCATGAGAATTATTCCCTGGCTGTGTTTGTTTTGTTTTTGTTTTAATGTTTACTGAGAGCATATTCAGGAGTACAATGGACATGACATTCTGACATTCTTAACTCCAAACCAGATTCATGCAGAAAACTACTCTTTTTCTTTTAGTATGCTATAGAAATTTATGTGTAATTGATCCCTTTTATTTGTCAGGCAGGACTGTCATTTGATCACAAAGCAAACCATGGAGTGTTTTTTTTGTTTTTTGTTTTGCTTTTCTTAGTATAGTTATTGCTTCCATCAACTGCTAAATTGATTCTGAAATTTCTACGAAAATCTAAAAGAAAATGTTGTCTTAGTATCTTAATGTATGCCTTAGCCCCTTCACCTTGTCCCTAACTTTAATTACCCAGAATTACAAAGTTAGAAGAGCTGCTTGATAACTCTGTCAGTTGGGTTATTTCACTTTGAAAGTAATAGGAAGACACCTATCAAGCCCTCCCTTTTGTCAGTCTCACCAGTATTCTTCCAGCTCCCTAAAGCCCTTATCTGGGAGTTATTTTCGACTCTGCTCTTCACCTTCCACGTCCAATTTATCACCAACACCTGCTGATTCTTTCCCAGCAGAGCCTCTTAGATCACCCCTTCTTTTCCATTTCTAGAGCCCCATCCTGCCCCCTTTCATCATTCCACACCTGGAGAACTGTGCCACTCTCCCACTCCATCTCCCTGCCACCTCTCTCCCCATGCCAGGAGGGCCTATATATACCAGGCTGCCAGATGGATCTCTTAAATATTGATTGTATCCATTCATATTGCCTCCCCGTAGCACTGAGGCTTTTGCTTTTTCTTATTTCAGCCTAAGGGACTTGGGCACTTTTTTTCTTGTCTCTCTCTTCCCCTTTCCTTAGCACACATAATTGGCTAATTTTATTTGTCATTTATAATTTTTTGATCCAGGCACTGTGCTAAGGGCTTCCCGTGTATTATCTAGTTTAAGACTTATACCATTCCTGCAAGATAAGTGGAATGGTTCCCTTTTTATAATCAAGGAAACAGAGGCTTAGAAATGTGAAACAACTTGCCCATCAACACGCAGCTGTAAGAGGTAGAGCCAGGGTCCAGGGTATGCGAATCTGCCTTTGCAACGATACACTCAGGCACCATGCAACACTGGCGCCCTTGCTGGTACGGCTCTACTGCCATTACCTTTAGATGAATTTGCATTCTTTTTTTAAAAATAAATTTATATGAAGATATTTCTAAAACACACACATACAATCACACATTAGATGCCATATTTTGTAAACATTGGATCACTTTTATTTCCTTCCTTAATTCATGTTTTATTTTAAAATGCTCCCCCTCTTCCTTAGGATGTGAGAGGGTAGGTACTTGCTGGTTTTAGCAGGATTTAAGAGCCAAGGCTGTATGGACAGAGAGGATTTGATACATTTCTAGAGTTTCTTTTAACTTGTCAAGGGCACACCTAGAGCATCTCTTCACAGAGAACATCCACTTCTGCATTTGACATGTAACATGATGCTTTCTGTGATAGAAGCAGCAGGTGATAGAAGGTAAATGGAAGCCCATGTATGTCATTCCAGGGCATTGTAGGAAGAAAATGGGAAATAAAGGAGGAAGGATAGCTGAGATATTCTCTGACTAAAACATTTGAGCTTCCACTGGAGAAGACAGTGTGTTAAAATAGGTCCAGGGAATTTGAAGGGAACAAGGTCTTCCATTAGGACTTGGGAACAGATGTCACTTCTCAAGATGGTCTTCAAGTCCTCCTCAGGTCCCAGACAACCTTAAGGTCCCCTGAAGCATGGATGGGACTCCAAAGATCCAATATTTAATATTCATTTTTTTCTGATAATTCATGTCCCTCATTCCCTTTGTGCACATTCAGAGACTGACCCTGCTTTTTCTTTGACATTTCTGTATTTATTTTTAGTGCATTAATTTGCATTGAATAATGTGTCACTTAGTGTTTTTGCTTGTCCACGTGCAGCCTAGTCTCCATCCCAATCAAATTAAACTGCTTTATAGAGACGTATGGAGTCAAAATAATTTCCATTCTTCCAAACAAGACTTTGTACCCATAGTCCCTAATGAAGGTGAACATCCAACTCACTAATTGGGTCACATTGTAAGGATGGCTTTGTTGCTGTATTTTAATGTTTCCATTTGGTAAACCACAGACTAATTATATTTTCTTCCATTTTGACACTTGAGAAAGGCAATGTTTTGCAAACAAACCTCTGACCATTCAGCCATATCCAGAACAAAGAGCAGAGCATAAGTAGTGAAGAACCTTGTGCCATTTGGAGGACATGGAGATTTGGATACTTTCAAAATTTTATGTGATTGTTGGATTCAATCTGTCCTTTTCTCTTTTATAACTTTTTTCTATAAAAAATATTAATGTATTTTCTGGAAGGAGGAAAATATTAATTATTCTTAGGATTTGTCTTGTTTGGCTTTGAAAGGTCAAGAACAGGGAAATCAGAATTGGTAAAAGCAATTGGTGATGAGGGTGATGAGTAAATCATGTAGCATGCTTTGGTATCGAGAATGAATATAAATCATTATCCTATAAATATTTATCAGTGAACAAACTTATGTCTTTTTTTAAAGTTATGATTGCTTCAGGGTAGTTTAAACTTTAACATTAAATACAACAGATCATTTTATTATTATTATATTTTGTATAAATTTATTTATTTTTGGCTGTGTTGGGTCTTCACTGCTGCACATGGGCTTTTCTGTAGTTGCGGTGAGCAGGGACTACTCTTTGTTGCAGTGTGCGGGCTTGTCATTGCAGTAGCTTCTCTTCTTGCAGAGCATGGGCTCTAGGCACAGGGGCTTCAGTAGTTGTGGCATGTGGGCTCAGTAGTTGTGGCTCTTGGGCCCTAGAGTACAGGCTCAGTAGTTGGAGCCCGTGCACTGCAACAAAGAGTAGCCCCCTGGGGCTACTACAGCAAAGCCCGTGTGGAGCCCGGGCTTAGTTGCTCCGCAGCATGTGGGATCTTCCCAGACCAGGCCTCGAACCTGTGTCCCCTGCATTGGCAGGCGGATTCTTAACCACTGTACCACCAGGGAAGTCCCCGACAAAGCATTTTGGGGAAATTTAATAATTTGAGTGATGTAGATAACCATATTAAGCAATCTAAACTTAAAATTATATATATAATAAAATATAAAATAGATCTATATATGAAAGATTATATATACACACATAAAGATAAAGATAGTAATTTACATTGATGGCTAGATATCTACAAAGATAAAGTTTCATCAGCATCATTTCCTATTTTGCTTAGAGCTCTGAAAAGCCCTGCTCAGTCAGAATGCCTGAAACAAAGAGATGGCTTTGTTTAAAGTTATATCAGATATTTCAGCACATCCCCTGCCTAACTTTGTGGAAAGTGCATCCATTCAAAAGCCAGACAGGCCTAGATTGCAATCCTGAGTTTTCACATCACTTTCTGTGTTTCTTTGGATGAGTTATGCGACTTCTCTTCAGTAAACTTGAATAAAACTACCTACGTTGTAAGGCTGAGATGATCCAAGGAGGGAAAACCCAGGTCTCACTGGAACTAAAATCAGGTTAAAAGACAAATTACAAGTAAGGAGAGGAAACTCACTCCAAGTTCTACCAAATGGTAAACATTCCAGGACTTTGCAGCAACAGAGAATTTTTGTTTTTGTTTTTCTCTTTTGTTTTTTTTTGGTTTGTTTTTTATGGAGCAAATTAGAATTAAGTTGAACTTTGAAGGAAAAATAGTAGTCAAAATGGTAAAAGAAAAGAGAGTAAAAGATAAGGGTGTAAGCAGGTACAGAGTTTTACACTCCGCAAACTGTGGTCAGTCACCTAACAAATCAGGATGCCAGAAGCTAGAGTATTTTGCAACCTGAAAAGCACATGTCCTTGAAACATAGACAGCTAGTTGTTGCCCTCTGGGAATGTAATTGTGGGGTGTCAGATCTTTTGAGTCTTCTAGAGAATCCTGAAATCCAGTTTTTGAAAAGCCTTCTGATTTTTGAATAACGTTAATTAAATTGTTAAAGCGTTCTAGGACCAAATCAAAGAATCACGTGGATTTGTGGATGCTTATCTCTTACTATACTGTGAGGCCCATGTCTCCCTGTAATAAGTATGACACAAGGGTGGTGTAGCTGTCTTTCCCCTCTTTTCAGCAGCGGAACCCTGGAAGTTCTGTGACCTCACCTCCTACCAGTCCCCTTTGCCCTGCCCCTTCCCAGCCACGTTATCTTTCAATACGCCAGACCACACCAGTTTAGGAAGTTTTGCCCTAGCTGCTCTCCCTGCCTGGGTTGGTCTTCTCCTGGATACCTTCCCGTCTAACCCTGTCTCCTACAAGTTCAAACGTCAAGGCTATTATGTATAATTGTAACTCCCTTCCCACCTCTGCTCTACCATGATATCCCTTGTCTTTTTTCCATAGTACTAAAACCCTCCAACCTACTACATAGTTTACTTATATAACACTGATCTGTCTCTCCTGCTGAGATGGTCGGGCAGGTGGAAGAAATCTTTGTTTTGTCTACCAACAAAACTAAAACTGAGCCTTTAGGTTGTACACACTCAAAGCATTTGTTGCAAAATGAAATAAGTTAATGGGTAAATGAATTCATTTATGGTTTAAAGGCCATCGTAGAAAAGGATAGACATTTTTTAAAGTTCGAGACGAAACTGAATGAACCAGAGCAGAGAGGACCTTTGTTCAAATTCAGGATCGTGGGACCAGAGTAGTAAGAATTGGAAAAGGCTTATTAAATTGTAAAAAGTATTTTGAGGACCCAGTTAAACAGTAATAATGTTGATGCAAAAACTTATTCTCTGATTAATAAAACTTGCGTGAGAAAAAGAAGTATTGTTGACATCTCAAAAGAAACAGTCTAATTTAGGCCGCTGATCCATGCTCTTCAGTATTATTTCTCTGACAACAGCAATAAAGATAATTATATTTGAGTGTTAATGATTGTTTTGCAAAACATTGTTCTGACAGAGTAGGCACTTATTCCAAAATTAACATTTCCACTGTATGCACATTAACCTGGCTCTCAGTCAGTCACTTAACTTAAGTGCCTATTTTAGCTCCATTGAACTAGAGATCAGACTAGTCTTGGTGTGGCATCTTATAGGGTGTCGTCCTTGAGGTTTTTAAAGAGAGTCAAGTCCACTCAACAGGTGGCCCCTCTTTGAACCTCTAGAAAGAACTGGAACGAATATAAAGATATTCAGTGGGCAGTTTAATCTGCTAATCCAGAGCACAGACTTTGGAGACCAGTAGTCTGGGTTTAAAATGGCTCTTCCACTCTGAATTCCTAGACAGTTCATCGTGAGACTGTTTCCTTATCCATAAAATAGAGATAATGGAAAAATCTACTACATGAGATTATTGTGAAGATTGCGAGCTAATGCATATAAAATTCCTTAGCATACTGTTCTCAAGTACCACATAGTACTTTTGGTAGTATTCCTAGGAAGGTTATGATTACCTTCTCCATTGATAAGGTATACTCATGGCTTTAACAAGTTGTAATCATATCTGTTTGCCATTTGTGATAGTGGTGATGGTAGTTTGACAATTAGAACCGTTATTCTGTTCCAGTTGGATGTAATCTAATATCCTGGCTAAAAACCAAAAAAATATGGCTAGCATTTTCACAATACTCAAAATACTTTAGATGTCTACAGTGTGCAGTTCAACATAGTACGTTCTCACTGTCCCCAGTCAGCATCGCAGGAGGTCTGTTTATTCAAGCAAATCAGTATATCCATGACTTCAGCTATGAACCTTTAGGAACTTCAGTAGCCCTAAGCTAATAGGTAGAAAGCTCCCTACCTGCCTTTTCAAGGGGTTTTCAGCTCTTTCCCAATCTCTTATATTGCCCAAGTGCTTTGCAGCAGTGCGTCGTCACGCAGCCTCTCTGTGCATCCTGGAGTGTTCTCTAGGATGCTTGAGTCTTTATTTCACATTTACCTTCCTTGTGAGAAGACAATTCCAGGTGGGAAGAAGAGGGAGTTACTAGGATGCACGCCACCGATAGCAACAGTCTATTTGATGTCCATTTCATGAAGAAAAATGTAAAGTGGAGTGACTAAAGGCCTTAATGTGAGATGCCCCCTTGAATCTTAGTGCATCCACGTGAATCCTGATGCTAGGGCTGCAAGGAGCCCACTGTCAGGGTACAGAAAATGAAGACCTCTCGGCTTTCAGGTTTAAATGCCTTGCTCAGCGGGGAGTCCAGAGAGATTTGTTCAACTGAAATGAGCTTATAATCGGGCTTTCCTCCAAAGATAAGGAAGGACAACACCCTGTAGTTTTATGATGCGCTCTTACCAGGAAAACACAAATAGATTTCTCTGTGTTGGTGCAGTGTTGACTCCTGCTCCGGTATAGAATATTTCAAACTGCAATCAGGAAAATTTTCCATTTTAGACCACTAAGAAGAAAAAGCCACACTTGAAACTAGATTTTTTTTTTTTTAAGCAACACATAAGAAATACAAATCGTTCGTGTCTGCCTTTTTTTTTTTCCCCAGTTTCTTCTGATTTGGAGGGTGTTCCTAACACTTGCAATTATTCAAATGAAATGATTTTAGCATTTTTAGGGGTCATAGAGACATTTACTCAGCGAAGTTAGCTAGCTTGAAAGACATAAATTAACTGCTAATCAGTCCTTAATGAGAGCTGGATGGCATGATGTTTGAGCACTTGTCTGTATGAACATACCAACCAGCCACGCCACCTTTTGGACTCACCGTTAGTAGACTAGGTTGATTTTGAGGTGGATAAAATGCATGGCTAGATAGTGTCCACCGTGAGGTTGGCAGGCTGTTGTTTATTACAAGATTTTAATGTTATTAATGAACTGTTAACAAGCTGTCGATTACGATGTTTATGAAAATTAGGGAGACATTGAAAGATTGATGTGCCTAGCGTTAAGAATGCCTCCTTGAAATATCACGATGTTAATAATTCCTCTTTTAATAACTGTTCTTAAACATTTGCTCTCCTTTACCACTGAGCTCTTCCCAAGATGTGTGCAATGGGTTTTTCCATTGCACACATCTTGGGAATGCACACATTCTTCAAGGATGTGTGCAGAGAACAGCACAGATCAATCTGTAGGAAGTGTTTTGCTCTATGTTAGCAATTCTGGAATCATTTCCATTCAGCCTCGGCCATGAGTGAAGTTCAATGTTAAGTGTTCTGAAATTCACCTGTAACTATTTTATGATTCTCATGTGGGACTTACAGTTTTCCCTTTCTTCCCACTGGAGGCTATCCACTACGGTAAAAGCATTGCTTCCCACACCCCTACTCCTTAAGTGTCCTGCACTGACATCAGCTGCCCCAAATCCCAGGCCTCTTTGTAGTACTCAAGATCATCTCTTTAGAATAAATCCTTTCTGTGGTTGTGAACTGTCAAATTAAAAATATTTCTTTCAAATGTCTGCTTCTCTGGGGACTTCCCTGGCGGTCCAGTGGTTGAGACTCCGCAATTCCAATGCAGGGGGTGCGGGTTCATCCCTGGTTGGAGAACTAAGATCCCGCATGCTATGTGGTATGGCCAAAAAAAAAAAACAACAAAAAAAACACAACACATTTAGAAAAAACTGAATAAAATTAAAAAACAAAACAAAACAAAACAAGAAGTGTGCTTCCCTGCCTATACCCCAGACGAAATGCACTGTTTGTGGCCACTACATCCACTAACTCTATCTTTCTTATATTTTTTTTTATTTCAAATGCTCTTCAGTTTGTTGACCTAATACATGCCCACGCATCCTTCAAGGACCTTTACAACTCTTATATTTCTCTATAGTTCTTTTTATCTCCTTCCCCTGGCAGAGCACATCAGTCCCTTTTTGCAGTGTCTCCAGAGTACTTTAAACAAGTCAAGTGTCTTCCACCATCACCACCTCCTACCCTCCATCAAAATGTGAGCTCCTTCAGAGTCCGGTCTGCCTCATATTCATCTTAATGAATCACATTTTTCAACATTAGGAAAGAGCCACCTCGTGACACTTTTAAAGAAATTCTGCTCAGACTTATATTTTATAATAAAACTAAGGTTATTAAATGGTTCCCAATATTTATAATAATTTTGCTGCAGCCTCATCACTTTTATTTTTAATTGTTATGATCAGAATTTTATCCAGATGGTGATAATGAGAGAGCAACCCTTTAAGAATGCTTCACCTCACAGTACAATTAAAGCAGACATCTTCTAAAGGCTCTTAATATTCCCCCCAGAAATGTGAAATTACATCTTGTTTTGTTTCGTGAAAGTCATGTTTTCATTATATGAAATTGGTATTTTATGTGAAAAAAAAAAATCTTCTGTTCAGCTTTGAGCATGGAGACTTGTGCACTTCTTAGCATATTACTTATTCCAAAATTATTGAAAATATTATTCTTGAAGTTTTTTTTTTAAACCATACTCTCAGCTCTGAGAGTTATAGTGTTTCATAAAGAAAGTATCATAATCTACAGAAAAAATCATGCATTCATCCTAGTTGAAATGATGGATTAAGCTGTTTATTATAAGTATATCAAAATGCGATAAATATTTGCCAATGAAATGTAGTTATCATAACGTTTTGCACAGTGCAATTTCATGTTAATGTCCAAGAGGAATATGGATGGCTTTATATGTTTGATTATAGTACCTGCTCCGCAGTTTGAAAAATTTATTTGTAAGTGTTGAAAATGTAAATAGGAAAGTTTCAGGTATCTATGAATTATTTCTAAATACCACTTAACTCCTCCCAAGACAGATGAGGGCAGTATAAAACTGCAATTCTGATGACTGATAAAACAAGCCAGACAATTAAAGGCAATAATCCAATAAACTGAAAGAAAAAAGTGAATCAGCCTTTTGAGAAGCAGGAGGGCGCAATGGAAAGAGCTGGGCTCTGGGGTCAGCAACCATCTTGACCACCTAGTACCTTCATGTCTTCATCTATAAATGGTGGAGATCATGCCCAGCTCCTAGGATGACCCCGCGGATGAAATAGGTTAATGATAATAAACAAATAACACTCACTTCATGCTTGTTGTGTGCCAGGCCCTAGTCTCATGCATGCTTCAATTTCTATTCTTTCAACTCTAAATAACATATAGTTTGTGATGTTTTGGTATGCTCTTGTTTTTTATTCCCCTTAGACGTTTGTGGATTACCTTCCTGAGCATTTGTGCAATTTATGTAGAAATAAGATAAAGGACAAGGTATTCTATTAGTCCTTAATTCTACAACTTCATAACTATATGAACTTGGGAATATTACTTAACCTCTCTACGTCTCAAGTTTCCTCAACTGAAAAATAGCGGCTGCTGCTGCTTCATATGGGGACAGGTGCTTTGCAAGGCTGTTGTGAAGATTAGGTGAGATCATGCCTGTGAAGTACTTAGCACAGTGCCTGACCCATAGCAAGTGCTCAGTCACCTCTTATTGTTAGTTGCACAGTCCCAGCATTATTATTACTATTGCGAAGGCTCATGCGGTCTTTAGAAACCCTGCTGTATGTAAGAAGTCAATAGAGGGAAATGGAATATTTTGTGGCTAATCATTTTTGCATGTATCACATTCCCCTCGTATTTCCTTTTGTTAAGATTCCCAATCTTAGAGCTCTACTTTTCATGACAGGACAAGGAGTATGGATGGCTTTATATGTTTGGTTATGGTACCTACTCTGCAGTTTGAAAATTTTATTTGTAAGTGTTAGAAATGTAAATAGGAGAGTTTCAAGTATCAGTGAATTATTTCTGAATACAGAGAATAAATTCGGATGACAAGGAAAACCTGGAGTCACAGAGGCACAAGCCTGCCCGTTTTCCCCTTGTCCCACTGTCTTAAAACCTTTAAATGTCCTTTTAACCTGGGTAATGGTAGCTTTGTCTTTCCTTCCTCCACCCACACCAGTGCTGTTAGGAATTGAAGGGGCTTCAAAATAAGCTTAAGATCCAGGACTCCCTTTGTTCTGCCCCTAGACACCAAGTCCCGGAGGAACACACTGCAGTCAGTCTCTCTTTGAAATTCTAATTAATCTACATTTTAAAAGTGTTTTTTAATCTACATCACTCAGATTTTCAAGAGCTTCTCCACTGTTATTAGATGTCATATTTCCAGCCCCGTGTTTGTGATGCTGCTTAACTACGGCCCACACTCCTAAATCCTCCAGAAGTCTCAAGGGTTCTAAATGCATCCTTCCCAGTTTGCACTAGCATCATTTTTTCCTCTCTTGATCTCTTCCCACAAGTCAAAGAAGTCGTTCCTTGGTGACTCGTAAACACCACTTTCGGCAGACAACTTATTAATCTGGTCGTTGTTTGTGGCAGCTGCAAGATTGTCTCTTACACCGAGGGGGAGGGGAGGCTCAAAGTCGACGTCATTTTTGGATTGACTTTAAACATTATTAAAGGATTCAGAAGTTTATAGAATTATGATGATATGAAAGACATAACAGTCTTGTGGGGGAAATAATGAAAATGCCCATTGTGGGAATGTATTTGCAAAAGAAAATTGCCTGTTTTTCTGTACATCCCGAGTGCCTGCAGTCATCTACTTTCTTCATCTACTTTGTCCAACATGTATAATTGACTACTCAGTCAACCAAGATTTAGATTCTTCATTGTGAGCAACGCCATAGTAATGTAATCCAGTACCACTCTTCTCTGCTCTTCTTTTTTTTTTTTGTCATCTAAGTTTTCTTTTTTGTTGTTAGTTTTTTATTTATTTTTTTATACAGCACGTTCTTATTAGTTTTCTATTTTATACATAGTAGTGTATACATGTCAATCCCAATCTCCCAATTTATCCCACCATCCCCCCCCACCTCTTTCCCCTCTTGGTGTCCGTACGTTTGTTCTTTACACCTGTGTCTCTATTTCTGCCTTGCAAACCGGTTCATCTGTACCATTTTTGTAGATTCCACATATATGCGTTAATATACGCTATTTGTTTTCCTCTTTCTGACTTACTTCACTCTCTATACATATATACAATGGAATATTACTCAGCCATACAAAGGAACAAAATTGGGTCATTTGTAGAGACATGGATGGACCTAGAGATTCTCTGCTCTTCTTACTTTATCTCTCATGTTGGTGTTTTTAGGAACAGGAGAGAACATCAGCTCCACTAGTTTAAAAACAGCATACGGCTAACAACCCCTTTCTGTTCCATATACTCCTCATCTATCTTGCCAGCATAGCTTTTTGGCAAAGCAGTATTTTTGTCTGAAGAAGAATATATTGCATAAAGATAAAATGTTGTCCATAGGGCTGTGATTTATAAAGAGATTACAGGGAATGATCAATTCATGAACCCATTCTAGTCAAATACTGCCTGTCTCTAGAATCAGGCTGATTTTGTGACAAAGCCACTTTGGCTACTAACTTACTACAGGATCTTGGGGAAGTTATTTCAACCTCATCTAAATTCCTCATGTCTCATAAGTTCTGTAGTATGTTACTTCTCTATACGCTGCCTGTCTTATAGTAAATGCTTAATAAATATGCCTATTATTATTGCCATGCCCAATTATTGTTTAACATGATATTTTCCAAGAATTATGGAGGTCTTATGGTGCCTTTGAGACATATCTGGCTAGGTACTGTGAGTATTAAAGGCTACAAGTCTGCCTGTAAAATATATTTCTTGTAGAATCCTAATATTAGTCACGCTAATATTGGTATTAGATAAAAATGATACTATAGCATCACTTTAAATATGTGCACTTCTATTCAAAATAATATTATTTAAAAAGTATATTGCAAGTGTTTTATTTAATATCAGATTTAAGCATTTTGATAATGTTTTCATACCATTTTGTATGTTATTAATTTAGTGACATAGCTTGCCTTTCAAGATCCTAGAATAAAAACCACAAGGACAGAATATTCCAGATGTGGTTCCCCAGCTGGAGTACTGTGAGAAACCAGGAGAGTGGATAGAGGGCATCATTTGGTCAGGATGTGTTCATATGTCCAATTTTTAGTTTCAAAAAACAAAGAAAAGATAGGAAAAAAAGAGGGCTGGAGGGAGGGTAGGAGGAAGGAGAAAGAGAGAGAGTTAGTCAACAATAACAATCTCAGGTTTCAGCATCTCGTATTCTATTCTATTTTTCCATCCATTTCACTTATTGAGCATTTCCTCTGTGCTTTTTTTTCAGTTGCTATTAATTTTTGCGTGTCTTTTAATATCTCAATTTTGAGTAAATACTCTCCTCTTGCAGAAGACAAAATGGTATAGAAATCGAGATCGTACAGTCTCCCCAAAAGATTTTTTTTTTTAATAAAAAAGCAGTTACTCTCACTATTATGGTTACATGGAAACACTTAGTAGGAAATGGATCCCAACTGTCTGTAAACCAATAAGGTGCATTCATAACTCTATGCTTGGGACAGGTGCAAGCAAATTTCAGTTCTGTACATTTTTTTTGCAAACTTTAGCAGGTTACTGAAATTCTTAAAGAATGTCATCGCCTCGGTTAATTAATTAATTAATTAATTATTATTAAAAAAATTTTTTTTTTCACCAAGCCAAACATTTGGCCATATTTTTATTTACAACATATACTATAAACATATACAGTACAGCTATAAAAAGAACATTTTAAAAAAAATTTAACTGTCAAGAAAGTGCATAGTGTTATAATACTAGACTACATGTTCATATTTTATTTCAAATTGGTTTGCTTATCATCCATTTCAAACCATTAAGAGTGAAATGCTACTTAAGGATAATTAAAAATTATCTATTTGCATTATTAACAATAAACAATTCCAACAAATTAATAAGAAAGAATGTCAAGTATTAGTATCCAAAAAAATGGGCTTTTTCAGAAATTATTATATAAAATATAGCAGCCAATTTCAGTTTATTTTGCTCTATGATAATGTACATATGCACTTGAATAGGATTCTAGGATTTGCTTTTGGAAGATACTTTTCAGAAGTTCTTTGATTTCTTAAGGTCCAACAACTGCCACACCCAGCCAAATCTAATCCAACAGTTCATGCAATGGCTTTGGACAACGAATCATTGAGAAATCCTCATGATCTGGGTAGAGTTGCATGTTCTACCGATATTACATATGATGGAAAGAGACATTACAAGCCAATATCAAAATTGTAGCAAAAGAAAATACATACATTCAAATCAGTTGTGACAAAGGTTTTCTACAAATATTTTAAATGTCATACTTTTAGGAAACCAAGATTTAATGTGTATTTGGATTTTACAGTATCTATACTCTAACTGAAAATTTAACAGAGTAGTCAGATGGAATTCAGTCTAGTATTGCAAATCTTTCCGTTCAACATTATTGAGCACCCGCTATGTGCATAGCACTGTGCTAACATTTTAAAAGTCGAGTATTAAGATCCTTATCAAGCATTACCTTAGTGTGAGGTAAAAATATATTAGTAGCGTTAACTGATTAGTTTGCTTGTGGTAATATATGTAATCCTGTGCCAGCTGGCGTCCCTGTGCCATATAATGAGCTTCACTCATTCACACACACAAATATCTGTACACCAACTGTGCCAGGCATTGTGCTAGTCACTGGGATACGATGATTTGGCATATGTTCAATGAATGCAAATTAATCTTAACCTATGCAAAACAATTGGAAAACTACATTACTTTTCTAAAATGATCACCTCTATTTTTAAAAATAACATTCAGTCTTTAAATATGTTCATAATCAGTAGCACGCATTTGTTGAATACCTAAAATGTGCTAGTAGACCCATGAGCTGGAGTAGCAATTAAACTTCTTTTTTTTAACATCATCTATGTTCACCCACAGTTGATTACTTAAAGAAGTTTAGAAATTGAGAAAACAAGAATTTGAAATTTCACAGGTGGCTTTGCAAAAGTGAAGCATGATTAGTTTGCCTGGGATACTTTTCCAGTGCTGTCATATTGAAGGTTTGAATGAGGTATATGATGCATTTGATTTTATCTCAAAATTGAGTAGCCTTGTTTTAGGAATGGGGGGAAGAAAACGTATTTTCTTTATCCCTGGCGACCCTTATAAATGATATCCACCTTGAATAATTGTTCAGTCGAAGCCGAGCTCAGTACATAGGGAAAAATATATTTCCTCTCTTTTTTAACAGTGGCCAGAGCCTCAAACAAGGTAGTGGCATGCTTTGTTCTTTTGGACTCCCAAATGCTTGTGGTAGTTCACTGATAATATGTGTCATCACTAATAAAGATAAAATTCTTCTTCATCAGTAATGTTCTCTGTCCACAAAATATTTATATACACATATAGTTTTACTTCTCTCTTCTAGCAAATCTATAAATGAAATTTTTGAATGGAAACCCTATGATATAAATAACTTAAAGCTTTCTCATAGTTTTACCTGCTTTGCAATCAGCCGTTTTCTCCTTCAAAATCAGTGCCTCTCATTAAGACTACTTCTGGCAGGGATGAGGGTCTAGCATCAGTTTGTAGAAAAGTGGTCATGATTTTGCCTCTGGGTTTGTTTTAATTGTTCCTCTCTATGCAGTAAGGTTTGTGGCTTGAATAATAGAGAATTCATTTGTAAGCTTTGCCTCCTACGTTTCTCCAAAGATTGTTGTGAGGACTAAATTAACCCCAAATTACTTATTGCACATCAACTCTGTGCCAGGCCCCCCTCAAGGTGCTGCAGACATAGGTGTAAACAACACAGTTCCCACGTTCATGGAATTTAATTCCAGTGGGGAAAGCCTGAACCTGAACAGGACAAAAATCACAAGTAAGGACTGCAGAATAGAAAATGCAATATGGTAACATGTGAGTAAAGCATCAAAGATCTTCTTCAGGAAGGTCATGGAAAGCTTCTCTGAAGACATATTGTTTGATCTGAGTTGTGAATTATAAGGAGGGAGGTAACCACGGACAAACCCAGGATAAAACAACATATCTGAATGTCCTGAGAAGAATGGATGTGCAGTGCTGGTGGAAGGAAAGGGAATCTCCATAAAGCCTTATATGACTGAGCTGGAGGGCATAAGAGATGAGACTGATGAAGAGATGGTAGCAGAATCATGTAGGGCCATGATATATAAGGAGTTTTGATTTTATTTTCAATGAAAGTCAAACCATTGGAGGGCTTTTGGGGTGGGAGTGGCATGGTGTAATTTACATTTAAAAATAATAACAATGTATGCAATAATCTACCAAGATTGAATCTTGCCTCTGTGACTTACCTCCCTAAGCCACCATTTTGTTACCCTTAAAATGGGCATCATTATGATCCTGTATGGGCATCATATGATCATCATCACTCATATGGTAAAGATGAAAAAGGCAATCAATACACACTGCTCTGTCAGCGGTAAGCCTTCAGCAGACAGAGGTATTCAAAGAAACACTTAGGTCTCTCTTAAGTGTCCCCTTCATTCTCTAACCTGGACCATTCATTAATTTATTTTGTGCTCTCCTCCTCTCCCTTAATGTCTGAAATTTTTGACAATTTTCTCTGAGATTCATGGCATTTGGGCCTCTGGAGATAGCAGGGGGCCCGGTTTACTGTCTGTTAATTGTAGCTGTTCTCTGCTGGAAGTGCCATCACAACTAGAATAACCAGGGAGACTGGGAGGTGGTGCAGCCTATTAAGTGGCCCCATGGGGCTGCCCTAGCAGCAAAAATCAAAACAAACAAACATTGTCCCAAAACAGGTTTGGGCGTTAGGGGTTTAAAAATGGACATTTTCCCATTAATAACGTATCAGTTAAACTCTAATGTGACAGCTCTCAAAAAAGTCCTTCTAACAAAACCATTTTGAATCCCAAATCATTCATTTTGCCTACATATGTCAAAGCCAAACAACGCCTAGCAGATAATTTGGTTCATAATTTTCAAGGGTCCAGGTAACAGCAAATAGAAATAAGTAATCTGCTGCTATCCCATATTTCCAGTGTTTCTATACAAGCTAACTATTTCATGGAACCTGAGAAATTCAAAAGTGTTTAATGATTCAAAATATCTAGTTGAATCGCTTATATAGAAACAATATCCAAATAATTAAGAATATTTTGCCCTCTGTTTTTAAGAGGAGTCCCAAACCTAAAACCCTACATAAATAAAGAAATTCATCCTTTAAATATAAAACAAATGAACTATGAATCTTTATTGTTAGGCTAGCCATAATATTGCTATGAAATTTTCATAATAAGGGCAGAACATTTAGATTGTAGGGCATTAAAACAATTAACGAATTTCTTTTTATTTGAACCATTACATACAGAAGCAAATGATATACCTTATTTCATTGCTTGGTTAACATCAGCCTGTGCCAAAGAAGGATGTTTTTCAGAAGAGAATTACAAAATAGATAAGGTTGGTTTCCCCCATATTTAACTTGATGGCAAGGAAGCCAGGAGAATTTCTTTGGAATGTTAAACCTGGGATGAAATTGTATCTAACTATTAGGAAAAACATGGATGGGGAAGGGGAACACATTAAAAATCTTTTATGTAAAGTAAAGAAAATTTACTTTAAAAATGAGATTATATCTGTACAAACACAAGATTGAGAAAACGGTTTAAATGGAAGGAAATGTAAGATAATTGTTTTGTGTTACATTATCCTCCTCCCTCCTTGCCTAGCTAGTGTTTTCTACAAATAGATTGCATTTGATCTTGAAATGTGTATGAATACCTACCTATACGCTCCTATCCCTGTACATAAACACATATTTATCAATTTATATATCCACGTACATATGGATCACAACTTAGGAAGCACAAGGTAAACTTATTTTTCCTACCACCTCCTATTCCTAAAAGGACATTCTCATACAGAATGCCTACAACTAATATTTTCACTACTACATCACAAGAATAAAAAAAAGTTTTATTCTTTGATGTATTGACAGTGAGGATCATTACTACTTTACACTTAAGTAAATGATTCTGGGCTATTTTTTCATTGTATGTTTCAATGCTTTCTGTAAACTGAAAGTCTGAGTATATATCTACACTTGAGAAAAATAATGGCCAAGATAAGAGAAAATATATAGAAGTTAAATTCTAATGCAATAAAACCTCCCCTGGAAATAAACTTTTACCCCTGTTCAATTACCTGCTTGCCACCATAGTTTTTTTAGGTGACATTCCCAATTTGGAAAAGTACAGTAAGTGGTTTATACCCACAAAACAGCTCATCATGGATGGACTCGCTATATTTACATCTGAGTTACAAACATTTGAAGTTTGCAGCATGAAGCAACCAAAGATTGAAAAGCAAGGGTGTTTCATATCACTCTAAATTATCATTTCCATAGATACAACCTTTATCATTTCTTCTCTGCACTTAAAAAATAAAAACCGGTTAAGGTAACCCCACTGCATAGTCTTCTTCTGCTTGTTGTACACTTCACTGTTACAGAGTGAATCAGCTTGGCTAAACGTACTCATTAGTGCCCAATTTGTTTCTCTTCGTCTCTTTAAAGAAACCTTGCAAGCAGTTGGAGCACTTATTTTATTTTGATTCCACAGTGGAAAATGCTATTCACATAAGTAAGCATATACCAAACAAAAATAAATCATTATTTCTTAGATGACCAATATCAGCAGGAATCTCATATACTTCTCTGCTGGAGTTGATTTCCAAATTCATTGAATAATTATTGGTGCTGCTTTTCATAAGTGAAAAACATCTTTCCCTTTCTATTCTGGTTAACTTTTAAATGCTACCTTTCCTCCTCATTTCCTCAACACTTCTGAGAATTATTTGTAAAGGAGGGGGGAAAATGAAACTTCATATTCAGCAAATGTTAAGGTGGTTAGATAGAGTATAATCCATAACAACCACTCTCCTAGCCCTGAAATTTAAAGTTTTTCTTAGGAGCCTTCAGACAAAGAGTCTCAAGTTAGACTATCAATAAACAGAATCAATACCAATTAATGCCATAATGTTTTAAGGTAAATCTGGAATTTATTAGACTGTTTTAAAATATAGCACTTAGATTATTAAAGTTCTATTTTTCATTTGCTCTGCCAAGAGAAAAAATACATTGTTGTTTCACTTCCCAAAGGATTAATTGAATTTTGCTAATAAACCTTGAGTAAATTTGGAACAATAGGCATAAGTATTTCTATATTCCCCCCTTAACAAAACTTATTAACAGCAGGTAACTCATATTCCTTGCCTCTCAAGTGAATTTATAAGACGCTAATTGGTTTCAAGTCAGTTTTACTACAGATTAGACATTGTGGCCACGTTACAGAAACTGAGAGTTCTCTACTCGGTTTAGAACTTGAATGAACATTTTTAATGGCTGCTGTGTACAGTGTATTGTATTAGGCACTATTATTGAGAAAACTACCAAATAAGACTTTAAAATTAATTCCAGCATTTAGACTCAGGAAGGGTAACAGTGGCAGGTTGAGATTCTGTCTAATGTTTAGACTCTTTCTGTATGTGCTATTGCTCCTTTGAGGAATTTTTCTCCTTTTATGCTTTTGGTTGATGATCTTACATTTTTGAGCTTCTAATTAGAAGGGAAGCTGAAGCAATTTAAGGAATGATTTTTACCAAGTTAATTTTTTTCTTGAGGTAAAGCCTGAGCATAGTTAATACCCAAACATAGAGCAATGTAACATTTGTAGTATTTGTATCTTTCCAGCAAATAGATATTTATTTCCATATTTATCTGTTTAGCTCCTAAAGTGAAAAGATAATATTAATATTAACATAATTCAAAAAATAGTAAGATAAAATCTAAGAAACATTTTGGAATAAAATATAATGCACATTAGTCATTGCCCTTTTATTGAAAAAACTCCTTATTGTTAAATCGATGTATTTGCAGAAAATACAGTCCAGATCTATGAACCATCCAGGACTAACTCAAATATGTCTTTTTTGAAATTAAAAAGAGGTCTATGTAACTACAAAAAAATCAATGTGATAACATACCTTTCAATTATTCTGCCGTGGAATCCCTTTATCTCTTTACCAAGAAAAAATTTTCATATGAATATGAGTTTTAATTAACATAATGGACAGGGTACTTTACAGATATTCTAAAATATCTTAATATAAACTGTTATTAAATAAAACATTTGAAATTATAATAATGCATTAGATAATCAGATAATTTAATAATACATGAAAACATTTTCAAACAAAATATATTTTCATTAATATTTTACTCTTAAAATACTCAAGCCAAATTGTTTCTAAATAAGTAATTATTTCATATTTCAGATATAACCTGAAAAAATGAATTTATGTTCAGTTATTGAACTTTTGAACCTCATAAAAAATCATTTTAAAAAAGATTAAGAAATCTGCAACACAGAATGGCTTACCCCTGAATTTTATCCAGATTTAGTATAATGGAGGCTCTAGAAGTATTGATGGGACATGTAATTCATGATTTCATATTCATAACATAGCTGAAATTTAGAATATATTGTTATTTAGTGGCAATATCTACTCAAACACAAAGAGACTGTTATATAGTTAGGTCAAATTCTATGAGTTTCTCTAACCTTATGGGGGAAAAAAGATAGGAAATTATAGACAAGATTTAGATTAATTTGAGGGTTGAATTGAATATGCTATATGACCCATCTATTTCCTTGTCCAAAAATTAGCAAAATAGCAGATAGAACCACTTGGCTAGAGAGAATGTATTTAGTAGTTGAATGCAAACATGATAGCCATATACGTAGGTGCTCCAACCTAGAGTAATCTTCCATGTGTGTCTCACTTATTGTGTCAATTGTCTATTATTTTAAACAATTTTCCAATAAGCAGATCGACTTCCTAATGTGTGTCTTATGAATTTTTCATGGGGGAAAATGAAAGGATAGTATGATCAGAGAGATTTGGGGAATGTTCTCCATATTTGATACCTTCAGTACATGAAAGTTCTCAGGGTTCTAACAGAGAAGCCATCTCTTTATCACAGTGTCTCCCAAAATACCATTTACCAAGCATTACTTATTAATATTTCTATAGAATAACATAGTGTGTGAAATCCCGCCCTATAAAATGGAGTCTACTACTAACTACCTGATAATCCAGTCTACCTTCAATTTCCCAACTTTAGTTTCATCAGGAAATCTGTACAGCAATCAGAATGAACTATGTATTTTTCCCTCCATGAATCCCCAAGATGTTCCTTTTGTGTGCCTTTGTTCACATTATTTCCTCCATATGGAATGTCTATTACCTCTCTCTCTTACCTCTGTAGGTTCAAATCTAAGTGTCTAGTAGGTGTTTCACACATATGCTCACATAGATGACATGCCAGTATGAGATTCTACGTGTGCAGCTATGCAATCAACAATATCAGATGAAGCTTGAACAAACATTTTTAGTGCCTCTGAACATTGTGTATTACGCCAGGCACTATTATGAGGAAACCAGCCAAGCAAGGTTTTTTCCATGTACCACATGAGAGAATTAGCACTGCCGTTTTCACAGGAGGCAGAGAGGATCAAGTTAGACTTAGAGAGAGGGTAGGACATAAGTTGTATCTCGATTAAATAATCTACCTGTTAACTTTCTTGCAAATGTGAGCAGAAGCTCTAAAATCATAGGCCCCCTGTCTGTAGTGAGTGGGAAGACTTAGAAAGGAGATGGTTTGCTTTGTAGACATGCTTCACCTGCTTTTGCGACTAAGAAACAAGAATCTGTGTGGGTTGCTTTCTAAGCTGTGATTCAATGAATCAACAACTGTTAAGGGCACTAAATCCTATGGTGAAAACACTTTGAATTGAATCCTGTCTCTGCTTATTGTGATATTAGGAAACTTACTTAACCTTTCTAGGCTGGTTTCTCCCTCTGAAAACTGGAATAATAATACCAATTTCCTAGAGTCCATGCATGAGTGAATAATGAACTGTATATAAATACTCAAAAGATTGGCATGTGGTTAAGTTCTCTATGTGTGGAAATATTATTAATAACATTACCCTTCTTTATCCTTTTGCTACTCCTTCCTAAGTCACAAAGAATTCAGTAGCCTTTCATGAATATTCAACACTTTGTCTGAGACTCATGAAGCATTCTTAACCATCTATATTCTTCTTGAAAAGAATAAGATTCTAAATCATTACCAAGGCCAAATTTTAAAAGATGGAACATTTTATCTATAATGCATAATTGCCAATTCTAATTCAGTTACAGTATAAAGGCATTATTTAATTTAATTTATACCTTTGACCATCTCCTATGGCTGGAAAATAATGTCTTCTTTTACATGGTAGTTCTAACCTTTCCCCAATTACCACTGTCTGATGTTTTCAGACATAATTTGTTTTCAGTAAATAGATTTTATTTTAAGAATGTCTATCCAGCCCTTTATATGTTATAACCAGATCTTGTTTTAATAACTCTAGATAACAGGGTCCTATTTTTTCGTCTCTTCAATAGTATATTGAGATCATTCTACTTATAACAATTTAATGAAAATAAATGTTTTTGTGTTATTGAATAGAATTTCCATAATACAATGAGTTTCCTGAGATAAAAGCTTCAAGGCTAAGTGAAATGTAGAACAAGGACAATGATTCTAATGGAGAGATGGCAAAACAGTGTTTATCTAGGGTGCCAACTGCGACTCATTGGAAATGGCTTCCGGGATCCCTATATGAAAAGGATGATTCAGGCTTAGGAACAAAGAGTGCCATGATGGTCCTAAGTCTAGGAGCAGGATATGGTGGATCTTGAGCTTATATCCATTTTTTCCTGTCCAAATTAAACTTATGTGTAATATCTGTAGTTACTGGGGAAATGTAAAATATATGAAATACCAAGAATATTTTCCCTTCAGTATTGTAGTGACTCTTCAACCCCCTGACAAGAAAAAAGTACTATATGTAACGTGGGCAGACTTTTTCCCTCTTTTAATTTTTTTCTTATGTCTTCTATCTTCATCCTCTCTCCCATTCTTCCGTCTTTTTTCCCTTTCCTGTTCTGCTTTTAGATTCCCTTACTTTTCTTTTCTCCATCTCTTTCATTTTCCTTCCTTCTTTAAGCTTTTTTAGCATCTACAGTGTGTGCTTACATATGAATCCAGGTGCCCAGGTAAATCAAGAGTCTGTGCCACATTTGAACAGTAACATTGTTTGGTTGTATCTAATTGGTCAATTGTAATTAGTCCTGATCACATAGAGGACTCCACTCCACATAGAGGACTCACATAGGAAAAGCTGGTTAGCTTTTCCTAACCAGCGTATGGATGTTCCAAACTGCTCTGTACTAACCCCTCCCTCAACTGCCCAGCAAGCTAATGACCCAGGAGGCATCTGTTTCCCACCTGACTCCTCAACGTCATGGAGAGCTGGCTGCTTTGAAAATGCTTACATGCTCACCCACCCATATCATCTTTCCAGGACTGCTCTCCTTTATGGAGAGTGAATTGCCTTTTGGGTTTCCTAGATATTAATCCAACATCTACTTGAATATTAACACTTTCCAAGCCCAGACTAAAGGCAATTTTTGCCATAGTGTTGACCATATTTTAAAAAGTAATATAGCAGAGGTTATTTTTTGTTTGTTTGTTTGGGGGTGGGGGGGCAGGAGGACAAGTAATATTTTAAGGAAATTGAGCATTAGCGACCGACTAGTACCTGTCTCTACGGTAGCCAAATCTTAATAATTTTCTATTCTTTGCATTCAGTCAACTCTTTATCTTTCAAGTAAAATTGCTGTGTAACTCTGTGGATGTTTTCGGAGCTCACTCATCAAACTATATTATTGTATATCTTGTATACTCTGTTAGCATGCACTTCCTTGAATACAATTTTTTCAGCTATTTTTCTACACTTGTATCAGCTGAACTCTGTAAATCCCCTTTTATCAAATTCTAATGAGGAAAATCAAATGCAAAATAATTTTGTTCCCCATTTCATCAATGGATAAGTTACTGTTACTGATAAATTGTTCTGTGATATGGTCTTAACCCTTCTTCTCAGGTAGAAATGGGAGCGAGAAAAATTATCTCTACCTTTCATATGTTATGGTGGTAAAGGGTGTGGGAAGCCTTTCTCTATTGAACAGTTGTTGTTTTTTTTACTCTGCTGTATAATAATTTTATTTTTCCCCTTCTGAAAATGAGTTTTGTGCTCTTCTTGTGAAGATGGGTAAGGCAGTGGAGGGAAGTTATTCAATTTTCTTTTGGGAGAATGTTGTAGCTACAGAGAAGGGTCACAGCTAGAGCATCATTTGGTGAGTTTCCCTAGAATCGGATGCCTTCTCTGCCATTTACTTGACATGTACCCTTGGGTCAATCTCTTATGCTTTCTGGGCCTCAGATGTTTGTTTCAAAACTTTAGTTATACCAAAGGATAAAATAATGGAAAAGAGCATACTCTTCTCAAAAAATTGAATATTATTAAACAATTTCTTCCACTCTGAAAACCCTACATATGGAAACCCAAGCCCTTTCCTCACTTCCCTACAGGTGATCATTTTTATAAATTCCTATCATTTTTTACTTGCTTTTCTCATCCAGTGTTTTCTGAGATGGGGTCATACACATCGATACATGACTAGATTTCATTCCTTTCAACTGCTTATAGCATTATATTACAGGAGTGAATCATTTACTTGACCATTTACTAATGATGAATGTCCATGTTATTTGCAATATTTTGTATTACACAAAATGATATGATAACCATCCTACGAACATGTGGATATCTCTCCATTGGTTGATAACTAGAAATGGATTTGCTAGATCACAAGGAGGTCAGTTTTTAATTTTAGTAAGTATTGTCTAGTTGCCCTCAAAGTAGCTATATCACTCGAGCTTCCACCAATAGTGTAAGAGATGTCCATTTCCCTCCAGTCTTAGCAACACTTGATACTATTGATCTTATGAAAGTTTGACATTTATCTGCCAGTTTTATTAGAAAATATTATATCATTTTACTAGCATTTCTTGATTCTGTTTTTATTTAAATCGATACAATGAGAGACTTAGGTTTCTAATAAAATAATAATTAATTAATTTTAAAAGAACTTAAAATGTATTAGAGATTTGAGATCTTTGAGGCATTTTTCAAAAATAGCACTATTTGCTTATGTCTTGGAATTATTAGTTGGTTAAAAAGGGAAACTGTATAGTATGGTCAAATTTCATTGAGAGCTCTCACCTCTAACCTTCTCAGTGCAAAGGGGCCTGTTATCTGTGTAAGCATCCCTGTTGAGTTTACCATGGGCTGGTTATGAAGATGTAGGAATCCTACCCCAATTATTCAGGTATCTTGACTTGGAGTTGTGCAACTTGCTTATATAGGAATGGTTTATGAAACATTACCTTTTCTGGGCTAAAAATGAAGTTGCTGTGCATACAGAACTTTGAAAATGCACAAAATGTCACACTGCTTAATGGCCTTTGAAAATTAGCCATTTAGGTCAAGAGGGAGATGACGATAAGTTTTGTAATTCTGTCTTTCAAGTGGTCAGGACATTTCAATAGCTTGACATTTTCTCCATCTGTTCTACGTTTTGAAATATGAAACCCAAGAAAGTGAGCACCCATGCAGTTCTGGTTGGCTTCTGCATGGACTTGGTAATGCTGGTCTAGCAGTGGTCCGGAAATTACCATGTAGGTGTCAGAGTCACACCCAAACTTCTTTTTGTAAATAGTTTTTTCAGGACAACTAAGAAAAGCCCACTTGTTTAGGTCTTGTCTATGGCTGCTGGCCCTACAAAGGCAGAGTTGAGAAGTTTCAACTGTGAGGACATCTGATACAAAGTAAATTATTGGCTGCCTGGCCCTTTACAGTAAAGGTCTACTAACCCGGGGTCTACTACACACGTGATCTGAGTAGACTACATTCTGAAAGTTTGAGAACTAATTTGTGAATAGATACACACATCCTGTGTTTTTATTACATTGAAACATTTAAAGGACTTTGAATAAATCTCTTAGCAGATGGATTATAATGGTGGGAAATTTACAGTGAAATTTTGTTGATAAAATATTTTTTGTTTGTCCTAAAAACAGGTGAGGATTATAGTACAAGTACTTCTGAAAAACATCTTAACTGGTGGAAAGTACTAATTTAAACAATGTCTTTTGTTTGCTATTATTTTCTAGTATATTCCTGAAATAGTATCCCCTTTAACTTGAACAAAGGAGCTTATTATACATGGTGACTCTTTAACTTTTAAAAGTTAAAAAAAAGACAGCTAAATTATGGTTTATGGATTTTTGTAGTGTTTAACGGTAAAAAATCTGTCTTCTGATTCCTCAAAACATACCCCAGTAAGTTAATTCATTATGTTCAAAAAGGCTTACTTAAAATAGCATTAAATATTAGTATATTCATTGGCAAATAAATGTTTAATAATTATATTTTGTATTTCCTCAATTCATAATGACTGGTATTATGGCAATAGATAAGTAAGGTAGTCTCAAGAGATTTTAGTAATGCAAGAAAATAACGCCAGCCTCAAATTTTATCAACATAATCAAACTATAATCAAAGTCTTATTTTTTTTATATTTCTACACATCCAGTGTCCAGTAGACTTGTCTCAAAGTCATACATATGTACACACACACACACACACACACACACACACACACACACACACACACACTGTCCTGAACTCTGCCATGGTAAAAGAATTACGTTGGTGACCTTCATATGTAATAGATGAGTAAGCTCTCAACCAAGAAAAGTCAGACATTTGGGGACAATCAGGTTTCAATATGAAACTAATGAAATGTCCGGAGAAAAATCAGAAACTACTGTTAGCAAATACCTAAAATAAAAACAGAAGTAATCACACCTCAAACAAATGAAAGTTAAAAGAAGCATCCCAGCTTCAACCTCATGTAGAGAAAGAACTCACCCAGAAGTAGGTTACTGACCCGAAATAAATAAAACCAGATTTCTATTCCAAAAGTTGCAACTCTCCAACTTCCACTAGTTCCTGACATGTTGTTGGCAGTAATTTTCTTCAGAAAACACACTAGTAAGAGTTTATGCTGACCAGGAATAGGAGAGGAACTCTGTGTCTTTTCTAATCTATAACCAAATACCTTGTGCTAGGTAAAATCTCACTGAACTTTTGCAGTAAATCAACATTTCGGCAAATATTAAAACAAATTATTGTACTGAAAATGTGTTTCTAGAAAAACAGTCACAATATCAGTATTATCAGATTCAATGTGTACACTGAATCATACATATTTTTCCTTATTTATATTCAAGTGATCACCAGCACAATTTCCCTGTGCCTCAGTTTACCCACTTGGAAAAGTGTATATAATAATGACACCTACCTTATAGGGTTGGGGAGACAATTAAGAGTTATTACACATAAAGCACTTTTAAAAGTCCTGGTATATAGTGTTCCATCAATTTCACCTGCTTATAGTAGTAGTATTAGTAGTAGAAGAACTAGTAATAGTAGTTAAAAGCATCTTCAGATGTCCCAAATTTCCCAGTTTAGAGTGTAAACAAATGATACCAATATTAACAGATGCACTGTCCTGAGTCTTCGTTGTAAGAGAAAGATGTAAGCCATTCATTTGTTTATTCATTCTAGAACCGCTAAGCAGGCTTTGTCCTAATTCTGGGCAGATATATTGGACACAAGCACAGTTGCACAGTTGTCTCTGCTCTCAATGAGTGTACATCCCAGGAGGGGAAACAAATTAAAAGCAAATAATTTCAAAGCAATTCTATCTAAGACAGAGGTAGGAACTATGAGGAACTTGGTAGCAAATAACTAAAAGCTGTTACAAAGGGGCTTCATACATCCATTTTTATCCCCCCAGCCACCCTGCAGGGTTGGATCATCCTCATTTTTCATACGAAAAAAACGTGATGGGGATGTCACTAACCTAGATTCAAGCAGCCAGGGTATGGCAAAGGCAGGATTGATCCTAGGTCTTCAGGGACCAAAATCCTTGGTTTTGCAATCCCTCAGACTTTGCTTGCCTGGATCAGGGTACTGAGAGTGTTGGCTAGGACATTGCTTAACTCCATGGTGTGGCTGCCCAAACCATCCCTAGTCTGGACACCACAAATGGAGCAGAAAGAAACATGGAGAGAAGCCATTTCATTTTAGGACTCTTGACTGCAGCCTGTTCGTCTGGCGTGATTTCTCCTCAGTGCTTATGTATATGCTAATCACTATGGCTCAATGTGTCCTTGTAAATAACAATGCTGTGGTGAAATGTTTAATCTTCCCTCGGGTTGGTGGACCTCTTCAGCAGTTGGTCTAGTGATAAGCTGAGCAATGGGAGTGTAGCTTCTTGTTTTCCTGAAACCACGTGTTGACAAGAGTAATGAATGACTGATACTGAAATACAAGTGATTTGAGTTGGAATGAAAAAAATGTAAACAGTTTGAATTCTGTTTTTGGCTGAGTTTTCTTTTTCTTTTTGTTTTCCTCTCGGACTTTAAACTTTGAGGGACCAGTGAAAGGCCATCTACTCCCTTTCTCGTCTGTTGACTGGATCTCTTCAGACGGAAGAGAATAATAAATTATTATTCTGAAAATAAATAATAAAATAAATTCTGAATAGTCCTCTTTAGCCCTCCCTCCTGGTGCCCTATCTCTAAAGCCCGGACAAGAGCTACAAATATAAATAGTGGCTCCTTGCCCCAGTTTCTGTATTTGTTTGGCAGCGATTAAATCACTCCGCCTTCTAATTTGGAAAGTTTATCATTTAAAGCTCCATCCACACATCTCCTGGGCCAAAAGTGTGTTATTTATTATACTATTCTAAATATATGACTTGGAACTGATATTTCACTATCCATCAGCAGTGTTTCATGAAGTCTGGAAACCTACCTTCACCTTCTTCTAATTGCCTTTTGCCTGAACTATTATCCTTAACCATTTCTCAATGTTTTATTATGACTGCCTTCAAACACACAAATAATGTTGTAAGAATTATTACCTAAACTTTTCGGAGAGTTGATACCCATTTAATGTCTAACTTTGGTAACACAGCTATCATCTTGATTTTTTCACTCACCCCATCTCAGTCTTTAAAACAAATACACACACACACACACACACACGCACGCACGCACGCACGCACACACACACGGAGATGCTCGCCAGGGATTAGAATTAACAAACGGTCAGGAATGTGGGCTTTAGAACTTATTAGACCTGGTTTTAAAGCTTAGCTACATTAGGTAAGCCTCAGAACCTCTCTAACTTCCTACTCTATGGAATGAGGAGGGCAAATGCCACTTCAGAGATTACGTGCAGATTACGTAAGGCAACGTGTGTTAAAAACCTGGCACCATCCCTGGCCCATAATAGGTACTTAATAAATTGTAGGTGTTTTAAATAATTACTACATGATATGTACTTAGTTATAAAAGTAAGTTGAAATTGCCTATAAGTTGGTGTATGTAAAATGTGCTAAAATAGTTTAAACTTGAGTAATTTTTTTCCTAGTTAATTTAACGAGCATCTCCCTTGATCCTCACTGAGCTACTGAGCTGTTAGGACCCAGAGTTGAGCGTGCATCTCTGACCCGAGACTCAGCCAGTAAAGTTTTATCTCCAGTAAAGAGGATCAAGGAATGCTTTGCAAACATGAGCAGCAGCACCTGACCCCACTGGAATCGCATGGAACTGCTTCCCGCAGAAATTCTGGGCTTCCTCCCAAATGCTCCATCTGAAGGTGAATGCCTAGTGCAAAATGCCGCACATGTGACTGTCTCCTAAACAGTTAATGCAGAATACTGAAAAGAGCCCCTGCCCAGGCTGTCTTTCTTAATGAATTGTGACAGTGCACTAATCTAAGCACAACTGGCCTAGTGTCTCTCATTGTGACAGCAGCATTTCCACCAAGGAAAGCAGCAAGGGTATTCTGAGATTGTGGCTTGTCCGGCGCTGAGTTTGATTTATGAAATGAGACCTAGGTGCCTGGATTGAACAGATTGGCTTGCGAGAGACAGCTGTAGTGGAGGAGCTGCTGCCAGGTATGGGGAGTGGAAATAGAGAAAAATGAACAGTGGGATAAAAGTTCCTTTCCCAGTCCCCGCTTATCAACATGAAACATCTGTTTCAGCTGCAGTGGTTCCCAGTGGCAGGCAGAATTATTGATACGGTGAAATCACCGCCTCTATGCATCACAATGGTTTGCCCCTACCCCACCCCAGCCGGCTGCATTGTAATAATTCATTACTGTACTAGTGCTACCAAAGACACCGTGCACCATTGAGAGGGGATTAATGCCACGGCAATTGTGCAAATGGGGAGGGTGGGGAGGAAAATTTTCCCCAGGAGCAGTAAATTCCTGCCCACTGTTCTGTTTTATTGTGGATGAACACAGCAATGATACTGGTTGGAAAATGAGCAATATGCTTCTGCCTGTCTCCAGTTGTGTTTAATATTCTTTTTAATGGGAGAACATAGCTTTTATTTAAACTAAACATAATGAATGCATTTGAAGATTTGGATCGGTGTTTTAAAAAATCTTGCTAGCTCATATGTTATGTAAGCACATGCTGCTATAAATAGGAAAACAAATATGCTTAGTTCAGCTTTTTGTTAGATGAAATTTGATTAGGGATGTGCAAAAGTTGATGCTGTCAGCCAACACGTAGCACCGGGGGGCCATACATACCATGTTAGAAGGAAAATTAAATGCATTTATTATGAAAGAAACTGATTTTGCAGAAACATACCAAGAAAGTTTACATGCCTAAATAAATAGGAACTAGGATGCCTTAATTTCAGTAATATCACTTTATAATGCAAGGTGGCAACCTTGCATGAGTTCGTATGGCAGCTGAAGAACAATTAGGAGGTTTATTAACCAAGTTCTCATGGTTCTTAGCCTATTCTAAGTAGCAGAACAATGCAAAAAGAAAAAACAAGAGCCTATCACTTGTGAAGATGCTTTACAAATGCTTTTCATTTTTAAATTAATCTCCCAACTAAAACTGTAATGTGGCCAGTTTAGATGTGAAAGCTAAAGAATATAGGCAGTGCTATATGGTTTGCTCTCTGCTTTTATTGGAGCACCTAGCACTGGTCCTTGAGATGAGAAAAATAGAGTTTGGTGTTTCAGACAACAACGAAGTTGAGCTTAGGCAACTTAATAAGCAGATCCTGCCTGTCAGCCTGGGCCCTGAAGAGGTTAACAGACTCCAGTGCTGACAACATGATAATGAGGATTTATGGTGAGTGGGAGGTGAGGGTGTGTGGATGCTCCCAGGCTCCCATGTGTGGTGGCTCCAGGCCCTCTGCAGACACAGCACCTCAACAGGAGCGAAGGTTACCTTCTGGATTGCAGCAACAGCTGAGCCTGGCTACATTGTGGCTAAATTCACAGACACTAAAGATGTGTAAGTGTAGGGGTGTGTGTGTGTGTGTGTGTAATTGTATTCTTTGATATTTTGATACTTTGTAATTTCAGATATACCCCGAGTTGAACCACATTTTCATTAGGAAAAGAAAATATTCCCTTTGTCTAGTATAAGGCATATTTGGATGGGATGGGTGGTTGGATGGATGGACGGATGGATGGATAGATAGTAAATGCAGTTCATGTAGCTTTCAAATATCTTCATGTTCTGTCCCCGACCTACTTCCCTAACTTCAAATACTACACCTCCTTTTTGCTCCCTCTTTAAAAACTATGTATATATGTATATAAAGCTATTTTTATTTTCCTCAAAAATGCCCACTCGCTTTTAGCTCAGGAGGCTTCGTACTTGCTTTTCCCTATGACTGGGACACTCTTCCTGGCTCTTGACCAGGCTTGTTTTATCACTGTTGAACAAAAACCCCAGATGTCTCTTTCTCTCCTTCCTTCATCCCTTACCACAGGCGATCATGCTTTCCTGCTTTCTTTTCCTTATAGCTCATTATTTTCAAAATGTATCGTGTTTGCTTACCTGTTAATGACCTCCCTGCTGCCAGAATATAAGTCCCATGAGAGCCAGGACCTTGTCTAACTTCCTGTTATTTCCCTTGCACCAAGAACTGTGTCTTTTATTTGGTGCGCATTAATATTTCCTGAGTCTGTGTGGAGTGGGTGAGGAAGTAAGGCTTTCAGAACCATGAGCTATTCTGTGACTTTCCATATGGGTGTACTTAGATTCTGAGGTCTATAGCTTCTTCTAAGTAGGCGATTCTTAAGAAATAGCTAATGTTGGGAGCATTAGGAAAGGAAGGAAGTACCAGTGGTGCAGCAAGTGATCTCAGCTCACACGGGGGTGCTCAGGTTCAAATCAGAATGTACGTTCTCAACTCTCCCCTCATTTGCTGTTGGCATTAACTCAGTGTAGTTTTCACAACTTTCACTCTGTGCTAAATTGGATACCTTAATGGGTGGTATGACTTATTAGTCAAAAACTAGAGGATGTTTCTCTGTGGGGTATTACTATTAATAGCACATCATATTTCACTATTCCTGACTCTTTCATGTGTTGATATCCGTGGTTAATGTAATATTTTGCAAGAATATATGGTTTCCATTTTTTTATTTTTGAAAATCACTATTTCAAAAATTATGATGACTGCTGCCTTTTACATTAGAAAATGAATTGCTAAACTGTTTCATAAATGTATTCCTCTCCTACTACAGAAGATGTCAATAAAATCATAAACACACACTTGGGAACAGAAGTGTTTATCTGCACCCACTTAATTCAGACCAGTTTTGTTTTCCCTGAAGAGGCAAGTTCGCGTGTCGTTTCTCATATTTAAGCGACGATATCTTGACCCCAAGATTGTCAGATACCTGCCACAGGACTCGTCCGTGAGACGGCTATGGAGGAGGCTGTACTGAGCCCCGTGCACATGCCACATGGTTTCAATTACAGCTTTATATGACTAGACAGGGTGGTGCCAGGAAGGAACGATTGAAATTTATGCAAAGGGTCTTTGTCTTCATGGGGCAGATACCTGGGTCTCTGCTTTCAGGATCTTCCTCTCCTTATGATTATTAACGTTTGTTTTATCCTTGTGAAGACCAGTCTCTGAAGTTAGAGATTCTGTGTTGAAATAAGAGAAACCGAAAAGAATAGCCTGGGTCCCTATACCCATCCTGTCGTGCTTTTTTTCCTTCAGTTTCCACACTTGTCTGAGGCCTGTAAGGTGACATTGCCTTTCTCAAGGGTGCTTTTGGGAGCAGGCACCAGATAACAAGTGTTTTTCCTAAGACTGCAATCAGTGAAGGTTTCCTCAAAATTTGGGGAGGGGGTGTGATGGCTTTTTCTATGACTTAAGAATTAAATCAGAGCACAAAGCATTACCTACATAGTTCTTTGAAGAGGTATGATAGTGACTTATGAGAAAAACAAAGCTTAGGTCTAATAAACCATCTAATAGAATTGAAAGCATCAGCTCAAGTCAGTTATATGGTTGCTTCCAGCTTCCGGGTAGGGTGATGGACAATCTTTTTTTTTTTTTTCAAAAGTTCCTAAAGAGTTGACTCTTTATAAATATACATGCACTGAAAGTGAGAGATTAACATGGTCCTAGACTGGAAGGTTCTCTGGGGGGAAGGTGCATTATGGCTCCCTTGTTTTTTCTCACCAGTGAATTATACACGACTAGGACATAGTAGGAATTCATGGAGTATTTGTCAGATCTATGCGTCAGTAAATGTTCAATTTAACCTCTTCTCTTATGGTTGGGAACAGAAACCCAGAGGAAAGATGTGGTTAGCCCAGGGTGATGGAGCCAGTTGGTGGCTAAAATGGGACTAGAACCCAGTTATGCTGTGATTTTCCACTTCGTCAGTAACAACAGGTGTGTGGTGAAAATGGAATGTCCTGGGTATTGGAAAGGAGACTTAGGCATATACCTTATTCATAATGGCTGCCCATGTTACTCTGAACCCTGATGCACGGATCTATTTAGTTTAAGGCATCTGTGCTGGTACTAAATCAAATTCACTGACAGTAACTTCAAATTCTTATTATCAGAGACCAATATGGCAGCTGTGGAAATGTAAATGCATTTTTGTTGGTGAGAGGGGGAGCTGAATGAGAAGATGAGCTTTCTGACAGCATGTCGGATTTCCGTGGATGGAAGGAGAGAGATAGAGAGCACAAGAAAAGTGGGGTGAGAAGTGGAAAACAGCCCAGAGAGGGAATATGACAATATATTGTAACTGCCTTTGGAAGCTTCAGTTCCTTATATAACTCAGTAAAGTAGAGGCTGGGAACAACAGGTTAAGTCATGTTTTTAATAGAGTTTTAAAAGCTTTCCAGTTCTTGTAGAGACTCACAAATCCTCTTTCTAATGCATTTGTTTTCTTGAAATGGCCCACTCTTTTTGTCTCAGAAAACCCATCTTCCACCTCTAATTGAAGAAAAAAAATGGTTAAGCATGCCCGGTCACTACTGTTTGAGTAAAAAAAAAGACAAATCTATCTTTTCCCCTTGATAATGAAACATAGCATTTGGAACATCTCTGAATCCCATTATAAAATAAAAGAAGGAAACTTCAGAATGACTCTATCATTAACTGCTTGTGTGACTTTGGACAAATCATATTGAAGTTTCTGTACCTCAGTTTCTTCATTTCTAAGGGAAGTCATTAAATTAGAAGCCCGCCAAGCTTCCTTTTATGTCTTTTATCCCCATGTAGTTCATAGGCCAGGGAGAGAACAGGCCATAGAGTCCAAATCTACCATCAATTCAGGATCAAAAGAACGGATAATTTAGGGACTAGAGTTATGAACTGTAAATGGAGTCCATGCAAAAACATCAAACTCAGTTCAGCTGTCCACTCCTCTAAGCATTCAGTTTGCTTCTATATAAAATTTGAAAGGGAAGTGGATCTTTTGGTCTGGAGGAACTCTGATTCATTTTGGAATATTCACTAGGTGAATCATGCTCCAGCCAATTACTAACATGTTTTAAGTCTTCCTCCATCCCTGTCTGTAATGGTTTTAAGCTTTATTATTTGCCATCCCTTCACTGTTTAGGGACACAGGTAATCAATGAAAATGTGTATTTTAAGAATATGCATGTCCCCCCGATCGTAGTTTATCAAAGTCACTTTGAATCATTTCAGTTGAATTTTCACTTCTTGTAAATCATCAGTGTCTATAATCATATTACAGGGTCACAGGGGATCACCAAGAAAGGTATATTAAAGGGATGGCAGAGGAGTAAGTGCAATGCTTTGAGTCATTCCTGGGTAAAGGGGAACAGAATTTGTTCTTGGGAAGCGGGTAAGGGTGGAAACATTCTTTTTCGTTTCCAATAGGCATACTGCTCACTGGCAAACCTGAAGAGCTGTACCAGTCAGGATGTTTACTCTTTCAAATGAGAGGAACTGCAGTTCAAACCAGCATAAACATGAAAGGGAATGTAATTAGGAAGATCAAGGAGTGAATATGGATGGCTTCAGGCATGGCTAAATACCAGGGTTCAAAGAACAATGACACTAGAAATCTCTCTTTTCTTTCTTCCTTCCTTCCTCCCTCTCCCCCTCCCTCCCTCTCCCCCTCCCTCCCTCTCCCCCTCCCTCCCTCTCCCCCTCCCTCCCTCTCCCCCTCCCTCCCTCTCCCCCTCCCTCCCTCCTTCCCTTCCTTCCTTCCTTTCTTTCTTTCTTTCCTCTCTCTCTTTCTCTCTCTCTCTCTCTCTCTTACTCTCTCTCTCTTTCTTTCTTTCTTTCTCTCCCCACCACCCCCATTCTCCCCGGCCCACCTACCCACTCCCCCAACCATTAATTCTGTTTTCTTCTGGAATACCCTTGCACTCAGGCCAGCTTACCTTGGAATTTTGGCTAACAGTAACATCAGACCTGTACGATCTATATTCTACCATAGTTCCAGCAAAAGTCCTGGCACTAGGATTGGCCTGGTTTTAGGCACTTTCATCCCTGAATGACTCTCATCATGATCATCCAAGTCTGGGTTACATGTCCATGACAGGAATCTGCAATGGAATTTTCCCTCCCAAACAATGTTGCCTAAAGTTAGAGCAGGGCTGCTTCTTCAGTGAATATAGGAATGCTGTTACCAGAAATAAAAGAGGGGGTAGGAGACGTATGCATATGTCAGCTGCAATTGTTTCCCCCCAGAAAACAGAATTTGTGTGTTTGACCCACAGGAGTGTGAAGCAAAGCAATACATGATCGTAAATTAATCAATAGTTCACCTTCTGATCTTTTCTAACTCAAATTTATCTATTCTCCCTGTATTCATGTCATTCTTCCAAATGTGACATCGATCCATTGATGTTGGATTCTTTCTCTTGAGAAGCCAAAGAAATTCCCTATTATACAGAGTTTCTTGTTCACTGATAAACACTAGAACAAAGGAATTTCTGAGTAGTCAAACTCAAAACATGCAATTCATCGCTTGGGTTTTGTTCCCAGCTTTGAAGTGAAAATATAGCTCTTGTTTGAAACAGATATCTCCTCTCAATCCAAACAAACTATCAAATTTCCTGAAAAAGGCTGTATGTTGAAATGCTTCATTTCTGAGTGTCATAAGCATGGCTTATCCCCTTGTTGCTGATATGGGTGTATATTTTTCAAATGTATCTCCTGGGAACATTAAAATAAAACATTTCATTATCCATCTTCCTTTTATTTTTTTTTTCCAAGTGATGTCTCTGCCAGATATGAAATGCATGTAATTCACTGTTGCTTTTAATTTGTCAGTACATTAATTTTAGTTGATAAAGAAGTTAACTGAATCTGCTGTCCCAGTTATCTTTGATAATTCAGGTTCATTTGGCTCTTGCTTTTAAAGACTGTTCTGTGTCTCCCCAAATCTCCTTGTGTTTATACAGCTTTTAAGTTGTCATTGACCCAAGAGAATATTCAAGGGTGATTATAGTTTTCAAGCTTGTTTGTATGCAATGGCCATGACCTTTTCTCAAAAGACACACAGCTGCTCTTAGCTGCACCTTGACCTCTAACAGGCACTTATTACAAATCAATTTCATAGATTCTTCATAAAATAATATAGAGTGTCTCTGGTAGCAAGATGATGAGAGGACACCAAGTTCTTGTCCTTAGGAGGTTAGAAAGAACAACTGAATCATGAAGTCTGAATGACTGTTGAGTGGTCTTACTTTTTCTCGCTGGCTGTCCTTAAGAAAAACTATTGTGCCCTAAATTTTGGAGACAACTTCTTTAGTAGATGCCACATTGATATCTGGGCAGAGTAGAGCCAAGGTGTTCATTCTTTGGTTGAAATCTCAAAGTTGGCTATACGGAGTTAGGCATGTCCTTGGAAGAGATGCTCCACTGTCTCTGGTTGCTTAATTACACTCTAGTCAAATGGGGACCTCAAACCACTTTGAGTATCCTTGGGAAAGGAAGGAGAGCTTAATTCTTTAAATAACTTAACCTAATCCCACAAGTGTATAATGGCCTTTTGTGGTTTCTTCTATAAATTTACCACTATGGAATGTACACTTAGTAGGTGCCTAGTAAGTACCGATAAATCAAATTGAACTAAATCCAACCTGTTTTTCTTTTCCAACTCTGTTATTTTTACTAAGTACATTTTTAGTTGTCATGAATACACACTCACACACACACACACACACACCTGTCGGGTTTTTTTCTTTTAATCTAGATTGTTTTTAGTAAGCATATTTCTTTTATTTATTTATTATTATTTTTATGTATTTATTTTTGGCTGCCTTGGGTCTTCGTTGCTGTGCAGTCTTTCTCTAGTTGCGGCGAGCCGGGGCTACTCTTCGTTGTGGTGCGTGGGCTTCTCATTGCAGTGGCTCCTCTTGTTGCAGAGCTCAGGCTCTAGGCACACGGGCTTCAGTAGTTGTGGCACGTGGGCTCAGTAATTGTGGCTCACGGGCTCTAGAGCGCAGGGTCAGTAGTTGTGGTGCAAGGGCTTAGTTGCTCCTCGGCATGTGGGATCTTCCCAGACCAGGGCTTGAACACGTGTCTTCTTCATTGGCAGGCGGATTCTTAACCACTGCACCACCAGGGAAGCCCCATCTGTGGGTTTTTTATGTGCTCTGCCATTGTTCCGGAGCTTTTACTGTGTTGTTTAGTAAAAACATCATTTTCAGACAAAATGTAGAGTACCTAGAGGTAACTGGGCTTCCAAGTGTTTATGCACTAGGATATTAATTTCCATTTCAGAGTATTCCTTTTTACACAAGATGGATGTTCTGCTTTCAATTTATTAGCTGCATAAATGAGCTTATCTATTTCTAATTTTGACTTAATATAAAAAGCATAAAATTTTAGGTTTCATCCATCTAATTTTCATTTTGTATAATTATTTCTGGTAAGCTGATTTTAGTTTATGCCATCTGTTCATCAGGTTCAGGCAGATAATATTAAAGGTATATATTGGCCAATATCTGAATATCCACATTCATAAGTCACGCCACATTTCTGAGAAATCCATAGTGGATTCTGAGGCTGCTCCCTGAGAGAAGACTGTTACCAGAGCTAAATACAGCAGTGAGAATTCCTCTGTCCGCTGTGCTGTCTCCAGTTGTGTTTGGAAGTGTATGGTTTCTTCTCACAGGCCTTTCTTACCTTAGGCCAAAATGTAAGCGTTACTTTAATAATTTCTTTTCTCCTTAGCCTTAGAGCCATCTTGGAAAGCTCTCTTTTCTCTTCTTTGCCCTATCAATTCACTCTAAAGTGCTGGAGAAGCAGAACACCTCAGGTATGTTAGCAAGTGGGTCTGTTACAAGCATACCAATCACTTGAAAAAGTGTGGAATCCTATAGCACGGGCGAAAGTTTATGAGATTTAGATAATTCAAGCTCATTTGCCTCCGGCTTTTAAAGGCTGCTTTCCGCCTCCCCAAACTTTATGCACAATGGTTAAGTCCTTTTTGAAAGAGCCCATGCCTCAGCAACTTTGAAAACCGTAGACACACACACCCCCGCCAAAAAAAGAGAACCCTTTTTTTCTTTCTTCTTTTGTCAAACAAATGAACAATCACTTTAGAGACTTTTTCCAGAGTTAGCGTAACACCTCTCCTTAAGTCACAGCAAAATTTCCTACTTACCAAGAAACTTTCTGGCAAAATATTTGCTAAACATATCTATTGCAAACAATGCCAAGATTTTCAAATGTGATCATTGATGAAAAGAGGCACAGCTAAGACAGCCAGTTTTTTTGTTCATGTGATGTATCATTTTGCTGATTGTCTTCGACTTGGTGATAGCATTACCTCTTCAGGCTGCACAGGTCAAAGTATTAGTCCTCTGCAGTGACCCTTTGCCATCCCAAACTTTTAAATTATTGTAAAATAAATATTGTTAACTACGGTAAAAAAAAAAAAAAAGCAAGTAAGAAAATATTTTAATTTTCCTCCTTATTTCAGAGCAGTCAACCTTTTAGTTATAATTATGAGCGATTTCAAAATGTCAAGCAAGTTAAAAGGATTTCATTGCTATCTTTAAGAAGATAAAGCTGACATCATATACAAAAGGAGACATTGCAACAGAATTTTATTAGTAGTAAAAACACTAAGAATAATAACAAGAGGCAACATCTATATCATGCTTCATATTTGCCAGGTCCCTTCCTAAATGCTGTGCGATATCCACACGTGTTAGCTTCCAACAACGTTATGAAGAGAGTACTGTTTTTTGTTTTGTTTTGTCTTTTTATTTTTTTTAGAATTTTATTTATTTTTTTATACAGCACGTTCTCATTAGTTATCTATTTTATACATGTTAGTGTATACATGCCAATCCCAATCGCCCAATTCATCACACCACCACCACCACCCCCCACCACCTTCCTCCCCTTGGTGTCCATACATTTGTTCTCTACATTTGTGTCTCTATTTCTGCCCTGCAACCAGGTTCATCTGTGCCATTTTTCTAGGTTCCACATATATGTGTTAATATACGATATTTGTTTTTCTCTTTCGGACTTACTTCACTCTGTATGACAATCTCTAGAACCATCCACGTCTCTACAAATGACCCAATTTCGTTCCTTTTTAATGGCTGAGTAATATTCCATTGTATATATGTACCACATCTTCTGTGTCCAATTGTCTGTCGATAAAACCATAATTCAAAAAGACACATGCACCCCAATGTTCATTGCAGCACAATTTACAATAGCCGGGTCATGGAAGCAACCTAAAGGCCCATTGAGAGTACTGTTTTTATCCTCAATTTGAAGATGAGAAAAAGGAGTCAGAGAGGGTTTACATAACTAACCTAAAGTAGTGCGCTGGGGGGTGAAAAGGTGGAGTCAGAATTCGAAGGCAGGCAATCTAGTTCCAGAATCTGCCCTCTTATCTGCTGTGAAATGCTGTCTAAGCATTACAAACAAGTACATTCAGGTTCAAGTCACATTTTCATTCATTCATTTATTCATTTTTTTTAATGTGGGATAATATGCGTAACATCCAAGTGACAATCTTAACTATTCTTAAGTGTGCAGTTTAGTGGCATTAATACATTCACATGGTCACATGTGCAACCATGACCACCATCCATCTTCAGGACTCTTTTCATCTGTACCCACTGGGAAACTCTGTACTCGTTAAACAATAACTCCCAATTCCCCTCTCCCCATAACCCCTGTCAATTATTGTTCTGCTTCTTGTTTCTATGATCTTGACTGATTTAGGTCCTTCATATATTAGAATTATATAATATCTGTCCTTTTGTGTCTGGTTTATTTCACTTAGCATAATTTCCTCAAGGTTCATCTTATTGTAGCATATGTTAGATTCTCCTTCCTTTTAAAGTCTGAATAATATTCTATTGTATGTGTATACCACATTTTGTTTATCTATTCATCCTTTGATAGTTCCTTGGGTCGCTTCTACCTTTTGGCTATTATGCATAATGCTACTATGAACATGAATGAACAAATATCAATTTGAGACTCTGCTTTCGATTTGACCTGGTATATACCCAAAAGTGGAATTGCTGGATCATATGAAAACTTTATTTTTAATTTTGTGAGGAACCACCATACTGTTTGTCATAGTGGTTGCATCATTTTACAATCCCACCAACAGTGCATAAGGGTTCCAACTTACCTACATCCTGTCAACACTTGTTATTTTCTGTTGTTGTTAATAGTAACCATCCTAATGGGTGTGAGGCAGCAAACTTTCCTTTTTAATCAGTCGTGTAAACTGGTACACACACGTTGAGAACATAGCCAGTGTCACTCAAAAGTAAATTTCCTAAGTATTTTCTTACTTCTTGTTTGTATCTATAGTTTACAAACTAGATGGGCCCCCAGATCACTCTGCATCTCACTGTATATAAAGACAATCACAGTTATTCAAACGTTTTATATATATATATATATATATATATATTAAAAACACTTGTTTTATATATAGATACGTTAGACTTCATGTATTTAACTTTTGTGTCTCTCATGGAAAATAGGACAAACATATTTAAGCATATAGCTTCTCTCCCATTTCCAAAGTATGGAATTTTCAATTCAGAAGGAGCCATTATCTCATGTTGAAGTTGAGGAAACTGAAGTCCAGACAGGTGAAGTGATTTGTCCCAAGTTGCAAATCTAGTTCGAGCCTGATCCAGCCTAGAATCCTTTTCTCGAAGCTTTCTCCATCCAGTGCCCCATCCAACCTCTGTAAGATATTATCCAGTGTCTGTAAGATAATATCTATAATATCTTACTATGATATCTACAATCTGTAGCATTATGCATTATATTATAGATGTTAATAAGATACTTTCAGTTTAAGATCATTCCCATCTCCCATATGGAGTTCAGATGTGAGCCAGCTCCCACCAGTTTTCCAGTTATACTGTTTGCTATAGGTATATTTGTTTTTAGATTGTGAATTGAGATGCATATTCAGCTTAAAAACTGTGAAAGGTTCTTTTAAAATTTCATTTGCACTCAAGATGCTGAGTGTGAAAGACATAAGTTCATCTCTAACTCTCCATAGTTCTTAGCATAGAGATGATGACCCTGACATGTCACTGATATTTTTAGAACTAATGGCAAAGTGTCTTTTTTTTTTCCTTCTGCTGAATACACCACAGACAGCCACAGTTCATTGGGCTGGAGAGTTTCAGCTGTATAACTAAAAATAGATGCCTCTGTGAAACACTAACAAAGACAATGTCAATTTCCCTAAACCACCAAAAAAGCATGTTTTAAAACAAATCTACTGCACTTCAGTTGTGCAAAATGTCTACTTTATTCGCCTCCTGGCTGGGCTTTTAGGGGACTCCTTTTGTTTTAATACCTTTGGTTTTCAAATCCATCACTTCAGGATCGTGTGATTTGTGCCACTCACACTGTTGAAAGAAACTTCAGTTGTTCATGCCCTTGCAATGAAATTGTAAACTGAGCTTTCCTTTCAACCCACCAATAAGCAACTAATAAGTTAGCATAATGCACCTTTTGGTAGGAAGAAAGCCTAGACTAAGTGTAGTGTTTTGTCACTGTCACCTGAACATCCCTCCAGGCTTGTAGCACTATTTTAAGCACTCTGTGCCCCTATTTTTTTGTTTTTGTTGGGGAGGGTATAAATTTTTTCAGTTCATATTCAGATATGTTGTTGTGTTTTTTAAAAACTATTAAGATGTATAGAAGTCCAGAAAGTTTTTTTTTTAATGTTCTTTTTGGGGATGCTTGGAGTCCCTTCAGGGATACCATTGTGCTTTTCCCATATTTGGAAGAAAATAAAAGACATGGACTCTTTGCTTTACAGAAGCCACATTATCAGAAGCCTGCTTCCTTGAGGTCCATGTACTAGATGGCCTCAAGAGGCAGCCTGCTTCTTGGATGTTCTTCTAGCAATTAGAAGAACCCCCCTGCGCACCCCCCAACAAATTCGAAGATTCATAGGAATACCTACTGAAATCACTTTCATTGGGGAATGATGTCACATTGTGATGCCAGTGTGTTGGTTATTTTCCAGCAAACTCAGCCTTTCCTAGATATTTTATTTCATGTTTATAAGAGATATTATACTGCCCTGAACTCTGATTATTCAGCACCATATCTAATACATAGGTGGGCACTCAATAAATATTTTAGAAAAATATGTGGTACTTATATTGCATGTGCCTTACTTATATCTCAAATACTGTCTACAAAAATTAGCAGCCAGGGTTTTATGCCAGATAAATAAACATCTGTACAAAGCTAAGCAAATGTATCTCTACTATAAGGTATAAATTAATTTAACTATTTCTGGTAATATGATTTGATTCTAATTTATGAATTGTATTTTGTTTGTTTCACCTAGAAGTTAACATTCTTGGTAATTTCAGATACGTATTGCCTATTGATGATACAGCATTTTGCAGTATGCTTCAGATGAATTTAAGTTTAACAGATTTGAGTGATTGATGGCCTGTGAAAAGCTTAATAGTTGTAAGTTAGAGATAGAAATAAGCTGCAGAGCCCAAAAGCAGTGAATCCTCAAGAGACAGATAGGACAGTCAAGTTTCATAGCCCCTTGACTGGTCAATTTCACACACGGAGATACACAGACATGCACACAAACATACACACATAGGCACCCCTTCCTTGGATTTTCTTCAGATTAATACGGTCCATAGGGTACTGAAGTAAATAATGAATGCAGTGAACTCCACAGTCCCCATAGAACCAAAAATTAAAAAAAAATAAAGTGCTACTTTTTCATGGAAATCCAGAAAGGGGCAAGAGAAAAGGTAGGAGAACAAATCATATTTTCTAGTTTAATTTCTGCAGATCATGGATCTTAATGCTCAAAACAATGAACGTATACTTCTCTCCTTCTCAGCATTACTGCTGCGACTGCAAACATAACCAGGCATGCATGCCTACTGATAATAACAACAGCCAACATCCATTTATCATGTGCTGTGTACCAGGCACCCTGATAAGCCCTTCACGTGGGTATTTTTGTTTAAGCATCGTACCAGTCACATAAGATGCGTCTCATTTTTATCCGCATTTTATACATAAGGAAAACACAGCTCAGAGAATAAGAGAAACGAGCCCAGTGTCATAAAGATGGCAAAGGACAGAATCAGAACTCCAACCAAAGTTATTATTTCACTCCGGACCACCCAGTGCTAACTGGCTAGTTGTCGCCCAGAGGACAGGGTTTACTCCAGGGCAACTGATTTGAACTCAAAGGCAAGTGAATGCCTTTTCAGTAAAATATTAATATTCTTGGATCTTAAAAAATATTTAATTTTATACACGATTTATTTGTTTCATTTCGACTTCTCAAGAGTGTTAGTTGTTTGGTTCCTTTCTCAAGGTCAAAGAGCTGTATTTCATAGAAGAAAACATTTAAATCATGAATCTAGAGTGTTTACTGTGGTGGTAAGGATGTAGGCCGGCACATGGAAGCTCACTGAAATTTCAAATAGGAAGGATGAAGATGGCTGAGCACAAAATCCCAGGGAGCTGCCCCAACTCACTGTTGGATAAATGGGGGGCAGAACTGCTGCAGGGGGAACTTAAGGACAGTTTTTTACCTTCACGGTATGTGATTTCATTGGGGATGCAGAGTAGTATTTTTATCTCAAGAGACTTGCTTCTTATCAGGAAGGAGTGAAGAGTTTAAGCCATGAGGAAAAGCACAAGTGATCTGGAGAAAAAGTGCCTTAGTAAGAGCATTGTTTTCTTTTTTCCCTCCCATTAAGAGAATACTGCAGAAACAGAAACAGACTCACAGGCATAGAGAACAGACTTGTGGTTGCCAAGGAGGGGTGGGTGTCGGGGAGGGATGGATTGGGAGTCTGGGATTAGCAGATGCAAACCATTATATATAGAATGCATAAACAACAAGTTCCTACTGTATAGCACAGGGAACTATATTCAATATCCTGTGATAATCCACTCTTTTTCCTATTTTTATATTTATACTGTATTTCATATCATATTCATATTCAGTTATATATACATATAACTGAATCACTGCTGTACAGCAAAAATTAACACAACATTGTAAATCAACTATACTTCAATAAAATTTTAAAAATAAAGAGAATACTGAAGGGTTAAGCAGGTAAACCCTAATGCCATCTACAACCTCATATTCCTGGAGAGCATATCTTTGACAAGTATGTATCCTCTTTCTATATATGAGTAATAAAGAAGTTAACATCTGTTGCAGTCTAATCATCTATCTGGATACACAGTTTTTATAGCAGTTAGAAGGAAAAACAAGTAAAAATCTTCAGTGATGAATTGCCAATGTGAGCCTGTATCATGAATACCATATTAGGTATTTTTTTATGTTTCCCGTTATCCAGTATTATTGATAGAAGCCTTTGAATTGAACCCGTTTTCATTATAACATTAGGGTGAGGAGCCATAAATATGCTTACCTTAGTATAGGAGACCAAATCATTTGTAAACCTGCTCTGCAAAAATTGAAGACAGACCCTGTCTTTTCACAACAGGCTTGACTGTATTAACTTATAGGAGATTATGGTCAATCACCCTTGTAGAAAAAAGATTGGATACTGTTTCAGCTTTCAAATCCCTTTTATTAGTATTAGCAAGAGACTCATTTCTTTGCAAGTAAATTCTCTGGGGAAAAAAAAACCCACATAACTATGCATTTACTGGAAATGTACTGAACTATTCACATTTAATTCAGAAAATCAGCATGCATAGTACCTATAGTTGAGTCTAACTTATGATCCATAACTCCCCCCCGCCGCCACAATGTGTCTCAGACTTGCCATGTCACATTGATATGGTTACCATGGTTAATTATTTAAATATTTAATATTTTAAAACCCAGATCTCCCCAAATATTTCACGTCTCTCTAGTTTGGCCGGTCACACATTATTAGAGGTGCTTAAGTTGCAGGTGATGTCAAGTGCAGTTTCTGTCTCTCTGGTATCAGTGGTAAGCACATTCAAGGTTAGGTGCAACTCATAGCTCTTTGGTTTGGTAAATGTTTACGTGTCTGCTTATTTAATGACTCTAATATGGCTCTTTTTATGATGTTGGGTTGCAGAAATAGTGTGAGAAGTTATTAAAGGTGAATGTATCTCGTTTTGTTCCATAAAAAAAATAATCAGCTCATATTTTCTCTTGAAGCATTTTTTGTCCTCTTGTTAGATGAGAAGAGATGGTGAAAGGGAGAAGCATGAACTGAGTTCTTACTCTGCTCTAAGCATGTCCTCCACAATCTGCATGGTTTTACTTGGACTTCACAATCACCCTGTGAAAGTGTTATTATTCTGATTGACAGATGGTCAGCATGGGAAGGAACATGCCCAAGGTCACAGAGCTACTGAATGACAAAGCTGGGGTTTATCAGTATCTGCCTTAATCCAAAGTCCATGAATGTCCAGGGAGAATGACTAAATAAAGATTCTGATTCCTAATGATATTGATCTAAATGTGATCTTAATGATATTGATCTAAATGTGATCTTTCTTAAGAAAGAAAAGATCTAATGATGACCGATTTCACATCTAAACCCCCAGTCTGGCTATATTTTCTATCCTTTAGACTATAAGATTATTGACTGTCCTTGAAGAGGAGGTAAAGCTGAACTTACCAATATGGTTCCCTTTGCCTGGCTCTGAAAGGTCCCTAAAGGTAGTTTGACATTTCAGTGTTCAGAGACAGCTGAACTCTTCCTCCTACACTCCTAACTCCCCTTCAGCCGTCTTCCTGTGTGGCTGAAGAACACTACTTCCTGCCTACTGTCATCACAAGACAGCCCTACTGCTCCAAGTTCAGTTGGTTTTTGGAGAGACACAGCAAGAACTTTTCATCACACTCATATCTACCTAGTCTTACAGTTCCACGTGTCTGATATCCATAACAGAAAAGAGTAAATTGAATTAATGGAGTCCCAAAACCTACACGTCTCAATACATACAATGTGACAAATTGCTTGTTGCTATTTTTTGGAGGATTCTCATTGACTGTAATTATATTAGTCATTGACATCTTTCATTGTGATAACATCTTCCAAGGAATACATTTACAAATTATAGCTAAATATAGTTTTACTCTTCCTGTTAGGTAAAAATAAATAAATGGATATGGAAGTATTTTTTACAAACTTAAAAAATTTTTTTTTCATATTTATTTAATTTATTTCTTTATTTTTGTCACTGCATTGGGTCTTAGTTGCAGCATGCGGGATCTTCGATGAGGCATATGGGATCTTTTTTGTTGCGGGGCTCGGGCTTCTCTCTAGTTGTGGCATGCAGATTTTCTCTCTCTAGTTGTGGTGCACAGGCTCCAGGGCGCATGGGCTCTGTAGTTGTGGCATGAGGGTTCCAGAGCGCATGGGCTCTGTAGTTTGCGGCACGCGGACTCTCTCGTTGAGGCACGTGAGCTCAGTTGTCGTGGCGCGCGTAAGCTTAGTTGCCCCACGGCATATGGGATCCCACTCCCCGACCACGGGTCGAACCTATGTTCCCTGCACTGGAAGGCGGATTCTTTACCACTGGACCACCAGGGAAGTCCCTTTACAAATGTTTTGACTTCCAATTTTCCAAAAATATTGTTTTCAATGGAAAGTGATTTTGTGAAAGCGTATCTTTAACTTTTTCTTTCAGGATCATGAAAATCACTTATTCATGTATGGGCCATATTCTGACATATTTGTACAATGTCACTAATGGTTTTCTTCTTTGAGCGGCGTCTCCCCATCCCTTTTGATTGTGAGGAGGTCTCAGCTGAACAGGAATTTGTGGGAAGTGTTTTGGACTTAAGCCTTTTGCGATTGTATCCTTGTGTTATATGTACCATCGAGGCAAGCATCACAGGATGAACCAGAGGGTGCCCAGCCAGTTTTGAAGAAATGAATCCTAACTTTGGATTCAGCAGTTAGTACAGCACCTTGATCCTTAAATCACATGCTCACCAGAGTTAAAATAAAATTTAGAAAAAGAATGGAAGATAAGCTTTTCTTGCTCTCTTTTGAGGAGGGAAAATAGTGCCCTTATGCCTTTTCAGAGGAGTCTTCAAAGATACCTTTTAAAACATTCCACCTTCTAAATAGAACCCCTCCTAAACATCATGGAAGCTGGAGAAAGTATTCATTCCCTTTCATAGTTGTTACAGCAAATATAAGCCTGGAATTATGAGGAAGATAAGAACTTATTTTATAGAGTACCATGGTACTGAATCAACTGAAATAAAATTTTATGTGTTAGGTTATTCTACTGGCCCTGCATAATTTATGTATGTGGTGGAAGTTTTCATACACTGTAGCATTCAGGTTGATTAAATATTTGGCCAAATCTTATATTTATGGATAGTTTGAAGTAATGAGGTAAACTAGAAGCTTGATCAGAAATATAAACCCATACACTGGCATCTGTTCTATTCACATTTCATTACAGGAATTTTTCTGGAAGGATGGCCCACCATGAGTGCAAACAGGGCTTTTAGGAGTTCTTGAATTTTCAGAAATAAGAATATTCTACCTTGCAACACTAGAATGTCTGTGTGTGCTCTTCTCAGAAATTAGGCGTAAGATGAACTCTAAAATATTAGACATGGAGGAAAGGGAGAAAAATAAAACTTCATGTGTTCAGAAACTGTCCACTTTGTATTGAAAATCTGAATGAAATAATCAGGCTCTCTGTAACCCACTGACATATATTTTTGATAGCTAGAATAGTTTGCCTATGACAGCATCCTTATTATTTTTTTCCATACTTCTTAGAAATAGGAAACCCAAAATCTACAGTGCTCAGAAAACTATCAGGCAAAGCTGGGTTTCATCCTATTCTTCTAAAATGTGTAGCAATTCTCTCTTCGTGATGGAATCAAGCATCAAACATAGATATTTACTGTTCTAATACCGCTTTCTCACTTAGGCTATTTATAGGAACAGTACATTGAATCACTGGTTGTTGTATGCATTCCCACCATTTCTTCCTCGTATCAGTTTAGCAGTCTTACCATTTAATATGCACAGGAAGAGCAAGCAAATAGTCTTTTAAAATTGTGACACTTCCATGATAGAAAACACTTCTGTTAAACTCAGTTGAATAGTCTACTTTACCATATTGAAAAATTATGTCACTTGTAAACATCTCTGTCCTCCCAAATGATGCATAATTAAAATTCTTTAATTCTGACTTTGTTTTCCTGTATTAAAAATGAGAAGTGCCTTTAGATTTGCATAGAAACTTTAAACACTATCCTAATCAAATTATTCCATCAGACACTCTACCAGGAGTGTTTAATCTTGACAATAGATAAAAAGTAAAAGTTTGTGTGTGTGTGTTTTTAATCTGAAGTTAGATAGGAAGATCATCAAACCAGGGATTAGTCCTAGCACTGCATCAAAATGCATATTTTATGTCTGTGTAATTAGGTTTTAATAAACGTGTTTGATGGTTACTTAAAAAACATATTTTTCAATGCAGAAATAGCATCGTTTAACTACAGTAAAAAGAGACTCTTGCAAGACTATTTGTTTTTTAATTACAGTCTGATGATGATAAGCATTTGTTATTTTCCCAAGTAAAGATTAATGTTATAAATCAATTTTCTAAATCTGAGGCTTAAATGCAATATGTTAGACACAACTCTGTCTGTTATCATCAAGTCTGGCGTTTCTGGAATATTTGTCGTTGTGTGTAACCTTTTAATTGGGGCCACAGTTTTTAAAGTGCTTCCATGGTTTATGATGCTAGTGTTAGACTTAATGAGTCATTAGCCATTAACAAATTACTTCTGTGATTATTTTTCTGATTGCCAGTTAAGTTTTTATTTCATTCTTAGCCCTTTACATTTTTAGTTACAATCCATCTTTATTGGCAATTGAAAACCTAAACTATTTTAGCGAAAATATGACATCAAGATTCTTTTAGCTGTGTATGTTTATTAAAAATAAACTATACAGGATAGAAACTTGATATGGGCACAGTCACAACTGGAATCTTATGTTTGATTTACCAAACAAGAGATTCCTTATTTCTATTTTGGAAAAACTGCAAATGAGTTTTGTTTCATCAGAATCTTATACATTTACCATATTTTTAGTATTCATTATCTTCCTTTATACTTCTGTCTATACAAGTCATATTTTCCAAAAATGACTTATTTTAAATAAATGATCTTAGAAGTTTAATAGTTAAAATTCTGTTATATCCACAATAAAATGTTGCAATGATCAGTGAGCCCCAGACAGTCTACTAGAAAAGATTACTTGTGTCAATCATTTGTGAATAGAAAGCTTTCTGCATGGACTGGAACCAAATGGGCATAAAAATTTTCTGCCATAATGAAGCTTTAATAAGCCAGTGATATAAGGTTTTGCAGTAATGGATGGTGACCAACACGGAAATCAAGTTAGCAGACCTTAAACACAGAAATTATATTTATCTATATTGACAAATATAATTGCTTATTTTATGTGGCTGCAGTGCAATTATAGATCAACATTGTTCTTCCAAATATGTCAGTACAGCCTTTGAATTCCATTATGATTCTGATATTCCACGTTATGGTGCATTCAAAAATTAAGTGCAGTATTCACAGTGCTTGTTTTTGGCTTAGAGGTGGGGTAGGGTAGTTCTTCTCAAAGTCTATTTGCAGTTAATTTGGTTTGGTTTTTATTTTTGTGTTTCAACTTAGAGAAAGATTCTTTCCCAATTGCGGGACTAAAGGAACACAGTGTAATATTTTCTAGTTAATCTGATCAGAATATGGGTCTCAGAATGACGGTATGTTCCGTGGAGGGGAAGTTAGAGGAGTTGCCTTTACTCAGTGCTCTGAAAAGAACCAGTCAGTGCCTTGGTATGCTATCACCAAGTATCACATGACCTGTCATGGAGGCAGGGAAGCAACACAAGGTGATTATAGCCATTTACAATCAAGTAGAAAGGGATTCTGCAGTAAAATTAAGAAACTACTAATTCTTTTAAAATTATTTATAGAGGCCTAGCTAAGGAGGTCTATCTTCTGGAAAGAGGTTATCAGTTTGGTTGTGGAAATTTGATGAAAGATCAAGCATTGAATTGTCAAGGCATCTGTGTTCTTTTTCTGCTGTATCATTAGAAAGCTGAATGATTCTGAACAAGTGGTTTAGAATTGCTGGACTTTAATTTTTAGGGAAAGTGTTAAAAAATATATATGAATCTATAAGACCTTGGCTTTTCTAGAGAGGATTCCTTCACTCAGCAAGCATGTAGTCCATATTATAAAGATACTTCTACTTAATGGCATGGCCTTGTTTCCTAACTCTGCAAATTGGCAGTAGTTCTTCCTTGTTAACTTATACAGATCAAGTCAGACTGGGATATTTGTCAGTTAGACTTGTAAGTACAGTCATAGTTTGTTGTCCCTTTGGGTATGAGCTAGCATCCTCTCCCATTAAGTAGGGTTTTCCGAATGGTTGTAAAGAGGGAATGGATTTTTAGCTCTTTTCTAAAGAGGATAGATAGATGATACATAGATAGATAAGAGCATGGTGGTGGGAACAGAGAAGTGAATTACTATAGTAACAAAACTCTAAGAATGAAAGTAATACAAGGTGCATTACTATAAGAATTCTAGTTCAATCATCTACACTGATTGATGCAGCCATCTCCAACAAAAAAAAAAATTTCGTTCTGAAGTATACAGAATATTAAAGTTGATAAGATAATTGCAATTTTATGATTTCAAGATGGTTGCCACCTATTCGAAGTGTCAAATAATTACCATACACATTCAACAGAACTGCATGAATGCTTCCTGTGGCATTCCCACAGCTCTTGTTAGACACGCAGGTGTGTGGTGATAGACACATGACTGTGGTACCTATAACAGTGAAAAAGTCAAGAGAGATTTTATGTTAAAAATCTAGAGGAGCAAAAAAAATAATCTCCAATTCACAGCATTGCAGTACAGTGGAAAAAGAACTCAATTAAGTGTCAGGAGACAGTAGATTGAGTCCCAGCAGTGTGATACAAGGAAAATCACTTTCTTTCTCTGAGCCTCAGTTTCAGGGAATCTTTTCCTTGACATGCAACTCCATTCCTGGCAAAGCAGGCTGGAGACCCCATTTGCTCATCGTCTTTTGCTCTTTAGACCTTGTGTGGTGTCTGGAAGTTGATGGTAATCAAGCCACAGAGTCGAGGTCTCCTATGCACTATTCTCCCTTTAATGTTCAGTCAAGACTTCCTGCACTTTCTTTTTCACTGAAGATGTCCAGTGTAGAAATTCCAATTCCAGCTATCTGTGGCCCTCAGCTGGGCATGTGGTTCTTTAAGGGAATAGTTGTAAAAGAGAAACTTAAAGGAAACATCTCAAAAGTTAAATCCCTGTAGGGTTTTCACCACGTTAACTCCCCCTTTTATACCTTGGATTGGAAATATAGACTGTGTTCTAAGTGTAAAGTAAAACACTGTTCTGAAGCCTTCTTTTACAAGCCTGCTACTTTTCTTGCTGCAATTATTTAATCTTGTTTTGACAGTGGACAGAACACAGAATTTGTTGGACTTTTATTTCAAATTAGCAGCTGTCTGGAATAAAAAATTCTCATTACTCTCCATCATGCCTAAAATGACCTGGTTTGCTTGACTGAGGATGTTATATTATTGGTTCAGGAACAGAAAGGGTCTTGCCTTGGTGGCTTTAGAGTGATGGTCAAAGAAGGTGGTGGTGGTGATGGAGAGGTGACGGTTTCCTCCCTCTCTGTCATATCTGTAACGTTCCATTTATCTTTCTATAAAGGCTTTATCTGAAGAAAAATTAAAAGTTAAAAAAAAAACTTCATGCTAAACAGGAAGTTTAATTGGTTCTATTTTTGGAAACTAGAAGATAAATGCTACGTGTGAAGTTAATAAACCATAATTGGAATTTGCTTAAGAGCATTCTTTCATTCCACATGGAGCTGTCCACTGCAGGAAGCAATAGGACCTGCCTGGGATTCAGGAATATGTAAGCCCCTTTCCCAAGAACAGCCGTGACTTTCTCCGTGACCTTGAGGAATTTAATAACTTCTCTATGTCCCTGCTGGACAGTAAACAAATTGGGGTGCAAATAGAAAAGCTAAAAACAAACACAGTAACAAAAAAACTGAATGCTTTTCAGATCTTGCATGATAACACTATCATACGTGTGTTAACATTTACCAGTTTCCCAGTTCTGTATAGTACTTTCTCCAAAAAAAGAAAGCTTAATATCTTTATGATTAATATTGAGCTGGGTACCTACATAAACTTATTGTGAGTAGTAAGTGCCCTTTAGGTTTTGCATATTATATAGATGTGACTGTCCACCCTGCTGGAGCTATTTGCCAAATGTATATAATCATTCTCATTGTGTTATTGTTAATGAGATAAATAGATGATAGATGTAATATATACCTATATCTGTATAGATATGTAGATATACAGTTGACTCTTGAACAATATAGGTTTGAACTGCACGGGGCCACTTATACAAGGATTTTTTTAAACATTTTTTTAATACTATAAGTGTTTTTTCCTCTTCCTTATGATTTTCTTAATAGCATTTTCTTTTCTCTAGTTTATTATTTAAGAATGCAGTATATAATGCATATAACATACAAAATCTGTTAATCAACTGTTGAAGTTATCAGTAAGGCTTCTGGTCAGCAGTAGACTATTACTTGTTAAGGATTGGGGGATTCAAAAGTTATAAGCAGATTTTAACCTCTATCCCCCATGTTACTCTAGGGTCAACTGTAATCTCTGGGATAAAGAGATTCACTCCCCTCCTCATATATTTATGTGGGAGCAGGCCCTGGGCCATAGCAAATACTTGATGAACAGCAGCATATGGAAACATAAAGAGCTTTGCAAAGCACCTGGGTTCCGATTCCAATTCTCATCTTACTAACTGTGCAAGTGTGAGCAGGTTCTCAAACTATTTGACTCTCAGATTCCCATCAGTAAAATTATTTTTTTCTTAACAGCATTCATAAAGGACTACAGATTTCATCTAGCTTGAATATAAAGTGATCTCAAGAAAAAAAGCTGTCCCATTAGCCAAAGGATGAAATTTTAAAAATAAAAACATTTTTGGCCAAGTTATTTGTGAAAACTTTTACAGGTAGATGAAATAGTCATGTACACTTATAGTCTTTATTTAGTTATACAAAATTTTAACTGTACTGTATATTTGTTCAAACTGTAACACAATACCCATGTGATAGTTTTAATTACACATTCATACTTAATATTAATGTCTTTGTTAACTAATGCAGGTTTTCAGAGCTCTCATCTTCACTTCATTCTGAGGGTTCTGGGCTATAGCAATTCATTAATTCATGCATGTTATCAATTTTATTCCAAGCCACAAAAATCCATTACAACTCTTAGTTTGTTCATTCATTCCATAGGCAAATGTTTATCTCCATAGGAAGCAGTTACTACATGTTTTTTAAGAGAGATGCATAAAATATTTATCAACATGCTTATTTGCAGGCTGTAGAAATCCTGGAAAAATGATAAAATCTACATTATTTTTAAAGTTTCTCTCCCTTTTTTCAGTGATTACAGTGTAGTCAGTGGACCTCCAAAAGTTTGCAAACATAGCACCGTTTGAGATGCTAACGTATCTTCCGCAAGCATAGTATGTTGTGAAAGTAATGTAATTGATAGGACATACCATAAAATTATAAACACAAATATGTGCAATACCTGCTTTCTAAGAGATATCTCTTTTGGTGGGCACTTATCTTAAACTTAGGTTTATATGGAAATTTGTTTAATGCAAGTAAGATGACATAGTTAAAATTACTAAATAATATGTAGACTGCTAAAGACTCAGATACCTAGAATGTACCTAGAATAGCATTTCTCCAAATTTTAGTTGCAAGATCCCTTTACACCCTTAAAAATATTGACCCAAAGAAATTTTGTGTATGTATATTAAAATTCTATCAATATTTACTATATTAAAAATTAAAACTGAGAAATATTTAACATTTATTAATTTTAAAATAGCTATAATAAACTCATCACATGTTAACATAAAGAACATGCTTTATGAAAAATAAGTATATTTCAAAAAATTTAGTAGAAGAATGACATTATTTTGTTCTTTCTAAATATCTTCAATCCTGACTTAGTACAGCTGGGCTCATTGCTTGAAACATATGAAGAAAATCTGGCCTCATGCAGATATTTAGATAGAAAAGGAAAACCTTATTAGCCTTTTCAGTTAATTATGGATAATCTTATTTGACTTTATTCAAAAACTCAACAAGTGGTAGTTTCTTAAATATTATTTACAGTGTGGGATCTTTTTGAAATCATATTAATAATTTTTTTTGCTCTATTAAATGAAAATCCATTGACTTTCTTGAGCTTGGAATGGATCTTTTTTCTTACGCAATAACTTGTAACACCATGCCTTGGTCATTCAGAAAATATTGGTTCACTGAGATATGCAGATCTTCCACATATTGAAACATTTCATTATAAAATGTCAAAAAATCACAGTTGTAAATATCACCATCAGTCTCATCAGAAAAGTCTTGAAGTATTGGAAAGCTGAGTATTGAAATGCTCATGGTGTGGATTCATGTTTTGCACGAAATTAATTTTTGCTTGAAATCTTGCATTTTATCATTGGCAACAAATACTACTACAGTTGATTTCCTTCAAGTGACTAAGTCACTTCATGCGTTTTTCAGAGAGCATCTGTTAAATACTGAAATCTGAATAGCCATAAGTTGTTTTTCAGTAGTTATTTTAAGTAAAAACCATGTCCCATAGGAGAAAAAATAGTTCACCCATAATTCAAACAATCACATAAATACTTTTCCTCAGTCCAACTATTGGATATTTGTTTGCAACAGAAAATGCTTCATGTGTATTTACCATCGCATCACATAGAATATTTTTTAAAGGTACTCAAAGGGCAATATGTAATAAAGTCAATAATTTTTACTGCTTCATCAAGGGCATTCTTGAGTGAAACTATCATTTTTTTCCCTGCAAGTAAATGATGATGAAAAACACAGTGACTGCTAGCACCACTTGGTGCCACTGCCTTGATTTATGCTAAGATACCACGAGTTTTAGCCTCCATTGCTGTTGCACCATCTGTGAAAAAGAAAATAATGTGTAAACATTATTATGAAAATAGTTTTGAACTTGGAGACCTTCAGGGGTCTCAGACTACACTTGAAAAACCACTGACAGAAGAAATTAAATAAATGGTATTTATTTGTAATAATGTTGATAGCTGACATCTTTTGTTTACATGTGGTTTCATATTACTGCATTGTTCAGTGTTGATATCCACAGAGTAATTTTGATTATTTAGTCATCTCCTTATTACCATTGTGTATTCCTGTTCATTCACCAATTTTTCTCAAAGTGGTATCTATACTGGGCCTTCACATCAAAAATGTTCATTTTGTGAGGCTCTGTTAGGCTTATTGGTAAGATATTTTTATAAATACCATCTTGCCCAACCCCCACCCCCCAAAAGATAGGTTAGACATATAGATGGCTAAGAAGGAAGGAAGGAAGAGAGGCAATAAGGAAGAAAAGTGGGGAGGAAGGAACCAAGGCAGTAATGAAGAAACAAATGAAGGGAAGACATGCAAGAAATAAAGAACTGAGATGCACACTTAAATGCTTTTTGTCTGGGTTGACACTGAAGTTTGGTCAGGGAAGGTCTTTGAAATCACTCTTTGTTCAATTCAGTAGCTATTCTTAATCATTTTGCTGAATTAAACCTAAGTGTCATGTGTAATCCTGTTAAATCTATTATTGTGTGCCCCCCAAATAAGAAAACCAATATGAAGTTGTGATATAAGGTTCTGGTGTGTTTGGGGAAGAACAAAACAAACAAGTATCAATGACCATGTTTTTAAAAATTCAGACTCATACTTTGGGGGAAGAACACTCTCAATGAAAACATAGCTTGTAAGAGCTGCTTCTGCTTCTTCGTCTTCTTTTGCATTTGTTTTTACATAGAAGAAAGTTGCTGTGGTTAAACTCATTGTACTAACAACTGCCAATGTGTGCCTGTGACTGAACTCTAGGAGAAGGCTCTGCCAGGAAACTGTCTCCTAATGATATGATCTGCATATTTTAATGAGGCCAAAAATGTAGGTAACTGTATAGACTCTGTACTCTGCTCATTCTGGGGTTTTCAACATTCTTGTAGATTGCACATTGTTTCCATTTATTAACATATGATAACTGGAAATGGGTTTCATATCACCATCCCTCAGCCCTATATGGCTTGACATTTTCAGAGTTCAGATGAAACACTAATAACCTGTCCGTGCTTACTCTATTTTGTGCTTATTCTAATGATGTCCATTCAATCAATGAGAGGATAGCATGGCCACTACATTTAATAGCACAGAAGCAACTTGTATCTATTTACAAAAAGTAAAGCTATTCAAGGTATTAGGAGTAAACCTTTTTAAAAATGTTTTTACCTTCCTCTCACTTTTATGGTATGAGTTCTCGATTTTGTTTTTTGTTTCACTCCAACCTCAAATCCCTCAGTCTCTTTCTCTCAGCCCTACCACCAGTGTTCATTGAGCACCTGTTAGGAGCCAGGTGCTGTGTAATCACTTTGTATTCATTATTTTATTTAATCTCTACAATATTACAGAATAAGCATGATTACTTATAACTACGTGTGTGTGTGTGTGTGTGTGTGTTTACACAGGTACACTTGTATATGTGTTGTGTATAATAGGGTGTACATATGCTGGTACATATGTGTATTTGTGTATATCAAATATGCATGCAATTGACATGATGTGTATGTTGCTAAGTCTAGTGTGGTAGATATAAGTGGAAACAAACTTCATGATATTGAGTAAGCTGTCCAAGGGCACACAGCTTCTAAGTTAGGCTTTGGATCAAACCCAGGTTTATCTAAACCTCTGGGTTTATCGTGGCTTTTCTCTTAGAATATTTGGAAATAAGACCTTTTGCTGTGTTTTATTCCACTCAACCCCCAAATTATTTAATTAAGTCATGTACAAAACAGGAAGAAATTTCTTCATATTTTATTTCTCTGAACACAATTAAATATAAAAGTATAATGTTTGGGGTTCTTCTATCCTAAACTAATAACAAAATTTCATAAGGAACAATCTTGAGTAGATTAAGCCTTTGACTAAGAGTCGAAGAACTGGACTCATTTCCTTCCAGATAATTTTGATGAAAATGGTTAGTAGGTCACTTTTTAGAAACAGCATCAAAGATATGGTCAAAATAGGTAACTTTCAATCATGAATAAATAATTTATGATTAAAAATATTATCGCCCAGACAAAACATCTGAAAAGAAACAGATTACAGTATCCTAAAGGCAAAATTGACTCTACCTGAACATAAATTTTTTGTTTTCATTTTTTAATGTTTTCTTGGCACTTTGGATTTATTGGTATCACGACATTTATTAGTCTGCCTGTGGCAGCCAATTTATCTGCATTTCCTAAGTATATTGTGGATTTTTTTTTTGAGGCTACCACTGCAGTTGATTTTTTATTATATATAGAATCCTTTGCCATAATTAGATCTCTAGGAAGTTTGTTGAAATGAATAAATTAAAAGACTTTTAACAACTCAAAAGAAAAAATGGAATCATGTGCCTAGGGAGTAGTCCATTTTAACACATTTTTACTGAGATGTAATTGACATGTAACATTATATTGCTTTCAGGTGTACAACATAATGCTTCGATATTTATATACATTGCAAAATGATCAGCACAATAAGTCTAGTTAACGTCCATCACCATACATAGTTACAGGATTTTTTTCTTGTGATGAGAATGTTTAACATCTTCTCTCTTAACAACTTTTAAATATGCAATACAGTAGTAACTATAGTCACCATGCTGTACATTATATCCCCATGACATTTATAACTGGAAGTTTGGACCTTTTGATACCCTTCACCCATTTTGCCCACCCCATGCTCCCTGCCTCTGGCAACCAATAATCTGATCTATGAGCTAGAGGTTTGTTTGTTTTTTCTTTATTTTTTAAGATTCCACATATAAGTGAGATTAAACTTTGTCTTTCTCTCTGACTTATTTCACTTAGCATGATGCCCTCAAGTTCCATCCATGTTGTCAGAAATTACAAGGTTTTATTCTTTCTTTATGGCTGAATAATATTCCTTCGTATACATACACCACATTTTCTTTATCCGTTCATCCATCAATTTTAATACATTTTAACGCATGTATGGTTGACCAGGTGATTTAAAATACAGATTTATGGACATATTGCAGAAATTCTGAATCAGTAGATCTGGGATAGGTCCAGGAATCTGAATTTTTTTCAAAAGTACCTCGGGCATTTCAGACCACACTTCAAGGAATGTAGTTACCGTAAACAATTTAAGAAGTGATTGAGAAAAGTCCTGATTTGTGACTGACTCGCAAATTTCCTTTCTCTGCTTTGCACATTTAAATCCCTGTTCCTGATAGATAAGCTTCATATGGAACACTTAATCCAGTAGTCACTTGTACCTTCTTTTCCATCCCAACTTGAGGCTTTCCCTGGTTACCTCCCTTACCCGATCGCTCACTTTCCCTTTCTCTCCATCAATGAGTGTAAAACATTCCCATGATATGAGTTATACAAATAGCTGCCTGGAATAAGCATTGATTACTTTTTATGATATTTTTATAAGAATGCACACCTTTTTACTAGATATGAAATTACTTTGCTGAAAAAAATTATATCTCACAAAGAGGTGAGTGGAAGAGGCAGACTATGTATGTAAATTATTAAAGAGGAAAATCTAGAAATGTCATGCTTTGTAAATGGAAACCATACAATGTTTGCCTGAAACAACTTCTAAAACTCTAATTCTCCAAATTTAGTCCTGTTAGAAACACCTTGAACTCAGGAATCTGCATTTTAACAAGGAACCTAGATGATCCTGATGTATAGAGATGTTTCATGAGGAACTTTGCACTAAAGATATGGTGGAAGCAGATGGCTAATGTGTTTCAACATGCTTTTCATCTTTAAGCCTCATCAAGTATTTTCCTGCTCAAAACTCTGACTAACCCTTCCACATATCGTTTGTGTTCTGCTAAGGCCTCAGGTAGCTAGTAAGGGAAGAAATAACATATGAACATATGAAGATAGGGGTATAGAACTTTAATAGTTGGCAGCTTTATTTTTAACATTCTAAATATTTAATGTTATTTCTTAAAAGGTTAAGATAATGGATCTGTTTAGCATAATTCCTGACAATCTAGAATTCCCGTAAAAAGTATCCAGAGGTCTGGAGGATGTAACATTGAGTTTAGCTCTCAGAACCTTGATTTTCTTTCTGATGCTGTAATCATTTCCTTCAGATTGTCTCTCAAATGGTTTTCACTGTCTGGTTGTGTGGTTTCTTTACCCACAGAATTAATTCATAGATATACTAGAGACATCATTTTACTTAAAGGTATTTTCATTTTTTTGGAAGGATATATTAATGTATTCAGTGCTCTCAGAGATGGTTACTGGATGAAGTTTACAAGAGAGGCTTGCCTACTTCTCGAGTAGGGATCAGCAAACTTCAACCCACAGACCCAATATAACCTGCTGCCTGTGATTGCCTGGTCCATTAGCTAAAAATAGATGTATCTTTTCTTTCTTAAACATTTTATTTTGAAAAAAAAATCATTTTTTTACATTTGTGATGGTTTCGAATTCAAAAGCAGAATATTTTGTAACACCTGAAAATTATTTGAAATCCAAATGCTAGCGTCCTGTAAATAGAGTGTTATTGGCACACAGCCACACTCATTTGTGTATGTATGTGGTTGCCTTCATACCACAGAAGACACTGTTCTGTAGTTACAGCAGAAGCCATATGTGTCGCTCACTGCTGGGCGCACTATAAACCGCAGTTGAAGCAGTCACAACTCGACGGCGTTTCAAGAGCCCCATGTGTCACCCATCCGTGTGAAAAACCACTTTCAAAGATAAAATACGAAAAATCTCATTATAGATCAGTATTTAACAGATGAGCATTTGCAGTAAATTTTGGTGATGGGGAATGCTCACTTTGAATCGCAGTTAAGCAAAATGTGAGCACACACATGAAAAGGATTTCAGCCTTTTCATTCGTTTTTCAAAAAGGAATACTCCATTATTAGGATTATATTTTGAATTTTGTCAAAAAATGGGCGGACATTTGTTTTCTTTCTTGTTAGGTATCTACATAATATCCTCAATTTTGTCGGCAAGTCTGAAATATGTACTGTTTGGTTCTATACAGAAAAAGTTCCCTGATCCCTGTCGTTAAATACTGAATGCACAAAAACCGAGGTGCTTAGTTTGGTTATGGAAAATGTCTCGTTGCGATAGAATTATCTTTCAAAAATATGATTTTCCCTGATTATATAAGTAATACACGTTACCAATACAAAATTTGAAAAAAGGCTACAAGGTGTAAGTGAAACTCCACCCCCTTAATCTTTACCACCTGGATATGAATACATCCTGCCAGCATATCAATATATTTCCCTCTAGATCTTTTTTCAAATACTTTTATATATTTGAAAACTTACCATAAAAACAATACTCAATATTACTTAAAACTTTATAAGTAGTTTCCCATACCATTTGCCAATCTTTGTAAATGTTATTTTTATGATCTAATATTATTCATTCATTTGGATGTGCCGTAATCTGAGTTCTCCTTTAGTACGATCATTAAGATATTTGGTTTTAACTTTCTTCCCTTTTTAATAATTTTATGGTGAATAGTTTAGTTGCTCAAATTGAAGATTATTTTATCAGAGATCTTCTTTTATTGAAATATAGTTGGTTTACACTATGGTGTTAGTTTCGAGAGTACTGCATAGTGATTCAGTTATTTTTTTCTGATTATATTCCATTATAGGTTATTACAAGATGTTGACTATAATTACCTGTGCAATACAGTAAACCCTCGTTGCTTATCTATTTTATGTATAGTAGTTTGTATCTGTTAATCCCATACTCTTTTAATTTGTCCCTACTACCCTCCCTCTCATCTTTGGTAACGCATAAATTTGGTTTCTGTGTCTGTGAGTCTGTTTCTGTTTCACATATAGATTCATTTTTATTATTTTTTAGATTCCAGATATAAATGATATACAGTATTTGTCTTTCTCTGACTTATTTCACTAAGGTCCATCTCTAGGTCCATCCATGGTGCTGCAAATGGCAATATTTCATTCTTTTATATGGCTGAGTAATATTTCATTGTATATATACAATACCACATGTTCTTAAGACAATCATCTGTTGATGGGCCCTTGGGTTGTTTCCATGCCTTGGCTCTTATAAATAGTGCTGCTATGAAAATTGGGGTGCATGTATCTTTTCAAATTAGAGTTTTCATTTTTTTCTAGGTATATACCCAGGAGTAGGATTGTTGGATCATAGGTTAGCTCAGTTTTTAGTTTTTTAAGGAACCTCCATACTGTTTCCCGCAGTGGCTGCACCAATTTACATTCCCACCAACCGTGTAGGAGGGTTCCCTTTTCTCCACACCCTCTCCAGCATTTATTATTTGTAGACATTTTGATGATGGCCATTCTGACCAGTGTGACGTGATACCTCAGTGTGGTCTTGCTTTTGCATTTTTCTAATAATTAGTGATGTTGAGCATCTTTTCAGGTGCCCGTTGGCCGTTTGTATGTCTTCTTTGGAAAAAATGTCTATTTCCAGAATATTTTTAGATGATATACTGCCTTCATTTATTTAATATAAAATTTATTTGAAGGATTTGGATAGCACACCTTAATTTTTATAAACACACCCTATGGGCAAGTCAAGCTACCCATTAGTTGCTTGATAAAACAAAGGTTGCTTGATCCTATTAAAGCCTAATAGTAAAATGATAGTTAAGATAAAGGCTCTAGAGCAAGCCAGGGGCTTTTAAATCCCAACTGGGTGACCTAAGTAAAGTAATTAAGCTCTGGAAATTGGAAATAACAGTGGAATTTATCTCATAGGGTAACTGTTTTCCCAGTTAAAGTAAAGGAGGTAGTATACATAAAGTGCTTAGATCAGTGTGTGGCAATCAGTAGGAGCTCAGTATGTTAGCTGCGATATAATAAAATAGAAATATTCAGCCCTTTTCTCTCACTTAAATTGAGAAATACACACCTGACTTTTGAAAGGAAATCTTTCTTCTACTACATTAAATTCAGCTTCTTCCCCTCTTCGCACTGTCAAACTTTCAAAAGCTGCAGAAATGCCATTAATGATATTTATGTTGGTGAGCCAGTCCCTTAATCTCTATTGAATTCTCCTTTGCCTCACCTTTATGGATTGTTGAGAGGATTAAATTAGATAATACATGTAAAACACTTAGCCCAGCCCCTGTATGGAGTTAGCCCACCTGTACCGTGTCACATATGCCAATAATAACAAACATTTAAAGTCTATAATCAGCCAAAAGATGCCTTCTTGCCCCAGTGGCCTTCCAGAAAGTTCCCTAATCCCCCTTGGTAGAGAGTAGAATCACAGAATTTTATTGGAGCAGCGATAGCCTCAGCTGCACAATCAGATGAGTGGGCTCTGCAGACAAGCTGATTTAATTAGGGGTGTGTGTGTGTGTGTGTGTGTGCGCGCGCGCGTGCGTGCTTTTTAAGGAAGTAAAAAATGAATATAAATGGGTCAAATGGAAGACTTAAATTTCAGGCCCACAGCTGTTCCATGGCTCCTTTTGGCTTCTGATGTCAAGTTCCTCCTAATAAAATATTAAATGTTAATAAAAGAAATGTTAAAACTACTATTAGTTTTTGGTCAGGTTCCTTTTATACTTCTGTTTAATTCAAACAAGCTTGTGGGCACATTCTTTTTCTCCTGCTCAACTTGAAATGGTTACAAACAAATAACCTCTCTCAAAATCTTTAATCTCTCTGAAATTTATTCTCCAGGAATATTAGCTCACCTTATTTTTTTAAGCAAAAAATAAAGTTCATTATAATTTGTTAATCTGACTCTGCTGCCAAGTTGGCTGTTTTATTTAACAATAAATTGAATACAAAAGCTCCCTAAGGCAGGAAGATAGAGTACCAAGCTCTGAAAGTTTGGCAGGTTAATTGACATTTCATAGTAGCCTCAGGCGGAAATTAATTTCAACGCTGGTTATGTACACATACTTTTGTTGTTGTATAAGTTAGTGCATGTGTACATACATATACATATATCTGTCTTGAGGGTTACACTACAAGTAAATTAAGTGTGATTTTGTTTGTTTTATATATAATCTTGCCTGGATCATACAAAATTTCATGTTAGACTTGTGAAAGAAAAGTTATTCTTTAGTGATTTTTTCAGAATGTGTCTTTGGAAAGCTATGTATTTTTAAGTTGGGTGAACACCACTAGAAAACAAAAAAAAAGTTTTACATCCTGTTATGGTTTGAACTGTGTCCCCTAAAATTCATAGGTTAAAGTCCTAACCCTCCTTACCTCAAAATGTGACCTTATTTGGAGATAGCCTCCTTAAAAAGTAATCAAGTTAAAATAAGGTCATTTGGGTGGGACTGAATCCAAAACGACTGGTGTCCTTATAAAAAGGAGAAAATTGAATACAGAGGCATGCTAGAGGAAAGATGATGTGAAAAGATTCAGGGAGAAGATGACCATCTGTAAGCCAATGAGAGAGGCCTGGAACAGATCCTTCCCTAGGCCCTCAGAACGAATGAACCCTATTAGCATCTTGATCTTGGACTTCTAGCCTCCAGAACCACTAGACAATAAATTTCCATGGTTAATCTCCAGTACTCTGTTCCAACAGCCCAGCAGACTAGTACACATTCCCTTAAAGGCAGTATAATACCTTATAACAATAATCTACATTAAAACAGACTAAAGAAAGTAGGACAAAAGAGAGAGTTTGATTATTCATTATGTATTGAGGGACATTTGTAAAAAAAAAAATCTAACATGTATGAGATTAGTCTTGAATCAATTCATGACACAGAGGCCCCACTCAAGAGTCCCAATCCATCATTAACATCCATCAGAAAGTCTCATGCCTCACAAACTTCTTAAAATGGGAGACAGGAGAGATAACCATGTATACATTAAATGGACCAACTTTTAAGAGAAAGATGAACATCTCTCAAACATGCTGAATTGCACTGCATACATTCCATTGCAGACATTCTAGTAAAAAGCAAAAATCTATCACCAGTATTCTGCGTGGGTACAGTGATATTCTGGAGCCTGGAATTCATAATTTTACTTTAGGCAGTTTAGGTCTCTTTACAACTTCTCCCCCAGGGTTGAGGTCTTCATCCAGCTGGTGGCCCTGTTAGGGAGTCAACTAAAGGATTATGAGGCTTTATAAGTCCTAATGTTGTTGGGACTGGTAATTCATGAGCAGTAGATGCAGAAGCCACAGGGAAAAGCTCAGAGCACCAGGAGAACTACAGACAGGAAGGCAAGAGTCTCTATGAGCCTTCAGATTAATCTTCCCAGGAAGGAGCAGAGACACTAATGCTTAATGAACATAAAAACAGACTACAAAAAGCGGGAATGAAAAAAACCACATTATAGCTTTTACTTATTTTGTTGGACTTTTATTTCCAAATCACACAATTGTCTGAGATGATTTAATGCACAATTACATTAAAAAAAATGAAATTAACATGTTTGTAAAAGCAACTGCTAAATAAAGCCATAACATCTTTCTCTGCGCTCCCAAGATAATGAAGCGTATTTTTCATCTCTAACTGTGTTTCTGTATCATGAGGATGGAATTTGGGGCAGGAGGAGGGCATGGAAATAGACTTCCGTTACTAAGAGGCTGTCTTGCAGCTCCCTGGGAAGTGGCTTTTGCCACTTCCAAAGTGCAGTTGCTGAAAAACAGAGCAGTAAGGCCTGTAAAGAACGGTGTCACTATGACACCGAAGACCTCAATGCTGGAACAAGTTACAGGGGCAAGAGCAGAGCAAATGGAGGGTGGCAGAGGGTACATATTTTGTATCTTGGTACCTACTGGGCTGCAAAATTCTGACTATTGATTCAAGATGCTGCTTTCCTTTTGATGTAGGTATAGCCACCTTAATAATGATATATACTTGTGTACCTATCCATATACACAGGTATATGAAGCCTGATAGAGGCCTCGTCCTCCATGTATGTGCACACACCAATGTTATATACAACACACATTTGTAAACACACAATCATATTAAAACTGTCTCCAGTGTCTAATTGAAATGCTTCTCCCCCCATCATTGATCCATAAAGTATCCTTAAAATTTCTGAGAAAAAAATAAAATCATGTCTTCTTTCAGAATGATTTTTATGGCAAATGTGGTATAGTGTAGTGATAAATGAAAAGTAATGATTCTACTCAAAGGTTGAGTAACATAAACATGTAAGAGTATCTACCATATTCCAGAGCAGTGCTTGCGTAGGGGATAGAAATAAACTCATAGGATTTTGCTCCTGCCCTCCGAGAGCCCACAGTCTGTCTGATAGTTTTATTTTTGTTCCATTCCTTATCTAACACAAGTTACTAGTGCATGGATATATGTCCAGAGAATACATCACTAAAGGGAAGAATATAATTTAATGCTTTTCTCCCTCTGTCTCTCAACTACTGGATGGGATTTGGTTGAGGACCCTGTATAAGTTGGAAGTGACAGCCCCATCCCCTGTATGCTTTGCCCAGGCAAGATGAGCCTTATCAAAGGACCAAATCTGTGCCTGGTGTACTCCTTTTTATATTATGCAAGATTTAAAATGGAGTGGGAGCAAAAAAATCACAAGAGCAATTATACTTCACATCTATGAATAAATTAATGAAAAGTTTTATGTAAAAGCTCAGAAAAAATATACATATATACGTATGAAAATATCAAGAGATTGTTGTGGTATCTTAATGGGGAAGCAGAATAACTTACAAGTTAGATTAGACTTCTGATAGGATGACCTGAAGACATCTCGTCTTACACAGTGCTATAGTGGAGGTTTGTGGAGATGTTTTTTTGTTTTTTGAGTATTCAGGCCATGATCTAGTCTAATTCCAGTTACCTTTGGTTTGGGGCCTAGATATTAGCGTCACTTTAAAAAGTTAGCTGTAAAAATATTAGTTATTCAGGCTAATATCTGAATTTGCACAAACATGTGGGGTATTATCTGTGAGAAAAGAAAGCACCAGAGGAAACCAAAGGCCTTCAAGCTAAACCAGAACTAGACAGACTTGTGTGTATCTATGTGTGTGAATATGTGTGCATGTGTGTAGGTGTGAGTGCATGTGATTGCGTGTATTTGTGTGTGTATACATGTTTGTGTATTTATACGCATGTATGGATGTTTGTGTGAGTCATATGTATGCATGTGATTGTGCGTGTTTATGCATGTGTTTTGTATGCCTGTGTGTGTGGTATGCATGTATGATTGTGAGCTCTGTGTCTGTGACTGTGGTTCGATGCCTTTTCAACTCCCATGAAGTTTTTTTTTCTTCATTTATTCTTCTGATTAACTGTCTTAGTCCATTCAGGCTGCTCTAACAAAATGCCACAGACTGGGTAGCTTATGAACAACAGAAATTTACTGCACACAGTTCTGCGGGCTCTAAGTCTGAGATCAAACATGGGCCCTCTTCCAGTTGCAGACTTCTCACTGGATCCTCACATGGTGGAAGGGGCTGGGGATTGCTTTGGAGCCTCTTTTGTAGGAACTAATCCCATTTAACAGGGTTCCACCCTCATAGCTTTAGCACCTCCCAAGGACCCCACTTACTAATACCATCTCCTTTGAGGGTTAGGATGTCAACATATGAATTTTAGGGAGACAAAAATATTCAGATCATAGCATTAACTCAAGGAATTTCTGCTTTCACAAACCTCTTCTGTTACATCATTTGCCTAGTTAAGTACCAAATAAAGAACTATATTAAATAGAAAATAGCAGATAAAAGTATAGGATGGTTCCTTAGCTGTGTTACTCTTGAAAATTTCAGGTGGGATACCTCACGTAAGTCTGGGTTACTTATTTTGTGTTCAGCTGTTTTCCTCCACATCTCTTGCAACAATATATAATGCAAAATCTAAAGAAATGCTTGATGCTTTCTTAACATAGTATTTTCTGGTCCTAAAATTTGTAATCTGTAAAATTATTGTGAAATATTTTGAAATATTTGAGAAGATGAAGATTGCATGAAACCCCACAGAATTCACAGATACTATTTGAATAGATAAACAGAATTGCTCACACCAACCTGAACTGAGTATTAGGTCACGTCCCTTCTTCCTGCTCCAGGAACTTTTCTCTCTCTTCTTTCATCATCAGTTCTCTTTCTTGGAGCTTAACTATAAGTATGAAACATGCTTTTATGTCGCATGTTATTTTTTCAAAATCTATTCTTGATCCCACTTCCTCTGCTAGCAATGGCCCTAATTCTTCCCTTGTCTTAATAGGAAAATGCCTGGAAACCACTGTCAACACACTGTCCTCTCTCCCTCTCTTAAAACACATTCTTTTCCACTGAAATGGACCTTGTAAAGGTCATTAATGACCTCCATGTTGCTAAATCCAGTTGTCCATTCTCAGTCTCATCTTACTGGACCTATAAGTATCATTTGATCCAACAGATCACTCCCTTCCCCTTGAAATATTCTGTTCCCTTGGCCTCCAGGATGGTTTTGCTCCTAACTCATTAGCTGGTTTTTCTGAGTCTCCTTTGCTTTGCTTTTCTCTAACAAGAACAAGAGTTTGTTTTCTCTGACCTCTTAGCTTTGGAGTTTGCCATGGCTTACTCACTGGAACTTGCTTTTCACTACTTAATATCTCCCCTGATTTGGTGATCTTACCCAGTCTTGTGTCTCTATTTGTATGAGATCCAGTGTTACATGAGATTTACTCTGAACTCCATACTAAAATATTCAATTGCTTACTTAATATTTGTACTTGAAAGTCTAATAAATATCCCACACTTGACATGTTAAAATTGAATTCCTGGTCTGACCATCCCACTGGCCCTAGCTGCAGCCTTCCCCATCTCTGTCAGTGGCAACTCCATCCTTCTATTTTCTCAGGTCAAAATATTTAAAGGAGTTTCTGATTCATGTCACACCTCATCCCATATCCAATTCCCTCAGTGATTATAATTTAGAAATATCTCCAGAATCTAACTACTGCTTACCACTTGCACTGCCATTACTCTGGTGTAAGCCACCGTCATTGCTCCCCTGCACCATTGCATTGGCCTGCTTTCACTCTTACCTCCTTCAATCTCCGTTCTCAAAAGTGGCAGCCAAAATGATCTCTTTAAAAGGTAAATCAAGCCATGCCCCCCTTCATTTCAAATCCCTGCAATGGCTCTCCATTTCACTCAAAGTAAAGGCCACGTTCTTACAAGGACCTATGCAGTCTACCCTGTGCTGAGCTTTTACTACTCTTTCCCATTTCCTTTATGCTCCAGTACACTAGCCTCCCTGCAGATCCTAGAAATCTCCAGGCATGCCCTTACCTCCAAGCCCAGGCACTTTCTAGTCTCTCCGTCTGGATTACTTTTCCCCTAGAAAGCCACAGCCTCACTCCCTCACTATCTTCAGGTGTTTGCTCAAGTATCATTTTCTCAGAGATCTTCCCTGACCAACCCGTTTAAAATTCCGGCACTTCCCTATGGCCTTCCCACACTCCCCATCTCCCAACCTGCTTTGTTTTTCTCTATGAAACTTATCACCTTCTAACATACTATTCAACATACTTGTTTATTGCTCTTATTGGCCTCTACACTATATGCTCCATTACGGCAGAGATTTTTGTGTATTTTGTTCATTGCTGTCCAAATCCCCCATGCCAAACGCCATAGGTGCTTGATATATATATTCTTTTCAGAAATAAATAATAATATAATTGGCATCGTACTATATATGTTACATGTTGATGTGATTTTTTTCCCGCTTAATATTACCCAAGAAAGCTCCGATTTTGCTAGGTATTTTTATCTAGTTCAGTATGATTTGTTTCTGGTACAATAGTATCCCATTTGTATTAATGTTTCATCATTTATGAGATCCCTATTACTGGATATGTACATAGCTTGAATTTTTAACTAATAGAAGGATATTACCTACATAAATATCCATCTGCATAAATATTTGTACATCCTTCAGATTATTTCCTAAGAATTATTTTTCTGGAAGAGGTAATTTGGACCAAAGTGTGAGCTGATTTTATGGGTTCAGATGTGTTAACTGAATAAACCTCCAGAAAGTTGGCATTTACTCTTCCATCTTAAGTTATAAGGATACCCTTTTCCAGCACACTGAACCACATTTTATATTGCTGCTAAAAAATCTTGCCAACTTGATATGCAAAATGCATATGAATTTTAATTAACTTTTTATTTTGGAAGAATTTTAGATTTAGGGAGGTCGCAAAGATAGTATAGAGAATTTTCCCTAATGTTAACATCTTACATAATCTTTGTACATTTGCCAAAACTAAGAAATTAACATTGGTATATTCCTATTAACTAACTCCGTCTATTAATGTTTTGAGTTATTTGTTTTTACTGGGTTGAATCCTACCTTACCCATTTGTCATTTGTATGTCTTCTTCCATGAAATGTAATTGTATGTCATTTGCCAGTTTTTTTAAGTGTATAATGTATTTTTGATGAATTAACATTGTCTGTTTTAGATATGGTAGACTAAGATCTATTGAAAGCAGTGATCATTTATACCTGCATGTCTCAAAATGTCTATCATATTATCAGTAATTTCTCCAAAATTGGTAGATGTTTTATGACAAGGGGTTGCCTCATCCTAAGTATTTGGGAAACATTAATATATAATATAGTGCAAGCATGGTTTTTTAACCAAGATTAAATAGATTGAAGTTATTTCTTGATTTATTAGTTAATGATTTATTAGTTAAATCTCTGTTACAAGTGACAAAAACTCTAACTCAACTTGCTTAAACACAAAAGGGTAATGAATTGTATGATGTAATGATAAGTCCCAGGGTAAGGTAGCTAGATTCAGGAATCACGTGTTGTCATTAGGACTTGGTGTCTCTATTTCTCAAGTCCACATTGACTCCACTTGTCAGGATAGTAAGAGGGCCTCCAGCAAAAATCTCATGGATCACTTATTTGTTCCTAAACCAATCGCAGTGACACGAGGAATAAGCTGTGCCCAATGGCTTTTTCCAGGGGCAAGTGTCCACTCCTAGAGGTAGACAGAATCTCATGTACTGACATCAAAAGAATGCATATCCCTGAATTAAAATTGTGAACTGTTTCCTGGGGTGAGTATGAATGTCATGCAGTTAAACTAAATGTCTGCCGTTACTGGATTTCACACATGATCATTAAGAAGTCCACTTTAATTTCAGATGAGACCACTCGTATCCCAAAACTGTCATGAGCATTGTTTTCAATTACCTGTGACATAAGTAGGATAAACTTTTTTTTTTTTTTACCCCATTTTACCTATGGGGAAACTCAGCTCAATGATACATAGTTAGTGGTGCTAAAAGCTGGCTCTTATTCCTTATTTACTGATCATTCTTTCCATCTGTAACTGCATTACTTAGAACCATTACTTGTAACCACACAGAAAATTTAACACTCAACATCAGTTTTTACGGTGGTCCATCAGCTACTATGCCAGTTATTAATGCCTTTTGTTCACATGTTCTAATGACCCACTATCCATGGTACATTTCACGAACACATTTGAAAAATTTTGAGGCTTTCACCAAAAGGCTGTCAGCTGTTACCCCAATGATCTACTGCTTAGATCTCCTACTGTGAATTCCCTGGTCTTTCTTTTGTTTTGCTATATACCTACACAGTTGTCAAGGATACCCAGCTCTCTATTGTCTGAACAGTCCACAAGGTGTTTTATTAAAAGTCCCAATTAAACTTGTACAGCCATTCACCTGTACATTCATCTCTTTACTCTCTCACACACCCACACTCAGCTAACTACCTGATCTAAAAAATGCCAAGGGGTCAGGAGCCATCAAGAGAATGAACAAAGTACATGGGATCTTTGGGTATCGCATAATAGCTATGGCAATGTTATCTCAAGTAATTGCTGCCCTAAGAAAGCAGAACAAAACCAGATTGAAAAGCTGTAAATAAAGAAAGCGAGAGAGCAAGGGGATGATGGGCAATTTTTCAATTTTATGGCTATTGCATTATTAGTGTTTTAAAGACTAAAAGGGTGTTTTCAATGTAAAACTTATTGCGTGAGGTAGGGCAAGAGAGAATTCGGTGAGATAGCAGAGAAGCCTTTAATTTATATCATCATAAAACTGTAGAAATCCTTGAAATTCAAATTGCATTATTTACTTTGTAAACGTCTATTTATATATAGTTAATTTTCAAATTTTGAGGCAGTATAGAGTAGTGGATAAGAGCAACTCAGTGCTCTGTGGTGACCTAGATGGGTGGGATGGGGGTGTGGGAGGGAGGTCTGAGAGGGAGGGGATATGTGTATACATATAGCTGATTTACTTCGTTCTACAGCAGAAACTAACACAACATTGTAAAGCAACTATACCCCAATAATAAAAAAGAGCAGGGGTTTTAGAATCAGAGATGATGATGATGATGATCATTTCACTTACTACTTGAATGTCCTTGAAGAGTGCATAACCCTATTTAAGACACAGTTTCATGATCGAATTACTAAACTTACTAATTATAGCACCTACACTGTGATACCTTATAAGGATGCAACAAGATAATGCATGTAATGCATTGACTACAGCCTCTCCACAAAGAAAGAATCAGTGTATTAGCTTTCTTTCAATAATGCATAATGTTATTAAGAAGGTTGTGAGCAAATCATCCCTTTTATTTTATCTTTAGGCTTTTGTAATTTTATAAAATTTATATGACTCTCTTTAATAATTTGTATAAAGCTTTGGATATTCTCCAGTAAGCTATCCCTGGTACTATGCAGAGGTAAAAAGCAGACCAAAAAAACAAGGATGCTTAGTCTCTGGAAGAGAAGGCTCATTGGTCATGATAAAGAAGAGGTTACACTTATCCTATGTGGTCACAGGGAAAAGAAATAGATGTGTGAATAGAATGTTCAGGAAGACAGATTTCGGTTCACTGTAATATGATTTTGACTCACCCTAAAATTCAAAATTAACCTACAATGCTAAAGTCTACTTCTAGAGAAAGTCAGCTCCTTTTCCCTAGAGAATTCCAAGTAGAATCTGGGCAAAATCTTAGTCAGGAAATTATAGAGAAGATGCATTTGTGGAAGAGGGAGTGAGCATGGGTTAGGTGAGGTGGTGGATAGGAGCCCTTCCTGCTGTGGGAGTCCATGATTCTGGTTTTTAAATAAAAGTCAGATATTTTTGTTTTCGATAAGTGTGTATTCATTGAATCACTCATTGAGGAAAACTTTATTGATACAGCAAGAAATGTCATGGAACCTTGTTTATTAAGTGTATACATTGTGGAGTCTGATACGCCTGTGTTCAGTCCTGGTCTTGGCATTAAATCTATTATGATTTGAGCAAATGACTTGACATCTCTGAAGCCTTTATTTACTCATATTAAAATGAAAGTAATAGTGGGACTTTCCTGGTGGTCCAGTGACAAAGAATCCAGCTTATAATGCAGGGGATGTGGGTTGGATCCCTGGTCAGGGAGCTAAGATCCCACATGCCACGGGGCAGCCAAGCCCATGAGCCACAACTGCTGAGCTCGCGCACCTCAACTAGAGAGTCTACAGAGCCCACATACTCTGGAACCTGCGCACCACAACTACGGAGCCCGTGCGCCCTGGAGCCTGCACGCCCCAACCAGAGAAGAGAAAACCTGCGTGCCACAACTAGAGAAGCCCACGTGCTGCAACGAAAGATCCCTCCTGCTGCACCTAAGACCCGAAACAGCCAAAAATAAATAAATAAATAATAAATCTTTTTTAAAAAGTGGAAGTAATAGTTTTTACCTAAAAGGTTTCCTAAGAGTATCAAATAAAATGTAGCACGTAATAACCTTAGCACAGTTCCTGGTATCTATTATTATGCACTCAATAAATGTTTGTGATTATTATCATTAATATTGAATAAATGAAAGTACATTTATGTGTGCAGGATCAAAGGTGAATTACCTGCTATCTTTTTTTTTTTTTTTCTGCATTGGGTCTTCATTGCTGTACGTGGGCTTTCTCTAGTTGTGGCAAGCAGGGGCTGCTCTTCGTTGCAGTGCACGGACTCCTCATTGCGGTGGCTTCTCTTGTTGCAGAGCATGGGCTCTAGGCACATGGGTTTCAGTAGTTGCAGCACGCAGGCTCAGGAGTTGCAGCAGGCGGGCCCTAGAGTGCTCGGGCTTCAGTAGTTGTGGTACACGGGCTTAGTTGCTCAGTGGCATGTGGGACACTCCCAGACCAGGGGTCGAACCCGTATCCCCTGCATTGGCGGGCAGACTCTCAACCACTGCGCCACCAGAGAAGTCCTACCTGCTCTCTTAACTTTTGAGAATGTTGTCAGCGAGAAAGACTTGAGCACAAATATCTAGAATCCAATGGAGTAAATAATATTTCCATATGTTTCTATAGGAATCTACTCATTTGCTCAGCGTATATGTGTCTGTACCTATTAACAGGAAGTATAGACTCCTGACATCAGGGAGTTGGTGTGCTATTATAGTGGACGAAGAATGTCAAGCTAATAAACCATATAAAATAGGGTGGAAGGCATGGAGAATGACATAGAGATAGCAGGTGTGGTCAGGACCTACCTGGCCGAGAAGGCAACAGGATCTGTTACTTGGGTGATGGAAGAGAGTTTAGAGGGAGGAAAGACGGCTACCAGATGGACTCATTAGGTAACCTTCATGGCAAAAAATGATATTAGAGTTCATTCCTAAAGGATGATTAGAATTTCATGACTTATCCATTAGTTGATTCAGTCAACTAGTGCTTCATATGTATGTGAGACTCATTATAATTAGTATTGGAAATTCAAGAGAATATTCTCCCATGGAGCATTAGATAAAGAATAGGCAGCTGTCTCTGAGATGCAAGAGAGCAACAATAGTACCCAAAGTAAGAAAGCACACTTCTTGCAGAAAATGTAACAATTAATTGGTGGGAGAAAAGGCTGGAAAAGTAAACTTAAGTTTTAAAGGTTTAGAGGATGCAGAACTTGATTTTTAGATATTAACGAATTAAAATCTTTGGACAAGGAAGTAATGTGATCAGATGTTTGAAAAACCAACTCAGGGACAGTTAGGAAATGGTTTCAATACTTATGTGACTTCTTTATCATTCATTGATTCATACATTCATTAATTCAGCAAGTACTGACCCTATGTGTCCAGTCCAGGGCAAGAGGATTAGTAGGGGGTTTCCCTACTAATAGAGAGAATTACAGATACAAGCAAGTATGAAACAGACATATTTGAAGCCAATACATGAAGAGGACTATAATTTCAAGTGAAATGAAGGTTTAAATAAATAACTGTATATGTGTTTTCTCTATTCTTTGTTAGAAAAGTAGAAGATTCTTTTAGAAATCCAATTATGCCGTTTTTCTGTCTACCTTAGCCTGTTATGAGCAAGGCTTAAAGTTGGACTGAACAGATGACCCTAGATAAAGACGCTAGGATAATAAAAACCTAGTATATTCAACCAATTGCAATAATTCATATTTTTAAGATTTCATTTAGACTATTATGAATACTTTTAATATACAGTCTCTAAAATTTATGAACTGTAGTTAGATGACATTTTCAATCCACAAAAGCAAATGAATTTATTTAGATGATACACAGTCTTTCTAATGGTGGGACTTTTTCATATAAAGCTTTTATTTTAATAATTTAAAATGAACACCACACACATTTATTGAGAAGCCCTCAAGGTCAGATTTTTCAAATGCCACCCTCAGTTTTGTAAGCTAATGCAAACTCATAGTTAAATAAACTGGTAAGTAATTATACTGCTTTCCTTTCAATATCACAAAGTAATGTAAAGTTTCCTCTATAAAATTAAATTTTTGCTTAATTGAGAGTAGACAACCAGAACTGACATAAATATGGAGACAGAGTCAGCAATGGCAAAATGGGAGTTGTGCTTGAAAATACTTTGGCAATGCTTCTTCGGCCTACAATAGCAATCTTCCTTTAAAGCAGTCTCTGATCATAGGTTCACAAGGGTAAGACAATAGTGGTCAGGTGTGTTGTATGACCCAAAAATTATTAGGGCAAGAACAATAATGCATGTTAAGGAAGTTCCCAAAATAACTGCTACCAATACTCTGTGGAAATGCCTTGGTGTCTGCCCTTCCTGGTCCAGATTGTTCCTCTCTTACGTGGATCCTTTCAGGTGTTCAGCATCCTTGCAATGAAACCCCTGTCTTGTTTAGGATAACTTAAATTAGTTTTTATTGTTTGCAACCTAAAAACAAAACAAAACAAAAAGAACTTAATCCTTATATTTCTTTTATAGTTAGAAGCAATAACACTTTGAATTTTTAAAGTTAGCCTAAGCAAAAATTTTAAAATGGGACCTAATCAAACTTAAAAGCTTTTGCACAGCAAAAGAAACCATTAACAAAATAAAAAGACAACCTATGGAATGAGGGGAAATATTTGCAAATGGTGTAACTGACAGGGGGTTAATATCTAAAATGTACAAACAGCTCATACAACTCAATATCAAAAATAAATAAGTAAAACTCAATCCAAAAATGGGAAGAAGTCCTATATAGTTATTTTTCCAAAGACATACAGGTGGCTAACAGACACGTGAAAAGATGCTCAACATGGCTAATTATTAGAGAACTGTGAATACAAACCACAATGAGGTATCACACAACCACCACACAGAAGTCGGAATGGCTGTCATCAAAGTCTACAAATAATAAATGCTGGAAAGGGTGCAGAAAAAAGGGAGCCCTCCTACACTGTTGGTGGGAATGTAAACTGATGCAACCACTATGGTGAACAGTATGGAGGTTCCTTAAAAATCTAAAAAGAGAACTACAGTAGGATCCAGCAATTCCACTCCTGGATTGCTATCCAGAAAAGATGAAAACTCTAATTTGAAAAGATACATGCACCGCAGTATTCATAGCAGCACTATTTACAATAGGCAAGACATGGAAACAACCCAAATGCCCGTCAACAGATGATTGGCTTAAGAAGATATGGTACATGTATACAATCGAATATTACTCAGCCATAAAAAAGAATGAAATAATGCCATTTGCAGCAACATGGATGGACCTAAAGAATATTATAGTTGGTGAAGTAAGTCAGAGAGAGAAAGACAAAAACTATATATCACTTATATGTGGCATCTAAAAAAACTATACAATGAATGAATCTATATACAAATGAATCTCTATACAAAACAGAAACAGACTCACAGACATAGAAAACAAACTTCTGGTTACCAAAGTGGGGTGGGAGGGGAGAGAGTATTAGGAGTATGGGATTAAGAGATACACACTACTATACATAAAATAGATAAGCAACAAAGATTTACTGTATAGCACAGGGAATTATATTTGGTATCTTGTAATATAAGCTGCAAAAAAAAAAAAAGCAGTGTGCTGAATACCTGAAACTAACACAATATTTAAATCAACTATACTTGAATTAAGAATATAAATAAAGAAATAAAAATAAAGTTATCCTAACATATAGTCAGTATAAACTGTTTTTCAGCTCAAGAAATAAGCCATTGGTTGCAAACTGTTTCTTGTGACTTCAAAGCCAAGGTTCATTTTTCAGTGGTTTTAAAATTTTGCAGAATATTATATAGGTTCTCTCATACTTTCCTCTACCCTGTACTACCCCAGAGTAAAGAGCATTCCTAGTGCAAGCAAAGGAAATTCAGCCTTGCCACAAATATAGATGATCTTGAACTCTAAATCAATTGGAATGGATTTTAAAACACAGCTAGGACAAGTCCTTTTAGAAATTAAGTTAGGGCAGACAATAGTACTTCCAGAGTAACACTGTGATCTTGATGTGATTGATTTCAGACTATTGCTTGAAATATTCACAAAATTCTCCTTCCTCTTTTAGCTCTGAACTGTTCAAGGGTATGTTTATTAGCAACAGGGAGAAATGCCTGGTAGCTTTAGAAGATTGCCCTGTCTCTTTGTATTACTTCTTTCAACTCTGATGTTTACTTCAATGTTGAAAATGACACTGAGGGGATCTGTAGCTTCAGATGGATTTTGGTAAGCTGAAACCTAATGTCCCTGAGACCGAATCCTTTCCCGAACAACAGGCAGTTATTAATCACGTCCTCTTTGTCCATTATACGTCTTCCCTTTTTTTTGTCGTTGTTTTTTTCTTTAATGATACACATTAAAAATTAATGTCTGTGACAAGATTTTAGAAGAGTATCCACTTTTATTTTGTTAGCAGGTGGGATCCAAGAAGAATATCCTGCAGAAACCTCCATTACAATGCCCTTCCTGACAATTCAATTGTAAGATGCTATTACTATTTATTAATTGCTCGGGCTGCACTGTCATGGTTTATGATGTTAGCACAGACCCTGGATTGAGTTACATCCTTGTATTCAATTAGAGACTGTGTGTTATTGCACATATTAACGCTGTCGAACCACAGATGCTCGCCGTCTGTAGGTTTGCTTTTTTTTTTTCCCCTTGTAGTCCTCAAAAATGGGGCAACTTAAATCAGTACTCCTAGAAAGACTTAAAAAATAAAATAAGCACATAAGCACGAGTTGCAGGTTTAAGAACAAGGGCTGTGTAAAATTTAAATTTGAAAGACTCTATCAAAAGTATTTGCATAATTAGAATTGGGCAGCAGTTTAATCCATCTTGGTCGTCACTTGCTGCTGAAGAGGAGTATATGCTCGTCTGATTTCTGTTTTCTGGTTATTGCCGGTTTCTCCTGTCAAAACACTGTTCTCTGGCTAAAGGGAGGACCAAGTTATAAGATCAGAGTGACCAAGTAGGATGCTATAATTATAATCAAAGGGGATAAAATGTATCCGGATGAGGAAAGATGCATGAGTGACAAACCAGTCCTAACAGGACATTGAGGAGAGAAGGAATCTGCCCCTCACTTCCTTCTATCCTGGCACCTGATGAACTATTGATACTTTGCAATACAGAAGTATACCTCCCAATATAATTCACAGTGAAGTAGAAGCACGTGAAAGATGCATGGCCTACAGCAAGGTCTAATTCCTTAGACTCTTTTCATGAATTATTCCAAATAGACGTTTTCCTACAAAATAGGTATGTACTAAGATACCTCAGGAATGCCTTATCTTTGTCGGACCATCATTTACCTTTGAGAATTCCACATTCACCATGGTCAGTTTTGTCACTTAACGTCAATGTGGATTGAAGCTTTCCTGCTTTTGCACAATCATGGCCTCCTCTTTGAAAACATGAGGCGTACACCCCATTGCTCTGGCCAAATGCCAGGTTAGGTAATTACATTCTGTTACCTAAAGACCCCCTGTAGTTTCAATTAGAAAAATCGTTTTACCTCACTCTTCTACCTGTGGTGGTGTATAAGGATAGGTACTGCACGGCTAAACAGCACACTTGTCTCACCCCCGAATAAGCTGCTCTTTTTCATCATCTTTAATTAATATTTATTGGGTACCCACAGGGTAAATGGCTTGGGACAGGGTGACTTGGTAATTAAGTGTTCCCGAGTGCCAGTTGTCTCCTCTGAGAGTGAATATGGAGGACCCAAGTTTGAACAGTCTATTCATCATCACAGAAATAGCATCCATCCTTGTGATACGGTGCTACCTTGCTCTCTTCTGATACCTGTCCATCTGGTACACCTCTAATCAAAAATGTCCTTCAGATCATTGGATCCTAACAGCTTCAGAATTATGTCAAGACGCTCTTTGTGGTGACCAGAGAGTGTGAGCTGGCCTTTCATATCTGACCAATTACAGATTACAAACCTCTGCTCTTCTGGGGGGGCGCGGAGGGGGTGAGTTTGTTGTCCTAATGAGCAGCATGCTTTTAACGTTGAACATGACCTCCGTGTGTCTAGGATTACATTGTCATCTGTACCATCTGCTAGCCTTTTTTGCTATCTAGCTCTGTTCACTGGATGCAGAGGCTCTGGAAACTCTTAGAAAGCATCAGGTCTGATGCTTTTCTTCCAGTTTCTCCAGACGCTATCTTGATTTGTAGCCTGATTTTAGGTCTGTCTCTTGAATGACTTTGTATTTCAGTGACCACACTTACTTTTGCCATGTTTCAACCACTTTGCTCACAAATTTGGAGATTTCAGGTTTTATAGCTTAACTTCTAAGGGGGTGTGACATGGCCGTGAGGAGTAAGCATTTCAGGGATTATCTTTTTCAACCAAAGAGGGTTCATTCTTATACATGAGACATCAACCCTCTGGTCTAAAGGTTTCATACTACACAGCTGCACACTCATGCATCCTGACGCAGGCGCTGGGGAGGTGGAGAGGGGAAGCAAAGCACTTGCTCTTTGAAGCTTCTACCCTAACACTAAGTAGACAACCCTGCACAGACGGCATCACACAGCACCTTTGGGTTCTCTCAAGGATGATGGCAAAACATGAATTAAGAAAAACTATACTTTTCATATATTACTTTTAAAGTTTTATTCCAAATTTGAAACTGTCTTATCACCTTGTCTCCTTGATTTCGGGAGAGGATGACCTATGTGGGAGTGTCATTAGTGAGACAATGAAAATATTCTCTCTTTGGGGGATTATTTTAAAATGTATGATTGTTTATATTTTATTACAAAACCAAGGGCGAGAGCTTCACGTGCAATGGTTGTAAAAAAGATTTCGCTTAAAAAAAATAAAACTGGGTCTGATGCAAAAACAAAAATTCTAAAGGGTATTAAAATATACCATAGCTTCCAAAATACATGTGCTTTCTCCCCTAGTTCAGCCAGTCCTCTTTCCTTGCCTGTTTTCAACCTGCTTCCCCTTTCTGGCCCCTTCCACTGTGTTACCTGGAACCTTTTACTACTGCTAACAAGTGTCCTGTATCTTTAACGTTGTCCTGGGGCCCTTCACTGTCCCACCATCATATGGCTTTCACCACAGGTCCTTTATCAGGTCTCATTCCTCAGTTGCAAGCGACATAGACAACTCTGGGAAAATGAGCAAAAGAGGAATTTAGTGGAGGAATGTGGACACTCAGAGAATTGCTGGACAGGCTAAAGAACCAAGTGCTAGAAATGGGCCTGGGGAATGTGTGCAAAAAATTCCTGTTTTAGAAATGCTTTCTGAAATATTTATAGATAGCGTAATGTTCTTTCTAGAATTTGCTTCAAACTTTTCCATTGTAGGGTGAGGGTAGATGGGGCTAAAGGAAACAAGAATCATCATGAGTTGATGAGTTCTGTAGCTGGATGATGGGTACGTGAGAGTTCATTTGCTGTGGGGCATGTTTGAAATTTCCATGAAAAAAAGTCAAAATGAAAAGATGGATCCAACGCTGCTGCTCCTGGGAGCTTCCCAATGACTTTGAACTGACAGAGATGATGGGTGTTATGACTCTTCAGTGGATCTAAGATGCCCTCTAAGGAAGACACAGTTAGTTCATAGTATTTGCCCTGCTCTAATCCAGTCAAGGGGTGTGTGTGTGTGTGTGTGTGTGTGTGTGTGTGTGTGTGTGTGTGTGTGTGTGTGTGTGTGTGTGTGTGTGTGTGTGTGTGTGTGTGTGTGTGTGTGTGTGTGTGTGTGTGTGTGTGTGTAGGTATATAAGTATGTGTGTTCTGTAAGGGGGGTGTGTGTGTGTGTGTGTGATAAGTCTGGCAGTGTTTGAGGTGTGAGAACAGAGGCGACAGGGTTGAAGTGCCTTGTCATCTGCAGCAGGTCTGTCCCGTATTTAATTGGCAACTGTCCTGTTTAATAATCACTTCAGCCTTTGAGGTTTCTGTCCACTGAATACGAAACCCAAAATATAAATGTCCTTTTCCCCCCATTGAGTATTTTTTGTTATTGATTTTTTAAGATATGATTTGTATGCTCTCAATCAATGCAATATAATGTAAAAAGATAATCTGCAATGTAGTTTGTTGTCAATAAATTTCCCATATTATGTCTCAAAAAATTTAAAAAAATAAAAAGAAATGGGCAGGAACCAAGGTGACCTGGATGGCTAAGAAGAAGGAAAGAGAGAAATTGTGACCAACTGAAGAACTGCCCGGTTAGGAAACAACAGATAAAATGAGTACTTACCTTATTTTTGTCTCCATCCCTGGGCTGAAGTCCCAGTTCCAGGCAGGCAGTGTCCGATGGAACTGGCCTGCTTTTCATGCCTGGTTTCTAGCTGTCTCTAGAAGATGAGTAGAAGATTGTGGGAGAAAATGGGATCCTCCTGGGGTGTGATGAGATGCAGTGGGTGTTTGACTAACCAGCATCAACAGCTCTGAGTCTCGGGGAGAAGGGCAGTTCCTCCAAGGGAAGACAGCTGTTTGGCTGAAGGAAAAATTCCTGGGTGGCCCCAAATAGTAACTGTCCCTCTCAGTGTTCTCCATGACTCACAACCGCTCATTTTGTTCTCCAGCTTTAAAATCTCTAGTAGCTTTGTTACTGTATAATCAATTCTGTACTCCTTTAATATGCTATCCGAGTGTGGGCTTTTATAAACAGCCCCAATCTACCTTTCTTTTTTGCCTCTCTGGCCATTTTTGTCCATACCCAGGCTGTAGATACTAGTCGTGCAATCATTTATTGTTTTAAACATGCTGCTTACTGTCATTTCTGGATGACTTGAGTCAAGCTTCTCTTTCTACCTGAACCACCCTTCTTTTTCCCCTTTGCCTTGCTAATTCTTACTCATCCTTTTTGATCCCAAATCACACGACCTGTGTTCCATTGCATTTACTTGGGAATCTCTGCGGGCTGGCCTTTTCAGGGTGGGTGCTCCCCCTGCCTCAGCCTAGAGAGTGAACTCCTTGCGGGCAGGGACCATGTTCCTCACCTCCATATATCTTCTCTGTGTGGCCACTGGCTCCATATGACCTGTACCAGGTGATCACCCATCATTAGATTTTCAGTGAGCATCTCACGCTATGTCTTCATGTCGATCATGGACTTTGTACAGGTGCATTCATAGAGCTGTCCTAATCCATATCTTATTAGTGGTCAGTGGCGTAAAGCTCAGTACATTCTCATATTTCATTTGATACTTTTTGCTGACTTCTCCCTCCCCAATCCCCATTCTCCAAATCCTTCTTCCATCTCCTCATTCTTCCCAAATCTCTGCTGATCTTCACATCACCCACCCTACAGTTGAGACCAAGAGTGGGAGCTCTTTTGTTGTCTTGAACTGAGTTGAGTCAGTGTGAGCACTTGTTAACTCAGTTGCTCCCTCTTCCTTGGTGAAGAGGATTTGGGCATTTGGGGTGGCTGGATTTCACCACACCCCCTACTTTATTTTGGTTTTGGGTGGCAAATTAAATTTTGCCAAAATTAATATTTATTGAACGAATCAATTATCACAGCAGAAGTACTGAGGAAAGAGGGGAAAAAATAGGTGAAATAGGAATATGTCAAGAGAAAGCTTGGTTTTTGTTATTACTTCTGTAATAACTTGTGTAATAACCCCTTAAAAGGAACTATTTTTCCAAACTTGATGTTTGACAAAGATAGCAGGGAACTTGGAAGCAAAAATTAAAAATTAAAAAAAAAAAAAAGTACTAGGTCATGTTGCTTGCTCTAGATATTTTTGGCATGGCTAAGATGTGCTAGGAATACTTCATTTTTGACATAAACTCTGACCACTTTTCACTTGCAAATGACCAGAATGCATATATTTACCCAGGACAGGGTAGGGTTTGTGATCATGATATTGTGATGCACTGCGGCCATGTTAAGGATTCAGCAGACTTATCTGAGCCTAGTGTATCTACAGCCTCTGGTGGAAGAGCTTGAGTGACCTATTTCTTCTTTTTTGTTTAAGAATCAGGAGTCTAAGCAGTCAAATTGTGAATCAGGAGCTAATAGGATGAATAGAAGCTAGAAAACAGCATGCCACAGTTTAATGAAAGAAAAATGTGTTCCATGCTCAAGATACAAATAAAATGCTACTTTCAGATTACAGTTTTTGCAATCTATTTATTTCCTTAATTTTCTCTAACTGCTATTTCACTCAACTACAACTTTTAATATTCACTGGACAAACAATACAGAAAAGCTTTCAAATCTTTGTTGAGCCCCTTCCAATGTATTTTATATTTCACTGTCTATAATGGAGTATTTAGTTATTATAGGACATTAGATTTTGCATGGTTAAGTTATTTCTCTTCTTTTCAAGACGGCTAAGAATATCAGCCTAGAAAATCATGCTGGTTCAGTGGTTGACTTTAGTCAAAAATCACTGAATCCCATTGCGATCCAGTGTTTTACAAAGTGTGGTTCTTGGGTAATTGTATTGGCTTCAGGAGGGGATTTGCACTAAAAATGCACATTCTTGAGTCACTCCTAAGACTAAATGCATCAACATGTGTGCTGGTGAATAGAGGATGTGGATTTTTAACAACCTTCTAGAAGAGCCTGTTCACACCAACGTTTGAGGCTTTGCTGGTTTCAGTATTAAAGGTAATAGCAGCATATAATTTACGGAGTTGGTCCCCAAACCTGTTTAGTCTTCTTTTATTTCAGCTGTGCTGTTTTGCTCTTCAAAGCCATGCTGTGTCTTCTTTTGCCTCTTCAGATCAAACGTCCAGCTGTCTGATCAGTGCAGAGCAGTGAGCAACCCACCACCTCAACTTGTATCCCTTCCACTCCCTGAGTCAACCCTCATAAGTTGATTACATACATTTTTGTGTAAGATATTTAAGACTCTGATCTTCATACATTCTTTTTTTTTAACATCTTTATTGGAGTATAATTGCTTTACAATGGTGTGTTAGTTTCTGCTTTATAACAAAGCAGATCAGCTATACATATACTTATATCCCCATATCTCCTCCCTCTTGCATCTCCCTCCCACCCTCCCTATCCCACCCATCTAGGTGGTCACAAAGCACTGAGCTGATCTCCCTGTGCTATGTGGCTGCTTCCCACTAGCTAGCTCTTTTACATTTGGTAGTGTGTATATGTCCATGCCACTCTCTCACTTCGTCCCAGCTTACCCTTCCCCCTCCCCATGTCCTCAAGTCCATTCTCTACATCTGCATCTTTATTCCTGTACTGCCCCTAACACATATGTATGGAATCATACATTCTTCTAGGCAGGGCCCATAGCTAATTAAGCTTAAAAATAACATTTGGAAGTTTATATATTATTATCATTTAATCAAAGTCATATATTTTACTGTGGGAAATTTGGCAATACAGTAAACGACTAAGAGCTAAAAATAACTCAATACCCGATAATGCAAAATCTTTACTATTATTATATTTTTAAAACATTGAAAACACATAGTGAAAACCTATTAAGAATATAGTCAGTCATACAGAGTGAAGTAAGTCAGAAAGAGAAAAACAAATACCGTATGCTAACACATATATATGGAATCTAAAAAAAAAAAAATGGTCATGAAGAACCTAGGGGCAAGATGGGAATAAAGACACAGACCTACTAGAGAATGGACTTGAGGACACGGGGAGGGGGAAGGGTAAGCTGTGACAAAGTGAGAGAGTGGCATGGACATATATACACTACCAAATGTAAAATAGATAGCTAGTGGGAAGCAGTCGCATAGCACAGGGAGGTCAGCTCGGTGGTTTGTGACCACCTAGAGGGGTGGGATCGGGAGGGTGGGAGGGAGATGCAAGAGGGAGGGGATATGGGGATATACGTATATGTAGAGCTGATTCATTTTGTTATAAAGCAGAAACTAACACACCATTGTATAGCAATTATACTCCAATAAAGATGTTTAAAAAAAAAGAACATAATGTGTATGCAGTTAAGAATAGATCATTGCCAGTGAGGTCGATTGCATGATTTGGTTTAGTGTTTGGGTTTATTTTGCTTTTCCTTTGCAAAGTTAATTTGGGAACATCTTCACAGAACTTAACTTTTGCTTGCCTAATGTGGAACAGATGCAGTTTCAGTCAAATGGAAGCAGTACTTGAGCTCTTCTAATGAAAATTGTTAAAGTTTAGAGTATTCCTATTCTCTTATTAGGGTTGTATTAGGCTACTAGCATTATTCATTATTTCTAAATAAAGTGAAATGTGGACCCCCATGCATGAAGATATTTATTACTTATTGATATTTAAAGGTTGTTAAATTAATCTTATTTAAATTACTCCTACTGCCAACCACTGTTATAATAATTTATTATATATTATTACTTTAGGGTTTTCTTTTACTTTAATATAGAACTTGGAAAAGCAATATTTTGCCTGTAGATTTTTCCTACAGTTCATTGTAACTGTGACTAATTCATCACAGCTGTTGAGACATGCAAAATCTATAATACTTCACAATGTTGATTTTCTGTTTCTGTTTTCTAAGACTGGCACTTGATTTGAAACCATATAATGAAAAATTACATGCATCTCACTGGAAGAAATATTGCTTTGACCACTTGGAAGTAGGAAGATGACCAGGAAGAGTCTTGTGACTCTGTAGAGGAGGATTGTGTACATGAAAGTTTGATAACTTCACTGAACTTTGTTATGCCTGTCCTGAGTGTTGAGATTAGACCTGCCTTTAGTTGTTTAGTTTTGATCCAGAATTAACGTCTATTGTCATTGCATTCTGTCTTCTGTTATTGGCAAACCTCTGTTAGGTAGCTCAGAATTTCTTCCAAAATATAATTCCTCGTGGAATATCTAGAGACCCCTTATTCTCTTTGTGAGTTACCATGCCTCCTCCTTTTTCTGCTTTCCTTCTTTCCTCCTCTTCTCCTTTTTCCTAAAGGATCTTATACTACTTTTAGTTGAAAAACATTATACTGCTTTTAGTTATCCCCATTCGAAGAGGCTGGGCAGAGGCAAAAATAGAAGAGGTGGCCTCCATCTTTCCTTTCTGCCTCTTAGCAGATCTTACAATGGATTAAAGAGGAAAACAAATTAAGAGCAAAGTGGGGCTTTGCATTTATTGGTGAGGATGGATTGTATCTATTCTATTAGCATGGATGATTGAATGCTGCCTCAGTATCAGTGTGTTTGATATTCAAGCTGATGCCATCATTTTCTTAGTGATGATTGAAAGCTGCCTCTGTATCATTATGTTTGATATTCAAACTGTTGTTATCATTTTCTTGGTTTGCATGTAGAAAAGACTGATGAATTATTAGTTACATCAAATCTTTAACGTGTGTAAATTAGTCAAGTACAAAATATGTTTATAAAATCCATGGTTATTATTCTACTGTTAGTATTATTTTTGAGGCTTCATGCAAGAGCAGAAGAATATGTAACGGTCTTACCTCCTACTTACTTATTCTAAGTTTAAATATATAAAGTACAGAGACCCTAGAAAAACAAACTGTGTATATGGATACAAGGAAAAGGATTGCTTTGTCAACCAAACTCTTGTTATTATATAAAGACTAATGGAAATAGGAAGGGAGTTGAAAAATGCAGGTAAACTTGTTCTTTAAAATTGTCAGTTTGGAGCTTCCCTGGTGGCGCAGTGGTTGAGAGTCCGCCTGCCGATGCAGGGGACACGGGTTCGTGCCCTGGTCCGGGAAGATCCCACATGCAGCAGAGCGGCTGGGCCCGTGAGCCATGGCCACTGAGCTTGCGCGTCTGGAGCCTGTGCTCCACAACGGGAGAGGCCACAGCGATGAGAGGCCCACGTACCGCTAAAAAAAAAAAAAGAAAAAAATTGTCAGTTTATATGGAGTCTGGATGTTTTGTAAAGTATATACAAAACAGGAGGGGTACAAACTAGGTGGCCATTCATTCATTCTTTCAAAAAATACTTATTTACTAAGAAATATAGCGAGCCATAAAATAGAAACAGGCTTTGTCTTCATGGAGTTAAGAGGAACAGACATGAGTTGAAAAACTACAAAAGATGTATAATCATTAGTTGTGATAGGTTCTATGAGAGGAAATTAAGGGGATGATGAGAAAATATTAAAGGGGGCATAATCTTGGATAGGGGAAATCTGTTTTAGGGATTGATTTTTAAGTTCAGGCTTAAAATATGAGTAGGAATTGACCAAGGGACCTGTGAAAAGGAAAGCACTTCAGACAGAAATATCAGCATGGCAGTGACGTTGAGAGTGTTCCCTTTGTATGTATCACGTGCTCCATCGTGTGTTTTTAGAGTAGCATATAATATTTCATATGGACTCTAGCAAAATTTTTTTGGATCCATGTAATACTGAATTGACTATTAGAGTAAGAACAATGAGATACGTGCAAGTAATTTCATGCAATTGGACTTATTCTTTCTACCTATTTACACACCCCTTCGTGATTCTTCTAAGAAGGTTCTTTGTATGACTTGGAGAGAATGGCTTTAACTACAGCTAACTTTGTGAAAATTGGTTTGCAGTCCAGGTTGGAATAAAAAGATCAGAAACCACGTGTTGATACTGTTTAAAAAGGAAAAATAATTTGGTATCTTAGTGTTACAAATATGTTGATGTCTGAAGTTCTATTTAAAGCTATTTTTAGTAAGTAAGACTCAGCAATGGAGTCAGATTTGCTGACATAGAGGTTCATTGGGTATAATGACATTAAGGGTTGCTCGACTTCTGGTCCATTTCCTGATGCCCAATCCCATTATTAAGGACAGAGAGGGTAAGAAAGAAGGGTAACTCTAAAACTATCAGCTTAACTGTTTTACTTTACTGAATTCTTGCTTGATTTCTAGTTGCAGGATATGAGTGATTGTTTTTACCATCATTCATAATTGGCACATAGAAGTATTTGCTGTATAACATTTGAAGGTATTTCTAGACATGAGTTTCTGGCTTTGAAAATTAGCCATCATCTTTTTTTTTTTTTTTTTTTGTGGTACGCGGGCCTCTCACTGCTGTGGCCTCTCCCGTTGCGGAGCACAGGCTCCGGACGCGCAGGCTCAGCGGCCATGGCTCACGGGCCCAGCCGCTCCGCGGCATGTGGGATCTTCCCAGACCGGGGCACGAACCCGTGTCCCCTGCATCGACAGGCGGACTCGCAACCACTGCGCCACCAGGGAAGCCCTATCCATCATCTTGCCTCTACTTTTTAAATGTGTCTAAATTAAATAAATCCAAATTAATTTGTTTGTGAATGTTCTGTCTTCACTCACATAATTAGCCATCAGACTTAAACAACTTTTCTAGTGCAAAATGTCAGTTAATTATTAATACATATTATTAAAGTGAAACAAGTTGCTGGAAGCATTTTTGAATTTGTAATTGGATTTCTGTATGTTATTCTTAAGTACAAGAAGTCAACTATCAACTTTCTTAATGGTAAACTAATTTTAATTTTGTTAAGTATGCTGTGCTCTCAGATAAACAGAATAGCATCTATCTCTTAAGAAATTAAAAGAAAATATTAATTCAATCTTATTATTAAACTATATTACTCCCAAGTAAGTTTAGTTATTTAATTTTTTTAGAGTAAGTTTCTCATAGGCTTTGGGATCTAGTATCAACTCACCATATCACTCCTCATTAAAAATAGAATCTCCCTCTTTTTTTTTTTTTTTTTGTGGTACGCGGGCCTCTCACTGCTGTGGCCTCTCCCGTTGCGGAGCACAGGCTCCAGACGTGCTGGCTCAGCAGCCATGGCTCACGGGCCCAGCCGCTCCGCGGCATGTGGGATCTTCCGGGACCAGGGCACGAACCCGTGTTCCCTGCATTGGCAGGCGGACTCTGAACCACTGTGCCACCAGGGAAGCCCTTCTCATTTTTTGACAGTAGTTTGTCCATATCAAAGATATAGTGTGTTCAATAAAATATTAAAAATGCAATATAATCCAACAAAGATAACTAAGAAATTTATGGCAGAGTATACACCATTTATATAAAATTCCCAACCTCTATAAAAATTAGTACATAGATTGCAGCAGTGCTCTCAGAAATACCTGTCACCACCACGTACCTTCAATTCAGGGTGGATGTAGCATCCCATACCCGGCCTGGGTCGAGTGACATCATGCAAATGGTGGCATTAGTGTCATGAGTAATAATGGCTTCCCCTTCAGCCCTGTCAAACAATGTCAGGTTGCTAGGCTCTAACTTTTGTCGCAGAGCTCAAAGAAAATATAAAACAAGTACCAGGTTGCTGTGGATGGGTTAGCAAAGTAATTCACCAATAAATAATAATTACCCTAGGAGTGAATATGGAATCTGATTTTTTTAAAATGAAATCCATAAAGGTTCTTTCTCTGTAGGTTTTATTTTTCTTTCTACTATAAAATTAGAACTTGTCGCTTCACTATGGGGTTCTGACAGTTAAATAATAGTTTGCAAATGATTAGTGGAATGAGAAATTACTACCCATAGATAGAGCTCTGTGACTCAGCAGATAAAGATATGCAACTCGTTTACCAAGGAAACCCCACTGGACATGCTGGAAAGTGAAGGCAGAAGTAGTGTTTTCTGTTGTAAGTGCTCATGCCAGTTTGTTAAACTTCCCTTAATTATCAGAATAATTTTCATTTGGAACTTAAAACCAACTGGGCCAAATATATTCCACTTAGGCATTTTCAACTTTGAAGGGGTGTGGGTGAATTACATTAAATGGCTCTCCACACCCCTTTACTCTGCTCCCTCACCCTTTCATGGAAAAGGGATCATGGTAATATCCAGCTATCTTTCTAGGACAGCTCCAAGTACAAAGAAAGGACAGTAGGCGTGGTGATTTTAATTATCCATGTAAATTAAACTATGTGCTGCAGTCCTGTGATTGAAACTCATTACTTTAACTTTATTGTTTAGTTATGAGAGTAAACCTCAGCTTAGTGAAATTATAAACCAGATCCTGATGGCTCCACGCATTCACAGAATTTGAAGGAAAAAATAACCCAAAAACCACAGTCAGGACAACAGAGTACCTCAGTTGTCTTTCATATGTTATCACACCAAACATACCACCATGAGGCACTCACTGAAAGAACAGTTTTCCTTTTTAAAAATCTTTTCCTGTGCAAGAGAAATATGCTAGTGTTAGAAGATATTTATTACAAATTCAAAAACAAAGTTGTAGTAGATGTTTCCTTTTACTTGGTCAATTTTACTGAACAAAGAGTGCTCTCATAACCCTCTCTCTCAAAATTAGAATCTCAAGCTTAATTTTTTCCCCTAATATCTGATATATCTTTTAATATTTTAGGGTGTACTGTTTCTCACTGTGACAAATAAAGGTCATTCTTCTTGTCTCTATTTTTCTACCTCTGGATGTTATCCGTAACCGTCAGGTACTGTCAGCTCCGTTGACTGTAGACTAATTGTCCTTAAATATATTAAAATTTCTAATTGTGGTGAGAAGCAATGCTGTATTTCCCCTTGAGTCATTGTTGAATCAGTTTCCTCACATGGGAGATTCATTTAGAGATAGTTTTACTTGGCTTAAAATAATTGAGGACATTCAGAATGCCAAAGTTATTGGAATAACTTGAAAAGTTGTATATTCTCTGCAGATTTATTTCAAGTACAAATTTTAAGGTAGATGCCTTTACTTGACACTTAATTAACACGTCTACTTTCGGTTGATTATTTCTCGGAATGATATTTCTTATCCCAATTGTGATATTTTGATTTGTAACAATTACATACTCTAGAATCTAATAATTTGGAATTTAATTGGTAATTAAAGCTCTTCGAGTTTTCTAACAGAGGTCATTATTATTAGTGATACAGGTAATAAGAGTGAAAGTTTACTGAGCACTTAACATGTGCTAGGAACCATGAAAGCACCTCACAAGCATTGCCTCACATACTTTTAACAATATCACTATTAAATGAAGATATTCTTGTTATTTATTATCCCACTTTAGGCCTAGGGATGCTGAGTAACCCAATGTAGTTTGAAAACTATTAAGTGGCAGAGCCAGGAATGGACCTGTGTCTGTTTGACTCCCAAGCCCATCTGGTGTGGATAAATAGAATGATAGAACAATGTATCACAGTTAGACCTAAAATACAAGTGAGGGTAACTGAAGAATGATATTTAACTCTCATATCTGGCTGCCTTTCTACTATCAACATATTTTTCACTAAATTATGTTAAGGTGCTTCTTCCCAGCTTTATTGGGATATAACTGACGTATAACATTGGGTAAATTTAAGGTGTACAGCATCTTGATTTAATACCCTTATATATTGCAAAATGATCACCACCATTGTGTTAGCTAATGTCTGCAGCACATTGTCTAATCACTATTTCTTTTTTGTCATGAGAACGTTTAATATCTACTCTCTTAGCAACTTCCAAGTATATATCACAGTATTGTTAACTGCAATACTATGCTGTACATTAGATCCTTGAAACTTATTCATCTTATACCTGGAAGTTTGTACCCTTTGACCAACATCTGCCAGTTTCCCCCAACCTGTAGCCTCTGGTAACCACCATTCTACTCTCTGTTCCTACGAGTTCAGCTTTTTCAGATTTCACACGTATGTGATATCACGTAGTGTTTGTCTTTCTAAGTCTGACTTACTTCGCTTAGCATAATGTCCTCAAGGTCCCCCCAAGTTGTCACGAATGGCTGGATGTCCTTCTTTATCGTGAGTGAATAATATTCCATTTTCTGTATACACACCACATATTTATCCATTCCAAAGAAAGTTAATATGTCATATAAATATGCGTACAGAGCCTAGCACAGCATTCAGCACAAATGGGGTCTCCATAAATATTTGTTCAATTTAATTTAATTGATGTTTATTTTTTAAGTGTACTAAAATATGAAATGCATTTGCTCAGTTTGGAATGTAGCTTTATTAATGCATGAATAATTAAACCTCTAAAGTTTTCAAGTTAATAGTGACTTTCTTTCTCTCCTGTCTTCTAAATGCAGCAGTGTGCTTGTCATCATCTTCTCTAAGGCAATTTGCATGTGCCCCGTAATGTGAATTTCCATAAAATAACGTCCATGACCAGGCCTGTGGCACCTTGTGATGCATCTAGGGAACTTCTAAGTTATATCAAACAAAGCTATCACTAATTTGTAGAGCTCACATTATTCTCTTTGAAAATGCCCTTGCTCCTGGAAGAACCCTTTCTATGAAAAGGGAAATGGATATAGAGGATCAGCATTTTATGTTTCACATTATAAAAATTTCTTAATAATTATTTTCCCAAACTGAAGTTATAGAAGAAAGCCAATTCCTGATAAAAGAAAACAGATGAAAAGGAAAGGAAAGAAAAAATGTTGACAGTGTAGTATAGTTTGGTTTTCTTGTGGTGGTTATCTTTCTTTTGGACTGGGAAACTCCACCTGCGATTATATCTACATCACTTGAATTGTAATTGCAAACTGTCAGTGTACTGTCCCATACATGTATAATCCCCAGTCTCATTATGTTTCCAAATACAAATATAAATTATTGCCTTTCTTCATCTCTCATTTTAAAATGAAATGGATTCCAAGTAAAGTGCTCTGTGGGACAGAATTAAAAAGAGAGAGAGAGAAATGGAGCTGGGAAACTAGGTGAGATCATGTTTGAACATGGCATTAACCTCCTCCTTGCTGCCATCCCTACTTTTTCCACATTTTGTTCTATGCCATGCATTCCACAGATATTTATTGAATATCTTCTGTGGATGAGGCACTGTGATAAGGAATTAGCATAAATTCCAAGATAAATAAGAATAGCCCTACATCCTAAACTAATCTACAGTCTAGTAGAGAAGAGATAAAACACACCCAAAGACAATGTCGACTGTCCCCCAAATTGGAGAGATAAAAGATTGTGGGAATTCAGAACAAAAAGAGATTATCTTGAATTTTGGAGAGGTCCAGAGGGTAAGAAAAAAATTCCGTTAGAAAGTGAAAGGTGAGCTGGCCTCGAGGAAAGAATAGAATTCAGCTACTGCCGAAGTCTGATGGAGATGCTGAGAAGGGTTGCACACTGATTCTCTCCTCCTTCTCCCACTCTAGAATAAAAATAACTTCCTTCTAACCACCTTTAAATACTGCTCACCCTTAATTCGTCTTTCCTACCAATTCCTACAGTAGATATGGAATTTGCATGCCTTTGTCATAAGAGGACTTCCCGTAAAGGCAATCTTAAGGACTCTAGGTGAACTAGGTTAGGGGCAGAGAGCAATTTACTTCTCTTTGTTGACTCTCCGTTTCCTCCTCTATGAATAAGAGAAATGGAGTATAACTGGGATCACAAGTACCAGCTCCAGTCCATTGGTTGTGACTGCCTGGTATTCCTGGTAGGCTGTGTTCTGAACACTAGCAGGCCAAGCCTGAACAAAGCCGAAAGAATCTGGTGATCAAATAATTATGTCTGCCATTGGCATAGAATGCAGGAGTGATGTTACACTCGCCACATCTTTCCAGCCAGAGTTAATCATTTCAACTAAGCAGACATTCCACATTTGGGGGTTGCTAAATACCAAGGCATGCCTTTATTTCCAACCTTCTCCATGAAGAGTGGGATTTGAGGTAGAATTTCTCAATTTGTAGAGGCACTCCTAGGACGTCATGATCAGGCTTTATAGGCAGCACACCTGGATGTTAAAGCAAAGCTGAAATACCGAGCATTTGAGTCGTGTCCTGTTCTGTTTCAGAGAGAGTTTAAGCAGACAGGCAACCTCAGAATTTCCTAGGAAGTGGACTGGGAAGCTCTAGATTTGAAAGTAGTTGAATATCAGTTGGATTTGGTTATATAAACTCAAAAGATACCTTGAAGATATCAAAAGACATCTTGGCAACTGGGTTATCTAGTTAATACAAGGAATGAGACATGAAGATCCATGGAAAGCACTTGAGAATGCACGTAATTGGGTGTTTAAATGGCGGGCTGTATCCCATAAGAGATCTCTGATGTAGACTGAGATATATTGGTTAATTGCTAAAATAACGTGGCAAGGCCCACACAGCTATTCTGGCAACTCTAAACCTTGCTTATTTAAATTAGGAGTTTCATCAACATTGTTTCAAAATAGTTCATTTAAAATGATTATCCTCACACTGGATGCTGAGGCACAAGATGGTGCATAATAAAGTTAATCTTTATTTTATTTTATACAATCCCTACCCTTCCAGGGACCCCTTGGAATCATTGGCTGTAATGAATTTATAGCATGAGCGCTCTCCGTCCCTATAGATAAGCAGAAAAGAAAAGCACCTTTTGCATCTGTTTGTTTTCCTTTTACTGATGTTTCTTTGGCAGTATATTTAGCCTCCTAACTATACCTCTTAGGTTTAGAGAGGGCTAAGATTTATTACAAAATTATTTTTAAAATATAGTTTATCCATTGCCCTCCAGTGACACAAATGTCAGAATTACCTATGGTACTCCAGGAAAACCAATTTAATTCTTCCTGTGTCTGAGCCTTTGTGGTGTCTATTTTTATGAAGTAGTTTTCTTGTGTTTTTTTCCCCCTTTTACAGTTTTTAAATGGATAAGTTGTGGTATTGTATCTTATGGTGAAGCAAGGATGATGAGAGCCATCACAGAACACTGCTAGTTGTCAGTGCCCTTAAATTATAATTGATTAGTACACGAACAAAGAAGTGATAGGCGATTGGATTTCGAAAGAAAATGGGACTACGTATGACTGGTTTGAAGGTATGATTTTATTGTGGAAGGGTTGAAACACAAAGGTTTCCCCAAAGTCTCATTTTTCATAGACATGAGATAAAATCTGTAACTCATTCCACTGGGGTTTAAGCCATTTGTTGGCTTTAATTTAATTGGCTAGAAAGCAAGGAATAATGGTTTACTTTGAGCTCTCTTTTATCTTCCTTAGTAACATGTCACTTACATGACCCATGGACGCTGTGAGTGTTTTCAAAAGACCTCTTTAAAGTATGCCTGCACTTCTTCGGGCACTAAAATATGTTTTACTTGGAGATGTTCAGGGGCAATAAGATACAGAGTATCATTTTAATAATAGAGTAAAACTCAGTGAAAGGAAAGTAAACAGCAAATATAGGCTGAAACTGGAGTGATGAGTGAAGCCTGCTTCCCGGAAGTGAAAATGCTCAGAGTAGACAGAGAAATGCTTTCTGAGCTTGTTTGGTAGGAAATACTGTTAACTATGTAGATTCTCTGTGAAACCTCATTATACTTAGGCTGCTAAATGTTTGCTTTGGCACGTTGTGTTCTATCGTTGGTATCACATCATTCTCAAAATCTACCAGCACAGCCACTTTAGAGCAGGTGAGCTTGCCTGGATGAACTGGACACACATTTTTCATCTGCCCTAATGAAATGCACTTATTCTTAGCCGTGGGGTAGTCAGTCATCTTCTGTGATGCCTCCAGATCCATTCAGCAGAAGCTTTCCTGCTTCTCAAAATATCTCACCCTAGACATGCAGGAGCCCCTTCCATGAGAGGAGCAGCAGTTTATCCTTCACCGACATCCTATTGTTAGCTTGGCTCTTGAGTTGGCCTACAGTCGTGGTCCTGCTGACTAAGGCTCTGCTCTCCTGGGTCTCACTGTGGTCAAATCAATGCCTTAGTTCTCTGGGAAGGAAGAATGATAAGGCATCTAAGTGTTGTCTGCTCTTTAGTCAACTGTTCTCTTAGCTGTTTCTTTAAACGTCCGGATTACCTGTTCTTTAGGTTGCAGTGCTATCTCATTTAGATTATGTCACTAGGAAGCATGCAGATGGAGACCTTCCTGCCCTCTTCAGCTCAGTGGCCCCATGACCTTGCATAGGACATTGCAGCTTACTGAATCTCAATATTCCCATATATTCATTCCAGAAGCTATCATTCACTAGCGATCCAAGTTTAGCAGGTATTATTCAAAGTCCTGAAGATACAATACAAACACATCATCCCTACCCTACCCTCAAGGAAGCAACCATCTTATAGAGAAGATGGGAAAGTGAATAGTCAGTTAGGGCCACGGCCCCATCAGCTTCCTAGAGGAATTGTTAGGTGAATGAAACAATAAACGGGTCAGTGCTTCTTTTCTTCCCCATTTTATTGAGACATAATTGGCATACGTCACTGTATAAGTTTAAGGTGTACAGCATTGTAGTTTGATTTACATATATTATGAAATATTATAGCAGTAAGTTTGGTTATAATCCATCATCTCACATAGATAAAACAAAAAGAAAAGAAAAAGAATTATCCTTGTAATGAGAACTCTTAATGTTCCTCCCAGAGAAACACATAACAGTGTCTTAAGGGTTTGAAATTTGGTTAGAAATACCAGGATTCCCGTAAAAAATAAATAATGGCAATAGCCATTAAATAAGAAGTGACAAGTAATTGTTGGAAAACGAATGCTAGAGATATCCAGAGAAATGAGAGATCCCATCGGAAGTTTGGGGAAGGCTTCTTAGAGGAAGTGCAGGGCCCGAATGACTGACAGGTCGAACTTATACAGGTAACAAGCCAGGGGAAGGGCACTCCCTACAAAAGGGACAAGATGTGTAGAGCTGGAAATGGAAACAATTCATATGAGATGGTAAGGAAAACTGCTCCAGTAAGTTCTTGAAGGTAAATATTGAGAGTTATTTTAGTTCTTCTTCCCAGGGTTCATGGTTCCTTTTTATTTATTTATTTATTTATTTATTTATTTATTTTTGACTGCGTTGGGTCTTCATTGCGGTGCGCGGGCTTTCTCTAGTTGCGACGAGCAGGGGCTACTCTTCATTGTGGTGCGTGGGCTTATTGTGGTGGCTTCAGTTTGTTGCGGAGCACGGGCTCTAGGCACGTGGGCTTCAGTAGTTGTGGCACGTGGGCTCAGTAGTTGTGGCTCACGGGCTCTAGAGCTCAGGCTTAGTAGTTGTGGTGCACGGGCTTAGTTGCTCCACAGCATGTGGGATCTTCCCAGACCAGGGCTCAAACCCATGTACCCTGCATTGGCAGGCGGATTCTTAACCACTGCACCACTAGGGAAGTCCATTCATCATTCCTTTTTAATCTGATAGATAACAGGTCATTGGCAAAGTGCATTTAAAGCACAAAAGTTAAACAACAGTCATATTCCCTTCAGACTGCACTCATATAAACAGAGTTGGCAAAGTTACAATTTTTTGACTGTCTACAAGATGTAGACTACAAGTAAAGTATATGTGTAAGACTCCATAACACCAATAGTAGGAAAGTAGCATCATTTATGTCACAGCCAATCTTCCAGGTTAAATACAGGATTGCTTTATTTATAGATTTTATACAATATTTAAATCAAGACACATAGTTTATAAACCATTTTGTAGATTGCCTTTTCATGTAGTCTTAATATTTTCTCAGAACTCTATATCATGCATAGACATTTAGTTCTCTATTCATGGAAATGAATCTTGATGGAATATTTCCAATGGCTGTGGAGCTAGCTACTATGGTAAGTTCTGGGGATACCAAGGGAGAAGTCTCTAGAGCTTTGCCTTTTACCAGCCTAAAGGTCATTGAAGAAGATAGATAAGCAAAGCATAGGACAATTTTTAGTTTACTCTATAAATATGTGGGACAAGTTTATTTCCAGTTTTCTTGTTAATTATGTTTATTTGCCCAAAGGAAATTTTATTCATGTGCAAGTTCTTTCCTTTTGATGAACTCTCTAGTAATCTTTGTTCTGAAGTAGCTAAAATATTAGCCGAAGGGCACAATTCTTCTTTCAGAAATTTCTCTTGATAATGATTGTATACGAGTGCTAGAAAACATATCAAAATGCTAATATTTGTAACTAAACTAGTGATATAAATTTTACATAGCCATCTCTAAAATTGGGGGAAATGTAGAGGAAAAATATTTAGGAAAACCAGATATGATCTAGGATTCTGAAAGAGAAACTAGATAAATTCATAGTTACTAGTGAAAGATATCAGCTACCTTAATATATAGTGTTTATGGGCTTCCCTGGTGGCGCAGTGGTTGAGAGTCCGCCTGCCGATGCAAGGAACACGGGTTCGTGTCCCGGTCCAGGAGGATCCCGCATGCCGCGAAGCGGCTGGGCCCATGAGACATTGCCGTTGGGCCTGCACGTCCGGAGCCTGTGCTCTGCAACGGGAGAGGCCACAACAGTGAGAGGCCTGCGTAACGCAAAAAATAAAAAAATAAAAAAAATAAAAAATAAAATATATATATATATATATATATATATATACAGTGTTTATATCCTGACCTTTTAAGAGTTTGAAGATATGAAACCTAGGTCTTTTCTTTCACAATTCTATCAGACACCTAAAACTCCAAGTGCATTTTCACTTACATGTCTTCCCTAGACATTTTAAAGAAAAACAAAAGGGAGAAAAGTTAGGTTTCACAAAAGATCTCTAAGTATTGCCTAATTAAAGACATAGATAATTATTCTTTGATTCCATAATCATGAGCCTTTTCCCATCTCCAGTAGCACCGCTGCATCTAGAAGAATTTTGGCTTTTGCTTATGGTCTTGACTAGTAACTTAACGTGGTGAGTAAGATACTTTCTTTGTATATTTGTACATATACAAAGACATGGATGTCCTTTCAAATTATACCCACCTTCTCCTTAGGCTAATGCTATATTAAATTGCATTGAAATGCTAAGGTCTCTAACTATAATGATTTTCCACATCCCATTTACCTGTTGATTATTAACGAATGCTTCCTGAGTTGCGTTCTTGCTATTTTGTCTTTAAAACTACTTTCAGGGTTTTAGTATCACATTCAAGAGGCCAGTCAGAGTTCTGTGCTTGAGTCTTCATTAAAATTCTGTCCTACACATCATCTGACTCTCACTTTATAATCTATCAGAACACCTGTTTTCTTTACAGTTGCCACGAGGCAGCTCAAAACACTGTGGTATTTAGCATTAATAATGAGCACAAGATATGTATTTTTGACACTTTAAATTTTCTTTAGAAAAGTGCACGGAAAAAAGCCAAGTTTGAATGAATTATCTAAACTTTTGCAATTTCATAACATGAATTTTAACCAACTTTTTAAAAAAATGTGTATCAGAAAGCGACTTCTCTCTTTGTCACTGGGCATTCCGTTGACTAACTAGGAAAGGATGTAGAGGGACATAACTTTAAAATGTCACTGCATAAACTAATAGTGATACAGAAAGTATTTTAATAAGATTCTGTGCATTATTACTTTCCCTATTTACATACCAGTCTCACAGACAGTTCATTGTAATTCTCACTCCAAGAGGAAGTTGAGAAGCTTAATGTCACTGTTAATATCTAGATATGTTTATAATTTGGTGACTAAAGTAAGTGATGGGATATGTCTGTATAAGTATGTATGTGTATATATGTGTGTATGTATGTATGTATATATGTATACAAACTTACATAAACATACATCACTTTTGTGTGTGTATATATATATATACACACAAAAGGAAATATGTATATGTAAAAGAATATATATATATATTCTTCTAAGCTCAGGCATTTAGGATATTATTGTTAAATGATCCTCAATATAATTGTACCTATTTGAAATACTTCAAGGGAGGGGTAGGGAGATAATGGATGGTCTCAGAAGGGTGAAAGTCTGTCACTATATTATGTAAATGAAGAAATGTCTTCTAGTACTTATGAACTGCTGTAGTTTTAAGTACTAATAGAGGACATACTGCAAGTTGATTATTGTAATCCTACAGTGTTATCTCATCAGTGAGCGGATTAAGGGAGCTCTCTCTGCTGAGGGGTCTGAATAAGCATTTTCATTTACTCCCTGCTGGGTCATTGACAAATGGAGGTTTTATATGGGAACATTTAAAAGCATATACAGTAAACAAACCTATAGTTTCTTGCCTAGCTCGAGTTCTTTACTGGATCTGTGCTATTTTAGAAAGAATGATGCCATCCAACCTAGCATAGCAGTCAACTGATTTCTGCCCTGTCCCGCAAAGAGAATATTGTGTACAGGTGGTGGTGGAGGGTAGAAGGGATAGACAGGGAGAGAGCTGGGTCTGTCCTATGAAAAAATATCTAGTAGTTCATTTCTCCTCCTTCTCTTTCCCTTGGTTCAAATCCAGACACTCAGTAATAACATTCACTTTCTGTCTAATGACCCTACCACAGGTGCCAATAAAGCTAACATCCAAAACTTGGATTTTCCTCTACCTTGACCAAAATCAAAACCTGCCTTTTATGTCACCCCCTCAGGGTCCCAAGAAACCACTAACTATTCAATTTGATAAGATTGGAGAAAATATGTAATAACTAAAAATAGATGAACGTATTATTATTAGGTTGAATCATGTGAAATTGTCATTTTTGTAGGACAAAAAAAGTTGAATGTTGGTCATTTCCTATAGCTCAGTTTGTAATTTTCAGATAATGTGTATGGGTTAACTGGGGTAAATAACATCTGATGACCATGTGAGTATTCATACACTCTCCACAATACTGCATATATGTGCCAACACTTGTCATATATTCTTTTTTTAAATTTATTTTATTATTTATTCATTTATTTTTGGCTGAGTTGGGTCTTCGTTCCTGCATGTGGGCTTTCTCTAGTTGTGACGAGCGGGGGCTACTCTTCATTGCAGTACACGGGCTTCTCATTGCGGTGGCTTCTCTTATTGCAGAGCACAGGCTCTAGGTGTGCGGGCTTCAGCAGTTGTGGCATGCGGGCTCATTATTTGTGGCTCGCAGGCTCTAGAGCACAGACTCAGTAGTTGTGGCACAAGGCTTAGCCACTCCTCTGCATGTGGGATCTTCCCGGACCAGGGCTCGAACCCGTGTCCCCTGCATTGGCAGGTGGATTCTTAACCACTGCACCACCAAGGAAGTCCCTATATTCTATCTTTTAAGCTTCTAATAATCTGATTACCAACATGAAAATTAAGACGAAGTAATTAACCCAGGGTCACATAGTAACAGTAGAAGGACCAGATAAGAGCTAGACTAAAATTTTTATGACTTTAAAGCCCATGTTCATTTTATGTTGTCTCCAAAAGAATACACGTGATTTAATGTTGAGCCTGATTCAGAAGGGGGCGGTGGTAGAAACCAATGGGAAGATGGGAAAAGAGGATTCTTGGACCTTGAGAATCATACATGTAGCCTGTACCTAGGCTGTCTGTGTTTAGATTCAACCTTGGAGAAGAGAAGAGGTATAACCTACTATGGTGGCTTACTTTTTATATGGTTTGTGCAGCAGTACCTCTGTAGAGAATGTGGAAAGAACAAAGCTTTACTTAGTCCACACCCTTTCCTCTTTCAGTGCAGGGTTCAAATCCTTAATGCTTTCCCCTCCACTGTAGGCCACTCTATTTTCCCTGTTCTGATAGGGAACATCCATGCATTTAATTCTATTGTGTCCTTTGTGGTTCTCCCACGGCTTCTCTGCTTTAATATTATCCCCCTATCTAGGTTAGAACCTCTTCCAAGGCAGAAACACTATCTTATTTTTATTTCACATTTTCTAAAGGGTTTGTCCCAATGCTGGACATATAACAGGTCACTGAATACATGCTGACTGCTTGATCAGTTAAGGTACTTGATTCTAAGTTTTACTCCCAGATCTACCATTGATCCATTTATAGAACAGGAATACCAGGGGCACTAACATTAACATCAGAAGTTCTTTCTAAGAAATTGAATCATTCAAACAAGAACACCACTGTCTATGCCAAAACAATACATTTTCTTGAATAAGGATTCTAGGTGTGTAATATACATTTATTAGGTGTTAGAGCCAACGGCTCAACAGCTAAAATTGTTATATTACTTTCAAAGTAAGGAAAAAATTCAGTGAGTCCAGATTTCACTGCTTCATCTCATTTACCTCTAAGTAAACATGGAATTATAGTTCACTAAGAGAAGACAGTGAAGAATCTAAAATATGTAACCAGTTCATCTAAATAGTTTGAATTTATTATTTCTTAGATATGGGTTTTGACCTATAATTCATAATCAAAATCTGATTGTTTTGTTTAAAACACACACATCTGTACACACATAATTAGTTTAGATTTAGATAGGGACTCCAAGAAACATGTCAAGTTAAATTTTCAGTTTAAGGTTAGTTTTAGCTTTAATATGATATTTGCAAGATGCATCATTTAAGATGTGTTAACTGAGTACTTTAAGATACCTAAAAGAACATAGAAAACATTCTGAAACCAAAGAATCATGCTAAAGAGTGTTGAAAATTAGAACCTTGATTCACCATTTGTCAGCATAGACTAAATGGAGCCTAAACATTTAACTGAAGTTAAAATTCGAGTTAATGATACCAGATATTTAATCAACCAGTGCCCTAAAATACCCAGCAAGGAGCAGTTGGGGAAGTGCACATTTGAGCTTTGAAGTATTTTTGTATTCTCTGTAGCCAGTATGCCAGTATGTGTCTGTGTTAGATTAGGTCTTATTGTGCAATGTATATCAAGATGCCTACTCTTGAGATGCCCATATAACCTCAAACAAAGTGGTTATGAAACGGCAGGATCTCTGCAGGAAGCAAAGAGATATCTCAAATAGTGCATAATCAAACCTGGAAAATGGTATAACGTCATCAGATGAATGGTGAAGTTTATATAATGTTTTTAGTTAATCCCTTCCTTGCCAGAAACAGACTCCTTCATGTTCCTTCCGTAAGGAGTGGGAAGGTGGGATTTTGTATAAGAGTAATAATATGGAAAGTTGTCCCATTATGTCTATAGAAGATGAAAAATGAAAGCTATCCTGAACATAGGTAGACTTTTCTAGCCAGATTGTTCTAGGTGCAAAAAGGTGCCAAAGACCTTTGCAGATTAGAGTTCAAGGTTCATCATTTAGTGCTCTGTCCATGGTACTTGTGGCTTGGCTCCTGTGTGTGTGTTCTTCTCTCTAATCTTTGCTATCATCTACTCTATCTTTTCTCTACATCACGGCATTTCTTACTCACTGTTCCTGCTTCCCCATAACTCTGCCTCCATAGGGCCTATGATGGCCTATCTGACTTATCTCCCAATTTCAACTATCACCTTCAGCTCTAATTCTTAACTACTTAATTCTTTCTTAGTATTAATTCAAATTCCTAAATAATGGCTCAGTTCAGTTTTTTTTTGTTTGGTTGGTTTTTGGTGCCAGATCCTGTTTGCTATAACAGCCTGTAAGTCAGAGCTCGCCTCTAATGAATTAGCCAAGATTTGGTGAGATGGAGGTGACAGAAAGGTCAGATGCCAATAGCATGGTCATTTGGAGCTGACCATTCTGGCAGGGCTATGGCTGTGGTTGCCATTGCAGGGGGTGATATAGGCTATCATGTGACACTTTTGACAGGTCTCAGAAATAAACAACACCCAGGCTATTCATAGCTGGAGATAGAGGTTGTCAACATGAACTTTTAGTATCTCAGATTAATTGGATTAAGCCAAACCCATTCCTTGAGCCAGTAAAAAGCAAGTATATCGCTACTCAAATGTTTGATTTTTTTTTTCCCTTGAGAAAGGGCCAGTTGGGTTGATTTCTAACACCTTTACTTACTAGAAGAGAGATCTATAAATGAAGTACAAATTTTGAATGCCCATTGAGTTTGAATAAACAGGCTGTGGCATGGCTAGAGCGAGACATGCCACAAGCCACTGGATTAATTCAGGGACTGTGCAGAAACATTCATCCTGGATGCTTTATATTGGACGTTGGTGAGGCGAGCTTATCGTTGTGTATGGTAGGTTCTTGGCACAGCCAAATATTCACATAATATTTTAATATGCCTTCTTACTGGTTACAGAAATCCTTATTATTTCATGAATTAGTTCCAGCAATGCAGAGACCCCCATGTTTTTTTAGGGAGTTCTGGGATCAGCATTGAAGAAAATGTTGCCGTTGTGTTGGAGTGTAAAATTTATGCGGAGTAGAGTCCAAATGTGACTTGGCCACCTGAGGCTTAAAAAGGTCTAAAAGTTAGCTAATGCAACACTATAACCATCAGTTCTCGCCGTATTGGGGCATCTTTGATCGCTCTAAAAAAATTACCTTTAGAAAAGATTTAATTAAAAGTTCTACTCTCTCTTTTTTCATATACCAAAAAGAACATCGGTGTACAATGTTAATTTATAGTATCATTTGAGTGCTGAACTCTCTCTGTTAACCCTCAATTTGTATAGCACAATCATGTTTTTCAGGTTTTCTGAAGACCTTACAGATCTTTCTAATAAATTGATATATTCTCTTGCATTCTCTCTTCCCTTTAGAAAGTTACCAATTGAGTTGTTCTTGTCCAATTTATTTTAATATCCCTACTCTTTAGTGTATTAATTACTGCTTATATCATGACAAGACCTTTTTTTAGTTAAATATGATGTGATTTAAATGTTCTGGACAAATTAGTTTGCTTAGAAAAAGTCCCATTTGGACATGGACTTAAAACATTCCCTTTGATAGACTGAGGGCATGTCTACACTTACCTTTGAACAAAAGTGGCATTCTGTTAAGCTAAATGGATCTCACAGTCAACCTTATTTCAATGATCAAAAGCTAACAGTTAGGACTTGAAAGAGTTAGGTCATAAAAGGGGACTGGGCTGTAAAATGATCAATGAACCAAGAGTTAGAAGGTCTAAGCCGAACTCTGCCCTAATTATCTGTGTGACCTTGGGCCCCTCATTTTCACTCTGGGTCTAGTTTTCCCATTTAAAAAAATGAGGGTTATGGAGTATTCACTCTCTAAGGGTCATTTGCCTATATTATGTATTTCATACCTTAAGGGAAATACATTCATCCTGGCATTTTATAAAGTAAGAATATAAAAATATAAATCTATCTAAAAGCCATAACTTTCATATTAAGATAACAAATATCCTGGCAGAGAACAAAAATGAGTGAATCTCAACTAGATCCATTCTAAGGGATAACACCTGGATTTGTACAGTACCTTGCCCTGGGAGACAGGAGCTGTTACTTCTATGGTCTCCTTTGTCCATTTTACCCTCACCCCCCACCCCCCACCCCCCAGCAGAAAGCCTCTGTCGTAATAAAAATATCCCGTGTAGATGCAAGGGCATCTATGTGCAAGAGGTAGTATACTAGACTCCTAGGGCTGCCATAACAAAATGCCACAAACTGGGTGGCTTAAAACAACAGAAATTTATTCACTCACAGTTCTGAAAGCCAAGAGTCCAAAACAAGGTGTCTACAGGGCTGCACTCTCTCTGGAGGCTCTGTGGGAGGATCTGTTCCTGGCCTCTTTCAGCTAGAGGTGTTAATTTATAGTATCTGTTACTGAGAGCTAGAGGCTGTCAGCATCCCTTGGAGGTTGTCAGCATCCCTTGGCTTGCAGTCACATCACCCTCTGCTCCCTTTTCACATCACTTTCTCTGTGTGTCTGTCTCTCTCTGCTTCTCTCCTATAAGAATACATGTGAGGTCATTGAGGGCCCAGCCAGATAATCCAGGATAAATTCCTCCCCTCAAGATCACCATTAATCACATCTTTTGCCATATAAGGCAATATTCAGTCTTTTTCTGTATAAGGTAATGTTTGCAGGTTCCGGGAATTAGGACACTGACTTCTATTTCTGGGGGCCACCATTTGGCACACTCTAGGTGAGACAACGGGTCACTAGTGAACATGCATCTCACTGCTGTGAGAGCACCCATGCAGTGCTGCATGATTGTTGCACATAGGAGCACAGGCTCAGTATTGCCAGAATTTCCAATTTTTTTTTTTTTTCTTCTTTGCGGTATGCGGGCCTCTCACTGCCGTGGCCTCTCCCGCCGCAGAGCACAGGCTCCGGACGCGCAGGCTCAGCGGCCACGGCTCACGGACCCAGCCGCTCCGCGGCACGCGAGATCCTCCCGGACCGGGGCACGAACCCGCGTCCCCTGCACCGGCAGGCGGACTCTCAACCACTGTGCCACCAGGGAAGCCCCAGAATTTCCAATTTTAAAAGAAAAACTAGAAACCTGGGTTTGTGTTTCCGTGTTTGTGAGTGAAATCCCCTGATATTTGATGATGGATCATTTGAAAAACAACACTACATGTGCCAAATAAAACCCACGTATGGGCCACATTCACTGCAAGGGCTGCCAGAATAAAATTTTCTTTGAAAGAGCACTTTGTATACATATTCATTAACTCAACAAATATTTATTTAGCACCTAATAGAATAATATTTATTTTAGATTGACCAGGGGAGACCTTGCCACTTTGAGAAAATTATTCCCAAATTGTAGTCCTCATAATTTTTCTTAAGAAAAGACAGAATTCACTTCATATTTCCTTTTTGGAGATATTTTCTATGACTCTGTAGACTTCATTGAGATCAACTGGGCTTTATGACCCAGGAATGAATTTAAGACCCAAATTCAAAATTTTAAATGTGGTCTGATCCTTGAGTACATTGGAGATAATAGTGCCCCTAGACTTGCCTGACATCTCACATTTACTGTGTATTTATCTTGGCTATCTTGACTATGACTCTTTGTAGATAACAACAGAAAAGCCGTTTGCATTTCATATAGCCCCTCATCCCTGTTGAGTCAGCACTACTGAATTAGGCCAACATGTTAGAATATCAAGTCCTTCAATTTTCTTCATCATCGGCTGTCCAACCACATATTTCTTTACTACAAAGGAGAAAGTTCTTGTAGGTGCCTAGTCTGCTCTCAGTAGCTGTGAGTCCTTGCCCAAGTTCATTAACCTTGGTTTTTTTACTTAGCAAATAGAGATATAGAGAGTAGATCTTAAAGTTCTCATTATAAGAAAAAGAAAAATCGTAACTTGTGAGGTGATGGATTTTAATTAAACTTACTGCACTAATCATTTCACAGTATATACATATCAAATCATTATGTTACGTGCCTTAAACTTATACGACGTTATATGTCAATTGTATTTCAACAAAACTGGAAGAAAAAAAAAGAAAATAGCAATATCTCTCTTCCTAGGTTGTTTTGAGCATCAAAGGGGTCAATGCATGTGAAGTATTTAGAGGAATGCCTGGCACATAATGAACACCTAATAAGCATTAGCTATGTAATTATCTTTATTATTATCAAATGTTGATAAATATCTTCACTTTATTATTCTGTCTCCTTCCCTATGGCAGTGCTTCTTAAAATATGATGTGTGTTCTGTTCTCCTGAGGATCAGGTTAAAATGCAGATTCTGATTTGGTAGACCTGAATGGGACCTAATTCTGCATTTTTAACAATGTCCTAGGTGAGCCTGATGCTACCTATCTGAAAATCATCCTTTGAGTAGCCTGTGAGACTGCCTGCACATTGCAATAATCTGGAAAGCGTTCAAAAAATACCAATGCATAGCTCCCTCCCCACCAGCAAACCAATTAAATCAAGATCACTGGTGGTAGGAACCCAGTCTATTGATTGGTATTTTTGTAACAGCTCCCTGAGTGTCTCAGTTCAGGCTGCTGTAACAAAATACCATAAGCAACAGAAATTTATTTCTCACAGTTCTGGAGACTGGAATTCTGAGGTCAGGGTGCCAAGCACGGTCAGGTTCTGGTGAGAACCTTCTAGCAGGTTGCAGACTGCTGTCCTCTTGTATCCTCTCATGAGGAAAACGAGTGAGCTACCTCTCTGGCTTTGTCTTATAAGGGCACTAATCCCACTCATAAGGGCTCCACTCACATGATTTAATTACCTCCCAAATTCCCCACCTCCAAGTATCATCATATTAGGACTAGGGTTTCAACATATGAGTGTTGGGGGGACATGAACATTCAGCCCATAATGCCAAGGGAATCTAATATGCAACCAGAGTCAAGAACCCTCTTACACTATAAAAATTTTCATACCCTCCCGTATAATGGGGTGAAAAGAAATGTCAGGCCTCTCTGTTACGAATTAAATCCTCACCCCACCTGGAAGAAGCCAGCAGCACAAACAAGAATACGTTTGAAGTGGTGCCCACAGCAAGTCTTGTAAGTATCTTATGGGAAACACAATATTTTGGTATTTCCCAACCTGGTGCTGTTAACAAGAATCATCCCTTGTTTGTGTTTGTTAATCAGCTTGATGAGCAGTTTCTGTGTCAATCTTCCCAAACTGTGTTGGCCAGTTTCCAAATCAAGTACATAAATTACACACTGCCCTCTCTTCAAGCTGCTCACCACCCTTTAGAATATCAAGAAGGAATTTTGAACGTGCAAATCTGTACAAGTGGATTCCTTAGACTCGTACTGTGTGGTGGTGGGTCTGATGTGACACTATAATGTGTCACAATATTATGACACTGTGATGACATACTTTAATATCAAGGAGTAATATTTTGACCAATATCCAAATGTCAGCCTTTTTTTTTAGCTCTGATGCTCCTTATATAAGGGTGTTTCCTGGATCAGTTATTTATAGGTCTTGAGCCTCCATAGTGTCAACCTAAGCACACTATTCCAAGAACCAAGGAGTAACATATGGCTCAGCTCTACTGGGATCTGCTATCAGAAAGAACGCATGAGTGTGCTGGCAGTTCCTTAACAAAAGACCAAATGAAATAAGATTTCAAGAACATGGAAACTTCCATAGGGGCGACTCCTCTGTGTAAACTACACCCTGGATATCACTAAAGTCCCATTGACCTAGGACCGAAAGGACCAATTGTAACCCTTCTGCCATTTCTGTGTGCACCTATGGCAATTTCTCGATGGGTATCTCTATTTAGACTGAGATCCTTCTGTATTCTCAGGTCATGAATTCTGTAGAAATCACCTTGAACTTGAAATTTCTACCAGGTTATAGTCCTTTTGGGGAAGTGTAAGAGGAAAATAGAGAAGCAAATAGTGAAACCTGCCTAAGTCCCTAGCGACCGTTTTCAGTAGTTATGTGATTTGGTGGACACTGTTAGAAGAATATAGTTTGTATTATTTTACTAGTGGTATTATTATTATATATTTGAGGGATGTCTATTATCTGCCAATTATCAGGGCATGGAGTTGGGGAGTGAATGTCTTTCTTCATATTCATTACTATTGATTTAACTGAAAATGGCCAACCCACCTAATCAAGGAAGAAAGAGCTGCAGTAGGAGGGAATGTATCCATGGCCTTAAAAACAAGAATACATGAACACTATCTAATAGTTGCATAGCATCTTCTTGTGCCTTCATGAACAACAAAAAGATACTTCTATTGCAGGAATCCAGAATTTTTTAAATGCCTAAATAGATAGTTAAGGAATAGGCATGTTTGGAACATAACTGGATAACAGGGAGTAATCTCTGAAAAAAATATCCAAGGTGTGAATGCATGTAGTCAGCTACCAGTGTCCAAAACTATCTATGTATGCTCCCTATCTGTGTAAGAAGTAACATACACACACACACCTAGAAAAGAAGAATGGAATATTCTGCAACAGGTTGCTAACAGTGGGGTAGTGGCAATGCATGGTTCTGTATTTTTTAAATGTTCCATAACAAGCCTATATTACTGCTTATATAATCAGAAAACAACAATAACAACTGTTGAATTACGTTTTTCTTCTTTTGGCTTGTTGGCGCTTCGTGATTACTTCCTAGTCAACATTGATTGTTTCTTAGCTCTTTTTTTTAAAAAAAGTTTATCTTATAAACACCAACAAAATTTAAAAAAACAAACCCATAAGTTTCTCTATATCTCTATGCCTAGGAAGTTAGATTCTTTCTTTCTTATTCCTATTCAGTGGCTAATTGTTTGGTCTGTGCCCTCTACCATGGATAATGCCTTCTCTATTAGCATACATTTAGAGTCTTTGTTTTCTAGAACAAACGTCAGTCAGTGTCTCTGGAAATCTGCTCCCGAAATCTTCATAGTCTACAATCAAGTAGAGAAGATCATGGAATCTTGCTGAAATGTTTATGCAAATATTTCTGAGGGCATATGTTGTAACCTTATTTGACACAGAAAAGAATGGGGTCCACATGCATTCAAGTACAATCAATCCCCTGTTTCCTGGCATTAAGAATGAACTCTCTGGAAAGAAAAGATTTTTGATTTGAGAGTCCCCACTCAGCACACTCCCTTCTCATACACCCCCATCCTCCACGTCTCAGATGGGAAAAGAGAATTGTTATTTACAAAGAAGGACCACTGGAACTGCGCATTTCCACATAGGAAAAATAATTCTTGAATTTAACTTTTTGATATAAAAAGGATGTATCTGAAATATTACATAGGCCCTCATGCACAGACAAACCCAAAGGATCATGTTCAGTAGGTCTAAAGAGTCAACAAAAAACAGTGCCCCTTCCAAAAATAGTTCAGCAGAGCTTCATAAATTATATGCACAGGATATCAAATATTTGGATGATTGGAATTTCATGTTATGAATTATTTTCTTTTTTCATGTAGGTATATGGCCTCTTTTCAAATCCACCATTTTCTTCCCATGATTTGCATTTTCTGGCCTCTCTACATCTGTGCCATTCCCTCTGTCTGGATTGTTCTACCCCTTGTCCTGCTCAGTTAAACTGACGCTAATACCTCAGAGACAGGAGAAAATGGCCCCTTTTCTCTTAGAGCATTCCCTGACCCCAAGGGTAGAAATAGTTGCTTATTCACCTGTGATCCCATAATATTTTCTGCAAACTTCTTTATAGTTATTTTTATTGAATAAATTATGTGTGCCTTATGAATTATAGATTCAGAATTCTGAGAGGGCAGAAACCATGAATCCTTTTACAATAAATACTTAAACCATAGCACACAGTAGGCGCTCAATAAATGCTTACTGAATGAAAACTTAATCAGATGACATAGTGTTAGGGGCTTCTCGCTCTGATGAGAAAAAAACAGAGTTTATCTTCAGTGTGCAAAGAGGATGCTTCTGCCCTATCAAAATGGCTGCATCATGACACCTTATAGCTTTTCTGAAAACTCCAGAGAAATTCCATCTTTTCTGGGGCGGGGGGATGGTGGGGAATGAAAAATAGTTCGAGTTCAAGTCCCTTAAATACTTTTTAATAAGCCCGTACAAGGTATTCAGCATTTGCTTTCATAGCTATATAAAATCAGTCTTCTGACAAATTTCATATTGCCTCTTTTCTATTTAGATAAACTTCAGTAATTAAAGTGTCCAGTGAAAGTCTGACAATTCGGAGGACTGCAAATTAGGAAGCAATCTTGAATGATGTAATGTAACAGTGGTGTGCAATAACTGGAAAGATATTCATCTTAGATAAGAAAGGTCATTGGCTTTCTTGTCCCTGGCTCATCTGGAAGTCAAAATGGACTGGAAGATTTCCTGGGCTAAGCATGCATGGTGTTTGGTTGAATGTCCTGCCCCTTGCTGCCAGGTGGAAGAGGGTACTGGAGAAAAAGAATGGTGTCAAGAATAAAGCATGGGCTCTCTGTACAGAATCCCATTTCTGAACCTTACTTATTGTGTTAACTTAGCTAAATTTCTTAATCTGAGTCTCGATAATTTTATCTTTACAGTCACGCTATAATAATATAGCTACCTTAGCAGTCTGTTGAGAGGATTAAATAAAATTATGCGTGCAAAAGTCTTACCATAATACCTGGCACATACTATGTGACCCAGGATTCAAACCCGTAGCTGTATAAATGGAGAAAATTAACTTATCTGAATTTCGTTCTTTGAATCCATCATACAATGTATGGTGCTTCAAGTGCCCAGCATCTGTAGCTGCTCAATCAGTGGCTGATATTACTTAATTAAAGTAATCTCTGATGTATTTAAATAATCTCTGATGAGCTCATTGCAGTGAATTGCGGTAAGCTATTCACACCCTTGTCTCTCCTTTTGTGTGTTTGTAGAAGCCTCTTAGCCCAGTATTGGTTGTCCTTTGCCACTAACAGCTGTCTTCAGGCTTCTTGAAATTCTGTACTATGCATTCCCATATGGTTTTCTTTTAATTTTAGTTTACTTGAGTAAGTATTGTTACTTTCTACTATTGAAATAGAAATTAAAAATAGGAGAAAGATTTCTCTAAGAGTCTGCTTTAAATCTGTTTCTAAAAATGGTAAAGACCATCATCAGTAAGAAAACCTTGGCTTGACTCACCTCATTTTATCCAAAGAACTCTTATCTCTTCTTCATGTAGGATTACATACACTAGATGTGGGTAACTGAGTGAATAAACCAAGTATACTTTTTTTTTTTCAATTTTATGCTAGACTCAGGTGGAGAAAAAACAAATCGGTCAGCAGTAATTTCTGTTTAATCGCTGTCCCCTTGCCTTCTGAGCCAGATTCTTGGTCCTGAAATCCCTGTTCTAGTTTTCACATTTACAAATAAGGAAATTGAGGCATGATCTCAGGAGTTTCTTTAAGCCCTTGAACAAACTGTAGTGCTGTGATTTTAATTAATGTTGCTATAACTAGATTCCACTCCCCCGTTTCTTGGTTTGGGATCATCTCTTCTTCATTACATCTTTTTTCTTTACTTTATATCGTGATAATTGAATTCTTTTTTTTTAATTTTATTTTTTTATTGAAGTATATTTGATTTACAATGTTGTGTTAGTTTCAGGTATGCAGCAAAGTGATTCAGTTACACATATACATATATCTATTTTTCAGATTCTTTTCCCTTATAGGTTATTATAAAATATTGAATAGAATTCCCTGTGCTATACAGTAGGTCTTTGTTGGTTATCTATTTTATATATAGTAGTGTGTATATGATTAGGAGTTTGGGATTAACGTAATTTATCCTTACATCTTAACATGTTCACCTTCGCACTTAGGAGAACCTTCATGTCTTTCATGAGTACCCACCATATATCTTCAACCCGGAGCGTCTGAATACATGGAGTAAACACAGAGGGAGAGCTGGTATGAAGGGTAGTTTTAATAGGCAGTGCCTCTAAAGCCTTGAAAAAAGTAAATTTACATGTAAAACAATATAAATTATTGATTGGGTTCTGTCGGTTACTACAGAAGTAAGTGGCTGTCTGGGTTAGCTTATAAAATCACAAATAAATCACTGATTTAAAGTTAACATTTCCAAATTCTGTAATATATTCTCTTAGCCTTTTAAAATTCTCAAATGTCTACTGTGATGAGAGAAAACACAAGTGACAGGGGTTACAGCCTTCCCAGAGCCCAGCATTCACGGGTCCTCTGGAGACCCCATACCAGCATGTTTGAAGTGATGAGTAGACTAGACAAGAAAGGAATGGCTGCTCTTCCAAAACTGAAAGAATTGGGGGTATGATATTATAACCAGTATATAGTTTATATATACTTTATATATTACAAAGAAAAATCTTTAATGCTCCTTAACCATTTATGTGAGACTATTCCTTTGTACTAAACTGTATAGAACGTATCCCAAAGTAGTGTCGCTCCAAGTGTGATCTGCAGAATGCACTGCTACCAATTCACAAGAAGACATATAAACTGAGAATATTAGAAACTTTTAGAACAACTTGACATAACCAGGATATCCATTTTTCTAATAATTTATTTTTTATTATATTTTCTGTCTCTGACAGATTGGAGACTTTAAAAAATCAGTTGCTCACACAGATAATTTGGAAACTTTTTTTAAAACTCAGTTGTAACACGGAATAATTAAAAATAAAAAAAATAAAAGAATAAGGAATAAAACTGGGAAGGGCTTTCTAATCGTTTGCACGTGAGTATCTGTATGTGTGAGCGGTACCCTTCATGTAGTTCCGACTATCCTGTTAGGCTCTGAGCTCCTTAAGTTACTTCCACGATGTCTTTTCATCCTCGAGGAACTCTGTGTGGTGGGTGCTCTTGAGGCTCTTCTGTTTGGCCCAAAGTAGATTTCCTCCCCAAATGGCAGCTGTCAGAAGATATCCCTGATTTAAGTTTTCACTCTCCTTGCATCGATCCATGTTGTCAAAAATGGGCTTGTGATCTGTGAACAGAGTTCCCTCCAAATCCTGTGAGCACAGAGCAATGTGTCGCCTTGCTCAAGAGTCCCATTCAGGTGGCACCCCGCGCACCACCAGGCTGTTGAGGAAATTGACAAATTTATAGCCTTGTCGCTGCCTGGCTCTTCAGTGGGGGAAGTGCAGTTTTTCTTCCAGCAAGCGGACTTAGTTGTCTGTTTGCTGTTGGCCTCAGATGTGAGCACTGCTGGTGATGCATGTCACAAATGGAAGTAATATCATTTGAAGTAGTCCTGCTAGAAGCCCAGGAGCAATCTAACTGCATTAACTCCTCCGTCTGAGTGGAGCAGGCTGAAGAGCGTACATGGCTCGACTGAGCTGAAGTGAAGAAAACAAGGCAGCCATACAAGAGTCCATGATGGCAAGGAGCACGGGAGCCTAAAGCGATTTCGCTCACTGCCTTCAAATAAATGACACCAGAGTAGCGCAGGACATCTAATATTATGTTTACAGACCTGGTTAAACCTTAGAAGTAGCTGCAGTAGCGGCTTCCTTTCTTTTCGAGGGGTTTCTAATGGTAGGTTCCCCCTCCTGCCTCTTGGAGCTATGGATGACAGCTGTCTTATACTCAAGAATACCCTGTATGCATTTCTACTAGGGATTTTAAAGCACGAGGCAAGAATTATAGGCTTCCTTTATATTGTTTTCAAAGAGTACAAGTTTTTATTAAGAAATAAACTAAGGTTCAAAGAAAGAAAGAAAATGAACTAAGGTTCAAAGCCATTGTTTTTACGTTATTATAATAAATAAGGGCCCAACAAGTTATCTTGTAATGAGCATTAGAACTTAGGTACTCCTCTGTTAGTACTTGAACTTCAGGAAACGTTATTACCCAGCAGGCTATCTTTTCACATCTTCATTGATGCTGTGAGTTAGGTCACAGTTCCTAGGTATATTGGGAAATAGAGTACCTCTCCCCAACATCATTTATTTATTCAGCATGTCTTTACTTAGAATTTTCTCCAAACACAGCTATTAAGCTGCCCTGAGTGGTCTGTGTGGTCTCATTCAATCTCATAGTCACATGGGATGGGAGCTAATATTTTCCCCACTTGCAGATGAGGAAACTGAATATTTTTAAAAGTGAGTAACTTGCCTAAGATCTTAGGACCATGATAGGTGTTCTTTGTCACTGTAAGACATCTAAAGTTTTATTACTTAGGTAAGACATATGAGAAGTTTAGTAAAAACTAATTGAAATTGAAATACATGTGTATATGTATCCCAAAAAGTATGGTAAGTAATCTAATCCAAATGATGCAGTGAAGGTATGACATGGGGACCATGGTCCCCAACTTTCACAAAATATTTATTCAGTGGGAAGATAAATATGTAGCCAATGGGTAAATGTGCAAACTAGGATGTGATGTGAGACGAACTCTAAGGCCTTCCTCCTAAACTTAAAGTTCTGTAACTTCTGACTAGGATGATCAAGGAAAGCTTCCTGAAGGAGGTAGAATATGAGTAGAAAATGGAAAGATCCTGATTGTTTGAGATGGGAAAGTGGAGAATTCCAGGAGACAGCACAGGGAAGCAGAAAAAATGGATATATTCAGAGAAGATACGGCTTGGGTGAAAAACGTCCATGAAAGGGATTAGTACAAGTACAGCAAAACAGTACATTGGGGTCCGAAAATGGACAAGCTGGAAAAACAAGCCAATACACTTGGGAAGAATGAAGGTTCCTGAACTTGCAGGTACCATGTTCGTAGTGGTTTTAGGAAGATTTTTCACAGGCTTGAGTACAATGAATTATGGTAGAAGCTTGGGGGGAAATACTGCAGGCAGAGAAATTGGCCAGGTAGCCATTGCTTGTGTACAGCATATTGGTTAAAAGGCATGGAGTGGAATGCATAGAGATGGAAAAAAAAAAAAAAAGGTCAGATACACGTACGGGTAAAATCAACAAAAATTGACAGCATAGCTTAGGAGTCACACAGCCTCTTCAGTAGGTTCAAAGCCTGCTATGTTATTTGCCAGACTTGTGGTCTCAGAGAAGCTACTGAACCTCTCAGTGGCTCTAGGAGCAACTGGTTTGAGGTTTAAGCCAAATTGAGTCAACGAGTCTGTCCATAATGAAGAATACATTGGGAACATGACATACTGGTCAGACTAGCATAACGATTCAGGGCTTAAATAACCAAAGGTGCCACCTACCAGCAGTATCAAAGTGTTGACAAAAAACAATGCAGCTATTTACCAAGGGTCAAGTGAGGAGTCCATAGACATCTCATAGATCTGATTTCTCAGGGGCTAAGAATACTCTTGGGGGCCTGCGGTGTAGTACTTCACTGGAGAAAAATAAAATAGGCATTCAGGTGAGGGTGCAGGCTTGAGGAAGCCTTGGAGACAGGAATGTGCCTTGAGCATTACAAAGAGCAAGGAAAGCACTTTAGTGGAATGCAAGAGGATAAAGCTCCAAAGGGAGGTTGGGGCCAGATTGAAGACATCTTTGAATTTGCAGATTTAGCAAATAAACATACAAGTGATCCTGCTTGGATCATACTATGCTGAAAAAATTACTTGTTGTTGATGTGAAATTCAAATTGAACTGGGTGTCCCGTGTTTTATCCTGCAGCCCTATGTTTGGATGCCAGGGAAAGGCAGTTGGACATAATTTTCAGTGAGAAACATTTGAAGGGCATTTTGAGCAATGGATGGAACGATTTTCAGTGAGAAACATTGCAAGAGCATTTTGAGCAATGGATGGAACAATTTTTAGAAGGATTAATTGGTTGTGCAGGAGGGAGGAGAGACTGAGAATAAGGCGGATAGCTGTGGATGGTCTAGGAATAATACTGGTAAGAGCTGATGAGATTTCTCCTTCCACCCACCATCCCACCATCTCTCAAACCATGTTTCTACACTGGCCTGTCACTTGTCTCCTTCCTTACTCCTGATGCCATATCTACCTTTGCAGAACACCTGGGGACCTGAACAAGAGTCCCTTGAGCCCAGCCTTTTCCATGTGTCTTAAGGACAAAGTTATATGATACCTTCTTTCCTCATTTTCTTTTTGTGATACCTTAATGTGATACCTTCTTTCCTCATTTTCTTTTTGGTCAGTTAGAAGCATCTTGTTAACTTGGTTGTTTTAGGTTAAGTGAATTCACCACTTCTCCGACATGAAATAGTTGTGTATTTTCTTTTCAACCAAAGATGTACAACTGTAAAAATCAAAGTTCAGATGACTTGCCCATCTCCTTTTCTGCTTGTACCAGTCCCTTCTGGATGTGCCTTTTCAGAAGGTTCCAGTGAGGAGCTCAAAGGCACAACATTAGCTACTGACCTTTTGGGCGGGGAGGGGGGATCCCCTACTCATCTGACAGTAGCTTCTCTGTGACTCAAGTCAGTGGGTAGAGTTACTCAGGCTCCCCTCTTTGACCCTCTTCTGCCTGCAGCTTCCAAGCGTTGTCATGAATTTCAGGAGCTAGGGGAATTGGGGCCCGAGAAACAAGTAGAAGCCTAGCAGAGATGGCCGCGGCGATGATGCTTAGAGGAAACCTAAATCTGCTTAGAGAACAGCCAACGTCTTAAGTGAACAAACAGTACCAAGAAGGCACCAAACATGAGGGTGTCACTGAAGGTTAATGCGTGAGAATTAAAGCTCGAGAACGAAAAGATATCAGAGAGACTTACAAGCCCAGCTTGCTTGTGGTTGTGCAGGAAGCTTGGCAAGAGGGCAAGTGGGGCAGAAATCTAGGTCCTAATCCCCTTGCCAAGCAGTTAGCTCTGGCACAGTCTGCATCCATCAGGAGGGGACACCTCTTTCTTACTGGCGTATGGATGCCGTCTAGACGAGTGATGCGGCTGGACAGAGTGAGGTTTGAATCTGGCTAGTTGTCAGACCGTGTGCTCTGATACTTGCCCATCCTGAGCCTAAATCTCTTTACCTGCAAAGTGGGATAATAATAATGCCTACCTAGGCTCATGTTGCTAAAAAATGCTTCTCACAACGACTAGAACATAGCTGCAAATAAATTATAACCACTACCACAAGACCAGCAACACATACTGTCTGTACAAAGTTATTCAGGAGTCCCATAAAAGGCCTTGAAGGCAGATTTAACTTTCCTTCATAAAAATCATCCACTGGCAAACTTTTTCTATAGAGGGCCAAATAGTAAATACTTAGGGCTCTGTGAGCCATAATGCCTCTGTCACATATTCTTCTTTTTTTTTAAACAACACTGTAAAAATGGAAAAAGCATTCTTAGTTTATGGGCCATACAAAAACCGTCTTCGGACTAGATTTGGTTCATGGGCTACAGTTTAATGATAAAGAATGCAAAGAACACAGACGTCCGTGAGTTCGTTAATTTGGGATACCTATGATTTTAGCATGGAGTCAGACAGCAGATAGATAGAACTCGTCAGTCATTGCCCTAAGCTCTCAGCCAGCCCCTATAGTGGTGAGAGTGTAGACTCTAGGTGTCTATTTGTCTCAAAATCAGATGTCCAGCCCGAACACAATGGTCACCATGCTGTATGTGCTCAGTAAATATTTTTGAGGGAATGAATTGAAATGATTTAAAGTTTTTTGAGCTGGATTTCTTCATCTATAAATTGCAAGGAAACACATCAGGAACAAAGGAGGTACTGTATAAAATGTGTGTATTACAGTGCCAGTCACATAATGACAATAATGTCATCATCATTATGTTCCAGTGTAACCGTTGTCAACATGCACTTAGGTATCACTTCAAATTATTGTATCAATAGTCAGCAGTTGATTTGAAAGGAAAAATTAAAAGTTCTAAGGATAGAGTGATTAAAAGTGGAGAAACACTAGCTTCATCCATCAGAAAGAGTGTATTTATCTCAGAATGATGATAATTTCTTTTTCTTGAAAAACAAACAAAACAAAATCAGACCTTGAGGAAAGGCTACTGCTTTCTACCTCTGACGCTGACTGTGCACATCTATAAGCCTTTCCTCGCTCCCACGACTCCCTCTTCCTAAGCACATGGCAAAGATTAAAGTCCTAGGTGATCCCTGGGGAAAGGTGCTGTTACAAACCAGGTGGGTACCATTAGCACGGAACATATAAGGATGAAGATTACAATGAGATAGAGACTTTACTAAGGAATAGGGTACACTGGACGTCATGCAATTCACACTGTCACGTACCTTTACGATTTGCAGAAAAATAGCTGGTAATAACCAAGCCATGATATCTGAGCTATAAAACAGGCAGTCAGCTTATACTTTAAGGGAGGAAAGAAACTTTTCAAATGTTGCAGAATGTAGGACACTTTCAGATAATGGGAAGTTCCCCATTAGGAGGCACTACTTAATAGTCCATACCTGTCAGTCTGTGTCTCAGTTGCCTCATCAGTAAAATGGGACAGTTGCATCTACCTAGCTGGTGGCGGAGATGATTTGCAAATTACTTCCAGATGAATGTCCATAGATCTATGATGAGCCTTTAAGGCACTGTATACTATAGGTAAATGAAAACCAAATTTGAGAACATGTGGATAGTTGGGAAGGCGATTTTAAATAATTGAGACACATTTATCTTCTATTTTTGAAATGAGGTTCAGAATTCAGCTGGAATTATAGTATCATCAGATACTTTGAACTTGCTACAATTTAAATAGGGTCATTTGAGCAAAGTACAGAGCGTCATTCATTCCCAAGTTTAGCCAGTCTGCCCGCTAGACTGACTGGTGATGTCTTGATTGGGTATGATTCCCCTTGACTTATTTATCTGTTGTTGATAATTAAAAGCTGTCTGGTTTTATTCTCATGTAATGATAAGTGAAGGGGTAATGTCTGCCAGACTTTTCCCATTCACTTGTTGTTTGCAACAGTGCAGAGCCTTGGGATCACCATGAATTTTAAGCTGATGTCCTGGTAACTGAATATCAGTGCAGATAGTATATTGATGTTTTGCATCTGGGAGCTGATACACAATCTCAGAGCCAACTGGAAAACAATCCCCAGTGTAAATGGATAAATTGGCACAGGTGACCTTATCCTCTCATTCCAGCTTTGAAAAACAGACACTTCTGTGAGTGGGTAGAAAACACCATCTATCAACCACAGTTTCCACAGTTCTCTGGGACTAATACAAGTGCCTAACTTTACATCAGAAGGACAAAGCATATTGAAGAAGCAGAAGACAAAATGATAGTTAGCCTCTCTCTAATCTCGGTGTGTTTTGTTCTGGTTCTTGAAGCTTTCCCTTCATTTTGGTTTTAATCATCTCGATCAGCATTATTATAATCACAAAATGTCAGCCTAAGAAAATGATAATCTCATCGTCATTATGTTTCAATGTCACCTTTGTCAACTTGTGCTTAGCTATCATTTCAAATTACTGTATCAATGCTGTAATTAGATATAATTTGTGATATGACCAGCATTCACAGGTGAGTGGTTTTTCAAAAAATCCCACACCAACTGAAATAGTTTATTATTATAGGTCTTTTCTTTCAGAAACAAATATGTTTAATGTGGGCTGTCCCTTGAGAAATATTTCATATCAAAATGTTACATTTTATGAATACAACATGAATTAATATTTATGACTTGAATATTATAGCCTATGTGTGTGAACTTGAAGCACTGAAACCTCTATCTCATTCTTTATAGTTTTTTTTTTTTTTTAACTCAAGATGGCATATGGGGTTTTTTTTAGGACTGACCTCATGCATACAATTAATGAAATTCAAATATCTCTCTTTTACCAAATTTCTTCTTGCAATTGACCATTCTGTAATGATTTCTATTATTTCATTACAGAGAATCATAGGTTTAGGATACTTTCCACTCTGGTAAGTTCTCTTTTAAACCAAGATAAGATTAAGGTGTAAGAGAGGAAGAAAAGCGTTAATTTGGAGAAAGGTTTTCTGCCTTCCTTTATGGGAGGAAGTCTAGGCTAAAAAGTAGGACTGGTTGATCCAGCATAAAAGTGATTCATGAAATATGACATCTCTTTAACATTGAGGAAAAAAAATGCTTTCCTTCATTGAGTGCTTTCTTCCATATGCAAAATATTGACACATCCCTATTATATCAAACAAAAGCCTTCGTTCACAGAGATAATTTTATAGAGCAGCTGGTATCATGTGATCTTATTAATATTTATGAAATATGATAATATGAAAAAGGGGGAACTGGAACACAGCCCTATCTTTCTAGACCCTATTCATTTCAGCTTCAAAATGTTTTTTCATTTCACACATCAGACGCTAATTAGCAAATATCTAATTAGTGTTAGAAGATTAATCACTCTTGGGAGTTGTTGAGGATTTGAGCTTTCATGCATGCAGAAACAGTGCCATTTTAGGTGCATTTGTTAAGGTACAGTAACTTTAAATGATACAACTTTTATTTTTCTTTGAAAAAAATTTGAGTTACAGCAATGGAGTAAATGTAGGCTCTAGTAAAAAGAGATCGAGGAATATGCAATTGGAAAGATAAAAATGACACCACTGAGAGCCACATATTCAATGCAATCACCAAATGTTAGCAAGAGCTTGCTCTATTTTAGGCATTGCGGGAGGCCCTCAGAAGACCCAGAGAACCAAAAAATGTAGCCCCTGACCTCCAGATGCTTAGGAAATTAAAGGAGGGGTTTGCAAACTAAGGCCCCAGGCCCAAATTCAGCCAGCCACAGTGTTTTTGTATGACTTTAAACTGAGAATGTGTTTTACATTTTTCAATGGTTGAATAAAAAGAACCAAGAGTGATATTTCATGACACATGAAAATTTAATGAAATTCAAATTTCAGTGTCCATAATTTTTTTTTTATTGGAACCCAGCCATGCTTATTCATTTATGTACTGTCTATGGCTGTTTTCGCCTATCACGGCAGAGTTGAGTAGTTGCAACAGAGACCATATGGCTCTCAGAGCCTAAAATATTTACTCTCTGGCCCTTTACAGAAAAAAATTTTTGCCCATTCCTGAATTAAAAGCTAAATATCTTGATATAGTAGAGCAGCTTGGGGAGTCAAGTAGACTGATATCAGTTCTATAATTGGTTAGCTGTGTGACTTTGGGTAGGTGATTTAGAATTTCTTAGCTTCAGTTGATAATACAGGAATTATTCATCTCTTCATAGATCTATGAAAACTGAGGCTTTTAAGAACTAAATAGAACTACTTAAATAATGTACCTCACTTGGTACTTGACTGATGGTAGATAAACGGTAAAAGTTACTCCCCTGGATCCCAACCCTTCCTACAAACAAAATAAAGTTAGGTTTCTTTATTAGTTCTCCTTCTCATCCTCCTTCAAAAGGTTTCTAAATGGAAGGGTGAATGGTCCAGAACTGGAAGCAGTATTAATTCTTCACCCAATTCATGAATAAGATGGAAAAAGGGATAAGTACTAACCTAAAATGATCTCACTGGAGATTTCTGCTTCTAATATTATGGTACTTTGTCCCCATCTTGTCCCCAAATGCCCTTAAGCATCAATTCCTTCTTCTAGTAAAACCTGAAGGAAGGAAGTAGCCAGAAAAAATTTATTGTTAATGTAAGTTCCAGTGATGTTGTTCTTATTTTTTTATTCATAAAAAATCTCTGTTTATACCAAATTCCTGTTTACAATTCATAGCTGTCAGATCTTTCATTTAAGTACACACATATTAAATTTATTGACTGTATCCTGCAGAGTTAATGATGGGTAACTCATTAAATGCCACAGGGAGCCTATCTTTTATAAGGAAAACTGGAGTGTTTTTTTAGAGGGTGGGGTGTTTTGGGGGCGGGATTGGGGTAAACTGAAAACTTTAAAAAATTATTCTCTAAGCTGAAAAATCTCTGTTTCAGTGCAGCAGGAATTGTAATCAAGACACACACGTATACAACCATTAAAGTTATCTACATTGAAATTTGGCCATAATTCAAATTGCTTTATATATTCTTGGGAAACAAGACTACAAACTATAGAAAGCATTTAAAGTGAGGTTTAAGCGGAAGATATAATGGCTCCATTTTATCTCTCTGAGGGTTGTGAGCAATGTTAATACATTTTCTCTGAAACAATATGCATTAGAAAAATATTTTGAAATCATATTGATTTTAGGTGACTGACACCTGAGTCGATAATTTGAAAAATGGGATCACAATGACATGTTAGCATATAATAACATGCCGCGCAATAGAAACAGGAACTGCCTTGGATTGTTGCTGTAGTTGGGGGAGAACAGGAAAAGCTGGTGTCCTAGAATAGCTCCACTCTACTCACTGGTCACTCTGTGCACTTAATGAGCCCACTCAGTCTGGAAGTGCTCTGGACAGCAGGCAAGTTGTATTTAGAGAGCATGGCAGCAGGTGGGTGGAGGTGGGGTGGGATGACCTAGCAGCAGACAGAAGGATCTGATGCCAATGGATGAGGGGGGCCAGGAGCCCTTAAACTCTTTTAAAAAACTATGGGTTTTTTTAAAAAACTATTTTTAAAAAACTATGTTTTTTTTAAAAAAAACTATGGGTTTTTTCTACCATATTTTAAAAGCCAAATACAGAAGAAAAAAGGAAAGTGATTATAACTACAAATAGAGGATCTTGGTCACAAAGAAAGTTCTTCCTATTGAAGAGAGGGTGTTTCCAACCAGGCAGGTTGTTAAACACAATTTTCAAGAGCCTTTGTATGTGTGAACGATACTGAGATTTATAAACATCGTCTGGCCCCCAGGAGCTTACCATCTGGTCTTTCCTTGGTGTCTTTATGGATACCTAAACCATCTGAATAAGAACCACCAGGAATGGAGGTAGTTCTTAAAAAATACAGATCACTGGGTCCTCTCCTGGTCTGCCTCCATCTAGATCTCTGCGGGGTCCTGCCCTGGAATCTGAATGTTAGTGAGCTTCTCGAGTGATTCTTAAGTACCTTAAAGATTGAGAAAAATATCTCTGGGTCATTTTCAAATAGAAAATAATAACCAGTTGTTTGTTCTGCATGTGTTTTGCATTGTCTTTACCTATTCCTACATCCATAAAGCCATCTTTCATAGTATTGTCCTTTTGTTTTCCCCCAAACAAGAACTTTACCTTTGCCCACCATTATATTCTCTGGTTTCTTCCTGTCAACCACAAATGGCTTTTGCAGTGGAAATTTAAAAGACTGTATAAAGCCAGTAATGAGTTAGAAGTCATTCCCACAAGATGACAGAATAACATGAAGTCACAATTTCTTCTTGCTATGTACCAAACCACCCTGAAACTCAGGGGCTTGTGGGTCAACTGAACAGTTCTTCTGCTGGACTCACCTGGGGTCCGTCACATGCCTGCAGTCATCTCAGGGCTTCAGTGGAAGCTGATTGGTCTAGGGCAGTTATTCCCAAAGTGTGATCATTGGACCAGTATCATCACCATCACTAGGGAAGTTGTTAGAAGTGAAAGTTCTCAGACACCATGCCAGAGCTACTGAATCAAAAATTCTAAGAGTGGGACCCAGCAATCTGTTTTAATAAGTCCTCCAGGTGATTCCAATGCACACTCATGCTTAAGAATGCTGGTTTAGGGAGTAGTAAATGGGGAGCTCATTGCCATTCCAAATGGTCTCATCCTCCAATAGGCTAGCCTGAGCTTCCTCAGATGGTGGTGCCACCTTCCAGTAGGGTGAAAGCAGACATTGAAAGGCCTCTTGTGGCCTAGGCCCAGAAGCTGGCCATTGGTTAAGTTGGTTAAATCTATTGGCTAAAGCAAATCACATGGTGAGCCCAAATTCAAGGGGAAGGAAAATAGATTCTACTTCCTGTTGAGAGGAATGGCAAAGTCACACAGCAAAGTGGCCCAGATACAGAAATGGTAATAATTGTTTTGGCCATCTTTGCAAATAATCTACCCCACTAGGTACTAATATAATAGACCTAAATGCCGTATTCTCCCAAGATTTCCCAACATGATCCTCAGGATTTTTCTCTTCTATGCAGAATACAATGCGGGCTGCCCTGACAAAAATAACCCAAACTTGGGTGACGTAAAACAACAGAACTTTCCTTCAGACAGTTCTAGGTTCTGGAATTCCAAAATAAATGTGTCAGTAAGCCCATGCTCCCTCTGAAGCCTGTTGGGGAAAATCCTTTCCTTGCCTCTTCCTAGTTCCTGGTGATTGGCAAACAATTATTAGTTTTTGTTGGCTTGTAGTTGCACCCCTCCAGTCTCTGCCTCTGTTGTCATGTGGGGTTCTCCCTGTGTCATCACATCATCTTGGAGGACACCAGTCACATTGGATTAAGGATCCAGCCTAATTCAGTATGACCTTATCTGAATTAAAATAATTACATCTGCAGTGATCCTATTTCCCAACACAGTCACATTGTGAGGTCCTGGGGGTTAGGACTTTAACATTTCTTTTGGTAGCGGGGGACACAATTCAACCCACGATACCTACCTAGGTTTCAACCCTCTGGTTGACTATATGTTACAATATTTAGAATCAAGGAGCAACTCTGTACTGGGAGGAAGGATGGATTCCAAAGGGCTTAATAAACCTTTTAATTCACTGCCTGGTTATATATACTTGACCCTCTTGTGTGAATAGATAAATAAATGTTTCATTGTTTAGTGATGTACTGGACATGGAGCGCAGGAGGGAATGTCAGCGTAGAATGTGATGCTTATGATGGAGAAGCCACAGAAGATGGTATCTTCCTGAGCTGTGTATTTTAAAGTATCCTATTACATAGCATGGAAATCAGTGGTATTGTTCAGCATAATAATGCCAGGGGCACATTTACAATATTCTCTTATAGCTTGGAAATATTGATGGCTGCAACAGAATATATGTAGTTTCAGTTGTGTAAAGTGATGGTTTTGCATCATCTTCCCTGGAATTTATCAGGACACTTTTATGCTGTCTCTTATGTAATAAGCCTTTGGATTTTAGAACATGTACACCTGTCTATATGTATGGTTATATAGAGCTGTATCAATGTATTCATTAGTTCATTTATTCATTCATTCATTGTCCATTCTTTCATTCAACAAACGTGGACTGAGTGCCTATTGGGAGACTTGGGAATCAGAAATAACGAAATAATAATGAAACCGTTTTCTGCCCTGACCTCATGGGGCTGATATTCAAGAGGGGGACATAAAAATTTTAAATAATAATAAATATGCAGCATAAAATACAATTTCAGACAGTAAAATGTGCTATGAAGAAATATATGTGTAATTGGGGAATAGAATTATATTTGTTCAAATAACTCTAAGTATCACGTGAAAGCATGTTTTACAAAGATTTGTTTTTAATATAATAGCATCCAAATATCTAGTCCACCATCAGCAACAATGATATAGTCATTGTTCAGTGACCCTTTCCAAGTTATTGGAAATATTTTCCAGTTGATACTAATCAATTTCAATAATTGGGCTTGTTGTGACTGTTTTTATGCTATGTATGTTAAGAGCATGGATTTTGGGTTCTGAGAAACCTGGGTTTGAACTGAGACTTGGCAGTATGGTTATATACTCTCTCTGAGTTTAGTAAATGTCCTCATTAAATGAAGATAATTATACCTAGTTCTTAGGTTGTCCTAAAGCTTGTGACATGTGACACTGCTAACCACGTTATTTAGCAAATATGTGCTTAATACGAATTTTTACTTGTTTATTTTCTTTATAATTTCATTCAAGCAATTTGATCTTTTATGGTCTTTTAAAATAGCCACTAAAAAATAGTCTTATGGGGCTTCCCTGGTGGCGCAGTGGTTGAGAGTCCGCCTGCCGATGCAGGGGATGCAGGTTCGTGCCCCGGTCCAGGAAGACCCCACATGCTGCGGAGCGGCTGGGCCCGTGAGCCATGGCCACTGAGCCTGCGCGTCCGGAGCCTGTGCTCTGCAACGGGAGAGGCCACAGCGGTGAGAAGCCCGCGTACCAAATAGTCTTATGAGGACAGATCAATCAAATATCCTCCTCTCTTAAATGATATCAATCAAACACCTGTGCACAATGGGAGCACCATCTTGCTGGGTAAACATATTTATTTAAAATTTTAATTGTTGGACTTCCCTGGCGGTCCAGTGGTTAAGACTCCACGCTTCCAATGCTTCCAGTGCAGGGAGCGAGGGTTTGATCCCTGGTCGGGGAACTAAGATCCCACATGCAACACGGCGAAAAGAAACACAAAAACAAATTGTTATTCTTCCGAGATGAAGAAAACAGGCGTAGTTAATTTTTACATCTTCAAAAATGTATGACTTCTCCATCATGCATTGTATATCAAATACAATAAAAAGGCAAAAACCATTTACCCTAAAATCTCATTCATGCTTTCACGTAATATTTATGGTTTTCTACTTTTATGGATGCACCCAAAGTTTTGTGACTCTTTTAAAAGAAAAAAACCTTGAAATAGTACCTTGCATTAGGACTGCATTTTCATATTCTTAATTTGTGCATAATAATCTTGACTATATCTGCTACCCAGGCTGCTGCACAAGCTTCTCTTTTATACCCTCCATGAGTAAATTAGGACCATGCTTGTAGACTTGATAGGTCATCCATACCAATGATAACTATAATATTGGTAAGGAAAAACACTTGGTTCTGTCATGTAGGTTGCATCTCCAAGTGTAATAATTATTTTGCAAATGATGACATTATCAGAAAAAAAGTTACTGTATACTTACCACATCTGAAGCAGCTCGCTCAATGTTCAGAACAATCCCATGAGTCAGGAAATGTTATCAGCATTTTACAGATGAGACCCTGGGAAATTAAATAACTTATCCAAATACGTCAGACAGAAAGTGGGGAAGCAGAGATCTGAACTCTATTATTCTTACTCCGGCATCTTTAGGCTTCATCATCATGCTGTATAGACCACTTGATGGAGAATGCATGGGGCTGAGTGATTTGTGTCATTTGCTGTAGAGCTAGACATGGAAAGTCCTCTTTTTTTTTTTTTTTTTTTTTTAAATATCAGAAGCTAGTATCTGACTTGTAAAATATTCCTCCATTAAGTGAGCCATTGTCTTCTGGAATTATCCCTGATAAATGGTATGATCTGCCCAGAAACCTTACAATGTGAACTTCATACTGCTGAGATTTCAATCTCTGACCTGAAAGGAAATCTTTATTCAAGACATGGAACCTGGTGCCCTGATAGCTCAGACCTCCCCTAGATGCCCAACACGAAATCTTTGCTAACCACTGAACTGAACATTGAAGTGACAGAAGGTTGCACAGAAGGTAAATATTCTTTGAGATGTAAGTCTAAATTAGGAAGGAGCGGGTAGGATTTACTGTGAATGGGTGCCTACATTTGAGGGTCTCATGATTTAGGTATCCTACAGAGAGATGTTGGCAGGAACTCTGGTTTAAAAAAGGGAGGGGATGTTCTTCAAGGCAGAAATAATGACAGCTAAGCTTCAGAGCTTCCATGGTCCCTTGGCTTTCTTGCACCCTCGAAGACTGAACTAATCTCTCTGTCAGCTTCAGTGTGTTAATTTACAGCTTAACACCCTTGGGCCGTATTTCTATCCCCTTCCCCATAAGTGACACCTTAGTCATCAAACTGGCCTCCTCACCTGGGTAATCTGGGTACAGAGGCTCCACTTATCTCACCTTCAAAGGGGCAGTCACAATGACTGCACTTGATACATTCTGATACATTCGTAACATGACAGTGTAAAGTACAGGGTCATTCTAATGGGACTTGGACTTGAGGGGTCCACTTATTTTGGTAGACTAGCCTCTATCTGGCGGTGGGCTCTGAATTGGGGTATTGGCTCTTCAGGACCCATTACGAACAGTGGCATATGAAGGAAGAAGAATGATTTTTGACCTCGTAAATGCTTCTCAACCACATTTAGTTTTTGGAAATATTTTGAAATATTTATCTTAGATTTTTTAAAATCTTCTTTTCATAATGATTCATGCCAGAATACAGAAACTGTGTTGGCTCTAAATGTGGAACCACACAATTAATAGTAGAGCTGCCAGGGACTTTAGAATTCATCTAGTTTAACCTTCTCTTTACAGATGTGTAAACTGAGGCTTGGATAGGTCATATGCCTGGTCCAAGGTCACCTGACTAACTAATGGTAGTCTTTTAAATATTCTCTAAGACGCAAAGATGTGGAAATATCTACTAAACTCCTTTGCTCTACATTTTTAATCACTTCTATTTCTGTTTTATCGTACTGCAACATACTCTTCAATCCTTCCAGTTAAAAAGATGAGGGGAAAGGGGGAAACAAGGATAGGAGGAAGAATACATTAGCATACGTCAAGATAACTTACAGCAATTCAAAAACTCACATTAAATTCCTCAGGGCACTTTCCCAGAGCAAATCACAGGATTTTCCCCTAAGTAATTATAAAACAGGTTCAAGGAATAAGGACTCTGGTCATTCATCGATTCCTGATTTTTATTCCCAGACTTATCACTCCCCAGGATGAGAGGTTTGAGAGAATAGCTGCATTCGTAAAATGACTAGAATAATTTTAGCCACCTCAGGGATTCAGTGACTGTTTAATACAATAAAGGACTCTGAGATAGTCGGATGAAAGGTGCTTTAGATGGCAGACAGGATTACTCGATTAGAATTTCAGAGAGGAAGAAAGGAATCTTTTGTGTTGACAGGTTTTTTTCTTTTTCTTTTTTTGGCAGTCCTGTAGTGGTTAAAAATTTTTCTTTTCCTTACCAATTTCTTCAATTTTAGATCGTGTCCTTGACTTGGTACAGCTTTCATGAGGAGGACTATGTGTTGGTATAAACTGCCTAGCTCCCTTTTGGATTTTTTTCCAGTATGCATTTTAGCCTCTTTGAATTCATAGGGCTAATTTTTCTCATTTCCCGTGGTTGTGATGTTTATAAAGTAAAATAGAATTACCTGGGGACAGTGTTTTGTAAGTCAGTATCTGTTACAGGTCACAGAGGCACACACACGTACTCACACACACATAAACACACAGTCACACTTCCCTGTATTGAACTGTTTGGAGACCAGACCAGTTTTGTTTCATTCTCCAAAGGTTGCCATCATATCACTAATCTCTCTCAGCCCTTAAAGATGGCCCTTTGCCATATTCTGTCAGAAAACAAGATATAGACCATTTACTTTATTTATTTATTTATTTATTTATGGCTGCGTTGGGTCTTCATTGCTGCGCGCAGGCTTTTCTCTAGTTGCGTTGAGCGGGGGCTACTCTTCGTTGCTGTGCGCGGGCTTCTCACTGCGGTAGCTTCTCTTGTTGCAGAGCACGGGCTCTAGGTGCGCAGGCTTCAGTAGTTGTGGCTCACGGGCTCTAGAGCGCAGGCTCAGTAGTTGTGGCGCACAGGCTTAGTTGCTCCGCAGCATGTGGAATCTTCCCGGACCAGGGCTCGAACCCATGTCCCCTTACACTGGCAGGCGGATTCTTAATCACTGTGCCACCAGGGAAGTCCCCATTTACTTTAAATACCTAAAAATAACAATGCTGAATCAGTGGTTACACACATGCACACACACACACACACACACACACACACACACACCCAGGAGATAATGCATTTTGTAATTTTTTGAAATCTCTGTGCATTGTGGGTGGGGACGAGCAATAGAATTTGCAGTTTATTGAGATTGAAATGTTTTATTACATTAGTTGAAAATGTTCTTTTCTATTAAAACAAGTAGTGCTAATTAATAATCCTGCAGAATGGTAGAGCAGCCTTTAAACTACAAGCATAGATTATTAATCCTTTGCAGTAGAATTCTGCTTTTCCTTTCTCTCTCTTTCTCTTCTTTTCTTTTTGTTTTTAACATCTTTATTGGAGTATAATTGCTATACAATGGTATGTTAGTTTCTGCTTTATAACAAAGTGAATCAGCTATACATATACATACATCCCCATATCTCTTCCTCTTGCATCTCCCTCCCTCCCACCCTCCCTATCCCACCCTTCTAGGTATCACAAAGCACCGAGCTAAGCTCCCTGTGCTATGCGGGTGCTTCCCACTAGCTATCTATTTAACGTTCGGTAGTGTATGTATGTCCATGCCACTCTCTCACTTTGTCCCAGCTTACCCTTCCCCCTCCCCGTATCCTCAAGTCCATTCTCTAGTAGGTCTGTGTCTTTATTCCCATCTGGCCCGTAGGTTCTTTATGACCTTTTTTTCTTTTTTAGATTCCATATATATGTGTTAGCATACGGTATTTGTTTTTCTCTTTCTGACTTACTTCACTCTGTATGACAGTCTCTAGGTCCATCCACCTCACTACAAATAACTCAGTTTTGTTCCTTTTTACGGCTGAGTAATATTCCATTGTATATATGTGCCACATCTTCTTTATCCATTCATCTCTTGATGGACACTTAGGTTGCTTCCATGTCCTGGCTATTGTAAATAGAGCTGCAATAAACATTTTAGTACATGACTCTTTTCGAATTATGGTTTTCTCAGGGTATATGCCCAGTAGTGGGATTGCTGGGTTTTACGGTAGTTCTATTTTTAGTTTTTTAAGGAACCTCCATACTGTTCTCCATAGTGGCTGTATCAAATTACATTCCCACCAACAGTGCAAGAGGGTTCCCTTTTCTCCACACCCTCTCCAGCCTTTATTGTTTGTAGATGTTTTGATGATGGCCATTCTGACTGGTGTGAGATGATATCTCATTGTAGTTTTGATTTTCATTTCTCTAATGATTAATGATGTTGAGCATTCTTTCATATGTCTGTTGGCAATCTGTATATATTCTTTGGAGAAGTGTCTATTTAGGTCTTCTGCCCATTTTTGGATTGGGTTATTTGTTTTTTTTGATATTGAGCTGCATGAGCTGCTTGTAAATTTTGGAGATTAATCCTTTGTCTGTTGCTTCATTTGCAAATATTTTCTTCCATTCTGAGGGTTGTCTTTTCGTCTTGTTTATGGTTCCCTTTGCTGTGCAAAAGCTTTTAAGTTTCATTATGTCCCATTTGTTTATTTTTGTTTTTATTTCCATTTCTCTAGGAGCTGGGTCAAAAAGGATCTTGCTGTGATTTATGTCATAGAGTGTTCTGCCTATGTTTTCCTCTAAGAGTTTGATGGTGTCTGGCCTTACATTTAGGTCTTTAATCCATTTTGAGTTTATTATTGTGTATGGTGTTAGGGAGTGTTCTAATTTCATTCTTTTACATGTAGCTGTCCAGTTTTCCCAGCACCACTTATTGAAGAGGCTGTCTTTTCTCCACTGTATATTCTTGCCTCCTTTATCAGAGATAAGGTGACCATCCGTGCATGAGTTTATCTCTGGGCTTTCCATCCTGTTCCATTGATCCATATTTCTGTTTCTGTGCCACTACCATACTGTCTTGATTGCTGTAGCTTTGTAGTATAGTCTGAAGCCTGGGAGCCTGAGAGCTCCGTTTTTCTGTCTCAAGATTGCTTTGACTATTTGGGGTCTTTTGTGTTTCCATACAAATTGTGAAATTTTTTGTTCTAGTTCTGTGAAAAATGCCATTGGTAGTTTGATAGGGATTGCATTGAATCTGTAGATTGCTTTGGGTAGTAGAATCATTTTCCCAATGTTGATTCTTCCAATCCAAGAACATGGTATATCTCTCCATCTATTTGTATCATCTTTAATTTCTTTCATCAGTGTCTTATACTTTTCTGCAAACAGGTCTTTTGTCTCCTTAGGTAGGTTTATTCCTAGATATTTTATTCTTTTTGTTGCAATGGTAAATGGGAGTGTTTTCTTAATTTCACTTTCAGATTTTTCATCTTTAGTGTAGAGGAATGCAAGCAATTTTTGTGCATTAATTTTGTATCCTGCTACTTCACCAAATTCATTGATTAGCTCTAGTAGTTTTCTGGTAGCATCTTTAGGATTGTCTATGTATAGTATCATGTCATCTGCAAACAGTGACAGCTTTACTTCTTCTTTTCCGATTTGGATTCCTTTTACTTCTTTTTCTTCTCTGATTGCTGTGGCTAAAACTTCCAAAACTATGTTGAATAATAGTGTTGAGAGTGGGCAACCTTGTCTTCTTCCTGATCTTAGTGGAAATGGTTTCAATTTTTCACCATTGAGGGCGATGTTTGCTGTGGGTTTGTCATATATGGCCTTTACAATGTTGAGGAGATTTCCCTCTATGCCTACTTTATGGAGGGTTTTTATCATAAATGGATGTTGAATTTTGTCGAAAGCTTTCTCTGCATCTGTTGAGGTGATCATGTGTTTTTTCTCCTCAATTTGTTAATATGGTGTATCACGTTGATTGATTTGCATATACTGAAGAATCCTTGCATTCCTGGGATAAACCCCCCTTTGATCATGTTGTATGATCCTTTTAATGTGCTGTTGGATTCCATTTGCTAGTATTTTGTTGAGGATTTTTGCATCTGTTCATCAGTGATATTGGCCTGTAGTTTTCTTTCTTTGTGACATCTTTGTCTGGTTTTGGTATCAGAGTGATGGTGGCCTCATAGAATGAGTTTGGGAGTCTTCCTCCCTCTGCTGTATTTTGGAAGAGTTTGAGAAGGATAGGTGTTAGCTCTTCTCTAAATGTTTGATAGAATTTGCCTGTGAAGCCATCTGGTCCTGGGCTTTTTTTTGTTGAAAGATTTTTAATCACAGTTTCAATTTCAGTGCTTGTGATTGGTCTGTGCATATTTTCTATTTCTTCCTTATTCAGTCTCGGAAGTTGTGCATTTCTAAGAATTTGTCCATTTCTTCCAGGTTGTCCATTTTACTGGCATATAGTTGCTTGTAGTTATCTCTCATGTTCCTTTGTATTTCTGCAATGTCAGTTGTTACTTCTCTTTTTTCATTTCTAATTCTATTGATTTGAGTCTTCTCCCTTTTTTTCTTGATAAGTCTGGCTAGTGGTTTATCAATTTTATCTTCCCAAAGAACCAGGTTTTAGTTTTATTGATCTTTGCTATTGTTTCCTTCATTTCTTTTTCATTTATTTCTGATCTGATCTTTATGATTTCTTTCCTTCTGCTAACTTTGGGGTTTCTTTGTTCTTCTTTCTCTAATTGCTTTAGGTGTAAGGTTAGCTTGTTTATTTGAGATGTTTCTTGTTTCCTGAGGTAGGATTTTATTGCTATAAACTTCCCTATTAGAACTGCTTTTGCTGCATCCCATAGGTTTTGGGTCATCGTGTTTTCATGGTCATTTGTTCCTACGTATTTTTTTATTTCCTCTTTGATTTCTTCAGTGATCTCTTGGTTATTAAATAGTGTGTTGTTTAGCCTCCATGTGTTTGTATTTCCTACAGATTTTTCCTGTAATTGATATCTAGTCTCATAGCATTGTGGTCGGAAAAGATACTTGATATGGTTTCAATTTTCTTAAATTTACCAAGGCTTGATTTGTGACCCAAGATATGATCTATCCTGGAGAATGTTCCATGAGCACTTGGGAAGAATGTGTATTCTGTTGTTTTTGGATGGAATGTCCTATAAATATCAATAAGTCCATGTTGTTTAATGTATCATTTAAAGCTTGTGTTTCCTTATTTATTTTCATTTTGGATGATCTGTCCATCGGTGAAACTGGAGTGTTAAAGTCCCCTACTATGATTGTGTTACTGTTGATTTCCCCTTTTATGGCTGCTAATAGTTGCCTTATGTATTGAGGTGCTCCTATGTTGGGTGCGTAAATATTTACAATTGTTATATCTCCTTCTTGGATTGATCCCTTGATCATTATGTAGTGTCCTTCCTTGTATCTCTCTTCATTCTTTATTTTAAAGTCTATTTTGTCTGATATGAGAATTGCTACTCCAGCATTCTTTTGATTTCCATTTGCATGGAATATGTTTTTCCATCCCCTCACTTTCAGTCTGTATGTGTCTCTAGGTGTGAAGTGTGTCTCTTGTAGACAGCATATATATGAGTCTTATTTTTGTATCCATTCAACCAATCTATGTCTTTTGGTTGGAGCATTTAATCCATTTATATTTAAGATAATTATCAATATATATGTTCCTATTACCATTTTTTTAATTGTTTTGGGTTTATTATTGTATGTCTTTTCCTTCTCTTGTGTTTCTTGCCTAGAGAAGTTCCTTTAGCATTTGTTGTAAAGCTGGTTTGGTGGTGCTGAATTCTCTTAACTTTTGCTTGTCTGTAAAGGTTTTAATTTCTCCGTCAAATCTGAATGAGATCCTTGCTGGCTAGAGTAATCTTGTTTGTAGGTTTTTCTCCTTCATCACTTTGAATATGTCCTTCCACTCCCTTCTGGCTTGCAGAGTTTCTGCTGAAAGATCAGCTGTTAACCTTATGGGGATTCCCTTGTGTGTTATTTGTTGTTTTTCCCTTGCTGCTTTTGATTTTTTTCTTTGTATTTAATTTTTGATAGTTTGATTAATATGTGTCTTGGCGTGTTTCTCCTTGGATTTATCCTGTGTGAGACTCTATGTGCTTCCTGGACTTGATTAACTATTTTCTTTCCCATATTAGGGAAGTTTTCTACTATAACCTCTTCAGATATTTTCTCAGTCCCTTTCTTTTTCTCTTCTTCTTCTGGGATCCCTATAATTCGAACGTTGGTGCATTTAATGTTGTCCCAGAGGTCTCTGAGACTGTCCTCAGTTCATTTCATTATTTTTTCTTTATTCTACTCCGTAGTAGTTATTTCCACTATTCTATGTTCCATGTCACTTATCTCTTCTTCTGCCTCAGTTATTCTGCTATTGATCCCATCTAGAGAATTTTAAATTTCATTTTTTGTGTTATTCATCACTGTTTGTTTGCTCTTTAGTTCTTCTAGGTCCTTGTTAAGCGTTTCTTGTATTTTCTTCATTCTATTTCCAAGGTTTTGGATCATCTTTACTATCATTATTCTGAATCCTTTCTCAGGTAGACTGCCTATTTCCTCTTCATTTGTTAGGTCTGGTGGGTTTTTACCTTGCTCCTTCATCTGCTGTGTGTTTCTCTGTCTTCTCATTTTGCTTAACTTATTGTGTTTGGGGTCTCCTTTTGGTGGGCTGCAGGTTCATAGGCTCCGTTGTTTTTGGTGTCTGTCCCCAGTGACTGAGGTTGGTTCAGTGGGCTGTGTAGGCTTCCTGGTGGAGGGGACTAGTGCCTGTTTTCAGGTGGATGAAGCTGGATCTTGTCTTTCTGGTGGGCAGGTCCACGTCTGATGGTGTGTTTTGGGGTGTCTGTGGACTTATTATGATTTTAGGCAGCCTGTGTGCTGATGGATGGGGTTGTGTTCCTGTCTTGCTAGTTGTTTGGCATAGGGTGTCCAGCACTGTAGCTTGCTGGTCGTTGAGTTGAGCTGGGTCTTGGCATTGAGATGGAGATCTCTGGGAGATTTTCACCCTTTGATGTTATGTGGAGCTGGGAGGTCTCTTGTGGACCAGTGTCCTGAAGTTGGCTCTCCCACCTCAGAGGCACAGCCCTGACGCCTGGCTGGAGCACCAAGAGCCTTTCATCCACATGGCTCAGAATAAAAGGGACAAGAAAAAGAAAGAAGAAGGTAAAATAAAGTAAAAGAAAAGAAAAGAAAGTTTATTAAAATAAAAATAAATAATTATTAAGAAAAAAATTATTTTTCAAGTTAAAAAAAAAAAAGAAAACCAGACAGAACCCTAGGACAAATGGTAAAAGCAAAGCTATACTGACAAAATCTCACACAGAAGCATGCACATACACACTCACAAAAAGAGGAAAAGGGGAAAAAATAAACTATCTTGCTCCCAAAGTCCACCTCCTCAATTTGGGATGATTCGTTGTCTATTCATGTATTCCACAGATACAGGGTACATCAAGTTGATTGTGGAGATTTAATCCACTGCTCCTGAGGCTGCTGGGAGAGATTTCCCTTTCTCTTCTTTGTTCGCACAGCTCCCGAAGCTCCCAGGGTTCAGCTTTGGATTTGGACCCGCCTCTGCGTGTAGGTCGCCTGAGGGCATCTGTTCTTCGCTCAGACAGGACGGGGTTAAAGGAGCAGCTGATTCGGGGGCTCTGGCTCACTCAGGCCGGGTGGAGGGAGGGGTACGGAGGCGGGGCGAGCCTGCGGGGGCAGAGGCCAGTGTGACGTTGCACCAGCCTGAGGCACGCCGTGCGTTCTCCTGGGGAAGTTGTCCCTGGATCACGGGACCCTGGCAGTGGCGGGCTGCACAGGCTCCCCGGAACGGGGGTGTGGATGGTGACCTGTGCTCGCACACAGGCTTCTTGGTGGTGGCAGCAGCAGCCTTAGTGTCTCATGCCCATCTCGGGTCCGCGCTGATAGCCGCGGCTCGCGCCTATCTCTGGAGCTCCTTTAAGCAGCGCTCTTAATCCCCTCTCCTCGCGCACCAGGAAACAAAGAGGGAAGAAAAAGTCTCTTGCCTCTTCGGCAGGTCCAGACTTTTTCCCGGACTCCCTCCCAGCCAGCCGTGGCGCACTAACCCCCTGCAGGCTGTGTTCACGCCGCCAACCCAGTCCTCTCCCTGCCTCCGACCGAAGCCCAAGCCTCAGCTCCCAGCCCCGCCCACCCCAGCAGGTGAGCAGACAAGCCTCTCGGGCTGGTGAATGCTGGTCGGCACCGATCCTCTGTGTGGTAATCTCTCCGCTTTGCCCTCCGCACCCCTGTTTCTGCGCTCTCCTCCGCGGCTCCGAAGCTTTCACCCTCCTCCACCCACAGTCTCCGCCCACGAAGGGGCTTCCTAGTGTGTGGAAACCTTTCCTCCTTCACAGCTCCCTCCCGCTGGTGCAGGTACCGTCCCTATCTTTTTGTCTCTGTTTATTCTTTTTTCTTTTGCCCTACCCAGGTACGTGGGGAGTTTCTTGCCTTTTGGGAGGTCTGAGGTCTTTTGCCAGCGTTCAGTAGGTGTTCTGGAGGAGTTGTTCCACATGTAGATGTATTTCTGATGTATTTGTGGGGAGGAAGGTGATCTCCGGGTCTCACTCTTCCGCCATCTTGAAGCTCCTCCTCTCTCTCTCTTCTTTCCTGCGTTCCTTCCTTCTTTCCAGAAATATCTATCACAATGGGAACTGTTTTAGGGTCTATGTTTGTAGTGGTATTTCAGTTCAGCCAATCATAGTAGAGTAATCTTATGGCTTCTACCAAGGAATGAATATCAGTATATCTTTGGTGTGGAAAGATTGGGGATAACACCAATCCAAAATCTAGAAGCTCTGTTTTATTTCATGTAGAAGGACATTTCCCCATGAACCATTATGAGCATCATATCTAGTACACTTGAACTTTGCAAGGCTTATCTGTGTCCTAGAAAGAAAGTATATTGGCTCCAAAATGAAAATAAAATTACAAAATCCAAATCGATCAAGTTTGATTAAATGTCTACCAAATACTGAACTTACCATTATGTCAGTCAACCAGTATACTGCTACCCAAGTCAGTTTTTATGAAATTATATAGAAATTAGATGTTTATATAAAAATAACTCTTAACTGTTAGATTTCTATACAGGCCTGTTATGGATGGGTGGGGCTTTTTGCAAAGAAGCAGTCTGGGAACAGTGAAGTCCTAAAGTGTCCCTTTCCAGATGACTTTTCAGACAACTTCATAATAATGTCAAATAAGATTTAAAGTATTTGTGTGATGTACGAACTAATTACCAGTTACGGGCTTGAGGTTATTGTATCATATGTGGTAACTTTGTGATGCGTTAGCTGTTTTTGCAGCGTGAATTCATTTCCTCCCGCTTTCGCTCTCAACTAAAAAGTTGCTGTAAGCTGACTTTTGTTCCATTTTACCTCAGTGCATTCACGGACTCCTCCTTCCAGACTATTGCCAGGTGTTAGCATCTTCCCTGAGTAATTTCAGGCATTTTCCTTTGAATGAGAATGGCTCACTTGGAAGGTTGTGAAAGGCATATCCATGTGGAATTGAGAGGATCTTGTGTTGTGATGTGGTGGGAAGGCTTGCCAGAAATTGCCCGTTTCAGGCTGATGATGCAAAACCAGACATCTGCTAAATTAACATCTACCTAACATTTTGCCTTCAGTCAAATGCATTTTTTTTTAAAAAAATTAAATCTCTCTCACTCCCGCTTTCTTTTTTTTTTTTTTTCCACTGTCAAAACAATCTGTCACAAGATATTTAATTTCTGTGTAATGGGTTACTTAAAGAAACCAGCATATGGTGCAGTGAAAGTACCTAGCTACGAGTTTCAGGCAATGGTGCATACTGCTGTTTCACTCTTTTCCTGGACCATATTGTGCCCAGCATAGATTTTATTATGGTGCAGGATTTAAATTATTGCCAGGGTCTCTCACAACTCTTGGCTTTTAAGATCAAAATATGAGTGTCAGTATTCTTGTTCTGCCATGGAATCAGAAATCACTTTCTACTTTGGTTAAGTGGTAGTCAATTTCTGGCAGCCTCAGTGAGAGGGAAAGAGTAACTTCATTATACACAACACTTTTCACACCCTACTTGTGTCCAATCACTTGTGAATAGCACCAACCTGATCTGTAGCCTGGCAGTTTGCTCTAGAGAGGCTGATGTTTGACACAGTGACAGCACTCGGGACACCATGCCAAACTGCTTCATCCCTGATAGTCTGAGTAATTTCTACACAATGAATAACCCCTGATACAATAGAGTAGCCCTATTGTTGGGAGAGAAGATTTTAAGCCACTCTCACCATGGGGAGCAAAGATTAAGCATGATCCATATGGCCTATGAAAACCTCTTGAACCATCTATGACGTACAGTATCAATGATTGTGTGAGTATCTCCTTGTACAGTAATGTACATGTATTTCTATATGGTAAAGTGTGAAGTGCTTATTATTAAAAACAGCAAATAATGTTTAGTATATGCCAGGCACTTTTCTATGCCCTGGAAACAAAATGGTGAGCAAGAAATACAAGATTTCTGCTCTTAGCACACTCACATTCCCATGAGAAGAGACCCAGTAAACACATAAGCAATAAGCAACCTGTAAGCAAAGCATAAGCTTATAGATCATTTTATCTATCCATTTGTCTATCTATCAGCAATAAAGAAATACATATATAAGTATATTTCTTTTACAAAAAACTAATAAATGAATCTGTAAGCAAAATAAAAGTTTACAGATTATTTTATCTAGATGTAACAATTAAATCTTTCTTTGTGAAGATATAGGTACAAACAATATCTATATAAACATATAAAATAGAAGTTTTGAGATTATTTCACTTCCTTGTCTCTCTCTCATCTATCTGTCTGTCTTACCAAGGGTGAGTCATTAGTTTTGTGTAATTTAAGTGGTTGTACAAACCTACTTCATTGTGTCCTTTCTTTGAGGGGAAGATATTCATTTCTTCAAAGTATTGAAGTTCCCAGCTTGCTCTTTATTGGGACTGCCAACAGCAACCTATGGGGGTTAGTTAAAAAGTGAGGGCTGTCGAGGAGAGGTTGACCTCTAGGCCATTGGTGAGGGAACAGGAGGATGGGGTTTACCTCCTTTAAGCAAGGACAGAAGGTACCAGCTCCCTGGTGAATGCTCTCTAATTGTTCATTCACTGAACAACTATGTTGGGGGTTTTCTGGGGAGAAAAAGTGAAATATAATACCTGCAATAAATCACTTTAGTATATTACTTATCAATCGAAATTCTCAAGTACCCTAGAAAGTATCTCTGGGCCATTGTCAGTGCAAATCGATCATAAATGAACGTGCTAGACAATGTGGCAAAATCCTTGTTCCACTTGTGTCAAATAGCTTGGGATAGCTGTGTTATCAATCAGAACTCCCTGAAGTTCTAAAGTTCAAGCAGCACATACATACCGAGGTCTACATTAGGCAGAGTCAAGAGGATATAGTATTTCTTTTCAGTTCATTGAGAAATTTCAGCTGTCACATTTAGCATGATTTTTGAGAGTTGCAGTTCTTTCACATGATTTTTATTTGTATTCTCTGGAGCTTCTAATATTAGTCTCTGATTTTTGAAGCACTAGTTAGGAAGCCACCATATTTAACTAAAGCTGATTGCCACTGAGATGATTCAGCCAAAGATGGGCCCGTATCCCTGTATCCCCCCCAGGATAAGGGGGCCGTGGTAGCATTGTCCAGACCCATTGGCATCACAGTTTGTAATGCTCATAAGCATTGGAGGAGTTGCTGCTTTGGGTTTGCAAGATGACTGGCATATTCCATAAATATTTGTTGTACATAAGACTGAGATTTCTTCTCTTGCTGTCTTCAGGGAGATCAAAAGTGATAGGAAGGGCTTCCCTGGTGGCGCAGTGGTTGAGAGTCCGCCTGCCGATGCAGGGGACACGGGTTCGTGCCCCAGTCTGGGAAGATCCCACATGCCGCGGAGCGGCTGGGCCCGTGAGCCATGCCCGCTGAGCCTGCACGTCCGGAGCCTGTGCTCCACAATGGGAGAGGCCACAACAGAGAGAGGCCCGTGTGCCGCAAAAAAAAAAAAAAAAAAAAAAAGTAATAGGAAAATAGGAGAATTACATTCTTAAGCATCCTAACAGCATAGTCTCTTGCAGTGTCATGATATTCATTCATGTGACAAATAGTAAATACCTCCTAGTCGCCAAGCCTTATGATAGGTACTGGTGTGCAATGGGAAGTTAATAATAAATGAATGAATGAATGAATAAATAAGGGAGAGTTCCTGCTCCATGGAACAATAGTATAATTTAGTAGAGAAACAAGACATTATTCAAATAGGCAACAAATAAAAATATAATTACAAGCTGAGGAAAAATACTTTGAAGGACAGAAACATGATTTTAGAGAACACATATGAAAGCAAGAGGGCTAAATTTGATGGGATCAAAGATTTTTCTGAGGCAGCATCATGAGCTAAAAGTGAAAAGATGGAGAGTGAGCTAAGTGGTGGGCGGGGAAGGCCATTTCAGACACGCACAACAGCATACCCACTGGCCCAGTGGTGGCAGGGAGCCCATGGTCCCCAAGAGCTGACAGCAGGCTGATGTGGCAGGAACTCAGGGCTTGGGGGAGAGTCTAGGAACAGAAACATTAGGTACTAGGCCAGTAAATAATCCTGATTTTTTCAAAAGCAAACTCTGAATAGAAATCTATGTAGAAGAGCATGAAACCACTTAGAAATCTTTGACTCTCGCAAAGCATCCAGACCTGTGCCCAGTTTGGGGCTGGGCAATGAGAGAAGGAGATGGGAACTAGGGATAATGAAAGCTTTAGTAAATGTTAAAGAAATCATGGACATCATATGTGATGAAGAAAAGATTGGGGGCGGGAGTTGGGATAGGCTTTCAGGATCAGCATATGCCTTCTGCACAGCTGAACAGTGCCTGGCTCATTTCCCTTTCTAATGAGACCAGCGCAAAATCCATCCATTTAGGCTATTCAGCTTTTAGGTAAATGTACCAAGCAGTTGGGGTAGTGGGGAAAGAGGGGTTGACATTGATGGATGGAGTTAAATACCAGAGTCCCACCCCCACGTCAGGCAGACTTTTCTAAAGCAGCATTGTGACAGAAAGGCCTGGAAGATTCCAGGTGGGCAGGGCCGGCTGGACAGAGCCCAAGTGTCTCCCTCAGAGCGGGAGGAGGAAGGCTAGATGGGGTCTCCTTCTGTCAGCATGGAAGGATCCCGTTCAGATCTGGCAACAGTGTGGCACTTGGTGGGATGCGTTCATCACACAGGGCTCTGCGGGACATATGGGCTTTCCTCTGACACAATTTCATTTTTTGTCCAGAATTACCACCAGAGCAATATCCATTCCTTCACTTAACTCTGTGGTAGGACTCTCCAACCTTTTGGACAATAAACTGTTATTTATCTTGGTTCTAAAATAGGGATGACATTGCTCCTGACCTGCCTTAAAAAAATGGTTAAATTGAAGTAAGGAAGGTTACCATGCCTTGACTCAATAAATGGAAGTTGTACACTCTAAATATAAAAGATGTTAACCAAGCCGGACTCTTTGAGAAGACTTGAGCATATGTGTTTTTAAAAGGAGTGGTGATTATTTTCCATTAGTTTTCTGACAGTTGTTCTGATCAGATCCCTTAGATTCAATGACCTCACTCTACAGTTTTCATCATTTAAATGAATCCAATGACAAAGGAGACGGTGGGTTACAGTACTGTTACCAGGGTGGATGTGACCTTCACAGTTACATTCAGAGCCGTGGATACTTAGCTGTGGACATAAGGCACCTAGAATGACTTGAATTCTCATAACAAGCCTAGGACACGTATACTGTTTTTTTGTTGGGTTTTTGTCGTTGTTGTTGTTTTCTGCTGTGTGTGGGTTTTGTTTTTGTGTGTGTGTGCATTTTACAGATCAGGACTGAGGCACAGAGAGGTAAAGTAATTTGCCCAAGATCACTAAGCTAATAAACAGAGGAGCTTGGGACTCGCATCCAGGCAGCTCAGTTCCCGAGCCTGTATTCCTAACTGTTATATATATCATCACCAAGAAATGGATTGGGCTGAGAGCGTGGCAGAGATAAGAAACTCAAGAGCAGTTGTTTCTTTTCTTTTTTTTTTTTTTTTTTTGCGGTACACGGGCCTCTCACTGTTGTGGCCTCTCCCGTTGTGGAGCACAGGCTTTGGACGCGCAGGCTCAGCAGCCATGGCTCACGGGCCCAACCGCTCCGTGGCATGTGGGATCTTCCCGGACCGGGGCACGAACCCGCGGCCCCTGCATCGGCAGGCGGACTCCTAACCACTGCACCACCAGGGAAGCCCCCAAATGCTTTTTATCCACAAAATAACTAAGATTACTCACAATACAAAGGGTTTATTGCAGGAGTTTCATCTGTTCAGTGATGCCAATATTAATCTATGATCATATATTTATAGAGAATCCATAGACTTAGTGCTTTGGTAAGGTGCACAAGGGGGCCAAAAAAATACCAGGTGCAGGTCTTAGCAAAGAGGAAAGCCATGTCTTTATTAGCCACTGTAAAATGCATGCTCTCATGTCTTTTCTTTTTTTTTTAAATTAATTTATTTATTTTTGGCTGCACTGTGTCTTTGTTGCTGTGTGCGGGCTTTCTCTAGTTGCAGCGAGCAGGGTTTACTCTTTGTTGCAGCGCGCGGGCTTCTCATTGCAGTGGTTTCTCTTGTTGCGGAGCACGGGCTCTAGAGCGTGGGCTTCAGTAGTTGTGGCTCGTGGGCTCTAGAGCGCAGGCTCACGGGTTTAGTTGCTCCACAGCGTGTGGGATCTTCCCAGACTGGGGCATGAACCCGTGTCCCCTGCATCGGCAGGCGGACTCTCAACCACTGCGCCACCAGGGAAGCCCGAGCAGTTGTTTATTTTGAAAGGAACTTCTCTTTCTGTGCTCCTCCTCCAGCCTGTTCCAACTGTTCAGAGACGACAGATGCTTGCGGGGGGGGCGGGGGTGTGAGCAGCAGAGAAAAGAATATCCTTATAAATTATTGTTTTTCAATTTCAGGATTAAAACCACAAATTTCCCATCACCCATCTTTCTGGAAACTATAGGGCAGCCACTGAATTTAATTCTTTCTTCCCTTTCTCCCTTAGTCCATAGACGTGGGCACGTGTGCACACACACATGCACACACACACACATTTCTAGTAGCACTTGAAAAAGTTTCTGTGGTTCTCTGTGCTTTCTCAGATTCACATAATTTAGGACTGACTATGGCAATTAAATATGTGAACAGCTCTCTGGAAGATCCCAACAGTTTAGGCTTTAAAAATGGTTTTGACAATTGAATTTTATTAAAAAGCCATCTCAGAAATACTGACCAACAGCACCTCTGTGTTTAAAATTTGAAGCACACTGTGGTTCCTGAATGTTCTCTTTCTCTTATTGCCTGCTTACATATTATATTTTTAAAATTCACCTTCAATAGTATATTTAATTCAGACTCGGTTGGGCATCCTTGTGTCTGTCAAATTTGGAAAAGCATCTTCCTTATACGCTGTTGTCTTCACTTCCCTGACTTGCTTTCATTTCCCACTTCCTTCTTGGAGATTCAGCCATCCTTCCACGTGTGGTTGCTGGGATGGAAATAGCTCGCTTGTGTCACCTATAAGGACAGAGGGAGAAAGAATGTTTAAGTCAGTTGCCATGTTCTTTTCCAGCATCTCCAAAAGACAACTCCTTCATTTTGCTACTCAGAGGAATAAATCCGTCCTTGACACGTTGGGTCTCAGGAACTCCACGAATCAGTAAATACCGCCCATTCCAATCTGACCGTTGGTCATAGCAACTAAATTTCAGGCCGGCTGGAGTGCACAAATACACCCAGCACCTTCTGAGTGTGGACCAGCCTGTTCAAATTCCTTAAGGGGAAAGAGGAACTTCAAGGACACATTTGCAAAAAAGGAGACAGAAGAGAAAGGAATCTCGCGATTCGCATTTTAATCTTCTGAATTACTTTTGAAAGCCTATGTTTGGGGAACCCCTAATGGCTAAACTTACACAGCAGAAGGAAAATAAAATGCCCTTATTAAATTTCCTAGGAACACATTTCAAATGTTCCCTTTCTCCTGTCTCCATGCCTCAGACTTTGAGTCATTTTGCCTCTCTCATCTGTTTTCAACTCAGTTGAGTTACAGCCAATCAGATAAGAGGAAAATTAGATTTTAATGGAATATTTGATTTTCATTGCTTAATTGATTTAATTGCAAGTTTCTATTTCAGACTGGTAGAAATGCAAAGATTTTCAGTCAAATGGAGAAAAGCTCCCATTTTTCTGTGTTCAACAATGACAAACTTAATAATTCACTGGGAGCCTGGATTCTAAAACTTTAGAGGCAGGAAATACTGGTATCTTTCTGAATTGTTATTCTTAATCTGTATTTTAGTTTCTCTTTCATGTACACATATGTCAGATCAAGGTCCTGTGTTTACACTTGCTTATTCTTTTGGTGTTGATTTTGATGCATGAATTTTTGTCAGCGGGAAGAATACACATGTACCTATTTACACTTATATATTGTATAAGAGGGACATTTAATACCACAGAATATTTCTTTTTGCTGCTGGTAAAGCAGAAGGATAATTAAGTGTTGGTTCTCAAGCTGCCACAGTGGGTCAACGGGTTTCCTGGGTTCTCTTAGACCAACCTAGACAAATGGCTTCTAGTCTGTGTCAGTGCCTATGATATATACGAGCTGCCTAGGGCACTGGGATAAGAAGAATCCCTGGGAAAAACATACAAGGTTCAGTAACCAATGGGGAATGTCGTGTGTGCCCATCGTTGGTCATCATCTCTGTTTTAGGCAGCCAGCTTGACCACAGCCTGATTCTCCCAGCGCTTTTCCATGGTACTGTACCAGCACTGCATCTCTTCACAGTTCCCGAATTCCCTAAACCCATCATCATACCAATTCTAGCAGGATATGTATTTGACATGTTAAGTTTTCATTTTTTTATCTCTATCAGTTTAGGGAAAGTTAAGATTTCTCTAATCATTTTGAGAAAAGTGTGTATGTGTACAGAAACCCCAGCATATGAACATTGAATGATGGATGATCTATATTTGAATTTCCTATCAGGTACCTTGGATACTTAGCAGTCTATTTGGAATATAATTTTCCATGTGAAAATCTGAGCCTATTGGGTGCTAATGTTTTCATCATCATTTTCATGATCGTCACCATGATGCCTAGTTTTGTGGAGACTTCCTTTTCTCCAAAGGGAGGAAAGCCAAAAGGTTAAGAGCGAGGACTTTGGTGACAGCTTACCTGTGTTAGAATCCTGGCTCTGCCACTTGCTAACTGTGGAACTTCAGGCAAATTATTTACCTTTCTGGCTTTTATTTTCTTCATCTGGAAAAATGGAATAATAGTAGGGCCTAGCTCACAAGATCATGTATGGATTCAGTAAGGTAATAGATTTCAAGTGCTTAGAGGTGTGCCAAGCATACAGTAAGTGCTTAATAAGTGCTATGAATACTACTGAACTTGTAGTATGTACCAGGAACTAGGCTGAGAAGTTCACATGGTTTATTTATTTAATCCACTCATAATCAACTGGGGGGTGATTTTTGCACCCCCACCAGAGGACATTACGCAATGTCCAGAGGCATATGGGATTGCCAAGACTTGGGGGTTGCTACTGGCATCTAGTGGATAGAGGCCAGCGATGCTGCTCAACGCAGAGGACAGTAGTCCACAACAAAGAATTGTCCGGCCCATGATGTTAATAGAGCTGAGGTTGAAAAGCCCTGATTTAATCCATATAGTAGGAATTATTAATATTTTGCTCATGTTACAGAAGACAGGAACTGAAGCTTGGAGAAAGTAACTTCTTACACCGCAGATTCGATGCACCTAACTACTATGCAGCAGCCTTTTAGAGCAGAAGGGTTTATTTTGTTTTTAAGCTGAATGTGTACAAGCCCTCTAAAAACCCCAAATCAGAAATCCTGCATGTTTTGTGGAACTAGAACAGTTGAAGAATGGGATCAGGCCAGTCAGAAGAGACACTGTCCAGAGTGCAGTATCATTGTACTAGAAACCCGTCCAGTGCCAGGGCTGACCCCTGTGATGCTGCTGGATCCCGGGGAGGTCTAGGGGGCTAAGCCGGGGGGGGGTCGGGTGGCGCAGGCTTTGTCTGCCTATAGTCACAGAAGTCACAGAAGTATATTTTAATATTTTAGCAACAGATTTGGTCAGCCCTGAGAAGCGCTTCAAATGTATCAGTTCACAGTTACTGTTTCTAAAGACGAGGCCAAGTTAAAACTGTGAAAAGTGAGATTCTCTAAAGAAAAAAACACTGAGTAAATATTAGTACAGTTGGTAGTAGTTGTGGCAAAAATCATAAAAGTGACCCATGTGACTCATGAGTGGGAAACACTTTGTCCCAGATGACCCTTGACGACAGGGGCGAGAGAGAGTTCCTCTAGGTATCCTGGGATCTGGCGCCTAGCAGGGACTGAGGATATATGTACTTAATGAATGAACCCAAGCTCTCAATCTTACTCCATCAGTACAACGCAGTTTAATGGTGGTATACCTGTAATCTCAAATATACACAATCCCATCCCATTTTATATCAGAATAGAAGTTAGCAATAATTGGGTGATTCTGGTTCTCAGCCTCTCAGCCTTTGCTCTCACATAGGCCATCCCTACACCCCAGTGAATCGTTCCTCTACTGTGTTCCCCTGCATTGTGCATGGTGAATTAGCTGAATGCATTCAGAGAGTCAAGTGACTCAAAAATCATCCCCTTTATTGTGACCTCCGGTCAAACCCAGATGTCACAAAACAATCTGTGATCTGCAGTAGTCCCTGAGGTCTGGGTGAAGATGCCACAGCTACTAGTGGAGATGGGTTCCCAAGCCATTTCTTTGTGAATACTTATTACAGGAGTCAATTCCATCTGAATGCAGCCAAATAAATGGCAGTCTCGTTTACAATGCTCATAAATGCAATTTTAACCGTGACTTTCACTAGATTAAGAAAAATCTCCCTTTTTTTGGCCTCCCACACATATGATTTTCCCTTGTTATGTAAACTCCTGGTCAGTTGCTGTTCAGTAGTCCTTCAAGTCACAAGGTCCGGAGGGGGAATGATAGTATTTGTTATGTAGACAACAGCAGAGCATGTTGAAATGAGAGTATTCTAAGTACAAAATCGGTCATAAGAATGAAATCTGTTTGCAGAAACAAGTTGTGTTCAATGGGTAGGTGTTTTCGTGCTTCAAATTAATATTTGTCCTTTGCAGTAGCAGATGTTCAGCTGTAGACGTGGGCTGTCGGTGTGAGTAGGCACACCACGGAAGTTCCAAGTGAAGGGCTGAGAGACAAGTGTGGCTCTCGCGGCCAAGGCAATCCCACCCCCTCCTCCCACGCCTTCCACCTTGTGATGATAAGTTCTTGGCATCTCAGATGCACACGCTGGGTCTCACTTCTCAACTGTATTGGGGCTACGTTTCCTAGCACATCAGCGCCTCCTGCAAAAACTGTGGCCCTCAGACCTGCAGCATCACCACCCAGGGAGCTGGTTAGAAATGCAGAATGCCAGGCCCCAATCCACACCTACTTAGGAGCAGAACGTGCATTTTAATAAGGTCTCGGGTGATTCCTCTGCACACTGAGATCTGAGAAGCGCTGATCCGGAGCACCCTGACCTCTGATCTTGTTGTGGCCCTTATCAAATGTTTATCTTATTTCTTTCGGTATTATAGTTTCTATTTTGCGTATATTACTTGAGGGCAAACATAGCCTTATTTTGTTTAGACCCATTTAGTTTGTAAGTGCATTTCCTAAACATAGTGGTGCTTAATCAACTCCTGAATTTAAGTTAGATACTCAGATTATAACCCCAAGAAGAGGAGGCAAGCCAGAATGGGAAAAGAGGTTTTTTGCACTGCAGTTCTGGATTTAGGCGTACATAACTGTCCTACTTTCCAGCTGGGGAAGCTTGGGCAAATCATTTTAACTCCTCTAAGCCTGGGTTTCCTTAACAGTAAAACGCCAATCACAATAACTACCTCATAGGTTTATTTTAAGGATCGAATGGGATCAAACATGTAAAGCCATTAGCCTAGTGCTGATTGGTTCACAGTGAGTTCTCCATGCATGTTAGCTACCATCATCTTAATTATCATTGAAACCAGGAAGTTCTATACATATGATAAGCCCTAAAAGAAATCGCCCTCTCCCACCACTTCTTCAGTTGACCTTGTGATTCTTAACCAGGGTTGATTTTATTCTCTGGGGATGGATGGCAATGTCTGGAGACGTTTGATTGTCGTGAATGGGGGATGGTGCCATTGACATCCAGCTGGGAGAGGCCGGGGGATGCTGCTTAATGTCCTACGGAGCACAAGGCAGCCCCGCACAGCAAAGCATGATCAGGCCCCAGTGTTAGTAATGCCAGTGCGGAGAAGCCCTCTATTACCCACCGAGGGACGGAGGTAAGCAAAGCCAGCATTTTTCTTGAGGATTTAGGTACCTCAGTATATTAAGCCTCTCAAATATTAATGTTGAGGCCCCTTGTCAGAATTCATCGACTAAGAGGCAAATCATTTCCTCTGGAACAGAGCCACACACAGGAAAACCTGATGCAGCCTGATTAACCTATTAAAGCACATTGCATTCTTTAATATCAAAGAGAGCTAGGTTCTTTGAAATGTAAAACACCATAAGTGAAAGAATAGCGCCTGCACTTCCCCCAGGAGCGCAAGGTCATTGTATAAATAATGCTGGTTCCCCTATTAATTTTACTCCATTTGGGGGATCTGAAGGAGACCACAGTGGTTGGGGAGAGAGGAGACCAGAGAAGGCTAGACTCTGGCTGCCCGTGACTGAGGTCAGGCAAGATAGCTGTGGTCTGCAGTCCAAAAGAGATGCTGGAAATGGAGCAAAGTGAATGTCGTTACAGCTGGTAGAAGAATCCAGCAGGAAACTCCTGTCTCTTGTTTCCTTAAGAAATCGGAGATGCTGCAAGAGAATGTATTAATTTCCCAGGTACCACTGCAAAAATAAGGACAGGGAGGCGAATGTGAGGTTTTCTTCTTACTGTGAACAGATTAAGCAGACACCAATTTATACCTCATTGTTAAGAGGAACTTTTTTTCCGCAAGTGAGACCACATTTACATCTTTTGTAATTAAGCTAAAGGAATTTTTTTTAAAAATGACATTTCCCCCACCCCCCGTCATGAAGTAAATATTTTATGTGAAGTGGGATCAAATGCTGAAATACATACATGAGAACCACAAAACAAAAAATGATACCAAGTTCCAGAACCTCCTTCAGCCTAGTCATCTGCTGGGCTGGAATAATAGCCCAGCCTGCCGGTGTTCTGGTTTTGGAAAAGGCCATGAATGACTAACTGAAGCAGTACGGGAGACAGTAGGTGGGGTGGAGCGGGGGACTCGCTATTCCAAAGGGCTAGACGTTGCCAGCTTCTCGGAAAACAGGAGCCATGGCAGTGACTAGCGCGTGCTCCCCGACATTCAGGCGGCAACCATCCATCAGCAGGAACGCAGGGTACAGTAGCATCCCACTATACATTTCCTGCCTACTTTGCTTTTGGGCAATTTTCATTTTTAGGAAAATTGAACCCAGAGAACAGTATATTAAGAGCTCTAAAAGACCAACATCGTTTATTGCCCACACAGGAGAATCTAGTTGGGCAAAGAAGCATGTTTTTCCCTAACAATAGAGTTTTCATGGCTGCTATAAGCAATACAGTTACTGAGCCAGATAAATAATTGCAGAGCAACAGGGAAGATGAGGTGTGGGCAAGGAGGAAAAGGGATGGTTTCGGGTGAGTTTTGTACAAAGATGGGGTCAGCGAGGTGAAGAGAGGTCCTCCCAGGCCACATCTGTTCTGCACTAACTAAACCGAGTTATTGGCCACACACTTGTGCTACAAGCTGGAGGCCGCACCGCCAGCCCAGGCTGCACCTTTGGAAGATGGACGTTTTCACAAAATGAAGGATCAGATGGAAGCTTGTGACAGGTGCTTGGCCAGCTTTCTGATGGGTCAAATCAAGTGCTAGCTTCTTAAGGAGACGGTGACAAGCCTGGTAATATACATGCTTATGGAGTGTAAGTGCCGACGCGTCATGCCCCTGGGTGCGTGCCGAGGTCCGGTTACTGGTGTTCATCTGTCTGCATCCTCAGCCCTTATACAGAGATGAAAAGACCAAGCCTCAGATATATTTCTCTTTACGTTTAGGCTTTTCCTGAAACAGGTACGTCCCAAACTTCATCTTCCATAAAAAGACCAGGTTTATCCTTTGGATGCATCTTTCTCTTTGGCCCTCTTGCTGTTTCCATTCAAACAGGCCTGGAGAGTCTCCTTCTCTTCCTTGGGTTCCTCCTTAGCCTTTCCGGGGTGACTGTTCTGGTGCCAAGTCACCTCTCCTTGCTTTCGAATGCAGTTCTCACTACCTGCTGAAGAGACTCGCTGATAAAACTCTCCCCAAAGAACCTTCTTGACCTTCTCTTTTCCTTGACCACAAGGCTACTTCTGTGCTCTCTCAAGTGAGGGCCCATAAATCTTTGGAAGTTGCATCAGCTGTGTGCACTTACAGACTCTTGTCACCCTCAGCATTATCTTTCAATGTAGAATCCAGTCAGAGCACCTTTGGAGTGCCCAGGAGGATTCATTTCATAATTTAGCAAATAGTTATTAAGTCTATCCTATGTATCAGGCATGGTTCTAGGTGCTGGGAATCCGAGAGTAAACCAAAAAGACCACCCCCCCACTCTTCTGGAGCTTACATTCTGGTAAAGGTATCAGACGATGAGCAAAGTAAGAAAACTATAGCGATTTAGATGTGTTAACTGCCTTGGAGAAGAAACCAAAAGGGGGATAGGGAATTTGAGGTGAGGGGGTGATGCAGTTTTAAATGGAGTAGGCATCATTGGAAAAAAATGATATCGAAGGAAACTCTCAAATGAGTTGAGAGAGTAATCCTTGTTCACAAGGAAGAACATTCTAGAAAGAGATGTGTGTAGCTGCTGGGGAAGAGAATGAGGGAGAAATTAGTAGGATTTGGGACCTGAAAAACTGTGGGGAGGACAAAGCACGTCCAGCCTTTAGAATATTGGAAAGGCTCTGGCTTTAACTCTGGAGGAGAGAAGGAGTTCTTAGAGGGTGTTTAGCAGAGGAGGGAGATTAAGTGGCTTATATTATAAAAAGAATCACTTGACTGCAGCACTGAGAATAATAAGGAGGAGGCTGTATCGGTTACCTATTGCTAAATAACAAACTACACCAGAAGTTGGTGGCTTGAGACAAGAATTTATTTCTCAAATTTCAGTGTGTTGTTTGGTCAGGTCTTCTGCTGGGCCTGCCTGCCCTCACACAGTTACATCCAGCTGGTGGGTCAGGTGGTGGATGGACTCCAGGAAATGGTTGGGCCTCTCTTTCCCTCTTCCTGTGATCTTTCATCCTCCAGGAGGCCAGACAAGGCTTTCTTTTATGGAAGTGGCACCCTTCCAACAGGGCAAGCCCCAAATCCCAAGGGCTTATCATGCCTCTACTTGTATGGTGTTTGCTTATGTCCCATTGGCCAAAGCAAGTCACAAGGTCAATCCCAGGGTCATTGTGGGAGAGGACTACATAAGAATACAGATGCATGAAAGCCGGATACATTGGAAGTCCTTATTGTTGCCATCTGACACAGGAGCCAAAAGTGGAAATTGCAGAGAGCAATTAGGAGGCTCTACAATAACGCAGAAGAGAAATGATGATGGCTTGTACCAGGGTGATGACAATGGAAGTTTTAAGAAGTGCCTAGATTCTGAATATAGTTGGAAGAATGACCTTATTTGTATTCTCCTAAGTCACTAGTGTAAGGCTATTAAGGTTCCAGGGACTGGCGATATTCTTACTATGCATGAGATGATATCATAACAAAGTAAATGAGGTCAGAGATAGGTTTCTCTTATTGCCAATAATTATTCAATGAGTTTTCTGAACAACCGTACACTTCGTAATTCACTTAGTGCCATGACTGTACACGGCACCCTGTCAATATCATCGTCAGCTAATATTTATTGAGCATCCTCTGAGTACATGGTATTCACTCACAGCAGCAGAGGTGAGCTGCATTAATTCTTTCAGCCAATGCAGGATTATTGAGGAGTTTATTGCCTCAATCTATTAATTGGTGCCCCAGCAGCCCCCAGGAAAGCATTCAGCTTCCAGAATATAATTTCTTATTCCCTTGGAATAGATTTAGCTTTGGTAGGGTCTGACTGCACAAGGAAAATATAGAGTTCTCCATCTTTATGAATACGCTAACGCTTTTTTATTAATCTTATTATCAGAAGCTGGGAGCTGTTAGTTCCCATTTAGTAGATGGAGCAGTGGAGGTGGATAGTGGTTAAGTGCTCTGGCCAATGCCATGTTTTAAGATGGTGGCAGATCTGAAATTGAAATACAGTAACCTTTTTTTATTGCACTACACTGCCTCTCAGTGGTGCACGCGATTCCCATTTCTCTCTCACACTAATGCACAGTCATGAAAACTCATTCTACAAGATTTAACTGGCATCTCTGCTCTTCCAGGGAGTGTTTGACACACTGTTCTTTGACATCTGCACAGCCTAATCACTGGAAAAGTGGTTTGTTTGTTTGTTTGCATTGTTTTTTTAAGCCCCTTATTATAGGGGATTTGTCAGCTGTTAAAATCACCACTTTTTTGTGTTAGTTAAATTCTCATCAGAAAGATGTTGTTGATTTCAGAGCGCATCTAGATATTTAGGAACCAACATGTGAAATAAATGATTTGATTGAGATCCCTATTTTCATTTTGTTCTAGAAACAGTGATTCAGTGGTGATTCTTTTGATTGATCATTCTTTTTGAGAGAGTTCTACCTTTTTTGTTGTTTGTTTTTGCATTTGCCCACTGGGATTGCTACTTAAAAGAAGTCCTAAAAGTAAATTCTTGGTGGGTAAGGTATTATGTTATCAGGAAAGAGTAACACGTTAGACTACAAACATGCTAGGAGCGTTTATTTATGATCAGTAATTAATATGACCCATCTTTACCTAGTAGAGACAGGTCCTAATTGAAAAGAAAACAGAAGGAAGGCTTGAGCAGGGGCAATACCTTGGCTTCCCTAGAAGCACAGCTTAAGATAGGGATTCTTATTCAAGTGGTTTATGAAAGAATGCTTCTGGGAGAAGAGGGAGGGAAGCAGGATAGGACAGGGAAACAAAGAGCAAGGATGTGGTCTCAGCTGGAGATGAGCTTCAGTGTAATTTAGGATTGGTCCCACCTTAAGGCAAGAAGGGAGCAGAGGATGGGACAGTGGGGGACCGCCTCTTTTGAGAAGGCTCCCACTGGCTGAGAAGGAGACAGCAGGGTGTGGTTATCAGCCACCCCTCACAGCAGGAAATGAATGCCCATCAGGCATCTGGAATGTACCAACAGCATCTACTACAGGCCAGGGACAAGCAGGGAGCCTGGGGTCCCCAGCATCCCCAGGGCAGTCAGTAGAAGACTTGAAAGACAATGAAGAAAATGAGGCCAGAAGAGGAAAGGCCCATCAACCTGGGAGATTCCTAAGGACAGTTCCTGATAAACTGTACTTCTCCTCTGGTAGCCACCTGAAAGAAGGAAGTATTTCCCCTACCTTGTTCTGCACTTGCCCAACACTCAGCTTAGAAGAGCCTTAGAATCTAGCAATGGGAGGCACCCCAAAGCCCTGATCTGCCTTCCCTCAACTGTGACTGCAAGATCCCAACTCCTCACTCTCCAGATTGGAAAGGGCTGTCAACGGTCCCTGCATTCACTACTCGTCCCTGACCGGCATTTTCCCCTTTAATCTATAGCAATGCTAGCAATGCCTGGAGCATGACACTTACACTGTAGCTGCAGATGTGGGCAGGAGGTGAGATGCTGCCAGCCCTCACTTCCAAATGGTTCTCTGTGTCTACCTTTCTTTTTTTCATGAGAGAATTAAATTTGGAGCTAAGGAAGACTGTGGGTGGAAAGGGGCATTTTAAATGCAGAGATTATTTGTAAATCTTGAAAGTCACACCCTTAAATGTCACATACTCTGTCTGAGAGGCACTTGAGTGTGTACCCTCCAGAAAGTCTGTTTGTTGTAATTCCATCACATTACATATTTTAGTGTATATCTCTTCCTAGCAGCTTCCAGAGCTTTTCAGATATTCCGCATCAGAAATTGCACTGTTTTATCCTGGATTTTACAAATAGCAACCAGATTCTTGTAAAACAGAACTATCTGATAAGTAAGGTTGTGAATTGCTTTTTGTGATTGTCATAGGTAAGGGTATTGAAGAAACTGGCAAACAGTGCAGTACACTGGTTACCGTAAAAATAAAACCTGTAGCAGTGAATGTGTTTTTCTGATGAATACATTCAAGGCTGTGATCATTGTGCAACTTCTGGTTGGATGCTTTCAAATGTTCCGTATTGAAAAACATCAGTAACAAGAACCAAATAGTCCACCGAAGGCTGTATTCAACTCAGTGGAGAGGAACGTAAAGTCTTAGAGTTTCATTGAGGCCAACTCTGTTCGGTCCACCATGGGAAGCAGAGAATTGAGGTTCTCTCTTGATTTGTTTTCCATTTATACTTTAGGGTTAGGTGGCCGCTACTTTGGTTTTCACTTAAGCGGGGGTGGGGGGGTGGGGGGGGTGGTGTTCAAATCACTGTGCAAAAACAGAAACGGAAAACAGATAACTGGCTTCTCTTTTGCAGACAAAAACCAAAATGCCTGAACACGCTAATTAATGTAAGCAGTTTTATAAGCAAAATAATTTGTTTTAGTTGGCTAAATAAGATCTGATATGATTAGAATATTTGATAAACTAATTTCAGAAAATTAAATCACCAACCTTTAATAATCTTATATACTTACTGCAATTTTGGAAACAGATACGAAAATGGACCTGAATTATCTTATCTTTACAGTAGTAAGAAGAATACATTAAGGGTTTTTTTGAAACTTCAGAGGTTACATCCTTTTTATAATTTTGGAGAATATTTCTTTTTTTTTGAAAACCAGTACTTTACAGACAATTCCAACAGCTTGAATCTGTAGTGAATCCATACAGAACCACCACAAGAGTGAAAAATCTTCCCTAAGAAAGCTCCGTGTGTCCAAGGAGTGAGGCTTATTAAGGTGAGGTGTCTTCCACAATGTCCTTTCCCATCATATCCCCCCTAAGGAAAAAGTAACCTCCCAGAATAAATAAGTGGATAATCGGGCCTGAAATGACCCCATAGGGAAGACCCTATGGAACTGAGAAACCTCTTCTCTAAGGCTTAGTTGCTGACAGGTCCATATAAGCTGACTTCCAACTAATGTGTCAATGATTGGGGAAAAAATGATAATCTTCCAGAGGACAGTTGCTAATTCTTCCTGCCTAAGAATCTCAATTTGTTGTAATGAGTTAATTTCAACACTAGCTGGAACACTGGTTGACTCTGACCATGTGCTCAAAAAATATACACTGAGGTAAATAAAAGGAATGGCCTTCCATAGCACCTAAGGGCTGAAGAAGCTACAAAAAATTCCACTTTACCACTATTCTAGCAGGATTCTAACAACAATTTTCTAAAGGCCAAGGACTATATTAGATGCTTTTGCACATAATTTCTGAATGATAGAATTTTATACCTGTGAGTACTTTCAGTATAAACATCAAATCAACATGTTTTATATATATATGTGTGTGTGTGTCTGTGTATATATATATATATATATATACACACACACACATATATATTATACACATGCACTCACTATGTACAAGATAGTACCCAAAGGAATAGCGATATATATTATACATTAAAAAATAAAGGCACTTAGTTCCTATAACCTTCAGAAAATTTAAAATCTACGTGATGAACTAAGAATAACCTAGAGATATTAGAAGAATAACAATTCACTAACAGTCTGAGATATCCAAAGCCAGGACAAGATTAATTTGGAAAAGTATATGTAATAAAATGTCTCAGGCAAGGGGGACTTTGAAATTGGAGAAAAGAGCATTTACCACGAGCTCATATAATCTAGAAAGGAATTTTTGAGGATGAAGGACAAGTTATGGGGAGCAAAGGGTAGCAAACATTTAACAAAATAAATTCCAGGGGAAATTACACAGGGAGGTGGCAGAGTATGAAATATATTTGGGTATATATACACCAGTTGTGTGGAAATCAAAAAAAATCGCTAGAAATTGACGGGTTTTGGTAACATCGGGGGATGACCCCATTCACTCATTCATTTATCAGACACATACGTATTGAGCACCCACCGTAAATTAAGCACTGCTCTAGGTGCCAGGAATACAGCAGTGAACAACAGTATATCCTGACTTCGTGAAGTTTATGCACATATCAAGACTGTTATAAGACAGTAAGTGTTTGGTAATATTAATTATCCCATGTGGGGTGCACAGGGCATTTCTCTTCTTAGTTCTGTTGCTTTTCACTTGTGCACAGACTGGCAGAGACCATGGTCTACACATATTTGAAATAAAAGCATTCATTCAACTTGTTGAAAATTCAGTAGCATTGTTTATCACCACATACACTGGAAAACATGATACTGGTGGACTGAATATTTTATCCTATTCCACATTGTTTTAGTATTGTATAGACTAATAGCCAGAAAGAAAAGAAATGAGAATATAATTACTGCATTTATTTAAAAAGAAAGAATTAAAGGTGACGGAATGCCGTGGGTATTTGAGTGGATATTTCTACTTTCTGTGTAACCTTAAATGGATGATGTTCAGCTAATAACCTCCACTTTTCCATGCATGGAATGGGTAGCCTGAGGGTCCTATCTTCAAGCAGAATATAAATGCCAAGTATGAAGAAGCAAATCAAATCGATGAGTATCACTTTTCCTACCGCTTTTTTGCAGAGACTGTCATTCTTTTCTATCGCCATGCCTCATTCATATGTACTGTTTCTCTTTTATATTATTTTGTATAACTATGATGTTTTTCATAGAAAGGATGATGAAGCCATTTCTGCAAAAACCAGTGTCACTGAATTCAGATATGGTTAAAAACTTGAATCCCCACGAGCACAGATGATCGAGCAGTCAGCATTTACCAAGTAGGCAGGTTACTTTGTGTAAAGATTTCTGAAAGATACTAAAGATGCAAAGATAGTTTAAACGCGAATATTGCTCTCATTTAGTCTATAACACAGAAAAATAGGACGCAAACCTGAAAACCCAAGTAATAATAAAGCAATACAGTATAGGCTCAGTGGTCAATGATAGGCAAGGATACAAATAACTAGAAGGTTGAAGACAAGGGTTTCTATTCTGGCTCTGCCATTTGTTCTTTGTGTAATATTGGCTAAGTTAATTTTGATAAACCTCAGTCTCATCTTCTGTAAAAAGGTTCTAATAGCCATTTGGTGGGTTGTCCTGAGGTTTAGAAATTAGAGGCAACGATAAATCCCTGTCACTTAATAAGCACTTGTATGATTACTAACTCCTCTTTGTTGTGTAGGTGCTAGCTGTATACTAGCTATTGTGCTAATTACTTTACATTTATTACCTAATGAAGTTTACAGGTGAAGACAGTGAGGTTGAAAGAGAAAAGGGATTTGATCAGGGTCCCACGATTTGGAAGCAATTTCAGGTCAGGATTTAGACCTAGGAGCAACTCCAAAGCCTAGCTCGTTATTATCATACAAATCACTTTCCGTAGAGCATTTGAGTAGTTATTGTGGTTAAAATAATTTCATCACTGTAAAGTTCGGAAGGTCAAGAAAGTCTTCCTGGGGGAATATGTAACTTGTCTCAGTGTTAGATAAAGAGCTAAGAGTTTAGTATGTTGGGATGAAGGAGAAGAGGACATTCTAAAGAGAATGAGGAATGAGGCTGGAAGGGATGTGCCAGGTCAAGCTGGGGACAGGGGAGGGAGCTCCTGTGAGGAGGTGACAGAGTGAATGTTTACAGGGATAGGTTGGTGTCAGAGGTGATTGAATATGAGGGGAAAAAAATCTGTACAACAAAGTGATTTTTACTAGTTCTCTAAAGAATTGTGAACCTTTGATGATTTCTTATAAAAACTGATATGTATTTGGAACGAGAAAAGAAATCACAAATTACAAATGTTAAAAGGCTGACGATAATTGCAAATATTACAGTTGCCAGGAAAGTAACATGATCTTTTTTTATCATTAGCTTGACACACCTTTCTTTTCCCCACATTTTTTTTTTCTGCGTGCTCTTTGTTTCTTCAGATAATGATTTTTGCTATCATTTTTTTGAACCTTTGATGATTTTTAAGCTGCTACGTAAGGTAATGAAATAAAACAGACTTTCAATCGACCAATCAATAACTATTGGTGATGGATGTCATTCCGAGTGGCATTTTAAGAAGGTTATTCTGGTTTGTGAAGGATGAATTGGAGATGAAAAGAAAACCTCTTAAAATGAGTGTTTTCAATAGCTGTGTCATGACAGTTGGGAGATGTGTCACAACTAAAAAGGCACTAATAGTAAAGTATTGGTTTGCCGAAGATTAGCTGCTTTATCCATTAGAGCAGATTCAAGGTCATTTCTAGAATAATGCCACTCGCCTTCACTTAGATTCCGAGTGCTTTCTTGAGAGGAGGAAAAGGGGTGTTGTTATGATCTGGTTGGGTCTTTGGCAGGACCCTAGGACTGTCCCTAGAGAAGCGAATGCTGCATTTCGTCCCCGTCCATGTGTTTCAGGACAGAAAACCACGGCGAAGTGCTGCATTAAAAGATTATCACAATAGTCCAGGCAAAAGTGCGCAGGTGGAGAAGGTATTAAAAGTCTGGAAATGAAACAATAACTTTAAAAGATATGAGGGGGTGATTCTTGATAGTTACCGATAGTCGAATGTTGAGAGAAAGGAAAGAAAAGAACCCTGTATGACTCCAAGATTTATACACTTTACACAGGTGAGGGAATTGGGAGAAAAAGCTTGTTTTGATTCATGAGTTTGATTGTGGAAATTCTTGAGTTTTAAGCATATCATCCAAGTGGAAAGACCCAGAGGGCAGGTTGAATAACTAGAGCTTACAAGGAAGGGCAGAGTGGAAATAAGTCTTTGTGAGCCGTCTACTCTGAGATGAGAAAATATTGTCTATTTTAACTATTAAAAAAAAAACTCTTTCAGGTGGATTTCCTAATAGGAGTTAACACATATGAGGCACTTGCTGTGGGTCGGAAACAGAACTCATAACAGCACATGCATTATTTATTCCAAATGACAGCCCCGTGAGGCAGGTAATGTTGTTATGCCCATTTTGAGATGAGGAAAGAGCCACAGAGAGGCAAAATAATTTGATCAAGATCACACAGCAAGCAGGTCGTGGAGCTGGGATTCAGTCCCAGGAAGCCTGGTTCCCCAAACTGAGCATTTAACCACCATCTACTCCACAGTAGAAGCACGTGGGCAGAAAGCTCTCCTGCAGAGAAACAAGACCTGTGAAAGTCATATTCCAGCAAGAAACATTAACGTGATTTGGGCCACCTTGGGCACCCTCGTAGAGTCAGATGGTCCCCCCCAGTCAAGGTATCTTAAGTCATATATATCAAACTGCAAACGTTGCCCTCTCAGGGTCCCCACCTCCTCACTGAGGAAGTGGTGAAAATAAGCAACAACACCGATAGCCATTTATAGCTTTTAAAAACCTCTCTTTTTGTCGCCTTGATTTCTTTTTATTTTTCTTTGACTATATTTTGCCGATCCTGTTCAATGCGACCCAGGCCCCTCCCCGGCTTTTCTTTCACTGAAATGGTTATATTCTTGTAACAGGGTCTTTATTTTTATTGGCAGAAAATTCTCAGTCTACTTACTCCCTTGTATCAAGTTAATTTTCACTATAGAATCTATCTCAATAATGCCATTTAAAGGATGCTGCTTCCAATACACTCTTCGAAATGTTTGCAGAGAATTCTGGATTTACCAGGGCACCGCTTCCTTAGCTACTCACCGGCCCTGCAGCCTCCTTTCCTTCTACATCTGAGCACGCTCTGTTCTCTGGCCGGCTGCCTTCTGTTCAGCCTCTGTGTGTTCCCCATTCTCGGCTCTGCCTTAATGATCAGTAGGCCTTCATCTTGATCACATTGGAGGGATGGAGGGAGATTGTTACTTCTTTATTTGGGTCCAAACTATAGACATATCCTCCTATTGGCAAACCATGAAAATGATGACACTCCCGAGTTTAACAAGATCAAGCAATCCCTCTTTGGTTACAGCAATGTGGCCAGGAGGGAGATAGAAGGTCTCATTCCTGGACCAGTTCTCAGTCTATATCTGGTGGTTTACACAAGAACTCCAAAATACCAGATGCTTAGGGTCCAGGGATATATTATTGGGATACACCATAGTGAAAGTGAAATGATTGAATGTTTTGTTTTGCTTTTAGTTTTTCCCAAATAATAACTCTTATGAGTAGGAGACATGGGCTTTATTTTCCGTATTAGAACTGCTTCATTTCAAAAAGATGGTCAGTTAAAAGCTGGAATGTAACCTCTTCCTGCTGGCTTACTACTGCATTAGCTCACGTTACCATGGGAAGCAAGCAGTTATTTTCACCAATAACTTAACTTATACCAAATACTTGACCTTGGAATAAGCAATTTACATCCCTATAAAAGAGGTCACTTAGGGAATTAATCCTAGCCCCCATGTGGCAGGAACGGAGTAGAGATGGAGCAAAGCTGGTGAAACAGCATTCGAAACCATTTGAATTAGGAAATCATTTCTTTTTGACTCTTTTAAAAATGGAGCCTACTTTAAAATGGTACAGGAAGGCAGAAGGATGCAGTAAAAGTCTATAGAAATAGTGACTCAAAAACTCTGTTCCAGGACTCAAGAAAGCAAGCCTGTTGTCACATTTGGAGGGAAACCAGAAAGAATTGAGGTTTTCACTTTCCTAATAGCTCTTTTCCAACACCTTTCCTTCAAACATCTTGCCCTGCCTTTTATTTTGCCTTTCTTAACAAAATGACTGGAAAGAAACCACCTTTCCAACTTTAACCAGGAAACATAGGTTTTTGCAACTGCTAATATTTTGGTGTGGGCTCTTCCTTTTAAAGACAATTATCAAGACGAAGCATTTGTTTCTTCTTTTGTTTACCCGTGGCAGTTTGTCAGCAGTTATGATAAGTAGAATTCCATCTGTCAGTAAAACTACGTTGCAAATTGCCGTAGAAATTAGCAGCTTTCATTTTTGCCTACATAAATAAATATGCGAAATAAATTGCACGTAAACGCATCCTAAAAAATCACAGGTACACCGCACAGTTAAATGCCAGTCAGAAAAAACCAGAGACACATGGCGATTATCTCAGTTTTCAAACCTGGAAGATACACGAATGTGTTTCTAAATGAGAGAGGCAGTGTATCATGCTTGCTGAGATAAAAACAGAAGCTGCCAGACACTGCACTGTGGCTTTATTCTCAGAATCCGTTGCCTGAAACCCGCTCTATCTTTTCCCCATGTTCTCTCTTCCCTCTCTCTCTCCATCTCTCTCTCCATCTCCCTCTCCCTCTCTCCCCGCTGTCCTTCCCTCGCTCATTGTTCTCTCTCTCCTCCTGCCTTTGATGCACATACGTTGTCACATTCCATTGACTCTTCCCTCTTCTCTGTTCTTACACTCAAGCCTAGCGATGCTTTCGCCAGGCAGCGGCAGCCTCTCCTGCGAGTTTTAGTCATGTGTGCAGCTCAGTTTGATCGAGCGTTCCTTTTCTGCCTTTGCACTCTTACAAAAGATTAAAAGGTGGCGTCACATTGCTCCCCTGTTCCTTCCCGCAGGAGGGACTTAAAAGGGACAACAAAAACTAATCACTTTCAATAAGCATTTTCTTGCTGGGGAAAAGAAAAGAAAAGAAAAAAAAAAAAAGGGAAAGAAAGAAAGGGGGAAAAAAAAGGCAGGGGGTGGATTTAGCGGTGTAATTTGAGACCGGTGGCGAGGGTTGGGGCGAGCTAGTGGAGATGCTGCACGCTGCTAACAAGGGAAGGAAGCCTTCAGCGGAGCCAGGTAAGAGCGCCCATCGGAGGGTTTGACCGAGTGGCTTAGTTAAATCTCTGTTTTCACCGTTTTGTAATTGAGAAAGGCATCCACAGCAGAAGCCGATTTTTCAGTCGACTTCCTTTTGTTTAACATAGAAAGTACCTGTATTAATTTTGATGAATTAGAGCATGCAGCAAATTCAATTGAAAATAGATTTGTATAGCAAATGCATTTAAACTGAATGATTTCTCCTCCGTTTTATTTCAGGGGAGAGATGAGAAAGATGATTTTGATCAGAATAGCACTTTGCATTATGTGAAATTCTAAATAGCTAACGGGGAAAAATAATAATAAAAATTCAACTGATCTTGTTTTTGAACTCCGGGACTTAAACCCTGGGAGACAGCTGGGATTTGAAATTTTTCTTCTAACTGAACTTCTGCTGCGTTATAATAATTTTTCACCGGAGGTTTAGGCAAGGGTAGAGTTTAAGTCGAGCTGCTGGGCTGTGTTTGGCTTGGATCTTGTGGGTGAAGCGCTGCTTCTATCTCCCTAACCTGTGTCAGGTTGATGCTTCATAAATGGAGATTGTGTTGCCCCAAATGAAAATATGAAGTTAAAACATCAGTTTAGGGCATGTGTTAGAAAAGGATCCAGTAAATAATTAGGATAACTGAATTATGACAGTTTGAAATGGGAGTTAACTCTGGAGGTGCTGTTTGATCAGCCGTCCTGGATTTTAAGCGGCTCAACAATAAAGGGGACTAATTATCAGCCTCAAGTCGGAACTTTGCATTAGGACCCTAAATATAGAATACATGCGGACTTCTACTGTAGGTGGCTTTCGGGAATCTGTCCCTTTTGTGCGCTATGAATGAGAGTCGTGGATTATATTTGATGGCATTTCTCCTTTAAAGAGCTTTGGGATGAAGCTTAAAAGGCTCACATCTATTTTAACGTTGAACAAACACCAAATGCAATACACTGTAGTCTCCCAGCGCCTGATTTTTGTTGCTGCTGCTGTTGTTTTAAAGTTGTGATCATTTGTTTTGAACCTCAGTCTTCATTGATTTAATGTTCCTCGCCTCTGCTGCTGAAATTTATTGCTGGCGTGAATGAACTGAGATTTGAGAATGCAAAAAGAAAAAAATTTAATTAGCCAGAGTTTTGATTTAAGGATAATGACATCCAAATGATATCCAGATTTTTACCTAGGATGTTACCTAAAATGTTTGAATTAATATTTAGATGATTTTTGGAAGGTTGGGAAAATCAGAATATTAAAATTATAAAATTCTGTTAAAAAATGCTTCTCCAGAATGAGATATAGAAAGGTGACTTTAATGCCTCCACAGGGTTTGGTCCTAGAAAGAATTGCTAGACTGTGACATGGTTGAGTTCAGCACTGTGCATGAGAAGATATTTTACATATTTATTTGGTGATAAGATTATTTTCTTACCAAGTTTCCAAGCAACTTGCCCCTCAGTTCCTTACCCTGACGTGTCTCGTGTTTGCCAGACCATCTAATGGCATCTTGTGGTCGCAACCTGTGAATCCAATTTTATGGGGACATCAGGAGCTGCTGAATGTTAGGGAGTGGAGACCAAACCGACTATAGGTCTCATCACACTTCATCATCTAGAGATAATCTCCAACAGAAGTTCTCTGGAAAGCCCCTCATACAGGTGTGGGGAAACTTAATTTTTCCATCATGGTTAAAAGAGTGGCGAAAGATGTGGATAAGGGGAAAAAGAAACTGCTAGGATGTTTGATGTAATCATGCTGGTGGCAGCATAGTGAGTTTTTAAAATCATATCACATGTCGCTTTCTTTTTTTTCAACTTAGGAAACTTTGCAGAATCTTGAAGCGGCTCTTCTCAAATTCAGTCCCTGTTTCTACATAGCTTTCTCTGATAAAACCTTTTCTTTGACTCTAGCTTTAGCTAACCATTGAGTGTTTCAGTGTCGCTGCTGATAATAATGATTACATCTTAAATAAGTGACAAGTGTTGAGAAGACGGACTGGGGGAAATATGTTGTCTGCATCACATATGCGTTTTAATTTTATTTATGAAAATGACTACTTCGTGGTGAGGAGATGATAAATTTGAAGTTGTAGCTTGGCCGTTTGTTATCACTGAACCACTGTCCTTCTCCTGGAGAACTAAATGGAACTAAAGCAGGCAGAAATAAATCAGTTGTAAACTGGTTGGTAGTTCAGCGTGCACTTTTTAAGCAGATGGTAACCACAGCTATCCTTTTACTCAAACTATCTGATTAATATAAATAGCATTTTTCTGACTTTTCCAGTAGATGTTGCTGGAGAGCAAAGAAAAGGTCTTTTTTTTTTTTTTACAGGCAAAAAAAGAAATGTGATAGACTTAGAAAAGCCAACGAACAAGATCCTTCTCCCCAAACTCCGCTGGTAGCATTTTGCATAATTTGCTAATTAATGGGTTATATTGAATCATTACCTTTTATGATGTTCTATAGAAAGTGATTAAAACTTGAGCTAGATTTTAAAATTATGAGATTGTTCTCTTTAGACCCTATATATAATGCCTGTTTGCTGTTTTCCGTTTTTAAAAAATCAAGTTAACTGCGCATTACTATTCAGAACATTTCATCCCTGAATGCTAAAACCCTTTAACATGCAAATATGATGTCAGAGGAAGAACTGAAATAGAATACCCCGAGAAGAGTAATGATCAAACACATTATAAAAATATGCACCAGTTGCCAACATGTAATAAAATATTAAGAAATTAAAAGCATGCAACCTCTAAAGTAATAGAATTTCATTGCTCTGAGACTGTTTTCCCACCGAATATTAAGTGCTTAATAGATCTCTCTGTTAAAAAACAATTGAAAACCTACATGGTTTGTCACTGAAGTTATTTTATTACGTGATTTTGAAAAATTAGTCCAATAGGATTTTCCTCTGACTAGGAAATATAATTAACATTGGCTGTTAAGTGCCAGATTTCCAAAGCAAGAGCCACAAGGCTTGATGGAGAAACCGGGACTGCAGAGAGCAAGCATCAGTGCTAGAAGCGGAGGGCACCCACGCTGGAGCTACTCTGCTGGAAATCACTCTGATAAAATGACAAAGACAACCCAGAGGAGCCCGGGATTCTAGTACCCAGACACAAACTGATGCAATTTCAGAAAACCAGTGACCTCTATCTATGAGAGTATTTATTTTTGGAAATGATCAATTAACCGATTTCAATTGTGAAAGAGAAGTGTGTACAATTTTTCCAATGCAAAGGGGGCCTTGGATATTACAAAAGCACATTCAGACAAGATAGCCTATGTGGTAGAGCTTTCAGTTTTTCTTACCTTAAACAGTCCATGCTGTTTTCTGGTGCATTTTTCTTTTGCATTGAAGCCTCTTTCTTTATCAGTTTTCATTCCTGAGGTGTGAAATGCTCCATAGGTTGTTTTTGATTTAACACCCATTTCTCATTTCTCTTTTCTGGGAGGGAAAAGCTTACATTTAGAAGGCATGAGTATCATCTACTCGTATTTTGTAATTAGCACTGTAAGTATAGTGTAATTAGCACTATAAGTCCACTGGGGTAAGGTTGTTTCAATTTTTTTTTTTTTTTTTGCTTTGATTCATATACATGTTTTGTGTTTGACCCATAGTGATTATTTTTTTCTCTCTGTCTTTAAATAAGAAAAGCTTTACAGTTTGGTGGGAGAATTTGGTTTCTTTCTCTGGTTGATTTGCGCTTCGCTTTAGGTGTTCTCTGTTTTTCATTATAGCTATCAAGCACTGACTATACTCAAAGCACCGTGAGTTAAATGTGCCAAAACATGTCTGTCCTGATAGCAAAAAGTGCCTGTCCTCTCAGTGAGAACCTTAGGAAAACAGAAAATGTCGACCAGACCTGAAGAATTACCTAGTGGGTTAAAATGTGCTGGTTAATCCTGACTCTTTCCCTAGGAGAGCAAAGAAGGAAAGGTCACTGCAGATTGAGGGCATCCTGAGGATGGTCACCTTTGAATCAGGAGTAAAAGGCGAAAACACAAAATAATCCGGACGAGCCAAGTCAGAGGGGTCCTGTGGGCAGTAACACCAAAATGAATGACTAATGCCAGTACGATTGAGAACCTTGAATGGCAGGTATTCAATAGCCACTGGAAAGATGTGATCTGGCAGCTTCTAAAGGAGTGTTCTTTGTGTGGGAGTCAGGGAGGAGTGGAATAATGGGTCCATACCATGCCACTTGCCCATAGATAGTGATGCTAAAATGCCTATTTAGGGTCCATCTGCCCTCTCATTAAATTGTGGCCCTAAGGAGCTATCGTTATCTGTGGAATATTGCTTTATCTTCTAGGGTTATTGTTGAAAAAACAGTGAGAACCCCTAGTGTTGAGGCTTGAAGCCTTGAATAATCTACTGCATTAGCCTAGATATAAGTGGTAAGGTTGAGAAACACTGCTGAGGGGAGGGAGAATGACTCGGAGAAACACCTTCCTATTGTAATTATTGCAATCTCTTGTATGTACTGTAGATGTCACGGCCTCATTAGACAGGGATTTTGTGTATATGCTTTTGTTTTCATAAGAAAAACCTTCACCATTTGTCGGAGATGAGACCTGTAATTTAGCAGGTGTGGTATTCTCTCCATACTATTTGGATATAATCAATTAGTGTTAGGTTCATCTCTGGTTTCCCGACATCGATTAGAATGGGTTTTTATGATCTTTAAGGTTTAATCTCTCTGTAAAGGTATATACTTCCTTTTTGGGAATTAATCGCCTCCCTGAATTGTCTGTGTGTCAGTTATTTTCTATGAACCTTGACTAACTTAACTTGAACTGGGAGATGCCTAGAATGTTTGACCGAAGTTCAGTTGTGGAGACTCCTCTGATCATTTAATGGAAGTTTATATATTAACATATAAGATGTTTTCTTTCATCTGATAGACTTCATAATGAGAAGGAGCAAAAATAATAATTAAGTGGAATGCCACCCTTTTCCTCAGAAACTGATTTAACCAGCCTATTCCCGTAGACAGGGTGACCGACGTCACCTCAGAACCAAGCTGTAGATGAATGCTTTGCCTTGTCCTCCAACTACTTTAATCTAATTTGTTCCATTTACTTTTCCAAGCTTTTCATCTTCCCACCATTTTAATACCATCAGAGATGGGGGCTACCCATGACATTCAAACTTGACATTATCAAACACAAAAGGCATCACTCAGACACTTGACTGCATTACAATGCAAGGGAAAAAAATAGATTCCCAAAGGCTTAGAAATTATTGTTTCATACCTTGAATGTAGGTGGATATTTTTTTTTTCTGTTTCCTTCAGTCTGCCTCATTTGACTGTTTTGCTTCCGTGTGTTTGCAGAGTACTGAAAACCTGGAAAAACTAGCACTCACCAATCCGTAACGTGCACATCCCTATGTTCACTGGAGGGATGTGTATTAATACAACGGAAATTTACAACTCTGTTATTATCTGTTATTTGCTAGTCACCGACCACTACTTGATACAGGACCAGAGTTGAGCCCTGCACTGGAGCTGTCTTTTCACTGTTGCCATCAGTTCTTCTGACAGTCAGTTAGCTGTGGCCAGACCTTCTTCCTGACTCACACATGTGTGGTCACTGCAGTAACTCCATCATTGCTGGGTAGACCAGAAATCTATTGAATGCACAGCAGTCCTGTGTTTGTTTACCCATGAAATCTGTGTGTGTGTGTGTGTGTGTGTGTGTGTGTGTTGGGATGGTGGGAGGGATTCTTAAAGTTAATATAAATTTGTTTGTACGTCCCTTTGCTTGCTATCATGAACCTTCTATTCAAAGACAATTTACCCCCATATGTAAGACAACATTTGTGAGCTGAACAGATAGTATTATCAGATTGTGGTGAATTGCTTCAGTGGTATTACCTCATGCGTAGAGATCGGGTGTGCTGTGGAGCTCTGTAAAACAGTCAGCTACATGGTATCCTACAGGTTTAATATACTTCTGTAGCCTTGTACTTGGGAAGGATTTCTGTAATTGGAGACAATCTAGCTAGGAGAACTTTTTAAGCCATTGGAGGCCAAAATACAGATTTTTGGAAAATGTGACTTTTTAGGCTTGAAACAGAGTGGATTACAAATTTCTCTTAACTGGACAGAATCATTATTGTGCATATAGTACAGTCTTGATTATCCAGGTTCGAATTTCCAGCATAGAGATCATTCAGATTTCTTCTCTGACTTCCCTGTCTTCTCTCTGACTACCTGACATGTATCGTTTCTCTAATCACTGGCACCTCTGCTAAGGGTTTGGAAAGGCATATCTGAACAGCAAGATCCAAACCTGTGAATTTTCCTTCAGGAAGAGCTAATTATGTAAAAAGTCTAAGAGGTAGGTTTTTGAAACTAAAATTGACTGACTAAATTTCCATTTGGGGGAACCCCTCTTTCTATTTACAAATGGTGGTTTACTATAGCTGTTAAGATGCCAATATTTTAGCCACACATTTAAGAGGCAAAAAGTAAATCCACTAGTCTGAACCATGCCAAGAAACTGGTTTCATTGCTCTGGCTTATATCATGTCCCTTCCCTACCACCCAACCAACTACAGTGTTGAATTAACTGGCTGGGTAGCGTGCCTAGCTGGCATTTTTTAAGACCATTGAGATCAAGCAAGTATACCTTGTGCAGGTTATCAGGGTTCTGCTAAGCATATTTCTTTAGTGTTAAGTACAAAAGTGGATTACTGGTGCCCAAACCCCACTTAGTTAATCTCCAGTACTGGTCCTATCTCATTTCCATTATCACTGACTACCAGTCAATCCTTGATAAATTATTTACATGTAGAATTTGACCCCTGGAGGTCGTCAAAGTCCCAATTGACTTTAAAGACGTGAAAATCTCTTAGATCCCAGAATTACATTGAAATGGTGAAAGGACTGGAAGGGTAGCTGGCTTTTCCAGAGAGGTTGTAATCACAGAATAGGCATGAACGTTCCCAGCCACCTTCCAGGTTTGCAGAACAGAGTGCAGGATTCCATCTAGAGGATATTGCTACAGAATCAGAATTTGATCTCCCTCCTTTTCTTATACATTAGTTGTGGCTTTGACATTCTCAAAATCTTGTGATCATACCTGCCACGTTGTAACAATGTCTTGTCAAATAATGCACTCTTCTCTCTTACTACCCTTATTGGACAAACATGTCTATAATTGGTTGCACTTTTGAGGTGCATAATCAAACTTCAGGAGGTGTTTCTATTTCTAAACATATTGTGTAATATAATGTAACTAACAAAATATATAATATGTAATATAAATACAGATATACTAAAGGGCAAAAAATGTTATTACTCTTGACACTAAAAATAGTTTTTTTTTATCATTAGAATTGAGGTTATTAGAAAGAAATGTACTTGAAGTCTTTAAATGTTGAGGTGTAGCTGATGATGTAGTATAGTAACCAATAGTTTTCAATCCATAGTGTAAATGAAAATTTAAACAGTACTATAGCAGACAAAACTGAAAATGAAGAACCTTGATCATGAGTTATATGTATGTAGGAGATGCCTCTTGTCATTTATATGTGTGTGCACATTTATACACATGTATATACACGTATATATATATACATACATACATACATGGTTACTCTATGTATGTGCATATTTTTATCTATATCTCCATCTCTGTATCTGTATCTATATTGATATTTGTACCTGTATCTCTAGTCAGAGTTAGAGAGAGAGAGAGTGAATGGGCATATTCCTAGTAAGATAAAATGTGGTTGTATTCCTGGTAAGATATCATGTTTCTTTCCAGCTGACATGATTAATTTCCCACAATCTGACATGCAGTGTGCTAGGTACCAGATGAACCAGGCATAACTCTTAAGGAGTTCATGGTCTAGTCCTGAATTAGAAATTATTTTAATGTTGAATGTTTCACTCATGGATATATTTAATAGTTGGAAACATTGCGAGAAAAAATTCAAGGATTACAAAGCCATCAGAGCCCTCAGTAGGTAGTTCTAAATTTAATATGCTTTGCCTGGTCAGGAGGAGGATTGGAAAAGAAACACGGCAAGCGTGATTCTGGGGAAGAAGAGCCTCACATAAAGTGAGCTGGTCTCAACTAAAAATAAATCTGGCTTTATGGGAAAGCCAGGCCAACGAGACTAAATTCTCTGTTACCCCTTACTGCTGGCAAGTCATGAACGAAACGTAGGATCCATTTGTCTGGTGTTCACTTTTCTGTGAGTTCTGTATAAGCGAGAACACAGGGAGAGTGCCATCAACATGCTTAGTATTAAATGTGTACGCATAAGGTCTTGTCTGAAAATATATGCAAACAATGTGTGCATATTTTTCTAAAGTGAAATGGGCTTATGCAGTGACGATTCCTTTTTCTCAATCTGTGGCATTTATGATGTATGTTTCATGTGTTTATAACCACATATCATATGTAATTTATATACACACACGTATAGTCTCTAGAGGTCAGTAGAATATAAGAAATGGGCAAACATTCACATCTAGATGAGACCTAGAGATTCTGAAGGCCATTTTTCAAATGATAAAATGATGATAGTCGACTAATGACATTAGGAACTAAAATCATTAATCAGCGTTAACAAAAAAATCATGTCATTCTTGTTCCTGAAATGAATCTATTCTATTTATTTTAAGCAAATTTCATATAGATGAACATTTACATGGCAAGAACCTTGACAGAAACCCAAGCTGTAATTACTTTATGATGGTTTCTTATAAGACTGTGATTCTCTAGAATACTTTTTGAAGATATTTTTAATGTTAACAGAACAAAATACTAAATTGTTTTTAAACACTTGACTATTACATTCAAAACACTACTTCTATTTTAGCTGCCAATTCAGTCTCCTCCACTCTTAGAAATGAATGATTTGATGATTTATATGTTGCAATTCTAGTTGTTTTTATGAACTAAATGTCCCTGATGTTGGGAAATATCTTAGAAAGTTGTGATTTATTTTATATATAAAGCTAAAATTGTTGACAGTTCAGCAAATTACCGCACAGTTGAGCACGTTGATCAGATTTTTCTCTAGAAATGTCATGCACAAGAAAGTGTAGAAAATGATGGCAGGTAGCTATGAACTACTTGACGGTGGAGTTGCTGGCGCCTCTTACACTCCATCCCATGCCAGAGAAAACAGTGTGGCAGAGCTTCCGGTTTCATCTGGATTTGAGAAGGAATGATTATCACCTGAGCTGAAGTTGCCTGCCATGGCTTAGAATTTAATATATCTTGCACGTGTGAATGAAGATCACTCACACTTGGAACTAAGCTATCGATAACCTATTCCCATATGTGTTCATTTACACCATAGCAGATTGCATTCTTAGCTCAGTTTCCTCCCTGATAAACCCTAATCCAGGGGTTGCAAACACAAATGCCTAGAGGGGAATATTCAGAAATAAGACAATAGGAGGTGATGGGGGATGGTAAAGAGCCATTCCAAATTTAAACACACACGTTCACACCAAACCTATGCTAAATGAAACCGAACAGAAACCTATAAGCATTTTTAAAGAGTGATCACATGAAGTACTTAATAGAAATTTAGGCTTAGAGGGGCTTCAGTCATCACCAAGAGATCCCCAATAGGTATTTGATAAATATTGATAGATTAGTTCCAATAGGTAATCTAGTCCTTACTTTGCTGCCAAATTATTAAATGAGGAAGATACAATATATTTCCTATCCTCAAGGAGTTTGCAGGGTAGTTGGATGCCTCCAGGGCATCCCCTCCCTTGCCTCTGTGCCCCATGTCTGCTCTCTCAAGCTTTTGCATTCTCTGTTCCATCTCCACAGAATTCCTTTCAGTCCTTGCAGCTTTCATAATTGTGTCTTTGCAAATGCTCATCCTTCTAGTCTTCTGCTAACAAGCCAGCTTGCCCCTGGCTGATTCCTATTCATCTTTTAGGTCTCAGGTTAAATGTTGATTCCTTCCAGAAGTTTTCCTGGACTATCCCTCCCTAAGCCTAAACTCTGAGCTCCCACTCTGTAACTCTATAACAATGTACTTACCTTATTGTAACACTGTTTACCATTTATAGAACTACCAGTCTAACTGTACATATCTGCATAATCTATTAAGCTCAGTGAAGGCATGAACCATGTGATCAAGCTTGTTCATGGTATATGGTGAAGCCTAGTAAAATATCTGGCAGCATAAAGTTTATTTAACCAGTAACTCTTGAATAAATGTTTAAATACCTAAATAATCACAATGCATTGATAAATTAAAAAGAAGCTGTCACATCTTCAAGAAACTGGGAAGGGTTGACAACCTTGTTTGGACTCAAGTCTATTCAAGGACAGGTTCAAAGTGGTCCCAAGTGTTACCTTTCTTCTGCCTCTCCTTATCGGCCTTGAAATAATCAAGGTCCCTAAGTACCAGAACAGAACCATCCTCTTAGCTGAAGGGGGGTGTACACTTTAAAGCTGTGGTTTTCGCGCTAGTCTCTGATCAGATTACTTATCAGAGACAGTAGACTTGTCCTGGTGAAACCCTAAAAGCAGTGACTCCCTCTCTCCACTCTAGTGATTCGTTTAAGATATGGAGCCTTGGCTATCAGAACTACTGAAAAAGATGATGCAGAATAAGTAAATATTGACTTGTTTTTAGTTGGGTCTAGGGACCTCACTTTATGTGAAGATCTTCTTCCTCCAAATCATCCTTCCCTGCTATCTTTTCCCACTCTTCTCCTTAAATGTTTCAACGAGGTCTTTGAGTTCTCTGATTTGATAAGATGGAGCTATCTCTCTTCACTTGCGCATGAAAGTCCCTAATAGGTGCCAGTCTTCCTTTTAACACCCAGAGACTTATGTTTGCATCCCAAACAGATTCCCACTCTATCGTTCTCTACAGAGGGACACATTGAAGTGACTGGGTAGTTTTTAGTGTCAGAGCACCCAATTCACTTCTATCTGGTTTTTAGTTGGTTATGTTAGTTAAGCCATACCCTCAAAGTAGAAAATTATTCTCATAGTACCCTGAAAAATGGTTAAGAATGGATTTGGAATTAAAGAGTGGACAACTTTAACCTTTCATGATTCTAACTCAGCTACATTCCAGGTATTATTTTAATTTGCAAATGTGTGATGAGTTTGGCGAGACATATGAGGAATGTGGTAGAAAGAGCATTCAGATATGGTATCTTCTCCTTATTAGTATTACTTGAAATTACCTTCTGCCTTTATTGTCTGGTCCTGTGCTCACTGTCATTTATCTTTATTGTTGTCCAAAGGAGGTAGTATATATTTTATGAACAGTATAAAATGAGATTTTCTCCATATATTTATATGATTAAGACAGCTTTGGAACTATATTATCATTCAGAAAGGATAATGAGAAAGTTTTAGGAAGAACTAAAGCACACGTGATACAGCATGGAAGCTGAGGGGGGAGCTCGCTATTATTCTACACTTTGGTAATATTTGCTGTCTGTTTTCAGGGATTCTCTTTTTTAGTATTGTGTCAGGAGAGTTAAAAAGAGGGACATGTGGAGATTCATCCTAAATCCTTTTCTTCATCTCTGGTAAAAGTTTAAGAACTCATCCATCAAAATATTTTCCTAAAAATTCATTATCTTTCTGTATTACACAAAAGCATAAACAACCTTACAGCCCTCCTAGAAGTTCTTTAGATAACAATTTTTTTTAGATAACAATTTAATACAAATGTTCAACAACTAATAAAATAATTATTCTAATTTTTACTAATAAACGTTAAAAGACTGGTCAGTTTACTGTCCCCCTGGCAACATGCCTATTAAATGATTTGAGTTCACTACTGTAACTTCTCTTTTAATTTTTTACTTATACCTTCTTACCCCAATTTTTGCTTCCGTGAGGATTATGTTGGCATGTCCATTTATGCCTCACTCTCCTGTTTCTTCTCTAGAGTGTCCTATTAAATTCACTCAGATATCTTTTGTAGACACTCTTAATACCAAAAATAGTTTATTTTTTTTCTGGAATAAAAAAAGAAAGTTTTTTCCCGTTGCGGAGCACAGGCTCCGGACGCGCAGGCCCAGCGGCCATGGCTCACGGGCCCAGCCGCTCTGCGGCATGTGGGATCTTCCCGGACCGGGGCAAGAACCCACGTCCCCTGCATCGGCAGGCGGACTCTCAACCACTGCGCCACCAGGGAAGCCCAAAAAAGAAAGTTTTTAGAAAAACAGTAATTCTCTGTAGAGTGGAATGTACTTTCCATGAGAAAATATATTCCATTTGTAAAAAATTAGAACCACCTCAAACCAAGCACAGTATCCCTCATTTCCAAAGCGTTCTAGAATGAGAAATAATAATCAATATTGGAGTAAAAATATATATATATTTCAATTTAGTTAGATGATTTTACTTCACAAAAATGCATGCGATTATAAAAAATAGACCTTTGACTTTTAACTTGGGTTTATTTTGCAATTTTGTACGTGCTTGTGGATTTGTTAATGTTAAATTGGTAATTGTTGATCTCTGAGGAGGGGTGTAGCATCTTCAGTCTGAGCTTATTACTGTGTAAAATATGGATTGCCTTTACCCTAATGGCCTCTGAATCCTATTACCATCCCATTAGAGAGTGTGGGATTTTAGTAATTCTGTTGTTGTTTCCAGTGGGCAGTGCATATAATGGGGAAGGGCAGGGGTTAATGCAATTCATCTCTTTTAATACTTGTAACTCTGAGTCCCTTATCACTCACTGTGGTTTCATTGGAGTCCCCTCCGCCCCTCCCCTCCCCCACCCCACACCGCTTCTTTCTGTTATCTTTAAGGCCCAATATCTTTCTATATGGCTTTCCTAACCAGAAGAGTTTGGAGAAGGGAGTTTTTGGTGATTCGTCAGTTCAAACAGAATTTTAGCTATTAGCTTTTCATAAACTGAAGATAAATAAGGTGGTGTGTCAGCTTGTGTGAAACAGGCTGCAGCCCAGAAAGGTTTTCAGTGACTGTCATTGTGCCAAGAATAGTATTGAAATAGCTCTTCAATCAAGATCATTTATAAGGCCTTTTGGAAGGAGAAGCATGAGACAAGCGGGTCGGATCAATGCCCACTAGTGTTCTGGGTATAATGTTTCCATGTGTTGGCGGAGACAGCTGTGTCCTGGGTCCTAACAGTGCTAGAGAGAGGAATTGGGAAGGATTTCAAAGTGATAGAAATTAAATTCCTTTAAAGAGAAGTTTCCGAGCAATGGTTAATTCCCTCTCTATCAGCTGTACTCAGTAGACATGTCTGATTACGTACCCCTGGTTTTATTCATGAAATTTGTTTTTAGCTAATACAGCTTTTTTCAGAATAAATACGAACATCAGATTACTTCCCGGTATGTCAAAACAAATTAGTTTCCCACAGTGATGCAGTGAAAGGTGTAACTATTTTCCCTTTTTATATGTCAGAAAGCATTACGGGGGCTGGGAAATTCCCACTTTTTCCCCCCTTAGCCCGAGAGCCTGGTGGTTTGCAAAGGTCTGGTTTAATGCAGAAGCATGGTCACCTAGAGCTCCAGCACCCCCCTCTGCTGCCATTAATGAGAATCGCATGCTGAGATCCTAAGAGGCATCTGAGCGCAGAAAAAGGCAGGGAGTGGCAGGAGATGATCAAACCATTTCAATCTGTTGAAAGTGAGTGATATTCCCAGGGCTTATTGTTCACTTTCTCAGAGAATTAAGTTTCCATATGTTTCATCATAAATGGAACGAGTGTGCAACATTATTGCAACATGACAGTGTCTGCTGGATGATGCAGTAGAAAACTGGTGTTTGGGGGCAAATTTCTTCTTGTCTTCATGTTCTAAATATAGTGGTGGCCCACCTGTTATAGCTACTAGTCTAAGCCCAGTGGCGACATTTAGATATGGTGCCTTGGTATGTAGTAGTTTGCATGTTTTTGTGAATATTCATGCATTGAGTTGTTCCTTAATTTGAGATATCACTTCTCATATTTCTAGACAGACTGTGATATTATTTCTTTCCATCAATTGGGTGTGTTGAGTGAAATTTATTTTAGAAGGTAATTATGTAGCCACAGGTATAGTTTTTGTTCCAATGAATTGATATGAATAAGCATTGTTAAAAGATATTATTTCCTTTTGATGCTTAGTTACAGATTACCTTTCCAAACCACTTTTGTTCCCACAATCACTTGGGAAGCTCCAACAAACAAAAAAGGAAATAAAATAAAATCTACTACAGGTACCTACTGACGTTAGTGTTTTTAAAAAGCGATATACCTGAGACCATTTGCTGAAAATTACTAGGCCCATGTAAGAGACATGTATAACCTATGTAGAATTTCTTACAGTTTTGCAAAGGCCAGTATGGGGGATCCTGGTTATTCAACAACTGGAGTGTGGATTTCTGTTTTGCATTTATGTTTGGGTCCCATTTAATTCACCTCGTCTCTTTGTTCTTGAAACTTTCCTTCAGATCTGCCAATCTTGCCAAGAAACATAAAAATCAGATGACATGAATGACATGAATGTTTCTCTCAATGAGAGAAAGGTGTATCATCTTTTCTATCTTCATAAAGCCACAAACTTTTCAGTTGTCTCTCTCAGTGTTCCCTTCATGCACAGTACACACATTATTTAACATTTGTTAAATATCAGCAAATCAGTAATGAAATTTGACTCTCTGTTAAGACTACGTGGTTTGGTTCTTAAAAAAAAAAAAACAGGAAAACTAGTATCAGCATACAAAAATAAATGTGAATTATTGTGAGGGAGAGACAGGAATACTGAATACCACATTTTATACCATATTCCATTCTATGTTTTCTTGGCTACACACTCTCCAATAAGTTTATGATAGCAATGAAAAAAAGCACATTTATTTAAATCCGTATTTTCTAACTATAAAAGTAGAATGGTCCGTGCATGAAATTCAGAAAGTTCAGAAAAAAGTAAACATAATAAAAACCACCCACAATCTCACCCAAATCTATTTTTAAATGCACTTAAGCAAATGAATATTTTAAGAATCAAGATTTTGTTTCATGCATTCATTGTTATACTGTGGGAATTCCCTCATGTATTAAGTAGCACTCAAAAACGTTATGTTACTATTCTACCGGAGTATATGCCTTAAAAATATACCATGACTTAAAAAGTAACTTTCACTAATTTTGTGATTATAAAAATCTAATTATATGCTTGTTATAAAATACTTCGGAAAAATATACAAGTGAAACATGGTTTTACATTTTGAAATGCTACTATAAAAAGATAAATACTGATAATAGTTTGGTCTATCATTTTGATCATTTTGCCTATATAATAAGTAATCATAATTATTATTTTTAAAATTTATGTTATTTCTATTGAGATTATACACTTGATCTTTTAATTTATTTGCTTTCCACTGAATTTTCTGCTTAATTTCATCCTTCTAAAAACAAACTCAGATTTCTTTCTTTATAACTACCCTTAATATTTTTAGGGTATGATAAACTTCTGCTTGTCATTTTCATTGCTAATATTTTACCTCCGTAGTTCTTTTATTTTGTTTTTTCACATAAAGCTATTTAAACTCTTCATGTAGTAAAGCCTTCTAATATTTTAGCTATCTTGAATTGGTTCTCAGCTTTAAAAGAATCCACATTATAAGGTCCAATAAATATGTAATATTTTCTCCTAGTAATTAAAAAAATGTTAATAACATTAAACTTTTAAATCCATTTAGAAATTTATGTGTGTGTCAGATAAGGATCTATTTCCCCCTCAAAGTTAATCTATTATTAGAATTTTCACCTGTAGTCTATATTAAATCTCTTGTGCAGTAGAGTCTATTTCAGGGCGTTCTGCTCTGTAAAATATACTTGTGTGTGTGTGTTTATATATATTTTTTTTTTTTTTCTGCACTGTTAGTCCACTGATTTATCATACTAAATTTATAGTAATAGAGGAAGGCTTTCTTCCTTGTTTTTCTTCTGTTCAGAATGTCATTCTTATTCATTTTCCCTAATAAGTTGAATAGAATCACGATATTAAAAACTTTAAGCATACATTTATATACATTAAATTCAGTTTGATGAAATTTCAACCAGATTTATTCAATTGTATGCATATATAGAACAGTAGGGAAACGTTAACCGTCTTCAACGGTATTTTTCTCTTTAATTTGAGGTTTTTATAAATGGTAGTTACTTTTTTCCTTCTTTTCTCCAACAAAATATTTCTACCCTTTTGAATATGTGGGTTTGGTGTTTTGACTTAGTACTCTGTCATTTGTCTTAATCAGGCAATTTTTTTTGAATTTCATAAAAAATCCCTTAGGCATTTGCGTACAATGATGCAAGAAATTTCTCCCACATTACTTCCTTTTCTTCTTAGAAAGCAATGTATGTCCGTTAAAAAGTGCTCATTATATTAGTCTACCAAGTGCCCAGTTACATCTTCTGAACCATAGCTGCACAAAATAAAATGCTGATTTCACATTGTTGGTCTTTATCCATTTGTGTGTCAACATTAAATGCACAAAGCAGTCTGAACGGTTCTGATTGCTCTAGCTTCCCAAGGGTAGAATTTTCTAAGATATAATCCATAGAAAGTCAGTCCAATATGAAACTGCAAAGAAAGTGTTCCTTTAGTGGAATAAGTTTGAGAAATAATTCATATAATAGCCTTTTCTTGGCACTTCATAATAACTATTATCATATTAAAAGCTCTGGGAAGGTCGACAATAAAAACTTCTCTCATCTATTTGAACCCAACTTCTCCCAGATTTCATCAATAAAATGAACATTTGCTGTTTTTTTGGAGGAGGGGGCAATTATTTGGTTTGATGGTTTGTGTTTTGTTATGGGATAAATGTAATACTTATCACTCAACCAACAAACATACTGAGCATTCAAATGGCATTATTCCAATCAATTTCAATTTCCAGTGAGTCTTGTTTCTTTTAGGTGTGGAATGAAAGATAGCTCTACTCAGATCTTTAGAGGCAGATCTCGAAGCATTTCATTCACTGACCATTTACTTAATGGTTAATAACAGTGTGGTTGCAGTAGGCAGTGTTATACCATCATCATACACAGAAGCTCTATGCTCCTTTGCAAATAAATTAAGCTTTTCGCAGATCAATTTTTTTCTGTAAAATGGGGACAGTATCACTGCCAGAGGTTACAAGCAGCAGCAATGATGCATATAAACTCCTTAATACAATTTCTACACAGAGAAGCCACTTATAAAATTACAGGTGGCATTACACTTAATCATCATTTACAAGAAAATGAATAGGACATATTCCCTGTTCTCAAACGCCCTAACAGTTGGTGCAATAAGAAGTAACAATTTCATAATGCTTTGCAATTGACATGTATTTTAATGGTACACTGTTGAGAGGGTGAGTATGCAAGTAAGAGAAAGAACAGACAGATGCAGTGAGGGAGCTGAAATCAAGTGATACAGAGGTTCTCAGGGGGTGGTTATTCCACATTCCAGTATATGCCAGTCCAGAATGAGGATTTTACCCAGGTTGAGTATGGGAGTCTGTCACAAGTTCCTTAGCTCCAAGTGCTTGCTAAGTTGGGCTTCTTCTCTGGTAACCGTTTTATGGAATGTGATTTTAAAAGCATCCCAAAGTTGTGAGTGCCTTTGTGTCCTGTTGACATCTGATTCATCAGTGGGTAAACATCCTGCCGTTGTTACTGGAGCACCATTTTAACCTCCTGGAAGCCAAGCCCCAGCTCAGCAAGAACAAGGTGGAAATGTTGGTAAACCCCTTTATTACTTTAAGTCTAGACTACCGTAATTCTCCACTTGAGGATCTTCTAAACTGTGCTATTTATAGGATGCAGCTTAAGAGTATAATGCAGCCCCAATCCTTCCTGGCATTTTGTCACATCAGCATATTTAGAACCATCAATTCAGTCCTCGTATCAGTTACCCATAAAATAAACATTACATTGATTGTGAAGTCATTTTACTCACACAAATGGTACCACAGAGATGTGGTTTCATTCTGCCTGTCTCATGGATTTTTCTTTCACCAAACCCTGGTCACTTCTAAAGACTTAAATTTGGAAGTTTTCGATATGGTCCATGAGCTTGAGATGAGTATATTTAAAGTTATGTTGGCAAGCTTTAGCTTTTATTATATTTTTAAAGGTAAATTCTTTATTACTTCAGGAAAATATCTGTTCTTTATAGATTGGAAAAACATAAATTTCCTTTTCTGTGTTTTTTTATGTCATAATCATAATGTTCAATATCATGGAGAAAATATGGGCTCAGATATTTTTCTATACATATACTATAAAATGTTTAATAAAATGAAATTTATATCACACATGATTTAGTAGGCTACTTTTTAAATTGATGTCACTGTGGTCTTTTTCTTTACTTTAAAAACTTTATAACTATAATCTTTCATTTTATAAAATATGCGATTTTTTCATTTAACAATTATTCCTTATATAAATATTTATCAAGTGTTCACTCTTTACATGGCCCTGCCCTAGTTTCTGAAGGAATACAGTAATAGATAAAACAGACACAGCCCATGTCCCTATGGAAATAATCCTCTATTGGTAGAGATTGGAGCTCCTTTCATTTTGGAGCTATTATAAAAAAGATGATTTGGGGTCTCAGTTGAATCACTCAGGAATATTTGATCTGGCCCTCTCTTTCCATTCATGCTAAGAATACAAGTTTTTTTGTGTTTTGTTTTTTAAAGGGGATGGCCTTGGAAAAGCTTTCCACTTTCTGCCATCTTTTGTAGAAATTCTTCTAGTCATGGACCTCTAACTTGATCATCTTCTTATGGACATAAATTCTTCCTCTGTTTGGGCTCTTTGAATTAAGACTTTTTTTGAACTGCATTGGTGGTTATAAGCCCCAGGCTCTTTGCCAAATCCCATTTAGCTGTAAGCCTCACCCAAAACTATGGGACTCTGGTCACTGTTCATTTCTTTAGGCTTCTGTCTATCTGTGAAGAGAAGTTGGGAATTAAGACTTAAATTAAAACTATAAATGCTTATTCCTCATCTTCACTCTAAGCTTTCTAGATTTGCCTTTAGATGATAACATATACATTGTATCCTTTGAGTCTATCCATCCAGTTTGTAAGAACACTCCTGAAATTGGAAAGAATGTCCCCAGTCACAGCTATTTCTTTTAGAGTTTTGAGATAAACCACCATTGTGGATCTTTGCATTACTGGTCACAAGCATTTCTGGAATGGGTCCCTGTATAGCAGGAATGCTTGCTACTTTCTTCTCTCTCACCTCAGCAAAATAGGCATGTTGGCAACGTCATGTTAGTCATATCATGCTGATGTCATTGGGTGACAATCACATGTAGATTTCGAGATGACTGGGATACATTTCTTTGCTGAGATGTGACTTTTCTCTTGCATATCTAGACTTGCATGTACATTCCTTAAGTTACACATTCTCTGCCTGTTAGAAAGGAATATTGTATATAACAATGATAAAATATGCAGTATTTAAGAAGAACTTAAATTCTTTAAATCTGCTAGTAGATTAGAAATCTGGCTTGAAGCATCCACTGCTAAAATTAAACTGTATTAAGATCAGCTCATACAATGCCAGGTGCCAACTTTCTGTTTCCTTCTGTCTTTAGCCAGCCAGTATAGAAGTTGTATTTCTCATTGATGATAACATACGACTTTGCTCCTAAATGCACTATGTGAAATGCGAATTTGAGAAAGCACATGGTTTTTATTTTAATCTTTAAAATATGTAATCTATAAAAATATAATGCTTAATCTAACCAACATGGGAGTGTAGTAGCTAAACATGGTTCTAGAAACCCGAGTTGTTACAAATAAGTCTCTCTCGTAGATATTAGAAATCAGCTACCATCAAGATAATAATCAACTTAGAAATAGTGTTTGCATCCAGCTTTCCTTCTATAGAGATATGTAATTGTTGTGTGTTTTGTTTAACATAAAAGATGATGTTTTCATTAATTAGAAATAACATTTTTAAAGCCTAGACTAAAAATTTAATGCTCTTAAAGTAATTGCAATTTTGTGGCACGCTTCAGTATTTATTTTTATAGAGTCAAAGACTCAGAGGGTGGAGAGCGAGAGAATTGCATACTTCAGCCTCCTTTCCTATAGAAAGAACTAACCCCAAGCAGTGATTTTCTGTCTTCGATCATATGTTGATAGACGGCTGAAAAGAAAGTCTGATCAGTTCACCAGTGTCACACTATTTTTGACACACCAAAGTCCTTGCAATTTTACTTACACATACAGGTCAGGAAGTGAAAGACTGATTAGCTCTGGCAGTTTGAAAAGTATTATGTTTGTTCTGACCCCAGCTCAAATGAAAGTAGAATGATTCCAAACCTTGGAATGGTCACAAAACTGAAATTACTCATTTGAAACTGCCAGGACCGATCAGTGCAAAATCAAGACGTTCTTTTGGGTCCTTCATTTGGAGAACATCAATTTCAAGGATTTAAGATAATCGTCTCACCTTATTATCAGAAAATCTTCCTTTACATGGGCAGCTACTGTCTCTCAAGACAAGATAGCCCCTCACTTATTAAGAAGGGAAAGAAAAGACAAGGTACTGGGAGAATAAGCTATCAAAAGAAAAATTAGTGAAAATGAATCAAAAGACTTTAAGCAATAAAATTAGGTTTCTCCTACTCACTTAGAATCACAGATATTCTAAGGCCCCAAGAAATACGTAGCCCAAAGCTGACTTTTGAATTATGGGGAAACTGAGGCTCCGAGAATGGAAGTGACTTACGCAGAAAATTAGGACTAGGGAATTGATGAGAATTGACTCTGGTTTTTGTTCCTGATCAAGATTTATGACATGAAATCTAACATCACCAACATTCACAGTAAATAGACCCATTCTGCAACAAAAGGTTAATTTTCAAACCAGTTACTTTTTCAAACAATACTAGCCCTCAAGCAGGCATGAAATATTTCTTGTATTACTGTTCTCATTAAGGAGAATAAACAGAGAACCATTTGGATTTCCTCAGTTGTTTAGTATTCCTTTAGCAATTTCAGACTTATTTGTGTCTGAGGAAGGAAGCTTCTTCTATCGAAACATGACATATAAACTAATGGCTGGTTTTGACATTGAACTTCAGATCTAGGATTGGTAGGAGTGTTTGCACTTAATGTTTGTAATGTACAAATAGATCCTTGTGTAAATCCTCAGCAAGAACAGCCTTGTGTAAACCCTTCTCCGCCATCTCTCCCCTCCCTCCAAAAAATAAAGGAGGAAAAACTCCATCACAGACACTAAGCATGGGGCTTATTGGAAAGACAGAATGACTATTTGGTTTAAGTGTAATTTCAGTGTGTAAATGTTCACAGCTACCTAAGGAGTGAACAGAAGGCAAAACCTCCCTACCCTTATTTAGGTTTCCCCTTTTGATTTGAATCCTCCCCCTTGAATTCCCTTTGAATTCTGCCTTGTCCAGTGACCCCTGTTGTTTTCTAGTGTGATGGCAGGTTGTATGCTAGATGGCTCAACAGCTACTGGGGTTGATGGGGGAGTAGCAACACTAATTTAATGCTAATTATGTGCTAAACCGTTGACTATCATTTCAAGTAAACCTAAATGACAAAAGTAAGTAGCATCCCTATTTTGCAGATTAGAAAATGGAGGCACTAAAAGTCTAGGTAGTTTCTCGTATGCTAACGCATATATATGGAATCTAAATTTAAAAAAATTGCTTCTGAAGAACCTAAGGGCAGGACAAGAATAAAGACGCAGACGTAGAGAATGGACTCGAGGACACGGGGAGGGGGAAGGGTAAGCTGGGACGAAGTGAGAGAGTGGCATGGACATATATACACTACCAAATGTAAAACAGATAGCTAGTGGGAAGCAGCTGCGTAGTACAGGGACATCAGCTGGGTGCTTTGTGACCACCTAGAGGTGTGGGATAGGGAGGGTGGGAGGGAGACGCAATAGAGAGGGGATATGGGGATATATGTACATGTATAGCTGATTCACTCTGTTATAAAGCAGAAACTAACACACCATTGTATGGCAATTATACTCCAATAAAGGTGTTAAAAAAATATAAAAATAAAGCTTTACTGCCTAAAAGTCTAGGTAGCTTCTATGATGTCCCATAGCTAGGAAGCAGGAAACCTGGCTTTGACTCTGCCACGCCCCTGTTTGCCCCCTTCTACTGGACTGTCTCCCCTGAGGACACCCCTAGAGACCCTTAGTTCCAAGAATCTCCTGGGCTGATTCCCACTGATTTTATTGTTCCATCAGTGAATTTTCTGTTTTAATGATAGGAAAAAAAATATTCAGAGGCATTCAGAAATCTCTCTTCTTCCATCAGGACTTCTGTGTCACATTTGAAGGAAAGTGATCAAGGTTTTCTCCAGCAATCAGTTTACCTTCAGAGGATACAATACAGTGCTAGAACTACGGCTCCCAAAAATATATGAAGAGGCCAGTTCAGAGCCTTGCTTTTCCAAATCCAGCTTTTTAAGGGAAAGCCTCATGGGCTTAGACCTCCACTTCTCAGCTCCCACCCTCTCAGAGTTATGAGGGTTTCTCCTGTCTGAAGTAGTAAGACTGGGGCAAGTGTTGCTGGGACATTAAATGCACATTTGAAATGTCCCTTGGAATGTCCTAGGAATGGTTCACTTAAACAGAACAGATAAAACTGGCATTTGACACCATAGGGGAGGGGAAGCAGGTGAGAGACATAATAGTATTGTATTCCTCCTAATGTATACGTACTCATATGTTATTATATTAAAATTAACATTTATTTCTATACTTATTTTAATATTATAATGCTATAGTATTATTTTTAAGATTATACATGGTGCTGTATTTCAGTATTTCTATAATATTCTGTACAAATCTCTCCCAGCTTACCATATTTTTTTTTGTAGTCACACGCATACACACACACACACACACACTGCTCCCACTTGCTGTTTACTTGCTACTCTGTGCTCGTCACCCCTAGTTCTTCAGTGCCCAGCATATTCTGAATAAGCAGGAAATGTTGACTAAAAGAATGAATGAACAAACCTACAAATGACAGGAGGCACTGAGATTACTTACACCCACATGCCATGAGATTCGACGCATTAACCCCTCTTGCAGTCAGAGAGATTGCTTCATGAGAGATCCGTCAAGCATGAAGGAGTGAAGTAAAATTGGCACATGGATATTGTATGTAGGCTACTGTCTGTTAACTTTCCATTTTTACTTTACATACCAGGAGAGCAGATTGATATTGCATTTTAATTGTGTATATTAGCGGAAGGCATATGGTTACAACATTTTCTTATTTACCTTCTGTAACATGAAATTTGTCGTTTTCCTCAGGAAATTTTCTCCCAGGATTGAAGGGAGAATGCCTGCTTTTTACACCAGTTCAGTTTTCTCCCGTGCAAAAGTCTCCTGAGATGTGTAACGAGTCAATGCCAAGATGACTCTGGCACCATTTTCTTATTGCCATGGTGATCTCCAGCTCTCCTGAAATCTCAAGGGAGACTATGGTATTTTAAAAGCAACTTGAATTTTGGCAATTAAAAAAGCTGGAAGGCATCATCTTTCTCCATTTTGCCAGCTTTGGTAAATATGGATACAAATGATGTCTAGAGAGGAAGGAGATGATTGCACTTTATTAGGTGGGTAACCCCGTGTTAGAAGATGAAAAGCATCATGGAAGTTATATGTGGGGTATTTATGGCGATTCAGAGCCCTACTGTGAATCTTAAAGTGTTCTCATCACAACCTTCCTACAAACAGCTATTCTCTTCCCCGTGGTCACTAGCATTTTAACAGACAGTTGAAGGTATGATTGTCAGAGTGTTTTAATGTTGGAAGCACTGTGTCATATATGTAAATGTTGGCAGTTATCAAAGTAAAGGGAAAAAAGTGATTGTCCTAAACTGGAAATTAAGTTAGACAAGCATAATTCAGACTCCAGGTTAATCACAGCCTCCTCCCATCAGGAAAGTTCTTACATTAAGAGTTCTTCATTTGAGCAACTGCGCTCTCCTAGAAAAGCCTCTAAGATTAAAGGGTTTTGTTTCACTTCAGAAGACACTGGAAATTTTCTTAGGTATTCCTTTTGAGCTATAAAATGAACACTTGAAATAAATGAACACAGAAGCAAACATTAAAGGGCAAAACGTATATAGGAGAGGAACCAGGGCTGGTGGAAGGAAAGCGGCTTCTTGTATCTTTGGGTACAACTTTGTGTTTAGCGTGAGCTGGGAAAGTAATAGGCAGCTCAAGATAGGGCTTCGGGTCATTTTGTGTGTGTCGTCCTATTAGGGCAGCAAATTGTCAAGGGCAAAGAAAGAGAAAGAGTGGAATAATGCTCTTTAATTAGGAACTTCACACAAATGCAGATTCCCAATTTGCAGGTGGGCATTTTAATTGATTTTTACAGCCACCTATACCTAATGTTTCACAGTTAAAAATAAATCATATAACTCTCAAGTGCTGCCTCTTGCATATAATTAAAATCTGATTATATCTGAACATTATCAGCAGCTCGAAATTAAGAATTTTCTATGGATCTGTTTGATTCCATTGGGGAAAACACTGCCAGCAAGGAGTTTGGTGGCCTCAATGGCAAAACTCAGAGGCCTGTTTTCTTGTCTTAAATCCCTCTGGGTAAGAGCAGTGACTATGTTTGCTCACAATCTTCTTTAATGCCATTTTTAGCTGCTGTGACCTGAAATAGAAGTAGCCAGATGGTTTTGTGGGAGGTTTTTAAATTATTATTGTTATTTGTTTGTTGACTGCTTGTGTGTTGTGTTTAGCACAGAGATTTGGTGATTTTTAAAAAATTGTTCACTGTTTTTTGATGAGTGCAATGTCCCTATGATAGCTGACAGATGACTTGCTGAGTCGAAAAGCTCAGTGAGGTGATTGAGAATAGCATAAAGAGCTTCATTATTTTGTTTTCATTTACAGATACATGGAACCAGAAAACTAAAAAGTCCTCCCAAGGCTCTTTTATTGCACAAATATGTTAATGTTCAGTCTGAGCTAATAACTTTTTCCTTCTATATTCTCACTAATGATATGTTCCTGTGTTCGGTGTTTTAATCTATGCCTTTAGCCAGATTTGGGATTTTTTTTTAACTTGTTTCTAGTAATATGTTCTTGAAATTAAAGATGGAGATGGATTTGGGCAACACGTTAGAAAGTTTTTGTTAATAGAACAAGTGTTAAATGTATTCTTGCTCTTTTTTATGTAAGAAAGATTTTTTTCTTAATTTTTAAGCACAGTTTGAAAAAATATCTACACCATTTAAGAGAGAATTTCAGCATCCCCACTGTGCTGTAGTTTTTCTTTTCCTGAAAATAGATCCACAAATGTCATAAATTAGTCTACAGATTTTACCTTATTATGCTTCCTCCTTCAAAAAATATGCAGGAAAGTGATTATATGTGGTGTTCAACTCAAGGCTGATGAGTTGGTTGTAATTATCAAGGCAGACATAATGAGATGAAAACAACTCTTTCTCGAGGGCCTCCGAGGAGTTTTCAGTCACTATCATAACCCTGTCACGCTGGGTTAACTGTTTTCTGCCCAAGTAGATGTCAACACAATTAATTTCGCAGTTTCCTCAGCTGATATGGTTAGGGTTCATTTGCTCATCTAGGCAAGAAAATCCCCATATGTTAAGGGTGGAACTGATTTCTGGGTTCTTCATAGGCAGATGAAACCATGAGAAAAATAGACACTTCTCTGCGTTTATATGTAACTAAATGGCATTTTCTCTCTTTTTGTCCTCAGACATATAGTTCTTGTCATTATTTGCCATTGCCATTTGACATGTATTCCATCATTCAGTCACTCAACAAATATTTATCAGGTGCCAGCATAGTGCAAGGCCTTTTGCCAAGCTGTGAGGTTACAGGGAGAGCAAAGCCAAAAAGCCCTTGTGGAGTTGGCAGTCCATCTGAGAAGAAAGACATTATTTAAATAATTGTACCAATATATCTAATTAACAGAAAAATGTGAAAAACAACTAGATAATTCACGTGGTCCTTGTAACTCGTTCTTTAGCCCTGACATAATAAATGTTTGCCATGGAAGAGTATTCAATAGAACTTTCCACAATGATGGAAATATTCTACATCTGTGTTTTCCAATACATCGACACTAGCCATATTTAACTTATTGAGAACTTGAAATGTGGGTGGTGTGACTGAGGAACAGAGTTTTTAATTTTCTTTAATTTTAATTAACTTACACTTAAATATAAACAGACACATGTGGCCCTTGACTACCGTATTAGATGACGCTACTCTAAAACGTACCATATTATTACCCGTATCTACTTTTGCCCTTGAAAATGGCACTTGCTACAGCATAGAAACAGGACAAGGTATGTGTAAGTTTGCTTTGTCATTTACTCCATGAGCTGTAAGGAACACTTTCAAAGACCAAGAGAATCTATGAGGGAATGACTATGTTTTTGCATATTTGATAAGAAATGATGAAATAAGGCTTCCCCGGTGGTGCAGTGGTTAAGAATCCTCCTGCCAATGCAGGGGACATGGGTTCGAGCCCTGGTCCGGGAAGATCCCACATGCCACGGAGCAACTAAGCCCGTGTGCCACAACTACTGAGCCTGTGCTCTAGAGCCCGCGAGACACAACTACTGAAGCCTGCGTGCCTAGAGCCCGTGCTCCGCAACAAGAGAAGCCACCGCAGTGAGAAGCCCACACACCACAACGAAGAGTAGCCCCCACTTGCCACAACTAGAGAAAAACCTACGTGCAGCAACGAAGACCCAATGCAGCCATGAATGAATGAATGAATGAATGTATTAAAAAAAAGAAATGATGAAATAATGTCCTCGATCTTAGTGTGTGAGTAGATTACAAGCTCATCTTTAATTTATGTCTTGAATCCTGTACCTGGTGAGGATATTTTCCTAAGTCCAATATTTTTTTGTTATTCTTGCTCTATGAGTCGCTGAGATTGTATATTAACTTAGTTGATTAATGTGATTTATTACCATAAATCTTCTCCTTTAGCTTATGCTGCCACTTAGTCAAAACTGCAAATGTATTTTCACCCAGAATTGTATTCAACATCATTCCACTGTAACCAATTTCTCATGCTCATTTCGTAGCGTGTATGTATTTATTAATGATGGAAATTGAAAGAGAGAAAAGGAACTGGGGCAGGGGGGCATGCAGAAGGATGCAAAGAGGAAGAGGAAGGGAAAAGCAAGGAAGGGGGAGAGAAAGGCGGTACCGTAGAATTAAAACAACCCAGAGGAGGTAGCCTTTGTTGCCAGGGAACATGGGAATCCTTTGGCCGTGCATACAGCTATGATCATTAAAATTGCCATCCCATTTCCTTCCTCTAGCATTTTTATTACTCTCTAGATTCCTCGTCCCTGCAGTTTTGTAGTATAGAGAATAACCGAGTGTTTTTGGACCCTACATTCCTCAGCTGCTTCTTGTTTGTTTCTCATTCTATTTCTTGCCAAAGAAGGAAAAATGAGCCAAACAATTTTCTGCTCCTTCTCTTTTCCAACTGATATCCAGGACCTTTTAACTCACTGCCTTGTATGAAACCCCCTGCTGGGCATCTGTAAGATGTGTGTGTGTCACCTCTCCACTTGGGGTTCACGCCATCATACTGTCTCACCATCTGTGTTTTTTTATTGATGAGGGCAGAGCAAAGAAAAAATATTTCCCTATCAATTTCTACTGAAGACTGAGTGTTCTGGGTCATGGTTTGGGTCAAGTAAGCTTGCGGGGGGGTGGGAAGAATATATGTTGTTGAGACTATTTTAGACTATTTGCTCAAGCCCATTGAAGAGGAAAATGTATCTTATGAATGCATTTCAACTCATAAATTCATATATTCTTTCAGTTGATATGAATTGAGTGCATACTTTGCAGTGGCTTTCCTAGATTCAGATGATATAAGGAAAGAGAAAGATAGAGAGCAAGACAGACAAGGAAACTGATAAATGGAACTTACATTTTTGTCAGGCAGTGGGGCCAGAAAGGAGAAAGAAAATAAATATGTAAACAAGGGACAAAAGAAAACTTCATAGAGATAAAGGCTGAAAGATAAATTAATGCAGAGTCATATGATAATAAATGGTCATGAGGACGACTTCCTTAAAAGAAGATGGTCAGGGGCTTCCCTGGTGGCACAGTGGTTGGGAGTCCGCCTGCCGATGCAGGGGACACGGGTTCGTGCCCCGGTCCGGGAAGATCCCACATGCCGCGGAGCGGCTGGGCCCGTGAGCCGTGGCCGCTGAGCCTGTGCGTCCGGAGCCTGTGCTCCACGACGGGAGAGGCCACAGCAGTGAGAGGCCCGCATACTGCAAAAAAAAAAAAAAAAAAAAAAAGAGGATGGTCATGGAAGGCCTCGTAAAAACGGGGACAGTTGAACTGAGACTTGGGTGATAGAGAGAGCCTGCTGTGGGAATAGCTGTGGTAGAGCTTTCCAAGGAACACCAAGGCCAAGGATCCTGAGATGAATATGACTCTGATATTTCAGATTCTCAGAGTTTGAAGAACACATAGATCCAGTAGGCTGAAGCGACATGAAGAAGAGGAAGGGGGTGTTAGAGAAGGTTATAGATACTTAAGTGTTGCTAGTTGCTTGACCACCTAGATGTCCTTTTGCCTATGTGACAGGTTAGTAATCAATTAATAGACCATACAGTTTCTTAAATTCCATTAGATAGTATGAGGTCATAATATTATTTCAGTTTTATTGTTGAAACCAGAGGTGTTTCCTTGAATTGTTTAATATCTATTTTAAGGAGGAAGTTTACGTTGGTTTCAGATGTCACAGATTTCAACGCATTAAGGTAAAAAAGTCCAGGTTCAGAAATAGCTGTAGGATGCGTAAAAGTATTCTTTAAGACCATAGAATCTATCAACGGATGAATGGATAAAGATGTGGTACATATATACAATGGAATGTTACTCAGACATAAAAAGGAATGAAATAATGCCATTTGTAGCAACATGGATGGACCTAGAGTTTATCATGCTAAGTGAAGTAAGCCAGACAAAGACAAATTATATGATATCACTTATATGTGAAATCTAAAAAAATGATACAAATGAACTTATTTACAGAACAGAAATAGACTCACAGACAGAAAACAAACTTAAGCTTACCAATGGGCAAAGGTGGGGATAAATTAGGAGTTTGGGATTAAAATATACACACTACTATATGTAGAGTAGATAACCAACAAGGACCTACTGTACAGCACAGAGAACTATACTCAGTATCTTGTAATAACCTGTAGTGGAAAAGAATCTAAAAAAGAATATATATACATACACACACACAGGCATATGTACATATATATTTTTTACATTACTGAATCACTTGGCTATACACCTGAAACTAACACAACATTGTAAATCAACTATATTTCAATAAAAATTTTTAAAAAAAGAAATACTTGCAGAATACTTAAAAGTGTTCTTTAAGACCATAGAATCAGTTTGAGAAATAGGAATGAAGAAGTTGAACTTATACTGTTGTCTCTTCCTCATCACTGGTGAGGGAGGATGGAAGGATCTGTATCTCCAAGCCTTGCTAAAGACACAGCACTTGCAAACAAGAGGCAGCAGAAGGAAGGGGAGTGTCACAGTGGGACATGAAAAAGAAACCCTACAACAGTGCTTTGTTTTCCATTAAGTACCTCCTTTAACTGGTCTGGAGTTTCATGTCTGTGTGTTTCGAAATGTGTCTCAGGGGCGAGGCATGTATCCCCCCATTTTCATAACTCAGAGTTCTGATTAGTGTGAAATAAAACAATACTAAACTGGTTTCTGATTTTGTTAAAACACTGAATTTGAAAAGACTAAAAATGGTAGACGATAGTAAGAGAAAAAGAAAAGGCAAACATGAAACATGAGAGCCGGACCTGTCAGTCCTGTTTACTACTAAAATAATGCCTGGCACATAGTAGATGCTCAGAAAATGTTTGTCAAGCATGGTAGAAGGTGGAGGTGGAAAATGAGTACATACTCTGCAATTAAAACTAAAGCAGGTAAAATAGCTTAAGCCTTAAATAAGCCTTGAAACTCAAATTGGAAAGTTAGTAATTAGCGAATTACCATTTCATTAACAAAATAGAGTAGTGAGCATTCTTTCAGTCTCCTCCTTTGTATTCCAAATTGATATTGATGATTAATGTTGTTCTGGCTCCGTCATCAGGAGACTTTGTCTTACGTGGTTTAGTCACTTTTAATCTTTTGGGGTCGCTTTCTTGTGACCTAAGTATCTAGTAGGTCTCCATGTCTGTAAGTACATTCTTATGTTGGATTTGAGTTTCTATAAGACTTATCATTCAAAAATCCTCTACTATTTTCCTTGTCCAAGAAGAGTACGTCCTCTAGAGTATGTTCCTGATACGTGGGGCACCAGGACGAGTTATATCAGTGTGTTCAAACTGTTTTTCATGGGTGCTTACGATGACCCAGATCTTTCGTCAGATGCCAAGCCTAAGAGCAAACTTAGGACCAAGCTTCTGGTAGCTTGAAGAGTTTTAGGGGAAAAAATGCATGACTACTAAGTGGTGTCAAATAATGAAGGCACAATGAATGAAATCTGTAGATGATGCAAAGAGAGAAAGAATGATTAATTCTATTTGGACACATTCAGAAAGATTTCCTAGAGCCGAGCTTTGAAAAGTATTGGGGAAGCAAACAGAAAGATGATATTCCAGGCAGAGGGAAGCGGTTTGGTCACAGACTTGGAGGTGTGCAATAAGGTGTGTTTCTTGACCTGCGATTAATGACAAGGTCATCCCTTGTCAGTGCAGAGAGATGAAATCACAAATGTTGTCCAGGCCAGATCGTGCATGTGCTCCTAAAGTTACTGAGTGCTTTCCACTTTATGCCGTAGTCCATGGGACATCATTAAAGAATTTTAAACGTGAGAATGTAATGATTTTATGTTCATTTTTATTTTTTAAAAACCATCTTGGCAAACGGAAGTATGGAAACAACAGTACTCAAATCTTTTATTCTTTTTTAAAAAATATTCTTTTATCACTCGAAATTAGGAATCTGCTACGAGTCAGCTTTTGTCTATATGCTGAGTACAGGGATATGAACAATGAATAAATATTCGCAGTAGGGCATGCTGTGACTCTCAAAGGCAATGATTATATAAGTTACACTATCCAAAAAGGGCCAGTGAATAACTATTCACCCCAAAGTACTCCCTTTAGATATAGCCTCCTGTCCCCACTGAGAAGTTTTCCCCTGGGGTTACTGCCACTGCGTACAATTAGGCCACCTGCATGTGTGCTTGAGGATTATGTGTTGAACAAGTCTTCTCTTCATTGGGCAGAATAGCTATCTAATGGGAACTCAATTTTGAACATGTATGTAAATGTTTGGTGTAACCACATCCTCTTACTGTTACTGAACCTGTTCAGGCACGGAGTACATTGGCCACATTTTCCTTATCATCTCATAAAGTGGTTCTTAACTAGGAATACATATCAGGATCAAGAGAGGAACTTTTTAAAACTCTGCATATGGGCTTCCCTGGTGGCGCAGTGGTTGAGAGTCCGCCTGCCGATGCAGGGAACATGGGTTCGTGCCCTGGTCCGGGAAGACCCCACATGCCACGGAGCGGCTGGGCCCGTGAGCCATGGCCGCTGAGCCTAAGCGTCCGGAGCCTGTGCTCTGCAGCGGGAAACGCCACAGCAGTGAGAGGCCCGCGTACTGCAAAAACAAAACAAACAAACCAACAAAAACCCAAAAAAACCCTCTGCATATATGGGTGCCAGCTAAGAGATCAGAATCTCTAATCTCAGATCAGGGGTAGGACCCTGAAGAATGTGTGGTTTTAAAACCTGCCCCAGTGGATTCTTACACATTCACCTACTTGAAAAACCACTCATTCTAATCAGGTATCCCAAAGCATAGATTTTTAGAGCTAAGACTAGAAGTCCCATCCCCTGAGGCCTAGCTCAGGGCACTTCCCATTACTGCACCTCTTCCTGTGTCCAGCCAGCCAGCCCTGGACCTGGAGCCAAGAAATCTGTGTTTGCACTGCTTTCATCTCAGTCTAAGTGTATTAGCTGGCTCATGCTGCTATAACAAAGTACCATAGTCTGCATGGTTTAAACAGTAGACATTTATTTCTCACACTTCTGGAGGCTGGAAGCCTGAGATCAGGGTGCCAGTGTGGCCGGGTTCTTGGTGAGGGCTCTCTTCCTTGGCTGACAGATGGCTACCTTCTTACTGTGTCCTCGCCTTACCAAGGGGAGGGAGAGGGAGAGAGAAAAAAAGAGAGCGAGAAAAGGAGAAAGAGAGGAAGGGGAGGAAAGCTCTCTGGTCTCGTCTTATAAGGGCACCAGTACCATCGCGAGGACCCTACACTCATGACCTCATCTAAACCAGTTTACCTCCCAAAGGCCCCACCTCCTAATATCATTACATTGGAAGTTAGGGCTTCATCACGTGAATTTTGCAGAAGCACAGACATTCAGTCCATTACACTAAGAGAGTGGTTCTCAACCCTGGCTTCACATTAGTGTCATGTGGGGAGCTTTAAGAAAATACTGTCTCTCTGATCCTAGCCCATGAGATTCAAACTTAATATGTTTGCTAGGCCTACCTCTTCATCCTACTGGTGATATAACTTTACTTACATCCTTGATTTTGTCATCTTCAAAATGGGAATGGCATTCCTAGCTCTGCTCAAGATGACATGAGATTACAGATATCAGAAGGTATTGGTTATCTCTCAAGCATTATAAAAGTACAATTTTCAGTCTTAATTGACTGTCTTTCTTTGTTAAGGAGCTTCACATGAAATCAGTATTTTAAGTTTTACATAGCAGAGCTTTTAAGGTCCAGGTTTTCTGCTCGCTGCTGCTCAGATGATATCAGGAAATCAATCCCCCAAGAAAGCATAAGTCCGGGGTCACAAGTTCTAATCCCCACCGGGCCAGGACAGACCTTGTAAATAAAGAGGGAGTGAGGAAAATCATTCAGTGTTCTGAGCCACTTTGGATTGAGACCTAGGAGAGAGAAACGTCTCCCTTCTACTAGAAAAGTAATAGTGCAAACATGGTGACTAATGGCAGCTGGCCTTGGCCTCTCAGGGCTGAGGAAGCTAGAGAATGAATGCCGTCTGAAGGGGCAGCTGTCTGTACTCGGCCCAGCATGGGCAGATCATCCCATTTCTCCCCAGAGAATCCCAAATCTATGCTCTTAGGTAAAAGCTCCCAATATTTAAACGTTAACAACTAATTAAACACCCAGTACGTACACAGACACATACACACAGAGTAAGCACGTCATAGGCTAAGCCTGCCTGGTCTAAACAACACACATTTGTCGTCTGAATTTTGCCTGCGTGCCCCAGTGGCCTGCGCACCACGAGTTGATGGCCGTGCCTCTGGGCTTATTATACTCTTCCGTCTACTAAATCGTCGTTTTTTACGTATACTGCTCACCCCAAAGAAAACGCCTCTCTGCTGGATCCTGCTTTCCTTTCACTCAATTTTCTGGCATTCATTGCTATGGATTATATTCATTCCTGTTATCAATATTTACTGAGCTAGATGGCACTGTGCTAGATAATAATGATGTAAAAGTCAATAAGACAGAGCCCCTGCCCTGTGTTGCTTCCAGTCTAGTCTAGGATGGATGCCCAGTGCAGTGACCGAGGTCTGAAAGAACAGGATACGAATGTGAGATGCAGACATCTAACCCAGACTCCTCCACTGTGTCTGTAGCTTCTAGTTCTTTTTATGAATAACAGAAACTGTCCTGCCTTTTCTTTTACCCACCTTTTCTTTCCCTTATGTTTCTGAACATTTAGCCAAGGCACTGACCCCACGGTGTAACGACCACATCTAACCTTTGGTTCTTTTGAGGCTTAGGAGATATGTGATGCCCAGAAGGTCAGGGTATAAAACTAGAAGTCTTACCACCCAATGTAATGCGAATAACTAATACTATCACCATTGTATTTGACATGCAAGCTATGTGATAGCTACGAAATTCTGCTAGGAAAAAAAAGACACCCAGGTGTACTTGGTGCACCTGGCTTTTCTGTTTGCAATGTGGGTTTGGGGCGCTCAGTGATGCCAAGTGACTCACCCTGCACACCGTCTCTTGTAGCAGGCTTCTCTCCAGGGAAGTGTCTCCCCAACCCTGAGATAACTATCTGTTAATAGAAGGAAAAACAAGTTGTGAAAGTAGGCCATGTGCATCACTGATAAACATGAAAATTTCATTGGTGAGAGCCCTCCTTTCCCTGCCAAAGTGACCTTGGTTGGCGCAAAGATGACAGAGTGCTTCCCTGCCTGGGTCTGACAGCATTGCTATCACAGCACGTTTGACAAATCGTTCACATTAAATCGGGGGGCACTTTCGGCAGCGCCGACGTCCCCTCTCCATCACTCCTGATTACCACACAAACGTCACCCGTGGCACCAAGCACATTTGTCAGAGGGAGTAAAAAGCAGTTGTTAGTAAGAGCACTACCTGTCACACTAATGGACTAGAGCTTGTTGCTTTGTGTCTCGCCGGAGTCTACAGATTTGCAAAAAAACAAAACATAATTTTTTTTGGAGGGTTGTCCGGTGTTTCTTGAAAGTGCTTTTGTGCTTGGGTAGAGAGAGGTATTGAAAGCTTGTCAGATGGGACACCCAAATGTCTTCTCTTGGCCGGAGAAATAGATTCTAATTTTTTTTGCGACTTTGCTGTTTAGTGACCACTGTCATTTCTTTGTGGTCAGATAGACAATAGCAAGTGTTTCAGTTAAGAAAATCCATACACTATACGCTTAAATTAAATTAGTAAACAACAACTACAAAATGAATGGAACGATTCTTTGTTATTCAGTAGTGAACAGTCTACCCTTTGTCTTTAAATTTTAGGATATCATTTGAAGGAGGTGAAGGATGAATCTGTTTCTGTCATCTTGTCCTGTACTGTGTAGGTGTCATGCTTTGCGTAATGCCTCATGTGTTATTCATACACTTTCATGGTCCAGCCATAACAACCCTTCAAAGCAGACTGGCCATACACTATTACTCCCATTTTAGAGATGACAAAACTGAGAATCAGAAAGGTTATTGCCCACAGGTTGAGTATCATTTGCAGTTCATGCCTGTTGACTCTAGTCCACAGTATCATTATTATTTGGATATCCAGTAGGGAATATGCATTTGTCGAAACGATTCTATGTTGGCCGTATTACTAAATTATAACTCCGTTTCCAAGTCATCCTCCTCTTTTCCCCAAGTCCTCTTTTACTAGTCAGTTTGTATTTGATTTCTGTTTTTCTTCCTTGTCTGAGGATGCAAAACATTTATTTAAAATTTCTTTTTTTTTAGAAAATTGGGGAAAGAAAAGTGAAAGAAAAGGACAGACTAGAAACTTTCATCTGACTGTACTTTATAAGATAGCATCAACTACTCGAAATTATGGTTTGAGAGAATGAACTTCTGGTACCAGAAACAAATAAGATTGTTGTGTTAGAATCTGAGAACTGTTGCCATTCTGTCTATCGTAGGCCAATGGGTGGTCCCCTTTGGTTTCTTGTGAGTTCCATCTTCTAAGTGATGTAACAGGCTGGAGTGATCAGCATGAGACAGACGGGCTAAGTTGAATAAAATAGCACTTGTTAAGTGATTCCTTCCTTGTGTTATTCTAGAAGTCTTAGATTAATGTTTCTAGATGTTCATGCTGGTTCATTTCCGTTGTATATCTTAGTTACTGTCAATGTCCTTTTCATAGGAAAACATGTGATCTTTAATTAGCTATTCATTACAACCTTCTCAGATCCCTGAACCAGGAAATCTCAATGTATTAAACCTACTCTGATTCATAAGAGGACAGTCCCTCATAAATCCATTCAGTCATCAGATTCTATTTCACATTTATGATGTGCCCGTCCCTGGACTAAATCCTGGGAACACCAAGAGGAACCTCCCACTGGTTTAATGTGAATTATTTTATGAGAAGAAATGGTCATCTGCTAACCTTCTTCCTATTCCCCAAGGCTTTGCATGACTGGATCCCAAGCATTCTCTCATTCTTTTTTTTTTTTTAAATATAATAGTGTTTATTTATTTTTACTTGTTGACAGTTTGCTTTATTTATTTATTTATGGCTGTGTTGGGTCTTCGTTTCCATGCGAGGGCTTTCTCTAGTTGTGGCAAGCGGGGGTCACTCTTCATCGCGGTGCGCGGGCCTCTCACTATCGCGGCCTCTCTTGTTGCGGAGCGCAGGCTCCAGACGCGCAGGCTCAGTAATTGTGGCTCCCGGGCCCAGTTGCTCCGCGGCATCTGGGATCTTCCCAGACCAGGGCTCGAACCCGTGTCCCCTGCATTGGCAGGCAGATTCTCAACCACTGCGCCACCAGGGAAGCCCTCTCATTCTTATTTTTAATGGACTACTAGTAATCTTGTAACTCTTTCTTTTTTAGATCATAGTGGCGTTTAACACATCAATATCAATATCTCTCATTTGTCTTTCTCTGGTAGCAGGTTTCCTTTCACACTGAGATATATAAAATAGATCAAAGAGGAGCATTCATGGTTGACATAGGAGTGTAGGCTTCTTGTGATCTGGAATCCTGGAGCATTAAGTCCTGCTGGAAGAAGATAGGGAAAGCCCTGGTCTCGGGTTGCACCCAGGTTGCATCCAGATCCATCTCAGAGTCCCTCCCCTTCTCTTTTCGCATGTGCCTCCCTGAGCAATATTGTTGCTGTGGGATGACCATGCCAAGGAAGGGAGAGTTTTGTCAAGAAAGTCTAGATGAGAAAGTCTAGTTTAAGGATATTTAACGTATAGATTGAATGATAACAATTTATATTTTGTATCATGTTCCAGATGCTCTGAAGCCATTTCATACACATTCACTTCAACTGATCCGTATTTCCATGCCATGAATTTGTCCCAGTGTTTATTTTATTTTACAAATAAAGTATGAGGTCACAGCGTCATGTCCAAGGTTAGAATTACCAAGTTATTACTGAAGCCAAAACTGGAGCACAAGTTCTCAAAGTCCAACCCTGCTAACTTCTTTGGAATCCCGCACACACAGCTCACAGCAGAACAGTGCCTTCCTAAATAGAGCTGTCTTCATCATCCACTGCTCTCAGCTTCTGTTCCCTCCATCGCTAAGCTTATACATGCACATTTCTACCTGTAACCGAGTTTCATCGAGACATACATTTCCATGGAAATGAACACCCATCCCCAAAAAAGATAGGCAGAAGGTGGCATTTATTTAATTTTCCTAAGATACTTTGCCTTATTTCCTTTATATCTAGATATACTGCGTGCTTTTTTTTAAGGCTAGGGAATGTGGCCCTGTGTTAATTTCCATGGCTACACACCCCGTCATCCAACACTGGCTTAGCGGCATATGATATATTCAATACATTTTAAACACTGCTGCATTTAAAAATAACTTTAAAAGGTTGTAAATGTCAAATTGAGATTTGAAATATGTCAGATAACTGTCATTTTTACACCCTTCATTAATTTCAGTTGGACTCAGTAAATTGTATTTGACAAACTGTTATCGTACATTGACTACGAGCATGCTACATTTATGTAGCACAGCCCTGACATACGGAATGTTTTGAGGGGAACTTGAATATGTGACTTCTCTTTGACCTCCTCTATGACATGAGACCATCAAATGACAAGTGTGGCAGCATTCAACTCTCAGGTTGTCCAAATGGTGGCAATTTGGAAAAGCTTCAAGAGGCTTGTTCAGAAATGGAAATGTCCACTGGAGAGTTTCCAGTAAGAAAAATAGACATGTTTGCTCTCGGTGCAAAATGGCAGAATTTGGACTATAGCTCAGACAAAGGGGTCATGAATAAAAAATTCCTTTGGGTAGATCTGAGCAGGGGGAGACATGCATGGAACAGTCAGGTCCGGTTTTAAAAATAATCTCATTATTAAAATTAATAGCAACGATCAACGATTAAGTGCTACATGAAGGGCACAACACAAAGAGCATAGTGTTTAAAACCCCAGGCTCTCTTCTGTCAGACTATGCAAGTTCAAAGGCTGGGTCCACGACTTACTCCGTGACTTTGGGCAAGTCACTTGACATCTAGATGCCTCAATTTGCTAATTTATAAAATTAGGATAATAATATTACTTACCTCCCAGAGTTACACTGAGGCTACTGTGAGTTCAGTGAAGGTTATCTGTTATTATTATACAGCAGGACCCTGTGAGGTGCTTGGCGCATATTCATTTATTTCAGATGGCACGAGTCATCATCGCTAATTTACAGATGAAGAAACAGAGACTTCAGCGGATACTTATTTTGTTCAGAGTTATCCACCTCGTAAGGGGCAAAGACAGGGAGTCAGGGAACTAATATCATTTTTTAGGTCAGTTTGTTCATCTGTAAGAGGTAGTAATTGAACTTGAGGGTCCCACCTACATCAACCATTATTGGAAACAGTGGCACCAGGAGCCACCCACTGTCACCCACTGAGAAAAATGACATCCATAAATCCAAGTGCCCAGACACGGTTGGTTTTGGGTTGTTTTTTATAAATTTATTTATTTATTTATTTATGGCCGCGGTGGGTCTTCGTTGCTGCGCACGGGCTTTCTCTAGTTGCGGCGAGCAGGGGCTACTCTTTGTTGCGGTGTGTGGGCTTCTCATTGCGGTGGCTTCTCTTGTTGCGGAGCACGGGCTCCAGGCGCGCGGGCTTCAGTAGTTGTTGCACGCGGGCTCAGTAGTTGTGGCTCACGGGCTCTAGAGCGCTGGCTCAGTTGTTGTGGCTCACGGGCTTTGTTGCTCCGCGGCATGTGGGATCTTCCCGGACCAGGGCTCGAACCCGTGTCCCTTGCATTGGCAGGTGGATTCTTAACCACTGTTCCACCAGGGCAACCCCATAGTTGGTTTCAAAAATATATACATCCTCGTATTTGCTCCCTTTTCTCTCTTAAGAAGAAAATAAGCTGGACTTTGTGTGTATGTATGAGTGTTAGTGTCATATTTTTAACACAACATTAAAGAAAATGTCAGTAAGTAAATGACCTGCTAGGTGTGTCTCCAAAATGCAGCTGTGGAAGAAATTTTACCTAGAAATTACTGCTTTTCAACTGTGTGCTGTTCTGAATAAAGACAATTATTCTTTTTCATTGTTTTCTTTTTCTTTCTCTTGGCTTTAGCACAGAAAAAAAAAAAAAAAAATCACTCGAAAACCAACCAAAAATAAATTCTTAAAATTTGAGGAATCTTTAGAGATGATTGAGCTCAGAGTTCTCAGGTTCTCAGTTCATCTGAATGTACTTGTTTCTGTCGGGACAAACAAATGTGATCACAGTGAGCTGGGAGGGCACTCTACTGCCGAGATCCAGCTGATATGCCTCAAGGTATGCCAGCTTTCAACACAAAATCATATCTGACTTTTATGACAAAGTTCATAGTTTTTGAATATCATTAATTTTAAAAATGTGTAAAGCTGTTGTGGGATAAACAGTAGCTGTCTGCAGGCCATTTCTGGCCCAGAGTGAGCCATTGTGTTACTTGAGATTTAATCTGACCCAGACATTTTGCATATTCAGAAACCTTCCCCCAGAGAGAAGGTAAAGATCACCTTTCAAGATCTTTAAGATCATACAGAGAGGCCATAGTGATATAGGACAGGAACCCAGGCCCCCAGAGTTCTAGGCCTTGGTTAGTTTCAATACCTTATTCTGCCTCTTTTACTTGTTATCAGGCAAGAGTAAAGTGGTGTGGCCCGTTAACTCACACAAGAGAGAAAACATTATTTTGCATGTATATTTGGGAAGCGGAAAACACTTTTAGATTGGATTCATAGGATTTACTCTTAGGTTGGATTCACAGGATTGGATTTGAGGATTGTAGAAAACAAAAGGAAGATTTTTCCAGCCTACGGTTTTCTGACCGCATGAGGAAGAGAGAAACACATCAAAATCAACAAGGGCGTGTGGTCCACCCTAAGGGATTTCATCTGTGGGAATGACCAAGGAGCAGTGGGGAAGGCTGGGGGATTGACACAAGTCACTTCCAGGCTCATGCAAACCATATCTCATAGCAGGCAGTTTCTAAAAGCTGATCTGTCCCTCATCCCCCTTTCTCCTTTCATTTTCCCACTGAATAAGCATGAAGCTCTCATAAACATGTGAGCAGGTGAACTCCTTTATCTCTGTGCTTCCTCTTCACTGATGGCTCCACCCACTGGAAGCAAATGCTGTCTATCTCACCGCAGGGGTTCAGCGTCCTTCATATTAGTTATTTTACGTAAACAAGGAATCTAAGAGGGATGTTATAATTTATGAGAACTGTGTGGAGCTTCCAACAATAGTCGTAAACATTCTAAACAACTTTATCTTGTTTCGGAACAAAACATACATTTTGTCACCTAATAAGGATTTTTTTTATAACAATATTTCTATTCTGGACTGCCCTGTTACTGTGAATAATATAGCTGGAGTGATTTTTTTTTTTTTTGTCCTATATGTTTAGAAATGTCTGTTCATTTCTGTGATTCTTCCTTAAGGGTGAGAGGACAGTAAATATTATCAGGTGACCTGACCTTTATCAAGTCTCACTGTTCAGGAAGTTGACTGATGGTGCCTTTTGGAGTTCAGGTGTTATAGTTGGTTAGTTGATTTTTGCTTTGTTTTGTTTTGAAAAAAGTAATGAGCAAGTTGTAGATCCCTGATCCTGGGATTGAGGCCCTTCGACTCATTTGGTCTCTACTGTCAGTCATCATTTATTATCATTTTGCCTCTGCAGAATCAAACAGAAAGTGATAGTTCTTTGACTGTGTTATAATTTCAGACTATAATAGATTTTCCAGTTGGTTTTCTATGGATTCCGACACTTGTGGGAAAAGGGATTCAGACTTGTTACATGGCAGATTTTTTTTTTTTTGAATCTTTAGTGTCATCAATGAATAAACAGTCAGACTGTCTTAATCATAATTAAGAGAGATAGCAAATAGTCAGTTTTCTCCCAGAGTTGCACATCACTAAAGAACAGAAAGAAAGGCAAGCAAAACTCCCCGATTAGACTAAACCTTCATCCCCTTAATATTTCTTACGCTGGTGGTGGGAATAGAGACCAAAACCAGTTCTTTTTCTTTTCCTCCATTACTCTACCTGCGATTTTTAAAAAATCCACCTTTTTTCCTAGGGAATATTTGCCATTAGGTAGAATCTTAGCTTCCAGATTTAAAGGCTCATCGAGAGATAACCAGTGTAATCAGCTGAGCTTGCAAAGAATACACAATCGTAAAATCATTTAATTAAATTCCATTAATGCTGTTTGTTTTGGTGCCCATTTGGGTATTAATAACACCATTGCTGTTTTCAGTGCCAAAAGGTTTACCACTTAATTATTATCTTCGCTTATTGGAGATGTTAGCATCAATTTGTAGGGTTCCATAATCACACACTGGGTGTTGCTTCACCAGATATAACACACTTTCCAGAACTACAAGTCCCACAGCCTCTGCTTGATCTGAAGATGAAGCTGTGGGAATCAAATGAAAACATTTGTTAACTTGTAAAAATGAAACAGAGAAAAGAAGAACGGTTATTCAGACTGTGAGTAAATTTGATGGGGTGTGAACGGATCCCTTTATTGCACTCTGTTTATAGCATCCCTGCCATTTTCTGAAATGGCAGCCCAATGCTTTTCATTGTCTTAATTAGATTAAGAATGGATTAGAGGGGCCAAATCTATTATTAAAAAGACAATTCTGCTGTGTTCCTGAAAACCCCCTTTTGGTTTTTAATTTCTTAAATTTCCACTGATGCAAAATAGCAAATGCCTTCCTTGTAATTACGAGCATGTATGCATTCATTTAAGGCTGGTAGGAAGTTAGGAAAATCAGATGTTTGATTTTTTTTGGAAACTATTTCTGAAGAAATAAGGAAAGGAAGAAAGAAAAGAAGGGAGGGAGGGTGGATTGGGAGGGCTGTGTTCCTTTTCACTATGATGGAAACGTGGGGAAATAGTGTAATTGTTTTCTTCTGCTTTGGGTTTACTCAAACATAGAAAGGACAATGCATGAGTCTACGAGCTGATAATTTCTCCAGGTACATTTGTTTTTTTCCGTTTAATTCCTCACCTGAAATACTTGAAAATGCAGGTTACTCATTCTTCTAACTTAGATGGAGTGTTTGTTCTATGGGAAACCTTCCAGGATGATTATCTGGTTTGGAATTTTGCATCTCTGTCTCTCCTCTTTGTGCCTATACACATGCAACTTTCAGTTTAAAATTTTGCTATATAATCTGTTATAAATAGTATGCAAGTATTGCTTTGAATTTCAGTTGGAACAGAGCTGCTGTGTTGGAAACTATAGTGTTTTATTTTGTTTTTCCAATAGGTACCCTAGTTTTAATTTGTTGTTGGGTTTCCCCCTCTAAACTGTGTCACCTTGAGATGCTATTTCTTAACATATTTTCTCTGCATTTTAAAATTACTATATAGTCACATGGTTAAATTTCATCGTCTCTCTCTCTCTCTCTCTCTCTCTCTCTCACACACACACAAACACACACACACACACACACACACACAAATGAATGCATGTAGAAGCTGGTGAAATTTGAATAAGGTCAGTGGTTTACTTAATGATATCATACTGGTGTCAATTTTCTGGTTTCAGTAACATACTATGGTGATGTGAGATTTCATTGGGAAAAGCTGAGTGAAACCTACGACGGGAACTCTCAGTACTATTTTTGCAACTTCAGTGGGTCTTTATTTTAAAATAAAAAGTTTAAAAAATGTATAGTTTTAGTCCATTAACTACTAAACTACTACCAGCAAATATTGATTCCTACTTGATCTGTATTAAATTAGTTTTATTTTCATAACCAACATTGAGATATCACCAGCCTTTTGAACACTCACAATTCTTTTCTTCTACTTCTTGGTACCTTGCATGTATGCCCACCCCACTTAACTCCCATACCCCTTAGCATAGGGTCCACATCTGAACGGTCTTTTTAGCCCCAGAAACTAACAGTGGCCCCAGAGCTTTAGACATCCTGTTCCTGGGACATTTGATCGTTGTATATTCCTATATAAATATAAAATATGAAAGGAAAATAAGTCATGGAAGGATGGTTAAGTGAAGAGAGAGCAGCTACCTCTGCACAATGTGTGCCCCACAGTAAAAACACTCTGAATAATCTGAATGAAGGAATTAATTAATTAATTTTGTTCACATGTGAATTTTGTACTTTAGCAAGATAGGACTCTGTGCCTGCCGAGCCATCTGTTCGTTTGAGTACTTTGTGACAGACTCAGATTCTGAGATGGCTCATTAATTGTCATTGCTTCATTGAGGTGCGATATTTGGGATTGGAGGTCTTGAAGTGATACCTAATTGAGGAGGACTGTGACAAAATTTATCACTAATTACTTGTCTCTCAAATGGGAATCAATGCCATCCGCAACATACGATGGTGATAATGGTTATCATTTATTGAGTGATTAGTATTCTAAGCACTTTACATGCATTCTCTCCCTTTAATTTTACTCCATTACTAGCTTAGAGTTGAGTAAAATAACTTGTCCAGGGTCACCCATAATTGGCTTGTGAGTGTCTGAGCTGGGACTTGAACCCAGGAAACCTGCCTTCAGAGGACCTTATGTGGTCTCCCTCTCAAATGTGTGCCCTTATGCTCTTAAATGGTGAGTGGTTACATATTAGACTCATCTGAGGACCTCTTCCTGGACCCACTCCCAGATACACTGATTTATCTGCGGGGACTTTTTGTTAAAGTTCCGTGGTTGGTTCTAATGTGCAGCCGTGGTGAGCATCACTTGCTTAGCTGCACATCGGAACTTAATATCTGTGAAGAGTGGAAACTACGTATTCTACTGATAAGTTCATTTTGTCTGGGCTTCACCATTGCAGTGCAGGGTAGTGGTCCCACCCACCTACCTATGGAGAGAGGGAGCTGGGAGTCTACCTCCTTTGTCATAAATTTCCCACCTTTTGTTAGCAATCTGCTTCTCATATTCTCAGCTACAGTCTTTCCATTTCTACCACCCACCATCTGCCACTGATGTTCATTTTAATAGCATTTACCTATATAAAGACATCTGTTTGCCAAAAAAAAAAAAAAAAAAGAAAAGAAAAAGAGCTTTTATACCAAGAATCCTAAAAATTCACCTGTTTAGGGGAGCTGGGCAGATCAGGTAAATGAAGGAAGAAGGCAAGTCTTTGAGTAGGGTGTCCCGTTTTTAAAAGACAGAAGTGGGGCTTCCCTGGTGGCTCAGTGGTTGAGAGTCCGCCTGCCGATGCAGGGGACACGGGTTTGTGCCCCGGTCCGGGGGTATCCCACATGCCGCGGAGCGGCTGGGCCCGTGAGCCATGGCCGCTGAGCCTGCGCGTCCGGAGCCTGTGCTCCGCAACGGGAGAGGCCGCAGCGGTGAGAGGCCCGCGTGTCGCAAACAAACAAACAAACAAACAAAAAAAAACACTGGAAAAAGAAAAAAAAAAGACAGAAGTGGTTATCACTGGGGCAAACTGGGGAATATATATCCCATTTCTAAGGGTACTCACTACTCTAATCTCACAAGGTAGCCACACAGAAATCCTGCTCAGTGTTCTGGGTCTTCCAGTTTTTCGGGAGACTCTGGAAACCTAATTTTTGGTTTGTTTTGTTTTCTGTTGCAAAATTACTGGGCAGCTGGTTCCGTTTGGGTTTTTGTTTGTTTGGGTGTTTTAGTTTTGTCTTTTCTTCTTTGTTTATTAAGGTATAGCTGATTTACAATACTATATAGTTCCATTTCTTTTTTTTCAACACCGTACAGGTCAATATTGTGTCAACAGTAAAAACACCAAAGAACTGGTGTGTAGCTCGAAGCAAGCAGCTGCCTTATCCTGCTACCTTTGTGCATTTGGAAATAAATAATTTCTTTTTCCTCACTGACTACCAAGTGTTCCGAGTTCCAGTCTTTGCCAGAAATTGCCATTCTGACTGCAGACAAGGCACAGGATTTTGTGGACCCTGTTTCCTCATGTGTGAAATTGAACCCAGGGCAGGGCATGATAGAATTATAGTGGGCATTAAAGGCTTGGGCTCTGGAGGAAGGCTGGTGAAGCTGAGACCGTCTTGCTACTGCTCACCAGCTCCGGGATTTTAAATGAGTTATTTAGCTTTCAGAGCCTCCGTTTCCTCATCTGTAAAATGGTGGCAAAAGATACTAACTCTCGCGGTTGCCCTGAAGATTAAATTAAATTGTGTATTTAAAGTGTTGAGTGGTAAATCATTGGCCCTAGTAATAATGAAAGATATCTTTTTTTTTTTTCCGGTACGCGGGCCTCTCACTGTTGTGGCCTGTCCCGTTGCGGAGCACAGGCTCCGGACACGCAGGCTCAGCAGCCATGGCTCACGGGCCCAGCCGCTCTGCGGCATGTGGGATCTTCCAGGACCGGGGCACGAACCCGTGTCCCCTGCATCAGCAGGCGGACTCTCAACCACTGCGCCACCAGGGAAGCCCGAAAGATATCTTTAATGAGTGTAATATTTTTAATATTGAAATCAGGCAATCCACAGCCCTGGACTTTGTCCCATTGCTCTTGTTGGCCTCAAGCATTGGGCAGACCTGCTTGTTCCTCCTTTGATACCCCATCCATTGACATCGCAAGATCTTTTGCTAGTATCCCTATTTTTCAAAAATTAGCAGGACTGATGGCTTCATGGTGATGGACGGAAATGCGCGTTTCCACTCCCTCTGACGTGGACCATACTGATCTGGAGGTTATGCTTGTAGAAGCAGAGGAAATGACCTTGGGGAGAATAGAGGCGAAGTGTGATTAATAATGCGTATATGTATGTATTTTAAGAGGAGGGTTGTATTAAATGTGAAAAGTCAAGTTCCATTGCTTCACTGCCTGTAATCTTTCTAAGGGGATAAGAACTTCTCCAGTGCCCTTCCCCCTGATTGGGTGTAGATTTGCAGCAAAGGCATATAAACACAAGTAGACTTGTGTCATTGCCACCACTGTGCTGTGGAGTAAAGGCTGTACCTTATCAATTTTTGCATCCCTGGACACCTAGCATAGGACCTGGTATGTAATTAGCAAATATGTTTGGTAAACTGAGCAGGAATGTTGCCAAAGTGTGGTCATAACCTACCTACATCACAGTCATCTGGGGTGGGGCAGGGCATGTTATTTAAAGTGAAGATTCCAAGGCCTTACCCCAAGCTTATGAATTCAGACTTTCTGGGAGTAGAACTTTCATTCTGCATGTTCAAGCTCCTCAAACAATTCTTATGCATAGGAAATTGGAGAAACGACCTCCTTTTCATTTCTCCCAAGAAGTTCCTAATATATTATAAAAAATCTCAAAGGCAAAAATATTTAGGCTAATGTGTGTGTATATTCATGAAAAATTCCTGCTGACAGCTGCATGTGTTTACACTATTTTATATACTGGATCGTAATAAGATTATGTAAGTGTGTCAATTTTGAACGTACTTAGGATTTATCTTTATTAATTCAAGCAAAATGAGTGAAATTGGGAAATTAGTTCTATTCTTACTTGTGTTCTATTCCATTTACTTTATTTTATTATCAAAAGGTAAATTCCAGCTTGGCTGAGGAAGACCTCGGCAAACCCTTTGGGCAGCACAGCTCAGCAAACCTCTGACATCTAAGAGCTCAGAACTGAAAACTGCATAAACGCAGAGAGAGAGACAAAAGTCTTCCATGTGTTAAAAACACACATGGCCTTAATGAACTAATGTTTGAAAGACGAAGAATTGGATAAAATGGTAAAACGATGAGTTGAGATTCAGAATAAGCTTCCACATTTGGCAAGTTCTATCTAAATATTGGCGAAGATTTTGATTCCTCTATTCCCCTAATAAGGTTTTAGAAAGACATCAGAGAAAAAGATTCAGCACTAAGATTAAGCCATACCACGCAGTTCAAGTGAGTATCATTCTTTCTCAAAGTGCATCGTGTTTTTCAGAATCCCTCAAACACTGCAGACATGACAATCGCTTAAAGTAGTATTTCCAAGGAAGAAAATGACAGATCTTCGGTTGGGAGGAAGGACATGGCTCTAGAGCTATTTTTGCTGTATGTTTACTCCAATCCAAACAGCCAAAGAGGAGGTCAAAGGGTGGAAATTCTTTCATTTCATCTTTGGGGTTTGGCTTTGTTTTCCCCTTTTTGATACTTCCTTCTTTCACTGTCTTGTCAAAGCTGCATATGTTGTCATTCATTTCCTCTTGCTGCTACCTGTTTCCTAACAAAATATACAATTGTTTGCGCTCGTGGCAGGGAAAACAAAAAAGGCAGATCTTTTTTAAACAAAAGTTTCTTAAAATCTTGCTCCAAAACTTAAAAAAAATAAAATGACACTGTAAGATGCTGCGTAAGATGGCAAGAGGCTAAGACTCGCCTTAGGTCTCCTAGACCCAGAAATAGGGCTGCTGCCTCTTGTTCCAAAGCCAACTGTTTCCAACACAGATTATTTGATTAAGTCCCCTCATTCTCCCCTGAAAAAAAGGAGACTGTATTTGTTTCACTTTCTAATACGGAGTTCTACTTATTATTATTTTTGTCATCACATTTTATGAAATGACATAATTTCTACCGAAAATTACTAGGAATGATTGACTGTCCTTTTCCCAGCTTGTCTGGTTTCTCTTTAGCATCTCAGAAAAACACCTAAGGTTGTTTTAAATTTTTTTACCTTTTTTCAGGTTCAGTTCCAGCACCTCCAGTCAGTTGAGCTAGTGCCATTTTAATTTTCTCCTTAACCCTGTGTTTGCCAGCAAATCTGATATTATTACAATCTGGCAGTGTGCAGGCTACATCATAGCCACGAGGGGTTTGTTTAGCCAGCAAAGGGATTTTTTAATTGAATCTGAATGCCTTTAGATAAGTACACTCCCTAGTACCCATAATTACCTCATACCTGGCTGCTTCCCCCATTGGCCTCTGAAGGAATCCTAGCAAGACCAACTCTGGTGCTGATCTTCTGTTACAGCTTCTCCATCCATTTTTTCTGCTTGTGTAACTGCTAAGTTTTGGGAGAGTATGTTTGTGTGTATGTGTGTTGGCTGTTGGTACATGTATTGGTTGTGTGTGTATGAGGTAGGTGGGGTGCCACATGTCTGCTGTGCATACTTTAGTTGTATGCTTTAGTATATGTGTATTTGTGTGTGTGTGTGTGTGTGTGTGTGTGTGTGTGGTGTGGTGTTGAGTGGGGATGCTCACGGAGCAACTGGTTATTTTGATTTTCTTTCTTTCTTACCCACCTCCCTTAATATAAGCCAGATAAATTCTGTCTCACTTGGGAGTTCTTTTTTTTATTTTTTACCATCTTTATTGGAGTATAATTGCTTTACAATGTTGTGTTAGTTGCTTCTGTATAACAAAGTGAATCAGCTATATGCATATGTTCACTTCGGAGATTTTAATACTTATCTAAAAGTTAGGTGGTTTTCATATTTTATTTGCCAATATTTACCATATAGTTTATGTGACACTTCTTCTCCTCCCCAAATACAAAATCCTGATATAAAAAGACTCATCTAGTTATAAAAGTATCCTTAGCCTCAGATATTTGACTCTGTCAGGAGTTCAGGATTCAGAAACTTCTCTTTAACAACAGCTGATGGCATTTTTAAACTGAGGACTTCATAACGAGAACATTTGTTGGGAATGACAAAATATATTCTATAATATCATTACCAAACACTTAGTGGAAGTGTTTATCTGCAGAAACATAACATTATGTAGAGAGCTATAAACAAGGTGCTTCTTGCATTAACACCCATCTTATTTCACCAGGGAACTATTCACCATCTGAACTATTTGCTGATTTTCAGTGTTGCATTCCTGGTGGCCTCATTTAGCAAATCGCTGCCTCTGTGGTGGCTGGTTTACCCCAAACAGAGAACGCTCACATTTCCTTTTTGCAGGGTGCAGGTTCAGATTTTCCGCTTTCATCCTCACCACCTGTATACTAGTCCTAGCTACTGCTCTTCCTAATTTGCTCTTTGAAAAATGTTTGCAAAGTCAGGACTAAGATGATTTTGCACAGTGACAATTGCAGCTGCCTGTTATTACAAGTAAGTTTAATTCCTTATGCATATGTGACTTTGTAAAATACAACGGCCATTTCCTGATTAAAGTCTTCCCAGTGATTCAGGTTTATTTTTTTAGTCCATGCTTATCTTAACTGTTTTATTATCATGTACTACCTCACTGAAGCCATCCAAAATTGTATTATTTAACCATCACTTATCTCATTTTTTAGGGACTGTATACTTACAATAGTGCTTACTGTAAATAAGCAGTACGTATGAATGAATCAAATATAAATATGAAATATTTACTGATATGTGTGAGGGTGAATATTTTTATGTGTCTGTGTATCTCAGATAAGGAACAAATAAAAATAGAGTTTAAAAAATGTAAGTTAGAAAGGGAACATCTTCTCAGGTGTATCAGTTATCTATTGCCGAATAACAAATCACCCCAAAATTTAGTGGCTTAAAACAATAATAAACATTTAATAATCACCGTTTTGTGAGTCAGAAATTTGGGAGTGAATTAATCAGGCAGTTTTCACTCAAGACCTCTCATGAGGTTACACTGAAGATGTGTAGCCCAAGTACAGCGTCTGAAGGCTTTGCTGGGGCTGAAAGATCTGTTTCCTACATAGCTTATTCACAAGGCTAGCATGTTGGCACTGGAAATTAGTAGGAAGCTCAAGTTCTCTTCTGCTGGGGTTCCTACACATGTTGCTTGAATGTCCTCATGACATGGCAGCTTGCTTTTCTAAAAGCAGGAGATTCAAAAGAGATGAAGAAACAATCTCTTTTATGACCCAACCTTGGGACCCACTGTTATATCTGCCCTATTCTGTTCATGAGAAGGGTGTCGTTGAGTCCAGCCCACATTCAAGGGAATGGGAATGGGCTCTGCCTTTGGAAGGAAGTAGCATGAAAGAATTTGTGAACATATTTTAAAACTACCACATGATATTCCTGTAATTTTTAACTTTTATAATGCCCATATAGTCCACAAATTGGAGTCGATTGTCAGTAATTTTTTTTTTTTTTTTTTTGGTCAGTCTTGAAATGTGATCAGAAGGCCACTGTGGGAGGCAAGGTTCTTCCAGGTACACAGAATGGCTTCAGGTTGGACAATATATGTGGGTTTTCCTGCTATGTGTTTCTGTAGTGGCTTCCCAGAGTGCTCGATGTATTTAATTAAAATTAAATCCACTTATTGTCATGGTATATAAAACAACCCAAGGCTTCCCTTCTCATTTGGCTAAGTGGCTGTTTTTTTAATAGAAAACAGAAACTTTACTAGGTCAGTGCTTTATAAACATAGGTTTTGCATCTGGCTCACCTGAAGCTTTTTACAAATAAAAATTCCTGGCTACTAGCCCAGATCTACTAAATCATAAATTCTGGGGAGTGGAACCCTGAGACTTGTTATTGTTTTTAAAGCTCTAGGTGATTCTGACATAGCCAGTTATTATTAGAGCAGTGTTTGGGAACTACTGCCATACTTAGCCAAATCTATTCACCAACTAAAGTCACTTGTAAAGGATGACATCAAAAATAAATTGCTGACATTCATGATAATGTTATTTTGCTTTCAAAAATGCTTCAGCTTGGGTTTCTAGGCACTTTCCCCATACCAGCCCCCTGACTGACTATGACTATTTGATTCTGTAGCTGCGTCCCCCCAAGGCAGTAACATGAGGGGTCGTCCCAGTGGTCAGGACACTGGCCCAGAAATGCACTGTTCACGCTTTCCGAAGACAGTGACTCTCTTTCTGATTAGAGTTGTCCTCCTTTTACCCAAAGGTTTTCCATGCAACCAAGGGAACATAGCAATGACATGAGGGCTTGGAAAGGAAATGTCTTCATTGATTTTTATTTCATGAATTGATGCCTCCATAAAAATGGCACAGGCTTGGTTTACAGTGTCAGTGTGTGGAACTGAGGGGAGGACTGTTAAAACCCGTCCATTTTCCCAAAGTTTAAACCACCCTAATGAATTAATCCATAGATAATGGATTGAATTCAGTGCAATTACCCCGGTAAGTAAGGCTTGTTAAAAAGAGATAAGGCAGCACAGTGAAGAAAACAGCAATTTCACCTATTACCTGGATTTCATCTGGGTACTGATAATTCAGTATATGTGTTTCCTTTGAAAGAGGGATGGTGGGGCCCCATTATCAACGTAGAAACCAGTGGGTATTACACTGCAAAAAAAGAGGATAATTCTGACAACCAACCCTTTTCCCAACAACCTTAAGTTCCCCCAGATGTATAGTTGATGTAACCCACTAAACCTTTATAAATATAAGGTTTTGATTCCTCAAGACAGGAAGCTCATCCTTACTCCACCACTGCCCCTTAGTACCTTACATTATCCTAGTTACATTGAGAGAGAGCCACATTATTTTGAATAGGCTGCTAAAAAGAAAGTATCTATAGGTATCACACAAAATAAAGATGATTACAAGAATGTCTTCTATGTGTAAAGAACTTTGCAGTTTAAAAGCAGTGTTACAGAGATCACTCTCTGTGTATCAGATTTCTGTGCCCAGGCATTAGAAGTTTAACACACAACCCTGGGCCTCAAACGGCTGCCCTGTACAGCTTGAAGCCTGCTTTATAGTGGCTCACCTGTATTTATCTTCCAGTTATTACTTCTACCACTGTATTCAGGCTTTTGTTCCTCACTTTGTGTTTTCTTCAGAAAGCTCCTAAGTGACATTTCCTTCTCCATCTTACACTTTCCTGCCATATGGATTGATTCCAAAGACTCTGTCATCTTCTCATGGCCCTACTCAAAAACCTAAGTTCTTGGTAGGGTTTATAGTGGTTTATCCCTCCATGATTTGTGGGACTGACCCAAGAGCTGCAGCTTAAGGCCCTTCCTGGTCTAGTTTTCCTTACATTTCCAACGTTCGATTACGTTACCTTCCCTCATGGTGTTCTGCATTGTATGCTCTTTCTTCTTTGTTTATGATCTGTCATTTCTCCTCTTGTGATGGTATTCTACCTCCTGAAAATTACTCTACATTCCAGTCAACACCTCCTTGTTCCTAAGACATCCTTCTCTTCCTCATACACACTGATTCCCTCCATCTCTGAGCTCCTATATCAGTGCAAAACAGCAAGGCATAGTATAAGGTGGCATAGAGAATGTAGGCTTGAGAATGAGCTGGCCTGGGTTTAAAGTCTACCTCTATCAACATTAGCAGATGCTAATTGTATGACCTTGGACAAATAACCTCTCTGGCTTGAGTTTCATCTATAAACAGAAGGTAATAACGCCTACTTTTTCGGAACATGACGGGGGTTACGTAAGAATAGAGAAAGCCTTTAGCACACTGTTACTATTGCTAACTTTCTATACTTGACCATTTACTCTTTTCCCTTGTATTACTCATTGAATTTTTAGCTGCGTATTGCTTGTGTTGTGTTCTAAATCTATTGTCAACCACCCAAAGGAGGCTCATGTCATTGGATCTTCACAATTGAACCTGGCATAGAGCTTTGCATAAAGTACTGATAATGGATAATTATTGTAATTTATTAAACACTTAGTATAAGTGAAGTACTCTGCTATATTAACCCTCAAAACAATCTGTGAAGTAAATCCTATTAGCATCACCATTTTCTACATTAGAAAATTTGGGTCCAAGGTCGTATAGCACCAAAGTGGTAGAACAAGATGTTGAATCAGACCGAATGGTTTAGTGTTATATTTTTCACTTCTAGAAGAATGAGAGAGAAAGAGAGATTGGAGACAAAGAGAGACCTAGGTTTGCATCCTGTTTACCACTTTCTAGATGTATGACTTTGGGTGAATTTCCTAATCTGTATAAGCCTCAGTCTCTTGATCTGTAAAATGAGGATATTAAAAGTATTTACCTCCTAGGGTTCTTGTGAGGATTAAATGAAATAACCCATGTTGAAGTACCTGGTGTGTTTTAAAGGTTCTATAAATATTAACCATTAATATCTAATCATTATACCCTTACAATCCATCCATTTATATCATATGCACATGCCTTGTTGGTACACACTTTTCAGTTGATTGGTATCACACCACAGACTCTCTGGACAAAAACAGTTTCGTCATAAGAAAAATCCAGGACTGAGCAAGTACATGAATGGACTTCACACTAGAACATAAACCAGGATGGTGTTTTCAGACTCTGAACACTTTCAAGGCTTACTGATGGGGTGATAATAACATTCCATGCTCACCTTTGCAGTGTCCAGTAAATACACACATCTGGTTTTCTCATTGTTATATAGAAAGTCAACTACATTAGGCAACAAAACTCTATGGGATTTGGGGAAATTATTGCACTTCTGGTGCCTTATTACACCACCCAGGGTGTGTTATAATCACCAAGAAATGCACTGCTTGTTACATCTTGTTGTAATTCAGTTTCTATGTAAAAAATTAAAAAGAAGAAGAAGAAGAAATGGGACAATGCTGTGAGAAATCCAAGTCCACTCCTTTGGGTGACTTTGAGAGTCCAGGCAATACATGGTGATTTCAGTGACCACTGGTCTTGAAAAAAAATCTCAGATTAAAACCTCACCCTTCCCCAAACATTTATTGTTTAAAATAGAAGCACCTTTTCTAGTATATTTAAAGGCAAACTGGAGCAGTATTCTAGCAATGCAGTTCTAAGAGCGTCACTACTCGGAGGGGAAATTAGCAAGGCAAAAATATTAGACACGGAGCTGCATCCCTGAGTAGCTTTTCTCTGCTGGGAAAACGCCAGGGTGGGACACTGCCTCCAAGGCAAAATGATGAAGAAGATGAATCCTGTTTTTGATCCACCTGGGAAAGTGCTCCCCAGCGTCCTCCTGTAACCCCAACAGGGTTTTGGATCACTGACGGAGATTGCTGCTCTTTCATGGTACTTGTGGTTGTAATTGATTCATTCACTCATTCAACAGTTATTCGTGGAGCGCTTAATACATGCCATAAACTCCCGCAGCTATTTGGGATATGAGATTGATGAAACACCTGCCCTCTTGTTGCCTGCCTTATTATATTTGGGAAATACAGTCAGTAAGCTTGGAAAGAAAGAAACACAGTAACTTCAGCAAGTGATTTGGGCTATGAAGAAAATACAATGAAATAATAGAATGGAGGATGACAAGAAAGGGGCCACTTCATAGAGGGCAGTCAGGGCGGGCCACGCTGAGGGTGTGACATTTGTGCTAAGGCTTGAACTATGATAAGGTGCCAGCTATGGAAAGATCCGGAGGGTCCCATGCAGAGGAAATAGCTACAGCAAAGGTCCTAAGATAGGACCCAGCTGGGTGTATCCAGAGATAGAAAGAAGTTGGACATGGCTATGGCTGAGGTATAGAGAGCAAAGAGGGAGGATAGAAGTTGATGGGGGTAGCAGCCAGATTATATATGGTCTTCTAGGCTCTGACATGGAGTTTGATGGAATTTATTACTACCCCTCCAGTGGGGAGTCTTTGAAGGCAGATATGAGCTAACTTTTATTGAATATTTACCATATGCCTACTACTATTCCAAGCACTTTACACTATGTATTTAACCCTCACAACTAACTTGTGAAGTGTATATTCTAATGCCCATCTTACATGGGACAAGTATAACGCAGAGAGGTGAAACGATTGCCCAAGGCTAGTAATTAAGACCTAGAAACAGAACTCAAGTCTGTCTGACTCTTCAGCCCATGTAGCTCCACCTTGCCTCTCTACCCTAGCTAATTGCTGGATCAGTGGTATATATATTTGTTCAAAAGACATGGGTACCAATTAGGTTAAAGCTTGCATTAGTATTCACATTTTTAAAACGAGGAAGCCAGTGTTGAGAGCAAAGAAATAAATTACTAATGGCAAAGTTTAAAACAAAGATGAGGGAAACTTTTTTTATTCTTTAAAGGGCCACATGACTTTCAGACATGGCTTTTATTTTCTTCTCCATCATTCCTATATTCCACCCACCATCAAGTTCTGATGAATTTACCTCCTATGTATCTCTCTCTCCTCTACTGTCCCTGTGCAGAGCTGCTACTCCATCCAAGTCACCATCAGCTCTCACCTGGATGCTCACTGGAGTGCCAGCTATTCTCCCTAAGACCGCACCGCCCTGCCAATCACTTCTCTACCTTGCACTCAGATCAATCATTGAAAATTAGAAATTGGATTATTGTACCTGTGTTGGACCTTCTTAAATCACTCAGGAGGAGCCTCCCATTGTCATTAGAATAGAGACCAAATTGCTTAGCATGGTCTAGAAGGCCTGGCCCCTCCCTCCTCTTAAGACTCACCTTAGTCTCTGAGCACCTGCCCGGGGACCTTCTTCCTTTTCTTTTGATTGGCATTTCTTCTTCCCAGTTTAGGTTTATCTCACTTTCTAAGGATGGTCTCCCTGCACCCCACCCCCTTAGCCTTTACCTATAAACTTCTACTCTGTTAGATTTTGCTTCAAACTTGGTTTCCTTAGAAAAGCCCTCCTGGACCCAACACCCCAGACTAGGTCAGGATGCCTCTCACACACTCTTTGGGCTTCTGTTTTATAACCCAGTTTATGGATTGTAATGATGTATTTATGCATCTGATTATTATCTGCTCCTCTCTTTTGATTATGGGCACTGTGAGGTCAGGAGATGGATCAGTTTTGCTCACGTTGGACCCTCAGCACACCTACCATGATGCCTGGTATATAGAACACATTCAGCAAACACTTGAGCCTGGTAGCATGTTCACTGCCAGAGAAATGACTGTAAAGGGGTCTAACTCTGCCATCTCACTTCTACAATGATGAAGTGGGATTTTAAACAGTACAGTGTGGATGTTGCCTTACCCAGCCCCTCAGCTCCCAAGTTGGGGGGCCCTCTCAAAAAAGCTCTAGAAGCTCCCTATCAAGGAGAATGAAATGGAAAGTCTTTGCTCTGTACACACAATAGTAGCCCTACGGAGCACGACAGCATCTGTGAGGCAGGGCATCCTGCATCCAAGTATACCAGGTAACTCTGAAAGAAAAGAGGAAGCTTTTAGGGAAAATCATTCCGTATTCTTTGTGAATAAATTGGCCTGTTGCAAAATATGTGAAGACATATCAATGAAATAAAATGCCAAAGTGACACTGGAGTAGAGAATCAATAACTCTACTCAGCACTACATGTCGAATCAGCTTTTTAATACATATTTGTAAGGCAGCCACCCACCAGAGCCATACTGAAATCTACCCAGTTGAGAAAAATAAATCAATTATGAGTCCTGAAGTGATTAAGCTTTTTGCCCTTCACTTTCAAAGTAGTCCCTTTATTTTGTTTAGACTCAGTATAGGTGAGTGGTATACACACACACGTATGAATGTAAGGTCAAGTATCCAGCATACTGCCCAGCACACTATACTTAAAGTAGGCACTATACCCTGAGAAAACCATAATTCAAAAAGATTCATGTACCACAATGTTCATTGCAGCTCTATTTACAGTAGCCAGGACATGGAAGCAACCTATGTGTCCATCAACAGATGAATGGATAAAGAAGATGTGGCACATATATACAATGGAATATTACTCAGCCATAAAAAGAAATGAAATTGAGTTATTTGTAGTGAGGTGGATGGACCTAGAGTCTGTCATACAGAGTGAAGTAAGTCAGAAAGAGAAAAACAAATACCGTACGCTAACATATATATGGAATCTAAAAAAAAAAAAAAAGTGGTTCTGAAGAACCTGGGAACAGGACAGGAATAAAGGCGCAGACGTAGAGAATGGACTTGAGGACACGGGGAGGGGGCAGGGTAAGCTGGGACGAAGTGAGAGAGTGGCGAGGACACATATACACTACCAGATGTAAAACATAGCTAGTGGGAAGCAGCCGCATAGCACAGGGAGATCAGCTTGGTGCTTTGTGACTACCTAGAGGGGTGGGATAGGGAGGGTGGGAGGGAGACGCAAGAGGAAGGGGATATGGGGATATATGTATAAGTATACCTGATTGACTTTGTTATACAGCAGAAACTAACACAACATTGTAAAGCAATTATACTCTAATAAAGATGTTAACAAAAATCTAGCTATTTTAATTCTACATATTAAAAAAAAATACTGCATGAAAGGAAATACCCTACTCTTGATCATACTGACAAAAAACAAACAGAAGTTATGGCTTGACAAACATTTTATTGCTCGGAAGTGTGATTTCCCCTCCATTATCCTGTAACATTTTCTGAGGTAAAACTGACTGTTTATACATTGCAAGTAAGAGCTAGCGGAGGGTGAAACTGAGGCTGCTTGCAGGGTTTCCAGCTTGTTTAATAAAGGTCATCAGTGAAATAGCAAGTCTAGGAGGAAATCAAGGTTTAATTTGGGATATTTGGAGTTTGAGGTGTTAGTGATACACGTGTGAAGATGTCTCAAAGGTGATAGCTCGCTCAAGTTAGAAGTTTGAGCTGGAGTTTGAGCTGGGATCTAGCAGCATTTAATAAATACTCAGAAATATAAATTAAAAAGGTGATAGTGCAGAAACCCAATATGCTCTCTAAGGAATTTCACAGTTTAGGTTTATCAGAGGTTTATCTCTGCTCAAAGAGTTTACACTCCTCTCAGGTTGACAAGATATACTTGTCAACACTTTTAAGTTCAAAAAGTTTTTAGAAAGAAGAAACGTTTAGGGCTAGAATCGTTGGCAAAACCTTCCAGAAAAAAAAGTTAGGACTTGAACTGGCCCTTGAAAAATGAATGGAATTTGGAAAGTTCTTAGAAGACATTCAGGGATAATTGGAGCAAATCAGTCAAAATATTCTTGAAAACACATGGCAAATGCAGGATTTAATCCTAGCAAATTAACTTCACAACATCAGGTAGAGTTTCATTTGAAGCTCTCCAAGTGTTAGCTGAAGGGATCTTTCTAAAGCAGAACTGAATTGGTGGTGCCAATCAACCTAAACAGTGTGTGGTTTAGCTTGGCTCCTGGGAATATAATTTCAGCAGCTTAGCTGTACTCCTCCTCTCCCTCCCTCTCTTCCTTGTTTTCTTCCTCCCTTGCTGCTTTCTTTCCCTCCATCTTTGCCCATGTATTAATTAACAACCTTGTATGGCTCAGGCACTGTACCTGTACCCTCCTATAGGTACAGTCATTCAAAAGAGAGGTTTGATTAATCAACAGAAATCCATCCCTGGAAACATACCTCAAAGAAAATAATAGATCATTTTGTAGTCCTGATGTGAAAGGCAGTATTTTTATTATCAACAGCAATTTTGCTTTGGTTCATTGATCCAACCCCAAGAGAGACATTTCCTCCAGTTATAAGGAATGGTTGGGCTTTTCCTGAGCAACTGGTTTGTTTCTGTATTATGAACACCACGGGTGTTGTAACTGCCTGGGCTTCCTCTTTGAGCTGGTTGCTAGAAAACTTGGGCTTGGAAACAAATTTTGGCTCAGATGTCCTGAATCACAAATGCCAAGGTTGGGACATGGGATTCAAAAAGCTCAACAAGTAATTCTGATGATCCAAGAAGTTTGAAAAGCTTGGCTTTTGTTTCTGTTTGTAAGACACTTATAGTTTATAATGAATATTTGGCCAATGATTGCATTTCCATATAGCCCCAGGAAGTACATCCAGATTCCTGCTACAAGCAAGGCATTCTGCCGATATTTGGCATAGACTTTGAAAATAACTTAAATGTTAAAATCCCACAAAGTTGGAGAAAATGTCTCGAAAGTTAGAAATTCTTTTTTTTTTTTTTTGCAGTCTCAATAGGTGCTTAAAAGTATTAGGGTTAATTATTCATTTGATTATTATTATAGAGTACATAGAAGAAGCTTCACCAATGTCTGAGGAACTCAGCTGAATTTTTTTTAAGGGAGACACAAAAATGTTAAATGACTTGATCATGGTCATCCAAATACTTAGTCCCAGAATCACCTCTCGTAGCAGCACCCACATCTTTTGATTCATAGTCCAACGTTCTCTCTGCAGTCTCAGCTTCATAAAGAAAATTGATGGCTCTGTAAATAAAGTACTTTTCCCATGTACTTAACTTTAAGCAATCCCACCCGAATCCCCTACGTTCCCCAACTTACTCAGCCTGGAAGGAACTGTTAAACAAACCTCCAGTATATCGAAAGCCTCCCCAAAGCATTCATTTGTCCTTGAAAACTACTTTCTCTTTTTTTTTTTTTTCCTGCAGTCCAAGAGATGAGCACCAAAACCAAATTTCTATGAAATTAACTAAAAGATTTGGGCATTGATTTTAGATCCATTGTTAAGTGGATTGTTAAGTGGATTGTTAAGTCCATTGTTAAGTTTCAGCAGATCAGAATATTATCAGATGCTGACATGTTGAAGATTTCCCAATTGGGAAATCCCATATTTTGAAATATTGTCATTGTCTTTGTCTAGAGCAATGTTTCTCAAATGTGGTACAGGAAGGAGCTATTGAACTTCTTTTCATTTATTTTGTGTATCCTTGAAAATGTTGTGTACATTTAATAATGTGTAATATAGCTTATGTAATAGAGAAGTATATGTTTTATAAATAAGTATACATATAATGTGAGTTTGTGCCTTTTTAAAAAAAACTTATATGAACACAGGAGTCAAAATAGGTTTCAGACCACTGATAGAGGTCTGAAAACTAATTTTTCTATTGTTTCTATCCCAGGTCATTTAGAGAAACAAATCACCACTCCCTCCCTCCCCGACTTTCTCCCTCTTTCTTTCTTTCTTCCTGTGTTCCTTCCTTTCTTCTTTCCTTCCCTACTTTTTCTTTTTCTCCTAAGAACGTTCTCTAAGTACCTATCTGTATTCTCTGTAGATCAAATCACCAATCACATGGGATGCTCAAAGAATTTCAGCCATTCTCCAAACTCAGTAGTTCTATCAGCACTTTATCTCAAAATATGTTCTGAAATATCAGAGAATTTCCCTAAGTGTAAGAATTCTGACTATTATTAAATTATTAATACAATTTTTTGGGGTGATCACACTCTCAAGTTTAAATACATGGCAAGAAACATATGAGGAAGAGGTTTTTTTTTTTTCTTCATTGACCAGTTATTTTGATGTATGTTTCAGCCTACATTTTTTAAAAAGCCTGCTTAATGATTTTTTAAAATGTTTAATTCACCTTCTCACGAGAGGATTTCCACATATTTAAATCTCTTTTTCCTTAAAGAAATAAATAAATCTTTTAGATGATTGTGGAAAATTCTAAGTATACAATAATTAGATTTAAGAGGATTCTCTCAGAGACGCAATTTAAAAATTCTAAATGCATGATACACACTTCTGTGAAAAGCATAATAATCACCTATACAATTAGCAAAATGATTCTCTTGAGTTCAAGAATGTAAATTGGTGAGTGGCTATCTGCATTAATCAGATAATTTCCATGTTTTACTTTGGGATGTAGACTTTTAAAAATATTGCTTTGTGGATTTTATCTTAATAAGTCATTGAAAGGGAAGGAAAAGGTTGATTTAATCCATGCTTCAGTAGCTTAATAGTCATCTGATTTTTGAGGGGTTTAGCACTGTGCCTCAGGCAAACGTGGAGGAGAGGAGGAAGTCCATCCAGAAGCTTCTCAGATTAGTTTGTTCATTCATTTCATTCATTCATTCACTTAATGTTTAAGGAATGCTTATTCTGCAGCACAGCCTCATGTGTGAGTGCAGACTCATGCATTAGCTGTGATTGCTGATTTATAGAGCATCAACCTAAAATGGTAGGCTGACATTTGACATGAGAAAAGAAATAAGTATATCATATCAGATTTATTGTTACTTAGAATTTATTTTTATAATATTTTAGTTGCATTTGATAATAAGATAACCACCGCTTCTTGAATTATGTTTGAGATAATGTGGTAGGCACTTTAGACTTATTGTAATGCTTTCAACTCCCCTGCAAGGTTGGCATTATAGCAGAGCATAGGAGTTGAGAGACTGAACTCTGAAGCCACATTGACTGGGTCCAAACTTTGACTCAGCTCTCGTTACATATGAGTGAACCAGAATGAGTTATTTGATCTCTCATTGCCTCTGTTGCTCTGTGCAAAATGAAGAAAACAAAATCACCAATGTCATAGAGCTATCGTAAAGATTAAATGAAATGATAATATACATAGAACTTAGAACAGTGAAGTTAGAGCAAAGAATTTAGAGCAATGTGTTTACTATCACTATGATTGTTGCTGTTTCCATTTTAATTGATGAGAAATAATGTATTAGTATCAAAAACAGAGTTTATTTACCTATTGATTTTGCCTGGGATACAGTGAGGCAAGACTTTTCATAGGAAGAGAGGCTGATTTGGTCCTTGAAGGTTGTGTGGGATTTCAGTTCAAATTAGGAAGTGCACTCCAGGAAGAAGGAATGAAATGAACATAGGCATGGATGTATAATAGTCCAATGTAAATCTGAAGAAAAATTAGTAATTGGGGAGTCTGGAATGCAAGGTATATGACAAGGATAAAAAGACCAGATTATAAAAGATTTTTAATATTGTGACTTGGTCTATATTGGCAGAATGTGTGTATGAATGCTCATGCATGCACAATGGAAAATTCAATGACTGTGAAAACACTTGGTTCTCAAGTTATTTTCTTTTTAAATTGCCCTCATTAGATAATCTTAGCACTTGTCAGAAGCTGATCTGAAAAGAAGGCTCAGAAACAAAGGAAACCACTTAGATACAAATAATCGCTTTATTTATGCTCAGTAACAGTGTAAGTCTGGACAGCAGCCATCAGTTAAATAGACCAAAAATTAGACTGAGATCAAAATTGTGAGCTCAGGCACAGTATTAATTTTCTGATTGATGATGAGTAAGAAGAAGCTGTTGGGCATAGCCTCAGCTGTATTTCAGGGCCCCTCTACATTTCTTCTAATTTATTAAGTATAATAAACGAGTCACCAAGGATGAAGGATTTGTTGTCAGCTGTAAGACACAGTGTGAAGGATGAAGCACTCCTGTCTTCTCCTGATAATCAGTTGATCTGTGAAATTAACAGGCATATAGACAGATTATTTAAAGATCAATTTAGCCAAGAATTGCTTTCAAATGAATATATCAGGCATCAAGCCTGTTTTCTGAGACCATTTTGTAAATTGGAATACATGTTATATGCAACTTCTCGTTTCAGGGCTCAGGCAGTTTCAATTCAGGAGGCTTTGCTCTTTCTAGAAAGTGTATGAAAATCAAAAATGAGCGGGTTCACTTCATTATGTATAATGAGGAGATCTGTAGTTATTCTGTAAGTAATCTCCGAAAAGAGTTGCTAGAAAAATTCTCCTTGCTCACATTACTGGCACTGGGCTAACACTTCCCTCTTAAAAAATCTTTTCAGCATGAAAGTTTTGGAATCAAGTTCCTAATAAACTTCAAAAGTCCAACAGCTGTGAGTAATTATGATACAAGCATATCAATCCATGTGCAAACAGATTTACTTGGTAAGCTCCAATCCTCTTGCTAACCCTTCACTGCGATAATTAAGCACACTCTAATGAGTTTGTGAGCAATTTCCATATGATTTTCCCCCTAATTATTATTTGAGTTGCCCATGTTTATAATACTTAGTAATATCCTTAAAGTATCAGTGGTGAAGGCACAATTTTGGCTGGTGTATTAATTTGTATGTTCTCATTCATATGCTAAATAAATGAGGGAAAAACATCTATTTAAAGGTCAGAATTTTTAAATGGATTCTTACATGTGTGTATGTTCACTTTTATACACTTTATTCAGTACCCATAGAACCAGTGAGTCATTTTAGCCTAAATCAAGTCTTACCATTCTCTCCTAAAAGACCTCCAAGTTCTTATGGTAGCCTTTAAGACTCAAAAAAGAACAAAATAATACATATAAAATAAAAGAATCTGTGGCATACAAAAAGGAAAAGAAGATCAAAAAGATATTTATTGCACTTTGCTGTACAGCAGAAATTAACACAACATTGTAAATCAACTGTACTTGAATAAAATAAAATTTTTAAAAAGCCAAATAGATCTTTTAAATTAAAAAAAGATATTCATTGGACTGGACTGGTGTCAACAGCCTTTGCTGACATCTCACAGGGCTGGACTGCAGCCTCATATCCTATTAGTTAGGTGCACGTCTCAGAAAATAAAGAGAGCTAGATAAATGCTGGTGGTATTATTACCTTATATTTTAAGAACATCTTATGATCATCTTAACTCCATGTTTTTTATGGAAACACCCCCACTAATGAAATTTTCAATAAATGTCACTCAAAAAAAAAAAAAAAAGACTCTAAATGATCTTAAGTAAGTGATCTGGCTCTGGGTACCATTCAAACTTTGTTTCTTACCATTTGCTTTTTCTCCCGGCTCCAGAATACTGACCTTCTTCCTATTTCTCACTAAAGTCAAACCAGTTTGGAAAATAATATAAAAAAGGATGTATATGTGTGTATAACGGAATCATTTTGCTGTACAGCAGAAATAAACACAACATTGTAACTTGACTCTACTTCAATAGAAAATAATTAATTAATTAATTTTAAAAGCTAAGCTGGTTTATATCTTAGGATCTCTTGCATTTAGTACAGCCCTGCCTGGTATATGCTTTCTCCATCACTTTATGTAACTGGCTCCCTGTTTTCATCCAAGGGTCCACTAAGATAGCACTTCTTTGGGGAGACACTGGACTCTTAGTTACAGTGATGCTTTAATGATACAGTCACTCTCTACTGTCTTACCCAGTTTTATTTTCTTTTATTTTATCTTTAAATATCATCACTATTTTAAATAAGCTAGTTTGTGAACCTAGAATGTAAGCTTCATGACATGTCAGGTCTCTCACTCAGCTCTTTATTTTCAGGGCCTAAAACAGTGCCTGGTGCATGATACAGTCTTAATAAAATACTCCTTTGGTGAACAATTAGATGAATAAATAAGATGACACAGAAGGAATCTCAGCTATCTGGTCTACCCCTCATTGCATAGATGAGTAGACTGGAGTCTATTTCCATCCATGATTTGTCTCCAAGAGGACACAGCCTGTTAGAGTAGACCTAGGAGATTAAGGTCCCAAGTTTCCTAATTGCTGGCCCAATGCACCGTCATTTTGCCAATTGCCTTTATTTTCATCTATCTGGTTGTGCCTGTTGAAACATATATTCACACACATGATATGTATTAACATTTAAAGATTTTGAATCAAAATCACACCAATTAAATCCTTTCTACAAGTGGACAAGTCACTTAACTGCCCAGGGCTTTGGCTATCTCGTCTATTATATAGGGATAGCTTATCTGTAATATAGTAACACATTATCTATGCCCAGTCAAGTGGTTGTGAGAACAAAGTAACAAAAAAAAATTGCAGAATGAATTGGTAAATGGAAAAATGTAGTTTGCAATGATAATAATCAAGACCCAGGTGGCACTTAATTAAATAATATAAAGCAGAACTTAATTCTTGGTATGTCTACTTTTGAATAGGTTCAGATACTGAAATTCCATAGAAATTATAAAATGTATTCTTACCTATCTACGAGAACAAAAAAAGAAATAGAAAAAATAATTTCTCCAGATGCATCTTTCTTCTTTCTTTTGAAAGAACAAGTGGGTCTCACAAAGCTGTCCCCAAATCAGTATATCAGTGTTATCTGAAAACTTTTCCAAAGTACTATAAAATCTCTGGCAGACCTTAGACCTACTGAAGTGGATATCATAGGAGTCAGACAAAGAATCTGTGTTATATCAAGCCCTCCAGGGAATTTTGATGCACATTCAATTTGAGAACTTTTGCTATAAGTGATTTAATTAGGTACACATGATAACTTTCAGAATTCTAAGATCTAACTGTGTTAGTACATATTTTCATAGAAGTTCATCGTGAAACCCAAAAGTCAGATGTGCATCAAAGTGTGTCACCTATTTATTTCCGTCACAGCAGACTCACAGAACCAAATAAATCATGGAGAGTAGATTCCCATAATGAGACAGGAGACCAATAATTTATCACCGACATCTCATGGCCGATTGCAGGAGGAGGTCATTATAATTACAAAGACACTCCTGCCAATTAGGCAGTTCACTGGGGAAGTAAGGAATTTATTGGGATGGTTCAGAAAACAAACAAACAAGTGTTCTGGTTTTCTTGAAAAGATGGTCACTTTCTTTTCCTCCCAGAATTCTTGATCTTTCATCTCTCAAACAATCCTTTTGGAGTTGACAGGGGAGCAGAGCTCCCCCGCCCTGCCCCAATAACAGTTTACTAAATATTATGAAGAGAGTAAAAGTTACTGAGCCTCAGACTCAATTTCAATCATGAATCAAATAGGTATTAAAATGAAATCTGTCTGCTTCACTTACTAGCCTGGTGAACCCGGGCTGGTTGGCTAAGTTTCCCTGAGCTTTGGCTTCCTCATCTGTGGAAAGGGGAGGATAAAGCCAGCCTCAGAGAGTTGTTACAAGGACTAAGTAAAATAATATAGAGGGAGGACCCACCAGGATACCACCCATCAAGCCTGGCACAAAATGACACTCATTCACTGGTGGCTTCTCCTTTGCCTGCTCTCTTTGGTAAAAAACCGCAAATGAGTCTTTTTCACACTCTACACCTCTTCTCTTTGTTTGCACCCCAGATTTCCAAAATGTCAGGTATTGAGGAAATGAGGACACAGCGACTGTGAGAAGAGAGACATGATCTCAAAATACAGCAACTTAAGTGTCAGCAGAGATGGTACTTATAAAATGAGCTCCTTTCTGCTGAGATGACGGTACTCAGTTGACCAAAAGACTTAAGTAGCTCTCTCAAAGATCCATTAGACGTGCAAACAGACTCTTTTTCAATTCCCATTCTTCGTGCTCCCTGCATCTATATGTGTGTCTATACACACACACAGCCCTGCACACCAAATTGAGTCTATTGTAAGCTTGTATTATTATCATTCCTGTGAAGTACAGTACAAGTATCATAGTCGGGCTTCATGTCAAAAGATTTAAGATAGAAAAAAGCATGATAGAACCGTAAAAGGGTGGGACATACAGCATTGTTGAATGGTGGAGATACAGTGCTGAGAAAAATTCGGGGAACTCAAAGAAGGGATCGAGGACTCATCTCCTTGATATCATTTGAGTTTGCATGTTAGGTTTGTGAATATTATGCAATGGATGGATGTAGCATGTGAGAAAGAGGTGCGGTGGGAGGGACAAGGTCTTCTTTAGAGGAGAGTGTTGGAAACCCCACTCCTACAAGTAAATCATGGGGTTTCATGCAAGATTTGGCAATGCCATGGTGCTCGGTACATAAGCTTAAGTCATCAGGGTTCCCAAAGAAGATGTCCTAATGTATCACTGCAAAGTGAGATGTTACTCTTTGATGACATTAAGGCAAAAATTCCTCTCTCAAACAGTCTGCCCTGCCATTAGTTTCAAATCATCTATGCATTAATTACAGCTTCCAGTTTATTTTTTTTCAACAGCTTTATTGAGATATATTTTATTTACCATAAAATTGTCAGGCTTTATATCAGATTGTACACATGTGAGTGTATAATTCCATGACTTTTAGTAACTTTACTGAGATACCATCACCATAAGTAAATTTTAGGGTATTTTTGCTCCCACCCCTAATAAAATCCCTGGAGCCCATTTACAGTTAATCCTCATTCCCATGCCCAGCCCCCAGGTGACCACTTATCTACTTTCTGTCTCTATAAATTTGCCTTTTCTGGACATATCAATGGAATCGTACAATATATGGTCTCTTGTGTCTGGCTTGTTTCACTTGGCATAATCTTTGTGAGGTTCATCCAGGATCCAGCCTTTGTCAGTAGTTCATTCCTTTCTATCGCTGAATAATATACCAACAGCTTCTGTTAAACACATTTTTAAAGGCTTATGTTTATATATTGATATGTATACAAAAACTGGAGGAAAGACTCATTTCCAATGAAGGGCAAAGTAGATCCAGATTCAGAATAGGGTTTTATTCTCTAGATCTCACAGAATGTGACTGATTATACTTTCTCATTTATTTGTCCCTCTTGTAAAGAAACTACCACATCAAGTATTGCACTTTTAAAAATATAATTTCCCAAGAAACTATTCAAACCAGAATGGTGAAAATATAACAGCAATCTCTGGCAAACTGTGTTTGGGAAAAACAAAAAACAAAAAAAAACGCCAGGCATTCGTTTGGAGAGTGCTGTGATGCAAATACATGTTAAGTAATGTAATGGAGTTAAAAATTATCATAGTATTAAGATGAGTCATAGGAATCTGCAAATAAGTAGAAGATTCATTACTTTTAATATCTGAAAGTAAATTAATTCCGTATCTCATGGTTTCGTTGATCTCATTTTCTTTCATATTCTAATATCGTGTCAGAGAGATTGCTGCAATATTTACATATTGTCTTTGCTGCCTGCAATATAGTTACCCTCTCAGATTATCCACCTGGATCCATTTAATTTCATAATGGGTTTCTTTGGAAGTTGAGTTGTGGGACGTCATAAATGTTCAGGGAAAGCATGCCACTGTGGACTCAGAAATTATACAAAAAAAGCTTCCAGTACACATGCTAAATAAAAACGGGTCATATAAAGTTTATTAACAAAACAAATTAAACCAGCGTGGTAATGGATGTTTCACATGAAATTTCACATGAAATGTTCATGTGTTTCACATGAAATTCCTGGAGCAGCATTGATGGGCTTTGTCAACCTGAGCTTTGAATTCATGTTTTGCTCACATCACGTTTGCCGTTTTCTGTTTTCCCAGTTTCTCTTCTAAGTGGGGCAAAGGCTGTCTTCCTTTCTCTGGGATGGGAGAGGTCGGTCTTGCCAAGTATAGTGTGGATTTCCAGACTCAAGCAATTCCAGAGGATTGTAAAAGGGTCAGGAGGTGGGTCTGTGGTGCCCAAACAATAATAGTGAGGGTAGAGTTATGCACTCAATAAATGGAAGCTACTGTTATGTATGTGTAGTGTAGATGTTGGGAAGATTCAGTAAGATAAATGCCTTATGATGTAGCTTCTATCATTATTCCATTTGGCAGATGAAGAAACTGAGGCTCAAGGAGGTTAAGAAATTTGTCAATAATCACTAAGTTAGTGTCACTTTATGCTAAATAGTTTCCCAAAGACCTGCCCCACCCCACCCCTCTGGCTCCTCAGCTACATTAACATGTCAAAGGACCTCTAAGGTCTCCGTTTATTAATCTAAAGAATGAGAGGTTCATTCTACACAAGCGTCCTTTTCTTGAGCAGAATCACATTTTCATTTTCCTAATCTTTTAAAATGACAGATTTATGGCTGGGGTGAGGGAGGAATCAGTGTCAATTGCTCGTTGGGATAGAAAGTGATGTCAGCAGTGAGGAAGAAGCAATGTCTAAACATGGAGGAAGGGTGGGGAAGAAAGATGGTGGTGATGACCAACCAAGCAGGGGACTAGGGCTATTGTAGTTGCCACAGGAAGTCGTTAACAAGCACCAATCAAATCAAGCCTGTCAGTCAACCAGAAAATCCCCCTCAATCTCTGAAGCTTCTCTGATGCTCTTCACAGGAAAACTTGTGTGTTCTTTTTCTTTTGTCAGAGACATGTAATTTATAAAGCAGAGATTTTTTTTTTTAGGTAAACAAGAAAGAGTAAAAGGAAATAGACAATGAAGCTTTTAAAAATGCTTTCATAATCCCTTCAGTGGATGTTATCCATTAAATAAGTTTCACAGTATGTATCAATGTTAGTTTAGAGAAAGAAAGGTCAAAAAGTTAAGCTTTGATATCTTTATCTTTTCACAAAGTTTATTCCTGAAGGAGCTATATGTAAAAAGAAAAACAAAAACAGAACAAAAAAGAATATATATTACCACAACAAGAAAAAAATCCTTTCCTGTATTCATTCCAAGTAATGGGTTTCACCTCATAGCTATTCTTTTCTGCAAAAGGTTCATGTTAGTATCCTTGGGTATTATTTTCTGATGGTATCAGGGCATAGTGGGTCATTATCGAAGAGCTGGCTTATTTCTGGAAGATGTTATTAAATGTTGTGGAGGTACGGTTATTTCCATTAAAATGCCAAAAGAAAGGAAAAATGTGGAAATACTAAGGGTAGTTCTGAGGAAACCAAGCTGCACCTTAGAAAATGAGACACTGGTGTTAAAACTTTTAGTTGTTTTAGAGGTTAGCCTGCTCCATTCAGTTACACAAAGGCTGAGACAGGAGACACAAACTCAGGTATGTACTAGAACGAAACAGGTTATATAAATGAGTGAACCAGGCTGATTGGTGATAGAGACATGGGAGCATTAAAAACATTCCATATTTCCCCTCATCCTGTGATAAAAATATAATAGCACAAGTGCAAAGTTAAAAAGTAACAGATATTCAACCCCAGTGTCAAGGCAGATAATTTGGAGAGGAAAGACATTGGCAAGCCAGATGGCTTATGAAGGGCACAGCTGTAATTCAACTCAAGCCAATTTTTCCTTCCATATTTTGAAAATCTGGGTCAAAATCCAGAGGAGGATAAGGGTTGCATGTAGCTGAAGGGAGAGAAAGGAGCAACTGAGAAGTCCTTTCATGCCTGGGTAGGATGTAGAGATATGAGACAATTTCTCAACTTTATTTATGTCTTGGAGGAAATGTGGAGCTCTCAAAGAGTTCCAGGAGTGGGATGTGATCATATAAAAAGTGGTATGTTGACAAATTAACCTGACAGTGCTTTGTTCAGTGGTTTCAAATATGGAAACCAGTCCTGAGACGTTTACAGAAGAGTCGTAAGGACTGGAATTAGCATAGTAACATTGGAAATTACCACACCGATGGGAAATTGGTAGAGCTGACAGATCTAGGATGAAGGTTAATGTCCAAGAAGGTATAGTTGTTGACACAGACTCTCAGGAAAGATGTTGGTGCTACTGACAGCATCCGACCATAAGGAAAGGAGCATGTTTTGAAGGGAAGATGCTGAGATACCAAGTTATTTCACATGGACAGGCATTCCCAAGGACAGGAACAGGAAATAGAAATGCACATCTGCCTGTAAGTGCCCTCTGGTCTGATCCCCTCCTGTAGGAAGTGCTTCTAGGTTCAGTTTTAGATCTTTAGACCTAAGATACTGGCAGAAGCCTTCCCAGTTTAGAAACTTGAGCCCTATCCTGACTTCTCCTCTCATTTTTCTCCTATATTCAATCCTTGGGTACATTTTGACTGCAAGTCACCCTGAAATTTGTTTCAACTTCACAAAATCTGTAAAAAGCTTTGGCTAGAGCTAGTCTCTATCCAAAAAGCAATCCCCAGGATCTGCTTGGGTGCGTCCATATGTATGCATACCTCTGTAGAAAACCACAGAAACTAACCAGTGGTATGAATGAAAGCAAAGGGAACCAAACTAGTCAAGTGCATTTCAGAATGTCATACAAAAATGCCTTAGTAAATGTATTACAGACGATGGCCCATTCTCACAGAGACTGACCAGCTCTTACAGGCTTCTGCCCAGCACCTGGCTTAGACAAATTATTTAAAACCAGTGTGCAATACTCTTTCATCTCATATTATAATAAGTACACACACACACACACACACACACACACACATGCACACACACACACCCCCGCAGTATTTAAACAAATGTAGTAATTAGGAATCTACTGTTTGGTGATATGCAGAAAAATGGGTTTAACATTTGTTTATCATATACTGTGTGCAGGCATTGCCCAGTTTCTCTTTACCGTGGTGACCCTGTTTTGGAATCTGTCCCAGTGATGGGGACAACAGGACTGAGTATTAGAAACCTAGACCATCCTAGAAAATCTGGACCATATGGTTGCATACCTGTACCTTCCTCTTTTTCTCCTCACAGAGCTTGAAAATTCCAGCAAGTGATTTGGAAGTCTGTTTGATGTTGGTCTCTAGTGAGAAACAATGCGACTGTTCACTTACTGCAATCGGATGGATACCTGTCTAGGAAAGAGGGCAGAGGGTGGAAGGGGTGCTGGGGGACCCCTCACCACAGGCTTTGATCTTCCTTGACTCCTCCTGGGATAGCTCACCTTTTGATGTTGGGAATCAGTTAATTACTAGCCGAAATTGGTTTGAGGGACTAGGAAACAGTCTGAAGGCTCTGTTCTCAAACTGCCTGTACTTTGATCTGAGGAACTTTAGGGCAACCTTCCGGGGCATCTCAGGCAAATGAAAAGGGCTCAGTCCACGGCCCTGATTTTGATCCTCTTGTTCTACTGTAGTACCATCCTGATTTAGCAGACCTCTTCTCCTTCAGAGCCCTTGTGGTTTCAATGGTAGGAAAATGATGACTTTTAGCAGCAATTGTTAAGCATCTTTTGTACTGCAGAGAGCACACAACTTGATAATTCCCCCCTTAGATCTTAATTTGAAACTCCCATCTCTCTTTTTGTCTGTATCTCTTGGTAAACACCACCTTGAATAGCTCTTGCAACAAAAGGACTGAATATTAGAAACCTAGACCTTGATTTGTAAGACAGTATATTAAATTAATGGGTTGGGAGTCAGATTTCTTGCCCTTTCCTTTGTTGATACAAGTTAACATCCTCCAGGTTGACCTGAAAGGCTGAGAAATGCTCTGGGGTTTGATGGGCAGGTGGTGCTGGAGAACCCAGCTCTCCTTTCTCTTCCAAACAAGGCAACACAAGCTGGCACCTTGCCTAGTAATCCAATTCTCCTAATGAACACGTCTCCCTAGTCTGAGGCCCTTGCATTGTGACCATGCCACAGGGCTGACAAAGAGATAATTTTCAGTGCTCAGGAAAAAAAAAACAAAAAACAAAACACATGCAGAAACCTTCTGAGAGTGTGTTTTGTTCTTATGTCATGGCCCATTATGGCATTTTCATTTGAACTGCATCTGAAACCTATTTAAAGAGGTGGACTGTTCCCTTGGAAAACACAGACAGGAGCCATCTGGGTGTGTCTTAGAGGAGCCTGTTTGTTACCCTGGCTGTCATTATCAGACCTTAAGGGTACTAACATTGTATTAAGTATCTAAGCAAACGTAATATATTTGATTCTCCTGTATATTAATCCCTTGTCCTTATATAAGTAGTAGATTCATATCACAGTATCTCAGGCAACAGAATACCGTTCAGTATTCAAAGATAAAATATGCATTCCTACGCATGGGCATTTTCTAGTTTTTCAAATGGAAATTAAGCCATACAGATAAACCATACATACGTGGAGACTCTGGGATTACTCCTTTAGCAGAATGATGGATGAGGTGTTTTTTGTTTTGTTTTTTTCTTTATTCTCACCCCCATCATGGGAGGCGGCCCATACTTCAAAGAGTTTTAGAACTTTCTGACCTTCTGTAAGTAATAACGAAAGTCCCCAAGGCCAGAGAAATGAAACCACAGGGTCTTTTTCCGTAAAATAAATTGTGTTCCCTCATCTCAATATCTATACCCTTCTGTGAGAAGCAGGTTTCCCAACTGAAAGACTTTCCACATTGCTTTGACTTTCCCCGCTGTGGTCCCTTCCTCATTTAGCAAACTTCGTTCTATATGCATAATTGGGAATTAATTTTCTAATTAGGTTCTTCACATTTATGAAGTTGTTTGATGGGGTGTCTGTTCTTATAACATGGCCTAAAGGCTAAAGTAGCGGTAATAATTCTTTTTTCTGGCTTTGCCCCTAATTCAGCTAAGGTTCCTAGGAAATACATTTAACTTTTATGAGTTCCTGGTAATACATCTTTAATGCTGATCTACCTTTGAAAGGTTGTTAGGAGTGTGCTCACTGAAGCCTTTAAGACTCATTACAATACAGTTGGTTTTATTTGTGATAGCTGCTCAAACAAAATGAAGCCATTTCTTCTGCAACAAGAAGGATATTTAGAAAACCAAGAGCAACAACAATTACAGAAAGAAAAACCAGATGATGATGCTGGGAGGCAAAATAACGTTGAACTGACCCTTGTATCAGGTATGAGCTGTAAGGGTCTTCATCTGAATTCTCTGTGATTTGCTGCAGTGGTTCCACGGGTAGAGAAATTGACACTCTATGGTTCCACCACCCTCTGATCCATGAAGTATATACAAAACCATCTAAATTGTCTTTTTGCTCGCTCACCATTAGAGTTGGAAGTAAAAAAGAAATCCTTGTGTCACAATTTTTTCATGTAGCAAAGAAGATCATGTTACTTACTATTATGGGTACAAAATAGCATGTTTATGAGAACAAGGGGGCATCAAAATTGTACAATAACAAAAGGGCATCCTCATTTCATAGGATATCAGTGTCATTAACCCTACACGAAATTTGGCTCAAAAAAAATGGATACTCCTCAGTATTCTCCAAATAAGAACCACCTCTCACATAATTTCCTTTGCACATCAATATTTTCATTTGCGTTTGCACATTTGCATGTATGTCAGGGCCAAGCAAAAACAAAGTGTAACACTGGATATGTGATGATTTTAATGGTAGGTGATACTCAAGCCTCAGAAAAAAATATTTTTCTTACCCCAGACCAATTTCACTCTTTATCATCTGAGTTACCTTCTAAGTCCCTGTATCTTCTGAACTCATGACATTCCTCTATAAAAGTTCCCACTTTACAGCTGCAGCTGTAACTCTCAAGATCCAGTTAAGTTTCAGCATAGAAAAAGCCATATGATAGAATGGGAAAATCGCTCCACCCCAGGGACTCAGGAGGCCTGGTCGCTGTGCCCACCTCTAATACTGCGTATCTGTTGTGATGTTGGACAAGTTATCTCAGCTGTTTGTTCCAGTAAAGGTCAAACAAAGAGGTCCTTTCTATTCTGAATGCATTTGGCTTCCAACATTTTATCCATGTCTTACCCAAAGAAATCTCAGTCAGTCCAACTTTCTGAAAAATTATCCTGAACCTACCAGATGCAAGGATAGCATAGTGGTTAAGAGTAGAGGATGCAGGCACTGCATTTGGGTGTCATCATTGCCTCTTCTCCCCAGCTACTTAATTATCTCAGCCTCAATTCTGCAGCTGTAACACGGACTAAAGATCCTCTTTCACTGATCCTTTTCTGTTCCCTTGCTGTCTCGTCCCCCTCCTTTCACTGCTAAATGGTAGAATTTTGTTCTGATTTGTTCTGTTTTGTTTTAAAGATCTAGAAAAAGGACTAGAAGGAGGACTTTGATCAACCGGCCTAGATTAAGAGTGAGGAATCAAGGATTATGTATCTAACTCAGACTAGCAATTGCCTGACCTTAATTTTACTGGCTATATAACACCCAAAGTCTTCTTTTTAAAATTTAAATCAAAACACACCCTCCTGTTGTTTAAAAGCCATCCATGGTTCCTCACTGCACCGTATTTAGAATAAAGTCCAAACTCTACCATATTTATCGTTAATATTTGACCTCGGACCCCTTCTTTTCTTTTTCATCCTCTTCACCACTTATATCCTCTTCCACAACTTCAGTCTCCTCCTTCTCATCTTCCTCCTTCAGAAGGAGACGTCTCTAGCCCCAAATTTGTGCTGACTTCATACTTGCATTTCTAACAGCTAGCATAATTTATCCCCCTTGAATTCTGGTCAGCGTGTCCGAGTTGTCATTCATCCTCTCCTTCCCCAGACGACCAAGCAGCCATGGCTTCTGACTTCTGTTAATGGCACCTCTGTTGTTACAGGCAGCCAGACTCACAATCTCATTCCTTTTGATCCCTCCCCATCTCTCTCTCCCTTTCACTGCTTACCAGCTTTTCTATTTATACCATTATTTGGACTTTCCCTTTCCTGTTGCCATTATTATTACTCACATCGGGTCCTCATCCTCAGGAATACTGCACTAGTATCTCAGGGCCTGAAATAGTGAAATAGCCTCCCAACAGGTCATCCAACTTCTTCCTTTTTTTTCTCTTTCACTTCAGGTTATAAAACTGTAAGATTAATTTATGTCCTGGAGTACAGCTCTGAACGTTTCATTGTCCGTGCTCCCAAACATTTGTGAGCCGTATAGTAGAGTCTAAACTCTTTAGCCTGACTTTCAAAGTCCTGTACAATATGACCCTGACTACTTTTCGAGGCCAGTTTTCTGCTTTTTGTTTATTATTCTATTTATTCATCCCTTTATTTTTCAACAAATATTTGATTAAGAACCGAAAGTATGCAAGACCCCAGAGATACAACAATACAAATGTGAAACTTTCAGTCTAATGGAAGAGAAAAGCCAAACATACACACACACACACACACACACACACACACTCACACAAGTAGTATAATAGAAACAAAGAATATGATAAAAAAAAGTAACAGGGAAGTAACTCTATACATTTAAGTAACTTAACTATATCTAATACTTGACCTAAGTTGAGTAGTTTAGTAATTCTGAATACTGCTTAGTATTTTCTGCCCATTTTTCTTTGCTTATGTGCCCTTTTCTCAGAATGTCCTTGTCTCTAATAGTCAATATCTGATCCATATTTAAAGGCATATTTATTGAGGCTTAATTTTTTTGCCTCCTCATTGTTACTTTCTCTCACTCCACCCCTTCCAAGCCCTCAATCCAGCCTTTGGGCCAGAGGTGGGTCATGTGACCTCAGACTCAGACTCAGACTCAGCCAATCAGCTGAGCTACCCCTGCTCAGAGGGGTTGGTTCTGAAATGACATGTGACTTAAACTAGGCAGACAGCTAATCTGAGGACTTTTGAAGAAACCACTGGGAAGCAGTCTTCATTTATTCCTGTTGGATTTGAACCTGAGAGGATAGAAGATTTAGAGTTACCAGAGCCACCTTGTCTTTTGGAGAATGGAGTCAACTCAGAAGGAGATAGGGAAAAAGAAACCCACTCTTGGTAAGATCTTGGGAGGTCCCCAAATCAAATCGCACCACACCCTTGGAATTGTTAGTTACATAAACCAATCATTTTCCCTTTTGCTTAAGTCAGAGTGGTGTTTTCTAAAAGGGAAAAAAAACCTACCATCAACCGATCTCAAATACTACTCCTTTCACTGAACCTTTATTGGTGTTCCCAATTCAATACAATGTCTCTCTACCATCAGTCATTTTGTATCTCAACTCCGGTACATATTTTATCATCCTTATTTTAGAGTCCTTTGTGAACTTGTCCCCTACCAGATTTGAATGGAAGAGCTCTTGATTGGTCTGGCAAACAGGACCTGAACTAAGGTTTGGTAAGTTGCCTCAGGTACAACATTAAAGGAAGCACTCACTCTCAGGCGTTAACTCTGCACTCCCACGAGAGGAGAGAGTGAGTGCCTCCTTAAATTTTGCTCCCTATGCATCGCTCACCTCATTCTAGTTCCGATTCTGCTAACAGAGTAACTACTCAATAAGTTTTTGGCAAATTCAAGAGAATTCCACATTTCGCATGAGATTGGGAATTATCCAGCATTGCATTTTTTAGCATTATACTCATTTGGCAAGCCTGATCCACTTTTTTTTAACCTTTACCTCTTCGTCATGAAGTCATTCGTCAATATACAACAATTATAGGGATGGTTTGTTGATGACATGACTCAAGAAACCTCTAAATAATACTTCCCAGCAAGGAGGTGAAGTAATAACTCTACTAAGAGACACATTCAGAAATAACATAGAATAGGGAATAGAGGATTGAATGTTCACTCATTTACTTGTATTTTCATAGTTCAGTGTCTGTTGTGGAGCCAGAATTATACAACTCATTATCTAGGTCAATCTCGTGAGCCATCTTGTCAGCACAGATGTGCTACTTTTTACACTAGAATTCTCAGTGGTAAAGCTGCTTCCAAGCTGACACCTATTATTAATAAAAGTGTTAAATAAATAAATTAGAGAAACAATGAAATCAGTGAAGTCTGTACAATAAGCACAAGAAGCTATAAATATTGTAGCTTCATTTTATATGAAATTTTGTTAGTTATTTAAAAAACTGTGGGAGATCAGTAGTCACTTTGTGTTTGTGCTGGTGTTGGTTTATTGGTTGTAAGCAGCAGAAACTGACTCCAAATAAAGAAAATGTTTCAGAAAGGAATATCAGATCGAATAAACAGGTTCCAAAGAAAAACCTTGGAACAGGCTGGAAGCAAGACAGCTCCAGAGCTAGATAACAAGAACACACATCTGTCGTCTCATTAAGCACAAAGAGGATGAATCTACACCAACAATTTCCCTCACATGGTTCTACTCAATTTTTGTCTTTGCATTATTTTACTCCAGACTTATTCCTAGGACAGTGGGATCATTTCCTGGTTGTGATCATACGTCTACCCCTCGACCAAGAGAAAGCAAGGCATTCTCTTGAAAAGTTCTACCAACACTGTACACAAACAACAGATGTCCATTACTTTGGTACAGTTAGGATCTGAAAACCTTCCCTGTCCTACTTTACACATATTCTGGGCGAATTGCCAATCTGTGTTCAGCATGAGCAAAATCACTTTATCATGATACTTTAGTGTAGCAGTCACATCACATTGGCTCAGATTTCAAAAGCACAGAGCTGCGTCCATAGGCATGTGGGTGAATTTGGTAGGGGGAAAAAAAAAAGATTTGGTGTTGCTGTGTTTTAGTTCAGCTATTTGGCTCCTCGAGGTATATGCTGCCATCTATTAGTACATGAATTGGACTAATCTCTCTGTGAGCTGTGTTGAAATGCTTTTGCCAATAGATATGGGGAGTGAGAATGTCCAAGACACAGATTTTTAAATCCCCAATTCTGTCCCAGACTAGCCCTTTTCCCCCTGGTGGATGCTTAGAAAATGTGTGCACAATCCAGATAAGCTAGATACAAGGACACTATTATTAATTTGGGCATTGACCCCAGTCACCAACGTGGAACTCCAGTGATGTGGGCTGGAGCGTATAGAAGACTCTTTTGTCTGGGTTTATTAGGGCTAAGTAGCCTGGAACTAATACACGCTGAAAGTCTTGTTTTTCTACTTTTCTGGAATTACAAACCTGATCTTACTCTCAAATTCAAGGCAAGTCCAATGCAGGTTTTGTCCTTCCCAGAGGATAACAAAGGCAAAGCCAAAAGAGCGTAAGATTTGGTCCCAGTGCCTAGAGTTCAGCCGCCCCACGCTACCCAAGTCAGGCCTTTGCGGTGATTCAGAGCTTCCCCCCAAGATAGCTGCATCTAAGCCCCACTGAAAGACCGACTATAGAGAGAGGAACCAGCGCCAGCTTCATGGGCTTGTGATCTGTGTAGTTGTCCTGTACTCAGAAGAACTTCACACACTTGGTTTAATATACTGCAGTCCTGTGTTGAAGTTGTTAATAACTCGAACAGAAGGCTTGTATTTTCATTCTGCTCTGGGCCTTGCGTATTTTACAGCTGATGCTGAGAAAGACAGAAACAAAGGAAGCCAGAGTAGCTTACAAGTGGGAGCACCTAGGCCACAAGGTGCCACACCTTTTAATGTCTTTAAACAAATGTCATCTCTTGACACACTAGCCAGGTACAAAATGCTAGAATTTGAGCAATCCATATGTAACACACTTCCTTCTTAGGAAGGGCAGCAAAGCTAGGGGACAGGTGAAAATGATGGAGAAGAACCATAGCGTTCCCACTACTAGAAGCCAGCGCTCAGCCCGCAGTCTTTGGAACTAGACCTCAGACGTGTTGATTTATCCAATACAGATCACTTTTCTGAAACATAAAATATTTTGATAGGTAGGGCATGAGAGAAATGCATGAAGGTGGTCAAAAGGTACAAACTTCCAGTTATAAAACAAATAATTCCTGGAATGTAATGTACAGTGTGGTGACCATAGTTAATACTACTGTATTGCATGTTTGAAAGTTGCTAAGAGAATAGATCTTTAAAGTCCTCATCACAAGAGAAAAAAACTGTAACTGTATGTGGTGATGGATGTTAACTAGACTTATCGTGGTGATCATTTCACAATATACAAATATATTAACTCATTATGTTATACACCTGAAACTAATATATTGTTAAATGTCAATTATATCTCAAATATATATGTGTGTGTGTGTGTGTGTGTGTATATTTGAAATTGGTTGTTCTCCAAGGGTGAATATTAACTCCTTGGATGAATTGGCTTTGCTGTTTTTAAAAAATATATTCTGTTTTTAATTTATTCAACCATTTGCTATATGAAGCCTGCAGAGCACTTTGCTAGGTTCAAGAGAAAATACAGCATTCTATCAGTCATTGAAGGTTGACTTAAAATATAGTTAAGTACAGAATGCTGCATCTCCTAGTAGAATAGTGTCCGGTTAAAGCCAGATATTGGAACATGTTATTCATCTGTTTAAAATCCTTCAATCTATTCTCATTGTAGAAAGTTGAATAAAAATGAAATTCCTGAATAAGGTCCACTCATATTTAGATCTTGGTATAAATATCACTTGCTAAGAGAAGCCTTCCTTGTCTTTCCAAATCAAATCAGGACTCTTGATGTGCTCTCTTAGGGCATCTGTTGTTCAACATAATATTTTTCATAATTAAAAAAATTATTTTTATTGAAGCATGGTTGATTTTCAATGTTGTATTAGTTTCAGGTGTACAGCAGTGATTGTTATACATATACATATATCTATTCTTTTTCAGATTCTTTTCCCATATAGATTATTACAAAATATTGAGTACAGTTCCCTGTGCTATATAGTAGGTCCTTGTTGTTTATCTATTTTATATATAGTAGTGTGTATATATTACTCCCAAATTCCTACTTTATCCCTCCCCCCCACCTTTCCCCTTTGGTAACCATAGTTTGTTTATTATGTCTGTGAGTCTGTTTCTGTTTTGTAAATAAGTTCATTTGTATCATTTTTTTAGATTCCTCATGTAAGTGATATCATATGATATTTGTATTTCTCTGTCTGACTTACTTCACTTACTGTGGTAATCTCTAATTCCATCCATGTTGCCGCAAATGGCATTATTTTGTTCTTTTTTATGGCTGAGTAATATTCCATTGTATATATGTACCACATCTTCTTTATCCATTCATCTGTCAATGGACATTTAGGTTGCTTCCAAGTCTTGGCTACTGTGAATAGTGCTACGATGAACACTGGAGTGCATGTATCTTTTTGAATTATGGTTTCCTCTGGTTATACGCCCAGGAGTGGGATTGTAGGGTCATATTGTAGCTCTATTTTTAGTTTTTAAAGGAATCTCCATACTGTTCTCCGTACTGGCTGTACCAATTTACATTCCCACCAACAGTGTGGAAGGGTTGTCATCTCTCCACACCCTCTCCAGTAGTTGTTATTTGCAGGCTTTTTGATGATGGCCATTCTGACTGATGTAAGGTGACATTGCAGATTTTGTATACTTTGTTATTTGATGTTTCCCTCCCATATTAAGTTGTAAACTTCTTAAGGGACAGAGCACAAGCTTCTCTTACTCTCCAGTGTATGCCAAGTACTTAGCATGGTTCCTAAGCACATAGTAAATGTCCCATAAATATATATTGAATTAAAAAAAAAGCATGGAAGTGCATACTCTGTTTTTAAAGTGGCATCAAGTACAGAGACCCTGAGACGTGAACAAATGTGGCACGTTTGAGGACCAGAAAGAAGGACCGGTATGCCTGGGACACAGGGAACCATGGCTTAGGGGAAAGAGGAAAGAAGTGAAGTTTATGAGGGACCCAGGAACCTTGCGGACTAGAGTAAGAAATCAAATGTGATGGGAAACCATCGGAAAGGTTTAAGTTGTTGAGATCTATACTGAAGATGATGTATGTATTATAACACCATAATATTTTGGAACTTAAAATTAAGTCTGAAGCATAAAACTTAATACAACATCATCTAGAGTAGAGATGGGCAAACATTTCTATAAAGAGCTGGGTAGTAAATATTATAAGCTTCTCAAAGCATACAGTCTCGTCACAGCTACTCAAAAATCTCATGATCGTGTGAGAGTAGCCATAGACAGTACTTTTTTTCTGCGGAGCCCAGGCTCCAGATGCGCAGGCTCAGCGGCCATGGGTCACGGGCCCAGCCGCTCGGCGGCATGTGGGATCCTCCCGGACCGGGGCACGAACCCGCGTCCCCTGCATCAGCAGGCGGACTCCCAACCACTGCACCACCAGGGAAGCCCCATAGACAATACTTTAGAAAAAATAGCTATTGCTGTGTTCCAGCAAATCTTTTTTTTTTAATTTTATTGGAGTATAGTTGATTTACAACTATAAATTGTATTCAGTTATACATACACGTATCTTTATTTAGAAAAAGAAGCAGTAGGTCAGATTTGGCCCATCAGCCTTGGTGTGCTGATCTCTGATTTAACAGAACTTGGGAGCATGTGCAACTCGATCACACGCGATGCCTATTAAAAATGCAGATTCTTGTGCCTTCCTCCAAACACACTGAACCTAAATCTCTAGGTTTGAAGTCTGAGAGTCTAACAAGTTGTCCTAGAGCATTTTATGCATGATTAAATTAAGAACCATTGGTCTAGAAACCCAGTCCATTCCCCTGGGAGCGTTTCTAGAGTACTGAAAAATGTAACCGACTGGCCTATGGTAGCACATGGGGGTGGATTCTCACGGTAGAAGGAGTAATGTTTGGGATGTTCTGTATTCCGTTCAGGGCACAAGGCAGGTTGTAAGAACTGGCCAATACATCAGAATGGAGCGTTTCAGGAGACTGTCAGGCCGGGCATATGGTTAGTAGCAAGGCAGAAAGCTCTGCTTAGATAAGGCTTCAGAGATCAGCCCTTCCTTTGAGTTCCCCGGTTTTAATTATTGATGCTAAAAATACTTTTCCCTTAATTGTTTTGTGAAATTAACTTAAATAAAGAATAAAGCGGTTCCATACATGCACAGGCAAACATTACGCTCTTTTCACCTAAACACTGGGATGATTCCTCAGAATGTTCCTTTTCAAACGTGGCTGCAAAATAACACCCAGAGAATGTATTTCCAGCCACACAATACTGTGACAGTAAGCAGACAGCACACGAGAGCCTGTTATGCTTTATAGATTGCAATGATTATATTGTGGGAGCAGTTGATGCATTTGCTGGTGTTCATCCTGTTTCGCATTTGCATTTAAATTCCTGTGGAACAAAGATAAGATAAAGAGGAAAACAAATGATGCTTATTTGTTGTTGTATTGAACTCCTATTATAAGTGTTGCTTTAAAAGTGGGTGAAGCTTGGCAAGGAAGCATTCCACGTGTTCTTTACAAAACATCAGATACGCATTCCATCATCAACTAGAAATATGCAGGCGGACATATCCCTAGGGCTTTAATAAAATCATAAATCAATAAGGCATAACCCAAAGTGTGGCTGAATACAAGGAGAAAATGAAATCCTCAGTACTCTCTTTGACACATTTATCCACATTTTATTGTTACATGAGAAATGTAGAACTGCATTTGAGTTTTGAAACTGTATCCTTTTTATTTCAGGCATTTTTTTTTTAAAGCATGGCTTGTTATTCACGTTTCCTCTTTCAAATAATCTGGGCATCCGCAGCGTGATCCTTGGATGAATTTATGCAGATCAGTTCTACATCCAGGGTAATTCTTTCTGCTCCTCTAAGCTCTCTATTTTGTTGCGATCCAAGGAAAAAAATCTTTTTGTAGAGTTCAATTGTGCATTCCAGGAAGTGGATGTTGGATTCCTCTATCTATGCAAGAAACACACCTGCCTCCCCACATGATGTGTTTGCCGTAATGAAACCCAGAAGAGTGAGAAAGTGCCGCCTCTTTCTCCCAAGTTGCCAAGTGGCGTACCGATGCTCTGATGATTTAAAGCATCGTTTTAAACACCACACTCATTTCTATAGATACACCCGAAATCAGATAAAAATCAATAATTCAGTGACAACAGTTAATTTTATGATGTATCTGAACTCATAACACAGTTTTCTCTGACTTTACTTATGCTTTGCAATACATTTCTCAAAGGAATGACATTAGTCAAACTCTTTTCTGGATGTTGGCAGTGAGAGTCTGGAAACACTCCTCAAAAGTGGGGTCTGAAGAATACTCTTAATAAGAACTATTCCACAAAAATTAAATCTGGTTGTCAAGTTAGAATTATTAAATCTGGTTGTCAAGTTAGAATTATGACTAAGAACCAATCTGGTTGTCAAGTTAGAATTATGACTAAGAACCACCGCTTCACTTAGCTCCTTCACTTAGCTCCATATTAAAGGCTCTGAGAAGTCCAGCAGGAAAGACATGTATGAAGATTTGTTTGCCCAGACTTTTTGTTCAGAGAAAAAAAATTTTCTTTTTGAAATCTAACACCTGGCATTGGAACATGTTTTCTTGGGAACACACATACCAAAACTGTGGTCTAAGTGTTAACTGGTAACTAGCAGTAAATACAGTCTCCTGTTTTCATTTCACTTTTTATGGCCCCTAATGCATGTTTTTAATATATAGTTTAGGCATATTCATTTATATGTCATTCATTCAGCAAGTATTTGAGGAACTTTTCTGTGCCAGGGACTGTTGGGTGCTGGGGACACATCAGTTCAAAAGCATATTTTAATTTAGTTTTCAAAATATATTACTTAGTCGCTAATATAAATAGCAAATTAGATTAAAATTCAAAGTATTGCAACACATCAAATACATACTATTTAAGACTCTTAAGGCAGGTAGTCAGGAAAACTGCAAAATAATAGATATTTTTCCTTATGTGTCATTAGGGTACCTTGAAGTGAGCAGGTACCTTATTTATTGTTGTGACTCTCCCTGGAATACAACGATGCATTTGAATAACTCACAGTTATGAGATTTAGAATCAGAAGCAAAGAAATTCAGAAGGATTAATTTTAGCCTCTTGCTTTAGCTGAATTTCTATGATCTAAATCAGTCCCTTCAAATGTTTTGAAAATCAGATCATAAACAAAATTTTATAAGCTGCCTCTTTTAGAATGTGGACTTAGAATGGCACAAATCTGACCCATTTTTTCAAATGTAAGGCAAGTTGGGTTAGAAAATCTATTTTTAGAAATAGTAAACAATTTTAAAGTTCGTAGAAGCTACAAGCCATAGATTTAGATAATAGCACATGGAGAAAAGTAATTCTGATTCTCATTCTTATGTAGCGTATGTCACTTCAGCCATGTCACTAGAGCTCAAAGGGGTTGCCAAGTTAATTTAGTCAAGTGGTTTTCACAAACTATACATCTTTTTAATCATGACTTTCATTTGCTGGTTGGAAGACTCAGTTCAATCTGGCTTAAGTAAATAAGAACAACAACAACAATAATGAAATGAATAAAGACCAAAAAAATAGTCTAGGAGATGTCTCACTTCATCTCAGAGTGCAGGGGTATCATTTGCTCAGGATTGACAGATTCAGTGGTGCAGACCATGTCACTGGGACCTTGTATGTGTCTCTCTCTTTTTCAGGTTTGGCGTGGGTCTCAGACAGGACCCTCCACCTGCTGATTCCCAGCAGCTGCAGGCTTACAAAATCCCTCCAACTAGAAAACCCAACACAAAGAACAATCTCTTTCTTTCTTTCTTTCTTTTTTATAAATTTATTTTATTATTTATCTTTCACTTCATTGGGTCTTCGTTGCTGCGCGTGGCTTTCTCTAGTTGCGGCGAGCGGGGGCTACTCTTTGTTGCGGTGCGCGGGCTTCTCTTGTTGCGGTGGCTTCTCTTGTTGTGGAGCACGGGCTCTAGGCATGCGGGCTTCAGCAGTTGTGGCTCGCGGGCTCTAGAGCGCAGGCTCAGTTATTGTGGCACACGGGCTTAGTTGCTCCGTGGCATGTGGGATCTTCCTGGACCAGGGCTCGAACCCGGGTCCCCTGCATTGGCAGGTGGATTCTTAACCACTGTGCCACCAGGGAAGTCCCAGAACAATCTCTTTCTTAATGATTCTCAGAATTGACACTCATTAGGCTCTCCTGACTCAGATGCTTATGCTGCAACCAATCACAGTGATGAAAAGAATAGAGTGACCTGCTTGGCCAGGCTTGGAAGATGTTTTTATTCCTGGAGTTGGCACAGACCAATAGTGAATGATATGGAATGGGGTAGATGTGGTTTCCCCAGAGGAAATTGAGGTACAGGTACCAAAAGAAGGGGGAATTGATGCAGCGCAGGCAAAATCAGTAGGTGTCCATTATGTTGTTTTCAAGTGAACATGTACATAGAATCATGAGGTGTAAAATAAAGAAAAAGAGGAAATTTCTCATTAGACAGTCCTTGGGGAGAGGGGAAGGGACCCAGAGACCTGCTCATTCAGCCTCTCCTCTCAGCTCTTGAGGGAGCTGACCATCTGTCCTGATTTTTCTGGGATAATCCTGATCTGTGTCTGTTGTCCAGGGTAATTATTAACAGCACCCCTTTTACTCTCAAAAGTGTTCTGGTTTGCTTAATAAAATTTGGGGTTGCTAGATCTTGGGGAATCTCTGAGATCTATTTTTGTCCATCAAACACAATTGGAAATCTCTTGATCTACACCACCGCATTCATTTTGATAAATATTTCTGTGTTTCACCTGAATAATATGCAGATCTTGGGACATTTTATCTCTAATCATCCTCTCCCATTTTACTTCTTTCCCAAAGTTAAACTTCATTGTTGTAAGTTACTCTACACAAACATCAATTGTGTAACTATATCATTTATACAATTAATGTTTGTGTAGAGTTACCCACCTTTAACAGATTCTATGTTTATTATTGCTTCTTCAACCTCAATCTTTCTCCTGAGATAAATTGTCATTTTCCTGAACTAATCCTTTGGAACCTTTCTACTCAAAGTGTGGTCCACAGACCAGAATCATCAACGTCATCTGGGAGCTTGTTAGAAATGCAGAATATGGGGCCCACTGAATCAGATTCTGTAGTTTAACAAGATCCCCAGATAATCTGAATATATATTAAAGTTGGAAAACCCCTATTTTAGGACAGAGATTGGACTGGCTGCCCATTAGAATCTCCTAGGTGGCCTTACAACTTAAGTACAAGTGTGTGTGTGTGTGTGTGTGTGTGTGTGTGTATTTATATATATATATATATATATATATATATATATATATATATGTAGAGATACATATATAGATGCCAGGCCCTTCCTCAGACCAACTAAGTTAGAATCTCTGGGCATGGGGCCAGAAGCTACTCTAGAAGTTCCTTTATTTAGGATCATTTGGTAACAAATTCTCGTTTTCTGTTTGTCTGAAAAGTATCTGCTATTCACATTGAATAATAGTTTAGTCAGTTCTGCAATGCTAGGTTGACATTTATTTTCCCTCAGTGATTTAAAGACTTAAAAGATTTTCACTCTTTTCTGGCTTTAATTGCTGTTGCTGGAAAATTTCTTGAGAGTAGTTTTTCCTTTGTAGGCAGTCTGAGTTCCTAACTTTTCACTGTCATCAAGACCTTCTGGTTTTCGATGTTGTGCAGTTTTACGGCATTGTGGCCAGGTGTACATTTCTTATCACATTTAGAATTGGTTGTGTTTTCTCAATCTGAGGATACAGGTTTCTCATCACTTTTGAAAAATTCTTAGCCATGTTATTATCCCACATTCTATTCATTCCTTTTTTTCCTGGAAACTGTGTTAGACTCATGCATAACATTTTCATTTTCTCTTCCTAAGCGTTTCTTATTCTCTCAAATTTTAATCTTCTTGTCTCTCTCTTCAGCACTCTGGATAACTTCTTGGTATCTTCCCATCTAATATGTGACTCATACACATTGGGCTTTTATTTACATGCTTTTATTTTTTTCAGTGTTTAAATTTCTATTTAGCATATTTTATTTCAGGAGTTCTTTTTATAACCCGACCAGTCTTTCTTCAATTGTGTCTTTCTCCTTGCTCATTATTTCAGTTCTTTAAAAAGATATTTAAACATAGTTATGTTACAATCTGAATCTCATAATTCCAATATCTACGGGTTTCTTCCTGTTGTTTCTGCTGATTGCTCCTCATGAACACCTGTTTCCTTGTTTGTTTTGCAGTTTTGGAGAGTGAGCTTATGTTATCTGGAATTTATCTGTGGATATTTTGTGAGGCCTGAGTTGAGACTGCATTCCATCCTTGTAGAGACATTCCATCTTTGTAGAGAAATATGTGTTGGCTTCTGCCACGGTCTCTAAAATACAACTGAGTCAAGACTATGATTTCTTGTCTTGGGGTTTCCTGATATATGCTGGTTATGTAAATGTTGAATCGCAAATTTGCCTGAGGGCAGGCCTGTGGTGATACATTTTTCAGAAGGTCCTTTTTTCCATCTAGAATTCATCATTAGAACTCCACAGATTCCCTGGTCTGTCTCTTTGCTGACTGGTGAATTTTTTTTTTGTTCCATCCTTTCTTTGAGGGACAGCACCCCAGCTTCAAGTCATTCACACTGTTAATGAGTAAAGTGCGGCTCAGAGTTTGATTTTGCTCGGGCTCACCCAGCACCTGAGGCAGAGATGAAAAAAAGGACCCAGATCTTCTCATAGACCAGTCATTTTCTTTCCAACAAAACAAGATACAAAAATAGTAGTGCCTTCTTCTAATAAGAATGGCTTCACCCTTGCCTCCAGTTGAACAAGGAACAGCAAGATTCAGTTATTCCTCGTGGCTAAGTTTGACAAATTATAGAAATAGGTTACTTAGATATATTTTAAGAATCATAAGAACATAAAAAAGTCACATGGGATAAGAATTATAGCCCACACTATTCAGTGTTTTGTCTTTTGTAGTAGCACCAAGGGACATTGGTGTGACATGATGAGATTTGCCCTTCATGAGGTTCCTCAAAGGGGGCATCCCTAACTGGGGAAGATCTATCATCCAAGAATTTCTCTAAACCCTTCTTGAACTCTCATTATAGTTTTGGTTTGTACAACCTTCAGGCATGGCTTTATATATATATATATATATATATATATATATATATATATATATATATATATATGGAATTGATCTTATACTAGTCAGGACATGGGCTAAGTAACCCTGAGGTCCTTTTAAAATATGATTTTAAGTATCATAAATCTTGTTGTATAAGTAGACTCTGCAAGTGGAAGGCACACAGTAGAGTGGTGTGAAACACAGCCTGTGAGGTGACAGCCTGTGTTCAAATACAGGCTTTATGCTTGTGTCCTAGCTATGTGACCTTGAGCAAAATCTTTCACTCTTCAGAACTTTTGTTTCCTTTCCTGGAAATGTGATTTTCCCCAAAGGAAATTGAGGTACAGGTACCAAAAGAAGGGGGAATTGATGCAGCGCAGGCAAAATCAGTAGGTGTCCATTATGTTGTTTTCCAGTGAACATGTACATAGAATCATGAGGTGTAAAATAAAGAAAAACAGGAAATTTCTCATTAGACGGTCCGGAAATGGGCAATGATTTTACGGTTATCATAGGTTATTGTAAAAAAAGGAATAAGATAATGCATGTAAAATTACATAGTACAAGAATTAAAGTAAGCAATGAAATGAAACTATTCTTAGGACCATTATGAATATTTTTATTATTACTAATAATAAATATTATTTATTTTTTATTATAATATTATAAATAAATATTATTTACTTATGAATATCTGTATCAGGTCACCAACATCACACAAAAATGTGCATGTGACCCCATCTCATTTATTTTAAAACATTTGGATGGTGAGGGGCGGAATAGCATATGAGAAGGATAAAGTTGATACTTATACCTTCCAACTATTTAGAGTTTTTGAGTACCAGTGCGTACCAAATAAATCACCGACTTTTCAGGAAACAATCATTAAAATATCTTTGCATGTGCAGTTGTAGGAGTCCTGCATTTTGAAGAAGAGAGAGAGAAACTAACAGATAAACAAGGTCACTTGCGGTTCCATTCTGGATTTTACCCTTATATAAATCGACTCTGATATTGGGTCATCGGGTTCCCTCAATTATCTTTTTTTAATTAATTTTTATTGGACTGTGGTTGCTTTACAATGTTGTGTTAGCCTCCACTGCACAGCCATACACATACAGATATCCCCTCCCTTTTGGACTTCCCTCCCATGTTATTTTTGCCCAAAAAACAAAGCAAAAGCTTGTGGCATGTAATAGCTCTAATGTTAATAAAAATTGAATGGTCTTCCCTGGAAAGTGGCCTCTCCACTCTTTCTTAAATGTCTCAGTCTGCCCCGACATTTACTTTGCACTAGTGACAACACTCAATTTTCATTGACATTATGTTCCCAATACAATCAGATCAAAAATTGCCAACATCATTCTCATTCCTCTCCTGCAAGCAGATAATACAGGATAGGGTCTGGCTGATAACTTCCACTTCAGTAAGCTCTGATTCCACTACTTGGAATGCTCTGTGTGGTTTTCCCTTGGACTAGAGTCAGAGGTATTCATGTAAAACAGGTGATTCCCATCAGCACAGATGCACCTGACATTTGCCTTTAATTGGACTTCCCTCCTGCTGGGTGCAGAGACTCTGTAGGTCCCTGAGGGTGACTTGTACCAACTGGAGCCTGTATCAACAGGGACCTTCCCAGGTCCCACATGTTTATCCTTCCCCCAAAGGGCTTGTGCTCATATCTGTAGGTTGGAAGGAATTGCAGTGAAATTTCTAAGAAATGGTTGTGAGCATATAGGATGTTCTAACTCAGTTCACAGAAGCATTGCCCATGTTTTGTGACACTTTCAACTCCAAACTAAATCTACTCAGGGTTGCTCACAAAAATCAGGAATTGTTCTTCAAACCCTTATCATATGAGTGATCTTTTGCAGGTGACTTAAGTTCTCTAAGCCTCACTTGCCTCATCTGTAAAATGGAAATAAATATTAATATTTTTTTAAGAATTATTTGAGATTTCAGTGAGATAGTTCAAGTACAGGACTTCAAGGGCCTGGCACATTTTATATAACATGTATATATATTCATAATATTTAATGTTAATGCTAGTGTTGGCCTACAGTTGTTCTTTTTTTTTTTTTTTCCACAAATGGTCGGAGATGTCTGTTCCTCAGTTTATATCTGGAAAGCAAAGTGGGCAATTAAAGACATTATTTTAAATGTAGTCTAAATTCTACTTGTACTTGATATGCCCAGATGTTTGAGGGGAGAAAAAACCACCTTGAATTATCTGGATAATTTCTCAATTTGGGGCAGGACAAATGTCATATGTTGAGTTTTCTTTTATATGTTTAGGGTAACCAACCATCTGGGTTTGCCTGAGACTGAAGGAGTTTCTGGGATGCTGCATTTTCAGTGTGAAAACCAGGACAGTGCCAAGCAAACTGGATGAGTTCGTCACCTTACACATTATAGCTCCTGGTAAACACTGTAAAGCACTCAAATCTGATGAGCTTTTAAGCAATACATAGGTCTTGTGGAAATTTTTAAAATCCTTCAGTGAAGAAAGTGTTGAGGGAAGCGAAGGGGGAGGAGGGATATATCCTTAGAGCTGCTTTCAGCCTCAAAAACTAATCAATGCTAAACTAAAATAAAAGTCCTTCGAGTCTGGAGATAGATGGTTTCTGGATTGGGTTAGTAGTTCGACAGTGTCTTTGAGGACTGCAGAACCTTAGTATTGGCTTTGGCCATGTTCACCCTTAGAGTCCCTTTCGGCTTCATCCTCAAGCATCTCACTCTCCCTTTACTGCATCTAAACCCAGAAGGACAAACGGGGGAGGAGAGAAAGAGGCATCTCTCTTTTTTCATCAGGGAGTAAAATCACTTTCTGAGTCTGACCCAGACTATTTTCCTTTGTTTCCCTAGCCAGAGCTGGGTCATCTGCCCACCCATTAATCAATCAAGCAAATGCTTGGAATTACTAGACAATTAGACAAAGCAGAGTTCATCCTCTGGGCTGAGGAAGGGGCCAACCTTTGCTAATAAGCACCTTTTAACACGAACAAAAATAGGATCTGGTTAGGAAAGAAGGAGGGAGATTGGAGAAAGAACTAATGGCTAAGGAGGAGGCAGACAACAGAATCTACCATGGGCAGGGAAAAGGGGGCAGTCTAGCTCTCTAAAATCCACTCCTGTTCTTTAGTCAGTCACTTATCACACTGATGTGAGTGCTTCTAGCTATTGATTTCCCAGGGACCTGAGTATAATAGGAATATGGCAGATGGATCACCATTTATTGGTCAGTGTAGGTCATAAGGCCCAGGGAATTCATATGAAACGTCTGCCTGTCTCAGTTTCTCTCTATCTGCCACTTAAGATATGGCCAGCAGCTTTCTAAACTGGAAGAGGAATCTAACCAAAGAAAACAGTAAGGAACTCTCCATTCTGAAGTTTATTTCTTGCCTGCAAATCAAATAAAATATTGATCTTTCATCTCAAGAGAAAGTCTTTCATTGGAACTTTGATGCCCCAATTCTCGTAACAAAGTCCCCACCAAAGAAAATGTGATCTGGTTTTCTCACCTTTGAAAATCTTTCTCAATTCCCTGAGTCACTCCCTCTCTGTGAGCTGAATGATTATACTCTTCCCTCCTTCCTGGGGCTGCTTTGTTTATTTAAGGATGAGGGTTCAAGGTCATTGAAGCAAATCTTCCTCAGCTCCACCAAGACACAAGAGCTCTTGTGTAAGTGACCAGACCCTTGTTTATCAGAGACTTACCTTGTGCTATCAAGGTTTGTTATCTCATTTATACCCTTTATGTCTCTTATGAGGGTGTTATAAGTTTTCCTTAACTAACGATTATGGTATTTTAATACATTTTAGAAACGTTCCACAAATGTTAAGTGCTGTTACTCTTTGGGTCATTCCCTATTTGCATTAATACGACTTCGAGCGTCATCCATGCACTCTAATGGGAGGATGGATCCCTTACACATTTCCTGGCTTCTTAGGAACAAAAAGATGGCAGTGCAAAGTGAGGTTTAATTTTCCTTTTTGCTTTTAGATGATTCTTAAAACCTTTCTGAGAGACCTTGAGTGATAATGATCTGGAAAACAGTAACTTCTGATAGTAAAGGTCTAATGTATAAAATATTTGGTTAGGAGCTAAAGAATAAATCAGCAGTCTTATGGCCCTGCCTTTTAACTGGGCATATATTTAACACAGCCACAGGCTGCTCCTTTCATTTGGAATTTCCAAACTGAATTTAGGAAAAAAAAATAGTGAAAGTATATCCAGGAAATCCAGTATGATTTTGGTGGGATTCTACCTGCCATGGTTCCAGCATTTTCACAGATACTATGGTGCGTGGCTCTATACTTGTCTATAGCTGTTTGTGGTTTCTATTTATGTTCAAATGCACGATGGATAATCTGTTTAGATGTGAGGAAAGAGTTATCTACTTTAAAGTTATACTCTTTGTACATTGTGGAGAAAGTCCTGAATAAGAAATAAGAAATTAGAAAATCTTCATCTAATTGGTTTGGTGAATCTAGCTTTCAGTCAAAAGAAATATGTGAATATCTTTTGCCCAAGACAAACAACACATAAAGAAGGAAACATATCAGACTGATTTGTTCTATCCCCTGAAGACAGGAAGGTGGAGGAAGCGTAAAGAAAATGAAAGACACGAATGCCTATTAGACGGCACAAAGGATTGGTTTAAACAAAGCTTTCAACATCCTACTCACAGATATTCTAGAGTGTGATTTTTTTTTTTCCTGATAAGCCACCCTCAGCTGCTGCATCTCATTCCTTTAAATGGCAGTCATGCATCACACCTACTGAGCTTTTCCACCTGTGACTCCAAATAGGAGGAAAGTCAGCTTCATACTGGTTGTACTTTGTTGGGAGTAGAGGGCAGGGTGGCAGATGGGGAAGTGAGTGCCTGTAATTAACATAATGGTTTAAAATATAGCTTTCAAAAGATGAACATCCTTAGACAAACCAGTGATTGTAGGTCATGGGCTGTGCTTTCCTTGCTAATAATTGCAAAATCCATTGCTGTCCCCTTTGAGTTTTTTTTTTTAATAAAAGACTATTCAAACTGAATAAAAGCATAATAAGTAGATTAGTTAGAACAATAGTCCTCATGAGAATGTTTTGATTCTGAGTACAGCTGCTAAAGATAACCCTAAATGCAATCAGGTTTAGCTCCCTGCCTGTATGAAAGGAAGGTAATACCCTCTGAGATTTTGCCAACAGATGACATTATTTCTCAAGTGTCTCTTTCTACATTTAAATTATTCTTTCCTCTGGGCACTGGCAACAAAATCTTTGTTAAGAATCACCAGAGAAACAGAGCTCAGAATAAATGCTCAGTGCAAAATTATTTTTGAGAATTTGGTTTTAGATATTTCATATCATAAGGATGGATGGCAGTGCACCCAAGAGGGAGTGCTCTGTGATCCTTCTCTGTCCTCTTTGTAATTTTAAGGATCAAAATGCCCAAGGTGGCCAGAGATAAGGACACAGGGAGCAGTGCGATTTTACTAAACATATACACATTGTAAAGGGTAGTGTGATCCAGTGTCAGTGATGGTGTGTCCACATTCTGTTCTCTGTGTTTCACTTTATTAATTGCATTCCCTTTGGTCAGATGTATTCATATCCTCTTCCTGTCTCTCTCTCTCTCTCTCACACACACACACATTCCCCAATTTTCTTTGTATACTAAAAGACCTGAATAACCCTCAGAAAAAACCCATTCATAGAATTGATCATTCAAATGGTCATGGATTACTACTCAGGTCAGTTCTTCAAATAAGGTCCCACAGTCAGTACTGATATTCTTTGCAATCTCCTCCAGCACGCACATTCATAGGGAGGCTGCCTTCCAGTTTCTATCTATATCTCCACCCTTCCATTTCTTCCTTGAAAGGTATCTTCTTTCATAGCTTCCTATGTCAGATACCTCTACACATGCTTTTCTCCATCGCCGGCTGGGCAACTCTGTCATGTTGCCAAGAAGCCCTTGGTCGGTCCTTGGGTTTTAGCATCTTTCATTGCCGTGTTCCCTTTCCTGTTCTTCCCTACTCCTTTGTTGCCTCCCAAACCACTGCATTCACTCAGAACTTTAGTCTCTGTTTGGATAGGAGAGACTGTGAAACTTAGCACTGTCTCAAGTTTGTAAGTTTATGAAGTTCTCTGTCACCAAACTAAGTAACGAGACTCTTTCATTTGTCTGTCCACCCTCATCCAAGTATGACTATAAATGTGGAATCTTGTAATAGTTTTCCTTGCCTTCCACCTTTGAATTAAGTCTTTAGCCTCATAGTTGCCAAAGTGTAGGGAGTACAGATACAAGACATCATCAACTTAATTTGGTCTCACACACACATATCCCACCCCGTAGTTCTATAGTTCTGTAGTGGTGACTGGTAGATATTTGCTTTGTAAAGATAACGTGAATCAAAATGAAATTTATTTTGAGACTGTTTTATTATTTCATAATAGCTTTGAAATGATTGGAGAGGCATTTGAGAATCCATAAGCCAAAGAGTAAGCTTGTGTTTATTGAACGTAATCATAAAACTGATTAGGAATCAGTCACTCCCTCTATTATTTTATGAAGAGGGAATTTTACAATCCAGTGTTTTGACAATTTTTTTCCAAGCCCAGCTAAAGTCAGAGTCATCTGGAGAGTTTTATAGAACTACACGGACCGGGTCCCATCTCAAGCCTACTCATCAGCAGCTTGGGTGACGCCCCAGGTGGGATATATTTTTTTAAGTTCCCCAAATGATTCTGACATCCAGCCAGGTTTAAGACCCATGGACATATTCTATTTAACGTTGAGATTTTATGTATGTCTGTATGAACACCGTGTGCATCCATTACATTTATAAATACCCATTTATCATCATATCATGTTAATTCCTTTAGAAAATCTATAATTATGTTATATATAAATAAAATCTATAGCTATAGACACACAAACCCAGAAATATTATAGGCAGAGTGGCCACAAATATTTTTCTAAAAATTATTCACAACTCCTGAACTATACACTCTGCTCATAGTATAGAGTTTACCAACTCCCCTCCCTGAAATATAAACATGACAAGAGTCGTGATAGTTCTCCTTTGTTGAGCTCACTCTCTGTGCCGTGTGTGCTGGGATAAATGTTTTTCGTGCATTATTTCATCAGTCCTCCCAACAAACCTGTGCTTGCATTTCTGCTCTCATGCAACATATACACTCTTTTAAAACCTTGTTATGTGCAAAATCATTCACTGAAAAAAAAAAAAAAAAAGATGATTTACAGTAAATCTGGTTTGGGCCAGACCATTTAAAGCCTATACAACTGGGTAATCAAGCATCCACACAACAATTATAATCCCAAAGATGAAACACTAGCAGGATATTGTTACATTTCTAATGTGTGTTTATACATATGTGTGCATATATGTATATATTTACCTTTAATTAAAGGTAAAACAATTAAAGAGTATGAAAGGTAAAGACTGCTGAGCTCTGGAAACAAGAGCGAAGTGCACAAACATCAGGGAGAACCAGATGTCCTTCAAAGACATAACACAGCCAAAATGAGCCATAATAAGAATGTGGAGTGAGTGGAAGTCATGCAGCGGGGGCGGGGGAGGGGAGGGCGGCTGCAGCATTATTGTCTGACTTGCTGCATTCAACTAGGTTCTCATTCCTAGTGATGCTGTCATTCCCAGCATAAAACATGAAGTTGTTGGGAAAAAGTAGATATCAGCCATTGAAATCCTAAATTGCCCTGGCATTATTCCCTTATTTGCCAGTGGCCTATCAGCTTATGTATGACAACAAACACCTGTTGTAGAAGAATACACTGTTCTATTATTAGCCACATCTTACAGATGAGGACATTATAATCTGTGGATACAGGCATTCTTGGAGAGGTAGTGTTTCCCTCACCCTGCCCTTCTCTTTCCTGCCCGGTATTTCTAGCATTGAGGACATGTAGAAGAGAGACTCATTTAGGAAGGGGTGTGATCTTTAGCAAAAATAAGGGTGTACAGGTTTTGTTATCCACTAGGCAGTTAGGTAGACATTGAAAAGGATACATTTTTAATGCAATTATGGGGCTATAAGAAGGCTCTTTCTCTTCTGCTAAGATAACTTTTATCTCTACTGGGAGTTTATTGTGTGTTGCCTCATCATTTACCTTATTTGATGTTCACTGTGGCCCTATTAAAACTGTTAGGGGAGGTATCACTAACTCTGTGTTGAAGATGGAATGACCAAAGCCCAGAGAAGCATCCTGTAAATTAGGAAGGGCTGAATCTTTGCTTTACTTTTTCCCCCAACCCTGATTCCAACATCTGTGGTACTCCACTGCTGAGAAACGAAGATAGACGTTTCACATTCTAATTGATAAAGCCCATAGCACTCTTTCCTGCAGACATAATACCGGGACTTAGTGTTGTTGAAATGATTTACTGTTACTGAGGACCAAGGTCTATGGTTTTAAACTGACTCTGTACTTGGACCTGCCTTGATTCAGACAAGATGGATTGGTGGTTTGGAGTATGAGCTTTGAATTCAGGCAGATTTGGGCTTATATTCTAATTCTACTTTCTTAGTAATCTGGTTACTTAGCTTGTCTGGCCTCAGTTTCCTGATCTATAAAACGGGGACAATAACTTTGCCCAGAGAGGGTTATTATAAAGAACAAATATAATACTTATGTTAAATCTATAGGCAGAGACAGAGTTAGTGTTTGATTAATAGTAACTATTATTGGGCTTCCCTGGTGACGCAGTGGTTGAGAGTCCGCCTGCCGATGCAGGGGACACGGGTTCGTGCCCCGGTCCGGGAAGATCCCACATGCCGCGGAGCGGCTGGGCCCGTGAGCCATGGCCGCTGAGCCTGCGCATCCGGAGCCTGTGCTCCGCAACGGGAGAGGCCACAACAGTGAGAGGCCCGTGTACCGAAAAAAAAAAAAAAGTAACTGTTATTATTATTAGAACGTTCTTTTAGGAAATAGATTATAAAATCCAGACAGCACACTTACAAAAGAACTTAAAAATGAAAATCCACTTTAAGGTAGAGAACACTTCTATGTGTTCATGTGTGTATGTATAAATTATCAAACTAAAATCTGCCAAACTGTATAAAATAAAATCTCAGTTCTATTGTATATACTGAATTTCCCAGAATCAACTGTATGTGTCTGCGCAGGCCACGTGCATGTCTATACCATTCATCATTTATAAACTCTATAATAAAAAATAAATGAAAAGAATTGAGAAAACTTCATATCAATGACAAAACCACAACAAGTAGCATTAATATTTCTTGCCCCCTTTGCATAAAAATATCTGAAATAGTTACACTATAAGGTGTATTCATCAAAGTTATGAGTTAGAGAATAGAAAACAATATGGGGAAAAAAATAAGACTGTGACTATATCAGTAACAGAAGGGTCAACATAGCTGTGTTTATTGAACTTCAATGTTAGACTCTGAATTTCTCAGTATAAACATGAAGTTCATGGTACTTATGTAGTTCTTTTATTTGTTTGTTAATCAAAGTGGGTTTAGGGGGTGAGAGAAACTTAGAAGTTGCTCAAGAAGACAAATGTCTTCCAGGTTTTAAATGCCAAAATACATTATTTCATGCCCAGTTTGCTTTTTTTAAAATCAAGGATATGAATTGATGGCATGGGCAAAGTTCTCAATGGCCCTTCTTGATAACCAAGACCCAGATGGGTTTTGCATGCACATATCTGATGATATCCTTTGATCAAAGTCAATGACATAGCGTTAGAACCTCATTCAGTATGGATTCATTCCCCTCGACATAACACTGAGGTCTAAGCACCTGACCTTCTGGTAATCTGACTTCAGTTACTAGAGGGGTGAAGGGATCATGTATCCCACAAGCTTTCTGACCCATCATTCCTCCCAGCCGGGCTTTCAACAGAAGCTTGGAATCAAATAATCAAGTAGGCAGTGCTCTCTGGAAAAGGCTTGGCATGGTGATAGGCACCATTAGTTATTAAGAATAGGTCTGTATGATCTGAAAATCAAACCAGGAGCTAATACCTTTGGTTCCTAAATGAAAGTTTATCTTCAGAGACATGAAAACAGGCCTACACACAAGCATCTGTTTCTCTCAGAAGAGAACTTCAGACAGATTAGTGACTTGAGTACCCAAGAGTAAGAATAGTAGCGTGACAAATGATGTGGGCAGAAATACTTTAATGAGGCAAATTCCTGAAAACTAAGCCAAAAATTAAGCAAAATAAAGAAGAAAATGTGATGATTTACCTAACTCTTATCACATAATAAAGGAAGCCATGTCAGTTTCTCAAGAGATACCAACAGACCTTCCCCACACCCCGAACCCAACACAATGACTGCAAGAGTTCGTACAAAGAACATGAGACAGTCATGTCTGTTATGACTTACGGCAGTGTCACCAATGTGTAGACGCCTGTTATCATACAGCTATTTCTATATCTATATCTGTGAGTAGGACTCAGTAAAATAATTTAAATTGTATTTTATTATTTAATATCTTGCATGTTTGGGGTGAGGGGTAATGTCTACTTTTTAGTTTTCAGTATTGTTTCCATTTTTTGCAATGTGTGTATACTGCTTTAATAATGAGAAAAAATGAAGTTATTCTAGTTTTAATTAAAAGATGTTCCCAGTAACACTTTTTTTGGCTCCCATGCCAAAACAAGTTTGCTCACTATTGATTGAAGGGGATGCTAGGTCTCATGATTGCCACTGGGGAAGCTCTCTGAAACAGAGATTGCCTCTACGAAGCCCCTGACATTTGTTCCTTCACCCAAGATGTATTGAGCACCCACTATGTACAGTGTATTTCAGGTACTTGAGATTGCTAGCAAGAGTCTGATGGACGGGCTTCAGTGTAGCTTGTGAAGGCGTTCGAAGATAATATTGAATCATCAGAAAAAATCCAAGTCACAGTTCCAATACTGACTTCTAGGTTGGTGGTCTCAGAAAAGGGGTGAAGTTGAGAGATCGCAATTGAATCTGCAGCTTCTATTAAATTTGAACCCTAGAGACACCTTCCTGCAAATACCTTATTTTTTTTTGAGTGTAGAACAATTCATATTATGTACACCCTTCTACTGACCTGTCTCTTTGAACCCTGCAGGCACTTGACAACTAATGAATAAAATAATCTTGTGTGCTCTTGGGGCTCTTGCAGACCCTTTTGTGTCTATAAGAGCTCTCATTTGTTTCCGACATACGGGAGAGGATACAACATGGAGAGAGGCTGCTTAGAATAACTGAGATAGCATGGTCTAAACCCCAGGGGCACTAATGACATTGCATCCACAGAGCCAAGTTAGAATGTTCTATAATGATGTCATTAGACTCCTGAAAAAGCTAACTTATTGCTGACTAGAATTTCTCTATTACATTCTCTTTAAAAGAGGAATAAACTCCAGGGTGTGTGGCTCTGCATGGTATTGACATTGAATGTCTGTGCCTCCAGTCACTCTGATAAAGCCATTTGACCTTCCTGCATGCAGTTTAGTCAACTCAGCTGCCCTTTTTATGGAGACAAATGAATTTCCAGGATTATGCAGGTCAGGTCACCTGGGGTCAAAAACTGATTATTCAGTCATTCCATCACCTTTGTTCTACCTTGGCATCTTTGAACATTTATTCTTTAGGTCCTCACCTTTGATTTGGTGTCCCCAAATGTTTATTCCTGTGAAAGTACATCTGCAACTCAAATGCAGAGATGCATAGCTGATGCCTAGAACACATTTAAAACCATTCCCAGGGTGGCAGAGACCCAAAATGGACAGTCTAAACCATGTATTTGAAAGGCAGAATTGTAGTAGGGGAAAAAAATAAGGAGAAAAAACATAAAAAGTTTGAGACCAGGACTTCCCTGGTGGTGCAGTGGTTAAGAATCCGTCTGCCAATGCAAGGGACACGGGTTCGAGCCCTGGTCCAGGAAGATCCCACATGCCGTGGAGTGACGAAGCCCGTGCACCACAACTACTGAGCCTGCGCTCTAGAGCCCGCGAGCCACAACTACTGAAGCCCGCGAGCCACAACTACTGAGGCCCGCATGCCTAGAGCCCGTGCTCTGCAACAAGAGAAGCCACCGCGATGAGAAGCCCGCGCACCGCAACGAAGAGTAGCCCCCGCTCACCGTAACTAGAGGAAGCCCGTGCGCAGCAACAAAGACCCAAAGCAGCCAAAAATAAATAAATAAAATAAATTTTAAAAATTAGAAAAAAAAAATTTGAGACCAAGTTTCTCCTGTTTATTAGCCGTGTGACCTAGGGTGAGTTATATCACCTCTGTATGTCTCAACTTCCTGACCTGGAAAGTGGGGTCGTTAATAGAACTTCCCTCTTCAGGTGGATCAAGTGAGATAAATATGTGAAACACCTAATGAGAAATCAAGAATGGTAGCGGCATTGCTGAATGTGAGTGCAGGAGTGACTGTACCTGGGATTTTACCAGAGGAGCGTCAGTTAACAGAAATGTCATCTTCCTAAACCTAGAATTTAGATTGTGTTTATGTACTAGCTGGTCACCTTGTCAGCACTGAAGCTTTTATAAATGTCTGCCTATCAAAACCCTGCAGTCTTTATGTTTCTGGGTTCTGTTAAAGCTCTAGCCCCAGACAGCTCCAAATTTGCATCTCCCGCATTTGCATTCTCTATCTCTCTGGCTCACAAAACGAAGGCAAGAAAGTAAATCTTCAAGTTAGACACCCATTCTGTCAAACTGGTGTGCCGTCCAATGAATGGTGGGGACAAAAGAAACACATCACCGTGGTAATATGTAAGCGCTCTGAAAATACCAAGCAAGCCCAATGCCAATATGATATATGAGATTTTTTTAAAGTGACGTTGTAGTCTAATGAGATTGGCATGATTAATTAATGGCCTGTGCTTCTTTTGAATTGGGAAGATAAAGCATCATGTTTCCTGTTGTTTGGTGTGACACACAAAGACTTTTGCGTACCTGCTGATATTTAAGTGAACCCGAGGATGTAGAATTTGACAGTCATTTGCTACACGAAGCTCACAAAAAGAGACAAAGGAACATAATGTTCAGACCACAGTGGTCCTATCTTTCCATTAACACTATTTGGCTTTCTAAAGTCATGTATATCCACTGTACATCTTTGTACCACGTAGTTGATCTGCTCCTCGGAGGGCCAGGCCTGGACGTTCAACCAATTGCTATTGCTTTGTCTGCGTCACCAGAACTGCCCACCTTTAATCAGGGGATCTCTGGAGTCATTTGAAGATGATTCATGTTTACAGAATCTTAGGATGTTTTTTTGACCACACAGTGTAAGGACTTCACGTGAGAGACTGTCTAGCTTCCCATATACAGTTGTTAAGGGGTTAAAGATCCCAGCTCTGCTACTGAGAATTTGGTGATTTTGTTTCAGAGACTGTATATTTCTATCAGTACAATGGGAAAATAATAGTTCCTGGCTCAAAGGGAGTAAGTGAGATCTAGCACCTGTTCAATATTTGATAAACAGTAGGAGTTGTTAAGTCACAGAGTCACATTCTCATATAGAGAATAGAAGACAAATATAGAGAGTAGAAGACAAATATCCAGATAATACCTTTACAGGAAACTTTTCTTCCCTCTGTTTCCTGATGATCCTAGTAGTTGCACACTTCTTAGGTCACCTGGGTAATACAGAAATGTCAGAGATCAGTCTGGTTTTCAAAGCCTTTGGAGTATTTACTGACCCATGATGCTCGACAACAACCTGGAATAGGCAATGGGAAGTCTCAAGCACATTCAAGGAACTAGTTTTGAAAAAAATCCTGTCACCCAAACCTTCTATCGTTACAACAACTCACATCTGTTTACATCAACTCACATCTGTTTACATCACACTTTTATTCTATGCATCGTCAATTTTTCCAGGATATAGATGTTACAGATATCATCTATTCTATGAATCTTTGATTATAATTTTCTCATCTCTACTACCTTTAGTTCAAACTTCACCCTTTTTCTTTTTAATCCAGATTTTTCTCTCTTGAAATTAAATATATTTATGTCACCAACACCCTTCTTTACTCATTCTTCTCTACCCAGTCTAAATAATTACCCTATAAATCATCCCTCAAAAATAAAAAAAATAGCAGGCATGGTTCCTGGTTTATTTTGGAATATGCAGCCTAGGTAAAAAAGGAAATAAGTATAAATATACTAATAAGTATAAGCATATCTATACTTTATACTTATTTCTAATGCCTGGTACTCAAGAGTACTTTGACAAATTAATAAGTGAACTTGAGAATATATACATATTCTCAATATATGTATATTCCATATACAAAGCAATATGGCAAGTGTAAAACTGTTTTCTCACACATGGAATATATACATTCATGTCTGCCCAGGAGGAGAGTAATCATGGTTGAGGGGTGTCAGTCAGGGAAGGCTTCCTGGAAAAATGGCAAATGATTCAGTTTTGGAAGCTGAAAAGGGAACTTTGGGTTGACACGTTTTATGCAGTGACTGCTCTCTGCAGCTTTCTTCTGCATCCATATCCCATAAATAATATGTTTTCAATAATCCACTGTATCCTTTGTTAAAACAATGCTTTGTGGAATTAAACATACATTTCCCTCCCTCCTGAAATGCCCTTGAGAAAGTTGAGATTATGTTAGGCTTTTATTGTGAATCTAATGCTTTTTGTCATCAAGAAAAAGTCAAACTAATTAAACTACGTGAGAACAGAGCACCTGAAAATGACTACTTAGAGGCAGCTGATGTCTGTAGGTAATTCTCTCAACTAAATGTATGCATGTTGTACAGTAAGGGCACTAGGCGGTCAGTGGCCTTTCACTCTGTGCACTGTTCAGACTCTTCCACCAGCCTTTCACATGTGGAGGACAAAGGAATGTCATCAGTTCTCTTATTCGGCTGCTAGAGCAACTCTCCTAGAGAACTCTCAACATAGTTTAACAATATTCCAGTGTTTTCAGTTATCTCAAGAGAATAATGTAACATGAAATGATTCCCTAAACAGTTTGTTCTTAACAATAAGTAAATTTTATTTAAAAATTAGTTTTATAAAAACAAATGATTACATTTACTTTGACTATGTAATTGAGGATATCACTCAGAACATTACACAGATTTTTATGAAGTTTTGCAAGAAAACATTTCTCATGACTTAGTACTGGAATAGATAGATTAAAGAGCAATTGTTTTTTTTTTTTTTTCATTTTAAAGAAATTATTGCTTGGCTACTAGTAGTATTTTTCTGTTTCCATTGGTTGGTAAGTAAATCAGGCCTAGTCTTTTACTCCCCTCCACCAAAATCTGTAGATATTTATGGCATGTATGCTGTGTACTAATCTTCTCTCTCTTTTCTTCATATTTTCCAACTCATTCACCATCGTTATTTTTAAAATTTTCCTTTTCAACATAAAACTCTATAAGAAACTTAGAATTTTTTTTGGACCACATAGTTAACAGAATATGGTTTCAAATATAATAATAATTAAAGAAAATACTATAAACCTAGTTATTGATAATATCAGAGATTTTAAGGTAAATTTGAATAAACTATGATTGAAATGATGAATCTCTCTTCCCCCAAAGTTAACAGATCCAAGCTACTACATTGTTTATAATGTAGAAGAACTGGAAATTGTCTACATGTTCATCAGTAAGCAATTGTTAAATAAATTGATGTATTAATGCAATAAAATAATATATGACTTAAAATCATGATGTAGAACAACATTTTAAAATATAGAATAGTATTTGTGGTAAATTATAAAATTTAAAATGGCAGGTTACAAAGTAGTCTATCTAGGGCTGTTCTTGTTAGGTAAAAGAATAGATTTTAATGCACACACATTAAAGATTAGAAATATATGAAATAAAATTATGACTATCTCCAAACAATGACATTGCAGCTGAGTTTTCTATTTCTCTCTCTCTCTCTCTCTCTCTCTCTTTTTTTTTTTTTTTGTATTTTCTAAGTTCTCTACAATGAACATATGCTATATTTCTAATCAGGGAAAAGTATTTGTTTTAAAAAGCAAGATATGAACTATTTACTGTTATCACATCTAGCAGATAGCCCTGTCTCTCAAAATAAGCCATAAGAAAGGATTCCTATTTACTCAATGCAGGGCCTTTTTCACCTTGATGACAATGGTATAGTGTCTAGAGATTGGTAAAAAATATCTAATAAGCAGATTCTACCTGCACAGTCATTCTCTTCTTTCCCCTGTGTTTCCAAAGCAGTCTGAGTTTCTGTTACAGCACTTGCCACCTTGAAGTTCACTTCTCTGTTCATTAGTCTTTGTTTCCATACCCAACTACCCATTAGTCTGCATCTCATTTGCAGAAAAAATGATTCATACTTTTAGGCCTTCCATAAATGTGTGTGGGGTGAGTGTGTGAGTGACTGAGTACAAGAAGCAGAGAAACTCTTGCTGCCAATCAGACCAGAATAACAGCAGACAAGACACCTCCTCTCACAGCCAGTTTTCTAGGCTCACTTTGTATAATTGCCTCAAATCTGAAATTCCTTTACCTATCTAGCTTCTGCCTAAATGTTGAATATTGTATTTTCCACTCAAAGAATGTCAATAAGGATTTTATTTTTTTCAATTACTGTTGCAGGGAATGTTTCCCTTTAGGAGAACTAAAATTTAATAACTTTTCTTCGGCAAAGTTGACGATCTCTTTATTCTTGCCATGATGACTGTAGTCAATCAATAGTAAATTGGTAGCCAAGCTGAACATAAAGAAGTGATTAAAAGAAAACGAAAACACAAATGCACCCTCTTGAAAACCTAATCACATTATGAAGCTCTAAGCATGAGTTATGAGGTAGCTGTGGCCGGCTGGGTTTTGATGAAGTACGTATAATTTTGTATCAGCTGCCACAGGACTATTTCCTATAGCCCTTCTGACTTCTCTATAACTTTAAAATAAGATTTACCCTATTATCATCTACTTAGACAGGCTTCAAGATCTACCTAGGAAAAAAGACTATTAATAATATGTTAAACTGTATTGCTATACTTATTTTTCCACATTCACATGGTGGAATTCAAGCGATAAAAATAAAATAGGTAATTCATTCGATTTCAAAGCTCTGGTTGTTAAAAGCATTTTCTCAATTCAGGAATCCTGGCATGAATTTATGTTATCAGCAAGTACGATAGATGTATTTCTTTTGAAAATATATGCATTATTTTTATCCAGTTTAGATGAGGAATAATTAGACATTTAAAGTTAAGGGGTTATGTGATCATGATTAATTTCAATATATTATATGCATAATTCAACTTTAAACCAGTTTTCTCTGTTGGTGCTGAATGCAAGTTTTTATTTCAGAAATGGTAATTTAACAGTGAAACCTTGGAAATTCATTTCTTAGTCTGTTTTCCTAAAATGTGTTATTAGACATTTATACTCTCCGACATTATAAGCAGTTTAGATTTTTTTGTTTTTTAATATTTATTTATTTATTTATTTTTGGCTGTGTTGGGTCATCGTTGCTGAACGTGGGCTTTCCCTAGTTGCGGTGAGCGGGGGCTACTCTTCGTTGCCGTGCTCAGGCTTCTCATTGTGGTGGTTTCTCTTCCTGCGGAGCACAGGCTCTAGGCACGTGGGCTTCAGTAGTTGTGGCACTCAGGCTCAGTAGTTGTGGCACTCAGGCTCAGTAGTTGTGGCACACGGGCTTAGTCACTCCATGGCATGTGGGATCTTCCCAGACCAGGGATCGAACCCGTGTCTCCTGCATTGGCAGGCGGATTCTTAACCACTGCGCCACCAGGGAAGTCCCAGCAGTTTAGAGTTTTATTCAAGGTGCAGGGAGAATTTGATCACACTGATGAAGAATCTAAAGCATGGTCTCTGTCTCGACATGTAGAAAAAAGAAAAGCGAAACCTTTTGGCAGTGGTCATCTGGGATAGTCTGTGATCTATTCTGGAACGAAGAGCATTTATGGCTTATGTTTCATTGTGGTAACAGCTCTTTTTTAAGTCAGTTCTTCTCATTGGCCAAGATATTCTTTATTTTTAAGGGAACACAGATTTTATAACCACCTGGTTAAATATCAGAAGTCTGTCTCTGCATTGCCTTTGTCTTTTCCTTGTCATTTTTCAAGACACAGGCTTTGGAGAAAGTATCCTCTAGGCAGTGGCGGACTTTCCTTCTCAGGGTTCCCTTAGGCTTTACAGCCTGATTATTTAATTAATCACTCCATTCCTTCAACCAATGTTGAACCCATTTTACACTGGGTACAGTACTTGGCTCTGGGGATGGTGAAGAAATGATCCCCGCCTTTATACCACTTACAGATTTATACGAGAAAACAAGCATGAAGAGGGGCTTTAAGAAAAACATATTCATGGGGGACTCTAATAGGTTAAAAAGAAAACTCCCTGAGAAAGTGATAATAGAGCTCAATCTGAAGGATAAGTAGGAATTCAGCAAAAGAGTTGGGAGAGAGGTTTCCAGGCAAAGAGGAATTATAAAGATTTGGGGCAAATGAGGAAGTGTTGGTTTAAAGAACTGAAAGTCATGGGAAAGAGAGAGAAGAAGAAAAATGAAGTGGGGGGACTTGAGAGGGTGAGATACTGGAAAGGCCTCGAAGTTCCAGTTAGGATGTTAAGGACAGAGATGTATCAGTATATTGAGCATATGTTTATGCACAGTGACATGGGGAGAACACAGTTTAAAAAGCCCTAGGTGTGGAGAACAGGAGGACAGGCAGACGCTCGTTAAGATACTACAGGTGCTGTCACTACATGAAGATGGTGGCCCAGGCACGCAGGAGAGAGTGGAGATGCAAAGCCCAGAACAGATGCTGGGAATGCTTAGGACGTAGAAATGGCAGAACTTTGAGATCAAAGCATGTATCTAACATATGCCTTTGTCATTCTGAATTACAATGACTTATTTTGTTCTCTCTCCTGTAAAACTAGGAGTCATTTTTTTGTAAATCTAAAACCTAATTCACTGCCTGACACATTTTAGGTGCTTGGTGTACATTGAAGAATAAACTTCAATTGATTCTATGTTGTAAACTGTCTATGAATGGATTATACAGAGATTACACACACACACACACACACACACACACACACACACACACACTCTATTTCAGGATCCTACTGCTGTTGAAACACACGGCATCTTTTCAACGTGTTGACATGGTTGTTTGTTAGCATAGTTTCCTGTACTAATGGTAAATAGTAATAGCAGCTCTACTTATTTCTTTCGTAGTTATCGTATCTGTATTAATTGTATATATTTGTTTGGTTGAATACTTACTGGCTCTCTCCTCCAGTAGCTCTGTGATAAGCAGTACCATGTCTCTCTTCCTCACTGAGAGTCAGAGATAGGAAAGTCAAGAAAATAAACATAGCCTTCGCTGGCATTTTTATATTAGTTTGTCTTCGTTTCTCAAAGGAAAGATGGTCCCTGTGATATCATCCGACTTCCTGGTTGTGCAGATATCACTAACCTCTTAGAAGAATGAAATAGAATACTGTCCATTATGTTTATCTTTAAAAACTAAAGTGTGTTGTTGTATAAACATCTGGTTAACTCTAACGGAATCCCCAAAGCTGCCAATAATTGGGTTTACCTGAGGGATTAAACACAAGCAGCATTAGAAATAACATTGTCATTTTCTCCATGTTCCAAATGGAATGGTTTCCTGAGATAGGGCAAACCATATTTGTCAGACATGAAATTTATCTTCCTGTGAAAGGGGCACCTGATGTTATAATGAAACTCACAAAAGCATGTAAAGAGGTTTGGAAGGAAAGAAGACGTTCCAAAGTGTGGAAATAATTGATAGAATCATAATAATGCTAATTTTAATAACAGTCCATCTACGAGTGGTCTGCCAGCTTCACTGTCTACCACATTGTACTTTTATTTATGATGATTCTAATGTAATTGGAAGTATTTTTAAATTAAAAATGCATGTAGTACTTGGATAAAGGAAATGCCTCTTGGGTGGCCTGGTGGCCATTGCGCTTTGCCTGCGGCATCTCGAGCTTTCGAAAGGACAAATCGCACACTCCGTGTGGATGCGCCAGTGAGACAAATCAGAGGGTCTACTCCTGCAGCTGGCGGGGGGACCACCATGCCGGCTCATCTTCAGCTGTCGTAATTCAGTATCTTGACCAACACTCAGATTTATATTAATGAAAGCAAGCATGAAATACACACCCAGTCCTCACTGATAAGATCTTCTATACCCACTGGATTCTTCTGCAGGAGACAGATGGCCTCAGTCTTGGCTTCCTGTGCCAGTTGGTTGATGGTCTTTCCAAATGATCCCACCTTGATTCTCACGCAGGTCAGCATCCAAGTAGCTTTTGTCTAGGCATTGGCATAGAGCAGGAGTCTTTTGCGTTCAGGAAACTCCCAGTTCATTCCCTGTGTCTTCAGCATCAAAAATGCATCCTTCTGTATCGGCCTGATCAAGAGTGAAGCCATGCATTGATATTTCATTCATGGTGCAAATGAGTAAGTAAGTTGGGAGAATGAGTCTGCAACAGATGAAGAAATCTCATGCCCTCAGACAGAGCTTGGGTTATATTTAATAATATGTTATTAAATATAATAATATAATATAATAATAATAAAATAATATAATAATATTAATAATAAAATAATATAATAATATTTAATATTTAATAAAATATTTAATATTTAAAAATATTTAAATATTTAATATTTAATTATTGCATCCTCAATGCAAATGCTCTTGCCCACTGGTCTGTACATGCCAGGTGGAAAACAATGGAAGAATTTAGTTAAAATATTTTATTGTAAGAATAAAGCATGCTATATGCTATTTACTGTAAGGACAGTACATTATTTCCTACGATCACTAGAAGTCCTTTTCCCATTAATAAGATTAGTAGTAGTTGTTGTAAGTATCATAACAAGAATACCCATCCTTACCGAACACCTACTATACTGAATTACCTTCACATACATTGTCTCAGTTAATTCATGAAAGTTCTGTTAATAACTATGCAAGTTCTATTAATAGCAGCATATTATAGATGAGAATAATGGAGACATATGGATCTAAAGCCATTAGCCTAAGGATACATGGCTTGTAAGTGGAGAGGCCAAATTAGAACCCAAATAAGAGCCTATGGAATCTAAATCTTCAGCTCTCAACCGGTGCTCAGTGCTGTCTTGGGGGTTACCATGCCAAGGTGACATTTTAGAAACAGACTCTTAGAACTTCATGTGAAATTGTTAGTCATCAATAGTTAAGCCTTTCTTCTCGTTACTGTCAAACTTCACATCTTCAGAAACCAACCTGAAAAGAAAATTGTGCAATGATGTTTGTAGTACAAAAAATTATATTTTTGAAGCGACTCAAATGTATCCTTTAATGGCAAAAAATAAGCCTATCTGTGAAGATGAAAACTTTCCTTTTTATGTGTGCATACCCCATATCCACTGCACCAAAGTAAAAGCTGTCCTCCTGTTTTCATACCCCAAATACATGGAATTCTGGGTTTTTATATTCCATCTTGAATCCATCAAGCCATCAATCAATTCTCACTCCTTTTCCGCTGTCTCTTTAATTTACTTTTTCCTAGGGAATCCCTGAGATGATCTTTTAAATACTGTTGGGAGGAAATGCATCTTCAGTATCTCAGTGGTTGGTACTGTTGGTTCACTGCTGGATCAGTAATTCTTTTTCAGAGAATTTTCACTCCTACCTACACTTATGAGCTTCTACCTGGCTCCAGTGCTTACAAAAGTACTGTGAAAACATAGAAGCCTTTTTAAGTTAAAATATTCATAATGGTTTAATTCTAAACCATCAAGAGAACTATGTAGTTGAGGCAATTCAGGATAGATAGGTAATACATGATGGTATATGATCGTCTGTGATAGCTTCTAACACAGGATGCATTTACCTTTCAAAAAATGGTGAAAGGATATAGAGGGGAGGGGATGGAACACTAAGGCTGGATAGGAGTGTCCCTAAGGTTTTTCAGGAGTGTTATGATTGGCTACCAGCTTGTAGAATCAGAGAAGTATCCTTTTGTGGAATGAGGTAACCTGAGTTCAAATCCAGCATGGCCACCAATAGTAATGTTACCTTGAATAAGTCACTTACCATCTTTTAGCTTCAACTTCCTAATCTATAAAGTGGAAATAATAAATATATTTTTCTCATGGGACTTCCCTGGTGGTCCAGTGGTTAAGAGTCCGCACGTCCACTGCAGGGGGCACAGGTTCCGTCCCTGGTCAGGGAACTAAGATCCCACGTGCCCTGCGGTGCAGCCTAAAATAAAAAAGCATTTTTCTCCTATGAATGATGCAAAGATCAAATAAAACAATGTATTAAAGCACCTAGAATAGTGCCTAACACATAGTAAGACTTGGAATTTATTGACCACTTCATATTAATTTGCCAAGATCTCTTATCTATCCTGTGGCAAAGGATATCTTTGTAAAGACACATTTTTTTTTATTGAAGTATAGTTGATTTTGAATATTAGTTTCCTGTGTACAACATAGTAGTTCTATATTTTTACAGATTATATACCATACAAATTTATATTAAATTATTGCCTATATTCCCTGTACTGTATATTAACATCCCTGTGACTTATTTATTTTGTAACTGGTAAGTTTGTACCTCTTAATCCCCTTCACCTTTTTTACCCCTTCACCCACCCCTGTCCTGTCTGGTGACCACTAGTTTGTTCTATATATCCATGAGTCTGTTTCTGTTTTGTTATATTTGTTTGTTTTTTAGATTCCACATATAAGTGAAAGCACACAGTATTTGTCTTTCTCTGTCTGACTTATTTTGCTTAGCATGAAACTCTCTAGGTCCATCCACGTTGTTGCAAATGGCAAGATTTCATTCTTTTGTGTGGCTGAGTAATATTCCACTGTGTGTATACATCACATCTCCCTTATCCATTCATCTGTCAATGGACACTTAGATTTAGGTTGCTTCCATATCTTGGCTACTGTAAATATGCTGGAATGAACATGGGGGATGCAGATACTTGACTTAATGTTTTCATTTACTTTGAATAAATACCCAGAAAGGAAATCACTGGATCATATGGTAGTCCTATTTTTAATTTTTTGAGGAACCTCCATACTGTTTTCCGTAGCAGCTGCACCAATTTACATTCCCACTAACAGTACACAGTGGTTCCCTTTTCTCCACATCATCACCAACACTTGTTAGTTCTTGTCTTTTTGATGGTGGCCATTCTGACAGGTGTGAGGTAAGATCTCCTTGTGGTTTTGATTTGCATTTCCCTGATGGTTAGTAATGACACACTGAGTACATGAGTGTGAAAAGGGTAGCCCAGCTCTTTTATAAATGCCTGAGCAATGCAGATTCATGCTTTAATGACCAAAAAGACAGTTTTATGTAGAGCCTATGACTTTTCTTATCCTTAATGTTTTAGATTCAAGATGGAAAAGTCTGCTCTCTGGGGTGAATAATGATGCATGTTCTTTAACTTAAGTGTTTAAAGGAACTATAGCACATTTGTTAAGATTTATTTCCTTGCAGTTATCAATTCCACAGCCCAAAGGTTGCTACTCTTGTACAGGGAGGGCCTGTTTGCTCCAGGTAGCATCTGCATGGCAGTCACTTTGAGTGAGTGAGGGGGTTAAAAATGGAAACATGTTTACAGAGTAGAAAGGCAGGAAGGTCTTGGCATAAGTGGGGCCTGGTGAGTTTCTACAGTAACCTCATTCAATATCACAAGGGCCAATCTCATGGAATGAGATGGCATTCAAAGATATGTTCTGGAATTTTCCTGATAGTCAAGCTAGCTATTGAGGTTAAAAATAATAGGATAGATACATCACTGTAGCTTTGCTGGGATGCTGGAGCCAATAAAGGAGCTGATACCTTTGATATCGAAGAGTATGGAACGTGAAGAAATGAAGCTTATGACATCTTGGTGTATGGGCGATCCCTCAGCTTAAAAGCTCCACTTCTCCTTTGCCAAGTCCCTGTTGAAATGCAGGGGCAAAGAGACAGAGTCATAGACCAGTAGAGTCCCATCTCATCACCAGATTCCTACCTGTTGAAAAATCTGTTGTCACGTTTCTTAAAACACACTGAAAGACATGTGTAGTTAACAAAAAATATATCGAGGACACGAAGGAAGTTACATCTCGCTCAGCATTTTGCTGTTAAATATTAGTGATACATTCCCGTAACCTCAGAGAAAATTGACTCAGGTGTACTGTAGGGTGCCAGGCAGCAAAGTTTGATTTCTTAAGTCAATTATTTACATCAAAATGGCACCCATGTGACATTTGGCTTATTTACAGATTTAGAGCATATACGAATATATGTCTATATGTTTATTTGATATAATTGTCAGTACATTTTTTAGGATTATGCATATACAAAAACGTTACAGAGATGAACATTTTCTGACGAAAAATAATTGGCTCAATTGTCATCATAAATTAAGGGAGGGTGAAATGGAAGCATTGGGCAAGGGAGTACATTTATTCCCCAACTTCATTATCAGGGAAAAACTCTGTGTATGTAGTGTTTTCACTTTGTTCCCATCATCACATTGATTGATACGTGATTTTGTTCACTTACCATTTAGGCTGAGAGTTCACAGATGTTTTAGTTAAGGTATTTTAAAGTAAATTCTAAATGATCAAGGTACCTTGAGTTTAAGACTTGGAAAAAATTAAGCCACTTTATCCAGCCAATTATATACTACGTATAGTAGCAGAATTTGGTATGGCAAAAACATGCAAGAGTTTTCCTTCTACCTCTCCCATCCTCTCCCTTCCCTTCCTTTTTCTCAAATGGTACATTTTTGTATGTGTGAGAAAACATTAGAATAAACAAAGAAGCCAGCAAAAAAAAAAAAAACAACTTGAAAATCATCTACCATCTTAGCATTTAGCAAGAATCACTATCAACATTGTGTGAAATATGTGTGTAGGCCTTTCTTTATATGTAATAAAAAATTAAAACAATAATGATAGTATTTATATAGCACTTACTCTGTGCCAGGTGCTTTTTAAAATGGTTTACATTTAATCCACCAAGGAGTCCCATGAACCAAGTACACTATTATCATCATCCCTGATACATGGAGAAACTGGGGTAGAAACAGGTCCAGTGACATCAGTAAGGTTATAAAGGCAGTGAGTGAGGTGAGCGTGAGTGGCAGAGCTAGGCTTTGCTCTCAGCCAGCCTGGCTCAGGATGACCTTTTCCTAACCACTCTGTTACATTGCCTCTCACTGTATATATTTTAAAACAAAAATGGCATCATATCTCACTTCTTGCTTCATGATTTTTTCACTTAACGCATTGTAAACGTTCCCCCATGGTATCGTGTATTCTTCGATGACACCATTTTTCCTGATTCTCCCTGTGAATCCTTCTAACAGGGCAGGCAATCATGTCTTTAAATGATCCCCTCTTGTGGATCATGGAGACCATGTCACATGGCAGAAGGTTGTTTAACTGAGAAATTTCTGTCTTTGTCCTTGAAACACTAGCGTTCCAACTAACCCATGTACCAACTTTGTTTGAAAAACAAAACAGATTGCATGTTGCAAGACAGAGCTGCTGGCAAAATACTCCATCGTGTCAGATTTATACAAACCCATCTCCTGTGTATTGCACCATGTCCTAGAAAACTGAAAGCCATGAAAACAAGTGCTCAGATTTTAAGGAACTCAAATGACAGCTGATAAAATATTGCATTTTCTGTAGCAGTTTTTACATAAAGCTTCCACCTTAAAGAAATGGATTTGATGGGACTAGGTGGTAATTTTTTAACACGATCAGTGACAAAATAAACACCATCTGTTAGTATTGATTTATTCTACAGCATTCTCATGCTGGGTGATTTTATTTTACTCTTTTCAGAAATGGTTAATGACACATCTGGTAGTCAGTGAAGGTACACTTTGGGTAATTAACTGTGGTCATAAGTTTACACAAAATGCTAACAGAACATTTTTTTTTCCTTTCTATTATAACCAATGGGACATGTCTGAGTCCCCAGCTACTTACTCATTTTAAACCTTGTGCAGAATTATCCGTTTGGCTGTAGTTGAACTTTTGGAACAATGTTGTGTTATTTTGGCTTCTCGGAGAAGCAGATAATCAAGACGGGAATAGATATGCTAGAGATTTGGGGGAAACACCTGATGATTAAAACGGAGGTACAAGGGAAGGTGGGGAGAGGCTTCAGCTGGCAATGTGAGTCTGACACCAGTGACAGGAAAGTGGGAGGGAAGGAGGATGGGGTAAGAGAGCCCCAGACTATAGCTAGTTCTAAAAAATGTCAGCCTGGACAGTGGAGAATCCAGGAACCAAATTTGTCTATCAGAGCTTTCCTACATTCCACAGAAATGAGACTGAATTATTGTATCCACTGTGCTTGGTCATTGGCTGAGAGCATCCCATGGGAAGCCTGACCTCGGCCCAGATACAGTGGTGGGTCCAAAGGGGACAGTGACTGTGGTTGTACATCAAATGTGTTTCCACAACAGAAGATCTGAGGGGTGCACTTGCATGGTCACCACAAATATCTACTCAGACAATGACTGAGAGAGATGAGGTGACCACTACGTTCATTTATCTCTATGTCTTTTTTTAAAAGAACGTATACTATTTTAAATGATCTCTTCTCTCCCTGTTTCTCCATTGATCTCCAGCAAGAAGGTTAGCATAATTGGAGATGTGGGTCCTGTTTTGATTAAATTCTATCAGCTGAGGAGAAGAAAAGAGTGCTTCACACACTTCTTACCTCTTCATCTGCTCTTAAAAAAAACTCTGAGGGGTTCTAATGCTGCTGCTGATTTTGCTTTTGGTGGAAAGTGCTCCTTAGGTTTGCCATAACTCTTGGCCAGGAACCCAGGAACCCCTCCTCCTATTTGAACTGAAAAATCATCTGGGGATGGGAGAGGTGACATTTAGGAAAGAACACATGCTTTCCAGCCATTCAAAACCCAAAACGTATTTTGAGAGCCAGAAGGCAAAAAAATGAATGCTGCATTATACAGTCACTGTCTTTATATTATCTTCTTCCTTCATCCTGACAACCTTCTGAGGTAAGTAGGGTTTGTGTTGTTGGGTTTGTTTCTTTGTTTTTAACAAAAGAGGGAAACGAAGTGCAGGAAGATCTGGTGACCTTTCATTGGCACATAACTAAGAAACATAGATCGGGGTTTCAACCTGTTCTCTCTCTGTTTTTGCTGCATTCACATACAGAATAGATTTGCCACAATTTCTCAGTTCTACCAGTTACTTTACTTGTGTGGGAAGCACTTCTAATATTTGTACAGATATCTCTCTGTACATCCCGAAAAGGGCACTGAACGGAGAGACCTGCATTCTATTACCGTTTCTGCTACGAAATAGTTGTGTGGCTGTGAATTAGTTAAGTTCTTTGGGCCTTAGTTTTTCCCTCAGTAAAGAAAGGAGATTAGGTTATAGATAGTATTTACCAAACCTCAGCCATTTTCCATCACCATGATTTGTGTCACATCTGTAAGACCACCTATCATTTCTTTGCTCGATATAAATGAACTTATTTACAAAACAGAAACAGACTCACAGACATAGGAAACAAACTAAAGGTTACCAAAGGGGAAAGGAGGGGGAGGGGTAAATTAGGAGTTTAGGATGAACAGATACACACTACTATATATAAAATAAATAACCAAAAAGGACTGATTGTATAGCACAGGGAACTACATTCAATATCTTGTAATAACCTATAATGGAAAAGAATCTGAAAAAAGTATACATATATATATATATGTATATAAAACTGAATCACTTTGCTGTACACCTGAAACTAACACAATATTGTAAATCAACTATACTTCAATTAAAATAAAAACAATTTCCCCCTTTTAATGAAAATGTATTTGAAGTGAACACATTACATCATTGTTTAGACTGGAACACCAGTATAGATAACAAGTAGAATTTTATGTTTATGACTTTTAATTGAATATATTTAATCTATATATATCATATATACATATAACTATATGTGGCATGTACATGTACATGCCATATATATTTCTATGTATATAATGTAAGGGATATGTAAGGAATGCAACCTGTTTAGGAAATGCTAGCAACCAACTGAGACTTCCTCCTTAATTGATGTAATCAGAAAGTTTGATGGAAATTTGAAAACAGAGTATTTCTAGTGAGAATGTTCTAGAGATCCAATGTAATTTGACACATTGCCCCACCTAATATCATTTTGTGGATGGCCAGTGTCCTACACCTTGGGATACACTGGAAAAATGATTTGTAGTAGCCATACAATCGCATGCACCTGTGGTTTCCATTCTCCACCTTCACCTACCTTTGGCCTCATTTCTCCTTATCTTTTCAATTGCAAAATTTGTAAGAACTAATCCTCTGACTGCAGAAATATTGTCTCTGCATCTTGGATCACAAGTGGAAAAAAAAAAATAAGACCTGGGACAGATAAGAACAATTCCTCCTTGTTCTTCTGGGAAGGTTCAAGAGAAGGAAGTAGACAGAGAGAGATAGGCAAGTTAAGGCCTGATGCAAGCCACGGTGTGTCTTCCACCAGCCAGTATTTTCCCAGTGAAGGTCAGATTAAAGTGAATAGTGTGTGATGAGGATGGAGCTGAGTACATTGACCAAGGGTTTTCTGTTCTATCAAATATCTCCAATCCTATTGTGCTGCCCCAACTCCCAGTCACCTCCACCAAAACTTAATTCTTTACTCTATTTTATCTTATGATATTTTAGAAGGAGCCTGGACATTGCAATCAAAGAGAGCTGGGTTCAAATCCAGAATCTCTGCCACATCAGGATGGAGAGGCAGTCAGTGGCTCTTGGTGGGTGGAAGAATGGGGCGTTCTCCGGGGGATCTCTCAGGAGATGATAGAGGAGGAGCTTCACAGGCAGAGGAAAGGCAGGCAGAGAGCATCCCAGTCCCGGTATCCAATCTGAATCACTGTCCTTTCCACAGATATGCACTGTGCAATGAGCTATCTGTCCTAATTTCTGAACTGCAATGGATCTGAAATCTGAAACTGTGCGGTTCATGTCTCAGCTATTTTTCTAGCACCATTTGGGAGAGGAGGATACCTCTTTTTTCACCCTCTGCCTTCCAACCTAACCATCTGCCTTCCTGATTCATTGGTAGGAGCCCTATCTTCCTTCCTGTTTTACCACTTTCTAATGCCGCTACCTGAAATTCTCTCATTTATGCATAATGTCTACTTGCTTACTGCTGTTCTCCCCTCACTAGAGTGTAAGACAGACTTTGTCTACCCTGTTCACAGCTTGTTCTCAGAGTCTAGAACAGTGCTTGGCACAGAGTGTTAGGTCAATAAGTATTTACTGTAAAGTCGAATGAACTGGCCCTAGGCATTGACCCCATTCACTCTCACTTACCGAATTAGCTCCTAATTCTTGCTGTGCACTACCATCCCCTGGGGCTTTGCTGGAAACACACTTTCCAGATCATCGCCCCTGGATAGTCTGATTCAGTTTGTCTTGGGTGAAGCTTAGGAATCTGTATTTTTATTAGCATCACAGGTGATGAGACACAGCCAGTGCCTGGACAGCTAGGTGGGAATTACTCCCTTGTGGAGTATTACTGAAGAAATAACTTCATTGTCGGCACATGAAGACACAGTCTCCTGTATTGAAAGCAATTAATTAAGTATGCATTTATGATATTTAAAATGTATACCTCAGAGGCTTATCCAGTTTGTGTATGTGCTCTGGCAGACCCAATTGTATTTATTCATACATACCCTGTTTGCATTATGGTAGGGAGACCAGCTGTTCAGTCAGGTGCCTCTTCCCCAAGAAAAAGATCGTTTAGGTTAACAGATAAATTGGTGAACTGCTGAGAAGTTGCCCAAATGGCCTTCAGGCTTTCTTCTAGAATGATATTTGATACACTGTAGCATTGTGGCAGATGGACCACAGTGTTGCAGACTCACTTGTGCTGAGGAACGAGGCCATTTCGAGTTCTTCCATTGGTCCCCTCAAGGGCTGCCTGGTTGGTTTGCATGTATCCAGTTGGCAGGATGGAGTAGAAATTGAGAGCCCAAGCTTTAGAGTCAGACAGCTCCGGGTCTGAATCACAGAATGGCCACTGATGAAACTGTGATATGGGGCATTTTACGTAGCCTTTGTGAGCCTCTGATCTTTCATCTGTAATTAGGGATAATATTGTCCAACTCATGGGTCTGTGATGAGCTATAAGTACAGTGCACTGGGCATTTTGTATATATGGTGCTTAATAAATGCAAATATCATAACCTCTGGGAAGATTAACTCAGACATTCCATTGCCAGAAATCACCCTACCAAGTCTCCAAAGTCTAAGAAACCTTGTCCTCAGTGATCAAGAGAGGGACCAGCCAAAAAGTGCTTAGTTGGATGTGGGAAAAGTGCTAATAATGGAACTTCGTTAAAAAAAATTCCTCCTCCAGATTTCATTTGACACTTGCTATAGGAAGTTAAGATTTTAATAAAAACTTTTTAAATCATTACATAATTTTCCTAAAAGATGGATTGGGTTCCCAGAAAAAAAGCTGAGCTTGATTCAATTTGGGCTTGATTCAGATGACTCAAAAATTAATTTCCTAAGGAACAATCTCAATGGGTAAACTGAGCAGTTGTTACTGGAAGACCAGGTAACTGTCATATGCCAGCACAGCACCTGATGCCACTCTCCCTCACTGTCATCGACCTTTTAAGAAATTTCTAGGCAAAAAAAAAAAAGTTTGTTAATGCGAGTTATTAAGCATGAGTTGGAGTGAAGGGACCTGGGGTTTATGGTAGAAGAGATACAGCTCGATATTTGTAAGCAAAACCAATATACAGATAGACTTTAATGCTAAGAGTGATTTATACGTTGATCTCAAAGTATACTGACTGGCATGTCCACAATGCTGCAGTGGCGCCAGCATCGATCACCGTATAGTTATGTATGGGAACATCCCTTACTGGGGGCTTCCGGTTCCCCAAATATTTAGCTTAAGGTTGAACCTCAAGGAATCCAGAACAATCATCCCTTTTCACTTTTAAAAGTAACTTAAATCCTGGAAGCAGAACAGACTAATTTGTTGAATGAACTTTGTTTTGTTTTGTTTTGTTTTTGCGGTACGCGGGCCTCTCCCTGTTGTGGCCTCTCCCGTTGCGGAGCACAGGCTCCGGACGCGCAGGCTCAGCGGCCATGGCTCACGGGCCCAGCCGCTCCGCGGCATGTGGGATCTTCCCGGGCCGGGGCACGAACCCGTGTCCCTTGCATCGGCAGGCGGACCCTCAACCACTGCGCCACCAGGGAAGCCACTGAATGAACTTTTTACAATTCCATTTATTTAAGATTTTTAGACAGGCACCATGAACCTCAAGTTGAGATTTTAGTATTCTCAGAGGTCTGCAAAAAGCATCCGCCTTCTAAATCGACATCTCTTCCGAGTTCCCCCTGTTCACCCTACCTCCTCTGCGCTTGCCCAGTTCAATTTCTCATCCCAGTTGAGCCCATTTTACAATCTTGTGAGCCTCAGGGCACATGGTAGGCGGTTGGAGAGTGATGGCTCTCAGCTGTGCCTGCATGCTGGAATCACCTGGGCAGCCCCACGAAACTCTGAGGTTGGTTAATTGGCTGAGGGTGTGGCCTAGGAAGGCAGCTTTTAAACCCACCCTCCCACCACGTGATTCTCACAACCAGGTACAGAACCACAGAGAGAGGAGCGTCCTTTTCCCCGGGACTAGACTCAGGTATGTTTTTCATGACTAACTTTGACAAATTACTGGCAAATTGTGCCCCTGACTGCTTTTACGTAACAACGCAGTCTGGTTTTCATGGGAGATGATTTTGTGATGAACCTATTCGCCGTTTCACCGCTTTGCTTTGCTTCTTTAGTATGTGGTGCCTTAAATGAACTTAGTGGTCGGAGTCTTAGTGGTCGGAGTCTTGTTGGTGCCGATGGTGCTTGCTAATCATTTCTTTCCTTCCCCACACTTTTGAGAATTGGGTCCCTTCTCAATCTCTGGGTGTATGTGAGTAGCTCTCACTAGCTGTGGTAAGTGAGTTAAGTGAAACTAAGTATAGAAGCTCACTGAAACTGGACTATGTAATTACATTGTTCATCGGAATGGATTTTAATATTTACATGGAGAAAAAAACCATCATCACATGTAGATAAATAACCCATTTTTTCACAGAGCAGGAGCAAACAGCCACCAAACTTAACTCTGTTGATTTTCCTAGGCAGGCTACATCTAAGAGCCAGAAATTTGGATATATTACTTTTTACTATATATATTTCTGTACAATATTTATCTACTCTTGCTTTTGATATTGTCATTTCCCAAAGGGATACACACTTTTCTCAAGCTTTATGACTTTCTGTGGGACTCAAAACCCCAGTCTTAAGCTACCCTCATTCACAGAGCAGAGTTTTCCAGTGTGGGAGCTACAAATACCACAGGTGGTAACAAGATGATTTTAGGTACAGCGCCTGATGTGGCATTAAATAACTTTGGATCACATAGGAGAGGAGACAAACCTTTTCTTTAAAAAGCCAGATAGTAGGGCTTCCCTGGTGGCGCAGTTGTTGAGAGTCCGCCTGTCGATGCAGGGGACGTGGGTTCGTGCCCTGGTCCGGGAAGATCCCACATGCCGCGGAGCGGCTGGGCCCGCGAGCCGTGGCCGCTGAGCCTGCGCGTCCGGAGCCTGTGCTCCGCAACGGGAGAGGCCACAACACTGAGAGGCCCGCGTACCGTAAAAAAAAAAAAAAAAAAAAAAAAAAGCCAGATAGTAAACACCTTAGACTTTGCAGGCCGTACGGTTTCTGTGGCCACAGCTCAGCCATTTTATTAGCAAAACAGCTGTAGACAATTCATGTGATAGGCGTGGCTCTAAATAAACCTTTTTTTATGGATGCTGAGATTTCAGTTTCATATAATTTTTACATGTCATAAAATAGCACTCTTTTGATTTTCTTCCTCCATTTAAAAATGTAAAAATCATTCTTAGCTTTCTGTCTGTACAAAAATAATCACCGGGCAAGTTTGCCAAGTCCTGCCATAAGGGAAGCCTCTGTTTGATGATTGACTTTAACATTTCTCTAAAGCCTTTGAATTTCACTGTTTAACAGTTAGAAGTTGAATGTTTTATCTCTTTGTCAGACAAGACCATTTAGCTAGAACTGAACCGCGCTGTGTTGAATCCCTTAAATTTTATTTTTAAAATTACCTTACATTCATGTCTCGTTAAGTGTTTTTTTTCCATTTAGAACAGTGATTTTTAAAATGACTTACAGAAACATACTAAGTAGAGAAGAGTCCAGGTGATACATGACTGGCAATGATCATGAGACATATATGGAAGGGTTAATATTTGGGAGAATGCTATCCAGGTTTGAGTATCTGTCACTATTTTCTTCAAAGGAATACCTGTGTTTCCGAAAAGAACAAACAAAAACCTTACTATGTTTCACCACAGCTCATGATATTTTTTAAAAAGCCCCTGATTAAACACACAAATCCCCCAGCCACCTCTTCATATCAGAGCCAGCTGAGGTATGACAACCAAAGTAAAATAAGGTTAAAACTTGAGATGACTCTTGAAATACACAGAGCAGGAGTAGTGGAATTCTCTCTCCGGAATCATCTGTGGAAGAGTCCGACATAATCTCATGTAGTTTCTTACCACACGTTTTATCTTAACGCTTAGCCAGCTGATTCCTGTTTATCCAAAATGGTGACTCTCCCTTTCCTTTGTATGAAAGTACAATTGGGATTGTAGAATAGGGATTGGGAGGCATTCTTTTGAAAGAAAGCCAACTAAATTTTCTAAGCAAAACTAACCAGGGACTGCGACTACAAATGTTTCCATTAATGCAGAGGCCGTGCTTATACCTGGGACCACGTTCTCTCAGTACATCGGCTGCAACAGGCACTAAGTTCTCTCCTAGCTTCTCCTCCTGCCATCTCTCTGAGCTCTTCTCTCATGCTCCACCTCCTTGCCTTTCCTTCTCACTCAGCAGCCAGTAAGATCTTCAGTAAATCAGCCCGGGGCCATCCTGCTTAAAAACCTCAGGAGACTCATCACTGCCCTGGGGACACCCACCATCCAAACTCTCTAAGGCAGCCAGCCAACCAGGCCCCGCACCATTCCATCCCTGCCATTCTGGGGCCTCAGCTTGGGCTCCTTCCTTAGTCCAGCCCCTGACCTTCCTTCAGTGCCTCACCCTTGCCCGGTTCTGTCCTGCCTTGGAGTCTAAAGCAGAGATGCTGTTCCCTCCATCTCAGAGTTTCTCATCCTTGGCACAATTGACATTTGGGTCAGGTAGTTCTTGGTGGGAGGCTGACCTATGCACTGCAGGATATTGGGTAGCATTCTGGGCTCTCCCACTTCGATGCCAGGAGCATCACCTCCCCACAGTTAAAGCCAACAAAAATGCCTCTGGCTGGTGCCCAGTGTCCCGCCACTTGAGAAGCACTGCTCTACCAGGACAGTGTCCCTTATTTCTCTTGTTCGCCTTTTAGAGCTCAGCCTGCAGTTTACTTCTGCAGCCTCCTTGACCCCCACTTTTAAAAATGGTTCCTCTGATTTGAACCTTTCATTCCCTGCTTCACCTTTCCTTAGGAGTACTTGTCATTTATAATCATGGATCTGTGATGTGCTTATTAGTTTAATGTCTGTTCGTTCCCTAGACTATAAGCTTCTTGAAGGCACGCTCATTTGTTCACTGACTTATTCCCAGCATTTACCACAGGGCCTGGCACATTGCAGTATATCAAGAAACATTCCCAATGAACAAAGTCAAAGTTTCCTTCCATGACCCTAGTTGCCTACAGCTGTGCTCACATAAACACCATCCCCAGCTGCTATGATTCAGGCTTCTTACCACAGACAAATAAATTTTCGGGAGCTCTAAATATAATAACCCAACAAATTATCCCTCTAAATGATTAAATTACTCTCATATTTCGGGTACAAACAAGTACCTTTATTGTTGACAAGAAAATACACCTAACTCCAAATGTTACCATGGAGGGAAATTTCTCCTCCTCCCTTTTTCTCATTGTATGAGCTAATCTGTGTCCAGATCTGATTCACCTGAATAGGCAGCTCTCCATGCAGTAATGTGAGCTGCATTAAAAGCCCTTCTTCTCCGTAAGATTTCTTTTACCACTACCCTCCCAGATTTTGTGGGGTTTTGTCATTGTTGGTCATTTGTCATTTTTGGTTTGGTTTTGTTTTGACCTTTGGAGTTACCTCTCAGTTCAAAGTACTGCATTTCTTTCTAGAAGATAATGGCTTCTGGTCACTTTCTCATTTTTGTGTCTCTCACAAGCCCGGCTCACCATACGCTGTGCTTTACTGTCCTGAGTGACTTGACATTTTCCAACCAGACCATCATATCTGTCTCTCCATCAGGCTTTGGCCACACTGTTCCTTGTGTTAGAACATTCTCACCCAGTACCTTCTCCGAGAAACAGTCCCTTAATTCCCAAGATTGATCTGATATCTTTCCTACCCGCTTACCTGGCCCCTAATCTTCTCCGTGCCATTGCGCTTAATACACTACACTGCAGTTGCGCGTTCATTGCCTGCCTGACCCCTAACTTTGCTTGGAAATGCCCAGTGAGAGGAACAGGAAAAGGCTCCTATAAATATTTTCTGTAGGAATTAACGAAGTACCTTTTAAAATGTAAGCCCCCTGAAACTGAAAATCAATTCTATTGTTAGCTAGTTATAAAAGCCCATGTTTGGTTAGGGGTAGTGAAAAGAAATATATATGGCTATTACCAAAGACTGTCGTAAGTACTTACGAAGATCTTTCAAAACAGAGATGGCACATATGTCAAGTCCTTCCAGTCAAAACTTAGAAGGCTTGAGAGGGTCAACACTCTGGAATAGTGTGCTGAGCAGGATTCTGAGGCCTCATTCAAGCTTGATAAAAAGAATAATTGGATCCATCAGCAAAGTGTTATGAACATCAGGCAGGGACGTGTAACATCCAAACTCTAAAGGGGTAACTAAAAAAGTAAAAGAAAAATCCTAACAAAAATTCTCCCTCTTTTACCTAGTGTTAAAATCAGAGGACCAGTACTTGAAGAGACTTCCTTAGACATCCCTGAATCTAATCACCTTCTTTTATAGATGAAGCAGCTAAGGTCTGCAGAGTCAGTATGATGAGCAAGCCCCACAATAGCAAAGATAGAGCTAGAACAATGCCCCGCTGATTATCTAAGAATTCTCACCCACGCTGAGTTCAAGGGGCAACATTCCCGTGACGTGGCTTGCAGTGGAAGAGGCTTCTGGATCTAATATTCCTCTGCTGGTGGCTGAGAGATGCAGACTAGCAGCTAGTAATAATGCAGCAATGATTTGTTTACTATCAACTTGAGCCAGGCTTTCGCTAAACACTTTGCTATGCAGTATCTTCTTCATCCACCCCAACAATGTGATAGAAATTGTCATCATCCCCAGTATGCAAATGAGAAAACTGAGGCTTGAATGATGAACTAACTTGGGAAAAATCACACAGCTAAAAATGGAGAGAGCTGGACTTTGCACTCAGTCTGATTCCAAAATCACTTTGTCCTTTGAGGACAGCTTGAGTTCTTCGGACCTCTTCACAGACGTGATAGAGTATAGAGACAATGAAATTTGCAAAGACACTTGCTCTGAAAAGATACAAAGAGTACTTAGGAAATCTACAAAATCCTGTTGCTCCTTGATAGGAAAATCAGATGAAATGTGGACTACAGTATTTTCTTAAGTCTTCTAAAAATTGGAATGTGAAACTAGAAGCTATAGATGATCTGCGTTAAGATAGAAGTCAAAAAGACAGCGAGCCTTCCCTGGGGACTCACTACATGCTAGGCGCTGGGCTAAGAGTTTTATAAACAGAATGACTTGAATTCCCACAAACCTTGAGCAAGCTGGCGTGTTCAGGTTGTGTACTGCACAACTCCAAAGGGTACCATTCATACACACGATGACACACACAGTGGCTTTGGGTCTAGGGCAGTACAGTGGCCCTGCCTCTGAGGTGGTTAATATTATCCCACTCGTTGTTGAGAAGGCAGAGTTTCCGTGGTTGGTTCAGGCTTCATGGAACTTCCCTAAGCTGAGCTGAGATTGTAACCAGGAGCATCCTTCAGAGCCCTTGTTCCTCACTGCTCTTGCTACACTGGTGTGCCTATAAGCATCCTCTCAGAAGGCAGAGAAGCAGGCTGATTAAATCAGCATGGCCAAGCTTGCCTGAGTTATATGAAATCGGTCTTCATAGGAAGACCGATTTCATAGGAAGCACAAAGCCAGCTGTTAATGACTCGATACTATTAGCAGTAGATTGTGGATATCACGATTCAGCCCGTGCTTTCAAAGCAAAATAAACAGATTCCATTTGAATATGTATTGGTTCTATATTCAGTACCATTATCCTGCTTTTTAGCATAGCATGCACTGGAAAAATAAAATCTCTGTTTAGAAATAATACTTGGTTCAGCATCAGTACCCACAGTCTCCACCTTAAAGAAAAAACAACTAGTAAGTTTTTGGGGAAAACAATACATGAATTAATTTCAGTTCAAAAGAACAGCAGGGATTATTCAGGTAGAAATATTTATGCCCCTATGATGGAATTGCCACATTTAATCAGCATGACCAGTAGCACTTTCTAAACAACAGCTGCTAGAGAAATGTACACAATAAATGTGGCAGTTCTGTGGAAAATGGAATTTTTGTATACTAGCCATTAGATTTTTTTCCCCAATCATTACGTTGCCCCCACTCCCGCAAGATGTGGAGTTTTTGCATAAGTTGCAAATTCATGGTTAAATGAGGCACTTTTTTGACTTGGCAAAAGCTGTGTAAACATGAAGTTATGAATAGTCTGAACTGGTTTGAAAGGTGTAACCTTAAACACCAGTGTTATCATGATGACGGTATTTTTTAAAATATTGGTTTCAAATGAGTCTGCCTGAAATTAGCATAAGGTAGCAACTACTCATTCTCACTCTGTGTAGCTTCTGAACTTTCAGTAAGATGGAAAAATAACATGGACCCCTGAAATATAATGTCTGAGACTGGCTGGCTTTAGAATCAGGCTGGCTTTGCTTTGCTCCTCACTAACTGCACGTGAGATCTTGGGCAAGTCACTTAGGCTCTGGTCTTGTGTCCTCATTCAGAGGACAGTCCACCTTACTGACTGTTACATGGGTTCACTGAATCAATACGTGTATAAAGTGTTCAACAAAGTGCCTGATTCCTAGTTAGTGGGACTCATTTTTTTATAGCTTTTATAATTACTGTATTGTGGTATTCTCTGCTCTGCACTGAGAAGGGATCTGCCTGTATTGCTGTATAAATATTTTCTTATTTTAATGATAGCTGCTAACTTTTCATTTGACCTTTCCTTACTATTATATGTATGTTGTAATAAACTTGAACTACACTCAAAGTAAATAGATTTCTTTCAATGTTATTATCTACCAGTTCCTTTTAGAGAATATTTGCTTTGGCAAGTAGAGGTATTTCCTGCTCTAATCAAACCACCAGGCTTATTCGATTTAAAGACATTTTCACAACATTTTGAACATTGCAGCAGTTACAGAAAACTATAAAGTATGTTCTCTGCCTTTGAAGAGATCTGGGGGAGGATTATTGACATCTTTTATACAGAACAAGAATCATCCTGAAATACCAAAGAAAGGTTTAATATAACTGTGATAACTGAAATGACATACTGATTTAACTATTTAATGAGCAACCCCTGTGAACTCTGCCCACCCATTCATTCAACTACACAGTGAAATAAATGACATCTGAACTTCCACACCTGGATGACCAAATCGCATAAACAACGTAAGAAAGGATAGAAGCACTTGGGTTTCAGTATCATGTCTTTCTTTGAGAAAGTTCTGTCTCCCAAGTCCTTCCAAGTCATCTCTTGAGTGTCTGAGTCCACATCCAGCTCCCCATCGTACTTGTTTACACACAGATGTTCTGGTTTGGGTTTTGCTTCCCTCCACGGTGCCATATCCCTCATCAAATTTCACTTTGCTTTAATGAAGAAAGGGCTGGTTTTGCCACAGTGTGAAACCTTTCAGTGGTAAATGTTTTCCCAAGAACTGCTGCTTTTATTTTCTTCAGAATTCTTTATTTGTGCCCCCTCTCTCCCTCTGTCCTTCCTGTCTGTCTTGTTCTTGCTTTCTCTCTCGCACACATGCACAAGGACAGGCAGACACACCAACATTCACATACCTCTTAGCCTTCCTTTTCATAGCATCATCCCACGCCCCACAGTTGCCTTGGCTACAATGAGTCCAGAGACTTCAAATCCAAAGCCATGTATAATATATGCTAGGGGACCCCTGCAGTGAGTGGTATACAGCATGAAAAAAGGACACACTAAATCTTGACTTAAGCAACAAGTGAATTGGGTGTGATTCTTATTTGTTCAACGAAGAGGCGTCAACATACGATTACTTTATATCATTTAGGAAAAAACAGGGTTGTTGTTTTTTTCCCCAGAAAAGTATAGTAGAAACCAATGAGTACACTGAAGTAGCCCTACTCCTCAAGTTTATAGTATCATTGATGTATTCACTTTAGGAAAGTTGTGTCAACAACTTAGGCCTTTGGGTGTGATGTAGCAAATACCTTTCTCCTAGGCTAATAGGGGAGAGTAACAGGAGGTGAGGATTTGTTCCTCTCCATCAAAAGTCTGTGTTTCGCTGTTTCTGTTGTTCATTCCCTCTCTTCAGCCCCTCCTCTTTGACAAAAAGAGCAAATGAAAGGAATGGAGAGGGAAAAGAAGGAATGAAGTGTTCGGCAGAGTAAGAGAAGGAATTCCTTGAAGTAAAAAAAAAAAAAAGCTTTTCAGGCAGTTCTGAAGTTGGTCCCATCTGAGAACTTTGTTATGGAAATTGGCTGTGGAGCTCACCTACCTGGGGCTACTACGATTGAGGCTTTTATTCCCTCAATTGAGTATGGCTGTGGTGTGGAATTTGGGGAACAAGCTGGAGGGAGGGTATGTCTTCCCCACTTGCCGTCATGGGGTCATCCTCTCAGCCTCATCTGCACTCTGGGCTCCTGTCTTGACAAATGGTATTTATTTGTCACTACCGATCATTTCTCTGGGTACAGTCTTGGCCCCAGCTTTTATTGCAGCTTTAACAATTTTTATAGCCTAAGCACACCTCATCCAACAGGAACCATCCTTACTAAGTCATTTGTTTAATACAAAGCCCATAATGCAAAAACTAGTACTGTAGGTGAAGTCATTCTTTGTGCGGGAAAGTAAATGCGTCTGATTAAAAAAAAAAATGTTCCACCCTCATCCCTCACTACGATTAGGAATATGAACTATATTCAGACGGAAGAGTTCAATGCCAATATTATGGGCTGCACGATTGAGCCCAGAAACAACAATAACAGGAAAGGAGAGGCAGGGAAGACCAGAAAGCTCAAGGAAAAAGAAGGCTTTGAAACAAAATTATAGAACTTTGTGTGAGTTAACTGGTTTTGCTTCTTTCTTTAAATAAATTTATTTATTTGTTGATTTTTGGCTGCATTGGGTCTTTGTTGCTGCACGCGGGCTTTCTCTAGTTGCGGCCAGTGGGGGCTCCTCTTCGTTGCGGTGCGTGAGCTTCTCATTGCGGTGGCTTCTCTTGTCGCGGAGCACGGGCTCCAGGCACGTGAGCTTCGGTAGTTGTGGTACACGGGCTCAGTAATTGTGGCTCATGGGCTCTAGAGCGCAGGCTCAGTAGTTGTGGCACACGGGCTTATTTGCTCCGCAGCATGGGGGATCTTCCCGGGCCAGGGCTCGAACCTGTGTCCCCTACATTGGCAGGCAGATTCTTAACCACTGAGCCACTAGGGAAGTCCTGTGGTGTGCATTATTGACAGTGGGGTTTGAATAGTTTGAAGTTGGTAAATGTTCCTGTTGAGAAACCATGTGTTGCTTTGAGTTTGCAGAAACACCTGAGGAAGATGATCCCTTGCTGTCCTGATGGTCCTGTGCTTTTTGTGCATCAGAAGGTGAAAATTGAGGACTTGAATTTACTTTCTTCTTTTTTTTACTTGAAGTATAGTTGATTACAATGTTCTGTACAAGTACAACTCTTCTACAAGTTTCAGTTGTACAGCAAAGTGATTCAGTTGTACATACATATATATGTACATACATATATATTTTTTCATATTATTTGCCCAAGTAGGACCTTGTTGTTTATCTCTTTTATATATAGTAGTTTGTATCTGCTAATCCCAAACCCCCAATTTATTCCTCCCCGACCTTTCCCCTTTGGTAACCATAAGTTGTTTTTTTTTCCTATGTCTGTGGGTCTATTTCTGTTTTGTATATAAGTTCATTTGTATATTTTTTAATATTCTGCATATAAGCAATATCATATTTGTCTTTCTCTGGCTTACTTCACTTAGCATGTTAATCTCTAGGTCCATCCATTTTGCTGCAAATGGCATTATTTCCTTCTTTTTTATGGTTGAGTAATATTCCATTGTATAAATATACCACATCTTCTTTATCCATTTTCTTAACAGTAAATATTTAAAGGGAAAACTTTGTCCTAACACTTTTAGCAAGTATGGTTATCACGTTCCTGTTACATACGAGTGGAAGTCTGCCGAGTTCATACTAGGTGATCATTTAATGCCAATACAAAACCAGCTATTGGACAAACAAATATTTCAATGAAACCGAATAATTAATAAGATCTTGATTTACTATTCTCAAAATTGTAGAATAATTGGTGGATATCTGGGTGTTCCTATTTTGTTTCATTCTTCCCCCCATTGGTTGTTCTGGGTGAAACTTTAGAATATTTATGACTGCCTTTGGCTCTCTTTGGCATGCTCCCTACAATTTATCTACCTCTGTAGTAATTTGCTTCTGAATTTGAAGATTAAAGGATGATGAATGGCAAGGCTTAGTGTTTACTGGTTGTGGTGAGGAGGGGAAGTGTGGAGTTTTCCTAAGACTCCATTAGAATTAATTCATCCTGTTCAGGGTAGTTCACCAAGTATATCCTCTGCTCTGACACTTAGCAATGACTTAGACTCATAATGCATAGAGGTGTTATTAAAAATACATCAAAATTGACAGCATGAATTGTACATGATAAACTTCTAGAAATCCTGGAACCCAGTGCCTGCACCCTGAGTAGAGTCCTGGGCAGTCGAACTCTGTATTCCATCAGAAAACGGTTTCTCTTCAGAAGCCTCCAAGCTCTGATAAAGGTCTTTAAGTAGCTCTGATTAGTAGAGACTCCCCATCAATTAGGGAAATGGCATTCAGACACATGGAAAGTCAGAATATTAGCTACAGTTTACCAAAGTGAAAAGGAGTGGGTGTTGCTCGGTTTTCTGGTCCAGCCATTTCTCTGCTCAGTGAATATGATCAGGACTTTCTCGCTGTCTCTATGTATTTTAACTCGTTGATGTTGAGAGATACAGTGTAGGGTTGGAAAGACAAATAGATTTTATCTAAAATTCTGATTCCTGTCGGTTGATAGTAGCTGCCTAAGGTGTTGATTTAAGAAGATTATGATATCATAATATCTGGGTTCAATTAAAAAAACATAAAAGAATTGCCACAATTGAAGAGTACTTTCTGCCACAAGGTGGGGGAGGGGGAGAGAGAGGAAGAAAGATGTACTGTATTATATAGACATACTTATATATGTATGTACCAAATTATCTAAAATAATTGTATATGCACTTTTAAGAGGTCATTGTAAGGGTGAAATTGCACAATATAGGTGTCAGATACTGGCTAATTATTATCGACTTGTTGCCCCTTTCCCTCTTGGGCAGACAATGAAAATGCAATTTCAGCCTCCCTTGACGTTAGGTGTCTCCCTGTCCCTGAGTTCTGGAGAAGGGAATGCGTGTATAGAAATGACATCATTTCCAGACACAGAAAATAAATCCACCTAGGATTCTCCATCCTGTTTCTCTGTGCACTGGCAGAAGGAATGGAGAGGACTTGGGTCAGAAAACCTAGAAGGGAGTGTGGACACGAGAAGGGGCCTGAGTCCCTGAATGACCGCATGGATCAGAGGCCTCCCCCGGCCCCTCCCACTTTTGCCTGCCAACCTGCTTTGTCCTGCCATGAACAAGAAATACACTTTTACTGTGTGGCGCCCCAGAAAGCAAGGTTGGTTGCCTACATTGACTCATACTGTGTATGTCAGAGATTTTTAGAGAATGTAAAGCACACCGGAAGTCTAGATTAGAAATACAAGAAGGCAAAATACATGATTTCCCTTTCCATACAAATTGTCTATTTTTATATCTGCTAAGAAGCTTTGCCAAAGCATTCTTTCTCTTGCGTTAAATGGGCAGGTTGAACACACTTCCCTTCTTCCTAAATCTAGCTTATGCTTCAAACTGTCTGTCCAGCACAGCCTTCCCTGATGATGACAGTGTCAACATTTGAATCCAGGGGCAGCCTCCAAAACTACATGAGAACTCTCAGGGGAAATCTCAGGGGTGAGCAGAGCAGGGGCACTTCTCCCCTCTCTCCTTCCCCCCGGTACATACATCCTCGACTGAGTCACTTTCTGCTTTGTAGTTCCTGTCTCTGCCAACTTGGGTCCACTGTGTGGCCTCCTCTAATCCCCAGGTTATTTGATCTTCTACTCTCATTTTCTCCCCAGCGCTTTCCTATTTAGGTTTTATAGACTTTATTTTTCCTTTCCTAAGTGTAATTTTTTGTATCTATCTTATTTGAATTTCATTTCGTATAATCCCTCCAGTGCATCCAGGCCATTTTGGATTCTAAACATGTTGTCTCATTCCTGACAGCTGGGTATTCATTGTAGAGTACAAATATATACTTAACTGTGATGGCCACACACTTATAAATAGAACAGTAAAACTACAGTGAAAGTTAGAAGAGATGGGAGCCATCCATGAGGCTGGTCCAATGGGTGCGTACTTGTTCTTGCAAATAAGGCAACTAGAACAAATGGAAAACTGATTTAACTTGCGTGTGCTAGCTCTCTCTCTCTCTCCCTCTCTAAGAATATCTTTGTCTCTGCATATCTTCCTCACTCTCCTCTCTGCAGACCCATTTTTCTTGTTCCATGGTTCACATGGCACGACATGGCTGCCAACACCCCAAAGTTTTATACCCTCCACCCCCTTTGAGAAATTGCCTCTGATTTTTAGTAGTTGAAAATATTAGAATGAGAGAGAGTGAGAGAAAGAATTCAAGAGAGAGAGAGTGAGAGAGACTCTTCTTGGTCCAGCTTGGTCAAGCATCCACATCTGGTCCAATAAACTCTAGCAAAGAGGGCAAAGTTATGGTGAGAAATAAGGCTCAGTGTTCCCAAGCCTGTGGATAAATGAAGGAGAATCATTTGAAATCAGGCACAGCCCCCAAAAGATCTACTTATGGAGGTGAAAGTGAATGGTAGAAGAACATAAAAAAATAAACGAGAGAAGTGAGAGAAACTGATTATAATTTCACTTCTTTGGAACCTGAAATTCAAAAAAGCCTGTGTATGTGTGTGTGTGTGTATATATATATGTATAGGTATGTGTATGCATTTATACACATACAACACGCTTAGTGAATGCATACTATGCCAGCTACTGGAAGAGCCCTTGTTCTCAGGTAGCTTTCAGTCTCATGGGAAACACAGACACACAAACCGAGAAAAGTTAAGCTCTTGTGAATGGTGATCATGGAGCCCAGAGACCACTTACTAACCCAGGAAAGGAGAATGACAGGAAGTCTTCCCAGAGGAGTAGATGCCTGGGATGGCTCTGAAAGGCAGAATAAGAAGTGGCCGGATGAAGGATGGGTGAGCAGGCCATTCACAGTGGGAGGGATAACATGGACGGAGACAGGACGGTGAGAAATAATATGGTGTATGTTCTGGGAAGGGAAGCCTGGAGTTGCTAAAGCATAAAGAGGTAAAGAGAGAAAAGCAGTAGGGAGGGAGCAAAGGGCACACTTCAAAGAGCTTTGCTGGCCCGGTTCATAAATCCAGACATTAATCTAAGGACATTGGGAAACCATGGAAAGATTTTAAGCCGAGGAGTGATACCACCAAACTTGCGTTTTATATAGATCACCCGGCAGATAGCTGGAAAATGGATGTGAGAGGAAGACGACTTGGGAGACAGGGAGACTAGTTAAGTAACTATTGCAGTGATCTAGGGGAAAGATGGAGAGCTAAACTAAAGCAGAATAACATGAATATTCATGACTTCAACAACTAGATTTTAACATTTCTTATGTGCCTGCTACTGTGCTAGATATCTTCCATGGGCCATCTTGTTTAGTCTCTAGAAAAGACCTATCATGTCAGGTACTATTATTGCAGGTGAGAAAACTGAGGCTGAGAGAGAGAGATTGCCACTTACTGGCTATGAGACTTTTGGCCAGGTAAAGGCAATATTTAAATCCAGGTCGCTCTGACAACAAACTTTAGTAATTAACCACCATCCCAATGGTAATAGTGATGAAGAGGAAGGAGACAGGTCAGAAATATTTAGGAGGTATAATTATCCGGACTACGTCATGGACCAGGTTCAGGGAATAAGGGAGAAGAATTCGCCCAGGATAGCTACCACGTTTTGAGCCTGGATGTCTAGGATGGTGGATGCAGAAGGATTTTGTTCATTTTGGAAAAGGGCCTTGGATATTCATTCCAACTGAAATCCATCACCTGGAAACCAGTCATTTGCCACCATCACTCTCCAGACGCTTGGCCCTTCCCTATTCTGTGGCTAGTCAGTCACTCCAGCCCTCCTGGCCTGGGCCCCTTGGCCAATATTTCCACCTGTTTTACAGTTCCTGCAGTTCCTGCAGTCCCCTTGTCCCCTGACCTTTCCACCGTACCCGCCTTGCCAGTCGCTTTCCTTGGATCAAACTTACTGTCCATTTACCCTGTGCCAGCTCATGGAAAGTCATGCACTGATCCCTGCAAAAAGCAGCTGGGTTTAGTGCCCTCTCTCACCCTTATCCTTTCCTCCTTCCATCAACCTCCCCGTCCTGTTCTACACTGAGCCCCTCTCCTTAGACCCTACCCAGACACCTGCTCTTTGCAAGGTGAAGTAACTTCGCCACTGACTTAGGAATCAAGGTCGTGTAAGTTGAGGTTGCTCAACTTAGCTGGCCCACACCTGCACATTCATTATGATCCATTCTCCTGTCTCCACTCTTATTTCAGAAAAAGAGGTTGTTTCTCTTCTTGCTACCAACTGAAATTGATCAGTTGTGTACAAACTGTTTTTAATACATTATCTAAACTGTGTGCACCATGCAAATTCAGGTAAAGTTATTTATCCTCTCTATTAAAAAATATAATAGTGTCATCATTAGCAGAGCTTCCGTCATCCCACAACGAACTATGAGAAGGGCTCAACTTTCTTCATCCTTACCTCGGGTCAGGACGAAGTAGGTTCACCTCCAATCAACTAGATTTTAATTAGCCCCAAAATGATGCTTTGCTTCCGTTTCTAAGCCTCAGCCAGTGAAATTACCAGACAAAAAATGAGTTTAACAAGTAAAGAAAGGCAAAAGTCGTTAATATCTCAAAAACTAGGTCTTTTACTATATATTAACAAGTACTAAGATGCCACCATTTTTAAGATTTTTTTAAAAAAGGGATTTGAGGGAAATTAAATGCATAAATGCAAATTTAATCCTGATGTCAGAAATGTGAATGTGCAAATGTGTAGAAAAATTGGATTTTATAAATAATATGATACAGTGAGTTTTATTCCTAGAATTATGCTTCTTTTTACCTAGTGCTTGTAGCTAAGTCTAACTTGGTCAGTTAGAAAATTCTTAGTCCACAGTGCCCTCTGTTAAAAATTTGGCTGTATTTTTTGTTTTACAGGGAAGTAGTATCTGAGACCCACGATAGCCATTTCTCTCTTAGGTTAAGAATTGTTTTTTGATGGCTTTGCTCGATGATCTTTTTCGAAAACATAAACATACCTTCAGTAAAGACTGAAGCACCACGAGGAAGGAAAAGCCCGTAACCTAGGTGGCTGTTTTTGAATATGGAATAAAACATGAATCTGGAGATAAGCAAATGAGGACACAATTTTCAGTGTTCTACCCCAGTAGGAGTTTAGTGGAGAAAACAATTTATTTGCTCTAAAATGACAGAATATTTCTCAGCAAACAGCCGTATGTGTTCGCGTGTGCATGTTTCCCTTATTAAATGATAAAATCACTCTAGCTCTGGATTTCAGTGTCTTCCTGCTGGAAGCATCTGATTGCACAAATTAAGCCTAGGACTTAGTCTGGGCAAAAGTATTTTGCTGTCTCATAGGCTCACAGTTAGTGCTGCTATATGGATATATATACTTTTGTATACATGTATGCATACATTTATATATTTTAACAGCATTTTTAAAAGGATAGTGTTTGAAATGTTCAGTGAATGTTTATTAGAATGCCTTGAACTCCCTGAGCGTCTGCCATGTTTTCTATCTTCCCATGGAGATTCTGGTTTTCTATCTCTTCTAAAATAGCCTTAGCTGGTGAGAGGTACCAAATCAACACCCTAGAAGTCAGAAAGCTACTTGTTACTACCATCCTGTCGTACTGCCTTTGCGTTTCTGTGCCACAGCTGGCTGAAAGACCTCTAGTTCCAGCTTCCTATTTAATGTGGCTGGTACTCTCTTCCTGGTGAATCACTTTACTAGCTTGCGCACGGGGTACTGATCTCATAGACTAAGCACACACACAGCTATAGGCGTGCACACACAAACACGGGCACACACACACACATGCACTCACAGGCAAATATACATGTATACACACACACATACACATGAGTATCGTGTTCATGTGTGCACATATGCATGCATGTGTGCAATACACATGACACACCTGTGCGTGCACACGCACATGCACACATATATGTGTATGTGTACACATGCATGTAGATGCATACATCTGCATTTGCATGGACACACATGCACACAGCTCCAAAGCCCTTTTCCTCTTACCTCTTCCACCTAAACGTTTTCCTTTGTTCCCTTTTTTTTTAATTTTTAATTTTATATTGGGGTATAGTTGACTTACAAAGTTGTGTTAGTTCCAGGTGTACAGCAGAGTGATTCAATTATACATATACATGTATTCATTCTTTTTCAGATTCTTTTCCCATGTAGGTTATTACAGAATACTGAGTAGAGTTCCCTGTGCTGTAGTAGGTCCTTGTTGATTATCTATTTTATATATAGTAGTGTGTATGTGTTAATCCCAAACTCCTAATTTATCCCTCCCTGCCCCTTTTGCCCTTTGGTAACCATAAGTTTGTTTTTTAAGTCTGTGAGTCTGTTGTTGTTTTTTTTAATCTTTACTTTCTTTTTTATTTATTTATTTATTTTTGGCTATATCAGGTCTTAGTTGCGGCACATGAGATCTTTGTTGAGGCATGCAGGATCTTTCTTTGCTGCATGGGCTTCTCTCTAGTTGTGGCGTGCAGGCTCCAGGGCACGTGGGCTCTGTAGGTTGCGGCAAGCGGGCTCTAGTTGAGGCACGCAAGCTCAGTAGTTGTGCCGCGAGGGCCTAGTTGCCCCTTGGCATGTGGGATCTTAGTTCCCCGACCAGGGATCGAACCCACGTCCCCTGTGTTCTAAGGTGGATTCTTTACCACTGGACCACCAGTGGTAAAGTGTTTTGTAAATAAGTTCATTTGTATCATCTTTTTGTATTCCACATGTAAGTGATATCATATGGTATTTGTCTTTGTCCTACTTCACTTAATATATTAATCTCTAGATCCATCCGTGTTGCTGCAAATGGCATTATTTCACTCTTTCTATGGCCGAATGGTATTCCACTGTATGTATGTACCACATCTTCTTTATCCATTTCTCTGTCGCTGGACATTTAGGTTGCTTCCATGTCCTGGCTATTGTGAATAGTGTTGCAGTGAAGAGCGGGGTGCGTGTATCTTTTCGAGTTATGGTTTTCTCTGGATACATGCCCAGGAATGGGATTGCTGGGTCATGTGGCAACTCTGATTTTTAGTGTTTTGAGGAACCTCCATACTGTTCTCCATAGAGGCTGTACCAATGTACATTCCCACCAACAGTGTGGGAAGGTTCCCTTTTCTCCACACCCTCTCCATTTAGTGTTTGTAAACTTCTTGATGATGGCCATTCTGACCAGTGTGAAGTGATAGTTTTCTCCTCAATGCCCCCAATATTGAGACTCTTTTGAGGTTATTGTATAACTCATTGCTGTTCAGAATATATTTCTACAGATGAGGCCTGGATTTCTCTTTTTCCAAGATCACTGAACAGTCCTACGCACCAGTTATGGAAGTTTTCATAACCCGCCTAAGCAGAAGAAACATCAAATCATTGAAGCTTAATCTGAAGAAACGAGGGTCACCTTGGCCTTGCCTTCTGACTTGGGCTGTCTGTGTTGTAAAAAGCGAGGGACACGGAACTGAGAGCTTCCCACAGCATCCTTCCCTAGATCCAGGGTGTCAGCACACACAGAGATTTGCAAGTGTTTTCTACCGCTTTCCCTGATTACTTCTTTGTGGGGGATGTTGGTTTTCACATTCCAGCATTCCCCGGTGTTGCAGGGTTCTTTGCGTTAGACTGATGAGAGAGGCGTTGAAAGTTGTTTCTCCTGCTGGGGCAAGAAGTGGCAGGGATTGGAGGTGGCTTCATCATGCCCTGTAGATCTTATCTCTGCTCTTGTGCTTTTGTTTCATGCACTGAGAGAGGGCACACTGGGTCCGACCTCTGCTAAGTCACTGTGGAAAAGATTGGAAACAAGAGGAGGAAGAGGATCGTGTCTCTTAGTTGAATGCTCTGAGTTTATTGACTCCTATCTTTCTTGTTATGGGTAGACTTGGGCTTCCCAGGCCTCTGAGCTCAGGATTCTGTGATCAGGTCAACAAACCCCTGCCAGGGAGGCACCTGAACAACAGACAAGTGAGAGGAACTGACTTCTGTAAGAAAATTGGACAGTGAATAAACTGCTTAGGAGGATTTACTAGCCCAATAGAGGAAACGTCTACCAGCTCAAGTCCCATGAGATTCTAGCAGTATTTTCCCAGTCTGTTGCCTACCATCCCCAACCCAGACACTGCCCCCAAATTCATGTCACTGGGGCTATCTCCACAGCCTTACACTGACACTTTAGTCCCCAAGGTTGGTGGGGCCTGAAAACGCAGCATAGGTAGGACTTCTAGTGTTAGCTTAAAAAGCCCTGAAGTCCCGATGTACACAATTACCTAAACACTTTTCTGTACATGATTTCTAAGCAACATACTCTTTATTGTTAATAGAACAATGAGTACCTACTTTATATTAATTTTAGTGTTAGGCTCTAAGGATGCCAAGGTAACAGGACATAGCCCCGACCTCAAAGATCTCATGGTCTTGGAAGGAGGAGACAGGAAAGTTCATATTGTTGAGAATCTGTAGTACGTAATATGTGGACAAGGGATAGTGAGGCTAGAGAAAGGACACCAGGAAGGAGGCTGACTTGGCGTAGTTGGCCCAAGAAGATACCTTTTAAACTATATCTTAGGAGAAAGAAGAGGGTTAGTCAAACTAATTTAGCTGGAATTACAGGTCCGCACACTAATATATATATATTAGTGACCGCCTGTTTCTTTGGGGATTTTTCAAGAAGTCTGTATGTGGGGGTAGGTAACGTGTGCTGCTTGCTGAGGCCCAGATGGAGAGGGGGCTAGAGAGGCCATTGAATCCACAGGGAGCCATTGAAGGATTTAAAGCAGTAGAATTAAAATATCATTTTCATTGCTCTGTCTTCTAGGATGCTTTGACTGTACACTTATGGACACAGATATTTTCAACAGAATTGTCCCAAGATTGATAAATTTTTATTGAGAAAATATTTCCTGGGAGCAGTAAGCTTAAGCCAATTTAATTTCTTAATCAACTTCATGTACCTTTTCATACAGAACCCATTCATCCAGAGTGAATGATGGGGTCCGATCTTCTTTGGAATCAAAATGACAGAGAAAAAAAAATTCAGAGTAGAAAAGGAAAAAAAGTAGTGAGTTCAAAACTTCCCTCTTTAGGTTCTCATTTTACAGAGGTCATGTGACCTGCTGAATGCAAAATACCTTCTTGCCACCTTCTCATATTTGTTTTGGACACAGGAGGGGTCCACTTCAATTCGGGGCGTCAGTTATTTTAGAATGCTTCCATCCTTGGGGAATTTTTAAGTTTTCTAATTATATCTGAAGCAACTGAATATATTTCAAATGGGGCTTTCAAGGAGAGGGACGGTGGAAGTTGAGCAATTAGGCACACTTTGCTTGCTGCCATCACAGACAAAAGAGACAGAGCTTAGAGGGAAGGTATGATCCTTCCCGCCGTTGCTCGGGGCCCGAGGCTCTTCAGGGTCACTGAGGAACGGCGTCGCCCGCTCATCCCACATCAGCCCAGGAGCACAGGAACCTGGAGAGGTCCTTTGTTGTAGTAACAGTGACTGCTGTCAGGAAGGCTTGAAAACAAGTCACCTGAGGGTTGATGATGACCGGGAAGCTGTATTTTGAAGGATCCCAGGCGCCTCTTTAACATTCATGCCTCCTTCAGCAATCTGCTAATCTGTAGACTTCAGCTTTCATCTCCTTGAATGCCACCCGGCTCCCCTTGTTGTGCCATGCCTGTGAAATATGCATCACTCCTGTGCCTTTCATCTGAGAGTTGATGACCAAGATTGACGTGTTAGTCAGCAATGGGTTAATGTCAGTTGGAATTAACAGCAGATTCACTCATTGGCTTTTATTGTTAATATTTACATAGCTTCCAGATGGTGGCCTTTGGGTAGGGAGACCAATGGAATGTGTAATGAGCCAAGGTCAAGAAGCTCAGAAAGTCACTTCTTTCTTTTTTTTTTAAAAAAAAGTGTTTTATTTATGCTTTTAATAAATGAAATGAATTGAATGGCTTCCAGTAAAACTGACAAAAATAAAATACAAGCTTTGGCTTTCTGCAAGTCTGAGCAGCCCAAATGGTTACTAAGTGGTAGTTTTTGGGAGCTGGGTAAGCTCGGTTTTCTGAGGCAAGCCATTACAAAAATCTGAAGGAAAAATATCAATCTTAAGTCTTTTTTGTTACCTTTTTTTTTCCAAGTTGGTAAACTTTACATAAAGCATCTTTCCTCAGCCTTTGTACATTTTCTAGCGCTACCAAGACCACACTAACCTGCTTTCTTCAGCTTGGCTTTCAACTCAGTATTTTGAGTGCTTCATCCTTGGCTATAAAGTGACCCCTTCTACCTCCTCAGTTTTAACGTCTCAAAGCAAGATGGCTTAGAAATAGATTGGACATATTCTCAAATATTCTGAAATAACCCAAGAGTTGTATTTGAATGATTTCAGTGGCACACACGTCATGTTCTGAATTCTTTGCCTCCTTGAGTGCTTAATTTTCTCGAGAATCGTATAGTTTTTACACCATCCATCTCTTTTGAGATTTTACTGGTGCTTAAAATATAAAGATATTTTCCTCCTTCTTGAGGAAGTAGTATTTTCCCTTTGTGGTTGAAAGGAATTATAGCAAAAGGAAAGAGCATGATCTTTGGAATCATCTGTCAGTTATAATCAAAGCTGCATCACTGACAGACTTATGCCCTTGGACCACTTCTCTGAGCCTCAGTTTCTAAACCTGCAAAATGGGGATTAAAATAAACAAAGACCAGAATCGCTGTGGCAGAGAAACTATATAGATTTGCTCACAGGTACTGCCCCAAAGTGGACTTTTGGGAAAAGCAAACCAGACTTTTGTTCAGTGTCCTTTGAGTTGGAATTACAGTGAGTTGTTCTACATGTGTCAAACACCCTGACTTTTCTTTTGAGAGTTTAGCCCTGATAATTTGCAAGGGAGTATTAATTTTAAATAGGTGATTTCTAAAGGTTTTGCTGTTCTGAAATTCTGAATATCTGTCATCCAAATATGAATTAGGTTTTAGATATACTGTAATAGTTATTTCCTGAATCCAACACACACCGCCTCCTTCAACATAATGTGGGAAACTTCAACTCTCTTTGCAGAGTCAAGTGCAGGAAAACCATCATCCAGTTTGTTCTAGTGTGTGTGTGTGTGTGTGTGTGTGTGTGCAGGAAAACCATCATCCAGTTTGTTCTAGTGTGTGTGTGTGTGTGTGCAGGAAAACCATCATCCAGTTTGTTCTAGTGTGTGTGTGTGTGTGTGTGTGTGTGTGTGTGTGTGTGTGTGTGTGTTTGTTTTTTACATGTCCTCCATCCCTCTCTCTGTTGCTGTGGAACGATGCATCTCTGAGGACCTCACCTGAATCTATGTTGTATGATCATTGCTAGGCTTATTGTCTGACACATTGAGACCTGTTCATGGGCCACTCACAGAAGAGCCGGTTCCAGGGCAAGTCACAGCTTCTCTGTGGCTCAGTGCCTGCATCTCTAAAACAGGGTAGTCACCCCTGTCCTTTCTGCCTTGCCAGAGACAGTGTATATTAAAGAGGTTTGAAAAACCTCCTGGGATGAACAAATTCTGGATGAACATTGGTAGTGTAGAAAAGCACAGAGCCTGTATAACCCCCTGGGACTAAAAGGGGGCAAAGTCAAATATGTAATTCAAAGACAGGTTGGCTGGGGTTTGATATCCGAATTATTTTATCCATTGTGTGGTTGAAAGAATAAGGGTTTTGAGGTCCTACCATAGATCAGGATTCATACAAATAAAGAGACACCAATTTCCAAGCACAACAAGGTGGGTTCCGGTTAAGAAAGGCTAGTTTGAATCAATGGTTCAGTTTTATATATTTTTCTGCTTCAGAATTTACCAGTTTTGAGACCTTTGACATTTCATGTAACCTTTCTGAGCTTCAGTTTCCTCATCGGCCCAAAGGTGATACTAACAGCAGTTTTTCAGCTTTTTGTGTGTGTGTGAATTAGAGACATGTAACAATGTGTAAAGCACCTAGCACAACCCCAGAGACACACATGCCCCAAAGAAATATTGACGATTGTTTCTAGATTTTACACCTTTCAAGTGTACAACTAAACCAGATTTTGAACTCAGCCCGTGTGTTACAGATGCTTTTTTAGATATCAAAGTGTATATAAATAAAAGAAGGATGAAAAGAATTCCACCCAAAAAAAGCAAAGACGGGTTGGGAATGTAATTAAAGCAGAACAGATGAAAGAAATCATTTGGCAGAGAGGAGATCCCATTCCTAATAAGACATGCATCACCTTTCAAGGTAAATTTTAGAATGGAAACACTTTTTGAAATGGATTGACCTGCACACTTGTGAAGGTCCCTCTGGACCAAGTTCTTGTCTTCGGTCAATACGCTTGGTCTCAGTGACTTATCACAAAGGACAAGATAGAGAGGACAGCTCTTCGGTGCTGTCAAGTATTGAGATTTTTAGGGCAACGCTAAGATGTAAGGAAAATTCCTAAGGGTTTGAGCTCAGAGGGTCCTGGAGAGCAGCAGTAGTCCTCGAACAGCTTGAATTGTGTTTCCAAGGGGAAAGAATGTGTTTCTGAGGAGGTGAAAGGTAAAATGAATGTTTGATGAACTGAGAATGAGAGTAGAATGACAGACAGTAAGCAGCCTAAGCCCTGGATGATGGCTGGGCGTAGGGTTAATGGCAAGAAGAAGGGGAATCTAAATAACCAGAACATGTGCAATAAAGTACACAAAAGATAGATTTCTCAGGGACTGAGCAGACCCTCTAGAACAGTGATTCTCAACCAGGGGTAGTTTTGCCCCCCAAAGGGCTTTGGCATTGTCTGCAGACATTTTTGTTTCACACAATTTGGGGGGGGGGGTGCTACCTGCATCTAGTGGAGAGAATCCAGAGATTCTGCCACACACCCCACAATGCACAAGATAGTCCCCACCTCCAACAAAGAATTACCCAGCCCGAGATGTCAAGAGTGTCCAGGTTGAGAAACCCTGCTCTAGAAAGACATTTTCTAAACTCCATTCCACCAGCCTGCCACAGGGTAATGACATTTGCGGGGCAGGGTGCATGGAAGGAAATGTGGTTTGGGAAGGGTGGTTCCATGTCGCATAAATTGGGGAAGTTCTGTGACCCCAAAATGCAAATAGGTTTCTTTACTGCAGAATGTTTCTGGTATTTAATAAAAAAGGAAACCATTGCCAAAGCCAATTTCCCTAGAAATAACTTTGTAACTTATAAATGTTCTGCAAAGTATAGTATGGGAAACTACTAACCTAGCATTTCATGCTAATTACTCTGGTGGGATATGCCACAGTATCTACTTGAAAAAAAGTAGACACAGTCGACCTTCAGTTGTTTAAACAGACACACACAATCAAACACAAAACCTAGGCATGCATTTGAACAAAAATGTGGAGGCATGAAAGATTGCATCCTGAGAGAGAGTACATCATCTTGATGGTTCAGGCAGTGAGAAATCAAAGAATGGTCTAGTCCATGGTTCCTTCATACCATCTCTAGCAGTAAGAATGACAAAAGTCTAATGTCTCATCAGTATGCCAGGATGCTCATACAGCCATTTCCCTGATAGGCACTCAGTACGTTTGTTGAACTGAATTTATTGTTGATACTTAAGTGGTTCTCCCCACCCCAGTTATAAGTGAGTAGTTACAGCGGATGCTCACATCTGATTGCTTTGTTTGTAAAAGGATTCCATTCACTTGCATTTTTTTCACTCTGAAATATTGCATTTATTTAAGTGCATCTTCTTAGAAGATGTATTCAGAAGAGAGCCCAAATAATGTATGCTCCCTGGTTGAATGCAAGGACATAATTTAAGTAGAGGTGTTGGGCTGACATCAGAGCTTTTGAGTGAAAGTAGAAGCCCAGAGGAATAAGGGGAGAATTTATTATTGTTTACATGTTATACTGAAGCTTTAAGTTTCCTTAGTTACATGAATGTAATATGCATCACTTCAGAGTGGACCTGGAGGGGCCTTGCAGGGGAGGAATTGGGTGTGTGCTGTGCTGTAATGAAATCTGCAGTAATCTGTTACAAATGGGAGTTTATTAGGAAATAGGCATGTGTGTTTAGCATAATAAAATCCCTGCCTTCTAGTAGCCCAATTACTTAATTTTCCAGGAGAAACCTTATATCTCATCTCTCCTTTGATCCTACTTACTATAGTATTAAGGGATTAAAAACCTTAGGACCTTTTGTCCTTCAGTCATTCATTAGCTTGATGTTATACCTAATCCCCATTTCCATTTGCAGAAAATTCAGTTAATATAAGGAGCTATCACCACTTTGCAGGTTTAAAAAAAAGTAATATCGCTTGAAAAGAATGTTGAAAAATTTTTTTCAGTGGTTTAATTTTGTATCAAATGCCACTTAAATCCTTATGTATTCATTTTTCTATCGCTACCATAGCAGAGTACCACAAAGATGACTTGAAACAACACAAATTTATTATCTTATGGTTATGGAGATCAGAAGTCCAACATGAGTTTCACTGGGATAAAACCAGGGTTGCATTTCTTTCTGGAGGTTCCAGGAGAGAATCTGTCCCTTGCTTTTTCTAGCCTCTAGAGGCCGCCCACACTCCTTGGTTCATGGCCCCTTCCTCCAACTTCAAAGATTACCAGTGCTGTGTCTCTCTGACCGTGCTTTTATTGTCACATTTCCCTCTCACCATAGCCCAGAAAGTTTCTTCATTTATAGGGATTCAAGGATTAGATTGAAAAGCTCAGGACCAGATGGCTTCACAGGAGAATTCTATCAAACATTTAGAGAAGAGCTAACACCTGTCCTTCTCAAACTCTTCCAAAATATAGCAGAGGGAGGAACACTCCCAAACTCATTCTGCGAGGCCACCATCACCCTGATACCAAAACCAAAGATGTCACAAAAAAAGAGAACTACAGGCCAATATGACTGATGAACATAGATGCAAAAATCCTCAACAAAATACTAGCAGACAGAATCCAACAGCACATTAAAAGGATCATACACCATGATCAAGTGGGGTTTATCCCAGGAATGCAAGGATTCTTCAGTATACGCAAATCAATCAATGTGATACACCACGTTAACAAATTGAAGGAGAGAAACCATATGATCATCTCAATAGATGCAGAGAAAGCTTTTGACAAAATTCAACACCCATTTATGATAAAAACTCTCCAGAAAGTAGGCATAGAGGGAACTTACCTCAACATAATAAAGGCCATATATGACAAACCCAGTCAACATCATCCTCAGTGGTGAAAAACTGAAACCATTTCCACTAAGATCAGGAACAAAACAAGGTTGCCCACTTCCACCACTATTATTCAACATAATTTTGGAAGTTTTAGCCACAGCAATCAGAGAAGAAAAAGAAATAAAAGGAATCCAAATTGGGAAAGAAGAAGTAAAGCTGTCACTGTTTGCAGATGACATGATACTATACATAGACAATCCTAAAGTTGCTAGCAGAAAACTACTAGAGCTAATCAATGAATTTGGTAAAGTAGCAGGATGCAGAATTAATGCACAGAAATCTCTTGCATTCCTGTACACTAATGATGAAAAATCTGAAAGTGAAATCAAGAAAACACTCCCATTTACCATTGCAACAAAAAGAATACCTAGGAATAAATGTACCTAAGGAGACAAAAGACCTGTATGCAGAAAATTATTAGACACTGATGAAAGAAATTAAGATGATACAAATAGATGGAGAGATATACCATGTTCTTGGATTGGAAGAATCAACATTGTGAAAATGACTCTACTACCCAAAGCAATCTACAGATTCAATGCAATCCCTATCAAACTACCACTGGCATTTTTCACAGAACTAGAACAAAAAATTTTTACAATTTGTATGGAAACACAACAGACCCCGAATAGCCAAAGCAATCTTGAGACAGAAAAATGGAGCTGGAGAAATCAGGCTCCCTGACTTCAGACTATACTACAAAGCTACAGTAATCAAGACAGTATGCTACTGGCACAAAACAGAAATACAGATCAATGGAACAGGATAGAAAGCTCAGAGATATAAACCCATGCACATATGGTCACCTTCTCTTTGATAAAGGAGGCAAGAATATACAATGGAGAAAAGACTGTCTCTTCAATAAGTGGTGCTGGGAAAACTGGACAGCTACATGTAAAAGAATGAAATTAGAACAGTTCCTAACACCATACAAAAAGTAAACTCAAAATGGATTAAAGACCTAAATGTAAGGCCAGATACTATCAAACTCGTAGAGGAAAACACAGGCAGAACACTCTATGACATAAAGCATAGCAAGATCCTTTTTGACCCACCTCCTAGAGAAATGGAAATAAAAACAAAAATAAACAAATGGGACCTAATGAAATTTAAAAGCTTTTGCACAGCAAAGGAAACCATAAACAAGATGAAAAGACAACTCTCAGAATGGGAGAAGATATTTGCAAATGAAGCAACTGACAAAGGATTAATCTCCAAAATTTACAAGCAGCTCATGCAGCTCAATATCAAAAAAGCAAACAACCCAATCCCAAAATGGGTAGAAGAGCTAAATAGACATTTCTCCAAAGAAGATATACAGATTGCCAACAAACAGATGAAAGAATGCTCAACATCATTAATCATTAGAGAAATGCAAGTCAGAACTACAATGAGGTATCATCTCACACTGGTCAGAATGGCCATCATCAAAAAATCTAGAAACAATAAATGCTGGAGAGGGTGTGGAGAAAAGGGAACACTCTTGCATTGTTGGTAGGAATGTAAGTTGATACAGCCACTATGGAGGACAGTATGGAGGTTCCTTAAAAAACTAAAGATAGAATTACCATACGACCCAGCAATCCCACTACTGGGCAAATACCCTGAGAAAACCATCATTCAAAAAGAGTCCTGTACCACAATGTTCATTGCAGCTCTATTTACAATAGCCAGGACATGGAAGCAACCTAAGTGTCCACTGACAGATGAATGGATAAAGAAGATGTGGCACATATATACAATGGAATATTACTTGGCCATAAAAAGAAACAAAATTGAGTTATTTGTAGTGAGGTGGATGGACCTAGAGTCTGTCATACAGAGTGAAGTAAGTCAGAAAAACAAATACCGTACGCTAACACATATGTATGGAATCAAAAAAGAAAAAGTCATGAAGAACCTAAGGGCAAGACGGGAATAAAGATGCAGACCTACTAGAGAATGGACTTGAGGACGTGGGGAGGGGGAAGGGTAAGCTGGGACGAAGTGAGAGAGTGGCATGGACGTATAAACACTACCAAATGTAAAATAGATAGCTAGTGGGAAGCAGTTGCATAGCACAGGGAGATCAGCTCAGTGCTTTGTGACCACCTAGAAGGGTGGGATAGGGAGGGTGGGAGGGAGGGAGATGCAAGAGGGAAGAGCTATGGGGGATATGTGTATATGTATAACTTATTCACTTTGTTATAAAGCAGAAATTAACACACCATTGTAAAGCAATTATACTCCAATAAAAATGTTTAAAAAAACCCCCAGAAAAACAAAGAAAAGAATCAACCGTAAACATAATTCTACAGGTCACACACACACACACAAAAAAGGGTTAGATTGAGCCCAGCTAGCTAACCCAGGATCATGTCCCCATTTCAAGGTCCTTAATCTGAATCTCATCTGCAAAATCCCTTTTGCCCTGAAAAGTAACATATTCACAAATTCTAGGGATTAAGCCGTGGACATCTTTGGGAATTCATGATCCTACCTATGATGCCTCATTTCCTCGTTTCCAGTATGATTTGAGAGAAATTCCAAAAGATTCTCAAAAATCAGAAAAGCATATTTCAAATTGATTTTTAAAACATTAGCCATTACTTCTTCAGCTTTAAAATCAAATTAACCTGGACACGGACTCATCAGCTCCATTCTTTTCCCATTCATGCTGTAGAAATAAAACTCCTGAAGATGCTGAGTAGGATCTGTCCCAGGACGAGTGATGATAGATGTTGGTGAAATATCTCCCCTGTCAACTTCCGGCTATGAATACCCACGTATTCACCTCCTAGCCTGCATGTCTTGCTCAGCGAAGCTCAGCTGTGTCACTTCTGCCTTCCCTCAGGCACTGATTCCTACACACAGACAGTTACTGGTGTCAGCAAGCATGGGACTACGGCTGGCTGCACAATTAGCTGTTAATATCTGGTAAAAGGAATCATTTGAACCCCATCAGTGTACGCATCGGAGTTAAACTGCTCTTTGAGCATATGAAACCAGGCTTTCTAATGTGAAGGAGGCTGTGGTCAGAATACAGTATTACTCGTTTTCCATGAAAGCTATGGAAAATGGACCCTTGTTCACTCGTAAGTCCTTGGTAGAGATTAAAAAGGAGGAGAAGGGGTATATCTGGAAAAGTTGAAAAGTCCTCAACTTTTTATTAAAGTTCTTAAAAATGTTTCTATACTGACCTTAGCTCTTTCTTCTAAATTTCAGAAAACAGGTCCAATATGACTAGTCACGGAGAAATGAGGAAATTTATTGGGAGTGCGAGTGTGATGAGGCAGCCAACTACAAAACCCTCTTTGGAACTAGAATGATAGTATTAGAGTTCTTTATCCCTGATGGACTTTAACACTGTAATCACTGCATCTGTCATTTAAATACACATGAGGTTGTGTGTTCAGTAATTATAACTCTATTGGCACGCTTTTAAAACATTAAGGCATTTTTTTTTTTTTAGTCAATGCTTAGAGACCACACTTTCCTGTCCCACTGTTGGCCGACACCAACGAAGCAAAGAAAAGCATTAGAAGGTGAGCCTTTGCCGAAGGCGCATGACTCCTTTTAGAAAAAGATTTTTCTATCTGTGGCTTTCCTTACATTTATAATGCGATCCAGATGCCCTGCCTGATTTGTCCCCTGCATCCTCATCTCATGCCACTGTCTCTCTTGACTGCTGTTCTGTGATTGGGCTTCTTTCTGTCTCTGGAAAAGGCCAAACTCTCTTGTCTCTAGAGCTTTGCCCTTGCGACTCTTTCTGCCCGCAATGCTCTTCCTTCCACAGCTCCTTCATCTGTACTTGTGTTCTCAGCACAGCCACCAGAGGGTGCTAGATACAGTCTGATCTGTCACTGCTCTGCTCCCAGCCTTCCAATGGCCTCTAATCTTACTGCGGTCCTTAGAGTGACCTCAAAAGCCCTCCACAATGTGGCCTCAGTTACCTCTCGGACACTTTCTTCTCTCCACTCCTTCTCATTCTCAAATTCAGATTTCTCCATATCCCTCAAGTATGCTGGATATTCCCCCACCTCTAGACCTTTACCTTTGCTGTCTCTGACTTAGTGGTCATCCCCTAGATGTATGCAAGGATTCCCCCCTCCATTCATTACCACTATACTTTCAGGATCTAGAACAAGCATTTAGTAGGTGCTCAGTAAATGTCTGTTGAATACATGAATGAACAAAAGCAAGCATTACCTGTTCATGGAGCATCCTGACAGTCTAATTTATAGTCCTCCCAGTATTCTGTAACGCATCGCCCTCTTTATTTCTTCCGTAGCACTTAGACTGCATATTTTCTGGGTTTCTGTCTGCTTTACTAAGAAGTTAGCTCCTAGGAGCAGGGACCATGACTGACTGCTTCATTGCTGTGTCCCCAGCACTTAGTGCAATACTGCCACATGATTGGGGCTCGATAAATATTTGATGAATGAGTAAATCTGAAAGAAAACAAGCCTTCATTGACTGAAATTAGATCTATACCCCACTAAGCAGGAACTTGAATATAATGTAAAAGGTGGCGTCCAGACAGGCTGTAAATTTCAGTGTTCACACTCACTGAGATATAAATAAATATACAGATTCTCCTGCCTTTCATGCTCTGTGCTGTTGATCAGAAGTGAGTTTCCTGAGTACTTTGTAATTTACCCAGGATAATCATCGCAGTGAAACCAGAGATCGGTTCCTTTGTTTTTGTCTGTGGTTGCTTTACACATCTCAGTGCATCTCATATCAATTAATATTGTACAAATATCACTTTTTTATGTAGCACACCTGTTAGGCTCCAGTGTGACTTGCCTTCCTCTCCAGCAGCAGCCTCGTCAGTGGCTTTGGAAAAGACACTCTAAGGGCAAAATGCTAATTTTTCTATTTACTTGCTATGTGACTTTAGGCAACTTTCTTAACCTCTCTGAGTGTCTTCATGTATGAAATGGGATTTTTTTTTAAAAATCAACTTTGTAAAGTTCACATTTATTTATTTAATATTTTCTTGAGCACCTAATATGGTTCAGGCATCACCTAGGTGCTAGGGGAAGAGTGCTGTACTAGACAAATAAGATGCCTGTCTTCATGTAGCTTTCAGTCTATTGGGAGTGGGGGGCGATAGATAGTAAAGTAGGAAGGAGATGCATAATTTAGTAAGGAATTTTCAATGAGTGTTTTCCAAAAAAAAAAAAAAAAACACCAGTGTGATGAAATAGAGAAGGTAGACGTGGGGGACAGAAGGATACCACTTAAGATGGAACTGTCAGAGAAGACTATTCTTTGTGCTGAGAACCAAATGCTGAGAAGAATCAAATGCAAAGGTTCTAGGAAATAATTTTCCATGTAGGGATAACAGAAAGTTTAAAGTCCCTGTGGTGGCTGGGAGCTAGGTGGTTCAGGGACCAGAAAGGTGGCTGTCTTGGCTAAAGTGGTAGTGAGCGTGGTTCTAAACGGTCTCCGAGATGTTAGGAAAGGTGGCTCGTGTAGGGAGCGCCACGGCAAAGCGTTCCTGGAGGAATCATCTCACCCCTGATTCTGGCACCTAGTAATTGTCTGATAAATTAAAATTTTCTCCGTCTCTTTCAAATTTAAATTTTCCAACTAGAAGGACTGTATTTATTCTCCATTAAAATAAAGGGCATGAACAAAGGTGTATTCAGGTAGTTTGTTGTGTTTGTGCTAATTTGCATTTATTATCAATCACGATTTTAATTAAGGGCACAGAAAATTAATTCTTATTAAAATCTGATAACTTTTTAATCCAAAATATGGTCAAGCATTTTCCCTTGGATTAAGGCAAGCATAATGCCCATGATATGGTACCAAATGAGTCGTGCTATTGTAAAAGAGATACTTCAGTTTGGATATCTTCAAGAAATATATGTGTTGAAAAAATTCCTAGTATATATATTTCCTGAAAGCCTATGTGAATTAAAAAAAGGATCTGAAGGTCTCTTCAGGAAATCTTTAAATAATGTGTGTTTTCATTAATCGGGCGTATTTGTTTGTTCTCCCAACAAATACTTACTGAATGCTGGTGACTATTATGCCTCATCCTAAATGCTTATTAATTAGGCCCAAGGTTGTATGGATTTACAGGCTGTAGACCTCTAATGTACATATAATTGTTTTATCCCCACTACTACACTATCAGACTCCACCGTCCCTCACTGTATTTCTGCAGCAGCTTCCTAATGAGGTCTTCTCAAATGCAAAGCTGCCCCTTTGCTCCCTGCTTTCACATCTTTGCTTGGCTTCCCACTGCCCTGAGTGGTCTAGGGGCTTCTTTACTGTTTCCCCCTTATTTATGTTTCTAAGTATATCTCCTGCTGCTTCCTGCCATCATCTCACCTTCTTTCCTTTCCTCAGAGAATCCATGCTCTCTTTGTCTCATGCTGTCACATTTGCCTAAAGCGCCCTTCCTCCTCCCAACTTCTTCCCCTGTGCTTTTACCAAACTAATTTCTACTCAGCCTTTAAGTCCCAGCTTCAGTCATTTCCCAAGGACTGCATTTCCATGTCCACCCTACTGCCCTGTCTAGTTAGGTGCCCTCACAGGGCACCTCTGTCTATCTCAGAATTATCCTGCTCCATTGTCGTTGCTGCCTGTCTAGCCCCCCAACTAGATTGTTAGCTAATGGGGGCAGGCATTTTGACCATGAGGTTCTTCTTTAAATCCCCAATGCAGGGCACACTGCGTGGCATACAGCAAGTACTCAGGAAGCATTTGTTGAATTTAAAAGGAGCCTTTAAATCAAATGACTCTTCACTACTTGAAGTCTAGCTTCATGGTCCACAGTCCAAAAATCCAATATGATAATACCAGTATTCATAAATAATAATAGCAGGAGAACTTCTTTTATTTCCCTTCTTTTTTCCCCTTTTCCTCTTTCTCCCTTTTCTTTTAATAGAACCATTCCAAACTCTGGCAATCTATGTCAGTACTGTGCCTCTCATTCTGGGGGCTTGCTAATGACCGTGGATGCCTCTAACCGTCCTAAATTCCCCTAGCTTTCAATTTCGTCCTGTAGAATTGATTGCTTTGAATTTCTATTGTTAGTAATTAATTGAAAGAATAAGTCTTCATGAGAGGTTAATAAATATGTTTTATTGAAGACAATCCCAGCGGTGCAAATGCAAAACTTGTGTGTTTTAAATTTTAAATGGTTATCAAAGTGAAGCCTCCAACTCGACCCCAAGTAAAGCTTGCTGAATCAGTAATGACTCCATTAATATGCTGACATGGCTTTTCGAAGATCTTGTTAGGACTCCCACCGGTATCTGCTGAGTCCCACCTAAATCAAAGACTACTTCCTAGATCAGCAATTTATCAACTGGGGTAGAGAGTGAAGAGGCTCTCAACTCTTTTTGTTTTGTATATTATATAAGTTTCAGGTGCCCAGCATGATAATTTGGCACCTGTATACACAAAGGGATCTCCACCACAAGTCTAATTGCCATCTATCACCAAAAAGTTGACCTCCCACCCTTCACCGATTTCCTGTACTCCCCAACTCACTCCCCCTCTGGTAACCACTAGTTTGATCTCTGTATCAATGCATTTGTTTTTATTTTCTTTGTTCGTTTGTTTAGTTTTTTTTAGATTCCACATATGAGTGAAATCAGATGGTAGTTATCTTTTTGTGTTTCTGACTTATTTCACTTAGCCTAATAACTTCAAGGTCCATCCATGTTGTTGCAAATGACAGAATTTCATTTTTTATGGCTGAGTAGTATTCCATTGTGTTTATATCTTCTTTATGCATTCATTCATTGATGGACACTTCAGTTGTTTTCGTATCTTGGCTATTGTAAATAATGCTGCAGTGAATATAGGGGTTCATATATCTTTTCTAATTAGTGTTTTCATGTCCTTTGGATACATACCAGGAATAGCTGGGTCATATGGTAGTTCTGAATTTTTTTTGAAGAAACTCCATGCTGTTGTTCATAGTGGCTGCAACAATTTATATTTCCACCACAGTGCCCAGGGATTCCCTGTCTCCACATCCTCTCCAGCATTTGTTATTCCTTGTCTTTTTGATAATAGCCATTCTAACAAGTATAAGGTGATACAGCATTATGGTTTTGATTTGCATTTCCTTGATACTTAGTGATTTTGTTCACCGTTTCATGTGCCTGTTGGCTATCTGTATGTTGTCTTTGGGAAAAATTCTATACAGATCCTCTGCCCATTTTGTGTGTGTGTGTGTGTGTGTGTGTGTGGTACGCGGGCCTCTCACTGTTGTGGCCTCTCCCGCTGCAGAGCACAGGCTCAGTGGCCATGGCTCACGGGCCTAGCCACTCTGCGGCATGTGGAATCCTCCTGGACCGGGGCATGAACCCGTGTCCCCTGCATCGGCAGGCGGACTCTCAACCACTGCGCCACCAGGGAAGCCCCCCTCTTCTCATTTTTTAATCAGGTGGTTTCTTTTTTGTTGTTGCCTAGTTGTGTGAGTTTTTATATATTTTAGACATTAACCCCTTATTGAATATATGATTTGAAAAGATATTCTCCCATTAAGTAGGCTGCCTTTTTGTTTTGATGATGGTTTCCTTCACTGTGCCGAAGCTTTTTAGTTTGACATAATCCTATTTGTTTGTTTTTGCTTTTGTTTCCCTTGCCTTTAGAGTCAGATCCACAAAACCATTGCTAAAACTGCTATTAGTGAGGTTTTCACCTATGTTTTGCTTTAGGAATTTTATGATTTCAGGTCTTACAGTCGAATCTTATCCATTTTGAGTTAATTTTTTTATATGGTATAAGGTAGTGGTCTAGTTTCATTCTCTTGCATGTTGCTGACTAGTTTTCCCAGCACCATTCATTGAAAAGACCATCCTTTCTCCATGGTATGTTCTTTGCTCTTTAGTCATAAATTAATTGTTTATATGTATGTGGATTTATTTCTGGGCCCTTAATTCTGTTCCATTGACCTGTGTGTCTGTTTCTGTGCCAATACCATGCTGTTTTGATGACTGTAGTTTTGTAGAATAGTTTGCAATCAGGGAGCATGACACATTCAGCTTTGCTCTTCTTTCTCAAGATTGTTTTGGCTACTCGGGGTCTTTTGAGGTTCCATACAAATTTTAGAATTATTTGTTCTAGTTCTGTGAAATATGCTGTTGGAATTTTGGTATTGCTTTGAATCTGAGATTTGCTTTGGGTACTCTGGATATTTTGACAATATTAATTATTCCAATCTGTGAGTATGGAACATCTTCCTATTTTGTCTTCTCCAATTTCTTTCATCAGTGTCTTTATATTTTTCAGTGTATAGTTTTCACCTCCTTGGTTAAATTCATTCCTAGATATTTTATTCTTTTTGATGCAGTTGTAAATTGATTTGTTTTCTTAATTTCTCTTTCTGATAGTTTGCTGGTAGTGTATAGAAACATCACATATTTCTGTATATTGATTTTTGTATCCTGTGACTTTAATGATTTGTTTATTCTAGCAGTTTTTGGGTGCAGGCTGTAGGGCTTTCTGTATGTAGTATCATGTCATCTGCAAATAGTGACAATTTGACCTCTTTCTTTCCAATTTGGATGCCTTTGATTTCTTTTTCTTGCCGAATTTCTGTGGCTAGGACTTGCAATACGATTTTGAATAAAAGTAGAAGGGTGAGCATACTTGTCTTATTTGATCTTAAAGGAAAGGCTTTCAGCTTTTCACCATTGAGTATGATATTGCGTGTGGATTTTTCATATGTGGACTTTATAATGTTGAGGTATGTACCCTCTATACACACTTTGTTCAGAGTTTTTTTTATCATAAATGTATGTTGAATTTTGTCAAGTGCTTTTTCTGCTTCTCTTGAGATGATCGTATGATTTTTATCCTTTATTTTGTTAATGTGGTGTATCACGCTGATTGATTTGCTTTCATTGAACCATCCTTGCATGCCTGGAATAAATCCCACTTGATCTTGGTGTATGATCCTTTTAATGTATTGTTGGATTCAGTTTGCTAATATTTCATTGAGGATTTTTGCATCTATGCTCATCAAGGATATTGGCCTCTCATTTTCTTTTTTTGTGGTGTCCTTGTCTGGGTTTGTTATCAGGGAGGGTAATGCTGACTACATAACATTTGTATGGAAGGTTTCCATCCTCTACAATTTTTTGGAAGAGTTTGAAAATGATAGGCATTAAATCTTTGAATATTTGGTAGAATTCTCCAGTGAAGCTGTCTAGTCCTGGGCTTTGTTTGTTGGGAGATTTTTTTATTATTATTATTACTGACCCAATCTCCTTAGTAGTAATCCTTCTATTTAGATTTTTCATTTCTTCATGATTCAGTCTTGGAAGATTGTATATCCCTAGGAATTTATACATCTCATCCAGCTTGTCCAGTTTTTTTGGTGTATAATTATTCATAGTGGTCTCTCAGAATCCTTTGTATTTCTGTGGTATCAGTTGTAATTTCACCTCTCTTATTTCAGATTTAATTTGCATCTTCTCCTTTTTTCTTGGTCAGTCTAGCTAAAAATTGGTCAATTCTACCTTGTAAAGAACCAGCTCTTAGTTTCATTGATCTTTTCTATTGTCTTTTAGTCTATTTTAATTTTTCTGCTGTGATTTTTGTATTTCCTTCCTTCTGCTAATTTTGAGGTTCATTTATTCTTCTTTTTCTAGTTCCTTTTTCAGTATAAAGTTAGATTTGGGGTGGGGAAGGATATTTCTTATTTAAGGTAGGCCTGTATTGCTATGAACGTCCCTGTTAGAATCACTTACGCTGCATCTCATAGATTTTGGTATGTCATATTTCTGTTTTAATTTGTAGGTATTTTTTTATTTCTCCTTTGATTTCTTCCATGACCCATTGGCTGTTCAGTAGCATGCGATCTTCATGTTTTTGTGGGTTTTCCCATTTTTTTTCTTTTGATTTTTAGTTTCATATCATTGTGGTCAAACAAGATACTTGGTATTCAGTCTTCTTGAATTAACTGAGACTTTTTTTGTGACCTAACATTTGATCTACTTATCCTGGAAAATGTTTCATGCACACTAGAGAAGAATGTGCATTTTTCTGCTTTTGGATAGAATGTTCTCCATATATCTGTTAAATCAACTGGTCTGATATGTCATCTAAGTCTGATGTTTCCTTATTGAGTTTTTGTCTGGATGGTCTATCCATTGATGTAAGTGGGGTGTTAACAACTCCTACTATTGTATCTCTTTCAGTTTTTTCCTTTAAGTATATTAATATTTGCTTTATTATCCATTTACATTTAAATTAATTATTGATAGGTAGGTGCTTATTGCCATTTTGTTCATTGTTTTCTGCCTGTTTTTGTAATTTCTTTCTGTACTTTCTCTCTTCCCTTGTGTTTTGGTGGTTTGTTATATGTTTAGATTGCTTTCAAATTTTCTTTTGTTTTTTCAGTGTCTTTTCTTTGTGGTGACCGTGAGGTTCACATATGCAAATAGTAGCTTGTTTTAAGTTGGTAGCTACTTACATTTGAACACATTCTAAAGCTTTATCTTTTTACTCCCCACTTGTTTTATATTTTGCTGACACATTTTACATCTCATTTTATGCATCCCTTAACTGGTTATTGTAATTTTATTATTTTTGTCTTTTAACCTTCATACTTGCTTTGTAAGTGATTGATCCACTACCTTTATATATTTACCTTTTCCAGTGAGATTTTTACTTTTGTAAGTTTTCTTATTATTAGTGCCATTTCTTTTCAGCTTGAAGAAATCCCCTTACTATTTCTTGTAGGGCTCGTTTAATGGTGATGAACTCTTTTAGCTTTTGCTTATCTGGGAAACTCTTGATCTCTCATTCAATTCTGAATGATAAGCTTGCTTGGTAGAGAATTCTTGGTTGAAAGTTTTTGTTTTTTCCTTTCAGCACTTTTAATGTGTCATGACACTCCCTTCTAGCCTTTAGAGTTTCTGATGAAAAATCTGCTGATAGACTTACAGGGTTACCCTTGTGTGTAACATGTTGTTCTCTTTATCCTTAACTTTTACCACATTAATTACATGTGTCTTAATGTGTGACTCTTTGGGTTTATCTCATTTAGAACTTTCTGGGCTTCCTGGACCTAGATGTTCGTTTTCTTCCCCAGATTAGGGAAGCTTTTAGCCCCTGTATCTTGAAATAGTTTTTCTGGCTCATTCTCTCTCTCTTTTCCTTCTGGGAACCCTATAATGTGAATGTTCTGCCTGATGTTGTCCCAAATGTCCCTTAAGTTATCTTTAATTTTTTTAAATTCTTTTTTTCATTTTTCTGCTCCGTCTGGGTGCGTTCCATTGTTTTGTCTTCCAGCTCACTGGTTTGTTCTTCTACCTCATCCAGTCTGCTGTTGAAGCCCTCTGGTTATTTTTCAACTTAGCTGTAACTTCTGTTTGGTGTTTTCTTGTATTTTCAGTCTCTTGGTTGACGTTTCACTGAGTTCATCCATTACTCTCCCAAGTTCAGTGAGCAGTTTTATGACCATTACTTTGAACTCTATCAGGTAGATTCCTTAGCTCCATTTCTTTTAGTTCTTTTTCTGAGGTCTTGTCTTGTTCTTTCAACTGAAACATACTCTTTTTCTCTTCATTTTGCCTAATTCTGTGTTTGTTTCTATGTATTAAGTAAATCAGCTATCTTTCCAAGACTTGAAGGAGTGGCCATGTTTCAGAGATGTTTTGTGGGGCTCAGAAGAGCAATCCTACCTGGCTACCAGAGCCAAGTGCCCTCTTGTTGTGGCAGGGCCAAGGCTGGTGCGGGACACTAGTGAGTGGGCTTTGTCCTCTGGACTGGCTGTAGAGCCCAGCTGTGGCTTCTGTGTCACACTCACAGGTGGGGATGTCATTCCACCAGCTGTGAGGCCCAGCTAAGGTGCAGAGATAGGCAGGGCTTTCAGCAGGGCACTAATACCTTAGAGGGAGAATTCCAAAATGATGCCTGCCAGTGGCAGCATTAGTAAGGTAGACTGAGATTGCAGAAGTGGGTCCTGCCAGTGTCTCAGTCCTTGGCCACATCTCACCTGGTTCCTGCCTTTCCAGTAGATGCTTCAAGAGTAGTAAGTAGGTCCCCTTCACCTGTGGTCCTGGTCCTTCTCAATCTGGTGTTTTTGCATGTTTTCAGGTCAAGTGAGTATGCACACAAGCCCTTTAAGAGCAGGTTTTCTGTTCTATAGTTTTCCTGGACATATTCCTCATTAGTTTTCAAAGCCGGGTATTTGGGGAGCTCATTTCTCCTGTGCAAGATCTAAGGGTTGGGGTGCTTGGTGTCGAGCTTGAATACTCCACAGGGAAAAATCCATACCTTTGTGACATGTACTGGTTGTGAATCACTGCAGCTGGTGTCCGGTTTTTTTCCTTGGCAAGACTGTATCTCTGCCTCTCCTATCTGTCTCACTGTTGTCCTTTTTACCCTTTGTTGTGGAAGCTCTGTTTATCCAGTTTTCAGGTCCCTTTCCAAATGAATTATTCCTTGTGTAGTTGTAGATTCACTGTGCTCATGGGAGGAGATGAGTTCAGGATCTTCCTATACCACCATCTTGAACCATCCAGCCTCTCAACTCTTGTAATGTAGATTATATGCTTATTCAGATCCACTGTGATTCCTAGACTTGTCAACATCACTGGACAAGGTTTAAATTAAGATTCATCAAACATTTCATGAACACATTTTGTGCTAAAAATGATGCTGTGTATGCACTTCTCATTGGGAACATGCTGTGAGGCCCTGGGCATGTCACTTAGCTTATGTGGGCTTTATGTTTAGACTGTGTTAACATTATGGCTCCAGGTAACATGCCAGGTAACAGTTTCAAATCTAGTTTACTTAAAAAGGAGGAGGCTAGTTGACTAGGGGGAACTACGGCCATGGCCGTGATGAAGGCTCTTTGCACATACTGTTCATATTTCTAAAATGCTTTTTCTCCACCCCAGCTTATTCCCTGCCCCCTTGTTTTTGGCGAGATTTATCTCAAGGAAGCTGAGAGAGATGAAACTACCTCTCTTCCCTCCCTCCCTTGCTTTAGTCAAGGATTCTCAGCCCTGCCTGCACACAAGCATTAGATGAGTTTTCCTCATTCTAAATGGAGTGTCTGAGGGAGACTGTGGTTCATTCTGCGTTTCATCTACAGCCTAGAAGCCTGGAACCTCATTAGTCTTCCCACCACCTGCTCCTTCCCCCAACAAAAATGAGCTCCTGGACCAGTGTAGGTGGGAACCACAAGGACTCCTTGGAACGCCCAGCCCTTGACACTGAGGAGGAGGTCCAAACAAAATGTGTGCAGCGGAGGCCAGGCTGACCGTATGATACTGCTAGGCAGTTGTCAGGAAGAGACACTTCTCATGTGTTCAAATGTGGGCATGCTTATCAAGGAGGCAAACGCTTGCCATTTCAATAAATATCTAAAGTTGGCAGCGTCTCTTCAGTGATAACCCTACTTTGTTGTCTTTACTTTTCGTTACCTTCCCCTTGCACTCCAACTGAACATCCTTCTCAGCACTTCACATTCACCAAACTGCTCCATCACAAAAGCATCACTGAAAACCCAGGCACCATCTTCCACGTCTAAGTAGCCTCTTAGTATTCCCAAGAGACGTCCTTCTCTCTCTCCCTTTCCCCCCACTGGCTCCTTGTCTAGTTGTTAGACTTCCAAGCCCTTAACTCTCTATGAACTTAGAGTATATTTTAGTTACTTCTAAAATATAAAAAGCTATTAACTTATCAGGAAGCTAAAGTTTAGTTTTTGCATGTGAATAAGCCACTGTTCTTCCTGTATTAGAAACTGCTTTTTAACTCTCTTGTGTTCTATTAAAATAACAATATCAAATTATGTAAATGTGTGTTAATTGCTTTATTGAAATTAATACCCTTATTTAGCAAGTTAAACCTTGCAAAATGGCCATTTTTATTAAAAATTATGGAAGTGTGCTGGCTGTTTAAAGGCTAATGTAATTGGGTGAACCCAACAACTAGGGAATGTCAATTAACAGGAGAGTGTTAAATAATATTATTTAAACAATCAGTTTTCTCTTGTAGCTTAGAAAATGGTCCTCGTAAAGTAATAATGACCGTCTGAGGCCTGAGGGAAGGTTTATAACTATTTTGTTCTCCCCTGTTTTTGAATCTGTTGGATTTTCTTTTCCGTTTGTCAAAAGTAGGCTTTGTTTAGTAACAGAAATTTAAATTTAGCAGTTTATAGGAAATTATACTTCGAACACTTCTCCTATGTGAAGGTCATTTTCTGGCTGGCCATAAAGGGCCACATGGCATTTCTGCCACCATGCTGTGGGTACTTGGAGAAATATTTGGAGATTTCGCTCTTTTCTTTTTGAGATAGTTTTCCTTTTACAAAAGGATTTTGATCTCTCTGCTTTTGATAGCAAGAAGCATTGCATTCCATTGGGAAGATTCTTAATATTCTTATTATGGGTGTTAATTTCTTAGCCTCTCCACCATTGGAAATAATCCTGTCCACGCAACAACCCTAAAATCCATCGTCTTCTCAATAGCCCTCAACTGGAACTGCTAGTAACTGTAGTCTTGCGGTATAAATGTTCTCATTGGAGCATACTACAGAAACCTATTTATGAAAAATATCTTGTGGTTTCCAAATAGTTGTAGAGAAGGGAATTTTTGGTCACTTATGCAATTTACAGAATTGAGGTCAACCAAGGATGTTGGGATCGTTTCGACTGAGGCTGGGAAGACAAATGTATGAGTAATACTCTAGAGCTCTAATCTCCTTTCTTACTGCATATTGTTTGTGAGTCATTAGCTTTGAAAACCAGAAAAGAGACCCACATTCCAGAGTTTCTCTATCAACACCTGTTCTTAGTGTCATCCAGCACTTGAAAGTAATCATTGTAGGTGGTGGATCATGTAGAATTTCTAGGGCTTTTTGTGATGACTAGATGATAGTGTTTCTTCATTATATGACAGGACACAGCTCTCCTCTCCCACTCCTACCCCACTCCCCCATGATTCTGGAACTAAACCGTCAGAGTTTCATCTGTTCAGATTTTCTTTGTTCACATTGGAGATGTTGGGGGTTCATTCCATGGACTTCTATGATTAATACTCAAAGTATTGATTTTATCAATCAAGTCACCTGTGAAGCTGACGTTTTTATTGCTAGAACCAAAAACTAGTGAAATAAACTTTCTCTTAATAGACTAAACTTGTGTTTTTCCCCAGAGGGATTTACCCAACTGGCTGTTAGGTTTATCCTCCCCTCTACTAAATTTATGCAACATGAACAGCAGAATAAGAAGCATACCTATACACTTAGATTCCTAACAGTTTCAACATAATACTTCTCACAGCAGAATTGCCTGCTCAGTCATAAGGTAATCCATACAGTGTTGAAATATGGTCGCTCTGATTTCTGTGTGGATGTAGGGATACTTCTGATAGGAACAGCCTTAGTTCCAATGTACAAGGACAATGTGCAGCTGATTGTTTCACTTTCAGAAGATGCAAATAATCTTTTAGTATCAAAACATCAGATGAAAACCCCATACCGGTTGACTAAAATGGGCTTTTACCCTCTGGAATTTTTTTGCCAGTTCTAAGGGGAAGAGTTCAATTTTTAGCTGTATCACTAGTTTTGTACAACATGGAAGATGGTTTGCCTCTGTAAGAGTTTCATGCATTCCATGGAACTGAAATTGGCTGGTCCCTGCTGAGGGAGATTTTTCTGGTCTGTGCTCTGAGAACGTCTTTCATCAGGTGCATGACCATTTATCCAGGTTTTTGAGGTCTCAACCAGGTTATTCTTTGATCTTTATCTTATTCTGAACTTCCTAATGGTCGAACCAGGTCAGAATAGGGTAAATCTCAGCCCTCCAGATGTCCAGGAAAAATGTCATCTTGCTAGTAGCTTAATTTTCTTTGTAACAAAAAATATGTTTATTGAACCTATTTTATCATTTTAAAATATGTATATTATGTTGCTTCTGCCTTCCTAGACTGTTTTTGGTATAACTGAATTTCTTTTCATGGACTCTGGGTGGTTGCTAAAGCATCCGTTTCTCAGAACTTTTTTTGAGATATTTGAGGCTATTTGCTTGTCTCCTAAATGCTCCCAGACTATTGCATTTTGAGGAGGTTTTCTTTTTCTTTTTATAGTGTTGTTATCTCATTTGTTGCTTTCATGCTGTTACCTTGTCACAAGGCCTGGAAAGTAGTAGGTGCTCGTTAAGTATTTGTTAAACGAATAAAATGTCACTTTTCACTTCTATTGTAGGATTTCCGTTTTCAATCTCTCTCCTCCTCTTTTCTAATTGCCTATGTCTAGTTTGTTCAGGTTTTGGAAATTCGATAGCCCTGCATGATAATCTTATGTGCAAATCGAGATGAAGCAGTGTATGAATGAGGACTTGACTTGTCTGAGGAATGACAGTACAGCGAAGGCTTGGATTTTGTGACATCTATTTTGACTGCTAAGAGGTCACTTTTAAAACTTGCTTCCTGCTTTGAAACTGAGCTCTGAATCCACGAAATGGTACGACAGTTGACTTGCAGACAGATGAGGTATTTTTGTATTTAGTTTTCCTCCAATGGTCATTACCAGCACCTAGGAGAACTGCCAGAAGCAGGATGTATAAAAATCACTATGCCATTACTGTGTTTGTGCTTATTTTAATTAGACTTCTCTTAGATTTTTTTTAAAGCTGTTCAGGGAGAAATGTGACCCTTGTGAATGTAATAATGCCCGTCATGTAAAACTTAAGTGCATCTGAGGCTTTGGAAAGTGTAAAATTTACACTTAAGGCCCTGTTTAGTCAAGGGGATGAGAGTTAAGATCAATTATGGAGGGGAAAAAAAACTGAATACATTATTGTTTTCAAGAAAACTTCCAAGACGATAAGATTTCTTTTCTCTTACGGCCAAATGGTTGACAGTTGGCCTTTTTGAATTTCAGTTGAGCTTTTAGAGTTTGTTGGTCAGACCCTCTTCTGCCACTTTCTTACTGTGTCTTGGCTGGAAGTCTTAGGAGGACAAGAAAATTTCTCATTAGTGACATGTAGTGACACTTCACTTTATTGTGCACGGACGATTTCCTGACAGAGATAGATGACATGGTTCGAGTTTCCAAGAAAATGTTATTCCATCATGGAGTGGAGAAGCTCTGAACCAATCTTTCTGATTCACAAACAGGCTGTAGGTGTGCCAAACATGACAAACTGATACTGAAATGCACAGCCTTGAAATGGAAGATGCTTCCTTGTTCATTTCTGGCTGTGTAAGGTTGCAGGTAAGTGAACACATTAACAATGTCAACTTCTCACTGCTCATTAAGGAGTGATGTGTACCATACTTGGTCTGTAGTGAAAACTGCGTATTAGTTGGAATTTTTTGACACCGGAGTCTTATTTTCCCATCAGGAAATATTTTCCTGGAGTAGAAAGGGAAAGCGATCATTTTCCCTGTTTTCTTTAACCCCAGCGTCTCCTCAGGTTGATTTTTCAAATTGGCTTGGTAGTGTCAGAGAAAAGCCGTGTTCCCACGCGGTGGTAGACGTTTGTGGGTTATTCCCCTCACCCTCAGCAACCATCAGATTTCATCACCCCCTTGCCCATGTCATCTTTGAGATCTGGTAGAGCTAACTTGTGAGGACTCACATGAGAAGATCCATGTCTTGTCTTCAAGGCCCTGTGTCTGCTTGGGGATACAGGAGAGGAAGCCAAGATACAGGCTAAGGCTGCCAGTGGATTCTGTCCTCACCACATGGTCATTGACCTAAGCTGGCCCAACCAAAGAGCCTCTCAGGACTCTTTTTTTTTTGTTTTTTTTTTTTTTGCGGTACGCGGGCCTCTCACCGCTGGGGCCTCTCCCGCTGCGGAGCACAGGGTCCGGACGCACAGGCTCAGCGGCCATGGCTCACGGGCCCAGCCGCTCCGCGGCATGTGGGATCTTCCTGGACCGGGGCACGAACCCGTGTCCCCTGCATCGGCAGGCGGACTCCCAACCACTGCGCCACCAGGGAAGCCCTCAGGACTCTTAATGAGAACTGGGAGATGAAGCAGCTAAGAGTGAGTCTGTGGGGTGTCAAGATGTGAGCACAGAAACTGCTGCTGCCAGTTTTAGCTGCTAAGAGGGAAGCCAGCCTGAAGAGAAAGTGGGCTCTCCAAAACGGGAAGAGCTAAAAGAATCTCAAAGAAATGGGAGCCGAGTTCCAAACCTTTGAATTAAACCCTCTCTGAAGCCTGTCCTATTTCTAGACTCTTTTCTAAATTCTTTTCCTTTATTATTCAAGATCATTGAGTGGAGTTTTCCATGGCTTGCAGTCAAAAGATACTCACTAGTGAAGCTACTCAATATACCACTTTGGGTTTTGATCACCTGTTGTAAAAGTGCAAGCCATACAGACGTAGCATAAGATCAAGGAACTAAATGTGGGTAGTTCTGAAAGCACGTCTTGTCGATGCTGTGCTGGTAAATGGTTCACAACAAGGTCTGGAGGCACGAGATGAGGTTGGTGTATAGCATTTGACAATTTGATTTCCATGGTGTGAACATTCTTGCCCTGGCCAATTTCAAGCTACCAGTGTGATACTGAATGTGGCATTAGGGAGAGATACTAATAATAATTGGATCCCTTGAGCCCATAATAGTCAGCAGCAGCATACCACTACCTCTATTCCAAAGCCTCTGTTTTACATATGAGAAAACTGTGATCCAAAGGAGGTGAGGCTTTCTTGACATCACGCAAAGAGAGAAAGGCTTGAGCCAGAATGCCTGTCCCCTGACTCCTGAAGTCTAGTTTTTAGCAAGCTGATAATCTGGATTATATATGTTTACACATGTAGCTGGTGACGTTAGCACATTTGTCCTTTAAACAGAAAGCCCTGTGGGTCTCTGCTTAAGACCAGAAAACTATCCAGATTTTCAAAGTCATTAGCTCATTCTTCGCTGCCCGGTTGATCAATAAGAATCCCAGAGTATCGTAACAGAAGTGGCCACCGCATTTTGACAGTGTATGTGCCAGCCACTGCCTATACGTGATTTCCACGGAATGCAGGGAAGGAATCATCCTGCCATTTTACAGGTGAGGAAAGTAAGGTTCAGAGAGGTAGAAGTCCAAGGGCACATCTCACACCTAGTAAGGGGTGGAGTGATAGCTTGACCCCAGGTTTGTCTCGCGTCAAACAGCAGTTAGACTCCCCCTCATTTGGTGTCCTGCTCTGGAGAGATGATGTTTCCACTGTGTGCTAATGCGCTTTGGAGATTTTCCATAACTTAGGAGACACTTGCGGGGAACGAACTACAATACCAGACAAAAATACAGATGCCCTGTTTGCTGATAAGGGCATGAACAGTATTCCTGGCCCTTTGGGGTTCTGGTCATAGTTCTTATTTTTCCTATCACCTCATCTGGCATGTCATCTTTGAGATCTGGTAGAGCTAACTTGTGAGCACTCACATGAGTAGATCCATGTCTTGTCTTCAAGGCCATTTATAAAATAGTATGAGAAGTAGTCCTTTACTTCCAGTAATAAATGTGAGCAATCAGTAAAACCTAAAAAGCAAGTAAAAGGATCACACACTGTAAATATCAATAATTACAGTTAATAAAAACTAGGCCGGTAAAAGAAAAGAATGCTCTATTTCATCATTTCATTCTTCTTGTGCCAAACAGATACCATTTATAGGATTTCCATAGTTTCTCAGTCTGTTCTGTCTGCATTATTCAGAGTGACTCTGCAGCTTTCAATAATGTCTGAATTATTTAAGTGGGATGATTAGCGTAATCTGTACTGCACCCTTAAGAATACAGGGGCAATTAAACACCGAGTTTGACCTACTGCCCTCTTTTGTAGGGCAGAGAAGAGCCACACAGCACAGGTGATTGCAAAACTCAATTCTGTTCATTCTCCTTCTCTCCCTCCCTCTAACCTTCCTCCCTTCAACTGTCTTTCTCCACAATGCACACACCCAATTTTTATCCTTCAAAGCTAGAAGGAAACTCACTTTGTTTTAGTCTAAGTGGCATTGAATTTGCTCAATGAAAATTGAATGTGCCAGGGCTTCCCCGGTGGTGCAGTGGTTAAGAATCCGCCTGCCAGGGCAGGGAACACGGCATATCGAGCTTTGGTCCAGGAAGATCCCACATGCCGCAGAGCATCTAAGCCCGTGCGCCACAACTACTGAGCCTGCCCTCCTAGAGCCCGTGCTCCGCAACAAGAGAAGCCACCGTAATGAGAAGCCCGCACACCGCAACTAGAGAAAGCCCGCGCGCAGCAACGAAGACCCAACACAGCCAAAAATAATTAAATAAATAATTTTTTAAAAAAATTGAATATGCCGGTGAAACAGGGTCTTCAAGTATCCAAGCATCTGGATGTTCAGTGTGGTGTAGACAAATTAAGCAGTTATATCCGTTGTGCATCTGTCTCTCTTTGGAGTCTTGTAGAGACAACAAACATTAATATATAAAGAAGAATAAGAATACAATTCCTTTGAAGTTCCACTACAGTCACACGGTAGTATGTCAGGCAGCCATATCCAGTGTGTCTGAAAATTATGGTTCAACTTCCTATAATATATACATAAATCTTACCCACCAATTCCCATGTTGGAGTCTCAGAATTTACAGGTGAACAAAACTACATAGGGGGACCCAAGGTCATTTCAGTATTTCACAAAGCCAAGCGGGATGAGTACCCTTCTTGGTACAAGCTAACTAAAACGTCAAGTTTCTTTTGGTTCGAAAGTCAATACTAAACAAATGCAACTTGGTAAACAAAACCTTTTATAAGTAGAAATACTTAGCAGATTGTTTCAAAAGGAGGGCTGGGCTTGATGTGAGAACTGTTGACCAAGTTCCCAGAACAGTCCTTGTCAATTCATCAGTTATTCATTGGGCACCTAAGTAAGTGCCCTGCAGCGTTAAGATCTAGACCACTCCTCTACTGCTTTTATAATCTAGTGGGGAAGGAGAGAGAGAAAAAAATGAAGTTTTATAAATGTGGTAAATGTTACCAAAGGAACTTAGAAATATCTATTCCTGCTTCTACTCAGAAGGAATTTGAACACAAAAGAGCCATCTGCCTATAGTCCATGATTTTAGAGGAGCCAAAAATGCAACATAGATAGATATCAAAATATCTCTTTTGTAAAACCAGTTTACAAATTCGGTATCCCTCATTTCTTCGGGTTAAGGTCTCAGTAAAAGATGCCATCTCCCCAGAGAAAATGGAAAGCTGTTAGAAAACCTTAAAACTTCTGCTCTGATAAATGTGTTGGATTAGCAGCTGTCACCTAGGACCTCTGTAGCATCAGGGCCCAGGACAGAAACGCTGGAGGCGCTGCAGCAAGGCTTTAGAAGAGAGGAAGGGCTCCCTGGTGTGCATCCTTCCAGGTGAGGTCACCCCAGAGAGGACTTGAGGAGTGTTGTTGAAATCTGAAGGTCTTGAGGCCAAGAGAAAGGCCAGAAGCAAGCAGGGGACCCTAAGGAGGAGCCAGAGAAGCCCCACCGTGGAATGCCAGTGAGGAAGCCCACCTTCCCCAGCCAAGGTGAGCCAGGCCAGTTAAGCCTCGGGTCGACCTGGCTGCAGAGAAGCACCGGGCTCCCTCCTGAACGGTGTCGAAAATGAAGCTGAGTTGATGAGATTTGCCCCAGGCCATAGAAGCCGTCCCTGTCACACCTGGGATTCTAATTCAGCTCTTTCTACCTTTCAGAAAGACAACTCCTGTCACTCCCGATCATGTCCTATTTTTAAGTTCATTATTCACCTCTGGGTACTTAGCCGGTTTCAAGAGCTCCCACATCAAAGCATTTTAAAAGGGTGAGTCTAAAATGATGGTCCTCTGGACGCCAGGCTCATCCACTGAGCCCCTGCAAAGGTTCTGTGGTTCCTACAGAGGCGGGCTGCTCATCAACAAGTTTCCCTGGGAGGTGAGAAGCATCTCTCCTCTGATCAGAACATGCCTGTCACCGAGCTCCGGCAGCTATTGAGCCAGCGCCCCAGCCCAGGAGTCCAAAATCTGTCTCTGGCAGAGGCTTAACTGTTTGGCTGCTGCATCGGAAGGTCCATGCTGATACCTCCCAGGAAGAGAGAACTCAGCTGGGAAGTTGCCAGTTGCAGACAATCTTCTCCTTCATTTCAACTCTGCAAGTCGTTAATGTGTTCCTGCCGACGGTCCAGTCCTGTGGGGTGTGCATCCCTCTGGTGGTCTGCAGTCCTGCCGGGGAGTCCAGACACGCGGGCAGGAGGCAGCCGGTTGGTCCATGGAGCCTCCACATAATTAAGAGCTTGGCAGTCATGGCTGCAGGAATTCAGGGATTGTTCCAGGCTCTTGATGTAGCGCTGCTCCTGAGAAAGGACCACTGGTAGCATTTAGTAAAGACCCAAAGCAATTGTCCCTGCCTTCTCAGGGTTCTTCCTATCACTTTAGGACACAAACAAGATGTAAGGCAAAGTGAGACCTCCACTGAAGAGACACCTCCCGAGAATGAACAGGGCTGCCTCTGATCCAGTCTCATGGGGGCACTAAGCTGACCCGTAGCCCTCTGAGGTCAAAGGGAAACCAGATGAGGCCCCAGCCAGTCGTGGCTGCTGTGGTTAATCCACCCTTCCGTTCTGAAAGCCTGGCTCCAACGTGCGTCCTCTTTTTTGTTGTGTTGTTCATATGATTTTGTTCTTGATTTTGTTCGTAACTCAGAACACAGGTTGGTGTGCGTGACCACTTAGTATCTGGCAATGCAATAACGTGGTGGAAGTTTCAGGCTGTGTGACATTCTCATTATTTACAGAATAAGAAAGTAGCATTAGAGGCTGTTAGAACACAAAGTGATACATTGGACTTGAGTTTACATCATGTCAGATCTGCTTTTTCCCACTTTTGATACCCTCTTACTTCCTAGGAGAGTGGCTTCTTGTGCTCGGTGATTTTCTTTTAGAAGACTTACTGTAACTCTAATTAAGTAATTATTAGTAACCCAATTTATTGGATGTCTTTCCCCCTTGCAAGACTGTAATTCCCAGGAACGCATGACAAAAGGTGGATTCTTCATTATTGTAATCCTGATGTCTTAAACAGATTTGGCATGAAGTGCTCGATAAGTATCTATTAAGGGGATTGTATTAGTTCAGTAGGGTTGACATAATAAAATACCACAGGCTGGGTGGCTTAGACAATGGAAATTTCTTTCTCACAGTTTTGGAGGCTGGAAGTCCAAGGTCAAGGTGTTGGCGGGTTTGGTTTCTCCCGACGCCTCTATCCTTGGATGGCAGGTGCTGCTTTCTCCCTATGTCCTCACATGGCCTTTTCCTCTGTGTGTGCATCCCTGGTGTCTCTGTGTGTGCAAATTTCCTCTTCTTATAAGGACACCTGTAAGACTGGATTAGGGCCCACCCTAATGGCCTCATTTTAACTTAATCACCTCTTAAAAGGCCTGTTTCCAATTGCAGTCACATTCTGTAGTACTGGGGGTGAGGACTTCAGCATGTGAATTTGGGGGAGACAGGGACACACTTCATAGTACAAGGATGAATGCTATAAACAGAATGATGTACTTCACAGGAAACAGGTTCATATTAAAGTCGAGAAATTTGAGAATAATGGACATAAATATTACATTAAAATGAGGTAAGGTGATTTCCTTGTGATAATAGCACTCTCCCTCGTAGGTTCCCTTGGGTAAGAAACAAAGGGTGGCGTTACAGCCGGCAGGTCAGGGATGGTGTCCTAGCTGGCGCTGGGGCACAGGTTAGGTCTGTCATTTGGGGCTCGTCTATTTCCGGGCCTCCGTTCTTTAACCTACAAAATGAAGGACTTGGAATCACTGAGTCACTCTGTCATCTGTGAAAAGTGGACCAGAATAGAAATATTCCTTCTGGCTAGTCTGTGTGACTAAGAGCAATGACCTTCAGTAATTCTCTTTCTCAAAGGCTTGGGGAAAGAAAGCAGGGATCCAAAGTTTCCCGTTTTTTCCTTAGTGGGATTCTAGTTCTGTGCAGGTTGGAGACCTGGGGAGGCAAAAGTCTCTACCCCAGGATGCTTCCTAAATGGCCACTTTTAAGCAACTTGAAGCGACTTCGTAAATAGGAAAAAGCTGGCCAGCGTTCCAGATTTCCATCTTGTTGACTGGGAGCCACTCTTTGCTGGCTTCCATCCATCGCCACCTCTCTTGGTGACAATTGATTTGTGGGATGTGGTGGTTGAGGCAGTAGGAGAGACCATATTTCCACAAATGTAATAGTCAAAACTTAGCCCTTTCCCCTACTCTGCCCCAAAGCTCAGAATAGATAACTGGGGAAACCCCAGAAAGCGGTAGTGGTCCACGGCCTGTTAGGCACCGGGCTGCACAGCAGGAGGTGAGCGGTGGACAGGCGAGCAAAGCTTCATCAGCCGCTCCCCCATCGCTCGCATTACTGCCTGCACCATCCCACCCCTGCCCCCATCCGTGGAAAAATTGTCTTCCACGAAACCGGTCCCTGGTGCCAAAAAGGCTGGGGACCGCTGCCATAAAGGACCACTTTCCACCCTGTTTCACTGATGTTTTTTATTCTTTCCTCTGCTGAGTGCTTAGTCGAGACATTGTCTTGAGCAGTAAAATGACAGTGTAGTACTCCAGCAAAGTGGAACAAGTAATTTTTGGTAACCCTCTCCTACCCTGTTGGCTCTTGAAAATGGTCATTCCTCTATGTGAGAACTTGCTAAGATGCTGCTAGAAGAAAATCCATAAGATGATTAACAGATGCAGGGGTCTCTGCCTTGTCTCATTAGTGGCGTGCTGGTCTAGAAGTCTGCCATCTTGTTCACGGCGCTCCGAAAGGAGGATGGTAGCTGCCTTTGTTCGGATACACATGTTTTTCCCATTTTCACTCACCACCCCTTTGCCCAAGAAATCCCCTTTCTGAATCGACAGTGGCTTTCCAAGTCTGTATCTTTGCCTTTCTAGCTAGTGTCTCCTCTTCATTTATTCAGTCACATGGGGTTACAGAGACAGGAAGGCAAAAACTTGTGCAACGAATTGGGACCTCAGAAATTCAAGACCATTTGCATTACAGCAGAAGACAGCAGCTTCTGAAATACACTGAGTGGAACTTGGGAAACTTTGCACACCCACACCTGATAGAATGCTTCTCCTGTCTGCTTTTGGATTGTGCAGTCAATTCACATTTTGTTGACTCTATTTCCCTTCAATCTCCCTTTCTATATAACTTCAATTCTCCTTCTGCTATGATTTCCCATTTCTTTTCCCGGTGGCTTTATACCTCAGCTCGGCCAATCTTTGAGAAGCAATGCCATGCATCTCTCGTCTTTCTTTTCTATCCCATGTCCTACTTGATCCCTATCTTAGCTCTGCAAACACAATGGGAAAACTGCCAAGATAAAAGCCACCCTTTGGCCTCAGTTATTGGGTCTAGGGACTCATGAAAGGCACCTGATAGAGTTCAATCAGAAGTTCGTACCCTGGGCTTTATTCTTAAAGACTAAGGATCAGGACAATCTTGATTTTCTCTTACTGAGAAAAAGCATCCCTAACCTGTTTCTTAATTTCTTCTTAGTGGTCCCTCCCCCTTTGACCTCATCAGCCCCCACTACGCCTTTCATTTACGGGGCTCCAGCCACACCAGCCTCCTTTAGACCCTGCAGATATGCCAAGCTCATGCCCATCTGAAAACCTTAGCTCTTGTTTCCTCTTTCCAGCACGTTCCTACCTTATAGCTGCACTGCATCTTTCTCATCAATCTGAGAAGTTCAGTCTGAGCTCACATGTTACCTCCTCGAAGAAACCTCCCCTGACCACCCTGGTTGAAGTGATTTCACCATCTCCACCAGTCACTCTCTGTTCCATGTACTTCTTAACCTCCTTACTGTCAAAAGTAAGCTCCGTGGGCTTCCCTGGTGGCGCAGTGGTTGAGAGTCCGCCTGCCGATGCTGGGGACACGGGTTCGTGCCCCGGTCCGGGAAGATCCCACATGCCGCGGAACGGCTGGGCCCGTGAGCCATGGCCGCTGAGCCTGCGCCTCCGGAGCCTGTGCTCCGCGACGGGAGAGGCCACAGCAGTGAGAGGCCCGCGTACCGGAAAAAAAAAAAAAAAAGTAAGCTCCGTGAGGGCTGGAACTTTGTGCTGTGGCCCCCGTTTGCTCCAGCATCTTTAACTGTGCTTGTTACAGATGAGGTACTCAACAAACCTTTCTTGAACGAGTAGGTTTTGAAGAATAGGGTTAAGGGAGGCAAAATTAGGAAAATACAATGAATGATCTTCAAAAGGGAATCAGTGGAGAAATTGCCTTGTTGGTTCAGCTTCTAGCACTTAAGTTTGTAGCTCTTTAGGAGTTTCTCTAAATCATGGGCCATCTCTGAGACGTGGCCATGGTGTAGCCAGCCTGCTTCAACCATCACCTCTACACGAAGTGCTCTAAGGAATGTATGCCATCTTCCCTCATTTCCAGATACTACTATCACCTTCAAGTCAACATATTGAAAATATTATCCTGACTTCTGGCTCAGCAACTCAGTCTACCTTCTGAACTCTCCTGTCAGTTTCACTGCCCATCTTCTCTTTCCTCAAGAAGAAAAACACCAGCCCTCCCTGGCTCTTTTCACTATCTGTAGTCCCTCATTCTCAATGTATCAAAATGGAGTTATGTTACTTTCTATAAACTTAAACAATCATGCATTCATTCAACACCTGTTGTTATTCCTAGAAACTGTGCTAAGCCTATAAACAAACAGGGCTCTGGCCCCCAGGGAACTTAGGGTCACCCATTTTCTGTTTTAATTGGATGAAAGAACAGTGAATGAGCATCCCTCCCAGGGTCCAGGCCCTCACCACCTCAACTCCCCTTTCTTAGACAACAATCTTCTAACCATGTCTTGCACATTGTTTCCAAACTAATCATCCTAATCAGCAATGAGTCATTCTACCTCCTCTTCTGGAACCTAAACTAAGTGGACTTTGGGTCCAGAGTTTTCTTACACTGAGCTTTGGAAAGTTTTTATCATCTGACCATCACTCTAATTTATTCCCACATTTCTCCAATAATTCCCTCTTTCCCAGCCACATCATTTGCTTTTTTTTGTCCCTTTAACCTTCATTTTTATTCCTATAGTTCCTAGCACAGAATTTAGATGTAGATGGAACCTTAAACATTATTTAACCCAACCCTTGCATAGTACCAAAAAGAAAACTGAAGTTCATAGGCTTCAAGTCAGAAAGCTAGTCCTGAAAATATTACTTTCTGGGTTTTAAGGCTCTTTACCCAATACATTTTCATGTATGCTTTATAGCTGTATGTCCACGAGGCTGGTATCCAGCAGTTACTGTCAGAGCCCATTTAAAGTTCTCAAATCAAGTGGAGAGTTCAGAGGGAGGTTTTCTCGAGTAAACGGGGGAAGAGCAGCCTGGTAGGGAAAGGGGACGGAAGAACTGGGCTAAAAGGAAGCGCGTTTGCAGGTTTGACTACAGTCGGCCTTTAGTATCCATGGGTTCCGCATCTGCGGATTCAACATACCATGGATTGTGAATTTTGTTTGCCATCAAAGTTGGCTGATGCAGCATAGGGTGCGCCAACTATGGGACTTGAGCCTCCGCAGATTTTGGTATCCACAGTGGGTCCTGGATACCCGATGGATACAGAGGGACGAGTGTATCCGTGTTCTCCGCTCATCCGCATTTGTCATCTGGGTCGTTAGAATAGGATGCCTATATTCTGAGCTGCCAAGATCTTTCGTAATCCAAATCCTTGAACTCATCTCGATGCTGAAGAAAAAAACCAAACGCGCACACACAGTTGCTTTTTCTCTTTTAGTATAAAACCCAGGAGTCTGCTAACTGGGGGACAGCTGAGGCCAGAGTTTGAAAGACCAATAATTGTTGACTAATGGTGCCTCGGTGGTAGTTCCAATATGCCAGTTAATGCATAATGTCTCCCTGCATGAAACCTGATCAAAAAGCTTTAAAGCTGCTGGGCCCCTACCGTTTGTGGAAGAAAACACGGGGGACCCAGGGCCTCAGAAGGAGCGGTGATTTGGAGACATTGACTGTCTGGGCAAGACCTCATTTATAAAAAGACAAAAAAAAGAGGCACCATCCTTGAAATGCGCTGCATTGCAAAAAGCCCATGATTTGTAAACGATGTGTAAGGTAACTATTTGAAGTGACAAAAAGGCTAGCAAAATAATAAATAAGGAAAAGAAAGCTGGCTTTTCTTTTTCTCAGTGTTTGAAAACCTCCCCATTAAAAGAACACAATATGCAACTGCAAACATGGATCAGCCTCATTAAGAAGAAAGAAAACTGTTTGAAATCAACCTCAAAGAAAAAAGCTGTCATTTTCTTTAAGGACACCATTATGTTCTTATTGACAAGACAAAAGAGTAATAAAGTTGAATTAGAACAACTAGAAGCTTGATAGTTTGGTTGGAGGGAAGTAGAACAAACTTGGCTATTAAAAAAAAGAAGAAAGAAAGAGTAGATCTTTTAATCAGCCTCTACTGAAGCGATGACTATTGACCTTACCCTCATTGAGAGCTTTCTTGAGTCTGTTTCGGGGCAAAATTCTTGCCTCAACGATACGACGCAGGAGTTTTAAAACTCAAAGGGAGCTTGAATAATCATTATGTTGGAGTATCTTATTTTATAATTGGGGAAATTGGTGTCTAAAGCAGTTACTCGTCTTGCCCATATGCTCACCCAGCTTTTGAATTTCAAGGTTAAATTCTGGAAATCAGCAGGAGCTGCAACTTATTTTCTCCAGATACAGAATCTCTTTTTCCCCATCTTACCAGGAAAGCATCATACTAAAAAGAAATTTATGGCGATTATTCTGAAATCAATCCAGAAGCATGTTCAGGGATTTTGAGTATACTTGTGAAAGTTTTGTGACTTGGTCGGGGTGGGGGGGGTCCCAGGGTTCTTTTCCCTGTCTGGACTCGGCATCGAGCAGTAGAAGCAGAAGTGACAGGGGACCCCCGTCCTTCCTCAGCACTGTACTGTGGTGACAGTCTGCACCTTGTACCCACACACTCTCCTTGTTGGAACAGAAGCAATGCCTCTCTGGCCCCTTTTGTGAGAAGAATGAAGCAAGAAGACCCTGCCGGCTGTGACTGTGTTATGAAACGCTCCAGAGCAGCAGTGAGAGAGGCCAGACACCTTGGAAGTGACAAGCTCTCCCTTATAATATATAGTAGGAGTTCACAAAAAGGAAAATGCAATAATTTCTTAAGTACTTTGGGCCATTTTCCTCTCTTACTTCCCTCCCCGAGAAGTCTGGACACATTTTTATTTGGAAAGGCGCATTGTGACATTTTATATCATTTCCTCCACCTATTAATAGCTCTGGCTGCCCCAGGTGTTCATTTTCAAGACACCCTCGGAGAAGGACTTCTGGCAGCTGCTCTGCAGCTGACAACTTTGGGGAAGTGGCAGGTTTTAATTGATGTATTGCGGGTACCATGCTTTCTCTCTCTCTCTCTCTCTCTCTCTCTCTCTCTCTCTCTCTCTCTCCTTCTCCCTCTCCCTCTCCCTCTCCCTCTCCCTCTCCCTCTCCCTCTCCCTCTCCCTCTCCCTCTCCCTCTCCCTCTCCCTCTCCCTCTCCCTCTCCCCCTCTCTCCCTCTCTCCCTCTCTCCCTCTCTCCCTCTCTCCCTCTCTCCCTCTCTCCCTCTCTCCCTCTCTCTCTCTTTAAAAAAAAAAAAAGAAGTGATGAGTTTAGTATCCTCTTAGGGCCTATAGATTTTAATATGTCAATTTTTCCTCTTTTATTGGAACTTGGATGTTTGTGGCTGACTGATGGTCTTCTGCGCACCTTTTTATCTCTGTATGACACCAGACACCCATGTCAGCATCACCCATCTCTCTTTGAACACCTTTCTGGACAGGTAACAGACAACAGCCCCTGTATAGATTCTCAGCGGAACAGCAAGTCCTACAAGTAGATCTTCAATTAGCTGCCTGCCGTTAGTCAATAATTACAATGAGAGGAAGTTGGAAGAGGTGGCTGGAAGGCAGGAACAGGAAGTGCCAAAATTTCTCCTTTCCAAACAGTCCCAGCGACAGTCCTCTGGCTGCCCCCTGAGGGAGGCAGCATCCCCCAGGCCGACAGTTCCCGTGGATACTGGCTCCAGAAGCCATCCCCTCTGATTCTGGCTCGTTGCCTCCTCTGTGAAGGAATGAAGGTGTTTCCCAAGAGTCTCAAAGGATGCCAGCTCTGCCATCACTTTGCCCAGCGAAGCCATTGCCTTTATGGCCGCTTCTGTGTAGAGCTCCATCTGAGACCCTTCTCGCAATAGGAAGTACAAGGGGATTTCTTACTCCCTTGATTTCCCCCTTAGCATTCTAATAGATCTTTAAAAAAGAAAGGAAGAAAAGCTTTTTGCTGTATAACTTATATACCATAAAATTTTACCCATTATAAGTATACAATGTATGATTTTTTAAATTAAATTCATGGAGTTGTACAACCATCAACATGTTCTACTTTTAGAACATTTCTACCATCCAAAAATTCCCTACAGCTCATTTACTGGTCATCTACACTCCCACTGTCAGCTCTAATTCAGCACTAATCTACTTTTTGTCTCAGTGAATGTGCCTTTTCTGGACATTTCTTACCAGCGGAATTATATAATGTGTAGCATGATGTTTTTGAGGTTTGTCCATGTTGTAGCATGTACCAATAGTTCATTCCTTTCTGTGACTGAATAGTATTCCATGGACACAGATACACCACCTTATCTGTCTCCGTCCACCAGTTGAGGATATTCAGATCGTTTCTAGTTGGGCGCTATCATGCTCTTATGAGCATTTGCGTGCGTTTCTTTGCATGGACCTCTTAACTGCCACTCATTAGGTGCTCATGTGCCCCAAGCTATGCTAATCATTTTCAGTGCATCATTTTTAGACTCCACAACAACTGGTAAAGCAGGAATGTTAATCAGAAAACCAAGGCTTAAGAGAGAGCACTCACTTGGAAAAATGTTTCTGGGGCCAAAATTCAAACCCATGCTCTTTCCACCATGCCTGGCAGCCTCTCTGCCTCTCAAACAGCAAAGCAGACATTCTCACTGAGCTTTCCACTGCAAGCCCCATTGCCCACCCTCCAGCCACGTCAAAAGTCCCTGGTGTAGCCACTTTAAGTGGGTTTGAGGTTTGCAAATCTGCCCTAGGATTCTTTCACCTAAAAACATTCTCCACTAAATTATAGCAGGTCACTTTCAACCCAATTGTTAACATTGATACATAGATCAGTGCAAATGTATCAATTATCTATCTGATGCTTAGCATCAGGGTGGGCAGTGTGTGAATTCAAAAGATGAATGACAGACAACATGGCCCCTTGAGGGCAGTATAATGGAAGACCAGACTCATACCCACACCTAAATGATGTAGAACCAATTACACATGTACTGAGAGCTTTGATTAGTTAAAAACCTGTGCTAATACCCAGGCCACTTGTAACTCATATGCCACCTACCTATTTCCTTCTTGAGTTATGTGAACACTGTGGAGGTTAATTACTAATACGTAATATAAAGAGGGCTGGACTCTACACAATTAATGAGCTGCTCAAAACATATTGTGTGGAAACGTAGAGATGTTAACATCATTTAAGGCAGTTTCCCAGGTAGTAATTGGATAATCTACAGTTTCCCCTAGAGATTATATTCATATATACATGCGTGCACATGCATGCCTGTGCACACACACACAAAGTGGAGGGGGGAGCGGATTATAAATATTTGTTTCTTCCATACATCCCATAAATCTTTATGGAACACCTGCAGTGTTCCAGGTACAGTGCAAGTCATGTAGGCTTTAGCGGGGAGCAAAACAGAGTTCCCTGACCTCCTAGAGCTCATAATGTTACAAGGGAAGATGAAGGTTATAGATTGAACATTTGTGCCCTCCCTCTCCCCCCAAAAATGTCCATGTGTTGAATACCTAATCCCCAACGTGATGGCAGTTGGAGGTGAGACCTTTGGGAGGTAGTTTGGTTTAGATGAGGTCCTGAGGGTGGGGCCCCCATGATGGGGTTAGTGCCCTTAGAAGGGGATGAAGAGACTAGAACTCAGCGCTCTTTCTTCACCAGCTGAGGCCACAATTGGAAGGCAATCCTTCACAAAGCAGGTGCCCAACCCTGCTGGCACCCTGTCTCATACTTCCAGTCTCCAGAATTGTAAGAAGTAAAAGTCTGTGGTTTAAGCTACCCAGTCTCGTATTTGTTATAGCAGCCTGAGCTGACAAAAACAATGGATCGTAAATAAATAGGAAATCATAGGAAGAGCCATGAAGAAATAAAGTATGACAAGAGCCATGAAGAAATAGAGTATGACAAGAGGACCTGTCTTTCAGGGGCAGAAGGCAGTGGGCTTATGCTCAGTTTTGCATTAAAACAAAACAAAAACAACCAAGCAAAACAAAAAATCAAAACACCACCTCTCAAGGCAATGTATGGAGGAAGAATTAGCAGGGAGCAAGTGACATATCCCGGTGGCTTAGAATATGGGCCTAACAGGATAAATGGAGAGAAATAGTCACACTTAAAGACGTAAAGCCCTTCCTTCTGTGTCTTTTTTAAATATTCTGCAAAACTTCCGTAAAGATTGGCAATGTCGCTATCAAGCCTCGGTAACCTGTTATATCAGTTCTCCATTTTCCCTGCCCATGTTAGCGATAGAATATCTTCCATTAACCTATGCTGAAAGAGCCATTTCTATTCTAAAAATCTATTTATGTTCCCCTATAACTTTCTTAAAGATATGCCTCTGGGCTGTAAAACCTCAACCTTATAACTCAGCTGAAACGTGAATACTTTTGCCAAATTTCAGTAACATCAGTTGGGCCTTTTCTGAGTCATTTGATGAGGAGGCTGTCTTCCCTTTGGGCGGGGGGGGAAATACCATCTCATTCATTTGAAGGGATTAAAAACTGAATTTGATTCTTGGTTACTTGCTGTGGATTTGGTCTTCAGCGTCAACAGTATCCTATGACTTTTATTTTCGACTATTTCATGAATTAGAAAAAACAACAGGTGGTCCTAGTTGTGAAGTTTCTTTTAATGATAAGTGTAGGTTCCTGTTCTTTGTTTTTTATCATCTTAAGTGACACGCTGCATTTTATTTCAGATCCTCTTCTCTGTACATTCTCAGTCTTTTTCACAGTTTCATATAAAGCTTCTCTGGCTAATCCTTGTTACTTTCCAGCTGCCAGAAACCTTTAGTAATGTGATCATTTTTCCTTAAACATTTCTAGGATAAAAACATAGTTTTACCTTTTATAACCTCCACATCCCAGAGAATTCCTTTATGAAAATGTACTACCCTATACTACTTCCTACTGTGGTATTAGTTGTCTGTATGTCTTCCAATTGCCTGTGGTCATTAACAGAATTTTTTCCCGTTGGTCAGTATTTTCTTTTTCTATAGTTCTTTCTGGTAAGAAGAGTACATAGAATTCTCCCCACCCCAATTTAATAGTTAGATTAAATTATGTTATGGTATGTATTGAGAAGTTTTTGTAATTCCATTATGTGTCACTGACCCCTCTTTAAGGTGTTGTGTATAAAGACATTTCAATCTGTAAGAAACTGCTTGTTTTTCATTAAGATAAGAACAATTCACATTTTTGTGTGTATATCTCCATTTTTTAAAGGAATCAAACCTAATGATATGGATTTCGTTACATGTCTATTGAAAATGAGTATTACTTTGACTGTAACAGCAGAGCAACTGAGGCAAAAGTGAAAAAAATGTGTTATTTAGGACAAGAAGTATACAAGGTATTTATATTAAGAACTGACATAGGGCTTCCCTGGTGGCGCAGTGGTTGAGAGTCCGCCTGCCGATGCAGGGGACACGGGTTCGTGCCCTGGTCCGGGAAGATCCCACATGCCGCGGAGCGGCTGGGCCCGTGAGCCATGGCTGCTGAGCCTGCGCGTCCGGAGCCTGTGCTCCGCGGGAGTGGCCACAACAGTGAGAGGCCCGCATACAGCAAAAAAAAAAAAAAAAAAAAAAAAGAACTGACATAAATAAGATATGATTCCTGTCTTTAAAAGACTTACACTTGAGTAGGTTGGGTGAAAAAGAATGTTCAGATATCCATAATTAGATGAACAGAAGGAAATAAAAGTTCAAGGGAAAGAAAGTGAGATTTATAAAGGCTGAGTAGGTCTACGAATTCAATGCTGAGTCCTATGACCCACGTCTTCCAGGTCAGCATGGGAGGGGGGAGCAGCACAGTGAGATCAGCCAGTGACGTGCATTAGCATTTGATATCTCTGTTTTTTGAGTGGGTATCTTCGCTTTTTACCCCAAATCTCTTAGACCATGTATATTAGATTTATAAGAAGATCAACACCTCCTTTTTTGAAGGAGGCAATTTGGGGGCAGAATTGGGATCTGGAAGTGGCTCGATCCCTAGCTACATTGCCCATTCCGATAAAATCATCATCATCTTAATAATCTCTCTTTTGCTTTGATCAGGTGTAGTAGATGCTGCCAAAAGTAATGGAGATGATTTTTTAAAGTGAAAAGGCATAAGGGGGTTCCTGGCAGGATTGGTTCATTATTCAGGGGGAAAGTTATCAGCGTCCCTGGAGAACTCTAAGGAAGGAGAGACTGCGCCTAGTGACAAGTTGATTTAAATGATAAACTGGCTGTAAAGCCGCTAACAGAAAACTGGCATGGAATAGGTGCTCAATGAATGTAAATTCTCCATCTCTCTTCCGCTGCTCCAGCAGGATGGCTTAGCCCTATGCTCTTATATGTTCCAGTTGGTGTTCCTGTAAATGTGCTTAGAGCTTCAAGGGCTCCAGTGACACCCGCGGGTTAAGGGGTCCGATTATCAGAGCAGCATCTTTCTCCTTGACTTCTAATGTCCTGAGTAATTCTTGATGATAGCTTTGCCCTTGTCATCCAGCAATGGTCCTCTTCTTTTGACACCAGCATTCTCTGAAGTGTGAGTCTGATTATGAAGGGGATGAGTCCAGGTGTGCTATGTTTGTGGTGACCTAACATTTTCTGCTGGGATGATTGATATACCAAAGAGGGAATTAATCAAGAATGGACAACTGGGACTTTGAAACCATACTATGTTAAAGTAATATACCTACATTTTGATCCTTTCCCTAGACCTCTGGGAGTCTTTTGAATACTTAACTCATTAACCAGCCTGGGGCTTTTTTTTTACGTAAAAATGATGTGGGTGGCTGATTCGGCATTATGGTAGATTCTAACTGCCACCCCCTCCAGAAATATGTCTGGACAGATATTTTATTTCCAGGAGGGAGATAGAATTCCTCCTTCTGTGGCATGGCTCTCTAGAAGGTCTCTGAGAACTTAGGACTTAACATTTTCTGATGTGACTATATCATATTCCACCAGTATTTCAGAAATTATGCTTTAGGTAAGTCTTAGAGAAAATTTATAGGGTAGGACAACAGTATGTAACATCAGGGGGGCCTGACTTGAATATGATATCAGGAAAGGCTTCCCTAAAGAACTGAACTGATTAATAGTAGGTAACCAGAAGAAGGGGTTAGGGGAGGGAGGGAGAGGAGGAATATGTGTGGACTGGGAGGAAAATAGTGAGTTCCAAGAATGAAAGGTTAAGGTTCCTGGGGCAGAGAGAGGGAGCAGGAGAGAGGAGTGAAACAGATGGTAAGAAGTGGGCAAGGGCTTCCCTGGTGGTGCAGTGGTTGGGAGTCTGCCTGCCGATGCAGGGGACACGGGTTCGTGCCCCGGTCTGGGAAGATCCCACATGCCGCGGAGCGGCTGGGCCCGTGAGCCATGGCCGCTGAGCCTGCGCGTCCGGAGCCTGTGCTCCGTGGGCAAGGTCCAGATCCAACACAGGTTCCCGGTCCATCTTAAAGGGATATGGACTCCATCCTCGGAAAACTGGGAAGCCAGCGAAGGATTTTGAAGAAGGGGCTGTCATAATCAGATTTGTCTTTAAAAGATCATTTTGCCTGCCATGTGGATAAAGAATTAGAGAGAGGAGCAAGAGTGATATTGAGAGAACCAACACGAGGTTGTCATACTGTGTACGATGCAATGATGGCAGAGAACAGCATGATAATTTGTCCTTTTGCCTCGGAAGTTTACAGTCTAGTAACGGATTGGAAATACGTACACAGACTATTACCATGAAATATGTAATGTGCCACAGGAATTATGCAAAGTAAACTGAGAAAAGGGAAAAGCCATTTTAGCAGAGAGAGTCAGGGAAATATCTTCTTACGTGTTGAACAACCAATCCTGTGACCTGAGGTTTGTTTGTTTTGTTTTTTGCTTTTGTTGTTGTTGTTTTGATTTTAGTTACAACTGCTTCCAGGATAAGAAACTGCTTTAAAAGTAGCATTCCCACTGTTTCGGTTGCTTTTAAAGCTACAACACAAACACATATTTTATATTCAGTTTCACATTATCTTTGTCAGACAGTAGAAAGCATGTTTTGGTTAATTTCCTTTTAGAAAGAAGTAAGTGAATTTCCCATTCGTTGTCCAGGTCATCTGTCTGTCAGTAGAGTCAGGAAAGATTTAGAGACAAATCTCTTTGTAGAGGACATACTACTGCTGAGTCAACAATATGGACGCACAAGCAAATGTAAATGAAAGGTATATGATGATTTTATCCTGAGAAATTTGGAAGAGATTGCAGGTAGAAAGACCTATATAACGTTCTCCTATAGCTCTTGGGGCCCGTTTTTGAAATACCCTTCTGAGACTCCACTCTACTTATCATTCATCACTTCCCACACCTACATCCAGCTCTCTTTCAATAAGGATGGCCAGTCAGGTGCGCTGATTTGCTGTGATGGAAAAGCTGCCCGGTTCCACTGGTGAATCTCCTTTGAAAAGAAATAGGCTGGATTATACTGAGTTTATGAGAAGGAAAACTTTCAGTTGGTCATGTAGCGAGGCATTGGGAAAGTTCTTGTTCATGATTTCATATTGGCTTAACTCTCAGCTCCGTCCATACGTGAGTTTGGGTAAGTCATTTAAGCTCTCTGAGTTTCTTTCGAAAAATAAGATGGTTATGCTGATTGATCACCCAGGTGTTTTGCAATCTTAGTTCCAGATATATATTTCCATCCAGGAGAGCTATGAACTAATTTTCCAGAAGGTTCTTTAGGCGCAAGATAATTGCAAATGTTTAGTTATATGGGTCTATGCACAAGAGAGTGCTTGACTCTATGTATCCTTCATACTGATGTCAGAAGAAAGAGAAGGAGAATTCCTTTAGTCCCCTAAGTATCTGAAAAATGCATTTGGGGCGAGAGGTGGCTCTTTGAATATGAATTTTGACTGTGCCTGGTGGTTTTGAAGATTGAAGAAACATTGTATCTGGGCTAAGAAAAATAGTAGTCTCCCATAGTTTGCATTCTTAGACCACACCCAGAAATTTCTGTTCTATTTGATATGATGCAATTTAAAGATGCTGACAAATCTGAATCAAAGAAACATGATAAAGATGAAGAAAAATCTGGGAAATTTGCTATATAAGGAAAAGTCGTTAAAAATTGGAAAGGCTTGGTCTTGAAGACTTAGGGATACATTACAGCTGTCTCAAATATTGTGTAGAACTGTCAAGGGAAGAGAAATGAGACTTATCCTGGCTCTGCCTTTCCTATTAGGCCTGGGGTAAATCGATTGAAATTTTAGCCAGCTTAATTTGCACTCAGTGTGGAGAAGAAATTTCTGACAACACTAGCTAACCAAGAATGGAAGGTGACCTAGTTTCCCTTGTGTAGGGGAGTAATACGCAGGAGACTGGATATGAACAATAGTGATCAGAAGAGGCAGTGATTTAAGTGTTTTTGCATGTATTAACTCAGTCATAACATCGCTTTGAGGTAGCTTCTTTTATCATTCCAATAGTATGGATGGAGAAACAGGCACAGTATGGCTAAGCCACTTGCCTAACTTGTCACCTAATTAGTAGGTGACAAAGCTGGTATTTGAAACCGTGCAGTCTGATTGTAGAGTCCTCAAGCTTAGCTGAGTTGCTATATTGCTTATAGATGGGCATCACTTAGACAATCTGTGGATGGGATTTCTGCCCTGAGTTTCCAAGGAGGTGTTTGAAGAGTCCACCGGTAGCAGTGCATTCTGGGGTGGTACATAACACATTCAGAGGTGCGTTCCTGCGTGTGCACCCAGAGCCCTTGGGGTTGAGGCTTCACGCGCAGTCGCTCATTCTGCTGCGGTATGCATGGCCATTCAGTTGCCTTCCCCACACCACCTGGAGTTGGGCTTCGTTGTCTCTTGGTAGAATTGTCTTTGTCTTGCCACATCAATGTCATCCACTTCAGCTATACCATGACATTCCTTTAAGAAAAAAAAATCGAGGGCTTCCCTGGTGGCGCAGTGGTTGAGAGTCCGCCTGCCGATGCCGGGGACACGGGTTCGTGCCCTGGTCCGGGAAGATCCCACATGCCGCGGAGCGGCTGGACCCATGAGCCATGGCCGCTGAGCCTGCGCGTCCGGAGCCTGTGCTCCACAGCGGGAGAGGCCACAGCAGTGAGAGGCCCGCGTACTGCCAAAAAAAAAAAAAAAAACCAAAAAATCGAAAACATATCCAGAAACATTGCAAGAAAAAAAGCCCTGCTATCTGGGTGTACAGGCTACAGCTAGACCTTTCTTCCAGACATGATGGATAGCTGTTTGTCCTCTTCTCCCCCAGAGACTGCACCTTATATGAATGTTTGAGAGATACCTTGCTTTCATCAGCCCTTTGACAGTTAGGAACCATAAGAAATGGCAAGTACTTTCTGGTTCGGAAAGAGAGACAGAATCCCTTTCAGACTTGGTAAGATTTATCTAAAGGTAACTGACCAAGAAGGAGAACTGACCCCACTTCATATACAGGTGCTTTAAAATAATTTGACAACAGGTAGTTAAAATGTAAGTATGCCATGCTGTCAATCACATTCTGTCTTTCTGCATTTGAACACTTGTTTTACTTGAAGGAAAATGATGTTGGAACATTTTATGGCATCCATCAACAAGAGTGTGCACATGGTTTCAAATAAGGGTTTCCAGCCTTCTGAAACCAATTACTTCTACCTAAGTAGAAATGCCAAAGCAGAGATATGTCAGCAACTAAGAGAATAGTTGTGTGAAGTAATAATAAATACACCCAATGATGGTGCCTCGAAACAACAGAAATTGTACACATACACACACACATGCACAAACCTTTTTAAGAGATATTTTTTAAAGTCTGTGTCAAACAGTGTTAACCCAGAGAAATGCAGAAATGTCAGACATGGGCAGGACTTGCGGTTGGCATTTGGCTGCCAGCGGGGGAGGCGTCCTCCCACGCTAATTCCTCAGGAACCTCATGCTGTGTCTGTCTACAGGGAAGGGAGAAAAAAAGGGAGGAGGGGGAGAGCAGATATTGCCTCTGATGTTCTTCCTTCGCAGCTGGAGAAGGCCTCAGCTGTGTCAGGCTGGGACTGCTGGTGATTTTCTGTAGAGGGGACCACATAAGGAAGAGCAGCCCATCCCAGCTTATGCCAACGGTGACCCAGCCTCTCCTGATCGTCAGCGTGGCTGGCACAATTGAATGCAAGCCAGACTGCCTCTCATGGAGACGCGTCAGTGCCTCACCTCTGCCTGTGAGTCCTCTCCATGGGAAGGTTGTGATGGAGTCTCTGGGTAAGGGTGAGGGACGTGCATGCAGATGGGGCTTCGCAAGGACCTTTCCTAATTGACAGAGGAGTTGGCGCATTTCCTTTAAGCCTTCCGTGGGTATTGAGGGAAGGATGGGGGGCTTGGCAGTGAAACTGCTTTTGCCTGCAGCTCTCTAAGAGTAGCTGTGGATTCTTGTCACCGAATAGAATTTCCAATTCCTATCAAGCTGTGGATCTGCAATTTTTTCTACTACCTTCATGATGGCTGCCAGGTATGGCATCAGAAAACTATTCTGTGAACATAGATATAAAATGGGATTGATTAACTGTAAACATCTGTTAGGTCAAGCATCTTATGTCTATTGCCGAAATATTCTTTCAAGTGACTCTGTCTACATCTGTCACGTTTTTTCACCCTCCAGAGACCTATTTGTGGTAGCTCTCTGTGCACTGATTGGCTTTACCCTTGGCTGTAGTTCTGTGTTGAGGCATTTTACTTTTTTAAACATCTTTATTGGAGTACAATTGCTTTACACTGTTGTGTGAGTTGCTGCTGTATAACAAAGTGAATCAGCTATACGTATACATACATCCCCATATCCCGTCCTCTTGCGTCTCCCTTCCCCCCTCCCTACCCCACCCCTCTAGGTGGACACAAAGCACCAAGCTGATCTCCCTGTGCTATGCGGCTGCTTCCCACTAGCTATCTGTTTTACATTTGGTAGTGTATATAAGTCCATGCCAGTCTGTCACTTCGTCCCAGCCGTCCCCGTATCCTCAGGTCCATTGTCTATGTCTGCATCTTTATTCCCGTGCTGCCCCTAGGTTCTTCAGAACCATTTTTTATTTTTAGATTCCATATATATGTGTTGGCGTATGGTATTTGTTTTTCTCTTTCTGACTTACTTCACTCTGTATGACAAACTCTAGGTCCATCCACCTCACTACAAATGACTCAATTTTGTTTCTTTTTATGGCCGAGTAATATTCCATTGTATATATGTGCCACATCTTCTTTATCCATTCATCTGTTGATGGACATTTAGGTTGCTTCCATGTCCTGGCTATTGTAAATAGAGCTGCAATGAACATTGTGGTACAGGACTCTTTTTGAATTATGGTTTTCTCAGGGTATATGCCCAGTAGTGGGATTGCTGGGTCATATGGTAGTTCTACTTTTGGTTTTTTAAGGAACCTCCATACTGTTCTCCATAGTGTCTGTATCAATTTACATTCCCACCAACAGTGCAAGAGGGTTCCCTTTTCTCCACACCCTTGCCAGCATTTATTGTTTGTAGATTTTTTGGTGATGGCCATTCTGACTGGTGTGAGGTTGAAGCATTTTTTAAAACAGGCAAAAAGAGAGCGGAAATGATTCATTCTATTAACCGAACTTTTCTTCAAAACATGGATGATTCTTGCGATCTGTATCTGATATTTAGTGTGCTGAACAGATTTTTAAGAAACTCCTGGTGTATTCTGCTACAGGTGCTGGGTCTGTTGACACATCTTCAGGTGTACTATTTGCCTTCGAAGGGCACACTGCTGTCACGGCAATTTAAATAGAGTAAATTGCATTTCAGGGCAATTTATGTTTTACAGAGTTCTTTTACTCATTTTATCGAATTGATCTCACTTGATCATTACATCAACCCTGTGTGGTAGGTATTACGATTTTTATTAGCTCCATTTTGTGAAGGAGGAAACTAATGGCAAAGGACTCATCCAGGGTCATACAACTGAGAAGTGGATGTGTTGGTACTTCACTCCTCGTCTCAGGCTTTTGTTTTCTTATGCAAATGACCTGTAGGTGGTAGAGACACAACCACACAAATACAGGTTCCCACTTCCATACTTGCCTAACATATATTTGCCATTTTCCTTGTGTGGCCCACTGCTTGCCCTGCAGGCCACAGTAAGGACAGTGTGGAGTAGAACAAGTTCAATTTGAGTGTGCGATGCCTTCCTTCCCTGCTGCACACATGCGTACACACGCGTGCCGCATGAGCACGCACTCTGCTCCCTGGGTTTAGGGGCCCTGAGATGCTGTGAATTTCCTGTCATTTAAAAAGCAAATCATTACTAAATCTGATGGAGGGTTAATATTCACTGTCATGACTCTAGAGAAGACAGAAGGCCGATTCTATAATAGTGTGATCTCATTGACAGTTGAGTAGAAGGGATCAGGGAGAGCTGGGGGAAACACCAACATCCTTCACATCATCACACATCAGGTCCCTCCACGTTTGAGAACAAGCAAGTGTGCCCCCAGCAGCCAGGGAGGGCAGACGCCCTCGTGGAGCTTAGCACTCTGTTGAAAACTGGCCAGCCAGAGACCTTGAGAGCTAAGACCCACGCATGAAGTATCTAGGGACACTTTCTTTTTTTTTTTTGGCTGCACTGCACAGCATGTGGGATTAGTTCACCAACCAGGGATCAAACCTGTGCCCCCTGCTGTGGAAGCGCAGTGTCCTAACCGCTGGATCGCCAGGGAGGTCCCTAGGAACACTTTCTAATGGCTACCTGGATGAACCTCACTGGATTCAGGCGGATACAATTCCCTCCTCCCACCCCTCCCTTCCCCCAACCAAGGCCCTGCTTCCCAACATCCGCATTCAGGCCCAACAGCAGGTGTCCACTGGCTCTTTGTCAGAACACAGGGATGGGACTTGAACTGTCATGACACAGGCTCCCATGAAAAGGGAGGCATCTCTTTTCAGGTTTACCAAGTATGCTTGGCAGTACTTTCTTCGGCAGAAAGAGGGCGAGGGATTTTGCGTGACATTATTTCCTTTGTCGGGACAATTTCATATTCTCAAGCTGCCTTCTTAGATCATTGAACAGTGCCCCGGTTACTTTCTAGAACAGACAGATGCCCTCCCACCTCAGCCACCGTCTGCCTTCGTGCTTTCATCCGCGCGCACGTGCAGAAGTGACACAGAATATCGCCAGTGTTGGCCTGGTGAGGGCTGTCTTTTCAACTTTCTTTTTGAAGTTATTCTGAAAAATCTCTTGAGACATAGGTGGAGGGTGGATTCATCAAATCTTAAAATGTCAGAGCTGGAAGGCAGCATAAATTGCATGTGGTCCAACTGTCTCATTATAATGATGAAGAAATCAAGTCCCAGGGAGGTTGAGATTTGTCCCAGTTTATCATGATAATGACTGTGTTCCATATCTTGCATGTGTCCTTCACGTGCCCCTCCATCTTTCAAGACCTCGCTCTCTGTCCTGAAAGCTGACCACATAGACTGCATTGTGGTCGCCCTTGTCCCCTGGCTGCCAACTGTTTACTCAGTGGGAAGAGATCAGAGGGTGGAGGGAAGGGGGGCAGGGTACTTATCACCAGCTTCCTCTTTGTCATAGGGCCACGAGCTGTCCCCGAGATGCCAACCCTCTCAGGGGGCCCTCTCCATATAGTTTTCTCTTTCTGGTTCCCCTCGTCACTCCCTCCCCTTGACCCTTGCCAATGCCGACAACTTCCCTCTTTGGCTTGCCCAAGAGCACTGCACCGACCCTTCTGTTTTCCCTGATCCCTGACCACAACTTTTAAAATAGTCCACTGAATAAACTTTCCTCACTTTACCCAGTTTGTGTGTCATCTGCTTTCAGGCTGTGACCTTGACTGACATAGTAACAGCTGGAGCTAAAACTACAGCCCAGCTGGTTCTCCCTCTTCTGACCCCTCTACCCTGTTAGTCCTTACACCATAGTTTGTTTATTATGGATAGCTTAATACTTTGCATAAATACATAATCTCTTATAAATACATATTGCTAGTCACTATGAAAAGTATTAGCATTCAGTGGTTAAACGCATGTGTTCAAAGTCTTGGGTTCAAATCTCGGTTCTGCCACTTACTAGGTGTTTCTTAACTAGCAAGTTGCTTGACCTCTCCATGTCTCAGTATTCTCGTTCATCACTAAAAGGCTATGATGAAGATTAAATGATACCAGTGCATTCAGAGGACTTAGTACACATAAGTGTTCAATATGGAGTGTTCATAAGTGCCCAGCACATGGTAAGTGTTCTGTAAATGTTAGGTTTTACTAGCATTTGCTCTTTGTCAGGACTCAATTTCTGCACATGGACACATTTATTAGGACTCTAATTCTGTAAGTGGAAAATGTGCAGATTTTCCCGAGCCTTGCACAGTGTCATAAAATTTCATGAGTATGAAGTCGTTAGTTCCCAGGAACGCCGAAGAGTGATGGGGAAGTGACGGGGAGGTGCTGATGAGCGGGGATGTGAGTCATGGGGCTGCGAGGACAGACGGAACAGGAATGCAGACAGCGCCCTGACGGACAAGCCTAGATTTGCCCGGAAGCTGTGCTCTGCCTGGCGGGGATGGGAATCAGCTCCCTTCCGGCAGGGTGGGTGTCACTTCCCAGCTGGCGGACCCGAGGGGAGATCATGGAATCTGTTGCTTGAGAGAGACAGTCATGAGCCTGGAGGTTCCTGCAACAATCAAGATACAAGATGCCGACGAGTCCCCACCTGGAGACAGGATTTCTTTAGTTTCAGGGTGTGAAATAAAGCATTGCGTTCTTTTTCCAAAACAGTAGATTTTGTTTTTCGGAGACTTACGCTTCCTTTGGAATTGTTGAATATTCAGAAATGTGAAATGGGTTATATTTGAGTGTGGCCGTCCAGAGAGAAGAGTTGTGGGTATTTGGAGAGAGGGACTGGCCCATCCTAAGCTACCTAATCAAGTAGAATGTGAGGCGGGCTCCTCCCCGATTAAAACTCCGTGTGGTGCATTTTCTCCTGGTCTCCCCAGAGGTGTGGTAAGTCCTGGCTTCCCTTACTTACATACAGTGTCTTCTCTCCTATCATTAAATAGGAGCCTGGGACGTGCCTCTGGAAGAAAAGGAAATAAAGTCATCCCATCTTCTATTGCCCAGTGACAACCCTCTGTTATTACTTTATGTCAGACAAGCAGAGAGTTGAATACCCTTTTGGAGACTGCAGGAACCTAGGAGGAAGTCCACGCTGTACTGTCTCTGCAAGTGGGTCCAAACATCCTACTCAGGCAGCCGGGGCTCCTCCCACTTGTCCCCTTTTTCCCTTTTCTCCTTTGACTAGGATTTTGATTTCTGGTCCAGAAGGTCATTAACCCTGGAGCCGACAGTCAGATTGCATTGAGGCTGCCCTAAGCGCCCTTGATGGAGTGACTTGTAAATAAACGTCGGTCCCTAGTGCATGTGCTTCCCCCCATAGCTGGCCCCTTGTTGCTCTGTCCACCCAGTGTGTCCACACTCCCGCCCAGCAAGGCACCCACTGAGTGCCTCTGTGGCACCGTGTCCAGGACTGTCTGTGACTAAGATAGTGAGTGAATGCATCCTCCTTTCTCAACTTGCTGCTGTATCTCTTTTCAGTCTTTTCTTTTAAGGAACTTTGTCAGTGAGTCCTGTCCCGAATAGGCTATGTAAAAGTAAATCACCCTGTCTCCTACCCAGCCCTCTCACTCTCAATCCCCTTTACCTCGTTGTATTTTTTTTCTTTCTTTTATTGTGTGTGTTCATGGTACTTCTGAGTTTCTGACATGCTGTGTAGTTATTTATTATGTTATGGTTTCTTTGCCTCTACCCACAGGTATATAAGCACCACCAGGGCAGGAAACTTGGTCTATTTTGTTCAAAAATATATCCCATGTGCCCAGAATGGTGCCTGGTACATGGTAGGTTCTCTGCCAGTGTTTTGCAGAATGAATGACTAACCAAGCGTCCCAAAGAGGCCACTCCAAGAGATTGCTTAACTCTAGAAAAAGGCCCAATGCTGTGTTTTTCTCCACCTTGAAGACTGTGAACTGCTATTAGGAAAAATCACTCAACAATCAGATTCTATGAAAATGTTAGTATCAAGGCAAAAGAGAAATTTGTCTTCATAACTGATACACGTTTCAGCTTTCGATTATTAACAAATTGAAGGCACAAGGTTAAAATCCCCAAGTAGTACACGACCCCACAAAATGCCCTGCCAACCTCTGATTAAGGCCCAGTGGCCCTGACCTGAGGCATCGGAATCTATCCCAGGGCCCTCTGCGGAAACTGGCATCAGAATCTATCCCAGGGCCTTCTGCGGAAACTGGCATCTCCACTTAGCTTCCTGAGTTTCCCAACAGCTGTTCTGAGCTCGGGCCCTTGACATTCCCCCTCCCACCACAGAGGCATCCAACGATGATCATATATCCGCTGGGCCAGAGATAGAGAGAGAGTGCCAGAAGGGCCACATCTAACAACATCACTGATTAGAAAAGTTTCATCAACTTTGAATCATCAGTGTGCTTGCACCAATGAGCTGAGGGCTGCAGGAATCAGCTGTGTGGCTGGAAAGAATTAAGCAGATGCGGAAGCACCGCCTGACTTGGGGCTAGCCTGAGGAACACGTAGTTCTTGATTCTCAGATGGCTTTTTGGAAGGGAATCAAAGTGACTCATTTTCCATCTCTCTCTCACACACACAGACGCACACAGTGTGCGTGCATGCATACACAGATCTAAGGTAGCCTACAGATGAACTAAGAATCTGAGCAGCTTTTTAGGAGGAAAAAAAACCTCCTGCCACATCCCCAAACACCCATATTTCTCCTTTTAGGTGTGGGAGAACCTAAGCACATCTATGATCTGGTTTTCATCTGCATAACACATTCGAGCTTCTTTATCAGGTAGAAGAAATTCCACTAAAGATCAACAAGAATGCATAATGTTTGCAATGGCCAATCATTTTCTCAGAGCTGCTTCCCTCCCCTTCTTATCTTCGTGTGTTTCTTTTGCCTATGTGAGGCCCTCTGGGATTTAAGTTGGTGCCCCAATCTGCAGGGTTCGGGTTGTCAACGGGCAATGGTAAGGTTAGGGATGAAAAGCCGATTTTAGATACTTTCTTAATATTGATCTCTGTTTATCAGAAAGGCTTTTGCTGTGCTGGTTCACTTCTGTGCTTAGGCAAAGGCTTTGACAGATTTACTGCCACAGCGTTTTCAATCTATTGTAGAGTAGCATCAGCATTCAGGGTGCCGTTTCCCTTTCTCTGACCCAGTTTTAAAAACATCCAACTCAAGGTGCTTCATTGAGTTTACATAGAGGTTGCAAAGCAATCAGAATTCCTCCTTACAGTTGTTACCACAAGAATTGCTATAAGGCCCCTGTATCTTGCCCTCCAAAAGCTGCTGTCTTTTGGTGTAAAGAATGACTGCCATGCAGGAAATACTTTACCAAAATCCAATTGAACTGTCAGAGTTTTTTTTTTCCCCCTTCCTCCCTTGATTCCTTTTCCATTATCACTGATTTTCTAGTTTGTAAAGTCCACGTTCACACTTTCTCTCTGGCCTGCCTTCTCCCTGCAGAGCAATTCCAGAAACCAGTTCTGTGGCCCTAACGCACACCCTATTAAATATTGGCGCTCCAAGCCGCAAGAGTTTATTCCAACTCTCTCGTTGAAGGCAGCCCATGCAAGGCTTACTGCTTAGAGAAAAAGATGGCCTAAGCACGTGAATGCTTTAAAAGATCTTTCTGAAAAGTGCTTCTTGAGGTAGATTGGTTTGTGTTCCATCCTGTCTGCTGTGTTCATTTTCTCTCTCACCTACACAGGCCATAGAAAGCACAGCTTTTACCAACAGCTTTTCCCCAGCTCCCAAGTCAATGTCATTGTGTTCTTTCCATTAGATTCTTTATGCTGAGTGTTTGAAATGGCAGCCTCGCGCTCCCAAGTGATCAGCAAATGTCAAGTGTCCCCGAGCACAGAAACCAGCTGAGATACTAAGGCACTGCAGGCTGAAGGAGGATTGTATTATTGTTGTTAGGTTTCTGGTGGGATGGGGAATAGGGAGAAAAGGCGGGGTTGCAGGGCGGTGGGGGGTGGGTGGGGAGAAGATGCCTCACACAGACACAAACACATCATCTTCAATCGCTCAGCATCTTTCAGTAAACAAAGTCATGCTAACACCAAATTTGGAGACAGTTTGCTAACTTCATTACCAGCCTTGCCTGGAGCAAATGGTAACTGGCAGTGGGTACTTCTAACTTTTCTTGAATTTGTTTTAATACCTGGAATGATTCTCCCATGCAGGCTGAACTTCCCCTCACTTTGAGTTGTCCGTTTACTTTAATGAAGCCTTCCCTAGCTCTCCAACGTGTTGAGCTTGACAAGCGTTAATTTACAGAGAGCACTTTTTTTTCCTTTTCTTTTTTACTTTAGCCCTTGCATGCTTGCAAGGCAAAGAAGGCAGTGAACAACTGACAAGCAATACATTGTTAATCCGGGCTTTCTAGGGGAGAAAGGTGACTTGACCAATGAAAGTCTGAATTTCCAGGCTCTTCCTGCTGGTGGTCTACGTTGTGTCTCTTTACTTTGGCTTCTTAAAATAGGCATCTTTAGATAGGGTCTGGCCAAGAGAGAGATGCTGGGAAATTCTCAATTTCACATTCCTGCTGCTGTGGCAAAAAAGAAAAAAAATCATAGTTGAGGGTAAATTTGAGAGACTGCTGAGTCTTCCTTCCACTTCTTGTAACTCCGATTTGACGCTCCAAGCTGCTATTTGCTTTTTTATGTCTCCGTCCAGATTTTACTTCTCCCAGGAAATTTTCAGTGACCACCCCTCCCCATGCCACCCACAGTTAAGTAAGGTTCCTCTTCCCTGCTCTCGTGGCACCATCTGTTTTTTTCCATCACAGTGCTTCTTATATCCTATTTAAATTAATTTAGCAATTCAATTTAAATTGTCTCGATTGTCAGCGCTCCAAGGAGTGAGATGCTGTCTCACCCTTTGTCAGATCCCACCTGGCAAAGAGCAGCTTCCCAAGAAGTAGACTTCTGTGGGATGTGATTTGTAAGCCTTGTGATCTGGAAGCCAGAAAGAGCAGTCACTCTTGCCTCTGTGTTTCAGGCAGTCCACTGAGTCACGTGTGGCAAATAAGCCTACCTTTTTAGAAATAAATAGAGCACATTCCTAAGCAGAACGGGGGCACTGGGAGACTGTGGGCCACGAGGATTGCCTCTTCCCCGGTCTGTCACCCTCATGCAGAGGAGAACAGGGCCGGGATGCATATTTATGATCTCTGGTTGAATGTGCCTTCTCTACCTGCCCATGGGGAGCTCTCCCACGAGTCTCCCCTCCACCAGCCACACTTCCCTGCTTTGATGGATGGAGCTGACTGGGCAAATTGCTATGCTGATGAACTGCTCAGCTACCTGAGCACATGTTCCAGGGAGATCTCCAGGGATAAACCACATTTTAGAGAAGGCTTCATCCACAGCCTGGGGTGAGCCTTTTAGCCCTGAGCTAGCAGAGTTGCTGGGGTAAAGAAGATAAAAGACTACAGTTATCGCGCTCACTTTTTAGCAACCCCGGTGCCTGTCCTTGGGCTAGAAGGAAGCCTTACTGCATTTTTCTCTCCTCCCAGAAAGTTATTCAAATTGAGCCCTCGAGGTCTGGGTGTCACTGTGCTCATTGAAAGAGGGAAACCAAGAAGCTGAACTGAAAGCACTTAAAGGCAGGATGCATTACCTTAAAATATGCAGATGGAAAACTGACATTATTGTCAATGTCAGAAGTCACCTTTCTGAGTAAACATTCACCTCTGGGCAAATGCGGGGCTGTGTTTCTTTCCGTTTACAAATGACAGTATGCAAATGCAGGGGGGTTGTGCCCCAGAACTCGGAGTTGTCTTCTTTCATCTATCCGTAATGAGGAACATGCAGGAATCTGTCAAAAACGGCACCCTGGGCTTGATTTGTTCCTTCTGAATAGAGGGGATTTCAGCAGCGTTAAATCTGCCAGTTGGTTTTGTGCCTAAGTATTACATCAGTCTCTCGTATGATCTTGCATCCTGTGTAAAATGCAATATTGGGGCCTAATGGGCAGGATTAACAAGAGCTGGGAAGCCATAAATGAAAGTTTCTTGTTTCTAGAGAACAAGTTAGAGCTTTTATATTATCTGCCGCAGAGCTCGGCGAATTTAAATATATCTCTTGGGCTTTGGTAATATTCGTGTTAATGTCAAAATTGATCCCATTGTTATTGAGACGTGTGGTTTTTTTCAGGCTGAAGACCCATAGTGCCTGTTGCCAGGGCTGATGAATATCTGAGTGGGATAGGTTCCTTCCATCCTTTTCCCAGAACTAAGTGAGGTTATCATTGGTGCCTGCTACCAAGTTGTGTCTGTAGATTTGCCTTTTCCTGTAGTTCACTCATAAACTTAACTGATATTTTTTTGAGTACCTACTATGTGCCAGACACTCTACTTGAGTCTGGGGATGAAACAGTGAACAGCAAGATCTGGGCTCTTCCCCCATAGGATTCCTACTTAGACATGGAGAGAAACAATAAAGTAAACACACAAGCAAGAAATTATAATTGTGCACTGACATCAGTGCGCCATGGGAAAAGAGGATGAGAAGAGAGGGAATTATGGGGAGGGAAACCACTAGATCTGCTGGGGACAAGACAATATTTAAGCCGCGACAGAAAGGACGAGGCCAAGCCAGCCTTGAAGATGGAGGGGGAAAGAGCTTTCAACACAAAAGAATAGTATGTGCAAAGATCCTAAACTGGGGAAGAGCGCGGGATGTTTGAAGAATTAAATGGAGATGAGCATGTCTAGTGCAAAACAAGAAGGCAGCGTGGGATGAGATGGAATTAAAGAGGCTTCTGTAGAGAATAGATCATACAGGGCCTTGTAGCCATGGAAGGAGTTTACCATTTTATCCTAAGTGCAGTTAGAAGCCATGAAAGAGTGTTTCTTAGTTCACTTTACATCTTTTAAATCTATATTTTTACACCTATTATTAGGATGGTTATTATTATTTTTTAAAACGGCAAGGCTGAGGAGAAATTGGAACCCTTATGCGTAGCTAATGGGAATATAAAACTGTATAGTACTTGTACAAAACAGCGTGGCAATTCCTCCAAATATTAAACATAGAATAAGCGTAGGATCCAGGGATTCCACTTCCGAGTATATTCCTAAAAGAATTAAAAGCAAGAACTCAAACAGGTATTTGTACACCCATGTTTGCAGCAGCATTATTCACAATTACCGAAAGGTGGAGATAAACCGATCGTCCATTGACAGATGAAAGGATAAGCACAATGGGATATATACATATAGTGGAAGAGTATTCAGGCTTTAAAAAAGGAAATTCGGACACATGCCTCAATATATGAACCTTGAAGACATTATACTAAGAGAAATGAGCCAGATACAGAAAATAAGGATCATATATTCCTACTTATATGAGGTACCTAAAGTAGTCAAATTCATAGAGAGAGAAAGTACAGTGGTGATTGCTGGGGGAAGGGGGGCGGGCGGGGAGGGAATGAGGAGTTACTGTTTAATGGGTATGGAATTTCCATTGAAAAGGTGTCAAAGTTCTGGAGATGGATGGTGACAACAGTTGTACAACACTGGGAATGTACTTAAAGCCACTTAATTGTACACTTAAAAAGGATTAAGATGGTAAATTTTATGTGTTATATATTTTACCATCATTTTAAAGTGCTTTGAAAACTCCCACACTATTTTATGCTAGCTAGAAAGGCAAGAGGAACAGTAGGGAAGACAGATAATTGCTCCAGTCCAGTATTAAGACAATGGTGGTCCAGTGGCAATAGAGATGCAGAGGATCAGTGGATCTGAGACATATATTAAAGGGAAAAAGCTACAGGACTTTACTGATGGATAACATCACAGTTCTTTATAGTTTGACCTCTGATACACTTGAAGCTTTTAGACCACACTTATGGGGGGAGGGGGGGCGGGTAAAGACTGGCAGAATCCCTTTGACTGGCAGATGTGTTTAAGCTTGACATCTTGGTGTATGACAAGGAAAGCTTTATTTTTAAACCTTTCAGTAGTCTTGGATGGAGTATGGGAGCTATTGCTGTTGACATGTGAATATTTGCATGCACTGTCACACAGCAGTCATATGCTCTGTGTGAACACGGCTTGTCTTGTGATTTGCAGGGATAACTAGCATGTGGCTGGAGTTGTTCACTCCCTTCCTTATTAGTAATGCACGTCTTTCATTAGCATATGCAACTAACTACTCCCTTTCCCCTGTGTAGTGTTGACATTCATTGTAATGATTTATTATCCAAGCTAAATAACCCTCAATGTGAAACAACAAACATGACTGTGTTTGTGTTTTCCATTTGTTTTCTCTTTCTTGCTTCCACCTAAGTAGATATTTCTTTACGTGATAATTACATGGTGCAGAAACAAACAATTGGAAAGCCCACTAGAAAGATTATGAATGTGGTTTATTTTTTTTTTTGATTGAAAATCTATGCCATTTTAGTGGCATCCCACATAAGTGACTTGGAATTTTAAAATTATTAGATTATTAAGATGTTTGTTATGAGCAAACACTCCATATAAAATTTAATGATCTATGAAAGGGCCACATTTGGGCTTCTCATGGAGCCTCTGAAGACCCCAGGAGTCTTGTTTTTTTTTGTTTGGAATGTTTCTGGAATGGTCTGAACTATGAGGTTATAAAATGGTAGAGAGCATTGGCTGGGGAGCTCAGCAGTTCCACTGCCTGAGTCATATCCCAGCCACTGACTGGCTGTGTAACCTTAGGTGATGTACTTAAGCTCCCTGAACCTCAGTGTTATCTTCTGTAAGATGGGGCAATAGACATACCTATCTCCAGAGGTCCTTGTGATGATTGAGATACTAAATGTGAAGCCTTTGGAACAGTGCCTTAGAATAAATGCTCAATAAATATTAGCTGTTATTATCATCAGTGAATTGCAAACTGTACGCCCATGAGAAAGACATTATGAAAATAAATGTATGTAGAGACATAATATAAAAAGATAGAGAAACAGACTGGTGGTTGCCAAGGGGGAGGGGTTGGGGGAGGGATGGTCAGGGAGTTTGGGATGAGCAGATGTAAGCTATTATACACAGGATGGGTAAACAACACGGTCCTACTTTGTAGCACAAGGAACTATATTCAATATCCAGTGATAAACAATAATGGAAAAGAATATTGAAAAAGCATGTATAATCTATGTATAGCTGAATCACTTCACTGTACAGCAGAAATTAACACATTGTAAATCAACTATACGTCCATAAAAAAATTAAAAAAAGAGAGAAATAGATACACTGAGGTCATTATTGTGTGACTATGTATGTATGATAGTGAAATTAATGTGAGGAATGCTTTAGAGTTTATGGTGTGCTTGGAGCCCATGATAAAGATTTAGCAGGATTTTACCCTGTACAACAGAGATTAGAAATCTTGGTCCGTAACTAGTCTGATGTTATTGCAAAGGCACATCCTCACCCACTCTGGTTACTCTGTTTCTTATTAGATTTGTTGCCCATTTTATTCACAGTGACCCCTCTTCACGTCATTCTGGACATTGGAGACTATTCATTGGCTCACGATAGTTTCAATAACTTAACATTACAGAAAACTAATTATATTGTATTTCATCCAGTTAAAGCTACCTCACCTGGCTTACTATGGGCAATTCTGTTTTCTAAAGAAGAAGAAACACTAATTTTGGGTTGAGCTGCAGCTTAAAAACCTAAGCAGGTTATTCTTGCCGCAGACTTTTCCCCAATAGAAAATTGTTATTGATATTTTGTAAGTATATTCCGTTCAAAGGTAAAAGGCTGTTTCCACTTGCCATTTTTCTAGTGGTTTTTTTCCTACACTGTGTCTGCAAGTCAACACTCCTGGGCTCAATTAAAATATGTATTTAGCCACTGGATTTGCAGAGAGATGATCAAACTTGAATACTAATACCTGAGTTATTGCCTATGAATACTAGGATGGTGCACGTTGAGGGACGGCTTTCAAGACAATGGCCAGTGAAACCAGGACGTGTGGCACTGATTACAGCACAGCACACACGTACAGCTGGATTTGGCTGAGTTTTGCAGCAAACACACAGCGTTGCTCATTAAAATCACAATTTGACTGAGATTACGCCCACTCTCAATCATATGAATTATGGGAAATTTCAAAACCACCAAAACGATGCCACTTTCTACCTTCCCAGTGCCTAGCGGTCCCACAGGACAGACGTTAGTTTTTCCTAACCTCTGCTCTGAAGACCTAACACATAGCATCATGATAGCAACTGATACTTGTGGAGTTCTTACTGTGTGTAAAGCCCTTAGCTCCTAGCTGAGGATGGAATGATGACCCAAGGCAGGCACAGCCCCTGTTTCTTGGAGCTTCCATTCTAGGGCTCAAGGAAGAGGTGATGTAGTCACCTTCTGAGAATTACAGAAGGTTTCCCTGAAAAGGTGCCGATTGGGCAGAACCATGGAGGCTTAATGAGTAGGAATGAGTATCTCAGGCAAGAGAAGCAAGGTGCACATGGCCGTGTGGCAAGTGCGGGCATTGCCAGGTGGGGAACTGGGAGAAGTGCTGGGTGTCTGGAGCCAGGAAAAGCAAGGTCCAGAATAATTCTGGAGAAGTGCTAAGGACCAGTCCACCTAGACCATGTTAGGAGTTGTGTCGTGACTTCTTAGACCAGCTTAGGACAATAGTAGGTACTGTTGATACCATCTTCCCAATGCTTTGGCAAATTAAAGCTTAAAGTGGTGAAAAAAACCTCCTTCCTCAGCTAGGAAGTGGCATATGGAGGATGTAAACCATAGCCTGAGCTTCTAATCACCCTATTATAGTTCCTCTGTAAGATGCTTCCCAAATATTTTCATGGGGTTTTGACTCACAGTGTCAACGTGGTCTTTCTATAGAATCTGGTACTTCAGTCTGCCATCGGTTTGGTTGGCATCAGAAAGAAACTACGCTAACTGCTGGTAAACTAAACAGAGTACACAGATGAACACAACCGCTGTTATGTTTACACCAAATCCTGGGTCTCCAAGCCTCAGGGGGAGGCTTAAAAATTAGGGCTTGAGTACAGTTAGTCCACTTGGGCAGCACGGTGGCGCAGAGAGGATCGTGTAGCTTTCTTAGCTGAGAACAAGTTGTGAAGTCCAAAAAAAGGAGTTTAAAGAGAGCAAAATTAGTGTTATATTAAAAAAGGGTTACAATGTATTTAAGGAATGAAAATAAGCCTCTGAGGTTACATACAAAGAGGAGAAAAGAAAAGCGAAGGGGAGGGGAGGGAAAGGAGCAAGAGAGAGGGGGAGGGGAGGGGAAGAGAGAAGAGAAACATTGCTATATTATAAATCGGCTTCAGTCATATTCTCTCCCTCTCCCTCTCTCCCCGCCCCCCTCCTTCCCTCCCTCCTTCCCTACCCTCAACTTCTGCTTTGAAGCTGAACTCTTGATAGATTAGCCCACCACTAAAGAAAATGCCCTCTTTTACATGTGCAAGCTTGGTAATTGCTGCAGAAAGATACTGAGTGGCTCATAATATTCATATAGTCAGATTAGTTTTGAATCCTACCTCAGTGGAGGATGTTGGAGTAAATCCAGTTCACGCCTGTTTACCTTGTCTGTGTGGGCACTCCTTTTTCCCAATCATTTCATCCTTTCTCTTGACCTCAGTGGGTGCTATCAACAAAGAGATCCCAGTATCTCTGAGAACAAGTCCATTACCAGACCAGAAAGAAAAGGAATAGACTTAAATGTTTGAAGAGGAGTGGGTTCTTGATTTTTTTTTTTTTTTTTTTTTTGCTTTCTTGGTAAAGGTTGAAACAACCCTGAGGCTCTCCACCCGAGGCTACGGAAATTTTGTTGGGCAGTTATATCTCAATTCAGAGACAACTGTCTCCTGACCAATCCACTGTGAGCTTTGAACATATGGCTGTGTCTGATTTCACCAGGGAGAGTTTTGTAAGATCTCTATTCGAGGGAACAGCCACTACACAGATGAGTGATACACTCCTGGAATTAATTATTGCTTACCAAGTTTGAGGGTTGATTCACTCTAAACCCAGAACTAAGAACTCATCTTAAAGCTGAAAGAGTTTTTGATCATCTGGGTCCAGCTCGCCTTCGCAGACCCTCTAACCTGATGCCATGTGTACTTTGCTATTAATGGTAGGCTTTGAACTCCTTAGTTTGAATTTCACTTTCTAATCATAAATATATGAAGACAGTAGGGGCCATGCATTCCCTGGGCCTGATAATTAAGAGCAAGCCTACCTTGCAACTCCAGGCTTCCTTTTTTTCTGTGAAGGCTGCCTTTCTTCCTGAAATGAAAGTGGTATTTCAACCATCTGGCATAGGCTGCTGTCAATAAAGGAATCCAATCACATCTTACCCATGTTATTTTGCGTGAATAATGAGCTTACTCTTTATAAATAAATATGTGCTCCCTAGAATATAGGAGTGGCCTCCAGGGTTGCTGATCTTTCCTAAAATGAATAGTACTTGAACAAATAACATATCCCCCCCAAAAAAAAATCCTAATAATTGCTGGAATCTAATGGGAAAAAGTAGCCTGGATTACTGGTGATAGCTGCCTGTCAGTCTTGGAAGTCTACCTAAAGGCAGTCAGCTGTGTAAAGTTTTCTCCAGACCAGGGTTTCACTGTCAGGCCATCTCACTTAGGGCTTGATTAGCTTTTTATTTTAGGCAGCGTGGCTCTCTACTCTTTTGGACATTATCCCAGCGGGCATTCTCCTAGGTTTCCCTGGGGAAAGGGTACAGGCCAACTTCTCTCATTTTGTGTTAGGACTTTGAAGTTAGGACGTTTGCAATTACCTACCAGACCTGGTATTCTCTCCGAGTAAAACGCCAAGTGTCAGACCCACTTGTCTGCAGTCCTAACATTAAAAGCACCCTATTAATAATTTGTTGCATGTAGATGGCCACAGTGCCAAGTTTAAGCACCTCCAATAGGCAGGTTTGCATGTTAAGTAGAATCAGTATCCTATTAACCAGAAGAATGAATAAAACTATTCTCCATTTTCTATATGTTTAACCTCTTTGAAACTACTGACAGGTCTTTTATTTTGGAAGTATATTTTACAGGGGAGAAGACTTCCTAAATATGATTTAATTCTTTTCTTCCCTCCAGAGAAACAGGATTTAAAATTTCTGCTTGTCCCCTCCAGAAAAGGCTCAACCAAACAGAATCAAAATATCACGGCGGTGAAAAAAAAAAAAAAGATACTGTATTGTTTCAGAGTCCAGATCTGTCTCTTGTGATAAAGATATTTAAATCCTCACTATTCACAGGTACAAGCCGATCTGAGCCATGGACTATATTGAAATGATAGAAAGCTTTCAAGTTGATTTCTGTGTGTGCTCCATGGTTGGAAATTCTGTTGGAGAAATATGGTTAGACTATTTTGACAATTTTTAACCTGCTTAAATTGGATTTTTTAAAGTGCACAAATTGATGTTCTGCCTACTTGGAGAATGTTTTAAAGATACCAAGACTTCAAAGAAAAACAGAGTAAATCAGATGCAAACATCCCTGTATCCATCCTAGCAAAATTAGTTTAGGATTTCCTAGGGCAATGCTAAAATAGAATGACGCTCAGACATGAGGGCGAGTACCACTGGTAATCATGTTTTCTTTCATTGTGGGGGGGACTGAGAAGAGGAAAGCTATTTTTACATCTTGTGAGAAACACTAAATGACATCAACTTCATAATGATTTTTCAAGGGTGCCATTGAGAATTCGTAGTGTGCCTGCCACTGTCATGGAGAATTGTGTCAATTTCTGACCCATTGGAATTTGGGGTATCAGGGGGCCTTTCTTACTCTCCCTGTTCTTTGCTGCCTTCCTATTTGATCATCAGATATCTTTCTTTTTTCTTTTCTTTTTTTTTTTGAACTGCAGGGTAAATTAGGTCTCAAAAACAGCAACGTATAGTAGATACGATATCAGCTCTAGAAGCTGAAAGCATTTTTTTTTTAAATGAAGCCAGAGAGATGGAGTGATCTGCTTGATAATAAAGCTTAGCTTTAATGCCAGCTCCATGCTGTTACAGCATATTACTAAACAGCAAGAAATGTGGCACAGATGTTGAGGCGGCCATATTTTACACCATCCAAAAGGTCATGTCGCTTGTTATTACATTCAGAATCAATATTAAGTGAGCGTTCCAAATTTCAGCTGTCAGTTGAATTTATTGCTGCAAACCAAAGCTGAAGGGTTCTCGACTGTGATTCAAGCAAACTAACAAATTAACTAATATAAGGGCATGCCTAGAAGAAGCAGGTGACCCACATGCCGGCAGCAAAAGCTGAGTTCTTACATAGCTGTGAGAAAGGGCTGCCCCGGATGCCAATCACAATTGTCACCTCAATATTTTACAAAGAAAAAAAAAGAAGGAAGGTTCATAGATTCTCAGGTGGATGAGATATGCTAAGGGCAGCTTCTTTACATAAAGCGTGAGATAACACATATCTGTCAGACAGTATTCAGGATGGCCAGCACACCTTGCAGATGGCTTGACCTGCCTTGCCAAATTTGCCCAGAGGTCAGGTCGCCTAACCTTACTCCATAGTTGTCTTTAAACCTAGACGTGGAAACACTAAACCAGGTGCAAATTATGCTGTATTCTTCATCGTGCCATTTATCATCTCAACAGGTACATCAGGAATAATCTTTCTTAGCAGTAGTCAGCTGTAGAAAGTGTATAAAAATATCTAACAGACGGATGTCCATTTAATTAGTACATGGACACCCACAGTTGCCTAATAGGGTTTATTGAAGGGAACGGGGAATTCCAAGTTACTGAGAAGGAACTGGAGGTATTATCCTATTATCCAGCCATCAGATCAAGAGTCTCGGAAGTGCCACACCAACGTATTCTGCACAGAATGGTTGGTGAGAAAGCAGAGGACTGTTGGCAGTAGTCTGCAAGCCTGTGAGTCCACGTACCCATGATTTTCTCTGAAAGTATTTTTAAAACCTATCCTCAACTGCGTATGTCCGTGATGCAGTCTCACCAGTGCATCTGTTGAGAGGATGAATGTTGCCCAGTTAGCAAGTGGTCCAGAGGGTGTGCTGGGGCTTCTGCAGGATGTGAGATCTCACAAGGCCATCCCACCAGGAGAAGTGAGCGGGAGGAAACCAGGTTGTATGGTCCCTTGGCAGATGGAACTTCTCTCCTGAGGATTTCCAACTCTTGGTGGTAGAAAATCTCCTGAGATTGTGGACGCATTGGTAAGCTTCCAAACTGCTGGTAACTAAGAAGTAGGTTTAACTGGGGCCCTCAGATACTTTCTTGACAAACATGGTACTCATTTTTGGTTATTCTCGCTCACCCTGCCTTCTGTTACAAATGCAAGTAATGATTTTTAATTGACTTTACTAGGAGTGTTCAGGAAAAATATCTGTAATTCTAGTAAATAAGTACTTGAGTCAAGGACTATTCATTATTCAAGATTCAATAAACATTTTTTTGAGTACCTACTCTGGGCACGGTCTATGTTCAGTGCTCTGGGATAAAAAGATGAACAAGACATGGTTCCTATTCTCAGGGACTGGGAGAGAAACAGATGTATTTAAGTAAGTATAATTCAGTGTAGCAGTACCATTGCTTAAATTGTTTTACCTTTTGACCCAGCAAGTTTATTTCTAGGGATTTATCCAAAGAAACAGTGTGCAAAATTATGGTTAAATGGATATTAGTTGTATCGTGGTGACGGATAGCTAAGTAGATGCTCAATGACTATTTGTGGCATAAATAAATATTATGAACTACCCATAAGAGCAGAAATGGGAAATTCTAAATGTAACAAAGAGAATTCGCTGAAGATGACATCTACAAGATACAAGATTTTGGAGGAATTTTAAATTTTGTGAAGAATACTTTATAGCATGGGAAATATTTCTCAATTTATTGTTTAATGAAAGTGCTTACAAACAAATATGTGTAGTATGATTTTGGTTTTGTGGAAAGAAAAAAAAATACAGAAGAAAAACATTCATATGCTATATGACCAAACCAACTGATTGATGGGTTAACTAAAAGAGTAAAGCAATGAGTCAGAAAAATCAATCCATACACATCTAAATAGTTTGTTTCAACTTAAAATGTAGAAAAGTATTTTTTTCCACTAATCCTAAACTACAGTGATCTTAAGGGGCAAGACTAGGCTTTTTCCTTGAGTGTGAAATTGTTTCTTTCTTGCATAAACTACTCCCATTATGCAGTCTGTATGATTTACTATTTCAGTTCTTTAAAGTAAAGCCAGAAATCAGATGGCTTGCAAAGAAGTCTGAATCCTGAATCCTTCTAGATGTTTACACGTTCCCCAACAAGTTTTTCCAGTTGTATCCATACCTAATTTGACAGTATTGTTTGTAGCAATTTGCATGCATTGAGTTTTTTCGAAGCACTGAACTTAAGAAAATGCTTTGTGTTTACACCATTTTATTGGTTCGTGCTATATTTAACTGAATTGTGAAATTAGATTAAAATACAACTGGCATAAAGAGGTTTGAGAGCAAACACAATTTGAAGGAGCAGAAGGGAGAAGGTTATTAGAGAGTAGCCTGCAGGCGGCACGCTGTGGATATGCTTGTACGTTTTACGGAGGGTACGCAGAGTATGGGCAGATCCAGCAAACCACTCAAGTGAAAGTTGACTAGGGGAGCTTCAGGTGCATATGTTAGTCAGAAGACAAAAGCAAATGACCAAAAGAATGGAAACCGCAATGTTAATAGTGCTTATCTCTGGAAGGGGACACTATGATACATTTGCATTATTTTTCTCCTTTTCTGTATTATTCAAACTCTTTACGATGAATACGCATTCTTTTGTTAGCAGACAAATTACTCATTCAATTAATTTTTAAATATTAAATATAAAAGATGCAGTGTGCCTTGCACTGGGCTATATGATGCAATCAGTGTTTGAGAGGTAGGATGACAGATTTGTTAGCAGGACTGTCTTTACACCTGGGCTCCCTGGCTTTGAATCTCAGATCTGCCACTTTTTACATGTATACCTGTGAGAAAGTTCACTGCAAACCCAGTTTCTGTAACTGCAAAATAGACATAATTGTAATAGCATCCAACAGCCAGGTTGTTGTGAAGATCAGATAAAGTATACCAAGACCTAAAAAGCTTCACGATGCAAAGGACTCACGTATTAGCTCGTCTTGTTTTACTATTATTTTTCGTATGTCAAGGGGCCAACTTTCTCAACTGTGAGCCAAACTGAGCCTGTTATTCAAAGAAAAATGCAAGTAAACAAATGATTAAGTGAGCACACAAGTATTTGTCTTGATGCTGTGGGAGACGGGTTGGCAAACTGCAACCCATGGCCCAAATCTGACCTGCCGCCCATTTTTGTAAATAAGGTTTTCTGGGAACACTGCCACGCCACTGATTTATTTATTGTCTGTGGTTGCTTCCACGCTCCAGCAGACAGAGTTGAGTAGCTGTGGCAGAGACCACATGGACCGGAAAAGCTGAAATATTTACTCTCTGGTTTTTTATGGAAGACGTTTGCCCACCCCTGCTGTAGGGAATTCATCGAGTATCCTTATGAGTCGGAGTCAAAAGAGAAAGTTTTGTGAGCTAGAAGGAGGTGGACCAAAGGGATACTGAGAGGTGTGTCCAAATGATGTGTGCAAGGAATCTGCTGAAGCCAATAAAAAGTATGGAAGGATAGGTTCCGAAAATAAATCAGAGTAGACCAATGTGAAGATCTCTGTTCACAGCAGCGACGATGCTTATGTCTAGTGTGTAGGGCCACAGTCTGTGGATCAGGACAAACATAACATGGCTTAAAGGAGATTATCTGATGGTGGGGTATGTGCAGGAATTATAGAAGGTAAACCTGTAACTAGAGCATCAATAGGTACCTGTTAGAGGAACACGGTGATGAGAAAATGGGGTCTCAGCAAGATTAGTAGTGGGATGGAATAAAAAATTAAGTTTCACGTGGTCCTTAAATCCTTTTAAGAACCGTTTCCCATATTCTCACAAAGAAAACACCGTGGGCTTCTTCCCTGGAAACAAGTTTAGTAGCATGTAGTCCGCAGCAGAGTTCATCGGCATGAGCAGAATAGCAGTCTTTTCTACAAAAAGGTATTAAAATAATAATTGCAAAATGGGATGCTTGTTCTGGATAAAAACCTAGATTAGGCTCAGAATGTCTTCCTTCAAAAGTCATGCATTCATTTACGGGTAGGCTGCACAAGCGTCCGTTTGGGGAAACAGCATTAAAATGATATTATTCTATCAGAATTCCTTCTGCGGTGGCAAGATCTGCGTGCTTACCTTGCCAGTTATCGACGTCTGATGTGACTCACACTCAACTCAGCCCTTGGCTAATGGCGTCAACGGCATTAACACATATCAGGCTGTCAGCCAGAGCTTAGGGTATCTTACGCCTTTATTGTGGTACAGAGCATCATAGTGGTAATGAGGTGGAAAGAAAAAAGTTTCCTTCCTAAATGTAAAATGAAAAGGAAAGCATCCAGCATGCAACCTTTGAAACACCAAGTAGACAGGCAGTGGTAGGCCGTGACATCGCGTGCTGGGTGGAAGTGTTTTCATACTGCATCTTTGAGGTCCTCTGTTAATTATTAAAGCCTCCATTGACAAAAGATCTTTAGCAACTCAGAACTAAGAAACAACCCAACAGCACAGATGATGTTAGAGGAAATATTCACTGCCCTACCTACCAAGAACCTCTCTAGAAAACAATAGGATGGGGGCAGGTGGCGAGGTGGATATAGTCCTCAGTAGCCTAGACCATACGTTGTGAGATCCCAAATGCACTTTCACCATGTCCAAAAATTCATGCTGCAGACTCTTGAAAAAATGAGAACGTATTACTTCCTGTTGTCCTTTATACAGTGGCTTTACTAGAACCCACGCACCCATCTTGCTACTAGCAGGCTTAGAACAACATATACTAGAGCAGAACTCTTTTGAATAACTGAGTTTTTTGGGGTTTTTTTTTTTTGCGGTACACGGGCCTCTCACTGCTGTGGCCTCTCCCGTTGCGGAGCACAGGTTCCGGACGCGCAGGCCCAGCCGCTCCGCGGCATGTGGGATCTTCCCGGACCAGGGCACGAACCCGTGTCCCCTGCATCGTCAGGTGGACGCTCAACCACTGTGCCACCAGGGAAGCCCTGAATAACTGAGTTTTAAGAGATGTATTAGTCAGTGGTCCTCCACTTGATGTTGGAGTCAGGTAACACACCAGAATAAATGTGGCTTAGAGAGAGAGACAGGCTTCCTGAAATGCTTTATAAGCCCTGGCATTACAAAGATCTCCTACAATTGCTGCACACAAAATCTGTGCTGTTCCCACCACAGCTCTATAGAAGGCTACGTCCCACTGCCTTTGGGGCAGTGGGAGAGGGAAGGAGGAAGGAAGGAAACACAGCCACCTTTATACTTTGCCAGGAAGGATTGTGAACCATCCTTCAATGTTCCAGAGGTGCCAGGGCCAGACTCCAGGAAGCCACAGGACAAATCTCAAATCTTCCAAATGTATACAGATAAGGGAGAATTTCCCAAAGCATGGGACAAGTATCAATGGTGATACTCCAGGGGAGTAGCTGTTTCACATGCTTGACATTAAGTACATTGAATCACATAGCAAGCCCAGTGTTAGCTGTTTTCACTCCTTCAGTCCTTTTTATTTTTTTAAATAATTTTTGTGTTATTTATTTACATCTTTATTAGATTATAATTGTTTTACAATGTTGTGTTTCTGCTGTATGACAAAGTGAATCACCTATATGTATACTTATATCCCCTCCCTCTTGGGCCTCCCTCCCACCCCCCCATCCCCGCTCCAGGTCATCACAAAGCACCAAACTGATCTCCCTGTGCTATACAGCAGCTTCCCACTAGCTAGCTATTTTACACACGGTAGTGTAGATATGTCAATGCTACTCTCTTTTTATTATGTCAAAAAGAAAGCCTTCATTTGATACTAGCATGTCTTCCTAATAGAGTCAATCCTTATTATTCATGGATTTCATGTTTGTGAATTTGCATACTCATTAAATTGATTGTTAACCCCCCAAATCCATACTTGTGGCACTTTCACGGTCAGTCATGGACATGTGCAGAGCAGTGAAAAATTTGAGTTGCCCTGTGCACACTCCCAGCCGAGGCTGAACAAGGAGACATTCTGTTGCCTCCTTTCAATTCTCATAGTGTTAAAAAGTGTCCTTTCACAGTCTGTTTAGTGCCATGTTTTTCACATTTTTGTGGGGTTTTTTTTTTTGGTAATTCTGCTATTTAAAATGGTCCCTGAGCTCAGTGCTAAGATACTGTCTAGTGATCCTAGGCACAAGAAGGCTGGGATGTGCCTTATGGAGAAAGTGCATGTGTTAGATATGCTTTGTTCAGGCGTGAATTGTATAGTGCTGTTGGCCATGAGTTTGTTCATGTTCATGGATCAACAATGTCTATTAAATAAGATGCCTTTAAACAGAAACATAAAACAAAGCTATATATTGGTCAGTTGGTGAAAATGTTGTGACCAGTGGCTCATAGGAACCTAACCCTTTATTTCTTCTAGGAGCAAAGGTTCAGTATTCCCTAATGGAGTGTCCTTGGTGACTTTAAAAAACATAACTCTCGTGAATAATAAGGATCATACTTACAATTAGCTGGCAGTAGCATTTGCAGGAAGTTGTAAACACTTTTGTTTCCCCTTATTTTTCATATTTTACATTATTTATCTTTGCTGTTACTTTCGATTTATGGCATAAATAGTATTGTGAAGTTCCCTTGTGTTATAATAATAAGTCAAAGTTTGTCCCTAGATATTTATTTAAGTGAAATAACTGAGTTCACTGAAATAAAAAATATTAAGTCAATGATACTGTGTACTAGGAAATATGGTAGTAAATATAGATACAAAATAACACGTGAAGGAGGTAGCAAAAATATAAATTTATGGGAGCCTAGAGTTGGAGAAAGCGTTTATTCTTCACCTTTCTTATTTTGCCTCCTTAGAGACTAGTTCTGTAGCCATGAGCACATTGAATAGAGGTACTGTGACTTAAAGAGTGCAAAAAGTAAATAAAAGGGATGGGGTGAGTGTATGGGCATTCTAAACTCAGGCTATAAGCCTTGACCGTCCAGACAGAATTTACGAGGATCGTGGATTAGGCGTTTTCTATATTGTTTCTAAGTTTTCTTACAATTTATAGCAGGCTTCTGAATTAATGTTAATAACCTAGCTCACCAGACCTGGCCTTCAAAACACAAATTGTCCAATCACCCGAGCAAGCTAGTTCTCTCTCGTCTGATAAAGACCACCCATATGCACCCCTGGGAAGGGAAGATGCTCCTGCCCTGCCCCGTGAACTTGGAGATCATTTCCAAGTTCAGCTCTTTGTGGCACACCGTTCTTCAACCTGCTTTTTTATAGTAAATGCAAGAGAAAGGAGATTTTTGACACCTGGAGCAAAAGATGTAAAAACAAAAAAGTACAAGGGAGCAGTCAAACTGAAATGAGAGCAATTAAAGAGACAAAAAGTCCCCTTAGCTGCCTTTTGGGTACTTTTTTGATCTTTTCACCAAGGAATTAGTAGCTTTTAATTTTCCCCACCTTAGCTTAAAACACTGCCGGCAGGAAAGAAATGAACATTATAGGAAAGGCTGCTTTGGATTAAAAAACAAATGTAGGTGAGTCAATCAAGCAGCTGTCAGATGCCATGAACACGGGATCTGCTTGCGTAGCTCAGTGGCCAGGTTTATGCTGGACAACAGAAGTCTCCGTATAAAAGCAGCAGCTTTTTTCACCTCATCTCTCATCATCAGATGCGTGTCTCCACTTGGCTTGACCTTTCTTATAATCATCTGACCGACTCGCTGCTTCTGCCACTTAAAAAGGGGGAGGAAGGCTTGCTTAATTTTCAAAGCACACTGAAAGGACAGTGCTTTTGAAATTGGGTGTAAGCTCAGGTTCTGTTCTAACCAGGGACCGTGAAATATTGATCAGCTCCAGCTAAAAACAGGATTTTTCTTTTCTTTTTTGTTTTGCTTTTGCTTTTGTTTGTTTTTTCCTCATTCCCCCTGGATGGTTTTGTTCATCAGCACAAACGCAGTTCAGCTCACTCAGGAAGTCCGAGAGAAAGGGTCCTGTTCGTCTGGGAGATGGTGCGGGCCAGGCTGGGGCAGGGCAGGGCAGGAGTGGGGCATGTTTGTGGATGACCACTGGATGCCGTGGGACAGACCCACACGGCATTGGCAGCACCTTTCACTGCCGGGAACCGGAGTACATCATTTCAGAAGGAAGGGTTTCTGAACCCCAGTTTAACAAACCCTTCACAGCTCTGGTTCCGAGCCCCAGGAAACTCATTAATGCAGTTAGATGCCACAGCTGTGTGTGCTTCAGACAGAGAGGAAGTATAGCCACTCTTGCGCTCCACCAATGCCAAAGCATGTCCTCCATCCGCTAGCCCAGCCCCTTCTTCCACATTGACCTTTTGGAGATGCTTCTGGTCTTCTGATAACTAGCCCAGGCAGAATTCCACAGCACCGTGATGTTTCTAATGTTACAGAATGTCAGCTGACACATGAAGGGTTCTTTGCCTACCAAACACATCACTTGGTTCTGCTGAGAAATCACACAGATCTAGCAAGGCCTTGGTCAGCCTTACGGATACAGTCCTATATGGGGCATATGAGGAGCTGTCAATGTTTGAGACTGAAGGAGAGAGACAGGGAGGGATCTGGGAGTAACTGAGTAAACCGTGGGGTGAAACTAACTGGCCCGTGCCTTTATAACATTGTGGAGTTTTTTATAACGAACTTCAGGGTTAATTCAGTAAAGAACAGTGGGCGGGACCCCAGCAGTATCACAGTTGCAACAATAGTTACAGAAAGAGGTGCCAAAGTCACTGTCTAATTAAAATTCTGGCTCTATCACGTATTAACTTTTAGATTTTGAACAAAATTGTTGAATCTCTAAAGCCTCAGTTTCCTCTTCTGTAAAATGGGGGAAAAAACAATAATAACCTCAAGGGTTTGCATTTTGGTTTGGGGGTTTTGCTTCGGTAAAGAGATGCATGGAACAGTGGGTGTGGATGTGACTCACACACGGCCCAGCCGCAGAATGCATCCAGTAAAAGCTCAATCCTTGCTGCTTCCTCTCTCCCCTTCTCCTCCCCCACCTCCTCTTCCTAATTCTCTTCTGTGGTTAGATCATTTAAAGCAGGAATAGTGGTTTTGCTGACATCATTCAGCCTTTCATTTTAGGCTAAGTCATATACTAAAGTCACATAAACTTTAAGTGTGACCATGTGTCTAGTCATCAACCAGAGGGTGGCACAGTTCCTGTCTTCTGGGAGTTTACACTCCTAGTATTCACTGCTCACCTGCTTTTAACCTTCTCCAGCATGAGGCGTTAGGCGATTTTGGGGTGCCAGAGAAACATACAACTATGTTTTCCTCTGAGCCAGCCAGTGAATATGAGATTTCGCACATTTGCATTTGTCATTGTAATTCTTTTGTTCCAAAAAGGAGTGAAAAGGTTAGCAGGGATGTCATGCGTTGGAAGGAAATATCAAAATGTGTACCAGTCTGTCTTCAGAACAGCACCCAAAGTTGAGAGTTTGTGTTGTTTGGGTTTTCATTCAAGGTAGAGAATCTAAAATACCAAAGACAAATGATTTGTGACTCCTACTCAATGAATTCAACTCCAGACTATTTCCATAAATCCCGGAATTCATCTATATCCTGTTAAATTAAGGTTTTTTCATGTTGAAGGAAATAGTGCCAAACTGATAAAGTCTTCTGAATTATTCTCTCTAAATATACTTAATCTTCATTAATGCAGCCCTGCATGGTATTTTGAGCCAATCTGAACTAACAGGAAAATTTTTCACATATCTAATCTTAAAATAAAATTTCTTTTTTTTTTTTTTCCCCTACCATACAGTCTGTCAAGGCCTGTGTGTATAGAGATTGTATGTACATATAGAGTTTTTTCGTCCTGGTCTTCTATCCCAGCCCATGCTCATTTCTGGATATCATATCATATGATTTAACGTGGTCACTGATTTTTTTTTTCCTCCTGTTTTTCCTCAGTGTCATGGGAAGATAAATCAACTATCTATTAATATGCACTTCATTTGGTGAGGTAGTCATTTAGGGGAGTTTCTTCCTTTCCTTTCCTCTTTTTTTTTTCTTTTTTTCCTTGCTGTTGTAGCTAATGCAACCATATGCATTTCAATTCCCAGGCTCCCAGGATTCATACTTAGAGAGTAGCTACCACACAATTGATTTCCCGCCCTGCAGGAAAAGGGGAAGCAGTAGAAAAGTCAGATGGATTGATCGCTAAGATACAGGCCCTGTGGGATGCTTCGATATCATCCACATCTTGAATGCATGAACAATCCTCTCATCAATAGGAAAATCCCCAGGACAGTAACTTCATCGGGTCCAGATAGAAGTTTAAGTAGGCAGGTGTGCTCACCCACGTTCATCCCTCTTTGGGTCTGCCCTGCCGTAATAAACTGCCAAATTTATGAATTCAGACTTTAGAAATAGGCAAATCCGAGGTAGAAGCATTGAACGATGGGGCTGAAGGGCTCTAAGAGAACATTAGTCGAGGGATTGCAGATTCAAATGTCTACAAGTACCAGGTGTGCGGGTGTAAGATAGTAACTGCTCGATTAGTGCTTTATAAGACAAAGTAAGTAGGCAGGTGTTATGCTAGGAGGTAAGGAAATAAAATGGTCACGAAAAACGTACTCACGGGGGCTTCCCTGGTGGCGCAGTGGTTGAGAGTCCGCCTGCCGATGCAGGGGACACGGGTTCGTGCCCCGGTCTGGGAAGACCCCACATGCCGCGGAGCGGCTGGGCCCGTGAGCCATGGCCGCTGAGCCTGCGTGTCCGGAGCCTGTGTTCCGCGACGGGAGAGGCCACAACAGTGAGAGGCCCGCGTACCGCAAAGAAAAACATACTCATGGGACAACAAGGACCTACTGTAGAGCACAGGGAACTATGCTATGTTCAATATCTTATAATAACCTAAAATGGAAAAAAATCTGAAAAAAAAAGTGTGTATATATAAAACTCAATTACTTTGCTGTTCACCTGAAACTAACACAACATTGTAAATCAACTGTACTTCAATTTTTTAAAAAAGCCTATCTGCACCCCCACAAAAAAAAAACACCCATGTTCATGGGTTATCTTTGCCAGCAACCTGCTGTTTGTGACCCCTGAATTAGTCTCACTCATTTTACAGAAGAGAAAACTTAGAAAGTGAGAAGTAAAACCCTTACCCAGTGTGTCACACGCAGAATTCCACCCTTCTCACATTTTTTTTTTTCCGTCCCTGATGCCATTACCAAATACCATGCTTAAAGTTCAACTTCTAGTTTAGGAAAACAGCCTCTCACACCTCAGGTACCAAGCGCTATGGAATCCTATTGCTTACAGTATTAGACAGGGTTCTCTCCTTTAAAAATGACAGCAACCGAACTTCAGCCAGCTTCAGTAAAACTTAAAGGGGAACTCATTGTGTCGCACAAGAACCGAGAAATCCTAGCTTAAAGGAATGGCTGAATCTAGATGCTCGAATCAGCTCCTCAAGACGCCGTGTCTCCACCTCTTGGCTCTTTTTTTTTTCCTGTTGGCCTCATTTGTAGGAATACTTCCCCTTTGTCATGACAAAATGAGTTCCAGTAGGTGTAGGCTTACATAGCTATATGACAACTCAACCAAATTGTGGTAGAGCTTCTTTTTTTAGTGGCTGTGAACAACAAAATCCTAAGATTGAGTCTCATTGGAATAATTTGGGGTCACGTGCTCTCCCCTAAACCAATCAGTATGGCCAGGAGAAAGGAATAATTGATTGAAGGTAGAGTCTCCCCAGTGAACTTCCTGGCCTGGGAATGAGCAAGAAAGATCAAGACACTGTTTTAAAAGAAGGCGATGAGAAGTAGGCAGGCAAAAACAATTAGATATCCATCACATTTCCCCTTCGTACTCTGTTCAGAGCTTGTCTCTCCCAGCCAGGAGCATTAGCATGGGGCTTAGGTGGTTGGAATTTGCGGGGCAATATCCTGGAGTTCCCTGAACTGATCAGAAGGCAATACTGGGGACCAGTACAATTTCCAGTGACTCAAATGCAAAAGATGAACCCCTTCTTCTTCTCTATTTTCTCCATTCTTTTCTTTAACATACATTATTAAGCACTTACTAAATATCAGGTACTTTGTTAGATAGTCTTTTCTCACATGGTGATTTATATTATTCAGACAACAATCTCACAAAGCATAGAGATAATTATCCCCAGGGGCCAAATAGGGAGCATCTGCCGTTTGAGGTTCAAATTTGTGTTCCAGGGAGCCAGGCGATCTAAGCCGTGTCTCAACCAGAGCAGTGCGTTCGTCGGTCTAACATTTTTAAGTTCTGTGTACTAATTTTTTTAAGGCGTTAGTACTTAGTATTCTTTTCCTGACTATTACTTAGCAAGTAATTAAGTGATTTTCTTTTCCGTATTCAGACAATTACAAATGACAGAACTTTAATCTCTAATTTAACAGCAACAAAAAAGAGGAAATATGTTGACTGAGATGATAGAAAAGTCCAGGAAGAGCTGATTCTAGGGGTTCATACCTTGGATCTCTTCTGTTCAAGATTAGTTCCGTTCTTTGCCTCCATGTGGAAGCTGGATGGTTATCTGTCGCCTTTCCTTTTTTTCACTTTGTTTAGAGCCTATCTCTCCCCCCACATAGCTCCAGGCATTCATCCCATCTTTAAGCGCTCTCAACAGAGAAAAGACTTTCATTTTCCAATGGTTCGAAGAGTCTAATTAGATCTGCTTGTCACTGAGTCTTATTCGACCTACTTGACCTGTCTTACATTGCCTGCTTATTCCTGATCTCTGTGGCCAAAGGCATACCATGCTTTGTTTGACCATGATAGAGTCAGGTGACTCCTGGGCACCTAGGAATACTCCTGTGCACCTAGGAATGGGAGATGACCCCTGCAAACCACATGGAATGTGAAGGCATGGGAAACCAGAGGATTATTAGGGGAAGGTGGCCAGTGGCAGTGAGAAAGTCCACCAGCTCTGTGGTCGAGCCGGAGTCATAGCATAGACCTTTAATATCAGATGAATTCTCTTTCCAGTGTATCTTGTTGCCTCTCTTTTGTCCTTGATGTAGCCCTTTAAAAGTAGTAGCTTTTACACTTTCTGACTTACTTCACTTGAGGACACGGGGAGGGGGAAGGGTAAGCTGGGATGAAGTGAGAGAGTGGCATGGACATATATACACTACCAAATGTAAAATAGATAGCTAGTGGGAAGCAGCCGCACAGCACAGGGAGATCAGCTCGGTGCTTTGTGACCACCTAGAGGGGTGGGATAGGGAGAGTGGGAAGGAGACGCAAGAGGGAGGGGATATGGGAATATATGTATATGTATAGAGGGAGGAGGTATGGGGACATATGTATATGTGTAGCTGATTCACTTTGTTATAAAGCAGAAACTGACACACCATCGTAAAGCAATTATGCTCCATTAAAGATGTTAATAGTAGCTTTTATATTAACTTTTTTTGAATTCTTATTTTCCCATGGCAATTATGGGAATAAAAATAATTGGATAGATGGTCCATGGAGATTGCTGTTTTGCCAAAAGTGAGAGGTATTGTTCTGATTTACTACACTGTTTGAGAAAATATGGATTCAGATCCTGGCCATTATTGAGTATCTTTGTGCGACCTTGGGCCAATGGTTTTCTCCAGGCTCCTCCTTCATAGGATTTTTGTGAGGATGAACTGAAACAACACGATATACAAAAAGGTCTTAGCACAGTGCCTAGCTCATGGGAAGTACTGCTTTTCTCTTTTTCAAGTGATTTACCCCAAGGATTCTTTAAATAAAATATTTCTTAGGACTTGTGAACCATAGATTAATTTACAGTGAAGAATCTATAAAAAATATTTCCTAGATTGAATCTACTTCATCAAGGAAAAGACACACGATTTACAACTCATTATGATGATGAAAGTGTTATTAGTAATTGTTAGTGGTATGTATAAGCAACAATGGAATATCAAACAAGATCCTGAAAATACAGGGCGTATTTAGGCCTTCTTAGAGTCAAAATGGTTCATCACAGAATGGACCTTCAATAACGGTTTGCTTATAGGTCATGTATTAGTTAAGGCGATGCTAGTTGTGGTAACAGAAAAGCCTGGATTCCCCCAGTAGCTTAACTCAAAAGAAAAATGTATATCTTACTCCCATCACAGTCCAGTGGCCCAGAGTCCAGCCTTCCTCGTAACTAACTATTCAGGAATCCAAATGCCTTCCAGCTGTTGGCTCTGCTTTCCTTTGCATCATCAGCATCCTCTCCATTCAGCCAAAGGAAAGGTATCACTTTCTTGATCACTGACCCATCACTTCCTCTCCCTTTCCACTAATAGCTCCATGGCCCTGCCAAGATGCAGGTGAAGCTGGGAAATGGAGTCTAGCAACGACCGTTCACAATGGAAGGGGAGGCAAAACCAAAACCTGCATGGGCCAGCTGCTTCAGCTGTGCCACCCTAGACCCTGCTGCCCCGTGCCGTGATGTAGGAGTCTGTGAGCATTTCACGGAGAATGCCGTGTCTCATTGATCATTGCATCCTTATTGCCCAGCGTTGTACCTAAGCATTTCCTGGTTGAATAAAAGAATTACTGAAACAAACTGGCAAATCTTCAAGACTGGGCTCAAAAAGAATTCTTAGGTAGCTAGTTGCAATCATTTGAAATCCATATTTTCCTTTTCCTAGGCTCTGTCCTATTCGTAGGCTTTGAGATAAAAGAAGGATCATTACAAATTTAATAGCATCTGACTGGAGAATTGATAAGCAGGAGTTACCCAGTGCAGGAAGCCAGACCAGTTGTAGGTCAATGGCTGTCTGACTCTCCCCAAATCCCGTCCCCTTCGCAAAGCTAAGCCCACATCATTCCTTGGTTTGTGGAAGAGGAGCAGCGGTAGCCCCGAGCAGGTGGGGGGAGCAGGGTACAGTTTTACCCTCTCTCCAGCCTGGCCAATTTTGGCTGCCCATGGGCCATGGGTCTGTCATCTTTCAGGTCGCTTGGACATTTTGAAAGCCCTGTTATTATGATTATTTTATCATTCGCATAAACTAATTTGGATTTTCTGTTTTCCTTTTCGATGATGTTGTTTAGATTCCGGCCAGCTACCTTTAAAGACCAACTCAGTGGGTGCTTTTGTTTGTTGTCATGAACAACAGTATTCTTTGGTCCATCTTCTAAGGCAGGTTAGAGAAGCAGTTAAGAATATACTCTCTGCAGTCAGACTGCCTTAATTCAAATCTTGGCTCAGCTCCTACCAGTGGGGTAAAATGGGGCTTTAATAATATTTCCTACTCTAGAAGGTTATTATATTTTTTAAAAGTACTTATCACAGTGCCTGAGATACAATATGTACTTAATAAATGTTAACCAGCATTATAATTTTTTTTTTTCTGCGGTACGCGGGCCTCTCACTGCTGTGGCCTCTCCCGTTGCGGAGCACAGGCTCCGGACGCGCAGGCCCAGCGGCCATGGCTCACGGGCCCAGCCGCTCCGCGGCATGTGGGATCTTCCCGGACCGGGGCACGAACCCGTGTCCCCTGCATCGGCAGGCGGACTCTCAACCACTGCACCACCAGGGAAGCCCAGCGGCATTATTTTTATTGTAATTATCTAGGTATTCATACCTGAAAAATTTTTAAAGGGGGCTAGATCCTATTATAGTTTACAGATAAAAGAAATAACATCACAGAAGTTGAGTTTCTCATTGCCTAGTTTCTTGATTTAAGCTCTATCTCAGCTCTTTGAGTGTATTTTTTGTTAATAACAGACAAAATAAAAAGCAGACTTTTTTTTTTTTTTTAAGATATGATGAAGCCATGCCCTGGCTTTGATTCCTACACAGAGCCTCCATTCATTGTCAGAGCCATTTCTCTTCATGGATTGATGGCAGAATACGGCCTGTTTCCAAGACTGTTGAAAGCAGGGCACAAAAGAAATCACACTGGTGGGGTCCACAGCTGGCAAAATGGGAGAGACTAAGCGGGTGAAAGAAGCTGTTAATACAGACCAGAAAATTTTTAAGCTAAAAAAAGGAGTATGCCCACCGAAAGTCTGAAAGCAAAAAGTTTTATTTGGGTAAAGCGATGTTCAACTCTGCATGATTCCTACTTAGAAAATGCACACGCTTGCCTTCTCCAACTGCCGGAACATCATTCTTTTTGAACGCAGAGGAACCAAAATAGGGAGAGGAATAATGGGCCTTCAGATAGTCCATGCCCAAAAGAAAACTTAGAAACATAAATGCTAGGTCCCTAGACCCAGCAGAGTATAAAAGAGGGGGTTCCCAGTCTCTCTATCACAGAGGCACCCTGCTGCTGTCGCGTTCACCATCCCCGTGGGAATCAGTATTAGCAATACATATACCAGCAGAGGGAAGATGGGTATGAAGGGGCGGTACTCAGTTTCCAAGTCACTTTTCAACACTCCCTTCTCTAACCACCTCCTCCTCAGAGCTCTGCAAAGACCTTTGCCTGAAGCCCCCAAGTGGTAATCCATCCCTCAGGAAAACACTGTCTGAAAGCACTTCTCCGTCAAATGCTTTCCATATTGGAAACATTTCTCCATCACTGGCAGGGCAACCATTCAATGACTACATTGATTCTTCCTTTTCTTCTAATCCAGTAAAAAATGTACGTTGGCCTTCATTTTTCACTCCAACCCTTAGAGTATGAGTCGAAAGTCTCATGGCCAGTCACACCTCTGCTAAAGGTTTCTATTTCTCTGTGTCTATACCTTATCAATAACTGTCCACAAGGATGCATTTGGCTTAGGAAGTAAACCCCAAGTGTGTAAGAAGAGCATCTGTGTAATCCTTAGATTTCACCGAGCAAAGCCCATGTCTTCAATAAAAGCTCTCTAGTGATGTTTTAGCCATCATATTTCAATTTTTTGCATACTTATTTCTCTTCAGTACATCGTATACTCCAGAAAACATGGACTATATCATATACATGTGCATATGCATGTACTTTTGTATATCTGTATATCTATAATACAGATATATATATATAGTATATATCTGTATATCTATAATAAAATATTATATAAAATGTGATACAATACACCCTACATATGGAAATATATAAATATTCCACAGAATATAGTAAAGGGTTTTACATATAGTAAATTCTTGGTAAAACTGTACTGAATAAATTAACAAGGATCATGATTGCAGAGCGTACAAGGAAGACAACTGGAACTCTAAGTATGATCAGTGATTCCCAAATTCTGCAATTAGGAATCAGGAAGCAAGTTCTGGTCTTGATTTCAGCTCTCTCTTGCTGTTGAAGGAAGCAAACCTGTTTGGTTTGTGTGACCTACACAGTGATTAAGAAAATTTGGAATTAGAGGGCTAGGATTAGAAACAAAATAAACACCTAGATTTCCAATTGCTTTTGAAATGTCAGACAGTCCGATCTCTGAGCCACACCCTGACGTGACATCATTCACGGGCAAGGGCAGCTGATCGTTCAGATGGAATGTACACTTTCCAGGGGGGCCATAGTCCCCATCTCCCCATATTGTCTTCCAAACAGTGAGGATTGGTGTCACTTGCATTTATCATCAAGGTCGAAATACTGTTTTCCTTACAGTAAAGAAGAGAGTGAACTTTTTTTTTTTACAAGAAAGGATTTTATTATCAACTTCAGTTGTACATTACCAGATTCATTTTTAACCCATGGACATTTTCTAATTGTACAAATGCAGTCATTCACTTGAATTTTCTTTTTTTTTTTTTAATTTTTATTGGGGTATAGTGGTTTACAAAGTTGTGTTAGTTTTGGGCATACAGAAAAGTGAATCTGTTATACATATATCCACTCTTTTTTAGATTCTTTTCCCATAGAGGCCATTACAGAGTATTTAGTAGAGTTCCCTGTGCTATACTGTAGGTCCGTATTAGTTACCTATTTTACATATAGTAGTATGTATCAATCCCAGTCTCTCAATTTATGAGACTGAACTGTTTCTTACCCCCATGTCTCTGTCAAAAGCAGACACATGAAAAACACGTCAAGAGGGCTGCGGTTTCTCATAGCCAGCCTCTCTCGTTATGAGATCTAAGTAGGTGCTTCAGGCCTGCAAATTTGCAAATCACAACAGCCCGGAGGCTTCCTTACACGTTCTAGTCATCTTACTTTTTCTATGAAGATAAAACAGAGTAACTGACTTGATGACGTCATTAGAACCGACACAGACCATCTGTGTGAATCAAGGGTTAGCCATTGACCGCTGGCTTACAGATCGTTGTGTGGGTCCTGGGGACAGCTCGGGCGTGAAGGCAGAGCATGTTGGCACTTGCTGGAAGAGCACTGTCTCTACTACGCCAGCTTCCCTGGTGGTGTTTGTGGCACAGGTGCAGAGAGGGGCTAGGGATGCATCCCAACCAGAAGCACGCTTTAGGAGAGGAGGTGGTCCATGTGTGGCCCCAGAGGGTTGCTGGAGACTTGGAGACAACACGGTCTGTCTACCTCACTGACTGTAATAGTTCCACAAAGATGTCTACATCCTTAAATTTAGGGCTTTCCTCCTGAGCTAGTGTTTCACTAAGTAGGACATAATGGCTCTCTGGGAATGGTTACCAGAGGTCTTATAAATCTGCATGATGGGAATTCCCTGGAGGTCCAGTGGTTCGGACTCCATGCTTGCACTGCAGGGGGCACAGGTTCTTTCCCTGGTTGGGGAACTAAGATCCCACACGCTGCGCAGTGTGGCAAAAAAAAAAAAAAAAAAATCTGCATGGCGATCTGTGCTGCCTTTTTTTTTTTTTAAGGTGACTCATTTTTACCCCCACGAGGTATTGTTCTGTTAACAGACATTTGCATGATAATATCGATGTCAACATTTGTAATGTGAAGAAAAAAGTTTTGCTCTAAGCTCAGTAACGTTTTCACAATTTCTGCAGGAGGCTTTTCCTCTGAGGTTTCAGTCCCTGACTGAGTTTTCCAGTTTGTCGTCTTCTTCCTTCTGTGAGTCCTGCCACACAGAAAACATGTAGGGGAAGAAAATCTTTTATTTGAACACCCATCCTCCCTGGATTCTCCGGAATGAGCAGCAAATACTTGTTCCTACCTGCTTTTAGAAATAGGTAGGGGTGAAAGGGTCTCTCCTTGCTGTTAAAGCCTCAAGAGAGCTTTGCCCTTTCTAGAATGAAATCGTGGCCTGAAATTAAATATTCTTACTTTTCCCTCTGAGGTGGTGTAGTGCAACCTGGGCTTTAAAATCAAGAGGACACCAGGTTCCATCAATTGCCAATGTATGATCCTGGGCCAATGACTTAAGGTCTCTGAGGCTCTGTTTTCTCATCTGTAAAATGGGGGTTATGATAACAGTCTTTTGGGATGATTTTGAGGATTACAGGAGAGAATGACTACAGTCACTACGTAACCGTATGCAATAGATGATGGTAAATTCTTAATAAATATCTACTATTATTTTTCAACTTCTATTTCTTCTTAGCCTCTCTTCTTTTTTTTTTCTCTTTGGTAAAAACGTGTAAATAATACTTTCTCTCTCAAATTGCAATTTATTCTTAAGAACCCTCAAGAAGTGTGCAAACACAACCAACTAGGGTCCAAAGTATGATAAGACTGTCGTGTAACATAACTTTCTATTATTCCCCACTTTCACTTTCATATTCACCTTTCTGTTCGCTTGGGGGAAGATATTAGAAAAATGTTAAACAGCCCTAGATTTGAGAAGTAAGAGTAGAAAAATGACAGACAGTGAGGAATATCGCTTAGGGCTCCTCTCTCCAACAATTATTTTTTTTTTTAATATCCTTATTGGAGTTTAATTGCTTTACAATGGTGTGTTACTTTCTGCTGTATAACAAAGTGAATCAGCTATACATATACATATATCCCCGTATGTCCTCCCTGTCGTGTCTCTCTCCCACCCTCCCTACCCCACCCCTCTAGGTGGACACAAAGCCCCAACGATTATTATTCCTGCATATTTAAGTTCTATTTCTACACATCTGTTTAACTGGGGAATATATTACAGTAGATATGTCACCCACCAGTCCACTCAGAACCCAGATAAAAATCTAAAGCTGCTTCTACAAACACACATTATAGCAAATGCTACAAGTGGCACACATTTGCCAAATAAAACCGTTGTTTGAGAAAAACATTCTCTTTGGGCATATGACAAATTACATGCGTATCTTTCAAAACTGTTTCTTCTGCTGGTGAACCTCAAAGGAAAATAAGTTGTTTGGGTCCCGGGGAAAAGGTTGGCTGTTAGGAGGGTCAAGTCATCAGTAACTCCTTTAGTAGAGGCAAATGGGAAGAAATTACATTTGGAATGAGTCCTTTACCACATGATTTTGCTTTGCTCTTGGTTAGAGCCGAATCAGTGAGTGTGTGTTGATTGCTTCTGTGTTCTGGATACGGAGGTTGATGTGCGTGTATACGATAAGAGTCAAATTAGTGGGAAAAAGAGTGAGCTCTGGAAGAGTTGGAAGGAAAGAAAAAGTAGTCAGAAACTATCCTGCGAGAGGTTTCACGATAAAGGTGAGTAGGGAGATAGCTCCATGGCAGAGATCTGGGAACACCAGGAAAAAGAAAACAGCTGGAAGGTCCTTAGGGAACAAATTGGTGGGGAGAGGAGACATTTAGGCTTATAAAAAGCAAGCATGCTAAATGCAGCGTTGTGTCCTGCTTTGGATCCTGGGACAGGAAAATCTGGCGAAGTCTGGAGTTGAGTTACCTGTCATGTGCCAGTGTTAACTTCTCATGTATTTTTGACAAACATACCATGTTGACATAAGATGCTGAGACTGGGGGACTGGGTAAAGGGTATATGAGCACTCCCTGGATTATCTTTGCCACTTTTCTGTAAATCTCAAAGTACCCAAATAAAGGTTTATTTTACAAAAGAAAATCAAGAGTGGGGAATACAGAGTAGAACAATACATTCGGTTGACCTGGATTTGGGGTAGGTGAGTGAAACTATAGCTGAGGTGGAAAGGAAGTTTGGACCATATTGAAAAGGGACTTGAATGCCGGGCTGAAGACTCTTCACCCTGGTAGAGAAGTGCTTTTTTGTTTTAAGCCAAGTAGTAATCTTAATGAAGTACAGTTTGGGGATGACTTAATCTGATATCTGGTAGAAGTGTGCAGGAAAAACTAGTAAGCAAGAGAGAGGAACAAGTTGGAAAGCTTATTTGGAGGGAATCATTTTGGGGGAATATAACATTTTATGACTGTATTTTCCCCTGGCAGCTTAGGGAGAAAATGTTAGCTGTTAGGAGGGTCAAGTCATCAGTAATTCCTTTACTAAGAAAATGGGGAGACATTACATTTCGAATGAGTACTTTCTGAGCATTAGAGAATATAGTGATGGTGGTACTTAAAGGCAGATCTGTCTTCCAAATTTTTAAGGCTTATGAGTAGATTTTAGAAGTTGGAGGAGATACCCACATTGAGTTGTGTTCAGTTCTGCAAGGGAGTGACCCAGAGAACAGTCATCGAAGGTCCTCCTTTTAGCAGATATCCACAGTGAGGAAGTACAAGGAGGGTAAAAAGCCTTGAAGGTAACTTGAGAATGAGGAGGTTGAGGAGGTAAGAGAAGAGCCATGAGGATATGAAGCCCCCAAAGGCAAAGGGAGGAGAGAATTTGAAGGAAATGAGCATGGACCATATTGTTAAATGTAGCAAAATCCAGCAAGGTAGACAGAAGGCGTACAGATATCACTAGGGAGGTAACTAATGACCATCAAGGGAATTGTGTCACTGATGAGTTGTGTCACGGATGAAGACAAAAGCCAGCTTTTCACCAGATGGAGAAGAGAAGAAATAGAGGCACAGTGCACATCCCACTCTTAGAAGAAATTATTTCTTTAGAAATAGAGGGGAACAAAAGATGTCAAATAATGGAGACATCTGTACGAGTCGTAATGCATTTTCTTGTTGTTTTATTTTAGTATTATTTTTAAAGACAGAGAAAGATGGGTCTTGTGAAAGAAGAGGAGAAAGGGGTAGGAAAGACTACACATGCTGGAGAAAGTAATGGAAAGGAAACAGTGTCTTTTAGGAGCTAGAAATAGATAGAAACGGGGCATCTGAGAGGGAGCTGGCTTTGTCTCAGCGGACACCGCCAGCATTTCTCATCTGGAGCTGTGATAGCTTCCAGACTCATCTGTTAATCTTGCCTCACCCGCCCCTGTGTATTTGCCACAGTTTAACTAGAATTTTATCATGTGGTAGCCCTCCCCCTCTGAAAACCCTTTACACCGTTGTTCTCGGGATAAAGATCAAAATCCTACGAGCCGTTCCAGCTTTATATGACACCATCCTCGCTCCTTACTCTCTGCTTCCACCCACAATGGCTTGTTTTCCATTTCTTGAAAGCACCGTGGTTTCCTCCTCCTGAGTATTTGTACAAGCAGACATATCCCCAAGATACTGTGGGTTCGGTTCCAGACCGCCGCAATAAAGCGAATATCACCATGAAGCAAGTCACAGGAGTTTTTGGTTTCCCAGTGCATTAAAAGTTATGCTTACACTATAGTGTAGCCCATTAAATGTGCAACAGCATTATGTCTAAAAACAATGTACATACCTTAATTTAGAAACTACTTTATTGCTAAAAAAATGCTGACCATCATGTGAGCCTTCAGCGAGTCGTAGTGGTAACGTCAAAGATCACTGGTCACAGGTCACCATAATAAATATCATAATAACGAAAAGTTCGAAATACTGTGAGAATTACCAAAATGTGACACAGAGACACGAAGTGAACAAATGCTGTTGGAAAAATGGCGCCCATAGACCCACTCCACGAAGGGTTGCCTCACATCTTCGATTTGTGTAAAACACAGTATCTGCAAAGCATCATAAAGTGAAGCACAGTGAAATGAGGTATGCTTGTACTGCTTACTCTTTCTTGCCCTTCCCTTCTGTCTTCATCTACTCATCCTACAACTCTTAGCTCAATGATCAACACCTTAATGAGGCCTTGGACAATCTCCCTCAGTTCTCCCATTCTTATACTCTTTCAGCATCTTCTGTTCTTTTGAGGGTTTTGTCACAGTTCACTTGGCTTGTGTGTGTGGGTGTGCGTGCACGGATGCATGCACGCACAGAGTTATTCGATAAATGTGTGTCTCCCCCACGTAGTTGGAAGCAGCTCAAGCCTTTAGGGATGCCGTACTGTCACCATTCATCCTCCACAGCCTGGAAACAGCAACCTGAACATAGAAGTTGCACATCTGTTGGAAGTTGCTACAAAGATGAGTTGTCCATGTTCAAGTGTTTCTTTGGGACTTGTAGAAGTCCCCTCTCTAGCTGTCTGTCAAGGTCCTGATGCAGCTTGAGTCAGCCCTTCTTCCCCAGGAGTAAATTTATCTCAGTCTTTTCTCATTTGTACCTTCAGTATGGTATATGCCAACAAGATACATAAACTCTCCTGCCTATAGGAGTGAAACAGGGACCCACACTACAGTTTGTCACAATCCCCTATTAAATACCACTCAGAGAAGTTATCAGTAGTAAGAAGGAAGTGGAATCTCTGCTTGTTAGCCTTAGCCTGACCTTGACAATTGTTTGACCATTTTACCGTGGCGGGGACTTAACAATGGTTGACATGCAGGAATATGTTCTCAGTATTGTCATATCTACTAATTTTTGAGCCAGTCAGCCCAAAGTCCTCCAGTCAGATGCCGTGGCATGTGGGAGGTGTCATTTGAGCCCTGGAATTCTGACTTCTTTTTTCTTGTGACCTGCCACTTAAAGCTTCCTTGCAGTAACTGGGACCCATTCCAAATGGCACTGCCTTTAATGTGCAAAACATTTGTCCTCTTTAACTGACCACCTCTTAGAAACGGTTAGCATTGAGGGAAATTTTTTGTTTGGGAATAATGTCTGCCTCAACTTACCCATCGTGGACAAATTTGAAGCTGGAAGATAGATGCTCATTTTTCCCGGTGATAGCACCTGCACGCATATATGGCTGTGAGGCTAAGAGCAGCGTTATTGTGAGTTGTATTTGCATTGTGATGTGAGAGGACGGTGGGTGAGTAGAAACCCCTTTAACACGTAAGCATTTTCTGAGGAAGGAGACTCTGTTCCTTTCAACCCGTGATATTTACCCGTCATTTCAGATCTGAAGGTTGAGTATGTTTCACATGTTATAATTAATTCTCTCATTGCCTTCGAGATCGCTGACTTCCGGCCACTGTCAGAGAAATGAAGAGTGAGGCTATGGGTCAAAAATGAGTTCTGTGTCAGAAAAAGGAAGGAGAGGAATCTTGTTACTGACTGACAGTAACAGGGGGAAAAAATCTTCTGTGATAGTGTAGGGGGGAAACGTGAATCTCATGCAATGTGTTTCTGACCCCGCAAAAGTTATATGCGACTGAATTGGGTCATTCTGATCCATGAATGTTTTTTTGTTTGGTTTTTGTGTGTGTGTGTGTGTGGTACGCGGGCCTCTCACTGTTGCGGCCTCTCCCGTTGCGGAGCACAGGCTCCGGACGCGCAGGCTCAGCGGCCACGGTTCACGGGCCCAGCTGCTCCGTGGCATGTGGGATCTTCCCGGACCGGGCACGAACCCGTGTCCCCTGCATCGGCAGGCGGACTCCCAACCACTGCGCCACCAGGGAAGCCCCCATGAATGGTTTTGACCCCATTTGAATAATATAGCTATTATTTGATAATATGGGTAGTAATGACAATGAACATTTAGGGAGTGGTTATTACGTTCCAGGGACTATGCAGAGGGTTTTCCGTGATTTATTCCACTTACTCATCCCTGACAGCCCTATTCACCGATGAGAGAATTGGTGTTTAGAAAGAGTCAGTTGAATGCCTGAGTTTGTTCAGCTAAAAATGTGCGAACTGGGACTTGGACCCAGGCGAGCTACCTCCAGGGCCAGAGCCTTGACACCAGCAACCAAGCACACAGATATTAACTATCAGGTTCATTGCACCTCCATCAAGACCTATAGCTCCCAAGTCCCATCTCTGTCGCTTTCTGTGAGCTAAAGATTGTAAGTGGGTCACTCCTTTGAAATGTCCCATCAAGGAAACCACTGCCAGCCACCTTTTCCCCCTGCAGTTCAGCCCACAGTGCAAAGCAGGTGTTCTGGTGGTTTAGGACACAGTCCTAAAGTGTTTGATAAGGGGAAGCAGGGGGGAGAGCTTCAAACTGTGTAGCACAGCACCAGGCACTGAACACCTCCTGTTAGCACAGAAGCCCGCAGGGACCAGAGTGGATGGCGGCCGGCCGGCACGGGGCACGTGTGCGGGAAGCTCTTCGGGCTGGGTGGCCTTGACCGACATGGGGCTGGAGCTCAGAAAGGAGGGGAGTTGGAGGGTGTGGGTAGATTCCAGGAGATCGCAGACTCCGCACTTTTGCCTAGGGCTGGCCCCGGCTTCAAAGTGAAACTTCCACGGGAAAACTAAATAAAGGAAAGAAAAGCCAAACAGAACAAGTTCGCATTTAGTCAGCTGCTACTGTCCTCGGAGGTGCTGTGTTTATGCTAGATCTTAATTATGCTGCTTGTCAAAGACATCCGAAACTCCGCTGTGGTTTGTGGGAGCTATTTTATCTTTTTATCTTTACAGTTAGAAAAGGACTTAGTATGCTGAACCCTACCCTCCATGAGATTCAAACGTGGAGTGAAAGAACCTTTCTCTCTTTCCTGCCTCACTGTCCCCACCTCTGCACAGCCTTCTAAGAACACCTCATGAGGACGCTTTGTCAGTCAGCAGAAACTGGATGGCCTTGAACAAAACTGCGAAGCCTAGGGCTTCCTTGGTGGCGCAGTGGTTGAGAGTCCGCCTGCCGATGCAGGGGACGCAGGTTCGTGCCCCGGTCCGGGAAGAACCCACATGCCGCGGAGCGGCTGGGCCCGTGAGCCATGGCCACTGAGCCTGCGCGTCCGGAGCCTGTGCTCCACAATGGGAGAGGCCACAACAGTGAGAGGCCCGCGTACCGCAAAAAAAAAAAAAAGAAAGAAAACTGCGAAGCCTAGGGGGGCTGCATGGCCTCCCGTGTCCGACCCCTGTGACTCCCAGACCCCGTGCCTCTGTCTTCCAAGACTCCCTCGACAGTGCTCATCACTCAGACGTTCTGGGAGAGCACTTACCTGTACCTGCTAGCCGGCTAGGCGTGGGGAGCATGCCTTTGGGGTAATGCCTCGGGGTAGTAGTATTAGGGGGTTATTTGAGATCGTAGATGCACAGTAATGTGTGTTGAATGACTGATCACACAATAAGGAGAGTCCCTTTTCAGCTCTCTTAATCCTTCAGATGAAATCAAGGAGAACATCTTTGGTTTGGTGTTTTTATCATCACATTCTCATTTCATTATGTCTATTCTTACCTTTACTTTGTATTTAGGGCAGGTGATGCTTATTTTACACTTCTTGCAATGACGTACAATTTTCTTTTCAACGAATGCATTTAGGCAGGAGAAAAAAATAGACGGACTTAAAGAAAACTTGTGAAGTCAGTGGTCGTACATGACAAAGCAAAGGGCGGGAGGGGAAAAGGAAGGGCTGAGTTTTGACAAAAGCTTTATTCTAGAGGCCCTGAGTTATGCTTCACTCTGACTCAGCCTGTGAGATGCTATTCCTGCAAATCTCTTCTCAGACACGCATGTTTTCAGGGAGTCTTGGAAATCATGGTAGATTCTTAACACTGAGTGGTGAGTAGATCTGACAACATTTTCAGGCTTCTAAAGGCAGGATCAAAAGGAAGGTATTTTGGAGTAGGTATCTCCGTAGTTCATAGAGTACCATAATCTCTAACAGTGGTTTGATGGGTATCAGACTTAGGGGCAATATTGGCTTTGTTTTTCTTTATTAAAATTCAGATACCTGAGTCCCACCCCCAGAGATTCTGTTTCAGTGGGTCTGGGGTGGGGCTGAGGGATGTGCATTTTAATAACTACCCCAGGTCACCATTGAGCGCTCCCAAAGGAGAACCTCCGCTGATAGGATTTGGTCCACGTTAGTACCCAGGGTTGTGTGCACATCAAAATGAAGAAATGTGTGGACTGCACCGTGTAAGTATCAAGGCTTTCAGTATAAAGAGCCCAAACCAACAGAAGACAAGTAACAGAATTAGAGCTTGTAATCATCAGTGTCAAGAATAAATTTCCAATTCATGCAGTCCTGCGTTCACCAAACAGCTAAGTGGTTTGTCAAGCCCATTGGCCTCTCTTGACCTCAGGAAACTTTTCTGGAAAATGAGGATGATGATATTTACCTGCATGAGAATAACACACCTGGCTGGATGATTCATTTAGGTCCATTTTATCTGCCCAGTGTGCACATGTTCCCTTAAAAACTCACTTTCACTGAAGGCCGCTGATGTCATACAAGAACTTTCTCAGTTCCTGTTCGAGGCAGGTCTTGAATCAGGTTGTCTTTCACAGATCAGAGGAGGACCACACATCCCCCCAGTAGGAGCTTGACAGCCCTTCTCTCCACTGAGCCTGACGAAGCTGCTTACCTTCTGGTTTCTACAAAAACCAGTGGGCTTTGTCAAGGAACACCCAAGTCCAGCACATGCTCTGATTTCATTTCCAATCACTGACAAGACCCAGGTGACTTGCTCGAGCCTGGCTTACACAGAGCTCCCTTTCAGCACAGACGTTGTGTAACCAGCCAGATCCTGCCTTACCCAAAGCCTTGTGAAAATATCTTCAGCAGTTAACAAGCAGAGCCTGCAGTTAGAACATGCTCATTAGGCTGCACGGTAGTTTTCAAGTCTTGCAGCTCACATAATCTGCTACTTGATTTCCACTGAATTTCGTTTCTGTTGGGCATCAGTACAGGAACACGGGCAGCCCTGTGGGCTTTGCCAAGGCCTGCTGTCTTTCTGCATGTTTTCCACAAGGCTAGGCCGACTGTAAAATTACACACCTATCCTATTTGTGTCTCCTTTCACCCTTTGAGGGTCCCTTCCATCGCCAAACGAGGCTCTCTTGATCCCCTAGTGAACAGATTCCTTCAGGAACCAAATTAATTTTAGATGACCCTGTGAAGGTTATACCCAGTAGTCCCTGTAGATGAAAAGGCTGATTTCTGGAGTTTATTAGATCTTCCTTTGTTCTAGAACTTATTTCTGTGGGTCTCCAAACCACTGCCTTGAAAAATAATGCTCTAATTCCAAATGATCAGATTTCAAATAAAGGCCTTTAGCCAACTAAGTATAACGCTTCTTCCCCCGCATCCCCGCCCACCCCCTATATTTTGAAAGCCCTGCATTTGGGGGAAAATATTCTATGTCTCCAGGGTCAGCGTCCCTGACCCTGGAGACATAGAAGACTGAGAACATTGGGCAGTTTCATATTTTGTAAAGAAATGATTCTGGCTGCTGAAGGAATCATTTATTTCTATTACTTTTTTTTTTTCCTTGGGGGCTGGTTGTGAAGGAGCATGTTGATTCATTCCTCAGTCAATGACTTAGTGCCTGGAATGTGCCTGGGAGGGTGTTAGGCCTTGAAAGTACAGCGATAAATCACACCTGTTTCATTCCCTAATGGAACTAACAGTGAGGAAAGCCAGTCTTCTGGACAGATAAATACAGTGGAGCAAGATAAGCGGCATGAATAGAGCTCTGGACGGAAGGCAACAGGATGGAGAGAAAGGAACTAAGACAGACTTGACAGATAATGAGATCCTGTGGTAGGGGAACCCAAGAAAAGTCAGGACTGAAATGGGGGGATCCAGAGATCCAGGGAAGCAGGAAGGAAGTAAGGCAGGTTGGAATCAAATATTGACAGGGGGTGGCAAATTGCCTCTTGAGAGAAGATTGTGAATCTGGCCCATATTTAAGGTCTACATGTACAGACTGGTGGGGCATGGTGCATGGGTACTTTGACCTAACCTAGAGAGCTGAGTGGGGCTGAAAGATAAGGAAAGGGTTGGGATAATGAAGTTGGAGAGGAGAAAAACGCAGTAAGTGTGGGATCCTTTATGGTTCAAGACCTTTGGGACTTTAATGAGGAGTGCAGGTCAAGACTAATCACATCTTCACACTTAACATTTCTTCCAGTACATTCGTGACCATTCTGTGACTCATCCACAATAAGATGAGTTACTAAGAGCATTAAATGACACGATGATGTGGAACAACCTCCTGAGACCTTAGGATGTGTCAAAACTTATTTTGACCACATTCGTTCAATCTCTCCGGTTCCTTTAAGTGCGTGGTCTTCTTAGATAGTTATTCATTGAGCTTCAAACTTGAAAGGTCTATCTTCCTCCTTTAGGCATCTCAGAATATTTGTTGAAGGATGCCCAAGATGTTCCTTACAGCTTGAGATAATTATAGAGTTACACACTGGTCAAGGTACACATTGTTTGAAGCAGCTGGTAGGAGGCTGCTTTATGGCATCTTCTGATCATTTAAATGGGCTCTTCTTGATTCCCATTAAGGTGATCAAGCACTCATGTTTGTTGAGTAATTGTAAATGCATGGCAGTGCAACTAATGTTGTCCAAACAAGGTTCATACCTACGGACCTTTATTCTTTCACTACGAGATTTTATTTCCTGGGATGTCAAATGTTAACTTGCATGAGTCCTAGAAATGATGGCTTATGAACCCTGCGTAGTCAAAGAAAATCAAAGGAGTGCGTGAAGGAACAGTTGCCAACTGTAGGCACGTACGAGCGGAGACTTCAGTGAAGACGAAGCTAAATAACTGATGTAGGAGGCGTTTAGGGAGAGCCTTAGGCATAGACAAGAAAAGTGGCAAATCAATAATTGCTAAAAATCACTACTTTGATTTTGTCAAGTTCTCTACCTCTTACACGATGAACATCAAATCTGCCTGCCTGGGTCAGATTTCTCTTCTGTGGTCACGTACCTGGGAAGATAGAAAGGACTAAAGAATGCGCCGTTGTTCCCAGGACTTGTGGTCTGGCACCTAAAATTCCACCAGTGAAGGGTCCTCTAGGAGTGGCGTCCTTTGCATATTCAGCTCTGCCCACCTTTGCCTGACTTACTTGCTGTGCTCCTTTGAACAGATAAAGATTTGAGAGTAAATTTTGATTAATGGAAGATTTAAAGAGTGTTATCTTGCAGGAGTGGTCCAGGGAGAAGAGTCTTCAACAAAGACAGAAATGAACCAGTGGCAGGCTTGTCATTCTCCACTTTTCTTCTTTTCCTAGAGCAGCTCTGCTTTCTGTGTTGAGATCAGATCACGAGTCAGGAAGCACTGGCTCCTATGGAACTCCAAATTTTCCCTTACCAAGACACGGATCTGATACTTTAGGGTTGGTCAAAGTAATGTTACTGTTTTTTTGTTGTTGTTTTAAGATTTATTTTATTATTTATTTAATTTATTTTTGGCTGTGCCGGGTCTTAGTTGCGGCACACGGGGTCTTTCATTGAGGCTTGCGGGCTCTTCGTTGCAGTGCAAGGGCTTCTCCCTAGTTGTGGCGGGCAGGTTTTTCTCTTCTCTAGTTGTGGCACGCAGGCTCCAGGGCATGTGGGCTCTGTAGTTGTGGCACGCGAGTTCCAGGGCTCATGGGCTCTGTAGTTTGCGGCACGCGGGCTCTCTACTTGAGGCGCGTGAGCTCAGTAGTTGTGGCACATGGGCTTACTTGCCCCACGGCATGTGGGATCCCAACTCCCCGACCAGGGATCGAACCCACATCCCCTGCACTTTACCACTGGACCACCAAGGAAGTCCCAATATTACTGTTTAAAACAGAGGGAGGAATAAATATGATTCAGAGTTTAACTTCACCTTTACTTCTTTCCTCCCTTCCTTCCTTTATTCGTTATTTTTAGTTGTCATGTCTTTTATGGAGGTATAATTGATATACCAAAAAATTCACCCATTGTAAGTCTACAATTTAACAAACCCCCTCCACAATCGGCTGATGGATAATCTTTTATTTGAAAACCATGGAAGCATGTTTTGTAGTATTTATTCTAAAAATGTATTTAAATTGATTTTTCTAGCTTCTGTTTCACTATTATAATTGCTGTGGCATGAGATTAAATGGCGGGGTGGGGGGTGGGCGGGGAGATGGTCTTTTACAGCGATGAAGCCAAGTTTGCAGAGCTGCTCCATTTCACCATACTTTGATATCCCACACTGAGATTTGAAAAAGTAGAACTTTTTGTGGTTGGCAGAAGGGAGAACCCACTTCTTGAGTTATGTGTCTTAGACTGAAGTTATTAAGCCTTTAGTTGCCAGTAAGTTGGAACAATGATAGTAATCACCTCTGCTACTCATTGACCATATATTCTATTTTATTCTCTTCACATACATTACCTCATTTAAGCCACACCCTGGGCTCTCTCCCTTTTTAAAGATTAGAAAACTGAGGTTCAGAGAGATGGAACGCATTTTGTCAAAGTCACTCCGCAGTAGACGGCCAAGCTAGGAAGGAAACCAGGTCTGTCTCACTGCCCTGCCCCTCCTTTCAAGATTGCTCCTCATTCCATCTCCAGACAAATGAATCAAGGCACAGCAATCCAGGGGCAGCCCAGTTGTCAGAGGTCTGCTTCTAGTGCTAGGAAAGAAAAATTGAAAACACGTGACCCTAGGGAAAAAGGTACGCTAACATCACACTTAACAGCCATTCAAAAATGATGTGAATAGAAGAATGATTTAAGGCGAGAATCCTTATGGCTGTGGAAGTCCTGAGACGTCCTTTGAGCTGCGCGGTGTCTGAGGCTCTGAGGGAGGGATGAGACTGTGTATGGACAAGCCTGCTTGACTCATCTTTGGTGACTCTCCACCTGGGAGTGAACTGCACAGATCTGTGGTAATGTGTGGGGAGGCATCATGATTTGCCAGCTTGAATAAGCTCAGAGTAAGTTATGATTATATAGCAACTTGGAGGGTGTAAGAGGGGCATTGTCAGAAGTGATCTCTCCCTCAGCTAACCCTTCAATGTACCACTCATTCGTCACTTGGCACGTAAACAGTGCCTTGTATTAGATTGTTTTCATGCATACGTTTTATCATCTCTCCCCATGGTTCTCAAACTTGGTTAAGCACAACAGTCGAGGGAAACCACTTAAGGCAAGAATAGGTTTCTGGTCCCCGGAGAAGCTTTTCATACCATAATCTTGAGTTAAGACTCAGATACCTGTATTTTTATAAGGCTTTCCTGTGATTCTTAGAATGAACCACGATTCTTAGAATGAACAGCGATTTGCTGTTCTTTAACATCGTTAAGTCCTTAAGGGCATTTTGTTTCCTAGTACCTAGCAGAGAGCTTGGCACAAAGTTCAGTAGATATTTATTGACTGAAGGAGAGAATGAATGAATATTATAATTTCCTTGGGGTCAGTGATGATGTAACTTATGTCCCACAATGTTAGTAAATAGTGATCAATAACTATGTATTGATTGATTAGCTTTAAATCTGTTTTATTTTTCCTCTACCTTTGCTCAGCACTGGGGAAATGGCCATGAATTTGTTGAAAGTCTTGTGTTCTGGAAAACCTGATACCTCTTCAGCGAGGTGAGGTGGTGGGCATAGCAGCCAGGAGTAGTTTCGGGAGTTCACTTATCCTAGAAACCCCAGGAGAAAACCAGTTCCCACACTTTGCGAGTTTATTTTGCTGTAGTACAGTGAGTAATTGTCCTGAGGGGACTAGATGGCATTGGAGAGTATTAATCTTAGATTTTCATTTCCTGTAAAATAACTTTCCACTTATTACGTTCAGTGCGAATACTCTGGGTTTCAGGAAATACGCATATTTTATCACAGTCCTAAGTGTGCTCCCAAACGTATATGAAACTCAGGAGGTAAGAGGGGCAGGTGCAGGCCATTGAGTAAGTCAGGGGATGCCAGCCTCAGCTGAGAGGACTGGGGTTAAGATATAGGACCGAGTCACCTGGAGTCAGCACAGCCAGTGCATCGTTGTCTAACTTTAGGATCATTGAACTTCAAAAATTATTTTTAATACCAAAATATTAAAAATCAAAATGACTATAATAATAATAATTAATGGGCTACCATTCATCGAGCCCCTAAGTTCCAGATATTGTACTAAGCTCTTTTACACATCATGCTATCTAATTGATTCTTTACAAGAACCTAATGAAGTAATGGAGTGAATTACAGATGAGTGTCTCAACTAAGATTGGGCTTAAGAAAAGAAAAAAAAAAAGGTTTTTTGCTCATAAAACTGAAAAGGAGTGCAGGGGTACCTCCAGGCAAGTTAGATTTTAGGGGCGCAAATGATATCATAGGACCCTTGTCTTCCCTGTTGGCATTTTTCTGTGATGATAATGATGAGCAGCAGCAACTCCAACTTACATCCTGGGAAGATCAATCCCCATGGAAGAGAAGACTCTTCCTGCAGAGTCAGGAAAGTCCACAAGCTTACCGTCGCTTCCAACATCAACTGCAAAGTTTGAGTGTCCCCACCATCACCTTCTGTTCTGATAATTTGCTAAAAGGATTCACTGAACTCACTGACACGTATGATGCTCTTAGTTACGGTTTATTACCATAAAAGGATACAGATGAAATTAAATCAAGGGAAGAAACTCATGGAACATAGTCCAGGGAGGTTCCAAAAGCAAAGCTTCCAGTCGTGTTCCTCCAGTACAGTCATGGGCAACCCCAACTTTTCCAGCTAACAGTGTGTGACAGTGTGCACGGAATATTGCCATCCAGGGAAGCTCTCCTGAGTCTTGGTGTCCAGAGTTTTTATTGGGTATCAGTCACAGAGACGTGGTTGACCACCCACATGCTGACCTTCAGTCTCTAGTCTCTCCGGAGGTCAAGCTGATAACCTCATGGTCCAAAGCCCGCACCATAAATCACATTATTAAACTCTCCAGTGTGGCCCAAGGCCCCCAGGTAGACAAAGACTTACCAGGCAGAATATTCCAAAGGCTTTAAGGTCACCTTTCAGGAGCCACGGACAAAGGCCAGACTTCTTTTTTGAGTAAGGTTAACTCTTTACTACACAATTCCCCAGATATTCCAATGACTGCCCTGGCTTCCATTGGGGTCAGGAGCCTATGCCCAAACCAATTGCCCTGGCATGGAGATGAAATATGCCAACTGGCTAGGCTTAGCGACAGGGCCATTGAACTTGCCCACTACATAAAACAATAGCAAGGAGAGGTGGTTCTCCGAGAAAATCGGACATTGATCAAACTCTTTTCAGTAGTAAATAAAATGAGGGTGAAAGTCTGTGTTAACACATGACAAGACTCCACAGAGTAAATAAAACACCAAATTCCTTTCATTTTGACTTCATGAGATGTCATTAGCAAGTCTATGGGAAAAGGAACTGAAGGTGACTTAATATAAATATAGATTTTTGAAAAGAGACAGAACCTCTTAAAATACGACATGTGTGATTTAAGAAAGAACAGGATAATGGAGATTTGGTGAAGAGGCTCCATATGTGATTGTTTGTGCAGATTTCCCACCAGAAATGAGTTACCTGTCTCATTTCCCTAGAGCAACATGAGAACCACCTAGAACAGCAGTTCTCAGGCTCGATGTGCTTTAGAATCATCTGGAGAGCTTTTAAAGTCTGAATGCCCAGGTCACGCCCCATAGCAGTGAAATCAGAATGGCTAGGGATGGAATACAGGCATTCTTATTTTTTTAAAAGATCCCGGGAACATATGTATATGTATAACTGATTCACTTTGTTATAAAGCAGAAACTAACACACCATTGTAAAGCAATCATACCCCAATAAAGATGTTAAAAAATAAAATAAATAAATAAAAGATCCCTAGGAGATTCTAATGTGAAGCGGTTTGGAAACCACCATCATAGGGTATTAAAGCAACACAAACACCGCTGCTCTGAACACTAGTTTCCAGTATGGTCAGATTTCCTTGATTAAAAGAATACCACCCAATCACTAGTCAGAAGAATTGCTCTCCAGAATTAGCAGGATGTGGTGCAAAACCTAAGTCAGAGATAACTGGGTTCAAACCTGGCTTTTATATTTTCTACGTGTTGGGTCTTGAGCAAGTCTCTTAGCCTCTGAGGTTCAGTTATGTCATCTGTGAAACAACTAGTAACTTCTACCACATGGAACTTCAGAAAGGGAATATGGAGAGAGTACCTGACATAGCAAATATCAGTTCCCTTTTTTATATCATTACATTTATTTTGAGAGAGAGAGAATAGAACCCCCTTGTCTTTTTATTTTCCCTACCTTTCAGACTTTGTTGCTTTGTGTTTGTTGTGTTTTGTCATTTTTAACATATCTATGTAAGGATTAAAAAATTATATCTCAGTCAATCATGCAAAAGTTGGAAAGTTTTTTGTTATTAAATGTAATTGTTCCCTTAAGCATTGGGAAGGTAGCCCATTTATTTAGTCATTTATCCACGCAAGATTTGTTAAGTCTCTATGACAGTATTTCAGCTATCCTAAAATACACTCACCTGCAAAATAACTCATTGTTATCTTATGTATGAACGAGAAAGGAGAAACCTTTGCCAATTAAAGTGTGACATGCCATGAGTTGCAATAGGAATTCCTATTTCATAAATGTTCAGAGCAAGGAAATGTATATCACAGAGTCAGTGAGATGTGGTGTCCTCCAGGATGCTAGGCATTAAGATATAGAGCTACATGATGCTGATTCAGTCATTGGAGGCCAGAAAGGACCAAGTTCCACAGATGGCTTCATCCTCTTTCCTTAGAAGATGGACTCTATTTCCATCAGGAAAAGAACATTTTTCACACCTCTTTTAGGTCATTAAATATCATACTCTGATCACCATTTCACCTTTGAGAAATACAATGACCAGTTTAAATGGTCCCCATTTTTAAATCACTTTTCTCCAAACGGGGTCAATTTTAAATGGCTGAACATTGTCCCACCTAGGGAAGGGAGAGTGAAAATGGCTCATTATTTCAGCAGATCACATAAGCCTTGATACAGGAAGGTAGGGGGTGGGAAGTTAGAGGGACTTCAATCTGATGATCACATGATCTTTCTTCCTCAAACCTCCCCATTCAACTGAAGATTTTGGGTTATGATCCCAAATGGGTCGAAATAGAAGCTTGGAAAAAAATTTACTGAATAGAGCCCTTTGCTCTATTCTATATATACTTAATACAGATATGCCCCATTTCTCTCTTCTTACATTAAAGCCAGCTTGCCCATAAATGTGCCTACATTTACTAGATTTTTTTTTTGGTAGCTGGCAAACTATATCCCCAACTGGAGGCAATGTGTTTGAAGAGATTCCGAGGACAGGTGAAACATCACTGATTCTGACTCATCTCATTGAAATGCAATCTTTGTATTTAGTTTGGAAAATTCATTTTTTGTTGACAGAAAAAAAGTCGAGGAAAAAAAAGACGAAAATAATAGCCACGTCAAATCCAAATGAGAATCCTGCTAATTGCATCTTGGTGTGCCATGCTGGGGCCCTTGTCCAATCAACAGAGCTTTTCTTTTGAGGGTAAGCAATTTAGAGAATGAATCGGCTCTGCTGTCTAATAGGAGGATGGGTGCCAAAGTTAGATCTTTAAAGGAATAATCTTATTAGTCCTCTTATTAAGGAAGCCTCTGCAGTGTGTAGACTTTGAACCTGCCTGATAAAAAGTAGGTCTTGTCAAACAGCTCACAGCTCCTAGTGAAAAGGTTGAACTTTGTTGGTTTAGATCATCCAATCCAAATGCAAACATGTTTCTAAGCTTCTGTTTGCATACTCGGGGAGAAAAAAAGACTTTCTCATTTTCCCTGACTCTGACACTAATAGGATTCCAAGGGGATGGCAGCTCCCACGGAAATTACTAAATCACTGTGTTAATGGCACAAGCAGAAAGGCAAAAGTTTCCTGCGTAACCTGAAATTTAAAGCTTCCCGTTGTCATTGTTTGGGTCCTTTTATTTATTTAACTCTTCATTTTTTTCCTCTTAATGGACCCTGGTCCTTCCATTTCTCTGCCATTCTGTCTCTGAGCTGATCCCGTCTGGAGGTCGTAAGGCTGAAATTTTGACAGCTTTGTCGTTTTCATAGCTGTGAGGGCTGTTGTCGAGTTTATAGGATTACTGCTCTCCAGGAATACTTCCCTACATAATCAAGCAGAAGGTCAAGAGAGATAGAGAAAAAAGAAAAAAGACTCTAATTAAATCAGGAGGGCTGACTTGTGCCATCACACACGGGTACACCTTCAGGCAGGGCCTGATGCTCGTATCCAAGAGCAACAACTGGCCGCAGTCAGGGGCCGCACTTGTCCCAATGGACCACAAAGAAAAATGCCATTAACGTGAGTGACTCCTCGAAGAACTGGCTTCATTCTTTGCTTCTACCCTGCTATTAAGGCCCTTCTCAAATCAGATTAGGGGAAGGCGCAGTAACACAGAGCTTGATTAGCGTAATGGAAAGAGGGGAGCCAGCTCTTGTCTTGCCTCTGCTGCTTTTGCTGCTAAGATGTGTGTGTGGCTTCTGAGCACTGGCCTGGTACGTAATACAGCCAGACAGTAGTGCCCAAATAGAATTAAAGGAGAGTATGAGACTTAGTCTCCTGAGAACAGAATTGAGAAAGAGCCTCACTCCCAGTTTTTGCATGACGGGTCCTGCAATAGTGAACCAGTCACCCTGTAAAATTCCCAGACAGCCGAACTGCTTTAGTCCATTTTAGCTCAGCCTGTCCTGTCTGACACCTCCTCTGTGCCAAACCCTGGCAAGACATTAGTGGTTCAGCAAAGTCATAGACAGGAGCTTTGTGTCTAATAAGGGCACAGGAGCAAATACGATAAATAGAAGGTGGTGTAATGCAATGATGAGGCAATACTTACAGATTTTAAAAATTATTGAGTGTGCTAGTCACTGTTCAGAGTGCTTTACAGAGAACGAGTCATTTAATGTAGAAGTTAGATTGTCATGCCTGGAGCACAAAGGGTGTGGAAAATCCCCCCCCCAAATGAGTGGTTTGCTTGGGTTTTGAAGGAAGTACAGGGATTATCTCCTACGTTTAAGAGATGAAAGAATGCAAGAAAAACCTTGTTAAATAGAAAAAACCTCAACTATAGAGGGTTAAAGTGTGACATAAGATGAAATCATCCAAGAACTATAGTATTCCTGCAGCACAGAGCAAAAGGCAGGTGGTGGAGAGGGGGCTGAAAGTCATGGGATGGAAATGAAGGTTTTGTCCTATGGGTGATGGAGCCACTGGAGGATTCTTAAGTAGGGATCATGTGCCTGTTTCCGTTTAGAATTGCTTCTGTCCCTGTTGAAGTTATAGCTGGGCGAGTTTGCCCCATAGACCTCCCTTGCAAAAAACCTACCCCCGAGGGTGGGCACTGCCCTGACAGAGGTCCCTGTGTAGAACTCTCCAGGTTCAGACATCCTAACTTTCTATTTGTTGACTAGAAATGGAAGGAATGAAGATTTGTATTTTTTATTTATTGGTGAATGCTGCTCATGGGAACATAATGCTCTAGGATTTCTTAGCAAACATTACCTTCTTTAAGCAGCAACCTGAGTGTATCCCACAAAGTGTCCGACTACGTCTGTGGAAAAGATGCTCCATGGGCAGTTGGCTGGAGCAGTTGAGCTCCTGGCTGCGTTTTCTACCGGGCTTGTGTCTAAGGACGTCTGCCTCTCATACCTACAGGTTAAGGAAAACTGTCTTGCTGAGTGATGCCTATCGTTACTGGCCCAGTAACATGACTAAGGACCAAGGCAAATGAGAAAGGCAGCAGCATGGGAGGGGGACAGAACAGAAGCAGTAATGTGTTTGTGAGCCACAGAGAGGTGTCCAGGATGGCACACAGACTGGTGATAGTATCCCCAAGAAAAGGTAGGGCACAGGGGATGAGATTATGAGATAATATATCAGGCCAGAAAGTACACTAATTTCTTCCTTAACGATTTTGCTTCAGGTTAAACTCTCCTGCATGCTTCTGTGAAGCAGCTGCTGGAAATGCAAAGGTTTGCCTCCTGCCCTGAGAAGTCTCAGAGTTTCCTGGGGACCCTTGCTGTGGCCAGTGGCTCTTGTTTCTTCATGGGCAGGGCCTGGTCCCCTCCATTCTGAGGAGGGCTGTGTGCATCCCAGTTAGTGAGAATGAGGATGATGTTGTGAGATTGTCTAAGTCTCTGAAATGTGTCCGTAAGTAAAAGGAAAGCAGTCAAAACAGCGCAGATTAATGACTTGGAAGGTCTTCAGAGGATGGCGGAGTGTTAACGTCACTGCCCGGGGTTCTGAAAGGGAGTTGCTTTAGTAGAGAGCTTGCCAGTTCTATACACACACACAGACACACACAGACACACAGACACACACAGACACACACAGAGACACAGACACACACACACACACACAGACACACACACACACACACACACACACACCCTGAGCTAAGCCCTGGGAACCACTATGCTATGGTGGAAAGAGCAATGGAATGTTGAAAAAGCAGGGAGCATACATGCTTGCTGAAAACTTGGATTTTGCCTTGGAGCTTACAACCAGGGCAGCGTTCTCCCTCTGTACCCCCAGATGGTGCCAGGGAACGAAGCAAACCTTCCGTGGACAGGAAGCAGAGCATTGAGGCCTCCACCTCCCTGGCTCGGTCGGCAGCCCGGGCAGTGGCAGTTGGGAGCATCTCCTCCCTCCCCGCATCTCACGCTGCTCAGATTTCTTAGGAACAGGACTCTGTCCTCCTTGGTCACTTCAGGTCTGTGGAGCCTTCCTAAGTCCTAACCACAGTCAGCTTTCTAAATTGAGAAAGCAATGAATTTTTAAAGTCTTGAACTTGTGCTGTAATAATATTTCTTCCATCCCACAAATTACGATGCGGGAAGGCAACAGATGTGTTTTCTTATGACTCTGGGAACATGAAATATTGATGGGGGAAGGGAGCGTGGACATGGTATCGAGATTTGCCTACGATGAACATAGCAGTTCTCATCCCAGCTTCTCATTTTCCACCTTTCTCTTCTGACACTTAGGACGTGAAGAAAGCCCTAAACTCATATAGCCCAGGCTAGTTCAATGAAAGCTCTTAAAAAGCTGTGCAGGGAAATCTGTCTAAAAAAGTCTTTGTCAGTCTCCAGGGACCAATTGCTAATGCAGCTAATACACATTTGATCTATACAGATGATTCTTCCTTTGTCCCCAAGGGAACCTCTACAAACACGTTGGATTTACATGGTGCCAAGCCCAAGCGGCCTGTCAGAAAATAAATAGCATTTTAACACCCTCAAGCATCAGTCCCCGGGATGAAAAGTAGCATGTGGACTGTTCTCTGAGTTTTCTATCCAGGCCATAGGACATAATCAAAACTTCATTTTTAGAGCATTTCTTTTCCTGGTGACATTTCACTCTGAGGCACTGCATTCTGAAGAGGGAAAGGCACATTGTGGTTCAAAAAAAGAAAAAAGAATAGTGTTTCATTTAGGACACTATTTCCAAACACACGTCTGAGTGCCATGTCGGTGTCAATGTGTGTGGTACAAAAACACAAGACATCCTTAAGAGGCACAGAACTGATGCTTTTATTTTAATATTTATTTATTTATTGAAATGCATCTGAGGAGTTGTATGTATATACTCATAAGCACGTATATATATGTAGACATGTCTAGCTAGCAGTTCTAAGCTGTGATTTCATGGATATTACTAGCTAGGATGAGGCTGAAGTTAGAAGCCAGTCAATTTAAAGAAAAATATTAAGTAACTGGAAGAAGCAGAGATTGGATGGAATGCAGGGGGCAACTGGGTAGAGCAAAGGTCCAGAAGGTGGTAGGAGTATGACTAACATTTGAGGAATGCTGATCTAGGAAAATTCCCCACCTGTTGAACTAATAGGAGAGTCAGGGCGAGCCCCACCCTCTCCCAGCCGGTGGTGATGAGTGGGAATCGGTGAGCTTACGCCCCCAGGCAGAGACACAGACCGCACTGATGGCCTGGGGCTCAGTGGGATTTGAATCACAGTTCCCTGTTGTCTGAAGTCTTGTCCTCCTTGTGGATTTAAGCAGAAAAGTACATGTTCATGGTGCCCCAATTCAGTGTGTCCTATCAACCCTCTTCCCAGTGGAAGGATATAAGACAAGATGCTGCCAGCCACTCAGGAGACACGACTTTCAGAGAGCAAGTCCTCCAAATGCGTGGGCTCTGCCCAGGATTCTCAAGTGCTGGAGGAGAACATGTAACTCTCCTAGGATGTATCTAAGTCCATGTTGGAGAGATTACGATGACAGTGCCTAGCTACTCAGTCTTCAAAGTGTGCCAGGCATGGCCAATTAAGTCTAAACCTCAGAAGAGCTAGGTGGACCAGGCACCATTATCTTCCTGGTATATTTATACAGAAGCTAAAGTTAGGACATACACCATTCAGAGATTCAAAACCAGTTCTGTCTGAACAAGAGCTTGAACGTGAGAGGCCACGCTCCAGCTGTGAACACTTTGGGGAACAGCTGCTCCTATAACTGTGGTCCCGTTCACAATGGGCATTTGAACATCCTACAAAGGCTTCCTAAGGACAGCGCCCAGATTTAAACTTCCTCCCTGGCAACAGGCAGTCAGTCACAGACTAAGAAAACTTTGACCATGATCTTTCTTCAGGTCTGGCAAAGGGCAGCAAAGTAGGAGGATGGTCGGTGTGGAAGGAAGAGAAGGGAAATAAAATAATAAATCCATATAAATGAGAGGAATTTCCATGCTAGTGTTCTCTTCCCAGCTCCATCATGAGCCCTGACAACATTAGAAAAATCCCTTATCCTCCTTGATCTTCTTTTTCCCCACGTAGACTAATGAGAGATTTGGACTAAATGACCATATAAGTCCCAGGAAAACCCTTTCAATCCATGTTAGGATGAGTAACTTATCTTGATCTTGCCTTTGATGTACAGCAGCTCAGGAGAGAGTTGGGTTGGAGGATGGTTGCTAAAACACTAGGAATACCTTACCTTCACTGGTGATTCAGTCTAAAAAGAGCCACATCATAAAATATCCCAGGAAGGGTTACATAGGATATCTTGTTGTGGAGCAGAAAGAGAAGGCATGGCGTACGAGCGACCCATCCCTGCACTCTCTCTGTGGGCTCTGTACCAGAAGCCCTGCTGCCTTCTAGCCCAACCATAGCCTGGAATGCTGTAGAATCAACCAAGTTTCTGAATCAGCCTCTACCGACGAGAAAAATGCCGTCCTCTTCCTAAAGAGCTTAACTTTAACTTGAGGGGAATCCGATGACTGTTTTTCTTTTGCTTCATGGAAGAAAGTTATTCAGATGAGGATTACACAATTTCTGAATCTTCTCTGCCACTTTCACTTCTTAAGCCCCCAGTTTAAAGGATACCCTCAAGCAACTGTTCTGCCTGATGGAAACAGGATGTAGGTGCCCCAGACCATCCATTGTATTGCTCTGGATACAAGGGTAGTTTCTCAACCCTGCTGACAACAAGACACACCCATGCCTCTTAGGTAGTCTCAGGAGTACATATTTAGGGATGTTCAGTATTCGGGATGAGATTGGAGCTTCCACATGGGAAACAAAAAAACAACATAGAATTTAAACACCACCAAGAGTTCCTCCACGTTATTACAAAGGAAGCCTGTGTCCTAAGACGAGCATTCGAGCCCCACACATTGTAAAAGCACAAATGGCCCAGCAGAGTCAGTTACCCTCAGATGAAGGAGACCTGGTAAGAGAAGAAATGTTCAACTGCATGCCGCCCAATCTAGTACATACCATGGAGGAAAAAATAAGAGAAATGTTAACTTAATGCAGCAAAACGTTGACTGGTATTAGAAAGCGATTAGCCATGATCTGTGCCGTGACTAAAGCATGTTACAACTTGATTTAGCTGCTGTGTTTCAGAAGAACTCATAATTCATGTTTCAACTGGAGAAATAGCTTCAGTGAATGATGCAACATACCGCATTTTTGTTCAGGTGGTTTGACAAGAAGCAAAAGATGGAGTTGTTTGAAACTGGAATTGAGAAAAGGATCTTAACGATGTCCATGCAATCCAGCTGTTCCTAGAGATGTAGTAGCAGTTTGTGTGGCTGTTTCTTAGTAGTGAAATGTTGTAGAACCTGCTTCTTTTGAAGATTTATAATTTTGATAGTTCTTGTTTATGTAAGCAAGAAGGAGTGTGGTTAATACTTCAAATAACTGCATATTAAGGACCTCCTGTGTTTGTATATACAGAAGAGGATACAACGATCTGTTAACTAGATCATTAGAGAAGAGCTACATGGGTAAATGTCTCTATTTTTCAAAGATATTGATAATAACTTGTGTATGTTATCATCCATTGAAAATGCAGCCTTTATAAAATAGGAAGAGTTTGAAGTATTGCCTTTCTCATTCAAAAGACTTAAAAACCTTGATCAAAACCCTTAGATAGTAAAATGGCTTAAGAAAAACTGTGAAACCTCATTTATGGAGAAACTTAAAATTTAAAGTAATCACTTTCTGAAAAAATTTAAGTTCATCATGAAGTTAAGTATGGGTCCTACACACACAGTATTGAAGTAGAAATACTGGATTGAGTCAAAACCAATTTATTGGACAGTGAAATAAAAACCTGAGTTCCACTGGTTTTACCCTCAGCCTTCCGGGGGGATGGAAGGAGCATTTGAAAGGATGTCAGACCCATGGGTTCCAGCTGAACCATTCTGGGTGACATGAAATTGAGAGTCCCTTAATCTCTCCATTCCTCCTTGTCTTTTTTTTTTTTTTTTTAATAAAATGCTAGCTCTGTATTAGATGAGAGGTTCTCAATCTCTGTTCCTTTTGTAGCTTGTGGAAGGGGGGTGTGGATAAGTGGATGGAAAGTTCTAGAGGATGTGACTGCAGGCTACTTTGTCTTCCATCTCAAGTGGAGCAGTCCTGCTTTGGATATCAAAGTTCTGAAGTAGTTTTAGTTTACAGTTTAATCAACAGAAAGGTATTCAGTTGATTTTTAAAGTGCTGGAATTCCCTTTTAAAAAAAAATAATGTCTCACAATCCACCTCTTAATACTCTCAGTTTTTATACTCTCTTTAGTTTTTATTGACATCTCTGTCATGGGGCAACTCATCTGAGCAAGTTTATTGAGGGAAACGAGAGCGATAACTACAGCACTTGGCACACAGATTGTCAATAACAATCCAGCTGTTGGGGGAGCACTTAGAGACGGGGCTCGGGCGTCTGTGAACCAGTCACGGTCAGTTTTGTGCCACTGAACCGATAAGCTTTTGAAAATTCATAGACACCAAGGTTAATTGTGAGTTCGCAAGGTGCCGGGCACTGGGTTAAGCCCTTGACCTTTCTGACTGCATCCTCAAAATCCCAGAAGTGAGTCTCGCTATCCATAGTTTCCAGATGAGAAAACGGAGGCTCAGGGAGGTTGAACAGCTCGTCTGAGGCCACAGGCTAGCAAAGCACTGGTAGATCCTTGGGTCTCGCCCACACTGCGGCTCTGGTGGGCAGCAAGAGGCTCTCAGGGGGATCCTTGCCAAGCTTTTTAGCCTGAGGTCAGCCTCTAAGTTGATGATTGCTTAGTTACTGGAGGAATAAATGATATTCTTAAATAATCTTCCTTCCAAAGAATCATCTCTGTCCTCATCACTCTTGTTAGTTGCTTCTAAGTCCTTTCCAACAAAAATTACAGTGTGGGTTGGATTCCTCAGTGGAGAAGATGAGAGAATTAACTTCTAGCTGAGAGCACAGTGGTGCCCATGTATGGCCAAGGCCTCCTTAAGGGGCGGTGGATTGGATGACCCAGCGTTCTGGATCTAAGTAGCCAATACCTTAATTTGAAATCATCCCATAAGGCAACTTGTATCTGTTTTCCATTCACCAGATCTTTGGGTGCCTGGGTTGTATCATTTTGTGGTATGTGAATGTGTGCCTGTGTGTGTGTGTGTGTGTGTGTGTCTGTGTGTGTGTGTGTGCTGTCATGCTCCCTTTCATCTGTTTATGGTTGAGGAGAGCTCTGTTCTTTGTGCACTGGAGCAAATTGCTTTGCTACCGTGTGCATCAGAGAGTGGGTTTGCCCGCTCCGGGCTCTGCTCCACTGACCTACACTGCGTTCTCTACCGTTGTTTCCATCTCACACACCAATTTTCCACCCAAGATATCTGAGTGGGGTTGGGCTAAGTCATTGGAAGTGACAGTCACTTAAAAAAAAAAACTGACTCAACACAGGCATACACGTTCAAAGGAAGCCTTTGGAGAGAAGCCGGTCGCTCTTTTCTCCTTGTATTCTTGGATGAGACATTGCCTTTCCCCCAGCCGACTCCTTGCCTCCATAAACTGACTTCACTGTGAGGTCCTGCCAAAGGTGGTTTCACTAAGCAGTGCCTGGGGCTTTCACAAAGTGAAGTCACCTCTGCCTGCCAAGCAGGGACTTTTTAGCTGGAGACGGGGGGAGATTCATAGCCTTGTCACTACTCCTACAGAGGAGGAAGTTGCTGTCATCAGCCTTCCTCTGCTGTACCAGCGTGCGGTACGTTCTGCCCGCGAAGAGGCGCGACTCAGAACACTTGGCCGAGCTATTGACCAGAAGGGAAATGGCAGACCACAACTTGGAGAGTTGTTCGTTTTGCTAAAGAGGAGACTTGGGGACAGGATCGTTGCTCAACCTGGTTACATCCGTGATCTTCCCATCTAGAGCTGTGACTTGGATGGGCACCAAGGAGCAGTTGCTGGGTGAGCGTGATTGCTCTTCATCCAGCTTGGAAGGTTAGTTGTGTTGCCAAATGCTCCTTCCTTCCCTTAACAGCCCATTGGAAATCAGTCTTCCATGAATTCATCAGAATGGTTTCTTTGTAGCGCCTCCACTTGGCTGCTTCCATATCAATATCCCCAACCCGGGGAGGCCACTTGCCGGGTGTTCCCCAAACTATTATCTGAACCTTCCTCCCTGGAGTGTCTTCCGCCCACTCCAAGCAAAGTGTCCTTTTCCCTCCGCTCATTTGCCATCGTGACCATATTTCAATGCTGTCTTGGCTCGTAAGGGATGAGCTGGGATACGCCTCAAAGTGCTTTTGTTTCCTCTGAAAGAGGTTGAATCTGGGAAGGGGGGGGTAGTGAAAAAATATATGTGGGAACGGTTTAATTGTATCCACGAGGATTCTTAGTAATCAGGATGCCAGTGTGTGTTTTCCAGAGCCTAGAGCTGACATAAATAATGTAGCATACCTCACTCTGTGCAGGCTTGCTGAGGAATGCTGATGGAGAAGCCAAACTGGGACCTGAAGCTCCCGGCTCCCGGCACAGCCTTTAAAAGCCTTTTATGGAGTCGTAGTTTGGAAACAGCAGTCAGGGCCTTGGCGAGCCTTATATTCCAGGAGAAGCCGAAGGAGGAGGAAGTTTAGAGGAAGTGGCCTCACTTGGTTTTGGGAGAAAGAACCTGGTGCAGCCTGGATGGCTCCAGTGAACGACTGGTTAACTTCTTTCTGTTTTCCTAATCCCCAGAAGGAATAGGACAGCCCCGTGTAGTCCCTGAAAGCCTGGTAAGTGTGCAGCTGTTGCTAACAAGATATGACTGGCCCCTCCAACATAGTTAAAAGCATCTTGCTAGCCCTTGAGAGCCTCTTGCCTTAATGGTAAGAGCCAGATGAGCTTTGCAGGACAGCTAACCCCAACCTAAAGTCCTGCAGCTTAAGCTCACTGACAGGAGAAGTATGCACTAGAGAGAGCCAGAGGGACCACAAACGCCACACTTCATTTGCAGGAAGGAAACAAATGTGTCTTTACGTGGGATTTTTACAGGAGGTCTGCCCAGCCAAATATCCAATTGAAGCATCTTCCAGATTTTGATTTAAAGTGTAACTTAAGCCTTGTCTTGGCCACAAATTATAGAAGTGAGGGAAAAGATGGGGGGCGGTGAGGAAGATGGAGTAGAGGGATGTTAGAAATAATTCTCTGTTGTCGATATTAAGGGACAAATTCTGGGCATTCAGTAAAAAAAAGGCAGCTATTCCTTGCTTATACTCTGGTGGTTTAGAGAAGGACCTCAGGGAACATTTGTTTTTCTTTGTTGTTTTCTTCGTTTGCTTGTTTTTTGTCTTTCCTTTTGATTAAGGCATTTGTGGTCTAGAAAAGAAGATTAAAGCAGGATCTGTTTAATTTATTCAGTTTGCCTCACAGACATGAAGTTTCAGAATGGTAGGTGTCAAATATATTCTTACCTGTTGGGGAACTAACCGGGAGCAGGGTTCTCAAACAGGAGATCTGAGCAAAGGTGTGTTACCCAGTCGGGGCTGTTTTACGTTTTTGGCCAGTGATAGGAGCTGGTGTGTTGACAAAGAGAAAGTATAGATGTCAAGTTTGCTTGGACTGGAAGGGTCTGTGCAACTTGCCCTTTAAGAGGTGGTTCTTTCTGCTGTTGCTGGTTTGACAATGATGGAACCTTGTTAAAGTGGGTTAAGCTATAACCCACTTAAATTGACCAAAAAAAAAAAGTATAAAAATATTCAGACACTTTCGTCATGGGACATGAGTATTTTTTTCCCTTTTAAGTCGCTACATAGTTGGTAGGGGTTTTTCCCCCATTTAAAAAGTAGTATCCAAATGTGTTTTATAAAATAGCATTTGGAAATTTTGTTTGTGACATGATCCTATGGACGGATTACTAGGAACTCAAGAAGTTGCTTATAACCATCCCATGGAACTGGTGGAAAAGGAGCAAGGTTTTTTGTCAGAGCTTCATTTCACACACACACACACCCCCCAGCAGCGCCCATGCTTTGTTGACCTGCTGCTTTAAGACTTCCATGAAAACTTTTATTCCTAATGACAAGAGCTCTGTGCCGCTGCCTCTCTGCTTGTGCAAACACATTCCTAAATCTGAGCTATTGTTTTGTCTTGTTCCGTTTACCTTGTCAATTTCTGTCATCAAAGAAAAGGACACCGGGCAGGGGCAGGTTATTGGGGTTTCTTTAGTTTGAGATTTCTTTAGTCTGAAAGATCTGTTTCAACAGTTTTCTAGCAAGTCTTCTATTCTTTGGACAATCACATGCCCATCTGTGAAATGGGCTTGAGATCTGACGAAAACGTAATACCTCTGCCCTCTGGAAGCCTCTCAGTCATGGTGGTAAATATTTGAAAGGAAAAAAATTGTAATAGAGAATTAGCTAAGGGTCTCTTAGCAAGCTGTTCTCTTTGGGCCTGAGTTTAGGAACGTTGTAAGCACCTAAAAACTGTGTTGCTTGTTGGTTTTTATTCATAAGCGCATTAGGAGAAAGTACATTTTAACTGCAGAGAGAAATACAATACTTCTAGTAAACAAAACTCGGCTTTTATAACCTAAGGAGTGACCTGGAGGAATGTGAGGGATTGACAGAAGGCCCTGGTTCTCGGGTGCAAAGTCATGGCTTCATGTTTAATTTAACAAAACATTAAACATTTCATGTTTAATTTAATGAAACATTAGAGCACTAGGATTTGTCACCTTCATGACAGAATGTCAGAACTGTGGGATAGTTTCAGAATATATGTTCCTTCTGCAGAATTCACGTGTGACACTGGAAGTGTTTCACATCCAAAGACCTCTACTTTTTTCTAGGGCTCTTTGTTTCCCTCTCATCAAAGAAGGAGAAGCAAAAATGCAAGTAGAACAAGAAAAACACCACCACGTTAGGCATGCACTGCTAGTCTAGCTAATTTTAGGGGGGCTATTAGCAGGCGTTTAGGCAAATCTATTAACATTTAGCGTCAGCACAAATGCAATCACATTTCTACTTCTTGTGTTTCTGACAACATAAGCACAAGGATCTTCAGGACAAGAAAAGAATGGGTGTTGCCATCATTTGTTACATAGTAAACTTTTTATTTAACCCACTTAGATTTTTTAATGAACTATTTAAGAAAGTGGGGTGAGTTATTTGGAAAAACTGAAGGAAGTGTATCCATTTGATAAAGATTATTACCAATGAAAGAGAAGAAACCCTTTGCATGGCATTGCTTGCCAGTACAGTCTTCTTTTCTTGGTGGGAAAAATGTGGTTGCTGGTTGATGATGCTACTTTGCCTTTGGCTCGTGATGGAAAATTTCCGTTTTTGTATTTCAAAGTGCTAAAATATAGATGTGTCCTACCACTCTGTCCATATTTTGCAGATTGGCGGGGCTCTGTTTTCAACTGATGCTTTCAATGTTTAGCTCCTTCGGATAGAAAACAAGAATTTATGTTTGAGCCGTGAAGGTGATTACCAATTCATAAAACGTGTGTATATGTGTACAGATATGTATTGATACAAACACGCAAACATATATACGCACACAACATACGGGCATACAAAAGCCCCACCACCACCCCAAATTCTGCCTCCATTCATTTGGATTATCTCTTGCCCCATTTCTGGAATGTTTTTATAAAACACAACCAGCATAGAATTTTGCAAGTACGGTATTTGGTTTTATGATGGCAGGAGTACAAATACGTCTCCACGTTACCATAGACTCAGCCTGAATGTGTGTGCTGCTTCATGCGCCTTGAAGTGGCTGAGACCAGATGCTTCAGCGAGAGATGTCCTATTAACGCAATTCAAAGGAGCATATGGCAAGAGAAGAACCGTTACGATGGTGACTGACCTGAAGAGCAAGTAGCTTTTTCACCTTTAAAAAAAATGGTTTTAGGGCTTCCCTGGTGGCGCAGGGGTTGAGAGTCCGCCTGCTGATGCAGGGGACACGGGTTCGTGCCCTGGTCCGGGAAGATCCCACATGCCGCGGAGCAGCTGGGCCCGTGAGCCATGGCCGCTGAGCCTGCGCGTCCGGAGCCTGTGCTCCGCAACGGGAGAGGCCACAACAGTGAGAGGCCCGCGTACCGCAAAAAAAAAAAAAAAAAAAAATGGTTTTAACCCTCTCCTAAGTAGCAGTGAATACTTTCTTGAGTTGAATAATATATATTTTTTAACTCTCCTGGAGGTTGCATTCTGGAATGGGGGTGCAAAGGAGTAACCTGGACTGCTGGGGAGCCCTATTTCCTTTGGCGGGGACTGGGGAGTCGGGAAGACCCCTGGGCCATGGCAGGAAGAATGGTCTGTGCTTACTCACCGCCTGCTTACCAGGATGGCCTTTGGGTCCAAGGGCTGCTTTCCAGCAGGGTGGGGTCGGCTTATCTTGGACTGCCTGGATGGCACTCCCTGTCCTCTTCCCCCAGCTGAGGAGGCATCTGGGTGTTTTACCCTTCTCTGACCACCATCCTGACCCACAGGTGGCTCTCTTCCCTTCCAAAGGCCTCTTTTGAGGCCCGTCTCTATGCTGGCACTCTGACAGGCACTGGGAGGAAAAGCAAATGAGACATGGTCCCCAGCTTGAAAAAGCTCCTGTCTCATGGGGAAGGGCTGCCAACAGAACGGCAGAAAGCGTAGACTTCGGTGCTGAGGAAGGAAAGCCTTGCGCGGCGGCAGGCACCAGGTGGGTGCAGAAGAGAGGGCAGCCGGTCGTCAGCAAGAAGGTCAGGAAAGGCTTCGTAGAGGCCTTTGATCAAGAGACGTAGCCGGGAAGGTTCCTGTGGAAGATGTGAGGCAGAGCCTTCTGGGTCCTGAAAGTGGCCAGCAGTTGGCAGATCAGGGAACTTCAGATACTCAGTCCAGGAAGGCCGGTACACAGAGCACGAGGAAGGCAAAGGATTGGACTAGAAAGATGGGCAGAGCCCTCATGATGAATGCCGTTACATACCATCCAGTCTGGCCCAGCATCTCAGAAGTGTAAAGCAGCCAGGCCATTCATGGCAGTAAGCACAGCAAGGGCCGGACATGGGGGTTATGGGAGAGTCCCTAAGGTCTGCAATTTCCACATCTAATTCAACTTAACTTAAAAAAAAAAAAAAAGCGCCGGCTGCCACTGTGTGGACCAAAGAATTAAATGTAAAGGTCCCAGATGGAGCCTGGGAGCTACGAGCTGGAATCCTTTGCACATGGACCATAGGATGCCTGCAAAGGGATTTCTTCCTCTGGCTAAGATCCAACTTGCTTTTAATCTGGAAAGATTTTATAGAGGAGCTTTACATAAACAGTGTGTTTCGAGACACAGTGTCTCCAAAATTCTGTAATTTCCAAGCGCCCTCACTTGAAAATCTGGTTGGTGGGGGGGGGGTGTTTATGTTTACTGGTGGATTTACATGTATTTATATAATGGTGGGTGTGTTCAGATTCCTTCACAGAGTCAAAGCTTCTGGAGGTGGAATCAGAAATCCAGGTTGAAATGCCGACTCTGTGGATAGAGATACACACAATTAGCCTGTCACAGCTAATGAGGGCTTTTTCGCTTAGCCCACGTTGTAGGAGGTTTGGGGGCTCTTTGCCTTTGTCTTTAACTTTTTAATCTTCTCACTAGCAATTTAACTTTCTACCCTACGGTCATGGCAGAGATGCTCCCACTTCTGTTAGAAAGCCCCAGCAGGTTCCATGCTACCTTTTGAGAATGCAGCCCCCCGCTGAGTGGGGTGGTGGAAGGGAGGCTGCAGGTGATCACCTTGACCTTGACTCTCTGCTACCACTTGACCCGCATCTGGCCCCAGGCGGAGAAGGACAGATGCTTCCGCGTGGCAGTCTGTCGGCTGCGTGTCCCAGGGAAGACTGGTCACAGGATCCCATCCATCATCCCACAGGCTCCGCCTCCCAGATTGGCAGGGCTCCCTGTGCATTACGAGCCAGGCTGGTGATGAGGGACCCGGGTGTGGGCCCTGGCTGCTTTGCTGGTTTTGAGGCAGTGCGCTGGCATTTGCATTTGTTGAAGTGACTGAGCTCTCCGTGCCCTAATTTATCTGTCTGCAGAGAGGATAGTAATACTTCTTGTGGGAATAGCGTTAATAATAATTGTTTAAAAATTTGGCCAAGGGGGCTTCCCTGGTGGGGCAGTGGTTGAGAGTCCACCTGCCGGTGCAGGGGACGTGGGTTCGTGCCCCGGTCCGGGAAGATCCCACATACCGCGGAGCGGCTGGGCCCGTGAGCCACGGCCGCTGAGCCTGCGCCCCCGCAGCGGGAGAGGCCGCAACAGTGAGAGGCCCGCGTACCGCAAAAACAAACAAACAAACAAACATCTGGCTAAGGTATCGGCTCAAACCCTAGTCCCACAAACCAGACACAACTGCCGTGAGTTCCCCGGTTCCCTGGACTTGTGCTCACGTTTCCTTCCCAAAACCTGCCCACCAGCGCCCGGGGTCTCAGAGTTCAATGGCCTGTCACACCAGCACCTGTTCCTTTCTCTCTGCTCCATACTGATCTAGTTGTAGAACTCAGCCCCTTTCCCCTGGCGCGTGTAAAAAAGGAATCACCGAGTAGCAAACAAACACATAGGCAAACGCGGTCATCCACCCAAGACCCCTGTGCAGAGCAGACTGTACTGAGTTTGGGGAAGAGGAAGAGTTTCTTTCCCTCTCTCCCTCTCTCTCGACTGGCCATAAATTCAAGTGTCCCTCCCATTGTACTTACACAAAGCAGGTCAGCACTCCCCACCTCTGCCCCCAGAGCCAGAGCCCTTGGCAGTACGTTGACAGACAGAAGCCAAGTCTATTCCAGACTTAGCCTTTCTCTCTATCCCAACAGGCTTTGCCAGAGGAAGGCAGTAGTGTAGAGATTTAGTTCCCCACAGATCTGAATAATGCCATTTCCCATCACCAACCTCCAAGCCACCAAAAAGGGAAAGCTGCTATATTTTTGTTTTAATAAGAGTTTTTCTGACACATGACAGTGCATTATATATTTCATTATGCTTTTCAATGCCCTTCCCCCAGGGATGATTGATTGATTGATTGATTTACTGATTGATTGTAGAGGCAGTGTGGCCAAAAGGTAAGAGCACAGACTCTGGTGCTCTGTCCCTTACTAGCTGTGTGACCCTGAGTGAGTTAAAGTTCTCTGAGCTCCAGGTAAATGAGGGATAATCATGGTACCTCTCTGATCCCTCTTATGGGATTCAATGAGATATTATCTCAGAGCCCAGCACATGCAATGGTTATTTCCTCTGTACTCATTGCCCTCATTTCATTTTGATCTGAATTTTATGATCGGATTGTTCCTTTTATTTCCAAAGAAAGAAGAAGAATTTTCGTGAACCTGGTAGGGTGCTGGGATTCTGGCAGAATACACGTCAGCCCACCACGTGGAAACTGACACAGAGTTACTGGCCTCCCTCTGTTCAAGACGGAAGCAGGCAGTTCTGCTGCTTTCCTGGGAGCAGGCTTTTGGGTTAGTGTCTGTTTCTCTGCAGTAACCATCTCTCCTACCGCTAACAAACCCGAAGTGATTCAGAATAACTGGCCTTAGCAGAACTTTTTTTTCCAAGCAGAGTATTACTAGAAATGCAAACACTCAAAATTATCTCTTTCATCTTAGGTGGCAGAGAATCTGATTGTTCGCGCTTGGTTTGCGTCCTCAGAGGGCGGGGCTGGCACAGGGGCAAGGACAATTATGGCAACTAAATTTTAATCAACAGTTTCAGTGACAATATTGAATTAAAAAGTTACTAGTTACTAGTTAGAGCGGGGCTTAGCTCCTACACGCGCAGATCAGTCATTCTGTGGTGATTAATATCTATTCAGAACAGAGAATGTATTATGGGTACTAAATTATCATAGGAATGAATGCAGTCTTTTTAAAGGGCTTAAAATATGTTAATAAATACAGTATTCCAGCACCTGCAGCTCAAGAAACTAAAGTCATTAAAGATGGATATAATTATATTTATTATTGCAGGGATCTAGGTGGGGGGAAAAACAGTTTAATGAGCATGAATGAAACAGGGGTTCTTTATTTAGAACTTGTTACCTAAAGAAACTGTTCCCTTTGAGGAGGTATTTCATAGAACAGTTGAATTAGAAAACTATACAAAAGGTAAATTAGAGACAATAATATTCTAAGTTTTGGGCAGTGAACTTCAGAGGTCCACCGGGGATATTGCTAAACTCTCCAATCCCTTCTCATTGAACTTGGCATGGGCTTCAACGTCCTCCACCGTGCCTGTCACTCCCCCAGCTTCAGTTTCCACCACCTTCCCATTTATGCTCCACCGGAGAGCCCCACCCTCCTTGCAGTTTCTCAAACACCCCCAGCTCTTGCCCACCTCAGGGCCTTAGCACATGCTTTTACTTCAGCGTGATGTTTATTTTGCACCACTTCATTAGGACATCGCCAGCCTTGGTCCCAAACAAATTTTCATTACCAGTTCATTGAATCCTCACAACAGTCTCATGGACTAAATCCCATTGTCGTCCCCATTCTACACACAGGGAAATAAGTCAGAGAGAGGCCAAGGGCCTTGCCCTAGGTCCTGCTGAATTGAGGTCTTCTCTTTGCCACAAAGTTTTGCTGCTGCTTTGTAGGGTTGGCTACTACCATCCCTCGGCTCTCAGCTCAGATGCTGTCCCTGACAGCTTTATGTCAAGTCACCCTCCCCCATTTAATCTTTCGGGATCCAGTTTATCCTTTGCAGTGCATATTAGCACAATTTAAAACGGTGATATGCACGTGTCTTTTCAGCCATTTTCATTCTCTGGCACTACTGTCATGTCCACGAAGGCAGCAACTGTTTGTGTTCGGTGCTGTATCCCCAGCCCTATTCAAGTGACTGACATTTAACAAGTACTAAATAAATATTTGTTTAATGGGTCCTTAAACTCATATGTTCACCATTTGCTGTCTGTAGCTAGAATAAATGATATTTTTCATCTGTCTATCCAGATAGATTGACAAATAGGTAAAAATATATTTTTTTTCAAATTTTCAAAAAGAGAAGGTAACTTTCTTTTGTGAAAAATGGCAGCCTAGTATAACCATTTCTTTGTTATATCTGGGTCCTTAGACACAAAAAGTTGGAAATGACGATTGAGAATAACTCCTGTCTGACAGGTAAGGAATCAGAGAAGCTGGGAGGAGAAGCCACTTCCTCAGGGTACGGAGGTGGTTAGGACAGGATTCAAGAGCAGACCCTAGTGCTCTTGGCTCAGGGTCCAGTGTTGTTTCCGCCCATCTGCCTTGCTTACACGTTGTGCTTGGCAGGTCAGGAGTGGTAGTTTGAAGCTCTCTTATTTTCTTAAATCTTGAGGGTGTTGGAGGTGAAAATTAACTGTCTGCCTATCTTCATGGTGGAATGCATTTGAAATACCATTTCCTGTTATGAAGTGGAAGAAGGAAAATAAACAAACACACATTGTGTGGAATTAAAAATGGAGATCCTAACGCTATACATCACGCCCTAGGGGAAGACACCAGCCTTAGAGAAACTGTCTCATTTCTCTGGTTTGCCAGCTTGTTGGGGACATAATCTGGCTCCTAAAATCCCCAACACCGTGATTTTTTACCATTTAGAAGCCGTGGATCACACTGAGAATGTGATTAAACTTTTGAGCCATATGCCCAGAGAAAAGGAATATGCACAAACAGGAAACATTTTGCAGATCATTTCAAGGAGCTCATGGACACATTTTTGTCCATTTCATAGCTCTCTAGAGGCCCATGGATTCTAGTTTAAGAAGCCCTGGTAGCACATAGCACATAACAGTATTAGTTCATTATAATAGCTAGTATTTAGTAAGCTCTTATTATGTGTCAGACACCTGGCTCATTAGATAGATAGATAGATATGCTTTCTAGATAAACTATACATATCATATATGTACATTTTTTTACTTAGTTCTCAGGTATCACAATTGTTCCCATTTTACAGATGAGGAAACTGAGGCTCAGAAAAGCTAAAGAAGCCAGAGCATATTGGAGCCTGGATTACAACCCAGGTGATCTGACGCCATAGCCACATAAAGGCAGGCACGGGATGTGTTCATAAAGTAGGCCTTGACCAGCCTATGTGTGATGCCATGGTAAATCCCATGGTAGAAAATAAAGGCTAATAGGACACCTTCAGAGTGTCCACGAAGGCTACAGAGGGCTGAAGACTCCATACGGCAGGTCTTTCATTTCCTCACGGAGAGGCAGTCAGAATGGTTTCAGGGTGTATCCTCTATCCAAGAAGTGCCTTCCACCCTCCTACATAGTGGGAGGGTGGAAGGGGCTCCCGGGGGCTTGAACTGGCAGTTCTTGTGGTTTTATTATAGCCCGTATTTAGGTAACTTTCAATTTGAGAATGTCTGCCATCAGATGGGCAGGTGGGTCCTGTCTGAATGTGAAACCATCTTAGGAATATTCAGAAGTAACTGGATTTTGTCAGCACACTTTATAAGAGGCTATTAGTGTGAAGTGTATTCAATTATTTCTTGCTTTCCTCAAGAGAATAAACAGTGAACCTGTTAGAAGTTGCTTGAGAATATTCCTGTAACCACTTTTAATTCCTTCTTTCTTTTTACTTTTTCTTTTTTTTTTTTGTTTTTTTGTTTTTTTTTTGCGGTACGTGGGCCTCTCACTGTTGTGGCCTCTCCCGTTGCGGAGCACAGGCTCTGGATGCGCAGGCTCAGCGGCCATGGCTCACGGGCCCAGCCGCTCCACGGCATGTGGGATCTTCCCGGACCGGGGCACGAACCCGTGTCCCCTGCATCGGCAGGCGGACTCTCAACCATTGCACCACCAGGGAAGCCCCCTTCTTTCTTTTTTAAAGGAGGCAAAATCATTTTTACTTAGACGTGGATGTCATTTATCAAGTTAGAACTAATAACTTTAATGAATTTGTATACTTCTGTTTCTTTTTCATTCGTTGGGCTTTATCTAGCCATTTTATCTTGTAATTAATGTCCTAGGCACCAGCTTTGATCTAGGCCCCTGGCTGGGCACTGAGCATTAAGAAGTGAATCAGGTACAGCGTCTGGCCTCAAGGAGCTTACAGTCTAGTAGGAGAGGAGGCCATGTAAACAAATCTGTGTAATGTGTTGTAGCGCATGGTATATTGTGGAAGCAGCAGCGGGAATGGTCGGCTCGTGTTCAGAAGTTTATGACTGGCTACAAGCACAGACTTGGAGAAGCAGCTAAGAAAACTGTATTCCCTGGAATAAGGATTCTTAAACTTGAGTAGGCATCAGAATCCCTCAGAGGGCTTATTAGAAACACAGCTTGATGGGCCCCAACCTGAGATTCTAATTCAGTGTGTAGGGGGTGGGTCCCCAAATTTGCATTTCTAACAGGTCCTTAGATGATGATGCTCGTCCAGGGAATGTACTTTGAGAACCCCTGTTCTAGCATTTCCAGAGGACAGATGGTATAGAAAATACTCATTATTGTTTCTAGGGTTTTGTCGCCTTAACTTTAAAATATTTTATGCTCCTGTTACTGAGTCCAAGCTCATACCGCTCACCACACAACAGGCTGATGAATTGAGAGACGAGGTTTTGGGGCAAGGAATAGGGACTGTATTCAGAAAGCCAGCAGACTGAGAAAGATAGTGGACTAGGGTCCCAAAGAACCATCTTAGCAGAGTTAGAATTCAGGCTTCTTTCATATTAGAAGCGGGGAGGGTATCGGCTGTGGCAAACTTCTTGGTGTCAGAATCCTTCGTTCTTACAGCTGTCCACATACGTCAGGTCACGATGTTCCTATAAACGTCCAACAAGACAAATGTTACTCTCTGTTCTGCAACTTTTTATCTCTATAAGAATGGAAAAGTATTATACCTTTAAAGGTCAGAGCCTTGAGAACGGGCTATCCTGTACATTTTAGACTATAGGCGACATTCTTAACTTGCAGCAAAAGCAATAGAATACAAGGTTAAAGTAAAAGAAACACGTCCAATATGGAGTCAGATTTGTGCTTCCCTGTTACACTCTCTCTGTCTTCAGAGTTTCCTTATGAATGTGTGTGCTTCTGTTCTCTCCTTTGAAAGTGTAGCTCTGTAGTGATCTGAAAGCTCTTTTTTAAGTGCCTGACTTTGACCTCTTATAGGAGGGAAGGGCAAGATACTAAGAAAAATGATAGGCCACTTACACGAATCATGAGCTGTATGAATTCTTATGGATGTGAGAGTGTGAAGATGAGTTTCTTCTGAAACAACGGTCAGCACTGATTCTCACAAAATACTGTGGATGGACAATTAAATGAATAAGGTGGTCAAATTTCAGATCCAGAGGAATGAGAGAGAGACAGGAGACCAGCAGACACCAAGAAAGCCTAACACAGTGGCAGTACTGCAGCCTTTTCATAAACAGAGTCACGTTCTTGGCCAAATGTGATGGAAAATACAAACTCATGTCAGAAAACAATACCCAGTTCCTAGATTGATGATTCTTGCTCTTTTCCTTTATTCTTTTTGTCTATTTTGCACAGGAAATAAGAACCTTGTGGACAGAAAGATCATCATTTGTCAATCCTTTGCAGCAATTTTCCTAACAGTTCTTTCAGCTCTAAATGCTTTTAAGCATCTGTCAGTGTCATATAATAACCTTAATGGGAGGGAAAGACAACAACCATAACAGTAACAACTATTTGCTGCATAAGAATGAATTGAGTGGCTCTCTCCTTCCTGGACCGCAGTGAAAATGATGGTCCGTCCACATGTGGGTTTCCACATGCAGCTGTGCTGTTATTGTTTGTACATAGACCTTAAGTTGTCTAATTTTTATGTGTGTAGGCATGATGTCAATTGAGAGAGAGAATGGACCAAAAAATATATATTTAGCATCTCAGAGATGAGACAAGTCAATAAACAGCTTGATTACTATTTCATTCAGGAACCAAAAAAGATGGCTTTCTAAACTGAAAGGACAAAATCCAATAACTAACTGTTTGTCAGGGCACTAATAATGGTATTTGTATCTCTTTTAATTGGCTTTAACCTTTCCCTTCATGTGTGCAGTATTAAAAAATTAAAGAGGAAAGTATTTAGAGGCATAGATTTACGGCGCTGCGTAGATTACATGCTTTTAATGAGGTCAGGACAATAAACCATCTGAGCAGAACCTGCTGCCCAATGATGAATTACTCCCTTTTACAATAGATAGACAACAGCGAGCGTGTGGGTACACATGCACGCTCGCAGGCGCATCTGTAGACCAAGTGATGCTCAGCTTTGCTGTTGAGCTAGCACAGTGTTTCCAGTTACAGGGAGGGTCAGGAAATTTTCAAAATACAGAGCTGCAATATACCAGGTGAAAAAGTGAAACTTGCGGAATAAAATGCACAATGCTTATGGTAGATATTGACTCATGTATGTCTGTTTATGTACCAGTATAGATGGATGGATGGATGCAAGGAAGGATGGAGAGGAGAAAAAGGAGGAGAGAGGATGGGACGGAGGGAGAGAGGGAGGAAGGGAAAGAAATACACATGATACACAGATAATCTGGAAGGAGCACATAGTGGTGTGCCTGAGCTGGCTTGCACTGTCTTGTAAGAGCTGATTGTGTAACACCCTTTCCCAATTCCATCATATTCTTAGTTTAAAATTGCACATGGTGAAAGTATTTATTCCACAGAAAAGGTAAATGCTTTTATAAGCCAGAGCTTTTTTTCTGGAGAGCCAATTGTTAAGCCTTTAGCAGCACACTGCTGGACATACAACAAAGCCTTCAGAGTGGTTATATCTAGAAAGTGGGTTTCCTAGGAGAAGGAGGGGGAAATGAAGCAAGAGTGTTGGGAATGAGAAACAGGCACCCTTCCTCTTTATTTTATACATTTCTTTATTCCTTCCATTTTCATTAAGCATTTGTTACTTTTATAATATTAATAATTCCTTTTAAACATTTAATTTTAAAATTGGTTTACAAATATCATTGAAACTTTAAAAAAAATACAGAAATAGAATTAGTCACCTTTACTTTGTAAGTCAGGTACACAGCATTTGTACAAGGAAAAACAATTCAGACAAGTGATAGAATCCAATAGTCAAAGGACTTAAGACTCAGCCAGAAGTGTGTCCTTTGGTGGTGAAAACGTCCTCTGTCTTGCAAATCAGAAGGAAAACAGAAACACAAAGTGTGAATGTAGATTGGTCCAGGAGCGTGGAGTGTTTGCTGTCAGATCCCATCCCACAACAGATCCTAGTGATGAAAACCACGTGGTGTATGTCCAAAGCTCATCCCCTCACGGTGACCAATTGAGCCAAATCATATGGTCTTTACCTAATCAGCGACCTTGAGTTGGCAGTGTGAAACATTGCTAATGAGGAGAAAAGCACTCCACTCCAGAAACGGAGGTGAAACCCCACTGGAAATGTACCATCCATGGGGACCAGTCAGTTTGTCACCAACCAAAGTGATGGTGACACTTCCTTTTGCCACTTTGAGACGCTGAGATCTCTAGTCAACCTCAGTAAGGTGCAGAGTAAAGAAGGCTCACCGTTGCCCCCTCCTCTCCAAAGCCCTGTCATTCGTCTCAGTTCTGTCTCCATGACAGCAACCAACTCCAGCATGAAAGTCCCGCATCTAAAAGCCAACACTTGAACCATTCATGAAGACAGACGCTTGATTTTATAAACATGTATTCATTCATTCAACACGTAATTCTTTTACTGACCAGGGTTCTTGGCCTCCTTAATCAATAGAAATTGATAGGAGGCCAGATAAGAAATATAGGCAAGGCTTTATTGGGGGCCCTGCTGCAGCGGGGTGGGGGGATGGAAAACAAGTAACAGGTTCCCTTGCTGGCTCGCTCGCTGAGGGGGTGCGAGCTGTTCCTTATATGAAGTGGGAATAGGGGTGTGTCCAGGGCTCGGGCCAGAGGGGTGAATTAGGTGGTTTGCCCACTGCTTTGGTGGTGTTTCTGCAGGGGGCATGTGCGGTACCCTGCTTTTGCTCCCAACACCCTGTTTTTGCTCCTGGCTCTTCAGGAATGTCAGCTGAGCCTTTTGGTCTCTTGGTATCTCGTTGCACATAACTTGCCCCATCTGCGCGGGCACGCAGTTGTTTTTAGTCCCTTACGGTTTCTTTGTGTTCTGTTGCTCTAGGAGACGTTTGTGCAGGTGCAAACACTGCAGCAAAGGGTCCCAGGTCCCAGCCTGTCTCAGTTCTATGTGCCTGGCTCTGGGTTAGATGTGGGGATACAATCGTAAACACATCAGACAAAGACCTCACTTACCTGAAGCTGACATCCCAGTAAATGGAGACAGACATAAATAGGTAAACCAATAAAAAATACCATCGCGTGAGTAACCTTTGAAAAACAATGAAATAAGGGGGTGTGATAGAGTAACAGGTACTTTATATCTTCGCTTTAGAGGGGAGAAAGGCAAAACATTTCTGGGAAGGTAAACTTTGAACTGAAATGGAAATGACAAGGAGCGGCCAGCCATGTGTAGATCCTGGTATGAGATGTATGTCCTAAAGGCTCTTTTTTAAAAAAAAATATGTATTTATTTATTTTTGGCTGTGTTGGGTCTTCGTTGCTGTGCGAGGGCTTTCTCTAGTTGCGGCAAGCAGGGGCCGCTTTTCATCGCGGTGTGTGGGCCTCTCACTGTCGCAGCCTCTAGTTGCGGAGCACGGGCTCCAGACACACAGGCTCAGTAGTTGTGGCTCGCGGGCCCAGTTGCTCCGCGGCATGTGGAATTCTCCCAGACCAGGGCTCGAACCCGTGTCCCCTGCATTGGCAGGCAGATTCTCAACCACTGCGCCACCAGGGGAGCCCCTAAAGGCTCTTCATGGAGGTTTCTCTGCTCCCGCTATGGGAGCACCCACTTTTAAGACTGGGTGCAATGAAGGGCACTGTAGGTACTTGCTTGCTTTCCTGGTAACTATCCCAAAGCAAGTTCACTGCTCCAAGTACTTCTGAGAAATATTCAAAATGGGATCATTTGTGTATGTGTAGCTGATGTCACGTCCTTAACTAACCCTGAGGTGGTTTACCTTTCAGTGTAGTGGAGAGCATGAAAGAAAGAAAGACAGGGCAGTCGTAAGTTGAGATGTCATCAACAGTTGTAAATTGTGTCTGTACAATGTGAACAAAGAGACAGTGGTGTGTTGGAGGGGAATGTATACAGACTTTGGATCAAGAAATATCTGGGTTCAAACGCCAGCACTGCCACTTAGCGTCACTCGCGTGGTATGGACCCTCTCTGAGTACTCAGGGCCCTTGCCTGTAACATGGGGATATAAAAATGCACTAAGATCCTGTCTATAAAGCGCCTGGCTCAGAGCATCCTCCTGAAGCTTCCTTCTAGAGAAATTTCTGGAAATATTGCTGAACTGTGACTCACTAGAGTGAGGCTTCCGTTGCACGGGGACAGGGAGAGCCCATTCTTGCCTTTGCTTCAGTCTTTATGTTGGGTGCAGCGCTGCAATTTGGGACTTGAAGTTGTAGCGAAGTGTCCCAGATTGGGCAAGAAAATTGGGAATGCAGATGTCATTTTTTTGGCAGGAGCCATCACAGAAGACAAAAGAGACACGATACGGGTACTCAGCAAGAGAAAAACCCATTCCCTTACTATTTTATTTAAGAGTTACCCTCTGCCCTTCCCCCTACCTGCTTCTCCTTCTCTCTTGCTTCTTTTAGTCCTTTTTGGTTCTCCCCGAAGCACCAGAAATAAAGCTCAGCTCGGAACCAACTGGTCAGAGTCCTGGAATCACATCCCATGTGCAGCGTGGTTTACACAGCAAATGGCATTGCCTGAGAGTAGAATTGTAAGGACATGCATGAATGCTGACTCTAGTCCTAGGGGTAATGGAAACTGCATGTGAATATAAAAATAAAAACCTTGGGAGAAAAATGAACACGACAGAAGCAGCAAGATGATGTTTTTACGTTTTCACCTTTAATTGACTAAAAATATCAATACAACATATTCCTTGGACAATCTCCCCAACCTCCCTCCCATCTTTTTTAATGGGAGTGGGAAAGTGATTTGGAGAAAGAATACTCACTGAATTGATAAAACAGTGGTTACCCCTGGGAAGTACAAGTGGAGGCCTAGAAAGGGCGTTATTTTTTACTTGAAACACATTCATCACTGCTTGATTTTGTTTTGAACCAGCCTGTACTACATTTTTTAATTAAGAACTGTACCTTTTTAAAAACCAACGAGGAAGAGAGAAGAGTTACTTTCTACACAACACCAGCTACATTGTTTTTAAGTAAGTTTTATTAACAAGTGACAATTACTTTTTTATGATACATTTAAGATAGTGAATTATGAATGACTGAAAATCCCCTCCAGCCTAATTGGGAACCATTATGTCTGGTAATTGCCACCGATTTCTGCAAACAGTCATTTTTCTCTGGCCTATTAACGTAATTTGAATTTTTAATTGTCTGTTGGAGCTAACAGACAGTCCCATTCACCAAAGGGTTTGAGACCAGGCATCACCCCCAGAGAGCTCACGCTGGAAACTCGAAGACCACTGGAGGACACTATTAGGACTTGGTGGATTGGCGAGTTGAGGTGGCAGCCGTGGTGACAAATGTGACACATCTTTTTAAAGACCCACCGGGTTGATACATTTTCAGACTTCTGCATCGTTGAGTTTGTCCACTTTGTTTTGAAGCTACCTCACCAAAAAAAATTTAAAAAAGGAAGAGTGTCACACTTTTAACAATTTTAACGAGGATTTTCATACCAGCACTTTATCTATTGCACTATGTTTAAGTGTGAACATTCTGGAAGAAGGGGAGAACGTGTCATGCCCCATTTCCTATAGGAGTTTTTGTATAATTAACTCTGTGACATCAGAAAGGGACAAAATTCCAAGTAGAGACAGGTACATATCTTAATATATGTAGAATAACATACATATTAACTACAAAGGCATTTTATGTTCATTTTCTTAAGTTAAATAAATTCAGAAAAGTACAAAGAGAAAAATATGGAGAAAATTAACTATAATCCTACTAAGAGTATATAGTACGTTTTTGCATAAATGCATATATATATGTATACTAGTGTTTATATTTTCTCACATGATTTAATATTCTTCTAAGATACTATTTTTAAGGACTGCATATGGTCCAACATATGGATTCACCATTGGTTATTGAAGCACTCCACTCCTGTTGGATATTTAGTTTCTCAGTTTTTAGCATTACAAAAAAGTGATGTGCATATCTTATCCATCTCTGATAATCCCCTCAAGAAAATGTCCTAGCAGTTGAATATACCCTCGAATCACCCTCCAAAAAAGTTGAAGTTCACGATACACACTCCAAGCAGTATATGCGTGCTGAATTTCCCATGCTTTTCCCAGCATTAGATATTAACCTTTATTAAAATATTGGTGCCGTTGCTAACTTAGAGAAAAAGCATCCCATCATTTTGTAAAGTTGCATTTATTTGATCGATAGTGAAGTCAGACATCTTTTTCATCTAATTATTAATGTATGCTTGGATATGCCTTTGTGAACTCCACGTTCTTTCCCACACTGGCCATTTTTCTGTTGGGGGGGGTGTACCTCCTTTTTTATCGACACAGTCAAGATTTTAAATTCTTTATGCTTTATTAAATCTGTGGAGACAGCGCTGCCTCAAAGCCACTAGGTTGTCAGCGCCAAGAAACAACGGACTAGAGCTCAGAGCACACAACTAGTTCAGGATCTATGGGAAGGAGGGGTTGGGTTTTTCTGCCGCTGTCATACTCTTCCACGTTTGCCATAGGTGGGAAGGGATCGTTCGTCTCTCAATACAACATATGAAGCCATAAACAAAACTTCCCCAGGGGCCTCTGTCTTCTACCTCCCAGCCCTTGATTTGGTCCGCTCGACAAGTCCCAGTGAAGCCCTTTGGGAACCTGCACCTGTTTTAGTACTGAGGGAAACAGGAAATGCCCGTCAGAAACATAGACTTGAGCCTCTATCTAAAATACTGAATCACAAGCACTGCTCCCCGTACAAGATTGTAGGATCCAGCATAAGGCAGCGTCTAATCAGTCTATTGACAAGGAATCTGAAGCTTAATGACACAGGAGGAGCCACAGAAATAGTCCGCAATTCCGGTGAGAATATCTGATGACTGGACTCAAATCTCTTTCCAAAGTTGGGAGCTCCAGGGTCCATTGAAGTACCTTTAAACAAAGGTTCCAGCGGAGATCTTTATGAGATTCACTCCGGGGCAGCCCATTTGCTGGTGTGAGTGCAAGTCCAAAGCTGAGACATTTGCCCTCACTGGAAAACTGTCACTACTACTGGAATGAATGCGTTCCAAGTGGCCATGGCCCTTCATAACTTTTCTAACGAGTTCAGCAGGAACATCAAGGAAGGGTGGGTACTAAGTGAATTCCTACAGAGAAGTTTCCAGGGCTCAGCATGTGCTGGTGACTCTGAGGGGGGCATTTGTTATAAAAATCGCAACAGTTTGTTATCAGTCCTGACCCAGTCCACTGCCTTCAAATCGGAAAGGGACAGTCTGTTGTTGTTGTTGTTGTTTTTTAACATCTTTATTGGAGTATAATTGCTTTCCCATGGTGTGTGAGCTGCTGCTGTATAACAAAGTGAATCAGCTATACATACACATATATCCCCACATCTCCTCCCTCCTTTTTTTTTTTAACATCTTCATTGGAGTGTAATTGCTTTACAATGGTGTGTTAGTTTCTGCTGTATAACAAAGTGAATCAGCTATATTTATACATATATCCCCATATCTCCTCCCTCTAGGGTCTCCCTCCCACCCTCCCTATCCCACCCCTCTAGGTGGTCACAAAGCACCCAGCTGATCTCCCTGTGCTATGCGGCTGCTTCCCACTAGCTATTTTACATTTGGTAGTGTATATATGGCCATGCCACTCGCTCACTTTGTCTCAGCTTCCCCTTCTCCCTCCGCATGTCCTCAAGTCCATTCTCTACGTCTGTGTCTTTATTCCTGTCCTGCCCGTAGGTTCTTCAGAACCTCTTTGTTTTAAGATTCCATATATATGGAAGCAACCTCTAAGTGTCCGTCGACAGATGAATGGATAAAGAAGATGTGGCACAGATATACAATGGAATATTACTCAGCCATAAAAAGAAATGAAATTAAGTTATTTGTAGTGAGGTGGATGGACCTAGAGTCTGTCATACAGAGTGAAGTAAGTCAGAAAGAGAAAAACAAATACCGTACGCTAACACATATATATGGAATCTAGAAAACGAACAGTCTTATTACTCTTATTTCTTTCACGTCCCCAGGAAACTCCAACCATAGCCCGTTTTCCCATCTCAGCCTGTCCTTTATATACTTTGCTTCAAACTTGCTTTCCTTGAGGAGGCCCTGGGAAATCTCCTTCCTTCCTCACCTAGACAGAGAGAACGAGCGTTGTATAGGTTTAAGGTAACATTACAAACCAGGGTTTCCAGCCCTAGCTTGGGCTTTCTTTTTAAAGTTTAAATAATACACGAAGAGCGCTTTGAGAAAAGTGCTTTCCTTGGAGGAAATTTATAGACACTGGATGGCTGAGAGCTCAAGATCTAGAGTCAGAAACTGGCTTGAATTCTGGGTTTGCCACTTTCTAGGTTAAAGGTGATGTTGTTAAGGGTGTAGGGAAATAAGGTTGTTGTTAGAAGTTAATGAAATGACTTAAGCATATGGTACACCGTCAGTAAGGGTTTCTGAGTACAGGCATGCCTTGGAGGCACTGTGAGTTCAGTTCCAGACCATCGCAATAAAGTGAATATCGCAATAACGTGAGTCCCATGATTTTTTTGGTTTCCCAGTGCGTATAAAAGATACATTTACACCGTAGTCTAGTAAGTGTGCAGTAGCCTTATGTCTTAAAAAAAAAAACAATGTACATAGCTTAATTTTAAAATACTTGATGACTAAAAACTGCACGCCATCATCTGAGCCTTCAGCAAGTTGTGATCTTTTTAGCTGGTGGAGGGTTTGAAATATTGCACACATCACCAGAATTTGGCACAGAGACATAAGTGAGCAAATGGTGCTGGAAAAAATGTCCCCATAGACTTGCTCGACTCAGAATTACCACAAACCTTCAGTTTGTACAAAATGCAACGTCTTTGAAGTGCAGTAAAACGAGGTATGCCTGTATTGTCTTCATTACGGTTAAAAGTTTACCAGAAGTATTGTATTCAACACTCAGGACATCTGTGGGGCTGGTGTTTATCTGTTTCCTCTACTTTTCAGCAACATCGATATTCCCAGCTGACTCTGGCAGGCCCAGTCCTGCTTTTCTGTGGAAATAGAAAGGAAAAATATGAGATGACTTAAAAGATGCCAGACGAATCTCTGCCCCGAAGCCAACTGTTTATTCAGCTCATTCAGCTAACAAATAATTTCACTGGTGATTTATTGTTTTCCTCAGTGAAATTTTCCTTCATCCATCCATAATTAAAAAGGGTGCAGAGCAGTAAATCGGTGGCCCTGTCATGCAACATTTGTTAGCATCGAAAACTGAGGCATCATAGCTTTTAGGGAAGAAAAATGAAGAGGTTAGATAGAACCTGAGATATGAATTTTTTAACCAACTTTTATTTTAGAAATGAAAGATTGTGTGTGTGTGTGTGTGTGTGTGCATGCATGTGAGCATGTGTGTTTAAAGAATGGAGACCAAAATATAAAGTAAATGTGATATCACATCCTCCAATATGATGGCCTAATTTCCATTGATAGTGAAAATATTCCCCTTATTAGCAACGAGCACATGCAATGTTTACAGTATATTTTGGAGAAAGAATACTTTTTTTTTTAAATGACAAAATTTTCCAAGCTTGGGGAAGAAATTGAACTACCTACCTAGTTCACAAGATTTCCTTATTCAAGGTAAATCCAACTACTCCCTTGCCCATAAGGCGGTGCTAAATGGAACAGTAGGTAAGCATTTGAAAGTTTAACTTTTTTTCTGAAGAGGGTTCAGAGTGGAAAAAGCAGAGTTTGGACCCTGACTTTTATGGCCAAGCTAACACACAGCTTTGGAATTCTACTGTGTAATGTGACCCATTGGTCTAATAATTATACTTTAAAAAATATCATGGTGTCACCGAACACAAGTTTGCATGCCTGATGCACAGTGAGGCCAAACACACTGAAACATCAGTTTGGAGCAGAGAAAGGTTTATTGCAGGGCCATGCAAGGGGACAGGTGGCACGTGGCCCCAAAATCCCTAAACTGCTTGAAGGGTTTCAGCAAAGCATCTGTAAAAGCAAGGTGAGGGAGGAGTGCAGTTTGTTGTTGCAGATTTCTTGGTGTTGGAATCCTTTGTCCTTGCAGCTGTCCACATAGGTCAGGTCACCATGTTCCTGTCAGCCTCCAACAGGGCAAATGTTATTCTCTGTTCTGCAGCTTTTTATCTCTATATGAATGGAAAATTGTTATACCCTTAAAGGGCAGAGCCTTGAGGATGGGCTATCCTGTATATTTCAGGCTACAGGCAACATTCTTAACTCTAAGTAAAAACAATAGAACACAAAGGCTAAAGTAAAAGAAACGGATCTAATATGGAGTCAGATTTGTTCTTCCCTATTCCAGTGGGAGAGAAATAATGGGAGGAATTGAAGAAAGACAGGTACATTTCTCCCATACGGGTTCTGCTATAGCCGAAGGTCACTCTTTGACAAATTCTACACACATAAGAATGAACTTAATACAAACTGTGTGTGTTCAGTGCTTCCTGGAGCACCTTACCTCTTTTGCCCTCTTTTCTCTCCCCACCCCCGCATTAACTGAGAACCCCATAAATCAGCTAACAATATAAAAGCCTCATTAAGCCTCTGAAAAGTGCCTAGTCTCAAAAGACAATAGCATTTTGAAGGAGACAGAGAGTACCGACACATATAATCATGAGGAAGAAAACACCAGAATAAGAGAAAAAGCAATAACTATACCATGCACCATTAAGGACCACCTCGAGATAAGATACTCAGTGTCAGGGTACAGATCACAAGTGAATTTATGTCAAAAAAAGAACGTTTGCTCTATCAGACTATGTCAGACTGGTTTGAACACGTCTGCCCAAGAAACTGTCAAGCTTTCCCAACCTCCATTTGAGGGGTAATTGTGCCAGTGACTCTGAATGCTCAGAGAAACCTTGCCCCCTCACTTTTCTTTGTACAAAACGCCCAATTTGTTGGAGCAACCATGTGCCGCCTAGTCAAGCTGGTCATTCATTTAAAGAACAGTTAACTTTTCTTTAAAAATTGTCATCCCCATTTTTGTAACTTCTGACGCAATTTCAAAACTCCAGAAAAAGTCAACAGAACCACTCCAACACAATTACTATCACCAGTTGTGTACGTTTGTCCCATTTGTCAATTACCTTATCATTCTCTCCCCCTTTTTCTCCTCTTTCTCCGCATCCCTCTGTCTCCCCTCAACCGCCCTTTCTCAGGAGCATATTATTTTTTCTGAGCCAATTGAGTAAGATGCTACCACATCCAACATCCAGCCCCTTTACCCCTGAATTCTTCAGTCTGTGTTTCCCAAGAACAAAGACATTCTTACATAGCCACAGTACAAGTTACCAAAACAAAACAATACCCCCAAAAATGAATTTAGCATTGATAGAAGATAATCTAATCCTCAATCCATATTCAGATATTATCAGTTGCCCCAGTAATGCCCTTTATAGCCCCTGTTCCTCAGTCTAGTATTCCTTTCAGGATCACAAGCTGCACTTTGTTTTCATGTCTTTTGGGTCTCCTTTCATCTGAAACAGTTTGTGTGCCCTTCTTTGTCTTTTTTGATGGTGACATTTTTAACTTTTTATTGTCGTTTTACATATATATAACAAATGTACAGTCCAGTGAATTTTCCACAGGTGGAACACACCTGTGTTATTGGCTCCAGAGCAAGAATTGGACCATAAACACAGTACCCCAGAATCCTTCTCCGCAGTTAACTTTTATTGTACTCGTTGATTAGCCAAAAGAAGCATGAGTTCTTTTTGGCCAAATTCAATTCTTTCATCCTAGAAGATCTCCTGATTATGGCTGTAAGTTGTCTTGTTCTCATAGTGGAACAGACATCTTGCTGCCATCTCAGACCAGGAAGGGGCGGGGCATTGCTGTCCCCTGTGGTCTAAATGAAGCCAAGTGTTCGACTTTAATGAAGTTAGACAGGGAAATGATATTGTTTACATCCAAAGATCAGAACTCCTTAAACTGTCTGTGGTGATGGACCCCTTTGTGATCCAATCCTTCGGGAACCTTTTAAATATGGTCCTTCTGCACTTGACTGTGTGCAGTTTGCACCACCTGGGACTTCCCATGCAAGGTTGACCTCACCCGAACTGGTCTGTGACCCATTCCTACTGACCAGCTGTATCATCGTGGCCATGTCAAACTGCTATGAAAGTTTCTGAGCATGTGCTCTCAATTTCTGTATTCCTCTCATCGGGCACTGATGGGATGGGGCTCATGGACCACATTTTGAGCAGTACTGGACTGGGCAGTAAGCCCCTCTCAGTCAGAATTCAGCTGGTTTACATGCTCGTGGAGCATTCCTAATTCCCCAGCCTGTTTCAGGCCACCGTTAAATGCCTCCTGCACAGAGCTAATCTCCGTTTATACCAATACTTTTACTGGGGAGATGATTTCATTAGTATCTAATACCCTGATCTGACTCTAAGCTCCATGGAATAAAGACCCCCTTGGTTTTGCTCCCCACTGTATACTCGGTGGTGCCTGATGCTTCATAGACACTCAATAAGGAGCTGTCATGTGGAAGAGTGAATACATCAGTAGTGCCTTCTGACAAACGACAAGACCATGGGCCACCCTGAGAGATGTTTCAGCCCAACGAAACCACATTTGGCATAAAAGAATAGGGCTCAATCATTCCAGCTCTGAGAACTCGAGGACATTTTGCTTGTTTTAAATGGGAGAAATTGCCCTTTTGAAAATGCCTAAAGTGGGACTTAACGTATGCATAGTAGACACTTAAAAAGCATCCACTTCTAATTAATCATTTTGAGAGCGTAGCACTACTTTAGCAGGGAAGCTGCATGTTACTATTTTCAGGAAATTCTACATTTGCCCAATTGTATTACTTTCTTTAAGAGTGACATTTAGCCAGGCCTCATTTCAATGTGTATTCTTATCATTTGCGGGGGTGGGACTGCAAAGTTCTATCTTACTAAACAACCAGAGCCCTATTTATTCAGAAAAATATAGATCGTAGATGGTTTGCAAGGAAAGCAAGGTTTTGACAACCAAACCTGGGAACAGATTGTTTTCAGGAACTTCAATAGGCTCAGCTGCTTTCTCTCCTCCACTTTTTTCCTTCCATGTGTATAATAACAATAACAATAATGTTGACGCTTCACCCAGTAACGATAGGAACTATCACCAAAATGTCCTGAAACTCTCTCAACTATAGGATGTGATCTCTGGGGCAAACACTTAAAATTGCTGACTTTGGGTTGTCAAGTTCTGATGATCTAGGATATATCGTTTGTGCTGTGAGGCCTCGCCTGGAATTAGGGCTGACCAGTGGGTAGCAAGACAGTCAGGAGTCCTCTTTTCATGGTAAGACTTCCTCTGTTGGCTGGGTGAATCTTTAGTGGTGGAGAAATGTATATGAAATATACATGTTTCTCACCATTTTCTCAACTTAGTTTTCTTAGTTCCAAGTGGATAGTAATGATTTATAACTCCAGGGTGGCATTTTAGGAGAACTGGTAGGGGGTAAAAAAAAAAAAAGGTAGTATAAATGTAAATGTAAAAGATACAGCTCATTCTGTCTTTGAAATTGTTGGTGTGAAAAGAGCTCAACAGTGTTTTATTTAAACAAGGTCGGCTCCGACCTTGATTGACTTGCAGTAAATTGCCTGGTACAAGAGGCGAAAGGAAGTGGAGAGAAAAATGGCAATCAGCACCGAATGTTTCACTGTTGATTGACAAGCACCAGAGATGTGCTAGAGTAAAGATAAATTGGCCAACAGGGCCCATCTTGACAGCTCCTGAGATGGGGAAATTGTTCTTGTTAATTTGCTGCGGGAACCTTGTCATTTGTGGCATGTGCACTTGAGTGTCCGAATTGTATAACCAAAGTTCAGATTCCTGTGCAGCCTCATGCTGTTCTTGGGTTTGGTAATGTTTTGGTGTGTATCACCAGGATGCATTTGTAAATGGCTTTCGAATGGGGGGAGGAAAAAGGGAAGCAGTGTACCTGCTTCGAGCCGACATCTTCCGCTGAAATGTAGGAAATGACTGGGCAGACGTTTTCCACTCAACAATAGGTTTCAAACAAACACATGTGCAGAAGCTCCCCTTCCATCCACGTTCCATGATTCCCTTCTGGCGTGATGGATCTAATTGGCTTTATCGCACCACAGGCTTCAATGGGCAGTTTTTAGATAGGTACGTTTTATTTTAGAAATTTGGGAGTGGCCACAAAAATCCTTCATAGACTTTTCCTATCTTCAGCCCTTCAGTGTTTCTTTCTCTTTTAGTTGTCCCCTAGCATTATTTTTCTAGCACTTCCCCTCCTCTTTCTCTCCTTCCAGCATGCTGAATTAGTGAATGTCTGTCATTTCTCAGCCCCCTCCTTACATCTCTTTCTGTAAAATCAAGAATAATTTGTATCAAGTAGTGAGCAGACTGCCAGAGAGAGCCATCCAGCAGTCATCTTTCAGTCTTGTTTGCCATTTTTTGCAAATTAGGTAAAATTTTATTTTCCCTTTAAGGGTGTAATTTAAATTAAACCATTGTTGCAGAGGTTTCTTTTTATTTTTTTCAAGTAGAAATCTTCCCCATTATCACTTTCCTCTCTCTCTCTCTGAATTTTTCAGAGTATTAGTCCATTCCTGGTAGGGCAGGAATGATATTTATTTTTATTTAAAAGGGCTGTGTGAAAAATAACTTCAAAATAAAAGAAATATAAGAAAATGAATATAATAAAATATAAGTGAATCTTTGAAATAACTGGGTATTATTTTATCATATTAATTACCTTCATTGATGTCACAGCTCAGAACAATGTATCACTTTCCCACTAAGAGAGATCCAGACTCAAGATGTCCATAATTCTCATATTACTTTGCGCAGACCCCTTTAATAATAAGGTGTTCTGGTTTTAGGCAGATCGCATAGGTGTTTGAAACAGCCTGGCATATGAAATAAGACAAGGGAGTGGTAGGGCCTGAAGCAAACTGGAGACTGTTTACCCCTCTGAAGGCATTCGAGGTTATGCCCACAGACATACACTGCATTCTGCAGGCTGTCGAGATGCAGAGTTTGTGATTTTTCAACTTAAACTTACCACATTTAACCTTTTCCAAAACACTCCCTCGATATCTCATTTTTATCTTCAGAGTAACCCTGGAAGGCAGGCACTTGAAATTCCATTTTCCCCACTTCACATTGGAAACAGACACACCCCAAATTCGACTTGTTAGTTGGAGACAGGGAACAACGTGGACAGCTCATCCTTGCTGTTGCTCCCGTGGCCATTCTACTTGCTAGTTTCCACCCACCTAGGTATCATACAAGACCTCCTTCCAGCCTTGTTCTTTCACCTCCGTCTACTTAGCAATGTCTGATCCCCAAACCATCTCTGTCTCTAGTTGTTATCAGCCCCTCCTTTCCCAAGGAGAGTTCACTGCACTTTCTCTGGGTTCCCACGCCACTCTAAGCTGATCCCTTGAAGAGCAGTTACCACACTGAAAACAGTTGTGTATTTACGCATATGTGTTGCTCACTAACGTGTGAATTCCTCGAGGGCACAGGCCAGTCTGATTCCACGTTTTGTTCCTGCTGTCTAGCCTGGCTCCTGTCACGTGGTCGGCCCTCAGTGAAGACTGGCTGAGCAAGTGTGAAATGTTAGCATACACTCATGACAGCTCAGCGACTTAGAAAAGCATTGGATCCAGCATCCCTTCCCTCAACCTTTTTCTCCTTCTACATGCATCCATCCATAGGGGCTGACTGGCGAATGGTTGGATTTAGAAATTATCCTGAGTCAGAAACAAGAGGGAAAGGGAAACTCTGACCTCTCCGCAGCGCTTAGACTGCTAGAAGCGTTCACCCCCAAGTAGCCCAGAAGTGCTGGGGAGTCTTTTTTAGAATGCTCAGGTGTTGTTTATGTGCTGCCAGGAATCTTTTGAAAGGTTGAGAACAGATGAAGCCGCAGAGGAAAATGCTACAAATGACACTGAATACTTCAGTGCTAGGGTATTTTGGACCTCTTTTATTAACAAATTAATAGCCCGGGACATGCTTATGAATCACATTCCCAAGGCTAAGTTTCACCAGGGACCAGTTTGTTAGAAGAGAAAGCCTCTTTGGATTGTCCCTAAGTGGCACCTCTAGCTCCACGTAAATGAACTTGATTTCTCCCCTTCTACTTCTATAGGAACCACGTTCCAAATTATGCATTATCTTGAGGATAGTAAGGATATAGTATCAGAGAATCTTGCTTTTGGACTGAACCACAGAAGTCATCTTACTCCATTTTTATCCGCACTTGGAGTTCCTCTCTAGCATCACCACTAAGCGCTGTTTAACATCCGCTTGAATGCCTCCATCCATGGTGAACTCACTCCCACACAGGAAAGTGCATTTCTTTTGTACACCAGTCAATTCATTAGAAAATCCATCTTACTTAGCTAGACATTTTTTTTCTTATCTCCTCTATTTTTGGCCCCTCTTCTGCCCTCTGTAAACAAACAAAATAAATGCCGCCCTCCCTCTACAGGGCTAGACAGTATGGACTGGATCGGATCTGCCCTTGTGCACACCAGACCCTGCCTGCCCAGTCTCCAGGCTGAGCATCTTAGTTTCTTTTAGACTTTCACCTGACTTGAATTTACTCCCCAACACCATCCTGCCATTTTCTTATGAACATCTTCCAGTTTACAGTGTCATCTCGAAACGTTACTACGTCTATGAGCATGTTTTGACCGGCTTAGTGTAGAACTTGAAGAAGTATGGTGTCTCTTGGTCAGAGCTTTGACTTCTCTTAGTGGTTTGTTTGGACCAAACACATCCATCAGTGCCTCGTAGCAGAGCTGTTATTTTATATGTGCTTCTGTTGAATCCTGTTTTCCCATCTAGTGTTTGCAAAGATGTTTTTTTCTTTTTTCTTCTTTTCATTTATCCTCCATGCAGAACTTTACATTTACCCTCATCGGTTTCAGGTTGGGTGACTCAGGTTATGTTTGGATCTTCATTCTCATGTCCAAAATATAAGCTTTTAATTCTAGCACTGTGTTCTCTACAAATATACTAAGACGTTTATTTGTATCCTTCTTCAGTTTTTCCATGAACATATGGGACATGCCCAACAAGAGAGCCCTGGGGCTTATCACTAGGAACATGCAAAGGGATAGTGTTCGGTGGGTCAGAGCAGACAGTTGAAGAGGTCATGAGAGTTGCTTCAGAGTGTTAAATAGTAAATGCATAATAATAAAGTGACCATAGATCTTACTCTTGGATTGAAAACTCAAGTTCCCATAAGGACCATCTAGGCAATAAGAATGAATGAAATAGCCCGGGGTACGTAAGAGAGAATGGTGATGTCTCTGGTAAAGTAGAGAGTGCGCGTTTCAATCAAAGGCATTACAATTCAATTTTTAAAAAACCACTGTGGTTTCAAAAAAATATGTGTCTGTATGCCAAATGAGACCAGTGAGCTGCCACAGGGACTCTTCTCTAGAGAGCAGCATTAGAACCAAGGAATGGACCCATATATTTCTCCCACGTAGACAGCAGTCCCCAGCTCTTAAAGATTTCCTGGAGAGTCACGGCTAAAAAACTAGTGCTCTGACCACTTTTCCTTCTTGGGTAGTCGTTAAGATATTAGTCGATACCCCAACCAGTGACTTTTTGCCAGAACTGACAGTGTCAGCATTCCTTCTGTTGGTTGGTTTTTTTTTTTTTTTTAACATCTTTATTGGAGTATAATTGCTTTACAATGGTATGTTAGTTTCAGCTTCACAACAAAATGAATCAGTTATACACATACATATATTCCCATATCTCTTCCCGCCTGCGTCTCCCTCCCTCCCACCCTATCCCACCCCTCCAGGCGGTCACAAAGCACTGAGCTGATCTCCCTGTGCTATGCGGCTGCTTCCCACTAGCTAACTACCTTACTTTTGGTAGTGTATATATGTCCATGCCTCTTTATCGCTTTGTCACCGTTTACCCTTCCCCCTCCCCATAGCCTCAAGTCCATTCTCTAGTAAGTCTGTGTCTTTATTCCTGTTTCACCCCTAGGTTTTTCATGACATTTTTTTTTTAATTCCATATATATGTGTTAGCATACGGTATTTGATTTGATTGTTCTCACAGAGCTTGGTTTTTCTGGCTGAGGGATTTGGGAGCAGGCTGGACATCTTTCCCACTTCCGCCCCGTTCCCAGTGCCCTGCTGTGGGTGGTCCTGATATTGGACAAGGCAGACTGTGTAGAACAGTCTGTAGAAAGCCACATGGTACATTGTGTTCGTTTCCTATTATGAATCTAACCGATTGCCACAGATTTAGTGACTTAAGATAACACAAATTTATTAGCTTATAGCTCTGGAGGTGAAAAGTCCAAAAGAAGTCCCAGTGGACTAAAATCAAGGTGTCAGCAGGGAGCGTTCCTTCTGGAGGCTCTAGGGAAGAGTCTGTTTCCTTCCCTTTTCCACTTCTAGAGGCTGCCTGCATTCCTTGGCTGCTGGCCCCTTCCTCACACCACTTCGACCTTTGCTTCTGTGGTCACATCTTCTCCTTGAAGTCTGACCCTCCTGCTTCCTTGTTATTTCCCTCTTATCACCCCAACCCAAGATCCTTAACTCAATCACATCTGCAAAGGCCCTTTTACTGTGCAAGGTACCATACTCACAGGTTCCGGGGATTAGGATAGGGATGATGATGGGGACCATCATTGTTTTCATCACATAGGTTGTAACTCAGTTATAATGTATGGCCTCGAGGCCAGCTGGAGGGTGAAAGCACTCAGCTCTGTCACCTTCATTCTCATCAGCTGTGTGATGCTGTAGGGGGGAAGGGTTCATTGAGGAGGGGAATTCTACTAGGACTTAGGTGACAGTCCCAGTCTCTGTACTATGCTAGGTCATGTGATGGAGAGAGAAGATAGAGCTCCTCCCCTGAGCTCAAAATTTAAAACAAGAACCTACTTTCCTCCTCCCACATTTAACCCAGAGAGGATGTAGCGTCACTTCTGAAAGTAAGCAAAGCCATAAATACAATCCAGGAAAAGCCTGGGAGATAACTTCCCGGGAGCTGTTCCAGAAGATAGGGATTGCAGGGTAAGATCTGCGTGACTATTTAAGTTAAACTCCTTTCCAAAGCACCCAGGCTATGAAGACAAAGCAAGAAAACTGGACCTTCAGCTGGTCGCCAAGGGCTGGCCTCATCTGTCTATCCCATCCCCCGCCCCCCAGCCCTGCCCAGTAGCGTGCAGGGAGTTAATAGTAGCTCTGTAGTACTGGATTCGGGGACTGGTGTGACGTAGATGAGGTTTGGCATTAAAAATGCTAAATAGTTACAACGGAATTTTCTTATCTTCATTCACGAAGGTGTTATGTTTCCCACCTAGTACCATCACTCTTAGAGGGCATGAATCCCTAATTGTTATCTGCATCTCGGGAGGTAAGTTTCTCCGTGGAACCTAGCAGCAAAGAACAAAGCCTTAAACCTTATATATGAGGAAATGTGTCAGCCTACATGGAGATTTCCATTTCCCAACTTGGATATTATGTTGATTGGAGTAAGTGGAAGATTAAGGGGGCAGGGTTGTTGATCAGTGTGATCATTTGCTAGGTGGTAGAGGCTGGATAAACTACTCGAGAGAGAGCCAGTTTTACCTTAGTTTGTCCTATGACTCGTGAATTCTGAGTCGTGGTATGAAGTTCTTTGTCTTTGATGAGAAGACACAATGCTTGTGTGTATAGTCATTGATTTTTAAAAATGTATTGTAAAGAAATATGTATATATCTGTAACCAGATTTATCCTAGTTGCCAAAGATATTAAGAAAGGATTTTTTTTTACTGTCAGACACTACAGAAGTATTTGGTAAGGTCAGAAAACATGTTATCTATTTCCCTTCCAGAGGTTGCTCATCTTCTTGTTTTAAGGTATAAAAAAGTTTCCCTGCGAGACTTCTGATTTTGGCCTTGAATGTAACAACACCAGAGCTCAAGGGTAGACTTCTGACTATAAGGAATAAAAATGAGTTCTGGGGCTTAAGCTTTGATTGAGGCCATGTCTGTCTTTGTGAGAAGCAGCAGCAGCAAAAGGGAATCTATGGGTCAAGACTTGCTTGGGTCTTTCTGCAGGGGACAGCTAGAGATTGCTGCAGCTCACTTGTTGTGGAGGGAGGTGTGTAGGAAGTGAAGGAAATAGAAGTGATGTGTTCCTTCCTCATCTCTTCATCTCTCTGGTGAAAGAAATTGAATCCAAGGAGTTACTGTCTCTTTTAGAAATGTCTTTGTTAGAGTTACATCAGTGAATATTGTCTTAATTGACCCCGTGATTTTTTAAAAATAAGGAAAATAGTATTATACGCTGGCTACTTATTACCTAATACTAATTGTCTACACTACACACAGAATTTTCCCTACTCCATAATTCTCATCTCCCCATTACCGTATCCTTGGTATTCTTAATGCAGAACCAGCAGCCAGGGATGCTTGAAATGATATTTAACTTATTTGAGAAAGACTTCTAATGAAGCTATTGGGAAATATATATGTTAAAATTATAGGTAGCTGATTTGCTTTTCAACTTTTATAGGGTTTCGCAAGTTTAAAACACTGAAGTCAAAGGTAGAACTAATAAAAGCACAGTTGAACTTACTATATTATGTCAAGATTTACAGCAACAAATTATTGTTTTTCAGCTATGAAGATATCATTAAGCATATGCCAAGCAATCAGTGCATGACTGTAATAGGTTCATGAAGGAAAGGCTTTTTCTAATCGAATTCAGTGGTGTTTTTCCCAAGACAGCAGCAGCTTTTATAAAATGATGGTTATATCTCCTCATTATAGAACCTAATCTCCCCCAAAGACATTCAGCAGCTGCAAAACGCCAGCATCTTGTAGTTGTAAATTGTTTTTTATTATTTATTCCTATTTAACTAAAGAAGAAACGGCCATCAGATGATTTAACGAGATGAGAATGTAGTGGCTTTAGCATTTGACAGCCCCGATTGTTAGCCCATGCATTGATCTCTTTACCTCTGGGCTTAATGATAATTGGTATTTTTTGGCTTTCTTGCCTCTGCTGTATACGCTGAGTATGAGTCTCCTAGAAAGCAAATGTGCGTGATCGGCTCTTTTATATTTCTCTTTAGCGTGGAATTTAAAGTTATGTGTATTCCTCATAGAATTTAAGAAATTGCAGAATTGGACAAAAAGGGGCACATGTGCCCTGCTGTGGTAAGTCACATTTTGATAGGAGGTGTCATTCTGAGCTGGATTTGTTACCCACGAAGTGACATAGGAAAGGCAGAAGACAAGACAAAAACCTCTATTTGAGTGATGGGCATTATGATTTACTGGTACACATCCTGTTGCAAATGATGCTCCACAGTGGGAACACTTGAGAAAGTGATCACGCTCTGTTTGAGACTGTTCCATGGAATTTAAAAATAAAATGGGACTAATGAGTTTTCGCATCACTCCATTGGTAGAACTCTCAGGGGACGACCAGCCAATTTAAATAAATAAGATTCCATAACCCTATGGGAGATGACAGGGGTGAGACATTCATTTGAATCGAGGCTCCTTTTGAGAAGAGGAAATTTCACTCATAACCTACTTTTAAGTAGATGGTTCCTACGTGATTTTTGTGGCTACTTTTCCTTTGTTGCATTTTTTTTAAATAATTTTTTTATTGTTATTTTTTCTAGCATCTTTATTGGAGTATAATTGCTTTACAAGGGTGTGTTAGTTGCTGCTTTATAACAAAGTGAATCAGCTATACGTATACATATGTCCCATATCTCCTCCCTCTTGTGTCTCCCTCCCTCCCACCCTCCCTATCCCACCCCTCTAGGCGGTCACAAAGCACCGAGCTGATCTCCCTGTGCTGTGCGGCTGCTTCCCACTAGCTATCTATTTTACGTTTGGTAGTGTATATATGTCCATGCCACTCTCTCGCTTTGTCCCAGCTTACCCTCCCCCCTCCCCATATCCTCAAGTCCATTCTCTGCATCTGTGTCTTTATTCCCGTTCTGCCCCTAGGTTCTTCAGACCATTTTTTTTTTTTTTTTAGATTCCACATATGTGTTAGCATACGGTGTTTGCTTTTCTTTTTCTGACTTACTTCACTCTGTATGACAGACTGTAGGTCCATCCACCTCAGGAGAATGTTTGTCTTTCTTTCCAGGACTTGGCATATTTTCCTGGAAAGGTTTAAGCAGTTTCTCCACCATTCATACTGCATGCCTGTCTAGAATGGCGGGTCACTCAGAACCAATTAAGCAACCGTTTCATTCCACGGACTATCACAATTTGCTTTTTACCTATTCTGTTCAGACTGAAGCTGTATATTTGTGGCCAGTTGTTATCCAGGCTTTAGATTTTCAACTTCATAGATAGAAATTCATCTTCCAGTTTTGTGATAAAATAATTCAACGACAGCAAAATGCAAATAAGACTCTAAAAATTTATGGAGCTTTACATAAATAACCACTTCCCTATCATGATAACAACTGAGAACTTTGTATAGTTGTGAATCTGCATTTCTCTTTATTCAATAAGTGTAACCTTAATGCTGTTTACCATTTCATTTGTATTATTTATATATCAACCAAAGGGTATGAACACTCAAAAATAATTTCACATCACCTATCTTCCATTCCTTTCTATTTTAAAAGCCCTGAAGATATAGTTCTCCCATAAATAATAATAAAAAGGCACTATATTAATATTTCAACCGAGATCCCCGTCTACTCATGCACACACACACAAATACATATTCTCTAATATATATACACACCCCTCCCTACATATTAACTGTGCCTGAGGCTTGCAAGAAAATCAGGTCAAGCTAAAGGAGAAATCAGAGAATGGGACCAAAATTAATATACTGCTCTGTACCACGTGTGAATATGAGTTTGCAGGGGGAAAATGGCTTATTCTCTAGACCACTCCTATCTCTGTCTGTGTTGAGAAATTTTAACTCTGAGGCATGTATAGCATCACCTTGCCTGGACAAAGGTGAAAGTTCAGCTCTCTCAGCTTAGATTTTATTAGATTTTCTTAAGTCAGATAAAACATGGGTGTCTGCCTTGTCAATTTTGTTCTGTTTCTGAACATCTAAAAGCTCTTTCTGTACATCTTTCTTCCTGGGAGATATTTTTTTGTAAAGTTGTGAATAAAATAATGATTTGCCTATCTGTATGAGAAGGGTTTTCTAGGCAACGATTAGCATCATTTTCAAACATTGGGAATGGCTTTCGGTCCAGGTATATCTTTCATCTTACGCTACGTGCAAAAGCAAGCACATAGCATCAATATGTGAATACGGTAGGACTCGCGCCTCTGTAACCGTGGTTTATTCAGGCCACAAGCCGAATTATTGTTGACTTCTCCCTTTCTCTTATGCCCGTATTAATCCATCAGCAAAACATGTCAACTTTACCTTCAAAATGTTTCCAGGTTCTGATCTTTGTCACAGTCCAAGCCCCAATAATCTCTAACCTGGTTATTACGGCACCTTCTAACGGGTCTCCCTGCTTCTGCCCTGGCCTCCCTTAGGTCTGCTCTCAACACAGTAGCCACAGTGATCTTGCTAACCTGTGCATCAGACAGGTCACTCCTCCCTCAGAAGTCTCTAGCAGCTCAGAGTGAAAGCCAAAGACCTCACAGTGGCTTGTCAGGCCTCCCTCTTCCTCACCTCTCATTGCATTCCAGGCTCCCCAACCTGCTTGCTCTTCCTGGATACACCAAGCATGCTGCCAGCTCAGAGCCTGCCTCAGTGCTATTCCTTGTGTCTGGAATGCGCTTTCCCCCAGGTATCAGCGTAGCCCCCTCTCTCACTTCTTTTGGATCCCTGTTCAAATGTTGTCTTAACTGGGAGGTCTTCCCTGATGACCTTGAATTAAGTAGCACCACTTTTAAGCCCCACCTTGCCTCTCCCTAGTCCCCTTACTGTTCTCTATTTTTCCCTATAGCCCGTGTATACATGCATACATGTAGGTGTTTGTATATGAGTGCCTGTAGGTATGTTATTTTGTTGGTTTTTTTATTTGTTATTATTTTCGTTATTACTTCTTTGTTGGTTTTCTTCTCTCCTCACCAGAATATAAGCTCTAAGAAGGCAAAGATTTTGGTTTTTCACTTCAGAGCCCTAGCCCACAGAACAGTGCCTGACATGTATTAGACACTCAAAGACTGTGTGTTGAATAAATGGAAGAAGGGGGGGGGGAGGAGGAAAAGGAAGGAAGGAAAGGAAAGGGAAGAGGGAAGGAAGGTGAGGGAGGGAAGACAGGTAGGGCCAGGAAGGAGAGAGAGGAGGGAGAAAAGGAGAGTTCGTGAATCTTTTTTTTGGCTTGTCTAGGAGCTCTGATGGGAATTCCCTACTAGTCCTTTTATCTTCCACACACCTCTTATACTGAATAGAAACCATTTTAGTTAAGTATACATATGCCAACTCTTGGTTTAAACAAACAATGTGGCTTGTTTACTGGGATCATAGAAAAAAAAAAAAAAGGTGGGAAGAGGGAGCCCGGCATGCCGGTTTCTGCCTGTACATTGACCAGTCAGCCCCTCCCGCAACTGGTTTGCCAAATGAGTGAGCAAATGCATGTTTACCTCCCAAGTGAACATTAATCACTGTTTACCCCGTGCTTTGAGATTCACAGATGAAAGCACTCATAAAAGGAAAAAATGTTACGACTTTGCAAATGGTTACAGGCTCTCATTTAGCTCTGGAAACTGATCAAGCAGGAATGTTGAATCATGAGACTAAGGTTGGCCACATATTACACTTGTTATAATTAATCTGAGCCTGAGCTTCAACACAGTGGCATGTTTCCTTTAAATAAATGGAAGTCCTCTAAGGATGCATTGAATCTATATGGGTCTCAGTTTTCAGCTGGGAACTAAAATTTTTCAGATATGCAGAAGACAGGAAGACAAATGTGTCTCTGACTTCCTGTGGGGCAGGGAGATGCTCTGGGCAGACTGCTTACTTTTGAGACATCTTCTAAATGATCCTCTCTCTCCTTTACCCCAAGGGACAGTGACAACGACACACACAATTATGGGGATTTAGAACTGGAGCTGAATGTAAAGGGCCTATAATCCCACCTCTCACTGAACTCGAAAACACTTTCTGTGGCCTTGCTGACCAGGGCTGATCAGGACTGCTTAAATAATCTCTGTGATGGGGAGCTTATTACCTGGAAGGTTGCAGATGCTGATGTTATTCAGCAACTGTTGTTAGAAAGTTCTTTTGCCTGTTTCTCCATTTGGTCAAATAGTAACATTAAACACTTTCCATGAGCAAGTGCTTTGTGAGGTGCTGGGAGATCGAAAGATTAAAAACAACAACACTAACAGTGCAGATTCAACAACCACCTAGAGCGATGCTGTAGCCTAGAAGACAGCCTGAAATGTAGTAGTTATTCAATAAGTATGTTTTGAATGAACAGAAGAGTGGATTACACTCCAGGAAGAATGAGATAGTGCATGCCTAAGGAACCATAATACTAGGTAGAACTCAGATAGAGGCGAGGGAAAAGTAAATACCGTCGATAGCAAGCTGAATCTGCCTCCTTTAACTTTCATCGTTCCTAGCACTGACATCTGAACTCATTCCAGAAAGTTCATTTCTTCTTCCATGGATCTTGACTGAATTATTTCAGGATTGCAACAGCTTCCCTTACCTCTTTTCCAGGCTCAAGAGTTGCAGGGCCTATAATCTCTTAAATGATTTCTACAACACACATCAGTCTGAATTTCCTCCCCTGGGCAAATCTAGTTTCTCAGCTAGGCTCTTAAGATCATGTTAGCCGAGAATGGAATGGACCAGCCAGTCCAGGTGTGATCACACCAGCATAGCATACAGCGAGACTCTTTTTTTCTTATGCGTCTCATACTGTACAAACCATTTGGTTCTGGAACCCTTCTCTCCTGGGACACAGGTTTCTATTCTAAGAAAGCCCAGTGTTCCAAAGAACACAGTTTGGAAAATAAGAATGTCACATTTTATGTTGGGCTTCATTTCAGGAAGAGGGGGCAGTACCTGTCTTACACATTTTGCAGTACAGTTGTAAAATTGTAGCCCATTAATATGATTTGCTATGAAACTCGATTTTCTTCACTGTAACTTGAACTTTGGTTTTTCTATTTATCCTTCAACTTGAATATTATTAAGAGTAGTGTAATTCAGTGGACAGAACCTTGGACTCAGGTCACTCATTCACTGTGTGTTCTGGGAAAAGCCACTTTTTTTCTCTGAACCACAATTCTGTCATCAGCAAAGTGAAATGGTTGGTCGAGATACTCTCCAAGGTTCCTTGTAAAGCTAGCATTCAGTGGTCTTAAGCCATAGCTTTCTTTGACTTTATCCAGATCATTCAGTGAATTTTACTAATCTCAGGAAAAGAACAAGAGGTAACTAGATAGCTGTTCTAAAGAGAAGCAAAGGAGCAAAGAAGACGAGCAACAGGTCAACCTTACCTACTGCTTCTAAGATTCACCTGACATGGCGGAACTACGTAAATGGTGAAACAAACGTGAACTACTACCGGTGACTGTCTTTGTTCTCTGCCTGTACAATGTGGCAAGTTTTCATAAGAAAAAGCTTCAGATTTTCTGTGTATGTTAAGTGATACTGACACTTTAATCACATCACCTCTACCATGGTGGGGTTGCCCCACCATGTTCATGCCCCACCTTGCACATCGTGGCATCACCTGACATGCAGACTTCTCACTCACCTTAAGTCTTTCTGCATTTCAGCCCTGGTTGGCAGTGGTTTCTTTCTTGGCGACTGCGATTGTTTGAAAATAATGTCAAAACAAATCATTTCCCTTTTTCACTCCCTGATAATTATTTAGTGGCTATGCCTACTCCCGCGACTCTGCCCTCATCTCTATCATTACTCTTTTCGTCTTCTCTCTCTTTCTTTCTCCTCCATCGATTCCCTTGACTAATTCAAAACTCCCCCAAGAAGTTGGGCAGATGCATCTCAGGGGTGGGAAGAAAGAAGCAACCATTTCCTAGCGCTTGGTGAGGTTTCAGGACCACGGACAGCGGTTGTGGGTGGAGACCTGGGAAAAATCCATTTTAGTCAGTCTTTGCCTGTGGTTTTGAGGCCCCTGTTGGAATCCCACCGGTGGGGGCGATGACAAAACTCTACAAAGAAGCTTTGCAGTAAGAACCATTCTCCCCAGAGATTAGAAGCCAAACCTTATACCATCACATACAAAGAACAGATTGCATCTGGGCCTGGCCGTTGTCCTAATGTCAGCTCGCTTGGAATTTACCTTCCTTCCCCAGGCTGACCTCTGATGATGGGGGCAGCCTCTGGAGGCATTGTTCTAAGCGGGCAAACGCTGCAGCCATTGTGTTGGCATGGGAGAGCTGCCGGTTCCTTTCCAGCCCAGCACAGTAATTTTATCAACCCTGGCTCAGAGAAACCTATATTTATAATGCTAATTAGGAGAGCACACATTTAATTTGAGTGGAAGACTGTTTGTATCTCGCTGAGCCTGATAACACAGGGCTCAAGCAACAGCAGTCAGAGGCAAAGCAGGCCTTTCTCCCTTCCCCAAGTGTTTGAAACAGGGCTGAGTCTTGCCAAACAATTTCTCTGTTGGATTAAAAAGAGAGAAGGAGAGTGCTGAATATGCCGGGGCTCAGAAAAGTTTGCGTTTATCTCCCGTCTGCATAATATATTTCTCTGTGCACTGAGAAAACATGCCTCTTATGTTATCTAATTGTTTCCTGACACATTTAGCAACAGTTCACACTGTTTAAAGTGACATTAACATTGCTGACAGTGGAGGTGCTTTCATTAGATGGGCTTTGAATTGTAGCCAGGATGCACTGCAGGTCTTCAAACAGGCTTGTAGAAGGCGAGAAAGGCATTATTTATGAAAATAGAGACTTGGCCAACAGTGCCCTGTGGGTGCGTATTAATTTTGCTGACTCCAGTCAATTTAAGAATGTGTTGATGTGCGCATGCACGAACACAAGACAGCTTCTCACGAGCTGAACTAAGACATCTTCGTTGTTCAGAAGGCCGCTAAGATGCCTGGGTATCGTGGAAAGTCTGAAACGTCTCCCCTTCCATGTCTTGTCAACCACAATGTAGCAAGGTGAGATTTCAGACACACATCAGTCACTTGGCAGCCAATCCTCAGGCTAAGAAGCACGTGTGGCTGGGCTGTGTGGTAGGCGTGATTATCATGCTCCCAGTTGTGGAGTTAATTCTCCTCTTTTTCCTCCTTAGTGCTTCCTCCTGCCCCTCTAGGGCCATTTTTTTTTGTGTCTTCAGTGATCTGCATGGAGGCATAGTTTACCCTGAGTACTCTAAATGAGCCTTCAGAGAACAGGACCCTGCAGTGCCTGCAAAGAGAAATGTGAAGATTCATTCTGACCTTCATGGAAAAAGGAAGCCAGGCTCAGAGAAGATGGGGAAGGTGCAAGTCAGGTTGTGAATTTCTGTTAGGACGCAGCCTTGCCTGTGACCTTGATGCAGTTATTGATCTCCATCCTTGTTATGTGGGCAGATGATAGTTAGAAATTGTGGAATTTTAGAGCTGAAGGAGAGCTCCCTACAGACTGTGTTGTCACCCCCACACGGCTACGCTTTCTAATCTGCCTTCCCAGCTTATCGTAATTGGAATTAGTTACTCTTCTCTCTTTATCTCACTAATGTTGCAATAACTCTTTGTGGCCATGCAATCCTTAATCACAGAGATCTGAATTAGTATCCTGGCTTTGTCCATTACTTACTGCGTGACCTTGGTCCAGTCACTTGATCTCCACAAGCCTCAGTTTCCTCATCTGTAAAATGGGGATAATAATCGTACCTTCCAGATAGTATTGTTGGAAGGATTACATAAATTACCAACCATGAAATGTGCTAAGCACGCTGCCTAGAACACTGTGAATGCTCAAAAAAGGTTACGAATATTAGTCTCCTCCACTGGAGTATGGGTTTGATTGTGGCCGAGGCTACAGCACATTGCTTATGAGTACTAGGTGCTGTTATGTGATAGTGCAGTAACATTGCATGCATTGACTTACAGGTTTACTGTAAGTCACACAACTAGCAAGCCCTGAGGCAGCCACAGTAGGAACCGTGGCCTCCTAACTCTAACTGTACCATTAGTGGAGATTTTTTTGTGTGCAAGGCAATGACTTTGAAACAACTATTCAGGGAAGGAATGAACTAATGTGTATGACATCCATGGTCTCCTAACAAACTAGACCTAGTACTAGTCTAGTTTAAACTTTCCATTCTAGTTTTCAAACATTTCTACATTCTTTGAACGGGAGCTTTTCAGCCTTTCTCTTGGTTATTGGTGGTTCTAATCTTTTAGCACCTTATCAAGGACCATTCAATGAGGAATGGATGGGATACTGTGAGCCTGGGCAGCAGAGAGATGAAATAGTTCAAGCATCTGTCACCTAGAGCCCGTGCTTTATCTTTGCTGTCCCTGAGGCACATAGCAAAATACAGACTTACAGTTGAGAACTGTTTGCTATCTGCAAACAAAGCTTTTGAAGAAGAAAGCTTCCAATTATGAGAACAATTACCACGTGTAGAGCACTTTACCATTTGCATCGTACTTTCGTATATGATATTATTTATTCCTCAAAATGTCCTGGAAAAGGAGAATAGGACATCTATCTCATCCCCTTCTAATGGATGATAATATTTACCCTTTACTTCAGAACATTTATATCACTGTCTCACTCAGTGCTTATAATAATCTGTATTTTTATATACATTTTACTTATCAAACATTTGAGAACAGCAAAGTTAGGTGACTTGCCAAAATTCACCCAGCAAATCAATGGCAGAGCCACGTTAAACGTCAGTCCGGTTCTACTGCCCATTATACTGTCATATCAGTGATGGGTACTTGGTCATTACAATGGTTAATTAAATTCCATTGTCATTCCCTATGCAGTGTTGTAAGCTCTAGAGCCTGGGCTCAAATTCTTCAAATCAAACAACCTATCCCCTCTTAGTTCGTCTTCTGTCCTTTGAAAGGGGATGATATTACCTACCCTAATGTGTTGTTATAAGAGTAAATATAATATATGTAAAGGGCTTGGAAATAACGCCTGGTACATTGTGAGAGCTCAACAAATCTTAGCAATTAGCAATAGTATTACGTCCATGTACCATGAACCCAAGGCATGAACGTAAAAGTAAGATGGATTCCTACCTGTCACGGAAGATGTTTTCCAAGGAAGCTTTTTGAAAATTAAGTTTTGACATGGGCATACAGTTTCTTTAAGTCTTTCTCTAAAAGTTTTTTCCCCCAACTAAGTTCTTTTGAGACTATAATGTAGGTTCCAGGAGGGCAGGGAAACAGTCCAGTGTATCTTCTGTGTGTTACTCATGACACCATAGGGACTGCATTTAGCACTTTGATCTTGTGTTCTTGGATAGTGTTGGGTCACACCTCCCAAGCAGTTCACTAGGGTAGGAAGCTTTCATAATTAAGAGTGGGAGTACCTCTTACACAGGGCTTAGGTTCTGGGGTCAGCAGCCAAGACAAAAAATATGGTCATACCACCACCCTGGAGAATTCCTTAGAAAGGCGCCACCTTGGATACTGACATATTATCTCTTAATAAATCAAGCAGTCAGTTTTTCCTCCAAGGTTGTCACAGACTGCTGTCTTCATCTGAGCACCAGATGAAGCCATAACTTAATATTCTAGCTACTTGATTAAGAGGAAAACATACATTGAAAATCAGAATCAATTCTTCTCAGCAAAATATTTACCCACTGAGAGGCACCAAAAACCCAAGACCAACAGCCACTGTAGGTCAACTGTTGGTGTCACTGTTGGTGTCAGCTGCATTGACAGTGAAGTCAATGCCATGTGCATTTGATATACAGCCAGTAAATGTTTATGGAGTGAATTGTTCCAATCAACCAATCGCACTGCTATTTACTGTGTACAGGCTCTGGGCTGGGTTCCAGGATACAAAGGTGCGTAATCCACAATTTCTACCCAGTCATTGATAGTCTCACGAATGAGCCATTTAAGGATTTTTTTTAATAAATTTATTTACTTATTTATTTATTTTTGGCTGCATCGGGTCTTCGTTGTTGCACGCAGGCTTTCTCTAGTTGCGGCGAGCGGGGGCTCATCTTCATTGTGTGGGCTTCTCGTTGCGGTCGCTTCCCTTATTGTGGAGTGTGGGCTCTAGGTGCGCGGGCTTCAGTAGCTGTGGCATGCAGGCTCAGTAGTTGTGGCGCACAGGCTCAGCAGTTGTGGCTTGCGGGTTCTAGAGCGCAGGCCCAGTAGTTGTGGCGCACGGGCTTAGTTGCTGTGCGGCATGTGGGATCTTCCCGGACCAGGGCTTGAACCCGTGTCCCCTGCATTGGCAGGTGGATTCTTAACCACTGTGCCACCAGGGAAGTCCTGAGCCAGACATTTAGAAAAATAAATATATTAACATATTACAAGTACAATGATAGAAGGGTGTCCTGGGCAACCAGTGGGTGGAGTGATCAGGAAAGATTTACAAAGAAGATGATGCTTGAGCTGAGTCTTTCAGGAGGTTTGCAGGATAAGATTGAGACTATCAGAGAGGAGGGATGGGAGGGGAAGATAGATATTCAGTAGTCTAGTTACTTTGATGTGATTAGGGTATAGGAAATGAAGGCGTCTGGCAAGAGAGAATTCCATGCAAGAGTTTGAACTGTATTATGTAGGCAATGGGGAGTCCTGGGAGATTTAAGAAGGATGACAGGAACGAATCTGTATATTCAGAAATATGTTGGCTCTTGAATGGAGGGGAGAAACACAGGAGCGAGGGATACCAATTACGGGGAAGCTAGAACCATAGCCTAGGCTGTGCCATTCAATATGGTAGCCACTGGGCACATGTGGCTATATAAACCTAAATTAATTAAGAATTCTGTTCCTCATTTGCACCAGTCACATTTCAAGTGTTCAGTAATCACACGTATTAAACATTATTGACCTAAAACATGCCTGTCGTCACAGAAAGTTCTATTGGACAGCACTGATCTAAACAACTACACATCACCAAAATAGTAATGCTGTCTCATCTTAAAGGAGCTGAGAGATGTAATTAAGGTGCATGTGTCAAGGAACTAGGAATTTCTGGTCAGAACGTATCTGAGGATCCCTTGCCTTTCGGTAAAGATTTGTGTTGCTTCAGGTGAAATAGATTTGTGTCCTCAAAGGGGGAATCTGTACAGATTCATTGCATTTCATCTGATGAATATGAAAAGGCTGGCATTAAAAAAAGTTATAGGAATCATATTACTTCAAAAATAAACTCTCCCCTCTATCTAGAGCCTGATCTATATTTGACACCTTCCAAAGTGCAATGCTGCCAGGAAGATGTGATATATAAACAGGCAAGTTGTCAGTGAGATCTAGGAATGACACTCAAAGACATGGAGCCCCAAACTGCGAAGACAGTTCATGCTTGAAGCTCCTGAAAGAGGCCCTTTAACTGGGGCGAGTCCAACAGCCTGCCACTCTTCCGATAAATTATGTATAATAGCCTGTGCGAAATCGAGGTAGTTGTGCCAGGGCCATCTGAAAACCATTTGTTTTTGAGAAGATGCTTAACTGGGCTTCAGTGAGTTCAGTGAAGTGTGAGTGAAGAGGGCAATTATGTCTTCTGTAAAAAGAAAAACTTGAAATGGGCTGATCTGGAATAGCTCAAACCCAGTTAAGCTGATATTGCCTCATTGAGAAGACATAAGAGGTCATCATGAAAATTCCTCAGGTGAGATTCACTCACCTACACACGAGTTGGAACATTCTCCCCTGAATCTCTCGTGTCTGTAAAGGCAGCCCAACCCTCTCTTGACGAACTGGTCTCTCCCACTTCTGGAGAAAGGCAACTTACAACGTCCCTCAGTGACAAATTAGATTTGCTTTGCGGAACTTTTCCCTCCCTTTAACCTAAATTCCCCAATTGCCACTTAAACTTATTTGCTTGAAGGTTTCTTGGGAGAGGGGGAAAAGCTAACCGAATCCAATATTTACTTCTAATATCAACCTAATTCTTATCAACTGGAAAAAAAGAGCTACTTAGAAACTGACCATGTAACATAAAGGATATTAATCTGAAGCCATCACACATGCCGATCCAGAGTTTCTCAACCTCGGCACTGTTGACGTTTCGGGCTGGAAATTCTTTGTTGTGGTGGACAGTCCTGTGCGTTGTAGGGTGTGTGGTGGCATCTCTGGTCTCTGCTCACTGGAGGCCAGTAGCATCCTCTCCCTTCCCCACCCCCATCCCACTGAATTGTGACAACCAAAATGTCTCAAGACATTGCCAAATGTTCCGTAGGGCAGCAGTCCCCAGCCTTTCTGGTACCAGGGACCAGTTTCGTGGAGGTTCAGGCAGTAATGCGAGCGATGGGGAGAGGCAGATGAAGCTTTGCTCACTCACCCACCGCTCACCTCCTGCTGTGCGGTCGGATTCCTAACAGGCTGCGGACCGCTACCAGTCCACGGCCCGGAGGTTGGGGACCCCTGCCCTAGGGGGCAAAATTGCCCCCTGTTAAGAATGACTGATCTAGCCTAACATGTATATATGTTAAATATATGCAGCCTGCTACAGGGAATATAAATACATAATATGATGTAAAAATATACATATATGTGTGTACATGCCTATATTTTGATTTTCAGATGCTCTGTTCGTTGAGATCATTTTGCATTCTACAGTTATGATGGAAACTACTATCTCTGTTCTTTTTTAAAATTTCAGATGCAGGCAAGAAATTGAGTCTTGGGTGAGTCTCTCTCACTACCCCCAAGATCAATGTATTTATTCTAAGGCCCAGTCCAGCTAGAAAGTGATTTGAGTTTCTCTACAATGCCAAGGACAGAAAACTGCTGCAGTGCATGCTTGATCGGTAACAAGGAGACAGCCATTTGCCTGCATCTCTCCCCCACTCCTTGATGCCCACACTATTCTTATAAATAGACAAGGTACCTCCTACCATAAATTGTTTCTCTGGGACCCCACGTGTTCAATTTCTCATGATTTAATAGGAAGACAGTCCTATGATAGAACATGAACATTTCATAATTCTGGAGGTCTTCTGTGCTGAAATGTATTCTAGGTCTTCTAGTAAATAACTGTATGGCGTTGGCCAGATCATTTTCTCACTTCGGCTTGGTAGTCAGTTTTAGGCAGGATGCTTTTAGTTCTGAGTGACAAAAACCAACTGAAACTGGCTTAAAGAAGAACCAAAACAAGAAAAGAGGGTTGGGTGGGGAATAAATTGGTTCATATATCGAAAAGTTTAGTGGCAGCGTTCCATTAGTAATGGCTGCATCCAGGTACCCTAACGATGCCATCAGAATATCTCTCCCCGCGTCTTACACCTCAACTTTCCTCCCTGCAGACCCCTTTCTCAGGCAGCCTCTCCCCTTGAGTGGCAAGACGGCTTTATTTTTCCAGCCTCACCATCTCCCAGACTCAACCCCAAGAGGAAAGAATGACAAGACCCCATAACTGTCACACGGCCATGCACACACAGTAGGTGCTTGTGAACCGACTGGAACCGATAAGCTGCAAGTGTCATTGGCTCCATCTGGGTCCCTGGCATCTATCATGTGTCAAACACAGCCTTACGTATATCATCTCCAGTCTTCACAGCAACATGTGAAGTTAGTGTCATCGAAGAGCCCCAGAGAAGTAAAGTTAGTTGCTTAAACTCACACAGAAAGTGGCAGAGCTCAGTCAGCCGGCCTCCAAAGTCTGTGCCCTCTCCATTCCCCACTTGGGCTTTGGAGGACAGATAAAAGCGGGTAGGCCAAGAAACTAAGGATGGATTGCACAGTACAGAGACAGGAATACTGCAGGCAGGAAGGCAGAGATACACATTTGCAAAAGACCACTGGACGATCACATCCATTGGAGTCCAGGGTTTCATTTGGGGCAGAGTGGAGAATGAGAATGGAGTGGGTTGGATGATGAAGCCAATTAACAGGTGAATTTGAATGTGAGCTAACTCCAGGTTTGGGAAGAGCCCATTGTAGTTTTGGCAAAACACAAACTGAAGTTCAGATCTTCGTTCTGCCTCTTGGGTGTGTTACTAACATCCCTGAGTCTCTAGACAGTGTTGTTGTGATCATTGTGGAAGGGTATGTGAAAAATCCCCGAGCCTGGTCCTTAGCACGTGAAATAGGCTGATTAGGTGTGCAGTGGCTTCGTCCGCGTTCCTTCGGCTGGAGGTAGGGAGTCCGGTTAGAGTTGTTGTCAGGGTACCTTGTAGCAGACGTGGTGGTGGCCATGACTGCCATGGCCCAGTGCCTCACTGAGCCCACCATACCTTGAAGAATGTCCCACCACACAGCCCTCTGCGAGTTCCACGTGCTAGGTAGAGCTTAAAAGATTGAATGCACCTTCCTGAACGATGTTCTCGTGGAACTCCAGAGAAAGTGGGACCACATCCCTCAACTATTCATTGATTACAAACAAAAAGGAGGGCATAATCTCAAGCAGTGAAATTATTTCTATTTACATACATAGTCACATACCTCACTTTTCACTGTGTCAAAAACAGGGACTTCACAAACCCCAAATATTTGGGGGGAAATGGATCATTTAATCAGACATCTGAATAAATAGCTAGTGTTGGGAACTGTCATTAGGACCATTGTTTAAATTCTCTAACCAAGTGTTTTGCTTTTGTTGATGCAGTCCTTTTGCAATACTCAGCTTTAACACAAAAGCTATATTTTTATTAATCCTTAAACGTACAAAGCTGCAGAGGATTTCCCGTTTCTGACTTAAGAATTGCTTTCTCTCTTTATAGATCATGTATCGTGTGTGAGCAATCGCTGTGGCTGTTTATGGTTAATTACCTCACCTAGGATGACCTCGATGGTGCCTTCCAGAAGAGGGCCAGTCAGTCTGGGGTTCATATCTTGTTCGTTTTTTTTAACAATCACGCTGCTCTAACACAGACAAGAGTAGAATGGACCATTCAAGGCTTGGGTTTTGGCGTCAGAATGCTTGAGTTCAAATCCCAGCCAGTTCTGCTAGTGGTACAATGTTAGGAAAGTTAGTCCATCTAAGCCTCAGTTTCTTCATCTGTAAAAGGGGATGATAGTAGGATTTTGTTCATAGAAAATTGTGCATGTAAAATACTTGGCTCAGCACAAAGCAAGATCATGTGTATAATTGATAATGAAGTCATTTAACTTATTGTTTTATATGTAATTATTCTTCATGCTGTTTGTTTTGTTTTGTTTTGACTGTCTCCCATCCATGTCTCTCTACTCCACCAAATATCCTGACACCCCGTCCCTGCATAGATCAATTATACATTGTCTACACAGAACATGTTAATATCAGCTGGCCATTAATCTTTTGAGTGAAAAAGGAACTCGTTTGAAGTGAATTTGGGGATTGATCTGCAACATGCCCTCCATCATAAATTAGTGAATGAATATATTAGCAACAGTTGGGCAAAGCAGCAATTTCATGGATGATACTTACTGCTTTGGGGATGGAGAGGAGATGGTAGCCCTTTAATCTTGGGTGGGAGAACTAAAGCTGGCTCCAAATCAGTTTAAGAAGAAAAATAGAGGTGTAACTGAGACACTGGGAGTTAAAGTAATGTGACTTAAACCGCAGATGCTGTAGGATAATGTTTTCAGGTGTGACTGAAGCAGATGGTGGATAAAGTCCTGGAGCACAGATGGCAAATATGCTCTGTGCATCTACTGCCTTTCCCCCGCTCGTTGTCCACGATTTTTCTAAGTGGTGATACCACCGAAACCCGGGCATCCTCAGAATCATTGTCAACACAGCCTTCCAAACAGCCGCTCCCAATCTATCAGAGTTCACATGGAACTGTTCTCTCTGGCTGTAGGTCTTTCTTTCAATCAGAAAAATTTCAGGAGTTGAAACCATCACAAAATCTTATTCATTTGGAAACAGATAAATCAGCACAATTTGAATTGGTCCCCACTTCTAAGGTCATGGGGAATCCAGTCACACAGATAATTAGACTTTGATTTACATGGGGATCTTGGAAAACACACATACACACCCACTCATATACAAGACCATATGAGTTTAGTGAATGACATATTGCTGCCTTTGCGTGTTTCCTCTTGCTTTTTAACGGATTGATTAAACCCAGTTTTCTGTACGTTTGCTGTGGACTCTATACCCATTCAGAATGATACTTTGAAAATAGTTTGGGGGTCAGGGAGCCCCCGTAGTGCATAGAATAGGAACTGGGTAAGGACATAGCCCCTGGTTACATGCCCATCCCATGCTAAGTATTTTAGTAAGAAATCCTGGTCTATAAAGTGAGTCTGTATAAGTTCCAGCTTTCTCCCCTGTACTTTGGAACCTGTGTGTGTCGGTACAGATGGTCTCTGTCAGTTGTAACAGTCATGGGGAAAAATGTAGCATAAGTGAACAAAATTAGCAAATGACATAGCAAATAGAGAACCGCGTACAATTTGACTGGGGGCAGATCTAGGGACTGAGAAATTTCCCAAGTAGTGGTAGATACCAGGTAGAGAATTTAAGGCGCTACCAAGGCATAGATTTTAAGGAGGCATGGATTTTACAGGAATCAGACAATTCTGTGATGTGTATTCCAATACACTGGAATAGCCCTAGTGCTTTCACTGTGTTAGGAGTGCTCTTGCATTGTCTGTATTTGTATAAATTAAAAGGCAGTTCTGTCTGTACTATAAGAAATGAATTCATGCTGAACACAATTTCAACAAGTTCATGTAAAGAATGATTTCACAGCAACTATCATATCAGGCCCCTGGAAAATTGCCCCTGAACTTCAGTTCCACCTCAGTCACTCAAAGGAATTTAAAAATTGGCTCCCAGCCATCCTTCAACATGCAGTTTCAGATATGCCTCAATAATACAAACTTTAAAGCCTATTGATTGTGAGTTAAAATCTGTTCCTGCCAGGGCCCCGCTGCTAAGTGGACGTCAATGCCAACTTCGCAGTGCCCTGGTCAGGACGCTTCTGCAACCAGGAGCCTTGAAGAAGGTGGAGGGTAACACGGCTGCGAAAGAGCCACTTTGAACTTCATAACAAAATTACGAGAAAAGCTTTGAACTCTACCGGCTGATAGCTGCTATCAGTGGTTATTCAAAGAAATGTTTCTTACTTGAAATCTCGAGAGTGCCTTGGGATGGGGAGATGGGGAACTGGAAATATGATTTCCTGTCCATCACCTCCCCTCCTTGTATGTCACCGTCTTCCTTTTTTGTCACCATGCTGTTTGGGCAAACACCATGCAGACAGGGTGAGAGGGTAGATTTGGGAATAGACAAACCTGGCCCCTGTCACTTGCTAGCCATGCAATCGCACTTCGCTGTGCCTCAGTTTCCTCATCTACAAAATGGGGATTATAATCATTCTAACCTCATAGAATTGTTTTCAGAATTAAATGAGATAATCTATGTACAGTGACTGACGCTGTGAGTGGCAGATGGTCATTGTGCAAAAACATTAGCAGTTAAAATAGTAATAATGATGGTAGTATTGTTATTAGAAGAAGACTTTGGGGGAAAGTCACATTGATTAAATGGGAGTACTGGTTCTGATGACACTGATGTATTCAGTCTACCTTTGCCAGGTCATCTCACAAGAATATCATGCCTCTTATATGGCTCCCAAACAGTTATGAATGAACTAAATATTTCAACTCAAACTTCATTCATCCATTGATCTGTTTCAGGGATGATTCTTCTTCAGCTGTGTTACTGAGCCCCTAACATTTAAGCTTTAAGGGTACCTTATTTCCTATCTCTTTCTGCCACTCCCACCCTCAAAAAGGGTAATAGGCTAGTGGTTTTGATGCCTCTGTGCTATTGTTAGTTGTGTTTCCTCTCGCCAGGAGTCCCTTTCCTTTTCTTGTAAAGATTGCCCAGACACCACCTTTGCCAGGAATCCTTGTTTGGCTCTCCACCACTACCTCCACCTGGCCAGGCCGAACCAAGTGTCCCTTTTCTGGGTCCCCACAGAACCATGTTCTTACATGAGACCATCCTGCCCCTTATCAGGTGGTACTGAAATGATGTGTTTTACTCTCCGCCTCTCCCACTAGACTGTGAGCTCTCCGAGGGCAGGGCTGATGTCTTATTGATTTCTGTATCCTCAGCATCCAGCAGAGTGCCCTTTGGAGGCCCTCCTACATTTTATTCATTCACAATGATCTATCAGTAAGCAGCATTTAATGCACCGAGCAGTGGATCAGGAAATACGATTTCAAAAGCGATGACGAAAATTAACATGCATCTGAGGTGCGTGCAAATGCCTCCACACACACAGTGCATCTCAAAGGAGGAAACCAGATTTCTTCTACCTGAGTGGAAACTCTAGCCTGGTTCTTAAGTTTGCTTTCTTCATACCTTACGCTTTCCTCCGCAACGCCCAATTCAGGGCACATCCCCTGGGCTGCAGCTCTTGGCTCATTTTTCTGAGCTTCCCAGATGAACAAACCAGCAGACAAGCAGTCACGAGGACCCCAAGACGTAAGCGTGAATCAGGGGAAAGTCCACACGGCAATTATCTTCACTCAGCAATTTGGCTGCCAGGAGCTCCCTGCCATGGGAAAATAGAGGTTGCAGCAGCCTTCTGTGCGGCAGGAGAACTTCTGGACCCAAGGCCAGCTCCGAGGCACTGCCCGTACCTCCTGCCAGGACGGCTGCTCCTCCGCGTGGCCTGATGTGGCTTTTCTTTGTAGGGATCCCCCCGTGATATCCAGGAGAACCGCATGGTGGAGAGGGTGGTGGCACTGGCCAGTCCTTCGAGATGCAAATACGTCACCCTCTCTGCTTCTCCTCCGCTTCTTCCCCAAACTAATTAACTTGGTTTTAGTGTACCTTATTTATCTGTTCATTCATTCAACAGGTGCTATTTGTGAGGAAGATACTGAGGATATAGGGGTGAATAAAATAAATGGACATATCCACCTTCAGATAGTAATAAGGGCTTTAAAGAAATGTAAACAGGCTAGTAGGATAGAGCAGGTAAGTGGGCAGTTTTCAGGAAGGCAAACAGGGAAGGCTTGAATGAAGAGAAGAAGCAGGTCCGTGAGTATCAGTGATGTGGCGAGTAGGGGAGAATGTTCCACAGAGAGGGGACAGGAAGTGTGAAGACTCTGAAGATAGAATGGTGTGGCGCGTTCAAGCAACAGAAATAAAGATGGCACATTGGCTGGAGGTTAAGGGGCCAAGTGGAGTGTGGATAAGGACCACTTCCAGAGGTGAGTGAGAGAAGCAGTTAGTGCCAGAGTAGGAGAGACATGCAGGGCATCATAAGGAGTTTGGGTCTCTTTCTACAGGCAATGGGAAGCCATTGGAGAGTGCCAAGCAGGAGAGTGACATGACCCAACTTCTATCATTAAAATAGCATTCTGGGGCTTCCCTGGTGGCGCAGTGGTTGAGAGTCCTCCTGCCGATGCAGGGGACACGGATTCGTGCCCCGGTCCGGGAAGATGCTACCTGCCGTGGAGCGGCTGGGCCCGTGAGCCATGGCCGCTGAGCCTGCGCGTCCGGAGCCTGTGCTCCGCAACGGGAGAGGAGGCCACAACAGTGAGAGGCCCGCGTACCACAAAAAAAAAAAAAAAAATAGCATTGTGGCGCTGTAGAGAAGGGAGAGAGACAAAGGGAGATACAGATGCCCGCGTACCGCAAAAAAAAAAAAATAGCATTCTGGCCGCTGTAGAGAAGGGAGAGAGACAAAGGGAGATATAGATGGCATATGGCAAGAGCGGAAGCAGGGAGAACCTCAGGGAGCTAGTCCATTGAGAGATGATGGAGACTTCAGTTAGAACCACAGCGGGAGAGAGAGAAGGAAGTGGATGTTTTCTTGACTGATTCCATTTCAACTGTGTAGATAGATACTTCCGCTCATGCCCGTTTTCTGAAATACGCAGCTATGGTCGTATGAATTTGGACATTTGGAGAAACCTCAAACCACTTGAAAAAATACATCTGGAGCATTTTTTTTCTTTTCTTTTTTGGCTATTTGTATTGTGAGGTGGTTGCAATGTAACTTTCTCTGGTTGCTCTCATGACATTCATTGCTGACCTTTGACCCCTCTGTCCTCTTTCCCAGGTCGTCCCATTCCACCTACATCCTCGTCTAGCCTCCTCCCATCTGCTCAGCTGCCTAGCTCCCATAATCCTCCACCAGTTAGCTGCCAGATGCCATTGCTAGACAGCAACACCTCCCATCAAATCATGGACACCAACCCCGATGAGGAGTTCTCCCCCAATTCATACCTGCTCAGAGCATGCTCAGGGCCCCAGCAAGCCTCCAGCGGTGGTAAGGAAACTGTGGTGTCTGAACATGTTGTGTGTGTGACAGTCTCGAGTGTCCTGCAAAATGACAACTCTGAAACAAGGGCTGGGGAGAAGGTGGTGTGGGGAGCGGGGAGGTGAAGCGCGCTTGTCGTTTGGTGGCATTGCAGTTCCAGAGTATGTTTGTTTAAAGGCTGCAGTTACTGAAGAGGCATTGCTTAGCTGAACAGAGTGGGAGGAATTGGCCCACCGCTGCATGTGAGAGCATGCAGGTCTCAAGGGGGAAGTGCAGAGAGACGATGGAATATTGAATGCTGTATTACTACAATTCTGGTCATAGCCAAGTGACCCCGGACACCCTCACGTGCCCAGTGTGTGTGCATCTCAGATCTCTTGTTTTTTTGATGGTTGGCTTCTGACTCTTTCTTGCTTGTTTAGATGATTTTGCGATTAAAATGTGTTCCCTTGACATGAATGCTGAATGTCTGGCCAAGTCTGAAGTGTTCGGGGGGTGACCTCTCCTCTAACCCTCTATTTGTCCCACTTCACTTGAAATTAACAAGCTGATCGCGTGGTACCATGATATATACTGCCTCTAAATCCCTGGTTCTCATGGTGATTTTCACATTCACAGAGCAAAGGGACTGCTCACAGCGTTCCATTCCCCTTTTGAGGATTTTGTGGTACCCGCCTCAGTTCCAGATCTCTAAATCTTAGATGGAATTGTCCCAGGTCCCACACTAGCCCTGCCTTATTTCAATCTCTGCTGTTGGTGGTATGTTCACAAAACATGTGAGTGTCGGATTGAGCAATATCTAGGGTTAAGCACCCATGGGCCCAAGGAAAGACATTTGCAAAAATTCACTGCTTCCGACCCCAAGGCTTTGGAGTTATCTTTTGAGTTGGTCACTCGTGGTGTTCCTTAGCATGTCCCATCAAAAGCAATCCAGAGCTTTCCATGCCAAGAGTGTTTCTTGATGGGATTGTGTTTTAGCTCCACCCATGAGTATATGCCACCAGTGGCCTCAACCTCTACAATTACAGAGGACCTCGTAAATACATTTAAGATGATTCATTCAGGAGATGGAATGATGTACTGCTACTTATGATGGCCTATGCCCTTCTTCAAAGCCAGGCCTGATATATTTAGTAAACTCATATTCTTTTTCAAAAAAAATTACCTAATCAAATCTCTCATCAAATGAGCAATCCATTGTTGATATTATAAAGGGCTTTAATCTACCATAAATCTTTATTAGAACTCATCAGAACTTCTAGTTTGAGAGAAATGTGATTATGGCACTCTTAAAATGACATTACATCATTGGGGTGATTGGTTTATCATTTGGAGAAGAGACATCAATCATGACTAGCGTAACCACACAGTAAATGAATTCAACCTTTCTACCGCGGAACAATGACACTGTAATTGCTCAAAATCAGGCTTAGAATGAAATCGGAAAATGCTCTTTCTTCAAATATGATGTTAACTTAATGGAATATATTATGAAAAATCATGTTTGAGGACATACTATATAATTAAAAATATGTGGAAATATATTCCCTTTTTTCCTTTCATCAGAACCTGATTTTAGCTACAGGATCTTTTTTTTTTTTTTTTTTTTTTTTTTTTTGCTGCAGAGATTATGTTGCATTTAATTGAACTATCCTCGCTTATGTTTTGCTGCCTTTTATTTCATACTATGTAATTGTGATGAATATTGTATTATAAAGTACAAGACGCTTTTGAAATGAGGCACACCTGCTGATAGCTTTTTAAAAAAGATGATTATTAGCAAGAAAATGAGCTTTTAAAAACTATATCCTTTTATGCATATATGTATACCCAAGCCAAGTTGATTTCCATAAGAAGGGTCAGTTCTTAATCTCAGGGCTGTCTAGAATGTTTGCTTAGTAATAACGCTGTGAGTGATTTCTTTTCTTTTGGACGTTGTATCAGATTGTGAGTGGTTGATAGGGAGTTTTTGTTGATTTTCTGCCTAATCAAGACCTCATTTTGGTGGACACAACAGATGTGTGTGTTCAGAGTCAAACTTATCCATTTTTTCATCACTCACACCAATTTGTTCAGCTCACTTAAGATTGATAGCAATTTAAGCTTCAGTAACGGCAAAATACCACAGACAATTTGAGGGTCCATTTTCATCCCACACAAGAAGTACCGTGATACGATTTCTTCACCCTTAGGGGTGAAGACACCAATGTGCAACATCCTTGTTTTCAGGGGGGTCCTTACCTGAGAACTGGTTAAAGCTCCGGCCAACACGCAGCCATTCAAAATCCTTGACTCTGGCCTAGCGCTGAAGTGAGTGCAAAATCAAGTTCAAATGTGTGTGCTCACGTGTGTGTGTGTGTGTTGCAGAATGGATTTGGGGTCCAGGACAAATTGGGGATTCTATCAAGATCTGAATGCAGTTGCCATGAATTTAAATTTGACATAAAGGATTGAAAATAGAATTTGACACAGAAGGTGCAAAGTACAGAGCCACGCCTGGGTGTTCTGAATTGAGTTTGATGAAAAGGGGCTGGATTTTTCGGTCGGTGCGGAGGCACAAAGCAAGCGACCATGTGATTGATTATGTTATGTTTAGCTGGTTAATAACACAGAACTTTTGAATTTGGTCTCTTGGCAATGACCTTGTGCTTTGAAGATCTGGTCCAGTTTGGTCTTCGCCTCTTTCTTAGGTGAAATAAAACCCCTTCCAACACTTTCTTCAGCCCATATATGACAGTAAAAGAATTATTTCCTGCTGTCCTCTTATTGTTGCTGTTATGAATTGACGTTAGTGAAGCCCATCATTAGGAGAGTGACTGCACTCATTTCCTGCCCAAAGAGCCTCTGTTCTAAAGAGACAAACTGGACATAAACTGTACGACTAAAACGTTTTTGACATGAACACCTCCTCAAAGCAACAAAAAAATTTCACCTTTATGGTTCCACCGTCATTATTTTCTATGACTGTAGTGCATTCTTTAGTGGACGGTACTAAAACCTTGGCACCTTTGCAGCCAAATTGCTCTCACCTTCAATCTATGCCAATCGTGCAGATACCCAGGTACAGCTAGTGAGATGCTTAGAAGAGGAGCGTTTCCCATCACCTCAAGCATTTTCTTCCAGATAGCTGAACTCCAGCAAGTGGCTCATCCCGTGTTCTGACCTTCTGCCAGGACAGGTCAGCTTCAAAGATGTTTCTTGTCTATAGCAGCATACTTTCAAATCTATGAAATAACTCATCTGGAAGAAAAAAATCTGGATCTCAGTGGCAGCATAATGGAGGCTCCTGCCAATGGACAAATAAGACTACCTTCCAAATCAGAATGGGGTTTGCACTTTGCTCTCAGAATATGAGGCAGAAAATACCCGGCCAGCCACATTATGGTCTAAAAGCATTGGCTTACCTCCTCCACTCTAAGAGGTTGAGTTTTCGTTTTCTTGAAAGTCTAAATGGAAGGAGTTTGGAATACTCATTAGTAACATCAAATGATACAGAAGAAATGTAATCAGTATGCCTCTGCCAGGACCCTTTCCATAGGTTCTGTGTGGCAAAGGAGCTGTCCCTGCGGGAGAGTGTCAGTTTGTTAAAGTGCATTGAAAGTGCCCAGCTTTTTTTTTTTTTTATAACATCTTTATTGGAGTGTAATTGCTTTACAATGTCGTGTCAGTTTCTGCTGTATAACAAAGTGAATCAGCTATAGGTATGCATCTATCCCCATATCCCCTCCCTCTTGCGTCTCCCTCCCGCCCTCCCTATCCCACCCCTCTAGGTGGTCAAAAAGCACCAACCAGCTCTTTTTCAAAAAGCAACGCCTTGGTTAATTCTAAAGAACGTAATACTTCAAAACCAGCAAGCTCCCGCTTCCCTAGAGTGGTCCAGGAATTCAATTGCCTAGCTAATTTAATGATTCTCTTGTTTATCTGGCATCATAAAGCAAAAGACCTTTACTCATTCAATAATTCAGCCATCCATTCATTCATTCATTCCTTTTCTTACATCTTCCCTGTAATTTGTGACAGCTTATAACAATTTTTTTTTAAACTGGAGAGCTATAAAATGATACAGTAAAGATAAAGGGAAAAATCTAGGGGGAAGAACGTACACGTAGGCTTATATACTATACATAAAGTCCTGTTCCGTTATTTAAGATAGAAAACTTGATTCTAAGCTTCCTAGAAACCAGAGCAAAAAGAGAAAGAGCAAAGATGCACAACATCTGTGAGATAAAAGCAAATCAACTGACAGCATCGGGGAAATTCTGTGAATGCTTATAGTGAGGCCAGCAAGAAATCTCTCTTCCAGGAGATGATGTGTGCATTCCAGATGAACGATTCTCAGGAACATGCCATAATTCATACGCTAAAGAATATCCTGTCAAAGTGTCTTATAACCTCCCTCCACATAAGCCATAGAGAATATTTGCACTTAAAAAACCATTCTACTAATGCACCAAAATTGCACCGCCCAAGGGCAAAACTTGACTTGGTCCGTCCATAGACCTTAGTTCTATAAAGGGGCGTGTAAACCGTATGGCCCATAGACAATAAACCTTAAATATCATTGCTCATAGCTAAATATTTACAGGAATTAGCCAACTTTGGGGTGATAGTCGCCCCCCAGAACCTGAAAAGCAGATGTTCTATGTTACAGATTTGTCTTGACAGCCATGGAGAAGTGAGAAATGATATCCTCTCCTGAACACTAAAGCACTGCCCTAGACAGCCTCACTCATCTGGCTTCTCCCACCATCCACGGGGCTGGATGTGGGATGAGGAAGAAGCGGGGGTGCACAGAAATTTTTTAAGTTAATGAAAGGTCTTATATATTTTAGGTTTGGGGAAGAATTTTTCCTTTCATATGTTACACATTTTCTTGCCTCCTTAAACAGATTATGCCCACTATAATTTAATTTAGTTTAGGATTTCCTGAATAGCTCACAGCAATTCTTATGCGTTTGGGTGATTGGACTGTGCTGATAATACGAAGTCATTTTCTTTTAGAAGTCGTTCTACGTTGTGAAGCTGTTTATCCGACCTCTTTTAAGGTCCCGCATTTTAACTTTAGTCTGTTCTTTCTAGGCTGTTGTTTCTTCTCTCAGCTTCACTTCATGACGCAGAAACCTCCGCTGGAGGATTCCTGGTGTCAGTCCACAATAGATGCTCAATAAGTATTTATTAAATAAGTGAATTAATTAGTGTCTTCAGTAACTGCTAAATGTAATGTTTTTCATCATGTATGAATGAAGAAAATGGATCCTAATGGGGAAGGAAGGCAGGTTAGACTATCCCAGCTCAGGGAAATATACTTATTTTACAAAACATATTCAATATACCTATTTTTTGTTTTGTTTTGTCTGTTTTTCTGTGCTCTAGAACTTTGTAGATCGTCTTTAAATGAGAAGGTTTTGAAAAATACTTTTTGTACATATCATGACAAGTAGTGGCAGAGCCAACGTAAGGGCCCCAGAGGGGGCCCCAGGTGGGAGCCTCAGTCAAAGGAGTCCTCACCTGTCTGGGAGAGATTTCATTCTTCACTCTTGATTTGGGCGTCAGGAAATCGAGTCCACACGTCATTTCCTCTCCCAAATTGGATTTGTTTTATGCATGAGTCCCTTGGTTCCCATTTCTCCTCCATCAACTTGGATGTTGGGGTCAGATGTTCAGAGCTACCTGTAATCCCCTTCTGGTTCCAGGCGTTGGTTTGGCCACCTCTCCTCCAGAGGGGTTCCCAGCATACCAGCAGCATGGAGTAAGTCCTGGATGCCATCTCAAGGCTGAGTAGGGCACACTCACCCCCTACTCCTGCCCTAAATGCAAAGCCCATGGGATTGGCTCTCAGCCCGAGGCCTTCTTCTCCCTCCATGCTAGCTATTATGCTGAGCATTTTATATACCTTACTTCATTTACTTTCATTTAACCGCCACCACATCCCAGTGCAGCAAGAATCGCCATCATACCCATTCTATTGATGAGAAAACTGTGGCACAAAGAAGTTAAGTGACCAAAGTCACAAAACTGGAAAATGAAGGGCCTGGGTTTCAAACCCAACCTTCCTAATTCCAGAGACTTTTCTCCCCACCCCTCTGTTAAATGTTCACCTCTAAAACATTTGTGTGGCTTATTGAAACAGAAGACAATGAATGCATTGCGTTAAGGGGCATGAGTTACAGTGTTCAGAAGGTTGGGAAAAAACTGACACAGCATCACAAAATACTCCTCACCTCCACTGCTTGGCAAACACACATCTCCCCTGACTCTTTCCAGAAGATTCTGGTTGAATAAGTTCAGGAGGAACCCAGGAACTGTGATTTCACTCCTCTCTTCGGATGATTCTTAGGGTCTGGCAAGTTTGGGAAGCATGAGTGTAATGGGAAGGCTCTAAAGCAGAAGCTGAAGAACTTAGTTTTTCTATACTCTGTCCCTGATTCAGTTCACAGCACGATCTTTAATAATCCCGTGCCTCAGTTTCCCTACCTGTCAAGGTTGAGCATTGCCCCAAAAGGTCTCTGAGCTTCCCTTCTTGCTATAACATTCTTTGTGTGTGTGAGTTCCTTGCATCCAGCTGGACCAGACTGTCCCCACGTTTATAGGCCCCCCAAACCCCCCTTACTGCATAGCGTGGATTTCACCCCATCCTCTAGGGCTTTGTCAAAATTGAGACCTACACAGTCATGCAAAGCAGCTGCTTGCAGTTTCCCTGCAGAAGCTGAGAAGCGTGATTTGGGGGTCTGATGACACTTGGTTGAAAATGTCAATATCCGTCCCAGCAGGCAGAAAAAGCAAGCACCTGTACCACTGACCTGGGCTCCCAGAGAGCCTCACCCCAGCCTCTGAAACAAGGTCTTCCACTCTGAGATTGGGAATTGGTAGTTCTCAGGGACTCTCTTGACATTGCTAAACAGAGGTTGGACCTTTTCTTGTTTTTATTTGTGCCTTCTTGTAATGCACTTGCGTGTGCATGTGTACACACACACAAACACGTAGTTTGTAGGTTCACCAGTTTCCAGCCCAGCCAGGCCTGGGACTGCTGTTCTGCACCACAGCGCAAATGAGCACACAGGCAAGATGGACAGAGAATTCCTTTGGAGATGCGTAGCACAGAAGTGACATACAGCAGTGAGATGTTTCTTCTCAGCAAATAATCTTGCTATTGACAAAGTTCCCAAGGTCGATAAGCACTGTGTACCTTCTACCTCTCCATCTCTCTCCCTGGCTTCATGGTACATACAAGATGTCCTCTATGTGACATCTTAACAGTTTCCTGCCCCTAACAATTTTTACCCAGAACTTCAGCTTCTCCCAATTTTTCTTCAAGACTACATTTAATTCTAACTAGCTTCTCCCATAATATTAAATAGCCATTTAAAAATGTGGTCCCAGGGCTTCCCTGGTGGCGCAGTTGTTGAGAGTCCGCCGGCCGACGCAGGGGACATGGGTTCCTGCCCCAGTCTGGGAATATCCCACATGCCGCGGAGCAGCTGGGCCCGTGAGCCGTGGCCTCTGAGCCTGTGTGTCCGGAGCCTGTGCTCCGCAACGGGAGAGGCCACAGCAGTGAGAGGCCCGCGTACCGCAAAAAAAAAAAAAAAAAAAAAAAATGTGGTCCCAGTCCCTTGCTAGAAATGTCTCAGTGCTCTATTAAATGGAAAGATAGATTTCTTTTACCAGTGGGCAGTTTCAACAGAAGTTATAACCCCAGTCCCTGGTAAATCTCTTAAACCCCTCCCAAAAATAATAATTAAGAATAACTGTAGGGCTTCCCTGGTGGCGCAGTGGTTGAGAGTCCGCCTGCTGATGCAGGGGACATGGGTTCGTGCCCCGGTCTGGGAAGATCCCACATGCCGCGGAGCAGCTGGGCCGGTGAGCCATGGCCGCTGGGCCTGTGCGTCTGGAGCCTGTGCTCCACAACCGGAGAGACCACAACAGTGAGAGGCCCGCGTACCACAAAAAAAAAAAAAAAAAAAGAATAACTGTAGTCTATACTAGTTTGATTCAAATCATAGCTCAGCCACTTTCTAACACTGTGATCGTGAATGACTTACTTCATCTGTGCCTCGTTTTTTTTAATCAGTAAAATAGTAATAAAATCTACAATTCCTAAAGTTGTCATGAATATTAAAGGACATTCTGATGCATCTGAATATCTTGAAAGGAGATTTAGATGGAAGAGAGATCAGGTTTGATGTTATTTATTTTTTACTTTAGCAAATACATTGTGATAAAATATACATAACATGAAATTTACCTGTTTTTAAATATCATGTTTAAGTGTACCATTCTGCGGCACGAAGTACATTCACATTGTGGTGCACCTGTCACCACCGTCCATCTCCAGAACTTTTTCATCTTCCCAACAGAAACTCTCTGCCCGTTGAACACTAACTCCCTACTCACCCCAGCCCCTTGCAACCACCGTTTTACTTTCTGTCTCTATGAATTTGGCTACTCTAGGTACCTCAGATAAGTGGAATCACACAATATGTGTCTTTTTGTGACCAGCTTATGTCACTTAGTATAATGACTTCAAGATTCATCCATGTTGTGTCAGGTGTCAGAATTTCCTCCCTTTATGAGGCTGAATACTGTTCTTTTGTATCTGTATACATTTCAATTACATTCAAATACATTTCAATTATTCATTTATCAGTCACTAGACGCTTGGGTCATTTCCACCTTTTGGCTATCGTGATTCATACTGCTATGAGCACTGGTGTACAGATATCTGTTCGAGGACCAGCTCTGACTTCTTTTGGGTATATACCCAGAAGTGGAATCCCTGAATCGTATAGTAATTCTGCGTTTAATTTTTTGAGGACTTGCCATACCATTTTCCATAGTGGCTATACCATTTTATTACCCCGCCAGCAATGCGCAAGAGTTACAATTTCTCTACATCCTTCTAACACTTGTTATTTTCTGTGTGTTTTTTTTTAAATAATTGCCGTCATAATGCATGTGAAGTGGTTTTGATTCGCATTTACCTAATAATTAGTGATGTTCAGCATCTTTGCATGTACTTATTGGCCATTTGTATATCTTCTTTGGAAAAATGTTTATTCAGGTTCTTTGCCCACTTTGTAATCAGGTTGTTTGTTTTGTTGTCGTTGTTGAGTTGTAGGAGTTCTTTATATACACGCATATCCCGTTTTATTGTGCTTTGCTTTATTGCGTTTCACAGATATTATGATTTTTACAAATTGAAGGTTTGTGGCAACCCTGAATCAAGCAAGTCTATTGGTGGCATTTTTCCAACAGCGTTTCCTCACTTCGTGTCTCTGTGTCACGTTTTGTAATTCTTGCAAAATTTCAGTGTTTCATTCTTATTATATTTGATATGGTGATCCCTGATCAGTGATCTTTGCTGTTATTACTCTGACTCACTGAAAGCTCAGATGATAGTTAGCATTTTTTAGCAGTAAAGTTTGTTTTTTGTTTGTTTGTTTTGTGGTATGTGGGCCTCTCACCATTGTGGCCTCTCCCGTTGCGGAGCACAGGCTCCGGACGTGCAGACTCAGCGGCCATGGCTCACGGGCCCAGCCGCTCTGTGGCATGTGGGATCTTCCCAGACCGGGGCACAAACCCGCGTCCCCTGCATCGGCAGGTGGACTCCCAACCACTGCGCCACCAAGGAAGCCCCTTAGCAGTAAAGTATTTTTAATTAAGGTATGTGCATTGTTTTTTTAGACATAATGCTATTGTACATTTAATAGACTACAGTATAGCGTAAAGATAACTTTAAATGCACTGGTAGACAAAAAAATTCATGTAACTTGCTTTATTGCAATATTAGCTTTATTGTGGTGGTCTGAAACCAAACCCACAGTATCTTTGAGGTCTGCCTGTACTCTGGATATCCGTCACTTATTAGAAATATGATTTGGAAATATTTTCTTGAATTCTGGAGGTTGCCTTTTCACTCTGTCGAGTGTCCTTTGATGTGCACCAGATTTTAATTTTGATGTTGTCCCACTTACCTATTCTCTTCCGTACCCTGTGCATTTAGTGTCATATAACAAACACTTGTAAGGGCTTTTTTTTTTTTTTTTTTTTTTTTTTTTGCGGTACGCGGGCCTCTCACTGTTGCAGCCTCTCCCGCTGCGGAGCACAGGCTCCGGATGCGCAGGCTCAGCGGCCATGGCTCACGGGCCCAGCTGCTCCGCGGCACGTGGGATCCTCCCGGAGCGGGACACGAACCCGCGTCCCCTGCATCAGCAGGCGGACTGTCAACCACTGCGCCACGAGGGAAGCCCTGTAAGGGCTTATTTTATAGCAGCCATTGTTTTAATGATTTTTACATAGGGCAGCTCATTTAATCCTTCTTACCAATGAGAACAGGAAAATCAGCCCTTGACGCTGGGAATTGGCCTGACACTAGCGTCCGGGCATAAGTGCTGTTAGGAGCTGGCCTGGCATTCCCAGCTAGGTCATGGTGTTCTCCCCTTGAACCTAAGCAAGCTTACCGAATACCAGCATTCATCAAGACCTCTCTGTGGTTGGGATAAAGTGAGATAAAGTGAAAGCAAGACCACGTCATAATCTTGCCTGAACACAGACAGAAAGCAAGTCACTATCCCAAACGGAAAAGTACAAAACACCCCCCTCTCCAGGCTGAAATGAGTGACTGTACTTTCTTTGCCAATGGCAGTGTTAGCCTCTTCTAGTCAGTCTTCTATAGATGAAATATATTGCGATCCAATTAGGATGATTCCCACTGACTGACAGCACCAAATGGAGAGTGAACCGGGTTCTTTGGCCCCTCCCTAAAATCACTGACCACGGCCCTCTCTAATACCCTCTACTGAAGCACCCCATGGTGCCCCGCTGTGTATCTTCTCCCTCCTTGCAATGAGTTAATAAACCCATCTTTGTTTGGTTTGACCACAGTATGTTCCTAGTGGTGTTTTGGCTGGAGGACATTGACACCGTTATGCTGTGGGTTGGTATGATCTCCTGTTCAACAGACGGGAAAACTGTGGAACAGAGAGGTTAAGTAACTTGCCCAAGGATACACAGTGAATCAGCAGTACAACAGGAACAAAGAAATCAGTCTCTAGCATGATAAGTATATAGAAATTTAAGTAAATTTTTAAAAGACAGCTCCCAAAAAATTGGTTCAAGAAATAAAAAATAGTTATCATTTCCTACATGGCTCAGGTCTTAAACACTGAATAATGATCTAAGCATTATATCTGAAGGATGGGGCAATGGAAAAGTACATATGTGGATGGGGCAGGTAGAAGAAGAAGCCTAGATCTGCCTTTTTCTAGTGAGAAGTTACTAGGTAATGCCTAAAATTGAAAATGCAAGAAATAGCAGCAAAGCCTGTTATTTATAGACCTGGAGATAAATACCAAAATAGTCAGCTAAAATAAAGGTAAATGTTGTTGCCTCTGGGAAAGAAGAAATTGGTGATGATGCAAAAGGATTGCTATTTTTGAAGCGAACGCTGTAGAACTATTCGATTCTTTAAACTATGCGCATTTTTTTTCTTTTGACAAACAGAAAAGAATTTTAAAAGAAAGTACAAGAGATTGGTCACGCAAAACACTTAATACAGTGTTAGAACCCCAAATGGTAGCTGTTTAATATCATCAGACATATTTTCACTCAACAAACGTATGTTGATCAGAGGCTATGTCTCTGAGGTGATACCGGGCGATGCGAACTTGGAAGGTTGGGCACTGGAGCATTTTCATCAGATCTGTAGATTTGTCTTGTATCTGTTTATTAGGGAGCCCTGTGGAGCTGTTAGGGTTTTAGAGCTTTATCCCAACCCAGCCCCGAGCCCTGCTGAAAAATCCCAGGCTTAGGATGGCATGAGACAGAGAAGATATCCTAATGACTGTTCCTCCTCAGCACTAACCCAGTAGCCGTCTAAGTACAGGTCCCATATTTTCCCCAAAACTTTCCCAACCAGCTCAGCCCAACTCCAGCCAGAGTCAGAATTGCACAAGTATTATAGTCTGCCTTATTCAATTCAGCACCTCATTACATTCTGAATTGTAATATTCTCTTGGTATTTCATGCATAGAAGTCACTTGTGTCAACATTAAGTTGTCACCACTTCAAGACAAGGGTCATTTCTTTGGTCTTTTTGTATCATTTAGCCATTGGTACATGTTGAGATGAGCTAAGGCAGACTTATCGATCTAGCTTTCAAAGGACAGTGGTAGACTGGGGCAGCAAAAAGGTGGATGCATCCCCAGTTAAAGTCTTCCAACTTGGGCCAGTTGACTGAAGGTCACTGTAATGTTTTTACATCTGAGATCATCTATGATTGTGGGTGTGAGCTTGATCACTGTTAGAAAGAACAGAAAAGGTACCCTAGGGCATGATGAGAAAAGATGCATGTTTGTCCAATCTATTGTCTTCCTTGGATCTAAGGAATCTCTCTCTCTTCATTCTTTTTAGCAGCTGTTCTCCTGAGTTGATGGTGCTTTTGAGCACCATAGTTGTTTCTATTGATCACTTTTTGGTGGAACAGTCATAATCTGGGAAACTAGCCTGGTAGATGCATGGCCTTAGCATCTATACCAGTTTCCCAGGGCCACTGTTATAAGGCATCACACACTGGGTAGTTTAAAACCACAGAAATGTATTCCCTTACAGTTCTAGAGGCTAGAAGTCTAAAATCAAGGTGCTGGCTGGTCCGTGCTTCCTGCAAAGGTTCTAGGGAACAATCTTTCCTTGTGTCTCCTCACTCCTGGTGGTTGCTGGAAATCCTTGGCTTTCCTCGTTTGTAGTTGCATAGCTCAATCCCTGCCTCCATCTTCACGTGGCTCTCTTCTCCCTGTATGTGTCTCTGGGTCCCCAAATCTCTCTTTATAAGGAGACCAGTGATTGGATTTAGAGCTCACCCTAATCCAGTAAAACCTCATTTTAATTCGATCTGCAAAGACCCTATTTCCAGATAAGGTCATTTTCACAGGGACCAGGGGTTAAGACTTCAACATATCTTTTGGAGGAACACAATTCACCCACAGCAGAATCCAACTGAATCCAAAGCAAGACAGAGCTACTAGACGTTGGGCGTCAGAGTAGAGCTCAAAGCCTCCTGTCTTACTTCTGTGACATTGGAAGAAGCATCATCCCTCTTGCCTTCCTCCCACTTGTGTTCTAGATCCCATCTGGTCCCACCTTCACCCTGTGTTAAGGATCCCCTCTGGAGGATCTTTGCCAACAGGATTTAAATAAGTGGAGAATTACTCGTCTCCTTAAAAAGTTTCTTGAAAACGTTGTCTAGCCCCTCTCTACTTTCTCACTTTCCTTATACTCTGCAACCCCTTATTTTTACTTACTTAATAACTGCTTTTACGACATTCACAAATAGCCCCCATTTGCTAAATTTAATAAATGTCTCATCATATCTTACATTTCCCTTCTTCACCGCTCCTCCCACCTTGAAATGCCATTTCCTTTGGCATCTACTGTTCCACATTCTCTTCATTCTTATTCCTATGTTTCTGGCCACTTCTGTCTTCCCATAGATGCCCCCTTCTCTGTTGCTCCCTTAAATGTCAGGGTATCTATAAACCCAGGCCCCCTTTCCTTTCCTTTTTATGCACTCTCCCATGGGTGATCATCTACACTCATAACTAAAATTAACTATCTATGAGTTTATCACCCTGATAATCCATTTCTCCAGGTCAAATCTTTTACCCGATATATCTAAATGTCCCCTGTATATTTCTGCTAGGATGTCCAGCAGGCAATTCAAATACAACAGCTCTGAAATGAAACTCAAAAATCTCAGCATATTTAATCCCAAACATATTCTTTCCATCTGATTCATGTCTGGTATTCCTCGTCTCAGTCCATGCACTATCATCCAGTCAGTCGCTCAAGCCAGAAACCTAGAAACCAGGCTTTCTGTTCCTCAGTTCTACGGAGAATAAATTTGCAAACACTATCAAATTTGACTCTTAAATATTTTCGTATCCCTGCTACCACTACCCTAGCTCAAATTTCTATTATCTTTGGCCTGGAGACATAATTGATTCTAACTGGCTATTCTTTCTTTTTGTCTCTGTCATCTAATTCTTTCTCACATTTCTGTTAGCAGAGTTTCCGTAAAACGTGTATCTCAACACATCTCTCTGCTCCTTCAGACTCTTTGGGGGGACCCCTTGTTCCCTGGATATAGCCTATACATTTCAGCATATCACAGAAGGCTCCTATTCACGTCCCTATCCCCATCTCTCACTGTTCACCCCACTCCGTACATCGTTCCTGAATGTGGCACACTCGTGCTGTAGAGTCTTTGCATGTGGTGGTCTTTCCTCCGGGAAGCCTTCTGGTCTACCTGATCTGGGTTAGTCACCCTTCCATGGTTCCCCATGCTGTTATTGAACTCACCATCTGACTGAACTCAACACTGGATTTAAGCTCGTTGAAGACAAGAACCATATCTGCCTTGTGTCCCATTTTACTTTACGCATTTAGCTAGCACAGTGCCTGGCACAGAGCAGGTGCTCAATAAAAGGTGAATGAACAAATAAATAGGAACAAAGTCAGAGAATGGAGGAAAGGTGTGCAGAGGCTATTTTCGATTTCCGAAGAATGGTCCAAGAAAGTAGTGGGGGCAGACCCTGGCTCACAGGCTGTTTTCCTCATCCTAGAAGAGGTAAAGAATTAAGAAGGTATTTCTGGTTGATGGAATATGCAGTGTGCATGGCAAAGAAATCCAGAAGCAAGCAAAGAAAACCAGTATAGTTAATATTTCAACTCTAGAATCTGAATAAACCAGTAAAGTATAGAAAAACTATTTTGTATGGTGCTTTAAAGTTCCAGGACCAGCTTTCCCCCTGATTCCTCCAAGGCCCCCAGCCCTCTCTTTTGTCATTTTCTGTCACATCTTGTGTTTTACGATTTCTGTGGCTTATTATCCTATTCCTTTCTGGTGCTTGTAAAATACAAGAATGTGAAGGCACATGCGTTTTTGATACTGAAGCATTTAGGCAGTTATCACTTCAATTAATGTTTTCTGCTAGAGTTGTATTTTAGTGGAAAACAATAATTGTTTCAAAGACAGCATCTTGGAGTTGAACCAATTCTATCAGTGAACAGTCAACCATGGGAAGCTAACAATAAAGGCAATGATCAATCGTCCTTTTTCCTTCCCTCTCCCACTGCAAAGGCAGACTTTGCATCCCTTCACTTTAAAAAAAAAAAAACACAAGCTGACGGTGTAGCATCTTTTTTAACACCTCAGCAGAACAGTCGTGTCCCCTTCTCAGAAAGACCCCTAATTTATCTTTATCACATTTTCCCACCCCTCACCCTCACTCAGGATCTACGAAGATGCACCTGTGCAAATTAGGACCTTACAAATCCCTGCTTTTCAATTGTGTTGATGTCCAACCGTGGACTGAGTGGGGGTGGGGGTGGGGGGAGCAGGGCTCATATTCCCTCATGCCAGCCCCCCAAGTAGTTCCACCGTGCATTTGGTGGCATTCACACTTGACTGGAATCGCATTTCAATCTGTTCCATCTGATTGGATACTGGGTTTTCTTCCCCGTCTGTGGTAATGGAGCACTCTTTCCAAGTTCCCAAGGTTATTTTCATCTCAATGACCTTTTCCATCTCCCTGGGGCGCCTGGCCATTACCCACCCCACTTTCACTCTGCCTGCTTAAGATATTGCTTTATGTGTTACTCTTGCAGCAGTTGACTGTTGTCTGTGATACATTTCTATTCGCGATTTTACTGGAGCAGTGATCTTTATCAGCCTGTGACCCCGCCCCTATTTCTAGGTGGGTTCTCTCTCCGGTAGAGCAATTTGCTTGAAAAAGTGGGAAGAGATAGGATGGGACACCACCTATTTAAATAAGAGGATGCTGGGATTTCTGTTTCTTTTGCTAACCTGTGCACCTCCTCTTGAAGACTGAAAACTGGTTAGCATATAAGAGACTGAAAATGGGTTGTGAAAATAATTCACAGGGAGGGAAAAAAGTCTTATTACACTGGGCAGGCTTGGCATTTTCTGCCTCTCTTTTTTGATCTCAAATTGCTGAAGGGGTTCAGAAGATAAAAAGAATCTGTGAGACAAAGAAAGAAAATCATGGCAAAGAAGAAAAGAGCCCTGAGGCAGTGGGGGACCAGTGAATCAATCTGTGTCCTAATTCTACAAGAACTCACTGTGTCATCTGGGTGGTCACTTCTCCTCTTGGACCCTCTGTTTTTGATTCTACAGTGCTGGGGAAATTGGGGCCAGATGTTTTGAAAGGTCTCTTCCAACTTTCAAATGTCACAATTCTAGGAAAAGAATAAGAACTAGACACAACACAGTCCACTTCTAAGGATGTCTTGAGTTGCCAAGTCTGTTAAACTAAAACCGTTGTCTCTTTCTAGATGAATGGTGATGATGGTGACAGTGATGGTAATGATGATGATGATATTAAATAATAATCATCACTTATCCTTATATAGCATAACGTATCTTTGATATTGTCTATTTCAAAGAACAAGTTCATGTACATTATCTCAGAGGTTGCAAATATTTGGCCCTCAGACACATGAGCCTGCAAACCTATGTGATTTGTCCTTGCTGGTATTTTTTAAATGTTTTTATTTCGGTGACAACATTGAAAAAACAGATATTTTATATAAACAGTCATAATCCTGTCTTTCTTGAAATAACAACAAATCTAGCGTTACCTGCCTGCACTACATCACGGCCACCAATATCTGCAGTCAGGTAGAGGCTGCGCATTTTAGACGGGGTAGGCGTTTCCCACTTAACTTCTCTATGTGACTGGCTGGGCCTCTGTAGACATTTGAACTGTGATCCCAGTTGTCTAGCTTATGGGTGATGGTGGTGATGATGATGATAATGGGGATGGTAGCACCACCACTGTCATTGATAATAATATCCCTGTTGGTGTACCATTTTTGCCTTTAGAAAACACTATCATATGTAGTACCTATTTATGTTTGTTTGTTTGTTTGGCGGTACGCGGGCCTCTCACCGTTGTGGCCTCTCCCACTGCGGAGCACAGGCTCCGGACACGCAGGCTCAGCGGCCATGGCTCACGGGCCTAGCTGCTCCGTGGCATGTGGGATCTTCCCGGACCGGGGCACGAACCCGTGTCCCCTGCATCGGCAGGCGGACTCCCAACCACTGCGCCACCAGGGAAGCCCTGTAGTATCTATTTAAAACCCCATTACTACCAGATAGTGAGGAGGACATAAAGAGTTTCATTTTCCCCACTTAACAGATAAGACATTTGAGGGTCATAAAACTGAAGTTACTTATCAATGGATAGTAATCAGTCTCTAATGGCCCCAGACTTTCCACTACCAAAGTCTGTTTTGTAAGACTTTGTCTACCTATTCACATGTATTAAGTCATAGTTTGTTTCTCTTTTTTTGTTGTTGTTACATGAAAATACATATATATGTGTTTCAGACTATTGGTTTAACACACTGAACTAATAGAATTCTTACACCTTGGGCTCAGAACACCCCCAAAATAGGCTTTTACCTTCATGACTGATTTCTCTTAACTTCCCCTAAGCTACCAGCAACTTTTTCAACTACCTTTCAGCTACTGTCTTCCTGTACTGTCCGTGATGAGTTTAATTTATTTACCAAGTAAGATTATAACAGCTAACGGTAAAATTCTTTGGTCCCTTTGCACAGTTACTCTGGATTTCTAGGTGGACTTATCAACAAGTATATACAGTTAAGAGGAAGGAGAGCTTACATGGGTCATGAAAAGGTTAGGTGAGTTCTAGGGACCCTGGACCAAATATCTTTATAACATAGCTGAGTTTTATGCTGATCTGCTAAGGTCACTGCCAAGGCAGCCAGATGAAGACTTCAAGCTCAAGTGTTTTGTTGTGGTTGTTCTTTCTGATATGGGAGTATACAGTGTGGAAGATTGCCTCACCTCTAGTTCCGAAGTTAGTATTGGCAGCCACAGAGTGTCAGCACATTTTAATTCAATACCCACAGTACATCCATCGTGTCACGGGCTGGGCATTACCTGCATTTGAAGAGCCATCATCACACCAGAGCCAGGTCCCCTGTCCTCCTTCTGGCATTCTGTCTAATACTGATGAGTTCCGCAGCTCTGAGACTCTGCTGGCCCTAACTTGCCCATGTCCTCATAGCAGCACAAGATCAGATCCCTTTTTCAAAATAACCCAGAGGCTTCTAGGCTTTGATTTTACTCTCACTGTTTTGGAAAAGAGTCAACCTTTACAAAGAGGAAACTTCCTATGCTGAGGAAATTCTGTTTCATTGTATCATCTTGTAAAATGCCTTAAGTCCTTTGTGAAAGGGGCCTCTGGTAGAAACAGATAGACTCTATTCTAGATTGTGAGATGACATTGATAGTGGGCACACTATGGACTTAATTACAGCATTTCGGAGCAGAAATAAGAAATGCTACTTTCAAAGTTGCATGTTAATCATAAAGTCCTAATTTCAGGAATATTAAATGTGGAAAAAACATTTCCTAGAATGGAGGAAGTATAGCACATACATGCTTATAAGCCCAATACATTTCTTTATAAAGGAACAAAAGATATATGCCCGGCTCATATTCATGCCCAGAGTTGCATGTTTTGAATAACTGGGGTCAGATTAGGTTGACCTAAGAAGCATCCCTGTGTTGCAGTGCAACTAAGCTTCAAAGGGACCTCTTCATAGGAGTGGTTTTCCTTCCTGAGGTGAAGGACCAATAGTGCAGCACACCTTCCCCGTTGTCAGGGTGCAGAACCAAAGCAGAGATCGTCTGGAAAGAGCCTTATGTGGGAGGGCAAATGACACCCAAAATCCATTGTGCAGCTACTTGGGGACGGAGGTGATTTCATTTTCCAAGCTATCACGTTTCAGAGGTCAAGGCTAGAAAAAGTACTTGAGAAGTATTTCCCCAGCAGGGCTAAAGGTGGGAGCCCATGCCTTTATTCTGTCTCCATCACAGTTCTGAAAAACCCTCTCGTAAGAGATCCAAAGTCTGTGCCTTACTCCTGTCTCCATTTGGACTATTGTTACCTTGGGCAAGTTCTTTAATTAACTCCTCTATGTTTTAGTTTCACCGTTTTTAACACAGGGATAATTATACTTCAAGATCACGTGTGGGAAAAAAAAATGCCTCTCCTTTCCCAGTGAGAAGCAGGCGTGCAAGTTACCATTATTGTTTATTAATAGTCATGACACCCCACGTGGACAATGAAATCAAGCCCTCCCCCATAGAACTCAGAAGCTTCCTCCAGACTCCCTCATTAAACCTGACTTTCACTCTGAGATTTCACTGGCAGGTAGGCATCACCTTTTTGCTGGGTTTCTTCTTTTCTCGTCGCCTGCATCAAGACCTCCTATCAACAATTAGGCCTGGGCTACTCAGAACTCACCGCCTATAATGATCACAAGAGAAATTCTTAATGGGAAAGTAACTCAGTAGCTACTCAGACCAAAGAGTTGGCAGATTGTAAAAACTCTCCACATACCTCAGGTTCGGAGTTTATACCTGTTTACACCAGTTTCCACAGCCCTCCTCCCTCCATAATTGGTCAGACCGGTTCAAGGTTGAACGATAGATGTGAGAAAAGCAATTTCAGAGAAATTCAGCGCACATTTTAACTTTCTACATTGTAGTAGAAAGTTCCGCTCATAAAACAACTAGGCACACTGATGAAGACCCCTGCCAGTGTCCAATTAGACTTCCTTAAAAAGGAACAAACTCTTTAACTTCATGGGTTTCTGGGGCCTGTTTATCTTTTCCTTTTGGCTTATCACAACTCTTAAATTACCTTAGCATATGCTTTGTTGCTGGTATTTTTCTTCCTTTCCTTTGCCACAGGAAACAGAAAAAGATTTTTATAAGAAGCATTTCAAGAAAGTGTTAGAGGGGGAACAACGTGGGTTAATGAAATCAAGAAGGAAAAAATTTCCAAAGCCTTTTGACACTATGTAGTAGGACAATCATTCAGTACAGGGTCAACCCCTAAGCAAGGTTAGGTGTAATGGGTGACAGATGAACTGAGTTGGGTGTGTCAGCTTTGAATCCTTATTACCCTAGTTTCTGTGTGCCACACAAATTCAGGCTCCCAACAATTCTGCTTAGCATGTTTCTGAATATGGTAAAATAATACCATAAAAGAAAATGTAAGTAATCAAAGTCCTGTGGTATTTCTTCCACCCAAAGATTGTGTCCCAGGGTGTACGTTGACTCCCTGAGAAATATGGCAAAGTAGTTCAATGCAGCACGCATAATCATCTGTTATCCTACCAGGTCTCTTTCACATGGTGAGTACTTTATTAGATAATAAAGTCCTTGAGAGGGGAAGCCTTGTCTTATCTTTAAACCTCTGTTCCCTGTTAAGCGCAGTGCCCAGCATGTCAGAAGCCAGAGATGACTCTGTATTAAATGGATGAGTGGATGGATGAATGGAGAGAAAATACTTGAGTTACTTGATCTTTACGGTTTCTGGTTTCATCAGTGAAGATATAGAATACAGGGCAAGATCCTCATGGCTAAAAAGCAGGCCAGAGTGGCATGTTTTATAAAATATATCTTCATTTCACTTAGAATAAAATCTGGACCACTTATGGCTGACTTCCCATTTCCCCATAGCTGACCTTTCATTCACTTAGCTCCAGTATCATCTCCTCAGACAGGCCTTCTCTCTTTCTGTGTCCTCAACACCCAAGAGAAAGCCTGGCATTTAGCGTATACTCACTATCTGTTGGGTGATTGCCAAATAATAATTTATATTTGCCAAATATTCAGTATGATACTGTCAGAAAATTCTTGAGGTCATTCTGCTTCCCAAACTCCAGTTCAAAAGCAAATAATCTAAAAGGCAAATCCAAGGTGGAAATGTTCCTTTGGTTTTGTCCTCCTAGATAATGGGAAGCTAAGGGGTTGCTTCCTCTCCACCACTCCCCACCAGGAAAAGAAGGAAGGAAGGGAAGGAGGGAGAGAGGGAAAAAGGGAGAGAAAGAAAAAGAAAACCTTGAAAAAGACTGGATCAAACAAAGTTTGGGGGGAAAAAAAGTTGTAAGACTTCTCAAAGTCTTTCATATGCTTATGGGAACTGAGAATCTTCGAGAGGAGAATAGATGCCTTGTTTCTAAAAACGATTTGACCAGGCAGCATTGTTCCTCTTCCTCCTGAAGATTTGGAGGGACTCATCTTGGCATACCTTTTGGGAAACAGAAAGTTAAGGACTGACATCTGCAGAATATTTACCATAGTCCCAGGCACTGTACCAGGCATTTCAAGTTTGTCACTTGCTTTGGTCCCTCTGCCTTTTATTGATGAAGAAAATGAGCCTCTCAGAGTTTAGCTAACTTGACCAAATCATGTAACCATCAAATCAAGTATAGCAGCCAGGATTTGAACCATTTCTGCTTGATTCCAATGGCCCTGATCTTCTCACTGCTCCACACTTCTCAAAAGGGTGCTTCAACTTCATTAAAGCAGATGTTCTTGCTAGCAAGCTCTAGAGCCACCTTGAGAGCTTATAAGATGCAGATGTCTAGGCCCTCTACCAGCATTTTTAATTCGGTAGGTCCGAGGTTGGACCTGTACATTTGCATTTCTAACAGGTTACCAAGTAGTGTCCGATACTGCTGGTCTGGGACCCACATTTTAAGAAGCACTGTCTTAAACAGTGAGTATCTCTGTTTCACGTTGTTTCGAAATAATGTTCTTAGAGGCTTGAGAAGCTGAAGATTCTAGCAGGTAGCTTTTACTGCCCTCAAATGATACGACAAATTCATTTCAATGCACAACACTTCTTGAGTATCTACTGTTACAGACACATTATGTGGTACACAGAGATGAAAGTCAGAGATGACTAACACCAGGTACATGGCCTTAGGGAGACCCTTATCTAGCTAGTGGCAGGATGGGCTGAGGAGAGGCACTAAGGAGAGCAGAAATAAACAGATGACGGTGATACAGCAGGTCAGGTGTTCAGATTAATGTGGGACACAATACTAGAATGGAACAGCCAGCCCCTCCCCACCTGAGCTACAGCTGGGATGGGGGAAAATCTCCCTACACCTGACTGCTAAATCATGATTAGTAGTCAGCTGAGAGGGGCAGGTGGGGTTCCAGGAAAAGCCAACAGCAAGTGCAAAGGCACGGAGATAGCAAAGGACATGGTGCATTTGGAGAAGGCTTGGGGAAGTGTTGATGCCAAGACCAGCATGCAGATGTATCTAGATCCAGGCCAAGAGCGGGAATGACCGGAAGTGAGGGTGGAATCTGGTTGTAAAGGGCCCTGTCTGCATACCACGGATTTTAAATGGAAGTCAGACAATGAAGAAAGCTCGTAATTGAGGTATGTGGCTCCTGTCCAAAACATGTGCTATCTGCTATTTATTCAGACATGCATTCATTCAGTAATTTTTTTTAAAAATTTTTACTGAAGTATAGTTGACTTACAATATTGTGCTCATTTCAGGTGTACAGCAAAGTGAATCTGTTATACATGTATCCACTCTTTTTTCGATCTTTTCCTGGATAGGTCATTACAGAGTATTGAGTGGAGTTCCCTGTGCTATACAGTAGGTCCTTATTAGTTACCTGTTTTATGTGTAGTAGTGTGTATGTGTCAATCCCAATCTTCCAATTTATCCCTCTCCTCCCTTACCCCTGGTAACCATAAGTTTATTTTCTATATCCATAACTCTATTTCTGTTTTGTAGCTAAGTTCATTTGTGGCCTTTTTTTTAGATTCCATATATAAGCGATATCATATGCTATTTGTCTTTCTCTCTCGGACTTACTTCACTCAGTATGACATCCATGTTGCTGCAAATGGCATTATTTCATCCTTTTCTATGGCTGAGTAATATTCCATTGTATATATGTACCACATCTTCTTTATTCACTCCTCTGTTGATGGTCATTTAGGTTGTTTCCATGTCTTGGCTATTGTAAATAGTGCTTCAGTGAACACTGGGGTGCATATATCTTTTTGAATTATGGTTTTCTCCAGATATATGCCCAGGAGTGGGATTGCTGGCCCATATGGTGACTCTGTTTTTAGCTTTTTAAGGAACCTCCGTACTGTTCTCCCTAGTGGTGTACCAGTTTACATTCCCACCGACAGTATAGGAGGGTTCCCTTTTCGCCACACCCTCTCCAGCATTTACTGTTTGTAGATTTTTTGATGATGGCCCTTCTGAGCAGTGTGAAGTGATACCTCACCTCATCATTGTAGTTTTGATTTGCATTTTTCTAATTTAGTAAATATTTTTGAGTCTGTGCTGGATGATGGGGGCAATACAGAGAAGGCTCAAACTCTGAATCTGTCCTTCAGGAAGGGAAAGAAAACATTTATGACCTAAACTCCAATACAAAGGTGAAAATGTGCCCCTATTAAAAAGCAGCGAGACACAGAATGAGAAGTTCTGGAGCAGCATGGAGGGAAAGAGGTGACTCACTGGCAGAAGCACAGAAGCCACATTTGTGATAACTCTCGCAGGAGAGTCAGAGCTGGGAGGCAAAGCGCGTCCCCGTTATCAACCTCTAAGACCTTTATGGGTATTTTTATAACCAGCTCTCTGTTTCACCTCCAAGAGGGTAGGGATGAAGATGGGAAGCGTAAACTCCAAAGGCTTTTAGAGAGGGGTTGCCTTTAGACTCACGCCTGCTTTTCCCCCCTAGCTGAACGTCCAGAGAAGAGCTAGCCTGTGTGTTTCCGCAGCCTGATGAAAGGATGGATGTGTCAGCCTCTAAATAATTGCTGCATGAATCTTTATAACCACGCAAACGAGCTGAGCTCGGCTGGTCTGCGATAGCAGTTATCATCCTCTCATGCTTAAAAGAACGGGAGGCAGAGGCCCTGTGCCATTCTTCCTTCACTCCCTGATTAATCCACACTTTCAGAATATGGGTAAGGACTGACTGATGAGCTGACTTAGTTTAGCTGTGTAGGATTTTTTCCCCCAATTTAGTGAGCAATGAGGACCCGTGTGATTTCTACTCTTTCATTTTGCTCTTTAAGTCTCATCTGTGCCATTAGCTGAACTAGTACGGCTCGTAGTGACTTTTTTTTCCTTACTCAGAATTCAGAGACTCGTTCTTCTCTTATAATTATAAAGTGCTCACAGTCAAGACAGCTCTGGTAAACTTTGCTTTTCAGCACAAGAACAATATTAGCTAAAGTGCTGGTTGTAATACAGATGCTTAGAAAAGTAGGGGAAAAATCAGGTCTTAAAAAGATGTATAAACCCCATCCCAGATTATATGCATCATCTTCCTTTCTTACTATAAACTCCCAAGAATTCGGATAGGAATGCTATTTACAATGATTGCTGTCAGGAGACGTTGAATATAGATTCATCTGCCTGGCAGGTCAGAATTACCTTTAAAATCTAAATGAAATGAAAAAGGAGAAACCACATTCTTCTCAGTAATGGGATATTCCTGCGATAGTCTTGTGAGCACCCATACGCTTTGCTGCATCTGGGAGAGCTGCCTCAGGCTAGTCCAAAGGTCCTTATTTTTAGAAGCAATATAGATAGATAAGTAGGTAGGTAGACAGAAAGACACATAGATACATAGATATAGGTTGATAGGTAGGCAGGTAGATAGGCATAGGTAGGTAGGAGGATAAGTAGAGAGAGAAACAAATAGATACCAAACTCATGAGCCTAGACGATTCCACAGGAGTTTGGGTTGGAAAAGCACACACAAGCAATCCATGCCATGGTCTTTTTTTTTTTTTTTTTAACCTTTTGGGCAGCTGACACAGTCCTATTAGAAGTAGGGTCAGAATATTAACTCGGGCCCTTTCACAGTGGGCAACATGACTGCGGAGACAAGGGATTTGTGAACAGAAAACATGACTTCCTCCATCTTCTGCTAATCTGGGTCATATTCCAAGAGCACGTTGCTGTAGCATTACTGAGGACTTCTTAGTCTACGCAGACTTAAGCGAGAAGTGTGGTTTTCCTCTCAACAAGCTTACCTTCACATGCCTCCAATAAAGGAAATAATTTAGTGCCAAACTTTAGGTCTCACAGTTTGGTTTCCCCAGACCAGCTGCATCAGCAACTTCTGAGAACTTGCTAGAAATGCAAGTCCTCAGCACCCACCTCTCGCCTTGCCCAGACCTGTAGAATCAGAAACTCCAGGGGTGGGTCCCAGCAGTCTTTGGCTTACCAGGCTCTCCAGGGGGTCCTGACTCGTGTTAACGTTTGGGGAGCCCTGATCCAGTAGCTTAGTCGTGTTGAGCTGCCCCTTTAAGGCTGTAATTGGCAGCCTTGGTGACACACTGGAATCACCTCGGGATTTTAAAACAATGCCTGAGCAACAACGCCCAGATTCTGATGTGATAGGACCGGGAAGTAGCCTGAGCACCAGGGTGTTTAAAGCTCCCCAGATGCTCTTGAGGAAGGGTTCCCATGGAAGCAGGTGTAAGGCAAGCCGTGGGGGAGGAACTGGAGATACGCAAAGAGTTAGCTGGTTATTGCAGAACACAGCCTGGGCTCTCAGAAGTAAGGACAGACTTACGTTAGGCTATGTCATTGGGTGGTGAGAGATGCCGAGACTTTGGCCAGAAAGAAGCCACGGAACCTGCATGTTGGACGAATGTGGAGGAAAAAAAGAGAAGGGACTTCCCTAGTGATCCAGTGGCTGAGACCCTGCGCTCATGATGCAGGGGGCCCAGGTTCCATCCCTGATCAGGGAACTAGATCCCACATGCCACCACTGAGCGCTTGCAGGCCGCAACTAAAGATCCTGTGTGCTGCAGTTAAAGATCCCGCATGCCACAGCTAAAGATCCAGCGTGCTGCAATGAAGATCCCACGTGCTACAACCAAGACCCAGTGCAGCCAAATAAACAAATAAAAATAAATAAATTTTTTTTAAAAAGAGAGAAGGAAAAATCAAAGGTAGCTGCAAGTACTTGAGCACGGCCAGGAAAGTGGGAAGATTCCTCTTAGCAAAAGAAGGGTTGAGGTTTGGAGGGAAGGAGATCTTTGATGGAAAGTAGAAACCAACTCTGACTCTGATGCGCTGTGGACTGGCCAGATGGTGATGCCCATCAGGTAGCTGAAAGTTTGTGTCTGGAATTCAGAGGAGAGACAGGAGGGAAGGGAAGAGTGGAAGAGAAGAGAAGAATGAAGGGGAATACCATGAGGAACGCTGCGAGACTCTGCGAACAGAGAGGGGAGTTTGCAGTCATCTGTCTGCACACAGGTATCACTTGAAGCCCGTGGAGAGAAGGTCATTGCTGAGATAACGGGTGTGCTGATAGGAGGAAACAGAGCCTCCAGGATGTTCGGGATGGGAAAAAAACGAAAGAAAAGAAGGTAGCAAAGTGGGCAAGTTTGGAGAAGAGCCACATTAATGTAGCATCCTGGGGAATGACTGCAAGAATCACTGTTGCCAACAGTATCAAATGCTAGAGACGGGCAAGGAGGGTGAGATATTTCAGGTAAAAAGAAAGCTTGCAAAATCATAATGATAGTAATGATGATAATAACCCCTCGTGCTTACAATCCATTTACGAGCCAGGCTCTTAGCCAAGGGCTGTACGTTAACTGAACAACAACCCTCGAAGTACTGGGTTTCCCCATTTTGCAGATGAAGAAAGTGAGGCACAGAGATGTCAAGTACCCTTCACAGATGACACAGAAAAAAGTGGTGGAGCCCCAGTGAGAAATCAGGGCAGCCCGACTGCAGACATCTGGCCGCTCTGTGGAAACCAGCAAGAGCCATTCAGAGGACGATGCTTTGTGGAGGTGGAAAAACCAACAGGGACTGGAAGTCTCTGTCCAGGTAGATGAAAATATCTCCCGTGTTGCTCCAGACAGGAATTCTCCACAGAAAGCAGAGAAAATGTCACTGGGCAAATGTGCAAGCACCTATCAGGACGGAGGAAAAGCACTGCACTCTATTCTGACAAAAAGTTGACATTTGAACAAAGGGAATTAAATAAAAGAGAGTACGTTAAATTAATTTGAAAGGTCTTGTTTAAATCCACTCACGCAAAGGCGTTCTCAATTAAGCCTTTTATTCTACCCTTGGCTCACCTCCCCGAGTTCCGTTACTGCTGCAGCTCACAGCACATTGGGGATGATGCCAGGAAAGGTTCATTTCACACCTGAAATGGCTAGACCTCATACCGCTTCTTACAGTATCTCTCTGTCTGTGCCCTCAACCCACGAGAAAAAAAAAAGCGGGGAGGGGGAAGGAATGATATCTTCCTCTGGAAACATCACACAGAGGCAAACGTTTCACTGCAGTGCATTAGGAAACCCTTAGATGTCAGGCGCCGGAGAGATGTGAAAAAGCATTGGTACTTCCCTTGCAATTTTTAAAAAAGTCATCAAAGCACTTTATATACATGAAACCACCGACACTTATGTGGGGGAGGAATTATTATCTGGTTATCATGAAGGTGGAAATTACGGCCCTGAGAGGTTAAATGGTTTTCCCAGCAGGCAAGAGAAGAAACTTTCCCAGGCCTGCCATGAGAACTTCTCTATTTGTATTTGTTTTCTAATTAGGGCTGCTCTGATGATTCATGGTAAAAATTTGGGAATTGCGGTAATGATTTATCAACACAGGGTTTTTTAAAAATCATTTCCCATGTTTCGAAGTGAAATTTGGCTGTGAGAATTAATTGCAAAAGAGCCCAGATAGAGGAGGTTGACACAGATTCGTTTTTGAAGTGAAAGGATAGGAGGATTGTTGGCCCTGTTTTCAAACTGTTAATTTTCTTGTTAATCACAGGGTTGGTTAATAACTACCTGGTTATGACTGTGGCACAGAGAGATTGTCTGAAAAAGGTCACGCCTTCAGTCAGCCTGGCGTGTCCTGTCTTGATGGAAGGCTCCGGAAGCACAGAGACCCAGCAGTGGGAGGGACAGGGGAGGGAGAATTGATAGCACCATGACCAGCTCTGCCAGGGACGGGAGGACAGCAGTGCTGGCCCAGGGGACTCTTCTGTTGGAGACAGGCAATTCAGGACAGACTCACGGGGAGCCCCCGGGAGATAAGAGGGTAAAAGTGGACTGAGATGTCGTTTTTGAAATGTATGTGCTTTTTAATTTTTTTAAATTGTCTCTCATTAATAATGTGAATGAACTATGCTCTTATTTTCTTATGTTCTGTGAACATAGGAGAACAATTGGAATATTTAGACAAGATTTAAGAAGACAGTTAAAAATACCCCAAATTACACATACTCAGAGATAATCACCGTTAACCTTTGATATATAGCATCCCTCTCTCTCCTCTGTCTCTCTCTTTATGTGTAAGATCTATGAGAACAAGGATTTTATCTTAATTGTTCACAACTAAATTACTAGCACCTGGAACTGTTCCTGAGCAAGTAGTCGACAGTCAATCAATATGTGCTGACGTAGGATGGAAAGAAAAACCCATTCTATTTATTATATGCAATTATATATTATAAACAAGTTATATGTAATGACATATTCATGCAATTTTTAAATCCCAATCAGAGATTCCACTCTACACAAACCCTCTTTCATATGGCAACATATGGTACCATGAACCAGCACACGAGGACACTAGGCTTCAGAATTTGGGCTCTGGAGTTAGACTGCCCGAGTTGGAATCTGCACTCCAGCACTTACTAGCAGGGTGACCTTAGGTAGTGTCTTAATCTCTTTAGGTCTCAGTTTCTTAGTCTGTAAAATGGGAGTAATAATAATATCCATGTCAGTGCATCTTTGCAAGAGGAAATAAATTGGTACGTAAGTGAACTTAGCACCTCGACTCACAAGCTCATAACTGCTCGTAAATACTAGTTATTCATCTTATTGTATGTTATTAAGTATTATTCCAGAGCACCATATTAGTGTTATTCCATCCTGCTGACATAGCACGATTTATTTAAACTTACCCCCTTTTTGTCGGGCACTTTCGCTTTTTCAATTTTCTTTGGTGTTAAAAAATATCACTGCAAAGATCATCCTTCTATAAAAATTGCTTTACCCATCTACGATTGTTTCCTTCGGATAAAATTGTAGAAGTAGAAATAGAAGATCATAGGCAATAGATCTTTTTATAACTCTGTATAACATATTGCCAATGAAATGTAGTAGCTGTGTAGGAACGACCAACGGCCTACGAGCGAGGCTGTTTTAACCTGTTACACAGGCTCTTTCTGAAAAACAAGTCCCCTTCGATTTCTTCGGCCATCTTGAGTCAGGTCAAGGAGTGTCCCTGCCAACAAGCAACAGAGTTTTAGGAGCAGGTTCTGGCTGTCTCTGCAGGTGAAGGGTCAGTGGGGAGGGGGAGGGGGAGGGGGGATGCGTAGGTGTGGATCTTCTGTCCCAAGCAGCTGCGTGTGTATCAGAGATGAACCTAATTGTTGCCTTCAGTAGATCTAAGCGCTCAAAGCAAAGTGTAGAAAGTGCCGTACCCAAGGTGTGGACCCGGGCTGGCATCTCCACAACTGCTACTGTTGTTGGTGTCCGTAGTTGCCTTGTCATTTTAATGTCCTTGCCCTTCTCAAGATATCAGACGCAAGGCCATTGCAGCCTCCTTGGTCCCCCCGGCTTCTGCTTCTGTGACACGGATCATAGCATTCACTTTCTAGGGCTGCCCCAGCCTAAGAGGATTCGTCCTTCCTGTGGAGTTGCCTCCTCAAGAGGAAAACTGATAAGGTGGTCGTAAGACTCCTCAGAGAAATGGAATGAGTTGTATAAATAAAGCGTTCTGGCCGCCGACTCAGGGAGGATGAGACCCGGTGTCACTTACATGTTTCGGAGCTCTCTGTATCTTATGAAGGGGAACTTGGTTTCATATTGCAGGGCTTCAATTCCGCCTGGAAAGTGATCGCGTGTGGCAGTTTGCTTTTGTACTCCTCCAGTTTATATGAAAGGAGTGAGGCACTTAGATTGGCTGTATTTGTTCCAAACAGGAAAACAAATCTGGCATTTTTACATATTGTTCTGTACTCCCGGGAAAAATAGCTTAGGCAGCCTAAGGGAAATTGCAGTTCAAACGGAAGCAATTCCCATGAACGTTCTGATGTACAGTAAACCCGCCTTTTGATTGGATAGAGCTTCCATTCACTATAATCATTGCACGCCAATCCCAAGGGAGCACTCTTCTAAGCACTAGGGGCCTAACGGTACCCAAGGAAGATGTGGCCCCTGCCTTCATGAAGCTTCTGTTCTAAAGGGGAACTTAAAATCTTGGAGTCATAAAAATAGAATGATGACCAACGTGAGTGCTATGACAGAAACGTACCAGGTGTTGAGATTAAAGAAACAAACAAACATGAAGATACCTACTTAGATAGGATGGGGGAGGAAGCCTTTTGAGGAGGTAACTTTTTAACAGAAACCTGAAAAGTAAAATTGAGGTTACCATGGAACAAGGTTTGAGTGGCTGGGCTAGGGCCTGGGGCAGGGGGAGGGCTTTATACAGGCCAAGGGAACAGTAAGGGAAAGGCTGCAAGACAGGAAAGCTCTGGATTACGTAGAGGAGCTAGAAGAAAATGCACGTGGCTAGAACGTCACCAGCCCGGGGGAGAGAAGCCCGAGAGGTGATAGAAAAGTAGGTGGAGATAGCACCAGTAGCACCCGCAGCCTCTGGGAACTTATTAAAAATACAGCATTGGGCTTCCCTGGTGGCGCGGTGGTTGGGAGTCCGCCTGCCGATGCAGTGGCAGCGGGTTCGTGCCCCGGTCCGGGGGGATCCCACGTGCCACGGAGCGGCTGGGCCCGTGGGCCATGGCCGCTGAGCCTGCGCGTCCGGAGCCTGTGCTCCGCAACGGGAGGAGCCCTGGAGGTGGGAGGCCCGCGTACCGCAAAAAAAAAAACAAAATAAAATACAGCATCCACGCCCCACTCCAGAACTTATGATTCAGAACAGGCATTTCCCTCCACTAGATCCTCAGGCCATTCGTGGACCTGCTCAGGAAAGCTTGAGAAGAGCTGATGCAGGCAATTAAAGTAAGAGGTTCAGGATTTCTGTAAACTGCAAGGGGATGTTTTGGTCGATTTGAAGCAGGGTGTGGCATACTTTAATGAGATCTTGAAAGATCACTCTGGCTGAATGGAGAGGGATGGGAGAGTAGGAAGAATAGAAAGGAGAGAACAAGTTAGGAGGCAGCTGTAGTCGCTCATTTGAGAGGTGAATTCAGCCAAGACTAGATTACAGAGAAATTCCAAGCATGATTATGTGCCTGGGAAGCTTTTCTGCTGTCCTATGAGCCTGGACAAGCAGAGGAAAAATATGCCCGTCTATGTTCCCCAGGCCGGACAACAGGACATTTGTTTCCCCTCAAGCAGATGCTTTGTCTTAGACTCTCAAAGAGTCAAACACCGTCAAGGGGTTGGATAAGCCACAGTGGTCCTTCTTTCCAAAGTATCACCTTATAGTTAAGAGCCTGGGCTGTAGAATCATCAGAACTGTGTCCCCATCTGCCTCCCACACGCCCTTCCTGGGCAACACATCACCTAGATTCTCTCTCTCTTGGCTCCCTCATTGGTACAGAAGGGAGAAAAGTAGCACAACGCTTTCCTTAGTAAATTGGTATGTGTATTAATTGAGAAAATGCGTTTAAGTTACTTAGCAAAGTAATTTAATAAGGGCTCTATAGACACAAGTTATTAGTATCAGCAATATTATTTCACAAATATGTATTGCACACTTAACCACAGGCTGGGGACAGAGAGAGGTCCTAGAGCCCAAGTAGGGGGCAATAGCCAGCCCCTCCTGCACACAGAGATTGCAGGCTTCTCGAGAAAACCGATAGGTGCAGAAGGGGATTAAATCTAGCTGTGGGGTCATTTCTATTTATCTTTCCCCACTTCTCACTTGTGTCTCTCTTCTACTCTGGAAACTCAGAACTTAAAGGGAGGGCAAGGTAGAAAGCATCTTACCTATATGTTTCTTAGTTCATAGACAAGTTAACTTTAACTATAGATAGGGTGATCAGTGGTCCTGCTAAGCTGGGGACTGTCCTGGGGTGAATGCTGAAAGTGCCACATCCCAGATACCCCCAATGTCTGATTGATTGTCCTGACCATAGGGATGGTGGGTAAGAGCCAGGAGAGCTGCTCTCAATTTGATGACCACAGACTAGATATAAGGTCTTGGACAACTCTTTAAGCTTCATTTTCTTTATCTGTAAAACTGGATATTAATGTCTAGTCTCTATGTCTCAAGACATGGTTGTAGGATGAAATTGGACAGCATTTCATACCCCATATGATCAGGGATGGTGAGTCTGTAAATGACCTCATGGTCACGATCATTATTATTAAGTGTCACCACAGATGAGGATATTAGATGTAAAAGGAAAAAATAAATCCCCAAACTGAACTATTTCCCAGAAACCCTCTGTGGGTCTCTATTCCATTTTCAGATAGTTAGAAATACAGAGGTAGAAACACACAGATTAAAAAAATTCAGCTTCCAACCTCATCATTTTGTGATGGAGGGCGGGTAATAGGGGCTATTTAGAAGGTATTTGGGATACAGCAAGTTACCAACGAAGAATCTTCATTGCAAGGAGAGGTTAGACCTGTGGAATGAATAAAAGTGAGCCATTGTGAATGATGATTATGAGATGCTAAATTCACACCGGCTCCTAGCAGCAGTGTGTTGTCTGTAGCCAGGCCAAGGCTGAGATTTTTCAATGAGAGCATCTGGCTTAGAAACTCCACAGCAGGGGAGTTGGGGGTGGAGGAAGAAAATTCAAGAAATCCCCATGCGACCTTTTTAAATTTAGCACTCAAGGCACTAATATAAGAAAACACCAGTGTGTGGATGAGAAAACGAGGGAGACTTTACAAATAGGAGAATTCAGGATATCTGTGTTTGAGAAATTCTTTTGGACAAAAGCAGAGAAAATGACATTATCTGTAATTAGAAATAATAATGTGTAATTGGTTCATTTGCCATATTTCTACAGTTCTGATTTAGTTGAACAATGTGATCATTATGCCACCAGTTTTCAATAGAGGTGTCACAATGAAAAATAATTGCAATATTCCACAATATTAACTGCACCCTAATTGCAAAAGTTTTGAAATATAATTACCATGAAAGCTAATGCGACAGGGAACATTAAGCATAATTAGTGTTTTTTTTTTTTAAAAAAAAGGGAAAACTGTTAGGAGCTTGTTATTGTCTAGTAAGGTAGCTTCAAATTAGCTGTCTGTAGAGCACTTTCATCTAGCTTTTCTATAATTTTCATTATTAGCACAGACTGTAATAAATTTATTTGACATAGCTCACACCTGCCAACTCTGCAGGAGAGAACTTCTAATGTGCGCCAGCCCCAAGGTTTCCCACTGAACCTGTCAGAGCTTCCTACAAGGAGGCAGCCGGGAGTGAGGTTATTATTTTTTTTAATAATAAAATAAAAGAAAACCCCTCAATTGCACATTACACAGTCCAGATTTAACACTTAAGCTGTGTTTTAAGTAATTTCCGTCGAAAGCCAGTGCTCTAGGAATGCAATTAAGAGCCTCTTGTGGGCGGCGCTACACAATCAAATCAGGGACCATTTCAGAGAACTCCCAAGGCGAAGGCCCACTCTCTGGGGACTGGCGGACTCGGCAGGGAGCTGACAATTAGCCTGTGCACCTGTTTGCCCAAGTGCAGCCCCTGATTTTCTGAGAAAGGCATCGCTACCCACTCACCCTGAACTCAGTGGCCGCGATCAAACCCATCAGTTTCTCCTTTGACAAAACTACTCAAGGTCAGCATTTGGGCGCAATCATCTGCACCTCCTACCCACCCCGGGCTCGGTCTGTCTTTAATGAGGCTGAAGAGTCAAGATTTTGACTTCGCGTCGACCATCGGATTCGGGGAGGAGAGTACTCAGCCCAGCGGGGCGTACAAATCCAGGGGGAGCCATTCATGTTGTTTTCTATGTAAAGTTGTGCCTTGGGGGTGTCCAAAGTGAATGATGCCTCCTGTGACTTCTTATTTCTGTTTGTAGGTTTTCTGCTGATTGGCTACATTACATTCCTTTGATTGAGAAAGAAAGAACAGAAAGCTGGGAAAAGGAGGGAGAGAGACTGGGAGTTGATATTTTTGCCAGCTGCCCTAGAATCTAATTAAATAGGCCCTCCATCCTAGATGGTACGGCAGATGAAATCAAAGACAAAGGAGGCATATCCACTTAAGAAAGCATAAATCTGAATTATTATATTCCATATCTGTATATCTCCATTTTAAGAACTCACAGACCCTAGTTTGCAAAATACCGCACCAAAAGTTGAACAGGCTCGCTGTAGACATTGTCACTCACAGCACCAACTTAGTAATAAAAGGGGTATAAATAAAAGTGGGCAATTTTTTTTCTGGTCGAGATGGTCCTGGACCCTTTAGTTTGTTGAAATCATCCTAAAAATGAAAATAAATACTTCTGTAAATTATTATTTTTTTTTTTTTGCGGTATGCGGGCCTCTCACTGTTGTGGCCTCTCCCGTTGTGGAGCACAGGCTCCGGACGCGCAGGCTCAATGGCCATGGCTCATGGGCCCAGCCGCTCCGTGGCATGGGGGATCTTCCTGGACCGGGGCACGAACCCGTGTCCCGTGCATCGGCAGGCGGACTCTCAACCACTGCGCCACCAGGGAAGCCCCTTTTTGTAAATTCTTGTAGCCTTTGTATAGACCTAAGAATTCAAGAAGAGATATTCTTCCTTCTTTTCTCCTGCAAGCCCCAACATAGAGATAAAAGCATCATTGATTTTGTATTAATAGCCGTACAACCCAATTTTTAACTCTGATGCCGCCCTCACTTAAATCAATCTGATAGAACTGATGACATCGAAGTTCTTAGGAGAACACGAAGTTCTCTGTTGCCTAAAGATGCTGTGTCCTGTAGACAGATAACAGTAAGAGAGCAAGTCACTTATCCATATAATTCTGTTTCCTCATTTGTAAAATGAGGACATTCAACTCTATGATCCTCTAGATCCTTCTAAGCTGAAATTCCCTGTCTCTAAGTTAAAGTTAGTTTTTGACTGGAGCATTTCCTCTGATTGCCTGTTTAATATTTCCAGCCGGTTCTTGGTTCTCAGAATCACTCTCTTCTAGGCTTTCTGTTGTTACAACTGCACATGCTGTTAGCAACAGATGAGCCTAAAAGTGTTGTCTAGAGACTATTGGCAGAGCTCAGCTGGCTGGAAATCCTCGGAGGAGAAAGTTTGTAGTCACACTTTTCTCTTCTCCTTCTTCTTTCCTCCTTCTCTCCTTCCTTCCTTCCTTCCCTCCCTCCTTCTCTCTGTCTCTCTCCCTCCCTCCTTCTCTCCCCAACACAGTCCTCAGCATATAGGTTCTCAACAAATATCTCCTGACGGAAGAGAAGAGAAAGTCCAGCCTTGGCAGTTCTCCAGGCAGAGTGTGTTGCTTGCTTGGAGAGAAAGGTACCACAGATCAGAGTTAATCTTTAGGTCTACAAAGGCATGGGTATCTTAGGAGCTTCCCTTAGTTCAGCATTTGAGGCCCATAATCTGCTGAATACAGCGCCTTTCAATTTATGGAAAGGGGTCATATATTTTAGTGGTTATGCATGACTTACATAATGTTTAATGCTTATTATGATTCCTCAGTGTGACATTTCTGCTGAGTTTTATATTTTCATTTTCTTTTTTCTTTTTTTTTTAAAGCAAAAATTGAACCAGTTATATTCTTTTCCAAGGGAGAGTGTTTCCTTTTCTAAAGGGAAAAGAGAAAACAAACTAGAAATTTATAGTATAATTTTTTAAAATTTGGATGCCACATGGAAGTTTTCTTTATCCTGTGTCAGGGTTTACAGTTGGACTTTTTAAAGGGTTAATCGACTGAATGTCTGATTATTGCCTTACTTCAAAAATATTAACTACATTCCCTTTGTCCTGTGGCATAATGTAATCACTTGTGTTTAATCTCCCTTCTTTAGGGAATGAAGGATTATCAAAAGTATTGCTGCAGTGTCACCGGAAAATTACTCTTAAAGAGATCTCCTTTGTCAGTACTCAGCTATCACCCTTCACTTATAATTGTTTGGTTGTTAACTCTTATTTGTCAGTACTTTTTAGGTGAAAAGTTCTCTTAGAGCCTTAAGGGTGAACCTGAATTTAACAATAAGTTACCAAACCTGCATTTGCAAAGATTAGAAAATTAAATTTTCAGTTAAAAAATATAAATAGTTGGGATTTGAACACAAAAATTAGGATGTTTATTATCACCCAAATGGCTAGACTTTATCATGCAAACTAGAAATAAAATTTTGAACAAATAGTTTTATTTTATAGAGAAAAATAAATAAATGTAGGATAGCACTTATATTATGAGTAGGAACAGGACAGACGTTGGAACTCATGTGGTTAAGGAACATTAAGCCTTCTGAAGTTCACACCTGCCTTTACAATTATGAGTAAGGCTTTTTTCTAGGACAGACTACATTTGTACGAAATATCAGACTTTGTGTCAATAGATATGTTTTTTAATCACGAAGGGCAGATTGGGCTCTTATTATACAGTTATCGACCAGGGATTTATCTTCTAGGACTCTCACAGGATTCGTTTTTTTAACTTCTATAACAATCTGGCCCATTGGGACGTGTAGCTTAATTTATCTTTCTGCAATACTAACACAATGAAAATTTTCTCTTCTGGTTTTGGAATTATACCCGTTTTGGCAGAAACTAAGTGTACATGCTACTACTTCTCATTCTTGCACCCAGGGCAGACATCACTAATTGATCGCAGTGCTCTTTCCTGCTGGGAATAGATGCAGCCTGCCAGTACTTCTCAACAGTCCTCTAAGCAGCCACTACTAATCAATCAGATTGGCATGCATGATGAAATGCACTTGCCATTCAGGGCAAGAATCACATAAAATAGCCATCTCATAGATGTGATTCCCTGGGGTATCCAGGATGCCAAAACCTATTATAATTGTCTCTTCAAAACGTGTGTTTAATATTCACCTTCCCTCCATTACAAATAAAAAGAATAAAGGCATGCCAAGTAAGTTCCGTTTGGGAGAGAAACTTCTAACATTTTTCATTTCTCCAAAGTGGCTCCAAGATCTGAACTGTTCTTGCACAAAAAGTGCTGTCATTGAAAGCCACTAACTCATAGCTCAGTCCACATTCATTTCCTCCAAAAACAAGGAAGAGACAACGCTTATGGTACAGTTTCACTATTATTAAATCATTCTTCTGTGGGCAGATAGTTCTGAATGCTTCGCATCCTCGGTCTTGAATACTGATACTAAATCGTGTCCTTCCACAGAGTGAAATACTCTGAATTTTGAAGGAGTTATATTTATAGAGGAATAATTTATCCCGAGTTACATTAAAATAAGTAAATCCATGGCAGCACAGTTAAATTCCCAAGAGCAAGAACCTATCATTACTCTCACATTCTCTTTGGATTTCTGCTAAATTGAGGACTGTGCAATTTATGAATACGTATTTTTTGGTTAAACAAACCCTAGGAAAAAAGCATGTTTAGGCATCCAAAACCTGTTATTAAGAGCTCAGAATATAAACTTCTTATTAGAAGATTTGAAATTTTTTCCATCTGCCACAATCTCTAGAATTCAGAGTGATTTTCTGTTTCCTTTTGTGATAAGAGACAATCATATCTTGTTTTACCTAAGATGAAGGAACTGCCTGCAGTTTTCATTGTTCCTGTAGAACAGAGGTGTTGCACAGGAAAGGCCATGCATGCTGCATGGTGGGCAGCGAAGTGAGGAACCTGAATGAGATCAACAAATATCTATCGAGCACCTATTCTGTGTTAGGCATCGAAACTGCAACTCAGGTAGCCGTGGTTGGTCCCAGGAGCAGTAAGAAGAGTACTCACCCGTGAGGGGGTCCAGGAAGCAGTGAACATCAACTCCAGCAGTCATTCATGCAGCGAATGTTTATGGATGTTTTCTTTGTACCAGGTAGTGTCCTTGCCCTCCAGGGCTGCTATCGGACTGCAGAAAGATGTACAACCAGGGGGCGTGGCTTATGACCCACGAGCGTTCCATTTTAAGTTTCCCTGAAATGAAGTTCTTTGGGGCCAGTGACCCTTGCCCCTCTAGTTCATTGTTGGGTCCTCGGCGTCTAGCACAGTTCTGGCACAAAGCGGGCACTCAGGACACACGTTGACTGAACGAACTATACTAAGGGGGCAGGAAGAGGCAGCGAGTGGATTCATGTAATTTTGCACATTCCTTTTGCAGACAGTGCGCTCCCTAAGGGTGAGCACAGGTCTGCTATCTTTGTGTTCTGAGATCTTGGCATCTCCTGGGCATGCCAAAAAAATGTTGCAGGGTGATTTCAGAGGTATCCAAGGAACAGATTAGAGGTAAGTTAGGTGTTAAGATGTGAAGCAAAGGAAGGACCGGAGCATAAGGTAATTTGAGACCACTGTGATTTGGAATATAGAAATCCAGAGTACCTTTTCCTTCTCTCAAGAGCAAGTGGGGAATGGAGGTGATTTACCCAGTGTACGCCTTGCGTTCATCATTATTCCTTGTGCCAGCCGCTGGTACACCTTGGGCAAAGGCAGGGAAAGGAGAGGGCATTCCTAGGTGGAACAGGAACGGCCACACAGCAAGGAAGGTTCAGGGACGCATGAAGTGATGGATGAGGGATTATCTCTTAGAAGGCCTGGAGGCGGTCATTCCTTAGCATCCTTGCATTCCAGCAAAGCTCTGCTGGCAACCTCAGCAAGATGGAGCTAGCCCAAGGTGATGCTGAGAACCTTGCAGGGCGCTCACCAGAGCTCAATGGCTGGCTGCCTAGCTAGTGGAGTGCTTTATCTCTGCATCCTCCTGCCTCTTTTCCTTGCACAACCTGGACCCTCAACTATGTTCTAATGGCTGAATCCATCCTCTTCGCATGGGATTTCAGCACGTTAACTACGTGCCAAAAACCAGTGGTTTATAAACTTTGATAAAGCAGTGGAAGAAGCAAGTTTCACATACTATCACCCATCATATTTTCATATCAAGCAGGAAGAATAAGTTTCAGTGATGTTACAAAGCGTATTTATTTATGCAGACGATCTTTTTATCCTTTTCTCGACAGGATATTGGCACCGCAGCTGAAATGGGTGGGGGAGAGGTGGGGGGAAGAAAGCAACATGTTCCCATTTCTCAATACCCTTCCTGCCAACTTTGAATGAAGACCAACTTCAAGATTTGAATATCTTCAGCATGAATCTATTGCTAGATTGTGGTGGAGAAATTAAAACAATAGAAGTCTTAAAGTGAGATAGACAGCAATTTGCAATTGGCACACCCTCCCTGGACATAGTGACAGGCGGAGAGGGGAGAGGGGTTACACCCTCTTCTGCTGCTCAGTCTGCAGGAGGCCCAGTCACTCCAGCAACTTCTGAATCCCACCTGGCTACCACTTCTGTCCACTGAAGTCTGGGCTTCACCACTGTCCAACTGTGTACCGTAGGTCAAGTTATTTAATTTCGATTGCCTCTGTTTCCTCCTCAGTAAAAAGGAAATGAGAGCAGAGCCTAACCAAAGTTTGCTTCAAGGATTAGAAGAGATGTATATTAAGTGCTGAGAACAGTGCCTGCATCTGGTGAGCTATCAATAATGTTAACAGCTATCGTTACTATTACAATACTTATTGTTACATGTACAGAGCAGAGACTGTGCGCCTTAAATGCAGGGCCAGCAAGTGGAAAGGGGAGAAAACAGGAGCTCAACCAAGGTTGAGTCTTCCCATTTCCTCTTATGTTGTACTTGGGCTGGGGGATGCCTGACTCTTGAGTTTTACTTGCGTGGGTTCAGGGTTACCGCCTGTATAAGTTCTCCACGGCTGCTGCACTAAGTCACTACAATTTTTTTTTTCTTGGAATATAGTTGATTTACAATGTTGTGTTAATTTCAGGTGTACATCAAAGTAAATCAGTTATACACATACATATATCCAGTCGTTTTTAGATTGTTTTCCCATATAGGTCATTACAGAGCACTGAGTAGAGTTCCCTGTGCTATACAGTAGGTCCTTATTAGTTATCTATTTTATATATAGTAGTGTGTATATGTCAATCCCGATCTCCCAATTTATCCCTCCCCCACCCTTCCCCCGCCCCCGTAACCATAAGTTTGTTTTCTCCATCTGGGACTCTACCTCTGTTTTATAAATAAGTCCATTTGTACCACGTTTTTAGATTCCACATATAAGCGATATTGTGTAAATTGGTGCAGCCACTATGGAGAACAGCATGGAGGTTTTGTAAAAAACTAAAAATAGACCTACCATATGATCCAGCAATCCCACTCCTGGGCATGTATCTGGAGAAAACCGTAATTCAAAAAGATACACGCACCCCAGTGTTCATTGCAGAACTATTTACGATAGCCAAGACATGGAAGCAACCTAAATGTCCATCAGCAGAGGAAAGTCACCACAATTTAGTGGCTTAACACAACACAAATTTATCATCTTACACTTCTGCAGGTCAGACATTGGAAACACCTTGATTTAGGCTAAAATCAAGCTGTCACTGGGCTGCGTTCCTTCTGGAGGCTCTGGGGGAGCCTCTGTTTCTCTGGCTTTTCCAGCTTCCAGAGGCTCTGCCAGAATTCCTTGACTCATGGACCCTTCCTCCATCTTCAAAACCAGTAGCGTCAGACCTGCTCTTTCTCATTTTGCCGTCTCTCTGTTTCTCACTCTCCAGCTACCCTCTTCTACTTATAAGGTCCCTGATGATTACATTGAGTCCACCTAGATGCTACAGGATAATCTCCCCATCTCAGAGTCACCCGATGAACAAACTTCATTTCTTCTGCAACCTTTGTTCCCCGTTAGTTCATTTCCCCACATTAGTTTCCTTGGGCTGCCGTACCAAAGGACCACAACCTGGGTGGCTTAAAGCAACAGAAATTCATTGTCCCAGAGTTCCAGAGCCTAGAAATCCCATATCAAGATGTTGTTAGGACTGTGCTCTCTCTGGAACCTCTAGAGGAATCCTTCCTTGTCTCTTGCTAGGTCCTCGTGGTTTGCTGACAGCCTTGCAGCTGCGTTAACTCCGTTCCCTGACTTCATTGTCATATGGAGTGTTCCCTGTTTGTCTTACAAGGACACGAGTCGTATTGTATGAGGAGCCCACCCTGCTCCAGGAGGACCTCGTCTTAACTAGTTATATCTGCAGTAACCCTATTAGCACATCTGAGGTTGGCGGTTAGGACTTCAACATATTTTGGAGGGGGAGGCACAGTTCAGCCCGTGAAACCTAACATATTCACATGTTCTGGGAATGAGGATGTGGACATTTTTAGGGGCATCCTTCCACTTACCACCACCACCCCCGCCTTCAAGTCACCCTCCTTCCTGATTGAGATGAGAAGATAACAGCTCAGAATGAGAAGCAAGGAGAAACTGAGGTTCACCCCCAGCCTCAGGGTGCTCTCTTCTGAATGTCCATTATCATGAGAAGAGGCAGCCCTTATATGACACATGAAGGACAGCTAGCCAGTGTTGTCGAAAGGGATTTCAGTCCCCAGCATTAGAGAAGGGAGTTGGAGAGAGAGGAGAAAAAGGAAGAAATTAAATCCTTGACAACATATGGTCAAATCTCATCCCAAGCGAGCTTTCATTTAAGGTGTCTGAATCCATTCTTGGAAGTGTCTTTTCCCCTCCTGTTCAGGGAAGTTTGCTCCATATTGAAGTTCTTTTCTGCCCCACACCCCCGCTACCCACCAGCTCCCTTCTGCTGGCATCGGCCTCTGTCACTCCACTGATACTCCAGGCGTGTGGCTAGGTCTCGCTTTCCCAGCAAAATCTTCTGTTCTCCTGCATGGATTCCCCAATTATCTACCTAATCGCCACTCTCCATTCCCTCCCCTTAAAACACGCCCACCACCAACAGGAATTAAAGGCATAAACCAGAAGTACAGAACGTCTTCAACCCTCGTGGCATTCCTGAGAGAAGAAAGCCTGTGTACTAACAAGGAAAGACTATCTGTCCTCTATTTCTGTTTCTGTAGGAAAACGTAGGCAGGCTTTTATTTTAGGTAAAAATGGTATCTCCTTAATTTAGAGGGCGTTCATTGTATCAAAACATTAATTGTATCAAAACAAATGTCACTGTTAACTCTTCTGATCCAAGATGCAAGACACTCTGTGCATATGTGAGGAATGTAGGTTCAGATTCCGATACAAGGGTTTGATGATCTGTGCTGCCCTTTTGTCTGCCTGGCCTTCAGGAAGTTACTTGGACTCCTTACTTACAGGTACCTAATTTATAGGTTTGTCATGAGGATTAAAGAAGCTAATAACATATATGGACACTTGCTGTGTGCCGGGCACCGTGGTCTGCCCTTTTTAGGGACTCTTGGGTGATGGAAGCCACTTAGTCTGATGCATAATAAACAGTTGCTATTTTTTGTTACTCCGTGACTTTTTTCAGTCTGCCACAGGAAGCAAAATATTCTTCCTGTCCTTTACGTCCAGTCCTGGAAGCTGCTCAAAAATCCATTTCAAGAGCCCCAGTTTCTCCCTGGGTTCGTTTCTGACTTTATTGTACTATATTTTTGTGCAGCGAGTCAGAGCCAAAGGACCCGGTTGGTGAAAAATTTAAATCAGATCAGTGAGAGTCAGCAATCTTCATCTCCCCCGCTGTTCAGCTCTGCACCTTTGCCACCAGGTCAGGGAAATCATCAGTCCTGGGGAGCAACTACAAAGCTGTTTCCAGAGCCAATTTCCTGCTGAACTGTGTGTTACACTCTTAGCAACATTCCAAAAATGATACTCATTTCAAAGCTGGCTTTGATCTGGACCCCCTCCCTTCCCTCTCCCCCAGCCTTTGCCGGGAAGCACATCTCCAGGACTAGAGGTTCACCTTGAAAGGCTGAGATGCCGGTGAGCAGAGCCGGGCTCTTCCTGAGAGGGAGGGAAGCCCCAGAACAAAAAAAAAAAAGAGGAAAAAAGGAAAAAGTCCGTGGGAGGCCTCACTTATTCTCAGTGGTCCACTGCCCTTGCCTTGGTAGCTCAATTCCTTCTCAGGGTGAGAGGAACCGCTGGCCCAGGCTCTACGTAAAAAGGAGCCGCCTTGGGTTTCTCACTTGGAGTCTGAGGGCAGAGGTGTACAGGGAGGGGATGGGAAGGGGTGGGGAGGAAATGCTTTTCCCAAGGGGACGCATCAGTGCCTTTCAAACCGAGGAAGGCCCATCTTTGATGCCTCGAGCATCAGACGTCCCTGACAATTCTGTGGAAGGAGGAATTCTCCAAGGAGCTTCGTTTTCCTCCTCTTTCCCTCCCCCCTTCTCCCCTCCCCCTCTCCCCCCTCCCCTCACTGCTAAATTATGATGTGGAAACTGAGGAAGAGGAAGAGACTTGCTCACGGGCCAAGTTGCCTGTAGAAATCCAGGGTGATCTGCAAATCCCCATTCTAGCCCAAGAGAACATCGTCTCAGAAGCCAAGCAAAGCGAAAGGGACACGTTGATGAACGTACTTCATCCACCGATGAGAGCTTGGAATCTCTGGGGCTTATGGGGATGCAGTGCCGTAAACCCTATAGAGACGGAGCATTCTCTTTCTTTGCGAATTGGGAATCTCAGGGGGTCCCTAGGTAGGGAATTTTTTTTATAATAGTTACCAAGTTGAAGGACTCTCTTTCCACCTTAGATCAGGGAGTAGGAGAAAGAATGTGTAATAACAGGCTGAGCGTGGGTCAGGGGTTGCAAAGCCTGCCACCTGCCTACGGGTGACCTTGAGAGACTCACGAAACTGAATGTCTGAGGTTCCTCATCCATGAAGTGGGGAATTGGGGATGAGGATAAAGGATAAAAACCCATGCAAAGCGCTTCAACCAGCGCCTGACAGCTTGTACCCCATGCAGTTCACAGCCCCATAGCGTGGCAGACGACAGGAGAAGGCTTCTCTGCCAAGCAAAGGGTCTCAGTCTTGTCTGTCCCCTTGTGCCCAGCACGTTGCTTTGTATATTATAGTGACTCCATATGCATTGGTTAGATTGAGTTGACTTGAACGATGACCAATACTTTCAATACGTTCAGGAAAGTGTGTATAAGGGAACTTGCCGACAAATTATTTTGTACAGTGAAGAAGCTTTTTGTAACCACCCCAGTATTATTCTTTTCGTGTAGCTACTTCGATTAATGTTATTATTATTCCCTACAGAGGGCAACAATAACAACAGCTACTGTCTACTCATATATGACATTTAGTATAGTACTTAGCACAAAGTTAGCATTCGGTGATGGTTAAATAATAGTGAAACAACACGTAGCCTGCCTTTCAAAGTGTTGGTTTCCATATGCATTTGCGGCACTACATCTGTGAGATGAAGGATTTGTTTGTATTTCTCTTTTGTGTTAAAGCATAAGAGTTATGTTGAGTGAATAAAAATAGTTACCACTCACACTCAAAAAGAGGCACTGAGATGGGTGTTGAACAAACACAGAACATTTCCAGAATGTGGCCGATTCCCCGGGTCCCACTGCATCACGCTGACCATTGTGGTAATTAAGAACCATCTTGACACTTGAAGCCCATCAGGTATGAGATGCTGCCCTAGTCTGGGAGGATGAGGGACACGTCACCACCTGCACACCTCCCTGTCAGCTCTGCCTGCCGTATTAGCAAGCTGCAGCGATTATAATAGACGGAGCCACAGCTGAGCCTGTGGTTTGATTTTTGTCACCATAAAGGCAGGACTCGACACTAAAGTAATTAGGAATGAATTTTCAGATCTCGACTTCTCAGGCACACTGCCGGGGAGGGAGACAGGAGCGGGTGGCACTGTTTTGGAAGCTGAGATGGTGACCTTGTACGTTGCCCTCACTCTTAATCTTTCTCTCAGAGAGCCCGGTGAGCACTTGGCCAGAACCTCCTGTTAGGCTGACAACCAGAATGGGCGTGTGTGTGTGTGTGTGTGTGTGTGTGTGTGTGTGTGTGTGTGAAGCAAAGTTACCACGGGGACAAAATGTTCTTCGGAACAGCTTGAAATGAGCATAATTTGGGAGAATTTCTGCAAGAGCGGTTAATTCATAATGGGGTTTGCTGAGCAATCAACAATGTGTTGCTTGTATTTTCATATGCTGGGAGCATATGCCTCCGTGTGCGCGCGCATGTGTGTTCAAATGCTCCAGTACTTTGATACTTCACTAATGTGCAATCTCTATTTCTTGCTTTTGTCTGGGGGCCTCTCATATTACATTTAGATTGTATCCTTTATCATCCCAAATTGACATTTATGCTTTTACTCCTATTGTTTCCCTAGCTTCTCCCTGGTATGGATCAACAATTTGTTTTAATCTGTGTCACTTATCTCCCTCGACACAGAGGAGCAGTCATTTTGCACCGCCATCCGCCTACAGAGGTGGTGTTATCAAGAGGGTGGTGGGGTCCTGCCCCCTCTCCCCACTACCTAAAAGGCTGGCGAATGTTAATTGCTTTTCCAGTTAGTTTATAAGAATGCAGAAACCGCTGAATGCAGCTTGACTGGTTTTGATGAAAGTAATTGAATGCTAGTGCCTATGAATAAATAAATCTGATTTACATAGAGGACCATTGTGGGAGTGGATAGGAAGCTGGTGAACGCAAGCAAATTATAGTTTAAGGACACATTATTCCTTGGCTTTTATTCTAAGTGAGGGAGGAGAGCTCAGCTTTTCTTGGATTCCCAGAGGGGGGAAGGGGGGAGGCGATCCCTTGGCCTCCGAGAAAAATGCTTTGCGAGAGCAGCCTTGGTCTGAAACTTAAGGGGGATGCGTTTTGTTTGGAAAGAAGCTGTGTGTCTCACTTTCTGAAATCCCTTTTGGAAAGAATAGCAAGCCGTGCAGAATTTATGAGCAGTAAACCGAAAATGTTGGCGTGTACATCAGAGTGCCCTGGCGATAGATCCAGCAAAGGCTCTCAGAGGGAGACAGGATCACAACCGTTTCTTTTTCGAGTTTATTTGCGTTTCCTAAATTCCCACAAGATCGCAGCGACGCGAAATGGAATAAATCAAGACACTCTTATTTTCAGACGAGACAAGGAGAATATGAAGTAACGCTCTGCCGTCTGAGTATGCTGATCTCAGCTGACTGCTGAGTTGTAAAGGCGGGAGCCCCTTGTGCATTTGCAACGTGGAGGAAATAAGAGTCATAACATCAGGGTGTCTGCATTTCTAAGCACCCAGGATTGTTCTGGAATGGGTTCATCTGTCAGGAGAGGAGCTTGGAGGAGGATGTTAACAATTTAACTTGACACCTAGACTAAAGGAGAAGCAGGAATGCTATGTCTTAGAAGTGGCTGTGTTGGTGGCTTCCAACAAATGAATGAAGATTAAACACCAAATTCAATCGCTCAAAAAAAAAGATTTGTTATGGGTCAAGTAGTATTCTCAGTGCGGGAGGTACATACAGTCAGGAATAAAGCACAGTCACGGCCTTCAGGGCACATAGATTCTCACACCCAGCCCTTGGCAAGTTCTAAACTCAAGAACGTAAATAACTGAGGGAGATCTTGAAATTCACATACAACGCTTCAACTAAACAAAATTCCCAGAAAGGAACTGTTTTCTTTGCATTTAGTATCATTCATGACATGACGGCGTCCATAATGCCTAAGAAAACACCCGCACAACAGCCCAGCATGCAAAATCATCAACAGTATAAGGAAAAAAAAAAAAACACCTGACTTATTTTGCCCATTCCAGGGTCCTCTGTCTATAAATGCATTTGAAATTAGGTTATTATCCACTATCACCCATGCTTATCTCCCAGGTTCTTCATAGTCATTGCTCAGGTCCTGACGATGTATTGATAGGCTATAGATTAAATACGAAATTACTACGAATCTCAAGCACCCAAAGATTTATGGACCGAGGCTTAGGCCTTGTATCAAATCAACCATCTAGGAAAATATACAACTTCACCATAATATTAAAACTTACTGGCAGCATCTTCATCTTACCCGATCGGTATTGTCCCGATGATAAGCCACAGTAGGCAGAGAGAGAAATGGTGTGATAAATTATAGAACAGGTGTCGGAAAATATCTTTATTACATTTGGATGTGCAAGGATTTCACTCACTGTGCACGGAATAAATAGAGTTTATGTTTTAATGCCCACTTCAGTTCCAAGAACTTTAGAGTCTCAGAAGACTGGGTGGGGCTTCCCTGGTGGCACAGTGGTTGAGAGTCCGCCTGCTGATGCAGGGGACACGGGTTCGTGCCCCACTCCGGGAAGATCCCACATGCCGCGGAGCGGCTGGGCCCGTGAGCCATGGCCGCTGAGCCTGTGCGTCCGGAGCCTGTGCTCCGCAACGGGAAAGGGCGCAACAGTGAGAGGCCCGCGTACCGCAAAAAAAAAAAAAAAAAAAAAGACTGGGTGATCTTCAGTTGGCCCCATTCACAGGAGTTAAACACGTAGGTAGGGAAACAAAGTATATAACTACAGGGAAGCTATTGACTCTAAAAGGAAGTGTTTCCTGGTCAGCATGAATGATAGGCACTGAAAGATCAAAAATGGGTTACGATCTGCATTTCATTCTCCACTCCAGAATTGCCTGGAGAGTCTGTATACGTGTTCCTTAAAGGGTGGTCCACACACCAGCACGTTGGCAATCTCTGGGAGCTTGTGAGAAGTATAGTCTCTGAGGCCCCACCCCAGACTCCCTGAATTAGATTCTAGATCTGGAATTCGATCCTCAGGGGATTCATCTGGGCATTGCAGCTTGCAAAGTGTAGGTCTAGAGGCAAATCATGCTGTCACAGGCGTAAAGTGTGAAAGAAGGAGGGGAGCTCTTCATGTGTCTCAGAAAGTCTCCTGAATGACCATGAGACATGACCAAAATGTTGATGATGATGATAATAATAATAAGCCAAAGTAGCAAAACAATAAAAATGGTAGTTAACGTTTATTGAACCCTTAAGATGAACAAGACATTGTGCAGAGGATCTTCTATACTTGACCCCGTATAATCTTCATGAAGACGACCCTGTGAGTAGAGTGGTGTGGTCTCCCTACTTTACCAATGAAATAAAGCCTAAGAGGATTAAAGAACTTTCCCCCAGTCTGAAAGCTTGTGAGTACCAGTGCCAGGATGGACACCCATATCTGTGTGACATCGTATCACCTGCAGTGAAGTCCTGTTAGTGAGTATTGCTAGTGAATGGGGGCAGCCGTGTTGGAGGAAGACACCGGAATATTAAGAAGGAAATTAAGTCCTGAAATGGGAACTGTCCTTATAGGGAAGGAGAAAAGGAAGACCAGCAAATGATCTTCTAGGTCCTATGAAAATATGTCCCTCTCCGAGTTCCCCAGCTAAAAACCTGCAGCCCTTCTTGATTTTTTCCTTTTCCCTGATGACCCAGAGCCAGCTGACCATTTCTGTCACTTCCTTTCTTTAGTATCTCTAACCTGTTTTCCTGGCTCTTAAAGTTCACCCTGCTGTCTTAGTTTGTCGCTTGTAGCTGGGTCTGCAGAAACACTCCCCAGCACCCCCACCTGCAGCCTCTGCCTTTTACAGTCCATCTGTCGTACTACTAGTTAATCACTGCTGTCTTCCCAAAAGCCAATCCAAGCATGTTTCCTCTGCCTGGCTCTGTCAGGTAGTGAAACACAAGGGCAACGAAAACACATTTTGCCCTCAAGGAAGTGACAACATCATGGAAAGCCCTCACTCTCTACCTGGTCTGCCTATCTGTTCTCATTTCCCTCTCCCCATTCCTACATGCAACATCCCAGCCACCCTCACCAATCACACGTTTTCCACTGCCAGGGACACTCTTTCCATCTCAACTGTCTGATGAACTCAACCCATCCTTCAGTAGGGAGTTGGGCTGTGAAGTCTCTTCCTTCACCTTACCCAAGCAGAAGGACTTGCTCCCTTGGTTCAGGCCACTTTTAGATCAATTAGCATTTTGCTTATTGCCCCTTCTAAATCCGAATTTGTATTCCTGCCATATCCCTGGAACAGAGAAAGGATGAGGAGACAAGAGAATGGCTCACAGATCCAAAAAACTGGACTTTAATATTTGTTGTCCGGCTTAAGACCCTGTAGACAGATTCCCCTGAACACCCATCTCTTATACTCTAACCGAAGCTATATAAAGAGGGTGTGGAATGTTTTCAGGCTTTAACTCATCATGTAAGGACACCACCTGGTCTCTCAGTCACCTTTATTTCAACAGCCTTGTTTGCATCTGAATAGAAACAGGATTAATTGACCAATAAATAGTTTAAATTATCTATGTAATCTCAGAACCTCTGCCAGAGAGTTAGAAAGACAGCTTGAGTGGCTTCAAACCAGAATTATGTCCCCATGGACAATGTCGTCAGATTCAGTCCATGTTTGGGAATTCCCTGTAAGTCCAGTGGTTAGGACTTGGTGCTTTCACTGCTGGGGCCTGGGTTCCATCCCTGGTTGGAGAACTCAGATCCCACAAGCCCATGGTGTGGCCAACAACAACAACGAAAAGATTCAGTCCATGTTTGAGTCCTAGTAACTTCAGGTTGTATATTAGAAGACTTTCACAGGTTTTAGCTTCTCTATTTCCCCTAGTAGTTCCATGGGATAAATGTTACAAGTTCCATTTGACAGAGGAGGAAATCGGGGCCCTGGATATGTTAAATAATTTCCCACGTGGCTCCCACATTATGGCTTGTAAGCTTGGAGGTTGGGAGTTTATGCTCAGACGGGAGACCCAGTATTTCCCACTATACCAGGCAGACTACTCACCCACAGCTCTCTCTCTCTCCTGGCCATCATCTTCCGATCAAAGTTACCCAAGGAATATGTGTGACTATATAGAGACATGAGGTGTGACTATAAAGCAGAAAGATGTTAGAATAAAACATACATGAAAGTCTCTTTGAGTGCCTTACTGTCATGCCTGCTGTGTGAAAACACCCCTGTGTTTGTACTCGTGACCGGCTCCGTGTGCTGACAGTGTCCAAGTCCTGGGTCTTCTTATTTTTGTTTTCTTGTCTCTCAGATTCACCCCGGAGAGGAGGGGATGCTTCATATCAGCTCACAGATGTGATTATAGCATCTCTCTACATCCAAACTTTAGTCATATATTTGTCTTTATACATACTTTTAACAGGTGAGCAGAATCAGGAGCAGTTCTTGGCTCTGGGGTCCAGTTAGCTGAACGCAGATGACAGGCGAGGTGTTATTGCCGACTCCTGTGTCAGCGTCATGGGGACCAGCTCTGATCCATTTCTGTCCGTGGGCGCCTGCCAGGAACCATGCAAGCAAGTCAATAGGATGCCCATTGATGGGCCAAACGTTGTTTTTCTCGACAGGAGCATGCAGAGTAGGTGAAAATGTCCAACTGGCTAGTCTGACCTGTCAGCCAATTTTCATCTCTCTTGGCAATAGCATAAAGGCGGAAAAATATTTAGAGTTCCTGACACTTAGGATTGGGACTGCTGGGTATATCCCAGTTGAAGGGGTTAACACTTCCTTCAACTCAAGGTAACCAAAGCATGGATAAAGTGTTCGCCAGAACCTGAAGGGGACCCTGCTAAATGCATAAGTCAGGATCACATGGAACTTATATTCCCCAGGACTGTTGGTCACAGTGAAGTTGGAGGACTGCCTGCATTAGAAGCATCTGGAGAGCTTGAGATGGCATGTCTTGTCTTATGTTGCCAGCTAGATGCTTAAGCTGTGGCTTTAACTGAGATCCAACAAGACGTCTAATCCACACATTGCATTACAAAATGTATCTCACAAACAAACAAGCAGGCAAAATGCATCTCAAGACTTTCTTTCTGCCATGTGTCTGGGTAGAAAGAAATAAAACTTAGTATCATTTCACACATACCACAGTGGCTAAAATTAAAAAGACTGACAGCATTAATACTAGCAGGGATATAGAATACTTCATATACAGTGGTGGGGATGGCGGGTTGTAAAGTCATATAATCACTTAGGAAAATGGTTTGGCATTTTCTTATACAATTAAGCATATACCCAGCAATCCCAATCCTAAGTGTTAACCCCCCAAAAATAAAAGTATATGTCCCAAAGTAGATTTTTGCCTGAATGTTAATAGCAACTTCGGTTCTAAATAACCATAGACTGGAAACAAAACAAACGTTCACCCACAAATTAATGGATAATTAAACTCTCGTATCACACATGGAGTAGTATTTAGCGATACAATGGAGTAAGCTACTGAGATACAGAACAGCATGGGTGAATCTCAGAAACGTTACGTTGAGCAAAAGAAGTCAGACACAAAATAGCACAGACTTATCCTTCCCTTTATAAATGTTCAAAACATGTAAAACTAATTTATGGTGGTCGAAATCATAAGCATGACTTAGAGGGCTTGGGGATTGCCTGAGAAAGGACACAAGGGAACTTTCTGGGGTGATGGAAGTAGTCTATATCTTGAGAGAGCTGAGAGTTACATGGGTGCATTATTTAACAAAACTTTTCAAACTGTATGCTTAAGATTGGGATGTCTAAAGTTCACCTCACTTCTTAAAAGGGAGGGTGGAAGAGAAGTGGGTGTGGCCAGAAAAGAGCAGTATGAGGGACCCTCTTGGTGATGGAAATGTTCTGTATCTTGACTGGGTCAATATCAACACCTTAGTTGTAATATTGTTGCTATTGTTTCATAGAATGTTAGTTACAATTAGGGGAAACTGGATAAAGGGTACTTGGTATCTCTCGGCATTATTCTTACAACCGCATGTGAATCTATAATTATCTCAAATTTAAAAGTTTTACTTAAAACAAAACAACAAACATTTGGTATTAACAGCTTGGGATTTGAATTTTTGTCTTCTTGTGAGTAACCTGCTGTGTTTGTGTGTGTGTGTGTGTGTGTGTGTAAACTTTTTATGGGAAAGAGAGAAAGAAAACAGGGCTTTTAAGTAATTTTACATTTATTTTGAGTTTTGTTTTGATTTCTCCATTTTTATTTTGATTTTTGTTTTGTTTGCTCGTGATTAAACATCCACTCCTTCAATGGGGTTGATTTCATCAGTCTAAGGTCAAAAATCTTTCCATCACTCCTCGCTTCTCCGCAATGTCTTATCATTCCAACGTTGCCGTGAAATACAAGGAACCCCTTTCCTGAACATTATTATTCCACTGACGTTGGAATATGTCCGTGGAACATTATTTCACTGACACTGGGGAGCAAACAGTGCCTGTGAGTTATCTACGATGCCGGGTCGGGGGAGATGTCAGCCGCATGTGATTTTGCAAGTTTCCCGGACAATGCAGTAGGGCTAATGCAGTCTCCTGGATGCAGGGACACCAACTGGGTTTATGTCACTCCCTTGGGGGCCTAAGTACCTAAGTTAATCCTTTTTCTTTTTCCAGTACCTGCAGAGAGGGCTTCCTCATGTATGCTGCCCATTTTGAGGGAGGGCAGGATGCCTCCACGTGCAAACAGTTTACATTTGAGGAAAGCAAGCAATACGTACAGTATCAGAACCTAGGTTTTGGGGGTGTTTTCTTTATTGAAATCCCTGGGAAGGCTGATCTGGCTTGGACAGATCTGGGAAGGAAGGGATTCATCAGCTAGAATTAAGTTGCCTGCCTTGGCTTGCCTAAGACTGCAGAAGGTCCTCCTTGAGTCTCCATTGCAGCCTGTCTCCTGGCATCTGCCCACACCACTCTGAAACACACCTAGCCTTGTGGATTCTGCCTTAGGCAAATGTCTGCCATAGTAAAGGCTGATGCTCTTGAGTTAAAAATGCCAGTAATTATCAAGGTGCAATTTAGGAAACTAAGTCCCCTTTTTTTTTCTTTTTTTTTTTTTTTGTGTTACGCGGGCCTCTCACTGCCGTGGCCTCTCCCGTTGCGGAGCACAGGCTCCGGACGCGCAGGCTCAGCGGCCATGGCTCACGGGCCCAGCCGCTCCGCGGCACGTGGGATCTTCCCGGACTGGGGCACGAACCCACATCCCCTACATCGGCAGGCGGACTCCCAACCACTGCGCCACCAGGGAAGCCCCTAAGTCCCTTTTTTTCTGGTAAGGATATCACCAACATTATCCCAATATGCCCACTGATGTCCAGGAGGTGGGTTAGTATGGTTTATTCCATTTTGCAGAAAGGAAACTCAGTTAATCGCGCCGAAACCACCTTTCGCTCCTTCATCCTTTTCCTCTTCCTATTCTTCCTTTTTCTTCTTCTTCTTCCTCCCCCTTCCCCTGTTCCTGCTCCTCCCTGGGGAGGGGGCGTAGTAAGAATCTAAGACAAGGATGGAAAATTCTCATTGTCTTTTCTCATTTCCTCTACTAGCATTTTCTTACCTTCTCTAAAACAGCCCCCCCAAAGGCCTGAGGTTCCCATCTCATTCTCACTCCAACATCGGAACTCACCAGTTCTGTTTCCCAGCCCCTCTGGACCCTAAGCCTTGATAAGACACCGAGTGATAATTAGATTAATTGGGTAACATGAAGCTCTCACATGTTATGAAGGCATTTGTTTCCTCTAGGTCCATAAAGGATATTCCTAGTGTAACCTGAGGCACTTCTACTGGAGCCGTGGGACAGAGGGTTTTAGGCCAATAGCTAGAGCTTTCAGGTTCCCAAAATTACATGTGATGGGAAGAGCAGTGCATTTAATTATTCAGTGGTAAATGAAGATGGAGTGATAAGCCTCGATCTTTCAAGGGCACATAAGAGACACCCAAATGTGTGTGGGCAGAATGTGTGAAGAAGGGCAGGGTCATTCCTAGACTTTCCTAAGCGCATTTGAGAAAGGCCTATGAGAGGATGTTACAGCCTGCCTCACTTGCCCATGAAATTGCTCCAGTCTAGAAAATTCTGAGTCCATGCAGAAGCTTATGAGTTTGCATTATGTTATTATCATCATGAGAAGACAATTACAGAGCACCCTGCACCCTCTCCTTTCTTACCACTTATCAAGTTCTGTTGAAGTTGTCTGTTCCTCCTACTGGACTACAGACTCCTCCAGGGTGAGGGCTAAATCTTAGGCATCACATGGTTCTAAGCATCAAGCTTGGGCCCAGGGACAAAACAGATGCTCAGTTAATGGCTATTGGACTTCTTAGCATGAGTTCTGGCTCATTTCCAGGAAAGATTGCCCATAGGATGGGCTGTTGAAGAAGTTGGGGTCTGGACCTGAAGGAGTCTGAGCGATGTTCTTCAGTGATCTTTCAGATCGCTTGGTATCCTTATACGAGAGAGTGGATTCTAACCCAGGTCAGCCACGGGCCGTAAGCTAGAACAGAGACTGACAAAACTGGTGGAGGAAGATTTATGAAACTTTCCTTGATGGCTCAGGGCTCGGTTTTCCTGCAGGATAACAGCATCGTCCCTTAGATAGGAGCACAAGTGAGTAGTTCAGCTCTGCCTCTCTGCCTTCTGTCCTCTCCATGCACCAGTTCTCAAGACAACACTGTTACCGCACCAGAAAATACTGCCCAGAGCATTACAGATGTCTGGTGCAAGTAGAACCCATATTAGTGGTTATTGCCTAAAGAAGAGGCATGCTCAGATCTCTTTACTGTGCCCTGGGGAAATAGCAGTTCTTACTTTCTTTCAGAGAAGACCAGAGACATAAAAAGATCAGTTGGGTCTGGCCTGTCTCAGAGAGAGGAGGCTTTTTCAGAAGTAACTTAAAGGGCAGGTTTGACATGACCTGAGACACATCCCCACAAATACAGATTTCGTAACAAGTAATTTTTATCTGGGTGCTGATGGATGTTTAGACATAAAATTTTCAATTTGTTGTTGGAACAAATAAATTAGTGACATTGTATGAAGAATTAATGAAAAGTCAAAAAAAGGATTTTTTGTTTTGGGGCATGGACTCCAAGCTTGTTCCAAAAATTCTGATTTTCTATAGTCTGTTGACAATTGACTTAGGGTGAACTGAACATTTTTCCTTTTCTTTTTCTTCTTCTTTCCTCTCTCTCTCTCTTTTCTTTCTTTCTTTCTTTCTTTTTTTTTTTTTTTTCCATTGAAGATGCTTAGCCAGTTTTTGACAGTGAGTAAATTGTTCCTAGAACAGAGAGAGATTTTTGGGAAAGAAAGCATGACTTCTTTTCAAGGAGGCTTTAATTGAACCAAACAGGAAATTCATTAAATGACATTTAAAATGGCCAGGAAAAGTTACTGTTTTTGCTCTGGTAGAAAATGATCTGTTTAAAACACTTACTGAGAGATACAAGCGTCATATACCATATAGTTCCATAACACTTACAGCTTTATCAGTGCCAGCCTTAGCTGGGAGGAGTTATTTTCCTTTTCTGCAAAAAAACAAAAGATCCCAAAGTATTGCAGCACCATTGTGACCATGCTTTACCTCATATGCTCTGGAAATAAAATAGCACCTTTTGCCCCTTGAAAAACATTGCCATTTGTAATCAGCCCAGATCCCCTGCTCTAGAGAGTGTCCACAGCAACAGAAGCTTTTAAATTGCTTGCCTTTGAAAATGAAAATGTTATCCATGAAGCATCTCTCTAAGAAAATAAGTCCAGGCCTGATTCGTGTTATGCAAACAGACACATACAGTATCTCCCTGAATCAGCTCTTTCTCATCTGAAATGGAGCTATTGTACTTTATTATGATGTTAGAGATTGAACTGGGGCATGAATGCACTTCTGATAATTAAGATCATATCAGCTTTGGAAAACGTAATTCCTAACAAGAGATGAAAGTTCCCCTATGCTGTAGACTCAGAATGCTTGTGAATGGGGCCGCGTAATGGTCATAGAAGTAAAGAGAGAATTTGCAATTCGTTATGCAGAAATGTGCAGATAACACCAGAAGGACGAGCACCCCAATCCCATAAGCCCATTTGTTTAAAAAACACGAAGCATCTCTTGGAACAGGCAGGTGGTGTATCATATGTTCCCGGAGCGGAGAATGAGCTTCCTGCTTTTAAAAGTAATTGATTTTATAGTGAAATGCGTCAAGAGCACTGGTTTTCAAAATGATTCTGTTCATGAGTGCTGGGAAATAATACATACTGCTAATTGCTTCAGAAATAGCTGGATTCTTTAACTTTGGCTTTGACTGTGGTTGGAAGGAAAATCCTATGCCTTTCTGCGTTTTCCCTCATCACAGATTAATAGCTGTTTTGAAATTGTGTCTCCTTTTGCTGTTCCAGAGATGAAATCTGCATGTCTTCACTTTTTGTCCGTGGCACCAGCTACAGTGTTTTTTAGTTCAAACTCTGAATGTTCTAAAGATAGCAGTGCGACATTTCTGTTTCAATGAAACCCAAGTAGTAGGCGAGGTATAAAACACCAGAGAAGAAAAAGATGTGTTTGCTCATTTTCCCATTGTCCTAGGTGAACAGTTGTAAGTGGGGAGGCTGATTGCAGGTGTGTGGGGGGAATATTAACTTCAGTGATTTGTCATTTTTTGGACACTTAGCGCGTGCCTTACTGTAATTCCATATTTGAATGTCTCAATCCTGTATAGATTGATTGAATGTAATTTGAAACCTGAAGGAAACGCGACTGTTTATGTTTTATTTTTTTTCTCGGTTGTTTCTCCCGTACGCTGACATGAATGTGTCTGATTTAGAGTCTGTGTTTGCTCAAGGTATCAGCCCAGTGGAATAAACCAGAACCATAGCCTATGATCAAAACTAATTGAACCTACCAATTATGCCTGTGTGTTTCATCATTCGTTCATTCACACAAGCGTAATATACCTACAATAAACATACCTACATGTGTGTGCAAGACTGAAGTAGATCTTGATGAATCTATGAGACTGCTCACGTACCTCTTCCTCCAGGAAGACTTCCCTCACCCACTAGGCCAGAAGTCAGCACATTTTTTCTGTAAAGGTCCAGATAGTAAATATTTTAGGCTTCACTTTGTGAGCTACATATGGTCTCTATCACATCTTCTTTTTTTTTTTTTAACTATCCTTCAAAGATGAACAAAACATTAGCCCAAGGTCTGAAAATGATCCATGGGGCCATAGTTTGCCAGCCCCAAGACAAAGCCAAGTGTCCCTCGTTTCTTCACCCAGAGCAGCCTCCATATCCTATTGAAAAGAGCTCGACTCAAAATCCTCGGAGGGGAGGTTCTTATCTCTGCAGCCCTGGTCTAAGCACTGGCAAGCGTTCATTTTCCAAATATACAGCGATCGCCGGCTTCCAGTTTTATATTCCAGCTGGGAAAAAAAATCCTCTACAGAAACCAGTTAAGTAACGATTCAGAACACAGTGAGTGTTCTCGACAGATCCTTGGCAACCTTGGCTTTCTGGAATAGAACCCCAAGTTGAAAAATGAGTTTTTTCAATGCGCTCCTAAGTTCTCACAATAGCATTAAGGAAGCCTTTGTTCTGTACTTCATTAGGTTTTCATCTGGGGTCTTGTTTGTTCTTCCTTAGCATGTAATTTCTTTTCATTGTAATAATTAAAAAAAAAAAATAACTTAAAAGATGGACGGCAGGAATGGAGGGGTGTGTGGGATGGTGCCGAGCAAAGCAGTAGGCCCAGAGGCAACCCCGAGATTGACACCGGACAGCCTGACCTCCAAGAAGGAGACAGAGTAAATCAGGAGATACAGAGCTAGCTGTCCGCCTAGAACAATTACGTGTACTCTTCATCGGTTTTCAGTCATCAGTTAAATGTTGAACTATGTTCATTATGCTCTCTTTAAAAATGCAGCCAAATTTAGCGTCCAAGTTTGAATTATTATATCGACATAACATGGTTCAAATAAAAACATCCAAGCACTTGCAGTTAGTTTTGGTTATCTGGAAAGTTCCCTCCTTGGACCTCCTCATTTATGAGTAATGTGTGATGAAGAGCCCGTTTGCAACCCAGGACCACCTAGCATGAAGGGCAAGGGCTGTGGAATCAGATGGCCTGGCCTGGTTCTTCCTTTCCAGCTGTGCAACCTGAAGCAAGTTACTTAACCTCTCTAAGCCCTAGTCTCCTGATCTGTGTAATGGGCACGTTCCCTTAGGGTCACCGTAAGGACTAAGTAAGATTATTTTACTTAGATAATCTCGTTATTCTGTGTTAAGTAAGTCAATATCTTATCATTACTTAGCATTCTGTGTTAAGTAAATAAAATTCTTGACATAGAAGCTGGCATAAATAGGGGCTCACAAAGGTTAGCTATTAGTACTACAATTATTATCAGTATTGTTGATGATTAAGTGTGAAAAATGAATTTGACACAAAGTACTCAAGGAGACTACGTAAAAGAGTAAATATGGTGAAAACAACTGAGATAGCACCTTATGGAAGGTGCTACTTCATCTAGAATGATCAAACGAATTCTAGAAATCAGGCTAAACTGGGACTAATTCCCTCAGGACGCTATTTACCCCCTGGAATACTTTGTTTGGTTAGGCTGAGAAAGGCTGTTTTCTAGAACAGTAAAATCCACCCACGTATTTTCACATCAGATCCTACTCTAAACCCCCAAATGTTTTGAATTCCCAGTGCCCTATCATGTTAGTTGTTTGTTCCTCACCGAAGGCAGAATGGGAGCGTGGAAGTGGAGTAGAACAATAGCATTTCACTTCCCTCAGAACACCAGACCCCCTCCTAGAAGAAGGGGACGGGATCCGTGTTTTCTCCCCTGATATGTTCTTTCAAACTGTTTTGGCTTCAAACCACACTTCACTGGATTCCCCAAAATGTAACCCAGTGGGGTTGCAGACATGCCACACTGGTCGTGACCTTTAAAAGCAAGGACCTGCAAAGGGCTGCTTCCTTATGGAAAAACAAGCGCTGATGACAAGTCTCGCCACTGATGTAACACAGAGAAAGGGCTGCTTCAGAGGGAGAAATTGGGACGAGGGAGTTTGGCTGGAGCAATGAGAAATGTCAAGAGCCTTTGGGTATTAACCAGACTGGCAGCGTGATCCCCGGGAGGAAAGACAAAGATAGCTACCGCCTTCCTGACTCAGGGCTGCCCACATTGCTGCACCTTGCTGCCCTCCTGCAAGCAGGCTCTCCTCGTTCAGACAGTCTCACGAGTGGGTATCTCAGGTCCAGCCTGTGTAGCACCGGCTTGCCAGGGACTGGCATTTGTGTCCTCAGCTCTACAGTCAGCTATTGTGATAGAGGAGCCCTAGCTGACTACACGGTCGGCTGGACGGTTGTGCAGGCAGCACTGCCCTTGAATCGTCCAGGTAAGCAGAATGATGGTTTCTTATAGACTTGCCCTGAGGCTTGGAAGCAAAGAACAGGGGCTGGAAATAGCAAAACAATAGATGGCCTTTTAGCTGTGTCCTCATACGTGTGCGTGGGAAAGAACAGAACACCTAAGGGACAAGGGCAGAGCCAGGGGAAAAATGTGCCCAGGAAGGGAAGAGGAAATAAGACGTGAACTGCTCCACCCAACTGAGCCAGAAACAGGAGCAAAGAAGAGCAATTAGCCCATCCTGTTATTTGTCAGTGCCTATGCTACCCTGGTTAGAATTCTCGCTTCTCACACTTTGCCCTCGTCCCCTTTTTGGGACCAGCCTTTGTAAGCCACAGTCCCTGCTCCGAATGCAGGCAGTGTCGTTTTCCCGTACTTCCCTCTCCTTTCTGCCAGGATCCCAGTGCATCAGTTAGGAACTTCCTGGCCTCTGAAGGACAGGACTGATGTGGGTCACAGGTGCTAGAGCTGCACAGACACTATGCTAATTACATCACACCTGTTTCCCCAGGTTAAGCCGTTGCTATTGGCAACCTTGATATCCCTTTTCATTCATCCATTTACCAGCAAGAAGTTATTGCTCTTCCCCTACCCCATCATGTAACAGACCCTGGACCTGGGACTCGGTCCCTTGTGCGAGGGGACAAGGGCAGTAAAGAGTGGCACGTGGGAAAGGAGCATCTGTAAGTGGTACCTGGAGCTCCTGAAAGAGAGAAGGGTCCATTCCACCTGCACGGGAAGGAAGTGGTCAGGAAGGGATTGCAGGAGGATGTGAAATCTACAAGATGAGAAGGCGCTGGCCAGTTGTTAGCACAGGCACCAGCACAAGCCAAGTCAGTGTAGATGGCCACGTGAAGGGCCAGACCTGTATCCACTGCTGGCGACCCCTCCATTCCTGAAGGTGTTTTCCCAATAAATCCATGGCATCATGCAGAACTGTGCCATCACCTTGAAACAAGGCAGGTATGATGTTCTCCGTTTCTCCCAGCTTACGTTCTGTTGAGTCCCTGACATGAAGCTGAATTGTGAGCTGCCTTCGGGGTTCTTTCTAAATACTTTTACAACTTTTTTTTTTCTTTTACTATACTTCTCTGCTCCCAGAATCGACCCCTTCTACTATGGGAAATTTCATAAGACAAACAGAAGTTTCTCTTCCTGGGTAGCAGTCTCCATTCATGAAGAATTGCCTTGTATGGAGTCAGGAAGTATAGCAGGTTGTGAAGCTGTGTAATTTGTCTCCCATCAGCTAATGATCTTACTGTGATGAATGATGCAGTACCGTTAAGGTTGCTACGAGGTTATGATTGTGCAGAGTGTCAGTAAAGGAGCCGTCAGTGCCATACAGCAAAACCATCCTATCTCCTTCTTACACAGCGTAGTTTCTTAAACAGCTTGCAAGAGGTACACGAGCTTCAGCAAACTATATTCTAATGAATTCAAATACCAAAACTATTAGGGACGTGCCGATAGGACTTTTACACAGATCTTGGTTCCATCTGGGGTTTTTTCTGGTGTGCTTTTTTTTTTTTTTTATTTTTAAGGATGTGCTGTTATATATGTTGAAAACAGATGTTCAAGGTTGGGGGTCAATTTGCTCCCTTGTTTTTTGGAGAAGAGCCTCAGCTTCTGTACCTGAAATGGCTCCTGACCTGATGCAAATCTTTCCCCCATCAACACCGAATAACTCTGTCTTGCTCTTAGCATTCATCAAGGCGTTTAATTCTGTTTTGTTATACGTTTAAAAATTAACATATAGTACCTACCTTTATGGTGTAGGGTTCCATGACTTTTAACACATGAGTAGATTTGTGTAACCACCGGTCACTATTGTGACACAGAACAGCTCCATCACCTCAAAAGCCTCCCTTGTGCCATCCTTTTGTAGTCACACCATCCCCCAGTCCCAACCCCTGGCAGTCACTGATCTGTTCTCAGTCACTAAAGTTTTGGTCTTTTGAGAATGTCCTATGGACGGCATCATACAGTAGGTAACCTTTTGAAACTGACTTCTCTCGTTCGGCCTGGTGCCCTGGAGACGTATCCCGATTGTTGTATCCGTAGCTGATTCCTTCCACTGCTACGTACTATTCCATTGTACCCCGCTTTGTTTATCCATTCACTCATTGTGGGACCTCTGAGTTGTTTCTGGGTTTTGGTGATTAAGACTAGAGCTGCTATAAAACGTTCACGTGTGGGTTTTGGGTGAACATACATTTTCATTTCTCTAGGGTGAATACTACGATCGGGATTATTTGTTGGTGTGGGTACGTGTAGTATCGTGGGAAACTGGCAAACTGTTTTCCCGGGTGACTGTACCATTTTGCATCCCCACCAGCAAGGTATGAGTGTTCCCATCACGGTATTTTGATTAGCTTTCACGTCTGTCAAAAGTCTGTCCCGGTACAATGCTCTCGTTTGCCATGAGCTTCTTCTGGTTAATTGAATAGGTCATTTATTTTTTAGTTCTCTAATGAAGCAGTCCTTAGATTTTCTGTATTTTTAATATTAAAGTCTGCTTTTCTCACTCCTATTTATGGTTTCTTCTTCGGTTCAGATTACACGTGCTTTAACTAGGAAAACATACCAATTATACGTCACTTGTGTTTTTCACAGAATGAGGGCCACGAGCTTAGGGTACTTGCAGATGTGCAGACAGATGTGGCTTGGCCAATCAGGGTAAACCCGAGTGGTGAGACCTCTTCACATGGTCCACTTCCATTTTCACTTCATGGATCCTGATGCCTCACTGCACTTTAAGTGTGCAGAGAGTACCCCCAAGGGCCATGGGTGTCCTACTGATGTGATTCAGAATCCAGGGCAGGAATTCCAAGTCTGAACCTTGCTAAGAAGGCAGTAGAGCACTTATATTCCATGTGCATAATTGAGGACTCCAATTCGCCATGCTCTATTATCTAGAATGAAACATAAAAGACAGTTGATAAATACCACATTCAGTTTAAAGCACAAATGAATCAAAATGTTATAGTTTCTCTCCACAGGTAATAATTAACATTCTTCTGAATTTCTCTGTGTGTCACAGAGCATCCTTTAAATGGTACGCTAGCAAAAAATCCTAGTATATTGAGACATGCGTGTATGTAGACCCAACAGAATAGTGAGTTAGCTTTCGGAGATAAGACCAGGGTGGGGAGAAGGGGGTAAGGTCTCATGTCTAGCTTAATGATATGCATATATGAAAATTTTTCACAGCAATATGTCATAATGGCCCTTAGAAAATTTTTATGCATGAACTGCAACGTGGATAAAAACGTACATGAAAAATGAAGCATTCTGATAGTAACAAACGCAAGGGGAAAAAGAGTGTTAAGGCGGGATCTTCGTGGCTCAGTGAGAAGGTGAGCATAGGTTATGACTGTCTTTCTTTACCTTCCTAGAAGTCAGATTCTGTAGCCTCAGAAATCCATGGAACCCAGGGTAGATGCTCAATAATTAATTGCTGAATGAATGCGCACGTGAATAAATGAAGCCATGAGTGAAGGAACAAAGAAACAAATGGTTGAAAATGGTTTCTCATAAGTGAGCTTAGCTCAAGGGTCATTGTTCTTGGCAAGGAATTTAATTGGAGAGAAGGCAAAAGGAAGAGAATACGAAAGGCTTTATCAAGAAGCAACTAGCATATGACTTTGCTACGCTCTGTACAACAAGAATCCCATAGAATGAAAACTTTTCCCAATTATATACCATGTATAAGTTAGAGAGATTTGTAAAGATTTAATGGGCTAACTGTGGCCAAGGGGCGTGGTTTGATATGTAACGTGCCAGTGTTAGCCCCAATGGTAGTCCTAGAACAGAGCAACCACAAAATATCTCACACTTGTCACCATACATTACGGAGGCCGTCGGAATTCATCTGATCCACTCCAAAAAGGCTTCCTGAAGGAGGAGGAATTCCATCTATCTTGCTTTTGATTTGCAAATCCTCTGCAGCACCGTCCTCTTCCTTTCCCACAGTCATCTGCTTTTCGTATCACCAGCCACAGAGATAAATCAGGATTTACCCCGCTCAGGTGAGTCAGTGGCCTGTAGAAGAGATTCTTTAATACAGTAGATTCGTGATGGAGAAACTAACATTTTCCAGTGGTCCAGGGAACCACCAGAGATCCTGTTCGTCAGAATCTGGAAGTGAAGTGTGTCTATTCCCACTTGGGGTGTGTCAGAGGCCTCTGCCATCATTAGTTCCGTGAGGATTTCTGCTTTGAAGGCATTTGTTGTCACGTCTGGGTTGCTACAGAAGAGAAAAACATTGCTGCAGTTTGCGTGAGATAGAGCTGTGTTTCGGTAAAGAAGCCTGCAATAATTTTTTTCCTGAACTTTGGTCAAGTTCAAGCTTTTGCGATTTGTCTCAAATGATATCAAGCAACAGCCCCTTTGAAAGACTTTCCCTTTTGTTAGAATTTGCACTCTCCTTTCGACTCCTTTGTTCTTACCTTACTTCTCAAAGTGTCATTCATTCATTCATTCTTTCAGCAACACTTTCTTGTATCTACTAAGTGTTCCAGGAGCCAGGAATTCAGCAGAGAATAAAACAGCATCCTTGCCTTCAGGGAGCTTACTTTCTAAAAGACAGTTTTTAAAAATGTGATAAGTACTTTAGGCAAAAAGAAAGCAATGTAAGGAAGATAAGAGTGCTGAGGTTGTCTTGGGAAGGCATGTCCTAAAAGGTGACACTTAGTGGAGACCTGCACACACTAAAGGAGTGAGCCACTCCACAGTCTGTATCCCCAGGCCAAGGGTGTGGCAAGTGCAAGGGACCTGAGGTCGAAGACTACTTGCCTCAGTCCCAGATCAGGCAGAGACCAGAGAGGATCGGGGCCTTTTTTATTTTTATTGTTTTTAATAGATCTTTATTGGAGTATAATTCCTTCACAATACTGTGTTAGTTTCTGTTGTACAATAAAGTGAATCAGCCATATGCATACACATGTCCCCCTATCCCCTCCCTCTTAAGCGTCCCTCCCACCCTCCCTATCCCATCCCTCTAGGTCATCAAAAAGCACCGAGCTGACCTCCCTGTGCTATGCTGCTGCTTCCCGCCAGCCAACTATTTTACATTTGGTAGTGTATATATGTCGCTGCTACTCACACTTTGCCCCAGCTTCCCCTTCCCCCCACTGTGTCCTCAAGTCCATTCTCTATGTCTGCGTCTTTATTCCTGCCCTGCCACTGGGTTCATCAGTACCTGTTTTTTTGTATTTTTTTTGCGCATACGGTATTTGTTTTTCTCTTTCTGACTTATTTCACTCTGTACGACAGACTCTAGGTCGATCCACCTCACTACAAATAACTCAGTTTCGTTCCTTTTTATGGCTGAGTAATATTCCATTGTATATATGTGCCGCATCTTCTTCATCCACTCATCTGTCGGTGGACACTTAGGCTGCTTCCATGTCCTGGCTATTGTAAATAGTGAATATTGTGGTACCTGTCTCTTTTTGAATTATGGTTTTCTCAGGGTCTATGCCCAGTAGTGGGATTTCTGGGTCATATGGGAGTTCTATTTTTAGTTTTTTAAGGAACCTCCATACTGTTCTCCATAGTGGTTGTATCAATGTACACTCCCACCAACAGTGTAGGAGGGCTCCCTTTCACCACACCCTTTCCAGCATTTACTGTTTCTAGATTTTTTGATAATGGCCATTCTGACCAGCATCAGATGATACCTCATGGTAGTTTTGATTTGCATTTCTCTAATAATTAGTGATGTTGAGCATCTTTTCATGTGTCTCTTGCCCATCTGTATGTCTTCTTCAGTGAAATGGCTATTTAGGTCTTCCACCCATTTTTTAATTGGATTGTTCGTTTTTTGATATTGAGCTCATGAACTGTTTGTCTATTTTGGAGATTAATCCTTTGTCCATTTTTTCATTTGCAAATATTTTCTTCCATTCTGAAGGTTGTCTTTTTGTCTTATTTATGGTTTCCTTTGCTGTGCAAAAGCTTTTAAGTTTCATTAGGTCCCATTTGTTTATTTTTGTTTTTATTTCCATTACTCTAGGAGGTGGATCGAAAAAGATCTTGCTGTGATTTATGTCAAAGAGTGTTTTTCCTATGTTTTCCTCTAAAAGTTTTATAGTGTCTGGGCTTACATTTAAGTCTTTAATCCATTTGGAGTTTATTTTTGTGTATGGTGTTAGGGAGCGTTCTAATTTCATTCTTTTACACGCACCTGTCCACTTTTCCCAGAACCACTTACCGAAGAGGCTGTCTTTTCTCCATTGTATGTTCTTGCCTCTTTTGTCGTAAACTAGGTGACCATATGTGCGTGGGTTTATCTCTGGGCTTTCTATCCTGTACCATTGATCTCTATTTCTGTTCTTGTGCCAGTACCATACTGTCTTGATTACTGTAGCTTAGTGGTATAGTTTGAAGTCAGGGAGCCTGATTCCTCCAGCTCCTTTTTTCTTTCTCAAGACTGCTTTGGCTATTCGGGGTCTTTTGTGTTTCCATATGAATTGTAAGATTTTTTGTTCTATTTCTGTGAAGAATGCCATTGGTAGTTTGATAGGGATTGCACTGAATCTGTAGATTGCTTTGGTAGTATAGTCATTCTCACAATATTGATTCTCCCAATCCAAGAACATGGTATATTTCTCCATCTGTTTATGTCATCTTTGGTTTCTTTCATCAGTGTTTTATAGTCTTCTGAGTACAAGTCTTTCACCTGCCTAGGTAGGTTTATTCCTAGGTATTTTATTCTTTTTGTTGCAATGGTAAATGGGATTGTTTCCTTAATTTCTCTTTCTGATTTTTTGTTGTTAGTGTATAGGAATGCAAGAGATTTCTGTGCATTAATTTTGTATCCTGCAACCTTACCAAATTCATTGATTAGTTCTAGTCGTTTTCTGGGGCATCTTTAGGATTTTCTGTGTATAGTATCATGTCATCTGCAAACAGTGACAATGTTACTTCTTTCTTTCCAATTTGTATTCCTTTCATTTCTTTTTCTTCTCTGATTACCATGGCTAGGACTTCCAAAACTATGTTGAATAAGAGTGGCAAGAGTGGACATCCTTGTTTTGTTCCTGATCTTAGTGGAAATGGTTTCAGTTTTTCACCATTAAGTATGATGTTTGCAGTGCATTTGTCATATATGGCATGTATTATGTTGAGGTAGGTTCCCTCTATGCCCATTTTCTGGCGAGTTTTTGTCATAAATGGGTGTTGAATTTTGTCGAAAGTTTTTTCTGCATCTATTGAGACGATCCTATGGTTTTATT